>NC_082642.1:48523209-49886857 GCF_028023285.1 Balaenoptera ricei
GATCGGGAAAGGTTTCTAAAACGCACCTCATTTCTCATCTCCTTGTGCTCGGGTTCGCCATTCCAGCCGCTTTACTAGCAATCTCCCTCCTTGGAGAATCAGCACCTTTAACCTCCCGTTCCGTACAGCTTGCAATTTGTCCTGAGGATGAACGGGAAGAGGGGGAGCCAATGAGAGACTAGCTCTAGGTGTTGGGACAGGCACAGGTCACTCTATTTTCCCATCAGGAAGAAGAATTAACCACAGGCTCAGCCTGCCGCCCGGAAGCAGAATAGGGCCTGAGGCGATCCTGCGCTTTTGCGGCCAGCTCCCAAAAAAGCGAGTTGAAAAATGGAGCTCAGGGGCACTGCAATTCACAAACCTGCAGAGTTATAAATGATAACTCTCGTCCACAAATATATTGAGGGAAGGCAACGAAGAGGATCTGAAAGCAAGGCAGAATTGCAGGAAACAGATTTCAGGAGGTCGATTTGAATCGCCTTTAAAGCACATGAAAAGCGGCAAAACGTCGACAATGATGCCCTTGGCCAAAAAGGGCGTATGCGTTTTTTCCTGAATATATTCAGGAAAAAACGCATACGCCCTTTTTGGCCAACCAAGCAACCTGGAAAGGCAAATCAGCGCTACAAAGAAGTCTCGCTTCCCATCGGTCAAAAGGGCCATGCGGAAAAAAGTGTCAAAACCAGAAATGCAGAACAGGCCATGGAGAAATGGGAGCCTTGCTACGCTGATGGGCGGGATGTAAATTGCCAACAGCCACTCTGGAGAAGTGTACGGTGTGTCCTGAAACATCGAAAAAACACAGCTTAGAGCGCATAGGGCACTTCCACTCATGGGCGTATAAATTGGGAAAACTAAAAATCAGCAAGACACAGGCACCCCAAAGTTTGGGGCTGCTCTGTTGACAAGAACCTCCACTTCGTGACACCTTAAATATCCCAGGAAAGAGAAAAATGGAAAAAGAAGTGGTGGTCCTTATGTACAATGGAATATCACTCAGCCATGAAATCAATGTCATAAGGCTAGTAGCAGCATGATGAGTGGCTTTAGCTACGACGATTCTAAGTGAAATAAGTCATACAGAAAAACACACTTATTATAAGCTATCACTTATAGAGGGAATGTAAAAAACCGCTACACTTGAACTGAATTACAAAACAGAACAGAGTCACACGTTTAGAAAACACATTATGGCTGCTTAACGGGAAAGGTGGGGTGGGGTGATGCATAAAACAAGGGTTTCAAATGAGCTCAGATACCGTTCCATAAACCCAATATGTAATAGAAAGACCTACTCCTTGCTCAGTGAACTGGACTCAACACCCCCTATTCACCGCACAAGAATATATCTGACTAGTAAGAATCTTAAAACCTATGTATTGATATCTCTCTGGAAGTGAGTCAAGTGGGTGTAAAGCGGCAGAAACACAGCCGTGAAAAGCAGCTAAACCCCATTATAAAAATAAATTCCTTTTAAAAACCCGTGAAACAAAGACAGTGAAAGAGAGAGAAATTCTTACAAAATTCGTTCAGGGGCTGTGATGCAACCTGGATTGACCATATCTAGACCCACAGCTGGAGGAGACATAAGGGTGGACACTCTCGGGGCTGAGAGGTTTGGTGAGGTTGGGGGAGCAAACGCAGAGCCTTTAAAGTAATACTGCCTGTTACCCATCCCATGGGTCCCAAATCTCCAGGTTCAAGGGCATCTTCCTACCTCGAAAACATGCATGAGAAACCCAGAAGGTGGTACACCGTGTGATCGGGAAAGGTTTCTAAAACGCACCTCATTTCTCATCTCCTTGTGCTCGGGTTCGCCATTCCAGCCGCTTTACTAGCAATCTCCCTCCTTGGAGAATCAGCACCTTTAACCTCCCGTTCCGTACAGCTTTCAATTTGTCCTGAGGATGAACGGGAAGAGGGGGAGCCAATGAGAGACTAGCTCTAGGTGTTGGGACAGGCACAGGTCACTCTATTTTCCCATCAGGAAGAAGAATTAACCACAGGCTCAGCCTGCCGCCCGGAAGCAGAATAGGGCCTGAGGCGATCCTGCGCTTTTGCGGCCAGCTCCCAAAAAAGCGAGTTGAAAAATGGAGCTCAGGGGCACTGCAATTCACAAACCTGCAGAGTTATAAATGATAACTCTCGTCCACAAATATATTGAGGGAAGGCAACGAAGAGGATCTGAAAGCAAGGCAGAATTGCAGGAAACAGATTTCAGGAGGTCGATTTGAATCGCCTTTAAAGCACATGAAAAGCGGCAAAACGTCGACAATGATGCCCTTGGCCAAAAAGGGCGTATGCGTTTTTTCCTGAATATATTCAGGAAAAAACGCATACGCCCTTTTTGGCCAACCAAGCAACCTGGAAAGGCAAATCAGCGCTACAAAGAAGTCTCGCTTCCCATCGGTCAAAAGGGCCATGCGGAAAAAAGTGTCAAAACCAGAAATGCAGAACAGGCCATGGAGAAATGGGAGCCTTGCTACGCTGATGGGCGGGATGTAAATTGCCAACAGCCACTCTGGAGAAGTGTACGGTGTGTCCTGAAACATCGAAAAAACACAGCTTAGAGCGCATAGGGCACTTCCACTCATGGGCGTATAAATTGGGAAAACTAAAAATCAGCAAGACACAGGCACCCCAAAGTTTGGGGCTGCTCTGTTGACAAGAACCTCCACTTCGTGACACCTTAAATATCCCAGGAAAGAGAAAAATGGATAAAGAAGTGGTGGTCCTTATGTACAATGGAATATCACTCAGCCATGAAATCAATGTCATAAGGCTAGTAGCAGCATGATGAGTGGCTTTAGCTACGACGATCCTATGTGAAATAAGTCATACAGAAAAACACACTTATCATAAGCTATCACTTATAGAGGGAATGTAAAAACCGCTACACTTGAACTGAATTACAAAACAGAACAGAGTCACACGTTTACAAAACACACTATGGCTGCTTAACGGGAAAGGTGGGGTGGGGTGATGCATAAAACAAGGGTTTCAAATGAGCTCAGATACCGTTCCATAAACCCAATATGTAATAGAAAGACCTACTCCTTGCTCAGTGAACTGGCCTCAAACCCCCTATTCACTGCACAAGAATATATCTGACTAGTAAGAATCTTAAAACCTATGTATTGATATCTCTCTGGAAGTGAGTCAAGTGGGTGTAAAGCGGCAGAAACACAGCCATGAAAAGCAGCTAAACCCCATTATAAAAATAAATTCCTTTTAAAAACCCGTGAAACAAAGACAGTGAAAGAGAGAGAAATTCTTACAAAATTCGTTCAGGGGCTGTGATGCAACCTGGATTGACCATATCTAGACCCACAGCTGGAGGAGACATAAGGGTGGACACTCTCGGGGCTGAGAGGTTTGGTGAGGTTGGGGGAGCAAACGCAGAGCCTTTAAAGTAATACTGCCTGTTACCCATCCCATGGGTCCCAAATCTCCAGGTTCAAGGGCATCTTCCTACCTCGAAAACATGCATGAGAAACCCAGAAGGTGGTACACCGTGTGATCGGGAAAGGTTTCTAAAACGCACCTCATTTCTCATCTCCTTGTGCTCGGGTTCGCCATTCCAGCCGCTTTACTAGCAATCTCCCTCCTTGGAGAATCAGCACCTTTAACCTCCCGTTCCGTACAGCTTGCAATTTGTCCTGAGGATGAACGGGAAGAGGGGGAGCCAATGAGAGACTAGCTCTAGGTGTTGGGACAGGCACAGGTCACTCTATTTTCCCATCAGGAAGAAGAATTAACCACAGGCTCAGCCTGCCGCCCGGAAGCAGAATAGGGCCTGAGGCGATCCTGCGCTTTTGCGGCCAGCTCCCAAAAAAGCGAGTTGAAAAATGGAGCTCAGGGGCACTGCAATTCACAAACCTGCAGAGTTATAAATGATAACTCTCGTCCACAAATATATTGAGGGAAGGCAACGAAGAGGATCTGAAAGCAAGGCAGAATTGCAGGAAACAGATTTCAGGAGGTCGATTTGAATCGCCTTTAAAGCACATGAAAAGCGGCAAAACGTCGACAATGATGCCCTTGGCCAAAAAGGGCGTATGCGTTTTTTCCTGAATATATTCAGGAAAAAACGCATACGCCCTTTTTGGCCAACCAAGCAACCTGGAAAGGCAAATCAGCGCTACAAAGAAGTCTCGCTTCCCATCGGTCAAAAGGGCCATGCGGAAAAAACTGTCAAAACCAGAAATGCAGAACAGGCCATGGAGAAATGGGAGCCTTGCTACGCTGATGGGCGGGATGTAAATTGCCAACAGCCACTCTGGAGAAGTGTACGGTGTGTCCTGAAACATCGAAAAAACACAGCTTAGAGCGCATAGGGCACTTCCACTCATGGGCGTATAAATTGGGAAAACTAAAAATCAGCAAGACACAGGCACCCCAAAGTTTGGGGCTGCTCTGTTGACAAGAACCTCCACTTCGTGACACCTTAAATATCCCAGGAAAGAGAAAAATGGATAAAGAAGTGGTGGTCCTTATGTACAATGGAATATCACTCAGCCATGAAATCAATGTCATAAGGCTAGTAGCAGCATGAAGAGTGGCTTTAGCTTCGACGATTCTAAGTGAAATAAGTCACACAGAAAAACACACTTATCATAAGCTATCACTTATAGAGGGAATGTAAAAACCGCTACACTTGAACTGAATTACAAAACAGAACAGAGTCACACGTTTACAAAACACACTATGGCTGCTTAACGGGAAAGGTGGGGTGGGGTGATGCATAAAACAAGGGTTTCAAATGAGCTCAGATACCGTTCCATAAACCCAATATGTAATAGAAAGACCTACTCCTTGCTCAGTGAACTGGACTCAACACCCCCTATTCACCGCACAAGAATATATCTGACTAGTAAGAATCTTAAAACCTATGTATTGATATCTCTCTGGAAGTGAGTCAAGTGGGTGTAAAGCGGCAGAAACACAGCCGTGAAAAGCAGCTAAACCCCATTATAAAAATAAATTCCTTTTAAAAACCCGTGAAACAAAGACAGTGAAAGAGAGAGAAATTCTTACAAAATTCGTTCAGGGGCTGTGATGCAACCTGGATTGACCATATCTAGACCCACAGCTGGAGGAGACATAAGGGTGGACACTCTCGGGGCTGAGAGGTTTGGTGAGGTTGGGGGAGCAAACGCAGAGCCTTTAAAGTAATACTGCCTGTTACCCATCCCATGGGTCCCAAATCTCCAGGTTCAAGGGCATCTTCCTACCTCGAAAACATGCATGAGAAACCCAGAAGGTGGTACACCGTGTGATCGGGAAAGGTTTCTAAAACGCACCTCATTTCTCATCTCCTTGTGCTCGGGTTCGCCATTCCAGCCGCTTTACTAGCAATCTCCCTCCTTGGAGAATCAGCACCTTTAACCTCCCGTTCCGTACAGCTTGCAATTTGTCCTGAGGATGAACGGGAAGAGGGGGAGCCAATGAGAGACTAGCTCTAGGTGTTGGGACAGGCACAGGTCACTCTATTTTCCCATCAGGAAGAAGAATTAACCACAGGCTCAGCCTGCCGCCCGGAAGCAGAATAGGGCCTGAGGCGATCCTGCGCTTTTGCGGCCAGCTCCCAAAAAAGCGAGTTGAAAAATGGAGCTCAGGGGCACTGCAATTCACAAACCTGCAGAGTTATAAATGATAACTCTCGTCCACAAATATATTGAGGGAAGGCAACGAAGAGGATCTGAAAGCAAGGCAGAATTGCAGGAAACAGATTTCAGGAGGTCGATTCGAATCGCCTTTAAAGCACATGAAAAGCGGCAAAACGTCGACAATGATGCCCTTGGCCAAAAAGGGCGTATGCGTTTTTTCCTGAATATATTCAGGAAAAAACGCATACGCCCTTTTTGGCCAACCAAGCAACCTGGAAAGGCAAATCAGCGCTACAAAGAAGTCTCGCTTCCCATCGGTCAAAAGGGCCATGCGGAAAAAAGTGTCAAAACCAGAAATGCAGAACAGGCCATGGAGAAATGGGAGCCTTGCTACGCTGATGGGCGGGATGTAAATTGCCAACAGCCACTCTGGAGAAGTGTACGGTGTGTCCTGAAACATCGAAAAAACACAGCTTAGAGCGCATAGGGCACTTCCACTCATGGGCGTATAAATTGGGAAAACTAAAAATCAGCAAGACACAGGCACCCCAAAGTTTGGGGCTGCTCTGTTGACAAGAACCTCCACTTCGTGACACCTTAAATATCCCAGGAAAGAGAAAAATGGAAAAAGAAGTGGTGGTCCTTATGTACAATGGAATATCACTCAGCCATGAAATCAATGTCATAAGGCTAGTAGCAGCATGATGAGTGGCTTTAGCTACGACGATTCTAAGTGAAATAAGTCATACAGAAAAACACACTTATTATAAGCTATCACTTATAGAGGGAATGTAAAAAACCGCTACACTTGAACTGAATTACAAAACAGAACAGAGTCACACGTTTAGAAAACACATTATGGCTGCTTAACGGGAAAGGTGGGGTGGGGTGATGCATAAAACAAGGGTTTCAAATGAGCTCAGATACCGTTCCATAAACCCAATATGTAATAGAAAGACCTACTCCTTGCTCAGTGAACTGGACTCAACACCCCCTATTCACCGCACAAGAATATATCTGACTAGTAAGAATCTTAAAACCTATGTATTGATATCTCTCTGGAAGTGAGTCAAGTGGGTGTAAAGCGGCAGAAACACAGCCGTGAAAAGCAGCTAAACCCCATTATAAAAATAAATTCCTTTTAAAAACCCGTGAAACAAAGACAGTGAAAGAGAGAGAAATTCTTACAAAATTCGTTCAGGGGCTGTGATGCAACCTGGATTGACCATATCTAGACCCACAGCTGGAGGAGACATAAGGGTGGACACTCTCGGGGCTGAGAGGTTTGGTGAGGTTGGGGGAGCAAACGCAGAGCCTTTAAAGTAATACTGCCTGTTACCCATCCCATGGGTCCCAAATCTCCAGGTTCAAGGGCATCTTCCTACCTCGAAAACATGCATGAGAAACCCAGAAGGTGGTACACCGTGTGATCGGGAAAGGTTTCTAAAACGCACCTCATTTCTCATCTCCTTGTGCTCGGGTTCGCCATTCCAGCCGCTTTACTAGCAATCTCCCTCCTTGGAGAATCAGCACCTTTAACCTCCCGTTCCGTACAGCTTTCAATTTGTCCTGAGGATGAACGGGAAGAGGGGGAGCCAATGAGAGACTAGCTCTAGGTGTTGGGACAGGCACAGGTCACTCTATTTTCCCATCAGGAAGAAGAATTAACCACAGGCTCAGCCTGCCGCCCGGAAGCAGAATAGGGCCTGAGGCGATCCTGCGCTTTTGCGGCCAGCTCCCAAAAAAGCGAGTTGAAAAATGGAGCTCAGGGGCACTGCAATTCACAAACCTGCAGAGTTATAAATGATAACTCTCGTCCACAAATATATTGAGGGAAGGCAACGAAGAGGATCTGAAAGCAAGGCAGAATTGCAGGAAACAGATTTCAGGAGGTCGATTTGAATCGCCTTTAAAGCACATGAAAAGCGGCAAAACGTCGACAATGATGCCCTTGGCCAAAAAGGGCGTATGCGTTTTTTCCTGAATATATTCAGGAAAAAACGCATACGCCCTTTTTGGCCAACCAAGCAACCTGGAAAGGCAAATCAGCGCTACAAAGAAGTCTCGCTTCCCATCGGTCAAAAGGGCCATGCGGAAAAAAGTGTCAAAACCAGAAATGCAGAACAGGCCATGGAGAAATGGGAGCCTTGCTACGCTGATGGGCGGGATGTAAATTGCCAACAGCCACTCTGGAGAAGTGTACGGTGTGTCCTGAAACATCGAAAAAACACAGCTTAGAGCGCATAGGGCACTTCCACTCATGGGCGTATAAATTGGGAAAACTAAAAATCAGCAAGACACAGGCACCCCAAAGTTTGGGGCTGCTCTGTTGACAAGAACCTCCACTTCGTGACACCTTAAATATCCCAGGAAAGAGAAAAATGGATAAAGAAGTGGTGGTCCTTATGTACAATGGAATATCACTCAGCCATGAAATCAATGTCATAAGGCTAGTAGCAGCATGATGAGTGGCTTTAGCTTCGACGATTCTAAGTGAAATAAGTCACACAGAAAAACACACTTATCATAAGCTATCACTTATAGAGGGAATGTAAAAACCGCTACACTTGAACTGAATTACAAAACAGAACAGAGTCACACGTTTAGAAAACACACTATGGCTGCTTAACGGGAAAGGTGGGGTGGGGTGATGCATAAAAAAAGGGTTTCAAATGAGCTCAGATACCGTTCCATAAACCCAATATGTAATAGAAAGACCTACTCCTTGCTCAGTGAACTGGACTCAACACCCCCTATTCACCGCACAAGAATATATCTGACTAGTAAGAATCTTAAAACCTATGTATTGATATCTCTCTGGAAGTGAGTCAAGTGGGTGTAAAGCGGCAGAAACACAGCCGTGAAAAGCAGCTAAACCCCATTATAAAAATAAATTCCTTTTAAAAACCCGTGAAACAAAGACAGTGAAAGAGAGAGAAATTCTTACAAAATTCGTTCAGGGGCTGTGATGCAACCTGGATTGACCATATCTAGACCCACAGCTGGAGGAGACATAAGGGTGGACACTCTCGGGGCTGAGAGGTTTGGTGAGGTTGGGGGAGCAAACGCAGAGCCTTTAAAGTAATACTGCCTGTTACCCATCCCATGGGTCCCAAATCTCCAGGTTCAAGGGCATCTTCCTACCTCGAAAACATGCATGAGAAACCCAGAAGGTGGTACACCGTGTGATCGGGAAAGGTTTCTAAAACGCACCTCATTTCTCATCTCCTTGTGCTCGGGTTCGCCATTCCAGCCGCTTTACTAGCAATCTCCCTCCTTGGAGAATCAGCACCTTTAACCTCCCGTTCCGTACAGCTTGCAATTTGTCCTGAGGATGAACGGGAAGAGGGGGAGCCAATGAGAGACTAGCTCTAGGTGTTGGGACAGGCACAGGTCACTCTATTTTCCCATCAGGAAGAAGAATTAACCACAGGCTCAGCCTGCCGCCCGGAAGCAGAATAGGGCCTGAGGCGATCCTGCGCTTTTGCGGCCAGCTCCCAAAAAAGCGAGTTGAAAAATGGAGCTCAGGGGCACTGCAATTCACAAACCTGCAGAGTTATAAATGATAACTCTCGTCCACAAATATATTGAGGGAAGGCAACGAAGAGGATCTGAAAGCAAGGCAGAATTGCAGGAAACAGATTTCAGGAGGTCGATTTGAATCGCCTTTAAAGCACATGAAAAGCGGCAAAACGTCGACAATGATGCCCTTGGCCAAAAAGGGCGTATGCGTTTTTTCCTGAATATATTCAGGAAAAAACGCATACGCCCTTTTTGGCCAACCAAGCAACCTGGAAAGGCAAATCAGCGCTACAAAGAAGTCTCGCTTCCCATCGGTCAAAAGGGCCATGCGGAAAAAAGTGTCAAAACCAGAAATGCAGAACAGGCCATGGAGAAATGGGAGCCTTGCTACGCTGATGGGCGGGATGTAAATTGCCAACAGCCACTCTGGAGAAGTGTACGGTGTGTCCTGAAACATCGAAAAAACACAGCTTAGAGCGCATAGGGCACTTCCACTCATGGGCGTATAAATTGGGAAAACTAAAAATCAGCAAGACACAGGCACCCCAAAGTTTGGGGCTGCTCTGTTGACAAGAACCTCCACTTCGTGACACCTTAAATATCCCAGGAAAGAGAAAAATGGATAAAGAAGTGGTGGTCCTTATGTACAATGGAATATCACTCAGCCATGAAATCAATGTCATAAGGCTAGTAGCAGCATGATGAGTGGCTTTAGCTACGACGATCCTATGTGAAATAAGTCATACAGAAAAACACACTTATCATAAGCTATCACTTATAGAGGGAATGTAAAAACCGCTACACTTGAACTGAATTACAAAACAGAACAGAGTCACACGTTTACAAAACACACTATGGCTGCTTAACGGGAAAGGTGGGGTGGGGTGATGCATAAAACAAGGGTTTCAAATGAGCTCAGATACCGTTCCATAAACCCAATATGTAATAGAAAGACCTACTCCTTGCTCAGTGAACTGGACTCAACACCCCCTATTCACCGCACAAGAATATATCTGACTAGTAAGAATCTTAAAACCTATGTATTGATATCTCTCTGGAAGTGAGTCAAGTGGGTGTAAAGCGGCAGAAACACAGCCGTGAAAAGCAGCTAAACCCCATTATAAAAATAAATTCCTTTTAAAAACCCGTGAAACAAAGACAGTGAAAGAGAGAGAAATTCTTACAAAATTCGTTCAGGGGCTGTGATGCAACCTGGATTGACCATATCTAGACCCACAGCTGGAGGAGACATAAGGGTGGACACTCTCGGGGCTGAGAGGTTTGGTGAGGTTGGGGGAGCAAACGCAGAGCCTTTAAAGTAATACTGCCTGTTACCCATCCCATGGGTCCCAAATCTCCAGGTTCAAGGGCATCTTCCTACCTCGAAAACATGCATGAGAAACCCAGAAGGTGGTACACCGTGTGATCGGGAAAGGTTTCTAAAACGCACCTCATTTCTCATCTCCTTGTGCTCGGGTTTGCCATTCCAGCCGCTTTACTAGCAATCTCCCTCCTTGGAGAATCAGCACCTTTAACCTCCCGTTCCGTACAGCTTGCAATTTGTCCTGAGGATGAACGGGAAGAGGGGGAGCCAATGAGAGACTAGCTCTAGGTGTTGGGACAGGCACAGGTCACTCTATTTTCCCATCAGGAAGAAGAATTAACCACAGGCTCAGCCTGCCGCCCGGAAGCAGAATAGGGCCTGAGGCGATCCTGCGCTTTTGCGGCCAGCTCCCAAAAAAGCGAGTTGAAAAATGGAGCTCAGGGGCACTGCAATTCACAAATCTGCAGAGTTATAAATGATAACTCTCGTCCACAAATATATTGAGGGAAGGCAACGAAGAGGACCTGAAAGCAAGGCAGAATTGCAGGAAACAGATTTCAGGAGGTCGATTTGAATCGCCTTTAAAGCACATGAAAAGTGGCAAAACGTCGACAATGATGCCCTTGGTCAAAAAGGGCGTATGCGTTTTTTCCTGAATATATTCAGGAAAAAACGCATACGCCCTTTTTGGCCAACCAAGCAACCTGGAAAGGCAAATCAGCGCTACAAAGAAGTCTCGCTTCCCATCGGTCAAAAGGGCCATGCGGAAAAAAGTGTCAAAACCAGAAATGCAGAACAGGCCATGGAGAAATGGGAGCCTTGCTACGCTGATGGGCGGGATGTAAATTGCCAACAGCCACTCTGGAGAAGTGTACGGTGTGTCCTGAAACATCGAAAAAACACAGCTTAGAGCGCATAGGGCACTTCCACTCATGGGCGTATAAATTGGGAAAACTAAAAATCAGCAAGACACAGGCACCCCAAAGTTTGGGGCTGCTCTGTTGACAAGAACCTCCACTTCGTGACACCTTAAATATCCCAGGAAAGAGAAAAATGGATAAAGAAGTGGTGGTCCTTATGTACAATGGAATATCACTCAGCCATGAAATCAATGTCATAAGGCTAGTAGCAGCATGATGAGTGGCTTTAGCTACGACGATCCTATGTGAAATAAGTCATACAGAAAAACACACTTATCATAAGCTATCACTTATAGAGGGAATGTAAAAACCGCTACACTTGAACTGAATTACAAAACAGAACAGAGTCACACGTTTACAAAACACACTATGGCTGCTTAACGGGAAAGGTGAGGTGGGGTGATGCATAAAACAAGGGTTTCAAATGAGCTCAGATACCGTTCCATAAACCCAATATGTAATAGAAAGACCTACTCCTTGCTCAGTGAACTGGACTCAACACCCCCTATTCACCGCACAAGAATATATCTGACTAGTAAGAATCTTAAAACCTATGTATTGATATCTCTCTGGAAGTGAGTCAAGTGGCTGTAAAGCGGCAGAAACACAGCCATGAAAAGCAGCTAAACCCCATTATAAAAATAAATTCCTTTTAAAAACCCGTGAAACAAAGACAGTGAAAGAGAGAGAAATTCTTACAAAATTCGTTCAGGGGCTGTGATGCAACCTGGATTGACCATATCTAGACCCACAGCTGGAGGAGACATAAGGGTGGACACTCTCGGGGCTGAGAGGTTTGGTGAGGTTGGGGGAGCAAACGCAGAGCCTTTAAAGTAATACTGCCTGTTACCCATCCCATGGGTCCCAAATCTCCAGGTTCAAGGGCATCTTCCTACCTCGAAAACATGCATGAGAAACCCAGAAGGTGGTACACCGTGTGATCGGGAAAGGTTTCTAAAACGCACCTCATTTCTCATCTCCTTGTGCTCGGGTTCGCCATTCCAGCCGCTTTACTAGCAATCTCCCTCCTTGGAGAATCAGCACCTTTAACCTCCCGTTCCGTACAGCTTGCAATTTGTCCTGAGGATGAACGGGAAGAGGGGGAGCCAATGAGAGACTAGCTCTAGGTGTTGGGACAGGCACAGGTCACTCTATTTTCCCATCAGGAAGAAGAATTAACCACAGGCTCAGCCTGCCGCCCGGAAGCAGAATAGGGCCTGAGGCGATCCTGCGCTTTTGCGGCCAGCTCCCAAAAAAGCGAGTTGAAAAATGGAGCTCAGGGGCACTGCAATTCACAAACCTGCAGAGTTATAAATGATAACTCTCGTCCACAAATATATTGAGGGAAGGCAACGAAGAGGATCTGAAAGCAAGGCAGAATTGCAGGAAACAGATTTCAGGAGGTCGATTTGAATCGCCTTTAAAGCACATGAAAAGCGGCAAAACGTCGACAATGATGCCCTTGGTCAAAAAGGGCGTATGCGTTTTTTCCTGAATATATTCAGGAAAAAACGCATACGCCCTTTTTGGCCAACCAAGCAACCTGGAAAGGCAAATCAGCGCTACAAAGAAGTCTCGCTTCCCATCGGTCAAAAGGGCCATGCGGAAAAAAGTGTCAAAACCAGAAATGCAGAACAGGCCATGGAGAAATGGGAGCCTTGCTACGCTGATGGGCGGGATGTAAATTGCCAACAGCCACTCTGGAGAAGTGTACGGTGTGTCCTGAAACATCGAAAAAACACAGCTTAGAGCGCATAGGGCACTTCCACTCATGGGCGTATAAATTGGGAAAACTAAAAATCAGCAAGACACAGGCACCCCAAAGTTTGGGGCTGCTCTGTTGACAAGAACCTCCACTTCGTGACACCTTAAATATCCCAGGAAAGAGAAAAATGGATAAAGAAGTGGTGGTCCTTATGTACAATGGAATATCACTCAGCCATGAAATCAATGTCATAAGGCTAGTAGCAGCATGATGAGTGGCTTTAGCTACGACGATCCTATGTGAAATAAGTCATACAGAAAAACACACTTATCATAAGCTATCACTTATAGAGGGAATGTAAAAACCGCTACACTTGAACTGAATTACAAAACAGAACAGAGTCACACGTTTACAAAACACACTATGGCTGCTTAACGGGAAAGGTGGGGTGGGGTGATGCATAAAACAAGGGTTTCAAATGAGCTCAGATACCGTTCCATAAACCCAATATGTAATAGAAAGACCTACTCCTTGCTCAGTGAACTGGACTCAACACCCCCTATTCACCGCACAAGAATATATCTGACTAGTAAGAATCTTAAAACCTATGTATTGATATCTCTCTGGAAGTGAGTCAAGTGGGTGTAAAGCGGCAGAAACACAGCCGTGAAAAGCAGGTAAACCCCATTATAAAAATAAATTCCTTTTAAAAACCCGTGAAACAAAGACAGTGAAAGAGAGAGAAATTCTTACAAAATTCGTTCAGGGGCTGTGATGCAACCTGGATTGACCATATCTAGACCCACAGCTGGAGGAGACATAAGGGTGGACACTCTCGGGGCTGAGAGGTTTGGTGAGGTTGGGGGAGCAAACGCAGAGCCTTTAAAGTAATACTGCCTGTTACCCATCCCATGGGTCCCAAATCTCCAGGTTCAAGGGCATCTTCCTACCTCGAAAACATGCATGAGAAACCCAGAAGGTGGTACACCGTGTGATCGGGAAAGGTTTCTAAAACGCACCTCATTTCTCATCTCCTTGTGCTCGGGTTCGCCATTCCAGCCGCTTTACTAGCAATCTCCCTCCTTGGAGAATCAGCACCTTTAACCTCCCGTTCCGTACAGCTTGCAATTTGTCCTGAGGATGAACGGGAAGAGGGGGAGCCAATGAGAGACTAGCTCTAGGTGTTGGGACAGGCACAGGTCACTCTATTTTCCCATCAGGAAGAAGAATTAACCACAGGCTCAGCCTGCCGCCCGGAAGCAGAATAGGGCCTGAGGCGATCCTGCGCTTTTGCGGCCAGCTCCCAAAAAAGCGAGTTGAAAAATGGAGCTCAGGGGCACTGCAATTCACAAACCTGCAGAGTTATAAATGATAACTCTCGTCCACAAATATATTGAGGGAAGGCAACGAAGAGGATCTGAAAGCAAGGCAGAATTGCAGGAAACAGATTTCAGGAGGTCGATTTGAATCGCCTTTAAAGCACATGAAAAGCGGCAAAACGTCGACAATGATGCCCTTGGTCAAAAAGGGCGTATGCGTTTTTTCCTGAATATATTCAGGAAAAAACGCATACGCCCTTTTTGGCCAACCAAGCAACCTGGAAAGGCAAATCAGCGCTACAAAGAAGTCTCGCTTCCCATCGGTCAAAAGGGCCATGCGGAAAAAAGTGTCAAAACCAGAAATGCAGAACAGGCCATGGAGAAATGGGAGCCTTGCTACGCTGATGGGCGGGATGTAAATTGCCAACAGCCACTCTGGAGAAGTGTACGGTGTGTCCTGAAACATCGAAAAAACACAGCTTAGAGCGCATAGGGCACTTCCACTCATGGGCGTATAAATTGGGAAAACTAAAAATCAGCAAGACACAGGCACCCCAAAGTTTGGGGCTGCTCTGTTGACAAGAACCTCCACTTCGTGACACCTTAAATATCCCAGGAAAGAGAAAAATGGATAAAGAAGTGGTGGTCCTTATGTACAATGGAATATCACTCAGCCATGAAATCAATGTCATAAGGCTAGTAGCAGCATGATGAGTGGCTTTAGCTTCGACGATTCTAAGTGAAATAAGTCACACAGAAAAACACACTTATCATAAGCTATCACTTATAGAGGGAATGTAAAAACCGCTACACTTGAACTGAATTACAAAACAGAACAGAGTCACACGTTTAGAAAACACACTATGGCTGCTTAACGGGAAAGGTGGGGTGGGGTGATGCATAAAAAAAGGGTTTCAAATGAGCTCAGATACCGTTCCATAAACCCAATATGTAATAGAAAGACCTACTCCTTGCTCAGTGAACTGGACTCAACACCCCCTATTCACCGCACAATAATATATCTGACTAGTAAGAATCTTAAAACCTATGTATTGATATCTCTCTGGAAGTGAGTCAAGTGGGTGTAAAGTGGCAGAAACACAGCCGTGAAAAGCAGCTAAACCCCATTATAAAAATAAATTCCTTTTAAAAACCCGTGAAACAAAGACAGTGAAAGAGAGAGAAATTCTTACAAAATTCGTTCAGGGGCTGTGATGCAACCTGGATTGACCATATCTAGACCCACAGCTGGAGGAGACATAAGGGTGGACACTCTCGGGGCTGAGAGGTTTGGTGAGGTTGGGGGAGCAAACGCAGAGCCTTTAAAGTAATACTGCCTGTTACCCATCCCATGGGTCCCAAATCTCCAGGTTCAAGGGCATCTTCCTACCTCGAAAACATGCATGAGAAACCCAGAAGGTGGTACACCGTGTGATCGGGAAAGGTTTCTAAAACGCACCTCATTTCTCATCTCCTTGTGCTCGGGTTCGCCATTCCAGCCGCTTTACTAGCAATCTCCCTCCTTGGAGAATCAGCACCTTTAACCTCCCGTTCCGTACAGCTTGCAATTTGTCCTGAGGATGAACGGGAAGAGGGGGAGCCAATGAGAGACTAGCTCTAGGTGTTGGGACAGGCACAGGTCACTCTATTTTCCCATCAGGAAGAAGAATTAACCACAGGCTCAGCCTGCCGCCCGGAAGCAGAATAGGGCCTGAGGCGATCCTGCGCTTTTGCGGCCAGCTCCCAAAAAAGCGAGTTGAAAAATGGAGCTCAGGGGCACTGCAATTCACAAACCTGCAGAGTTATAAATGATAACTCTCGTCCACAAATATATTGAGGGAAGGCAACGAAGAGGATCTGAAAGCAAGGCAGAATTGCAGGAAACAGATTTCAGGAGGTCGATTCGAATCGCCTTTAAAGCACATGAAAAGCGGCAAAACGTCGACAATGATGCCCTTGGCCAAAAAGGGCGTATGCGTTTTTTCCTGAATATATTCAGGAAAAAACGCATACGCCCTTTTTGGCCAACCAAGCAACCTGGAAAGGCAAATCAGCGCTACAAAGAAGTCTCGCTTCCCATCGGTCAAAAGGGCCATGCGGAAAAAAGTGTCAAAACCAGAAATGCAGAACAGGCCATGGAGAAATGGGAGCCTTGCTACGCTGATGGGCGGGATGTAAATTGCCAACAGCCACTCTGGAGAAGTGTACGGTGTGTCCTGAAACATCGAAAAAACACAGCTTAGAGCGCATAGGGCACTTCCACTCATGGGCGTATAAATTGGGAAAACTAAAAATCAGCAAGACACAGGCACCCCAAAGTTTGGGGCTGCTCTGTTGACAAGAACCTCCACTTCGTGACACCTTAAATATCCCAGGAAAGAGAAAAATGGATAAAGAAGTGGTGGTCCTTATGTACAATGGAATATCACTCAGCCATGAAATCAATGTCATAAGGCTAGTAGCAGCATGATGAGTGGCTTTAGCTACGACGATCCTATGTGAAATAAGTCATACAGAAAAACACACTTATCATAAGCTATCACTTATAGAGGGAATGTAAAAACCGCTACACTTGAACTGAATTACAAAACAGAACAGAGTCACACGTTTACAAAACACACTATGGCTGCTTAACGGGAAAGGTGGGGTGGGGTGATGCATAAAACAAGGGTTTCAAATGAGCTCAGATACCGTTCCATAAACCCAATATGTAATAGAAAGACCTACTCCTTGCTCAGTGAACTGGACTCAACACCCCCTATTCACCGCACAAGAATATATCTGACTAGTAAGAATCTTAAAACCTATGGATTGATATCTCTCTGGAAGTGAGTCAAGTGGCTGTAAAGCCGCATAAACACAGCCGTGAAAAGCAGGTAAACCCCATTATAAAAATAAATTCCTTTTAAAAACCCGTGAAACAAAGACAGTGAAAGAGAGAGAAATTCTTACAAAATTCGTTCAGGGGCTGTGATGCAACCTGGATTGACCATATCTAGACCCACAGCTGGAGGAGACATAAGGGTGGACACTCTCGGGGCTGAGAGGTTTGGTGAGGTTGGGGGAGCAAACGCAGAGCCTTTAAAGTAATACTGCCTGTTACCCATCCCATGGGTCCCAAATCTCCAGGTTCAAGGGCATCTTCCTACCTCGAAAACATGCATGAGAAACCCAGAAGGTGGTACACCGTGTGATCGGGAAAGGTTTCTAAAACGCACCTCATTTCTCATCTCCTTGTGCTCGGGTTCGCCATTCCAGCCGCTTTACTAGCAATCTCCCTCCTTGGAGAATCAGCACCTTTAACCTCCCGTTCCGTACAGCTTGCAATTTGTCCTGAGGATGAACGGGAAGAGGGGGAGCCAATGAGAGACTAGCTCTAGGTGTTGGGACAGGCACAGGTCACTCTATTTTCCCATCAGGAAGAAGAATTAACCACAGGCTCAGCCTGCCGCCCGGAAGCAGAATAGGGCCTGAGGCGATCCTGCGCTTTTGCGGCCAGCTCCCAAAAAAGCGAGTTGAAAAATGGAGCTCAGGGGCACTGCAATTCACAAACCTGCAGAGTTATAAATGATAACTCTCGTCCACAAATATATTGAGGGAAGGCAACGAAGAGGATCTGAAAGCAAGGCAGAATTGCAGGAAACAGATTTCAGGAGGTCGATTTGAATCGCCTTTAAAGCACATGAAAAGCGGCAAAACGTCGACAATGATGCCCTTGGTCAAAAAGGGCGTATGCGTTTTTTCCTGAATATATTCAGGAAAAAACGCATACGCCCTTTTTGGCCAACCAAGCAACCTGGAAAGGCAAATCAGCGCTACAAAGAAGTCTCGCTTCCCATCGGTCAAAAGGGCCATGCGGAAAAAAGTGTCAAAACCAGAAATGCAGAACAGGCCATGGAGAAATGGGAGCCTTGCTACGCTGATGGGCGGGATGTAAATTGCCAACAGCCACTCTGGAGAAGTGTACGGTGTGTCCTGAAACATCGAAAAAACACAGCTTAGAGCGCATAGGGCACTTCCACTCATGGGCGTATAAATTGGGAAAACTAAAAATCAGCAAGACACAGGCACCCCAAAGTTTGGGGCTGCTCTGTTGACAAGAACCTCCACTTCGTGACACCTTAAATATCCCAGGAAAGAGAAAAATGGATAAAGAAGTGGTGGTCCTTATGTACAATGGAATATCACTCAGCCATGAAATCAATGTCATAAGGCTAGTAGCAGCATGATGAGTGGCTTTAGCTTCGACGATTCTAAGTGAAATAAGTCACACAGAAAAACACACTTATCATAAGCTATCACTTATAGAGGGAATGTAAAAACCGCTACACTTGAACTGAATTACAAAACAGAACAGAGTCACACGTTTACAAAACACACTATGGCTGCTTAACGGGAAAGGTGGGGTGGGGTGATGCATAAAACAAGGGTTTCAAATGAGCTCAGATACCGTTCCATAAACCCAATATGTAATAGAAAGACCTACTCCTTGCTCAGTGAACTGGACTCAACACCCCCTATTCACCGCACAAGAATATATCTGACTAGTAAGAATCTTAAAACCTATGTATTGATATCTCTCTGGAAGTGAGTCAAGTGGGTGTAAAGCGGCAGAAACACAGCCGTGAAAAGCAGCTAAACCCCATTATAAAAATAAATTCCTTTTAAAAACCCGTGAAACAAAGACAGTGAAAGAGAGAGAAATTCTTACAAAATTCGTTCAGGGGCTGTGATGCAACCTGGATTGACCATATCTAGACCCACAGCTGGAGGAGACATAAGGGTGGACACTCTCGGGGCTGAGAGGTTTGGTGAGGTTGGGGGAGCAAACGCAGAGCCTTTAAAGTAATACTGCCTGTTACCCATCCCATGGGTCCCAAATCTCCAGGTTCAAGGGCATCTTCCTACCTCGAAAACATGCATGAGAAACCCAGAAGGTGGTACACCGTGTGATCGGGAAAGGTTTCTAAAACGCACCTCATTTCTCATCTCCTTGTGCTCGGGTTCGCCATTCCAGCCGCTTTACTAGCAATCTCCCTCCTTGGAGAATCAGCACCTTTAACCTCCCGTTCCGTACAGCTTGCAATTTGTCCTGAGGATGAACGGGAAGAGGGGGAGCCAATGAGAGACTAGCTCTAGGTGTTGGGACAGGCACAGGTCACTCTATTTTCCCATCAGGAAGAAGAATTAACCACAGGCTCAGCCTGCCGCCCGGAAGCAGAATAGGGCCTGAGCCGATCCTGCGCTTTTGTGCCCAGCTCCCAAAAAAGCGAGTTGAAAAATGGAGCTCAGGGGCACTGCAATTCACAAACCTGCAGAGTTATAAATGATAACTCTCGTCCACAAATATATTGAGGGAAGGCAACGAAGAGGATCTGAAAGCAAGGCAGAATTGCAGGAAACAGATTTCAGGAGGTCGATTCGAATCGCCTTTAAAGCACATGAAAAGCGGCAAAACGTCGACAATGATGCCCTTGGCCAAAAAGGGCGTATGCGTTTTTTCCTGAATATATTCAGGAAAAAACGCATACGCCCTTTTTGGCCAACCAAGCAACCTGGAAAGGCAAATCAGCGCTACAAAGAAGTCTCGCTTCCCATCGGTCAAAAGGGCCATGCGGAAAAAACTGTCAAAACCAGAAATGCAGAACAGGCCATGGAGAAATGGGAGCCTTGCTACGCTGATGGGCGGGATGTAAATTGCCAAGAGCCACTCTGGAGAAGTGTACGGTGTGTCCTGAAACATCGAAAAAACACAGCTTAGAGCGCATAGGGCACTTCCACTCATGGGCGTATAAATTGGGAAAACTAAAAATCAGCAAGACACAGGCACCCCAAAGTTTGGGGCTGCTCTGTTGACAAGAACCTCCACTTCGTGACACCTTAAATATCCCAGGAAAGAGAAAAATGGATAAAGAAGTGGTGGTCCTTATGTACAATGGAATATCACTCAGCCATGAAATCAATGTCATAAGGCTAGTAGCAGCATGATGAGTGGCTTTAGCTTCGACGATTCTAAGTGAAATAAGTCACACAGAAAAACACACTTATCATAAGCTATCACTTATAGAGGGAATGTAAAAACCGCTACACTTGAACTGAATTACAAAACAGAACAGAGTCACACGTTTACAAAACACACTATGGCTGCTTAACGGGAAAGGTGGGGTGGGGTGATGCATAAAACAAGGGTTTCAAATGAGCTCAGATACCGTTCCATAAACCCAATATGTAATAGAAAGACCTACTCCTTGCTCAGTGAACTGGACTCAACACCCCCTATTCACCGCACAAGAATATATCTGACTAGTAAGAATCTTAAAACCTATGTATTGATATCTCTCTGGAAGTGAGTCAAGTGGGTGTAAAGCGGCAGAAACACAGCCGTGAAAAGCAGCTAAACCCCATTATAAAAATAAATTCCTTTTAAAAACCCGTGAAACAAAGACAGTGAAAGAGAGAGAAATTCTTACAAAATTCGTTCAGGGGCTGTGATGCAACCTGGATTGACCATATCTAGACCCACAGCTGGAGGAGACATAAGGGTGGACACTCTCGGGGCTGAGAGGTTTGGTGAGGTTGGGGGAGCAAACGCAGAGCCTTTAAAGTAATACTGCCTGTTACCCATCCCATGGGTCCCAAATCTCCAGGTTCAAGGGCATCTTCCTACCTCGAAAACATGCATGAGAAACCCAGAAGGTGGTACACCGTGTGATCGGGAAAGGTTTCTAAAACGCACCTCATTTCTCATCTCCTTGTGCTCGGGTTCGCCATTCCAGCCGCTTTACTAGCAATCTCCCTCCTTGGAGAATCAGCACCTTTAACCTCCCGTTCCGTACAGCTTGCAATTTGTCCTGAGGATGAACGGGAAGAGGGGGAGCCAATGAGAGACTAGCTCTAGGTGTTGGGACAGGCACAGGTCACTCTATTTTCCCATCAGGAAGAAGAATTAACCACAGGCTCAGCCTGCCGCCCGGAAGCAGAATAGGGCCTGAGGCGATCCTGCGCTTTTGCGGCCAGCTCCCAAAAAAGCGAGTTGAAAAATGGAGCTCAGGGGCACTGCAATTCACAAACCTGCAGAGTTATAAATGATAACTCTCGTCCACAAATATATTGAGGGAAGGCAACGAAGAGGATCTGAAAGCAAGGCAGAATTGCAGGAAACAGATTTCAGGAGGTCGATTTGAATCGCCTTTAAAGCACATGAAAAGCGGCAAAACGTCGACAATGATGCCCTTGGCCAAAAAGGGCGTATGCGTTTTTTCCTGAATATATTCAGGAAAAAACGCATACGCCCTTTTTGGCCAACCAAGCAACCTGGAAAGGCAAATCAGCGCTACAAAGAAGTCTCGCTTCCCATCGGTCAAAAGGGCCATGCGGAAAAAAGTGTCAAAACCAGAAATGCAGAACAGGCCATGGAGAAATGGGAGCCTTGCTACGCTGATGGGCGGGATGTAAATTGCCAACAGCCACTCTGGAGAAGTGTACGGTGTGTCCTGAAACATCGAAAAAACACAGCTTAGAGCGCATAGGGCACTTCCACTCATGGGCGTATAAATTGGGAAAACTAAAAATCAGCAAGACACAGGCACCCCAAAGTTTGGGGCTGCTCTGTTGACAAGAACCTCCACTTCGTGACACCTTAAATATCCCAGGAAAGAGAAAAATGGATAAAGAAGTGGTGGTCCTTATGTACAATGGAATATCACTCAGCCATGAAATCAATGTCATAAGGCTAGTAGCAGCATGATGAGTGGCCTTAGCTACGACGATCCTATGTGAAATAAGTCATACAGAAAAACACACTTATCATAAGCTATCACTTATAGAGGGAATGTAAAAACCGCTACACTTGAACTGAATTACAAAACAGAACAGAGTCACACGTTTACAAAACACACTATGGCTGCTTAACGGGAAAGGTGGGGTGGGGTGATGCATAAAACAAGGGTTTCAAATGAGCTCAGATACCGTTCCATAAACCCAATATGTAATAGAAAGACCTACTCCTTGCTCAGTGAACTGGACTCAACACCCCCTATTCACCGCACAAGAATATATCTGACTAGTAAGAATCTTAAAACCTATGTATTGATATCTCTCTGGAAGTGAGTCAAGTGGGTGTAAAGCGGCAGAAACACAGCCGTGAAAAGCAGCTAAACCCCATTATAAAAATAAATTCCTTTTAAAAACCCGTGAAACAAAGACAGTGAAAGAGAGAGAAATTCTTACAAAATTCGTTCAGGGGCTGTGATGCAACCTGGATTGACCATATCTAGACCCACAGCTGGAGGAGACATAAGGGTAGACACTCTCGGGGCTGAGAGGTTTGGTGAGGTTGGGGGAGCAAACGCAGAGCCTTTAAAGTAATACTGCCTGTTACCCATCCCATGGGTCCCAAATCTCCAGGTTCAAGGGCATCTTCCTACCTCGAAAACATGCATGAGAAACCCAGAAGGTGGTACACCGTGTGATCGGGAAAGGTTTCTAAAACGCACCTCATTTCTCATCTCCTTGTGCTCGGGTTCGCCATTCCAGCCGCTTTACTAGCAATCTCCCTCCTTGGAGAATCAGCACCTTTAACCTCCCGTTCCGTACAGCTTGCAATTTGTCCTGAGGATGAACGGGAAGAGGGGGAGCCAATGAGAGACTAGCTCTAGGTGTTGGGACAGGCACAGGTCACTCTATTTTCCCATCAGGAAGAAGAATTAACCACAGGCTCAGCCTGCCGCCCGGAAGCAGAATAGGGCCTGAGCCGATCCTGCGCTTTTGTGCCCAGCTCCCAAAAAAGCGAGTTGAAAAATGGAGCTCAGGGGCACTGCAATTCACAAACCTGCAGAGTTATAAATGATAACTCTCGTCCACAAATATATTGAGGGAAGGCAACGAAGAGGATCTGAAAGCAAGGCAGAATTGCAGGAAACAGATTTCAGGAGGTCGATTCGAATCGCCTTTAAAGCACATGAAAAGCGGCAAAACGTCGACAATGATGCCCTTGGCCAAAAAGGGCGTATGCGTTTTTTCCTGAATATATTCAGGAAAAAACGCATACGCCCTTTTTGGCCAACCAAGCAACCTGGAAAGGCAAATCAGCGCTACAAAGAAGTCTCGCTTCCCATCGGTCAAAAGGGCCATGCGGAAAAAACTGTCAAAACCAGAAATGCAGAACAGGCCATGGAGAAATGGGAGCCTTGCTACGCTGATGGGCGGGATGTAAATTGCCAACAGCCACTCTGGAGAAGTGTACGGTGTGTCCTGAAACATCGAAAAAACACAGCTTAGAGCGCATAGGGCACTTCCACTCATGGGCGTATAAATTGGGAAAACTAAAAATCAGCAAGACACAGGCACCCCAAAGTTTGGGGCTGCTCTGTTGACAAGAACCTCCACTTCGTGACACCTTAAATATCCCAGGAAAGAGAAAAATGGATAAAGAAGTGGTGGTCCTTATGTACAATGGAATATCACTCAGCCATGAAATCAATGTCATAAGGCTAGTAGCAGCATGATGAGTGGCTTTAGCTTCGACGATTCTAAGTGAAATAAGTCACACAGAAAAACACACTTATCATAAGCTATCACTTATAGAGGGAATGTAAAAACCGCTACACTTGAACTGAATTACAAAACAGAACAGAGTCACACGTTTAGAAAACACACTATGGCTGCTTAACGGGAAAGGTGGGGTGGGGTGATGCATAAAACAAGGGTTTCAAATGAGCTCAGATACCGTTCCATAAACCCAATATGTAATAGAAAGACCTACTCCTTGCTCAGTGAACTGGACTCAACACCCCCTATTCACCGCACAAGAATATATCTGACTAGTAAGAATCTTAAAACCTATGTATTGATATCTCTCTGGAAGTGAGTCAAGTGGGTGTAAAGCGGCAGAAACACAGCCGTGAAAAGCAGGTAAACCCCATTATAAAAATAAATTCCTTTTAAAAACCCGTGAAACAAAGACAGTGAAAGAGAGAGAAATTCTTACAAAATTCGTTCAGGGGCTGTGATGCAACCTGGATTGACCATATCTAGACCCACAGCTGGAGGAGACATAAGGGTGGACACTCTCGGGGCTGAGAGGTTTGGTGAGGTTGGGGGAGCAAACGCAGAGCCTTTAAAGTAATACTGCCTGTTACCCATCCCATGGGTCCCAAATCTCCAGGTTCAAGGGCATCTTCCTACCTCGAAAACATGCATGAGAAACCCAGAAGGTGGTACACCGTGTGATCGGGAAAGGTTTCTAAAACGCACCTCATTTCTCATCTCCTTGTGCTCGGGTTCGCCATTCCAGCCGCTTTACTAGCAATCTCCCTCCTTGGAGAATCAGCACCTTTAACCTCCCGTTCCGTACAGCTTGCAATTTGTCCTGAGGATGAACGGGAAGAGGGGGAGCCAATGAGAGACTAGCTCCAGGTGTTGGGACAGGCACAGGTCACTCTATTTTCCCATCAGGAAGAAGAATTAACCACAGGCTCAGCCTGCCGACCGGAAGCAGAATAGGGCCTGAGGCGATCCTGCGCTTTTGCGGCCAGCTCCCAAAAAAGCGAGTTGAAAAATGGAGCTCAGGGGCACTGCAATTCACAAACCTGCAGAGTTATAAATGATAACTCTCGTCCACAAATATATTGAGGGAAGGCAACGAAGAGGATCTGAAAGCAAGGCAGAATTGCAGGAAACAGATTTCAGGAGGTCGATTTGAATCGCCTTTAAAGCACATGAAAAGCGGCAAAACGTCGACAATGATGCCCTTGGCCAAAAAGGGCGTATGCGTTTTTTCCTGAATATATTCAGGAAAAAACGCATACGCCCTTTTTGGCCAACCAAGCAACCTGGAAAGGCAAATCAGCGCTACAAAGAAGTCTCGCTTCCCATCGGTCAAAAGGGCCATGCGGAAAAAAGTGTCAAAACCAGAAATGCAGAACAGGCCATGGAGAAATGGGAGCCTTGCTACGCTGATGGGCGGGATGTAAATTGCCAACAGCCACTCTGGAGAAGTGTACGGTGTGTCCTGAAACATCGAAAAAACACAGCTTAGAGCGCATAGGGCACTTCCACTCATGGGCGTATAAATTGGGAAAACTAAAAATCAGCAAGACACAGGCACCCCAAAGTTTGGGGCTGCTCTGTTGACAAGAACCTCCACTTCGTGACACCTTAAATATCCCAGGAAAGAGAAAAATGGATAAAGAAGTGGTGGTCCTTATGTACAATGGAATATCACTCAGCCATGAAATCAATGTCATAAGGCTAGTAGCAGCATGATGAGTGGCCTTAGCTACGACGATCCTATGTGAAATAAGTCATACAGAAAAACACACTTATCATAAGCTATCACTTATAGAGGGAATGTAAAAACCGCTACACTTGAACTGAATTACAAAACAGAACAGAGTCACACGTTTACAAAACACACTATGGCTGCTTAACGGGAAAGGTGGGGTGGGGTGATGCATAAAACAAGGGTTTCAAATGAGCTCAGATACCGTTCCATAAACCCAATATGTAATAGAAAGACCTACTCCTTGCTCAGTGAACTGGACTCAACACCCCCTATTCACCGCACAAGAATATATCTGACTAGTAAGAATCTTAAAACCTATGTATTGATATCTCTCTGGAAGTGAGTCAAGTGGGTGTAAAGCGGCAGAAACACAGCCGTGAAAAGCAGCTAAACCCCATTATAAAAATAAATTCCTTTTAAAAACCCGTGAAACAAAGACAGTGAAAGAGAGAGAAATTCTTACAAAATTCGTTCAGGGGCTGTGATGCAACCTGGATTGACCATATCTAGACCCACAGCTGGAGGAGACATAAGGGTAGACACTCTCGGGGCTGAGAGGTTTGGTGAGGTTGGGGGAGCAAACGCAGAGCCTTTAAAGTAATACTGCCTGTTACCCATCCCATGGGTCCCAAATCTCCAGGTTCAAGGGCATCTTCCTACCTCGAAAACATGCATGAGAAACCCAGAAGGTGGTACACCGTGTGATCGGGAAAGGTTTCTAAAACGCACCTCATTTCTCATCTCCTTGTGCTCGGGTTCGCCATTCCAGCCGCTTTACTAGCAATCTCCCTCCTTGGAGAATCAGCACCTTTAACCTCCCGTTCCGTACAGCTTGCAATTTGTCCTGAGGATGAACGGGAAGAGGGGGAGCCAATGAGAGACTAGCTCTAGGTGTTGGGACAGGCACAGGTCACTCTATTTTCCCATCAGGAAGAAGAATTAACCACAGGCTCAGCCTGCCGCCCGGAAGCAGAATAGGGCCTGAGCCGATCCTGCGCTTTTGTGCCCAGCTCCCAAAAAAGCGAGTTGAAAAATGGAGCTCAGGGGCACTGCAATTCACAAACCTGCAGAGTTATAAATGATAACTCTCGTCCACAAATATATTGAGGGAAGGCAACGAAGAGGATCTGAAAGCAAGGCAGAATTGCAGGAAACAGATTTCAGGAGGTCGATTCGAATCGCCTTTAAAGCACATGAAAAGCGGCAAAACGTCGACAATGATGCCCTTGGCCAAAAAGGGCGTATGCGTTTTTTCCTGAATATATTCAGGAAAAAACGCATACGCCCTTTTTGGCCAACCAAGCAACCTGGAAAGGCAAATCAGCGCTACAAAGAAGTCTCGCTTCCCATCGGTCAAAAGGGCCATGCGGAAAAAACTGTCAAAACCAGAAATGCAGAACAGGCCATGGAGAAATGGGAGCCTTGCTACGCTGATGGGCGGGATGTAAATTGCCAACAGCCACTCTGGAGAAGTGTACGGTGTGTCCTGAAACATCGAAAAAACACAGCTTAGAGCGCATAGGGCACTTCCACTCATGGGCGTATAAATTGGGAAAACTAAAAATCAGCAAGACACAGGCACCCCAAAGTTTGGGGCTGCTCTGTTGACAAGAACCTCCACTTCGTGACACCTTAAATATCCCAGGAAAGAGAAAAATGGATAAAGAAGTGGTGGTCCTTATGTACAATGGAATATCACTCAGCCATGAAATCAATGTCATAAGGCTAGTAGCAGCATGATGAGTGGCTTTAGCTTCGACGATTCTAAGTGAAATAAGTCACACAGAAAAACACACTTATCATAAGCTATCACTTATAGAGGGAATGTAAAAACCGCTACACTTGAACTGAATTACAAAACAGAACAGAGTCACACGTTTAGAAAACACACTATGGCTGCTTAACGGGAAAGGTGGGGTGGGGTGATGCATAAAACAAGGGTTTCAAATGAGCTCAGATACCGTTCCATAAACCCAATATGTAATAGAAAGACCTACTCCTTGCTCAGTGAACTGGACTCAACACCCCCTATTCACCGCACAAGAATATATCTGACTAGTAAGAATCTTAAAACCTATGTATTGATATCTCTCTGGAAGTGAGTCAAGTGGGTGTAAAGCGGCAGAAACACAGCCGTGAAAAGCAGGTAAACCCCATTATAAAAATAAATTCCTTTTAAAAACCCGTGAAACAAAGACAGTGAAAGAGAGAGAAATTCTTACAAAATTCGTTCAGGGGCTGTGATGCAACCTGGATTGACCATATCTAGACCCACAGCTGGAGGAGACATAAGGGTGGACACTCTCGGGGCTGAGAGGTTTGGTGAGGTTGGGGGAGCAAACGCAGAGCCTTTAAAGTAATACTGCCTGTTACCCATCCCATGGGTCCCAAATCTCCAGGTTCAAGGGCATCTTCCTACCTCGAAAACATGCATGAGAAACCCAGAAGGTGGTACACCGTGTGATCGGGAAAGGTTTCTAAAACGCACCTCATTTCTCATCTCCTTGTGCTCGGGTTCGCCATTCCAGCCGCTTTACTAGCAATCTCCCTCCTTGGAGAATCAGCACCTTTAACCTCCCGTTCCGTACAGCTTGCAATTTGTCCTGAGGATGAACGGGAAGAGGGGGAGCCAATGAGAGACTAGCTCCAGGTGTTGGGACAGGCACAGGTCACTCTATTTTCCCATCAGGAAGAAGAATTAACCACAGGCTCAGCCTGCCGACCGGAAGCAGAATAGGGCCTGAGGCGATCCTGCGCTTTTGCGGCCAGCTCCCAAAAAAGCGAGTTGAAAAATGGAGCTCAGGGGCACTGCAATTCACAAACCTGCAGAGTTATAAATGATAACTCTCGTCCACAAATATATTGAGGGAAGGCAACGAAGAGGATCTGAAAGCAAGGCAGAATTGCAGGAAACAGATTTCAGGAGGTCGATTTGAATCGCCTTTAAAGCACATGAAAAGCGGCAAAACGTCGACAATGATGCCCTTGGTCAAAAAGGGCGTATGCGTTTTTTCCTGAATATATTCAGGAAAAAACGCATACGCCCTTTTTGGCCAACCAAGCAACCTGGAAAGGCAAATCAGCGCTACAAAGAAGTCTCGCTTCCCATCGGTCAAAAGGGCCATGCGGAAAAAACTGTCAAAACCAGAAATGCAGAACAGGCCATGGAGAAATGGGAGCCTTGCTACGCTGATGGGCGGGATGTAAATTGCCAACAGCCACTCTGGAGAAGTGTACGGTGTGTCCTGAAACATCGAAAAAACACAGCTTAGAGCGCATAGGGCACTTCCACTCATGGGCGTATAAATTGGGAAAACTAAAAATCAGCAAGACACAGGCACCCCAAAGTTTGGGGCTGCTCTGTTGACAAGAACCTCCACTTCGTGACACCTTAAATATCCCAGGAAAGAGAAAAATGGATAAAGAAGTGGTGGTCCTTATGTACAATGGAATATCACTCAGCCATGAAATCAATGTCATAAGGCTAGTAGCAGCATGATGAGTGGCTTTAGCTTCGACGATTCTAAGTGAAATAAGTCACACAGAAAAACACACTTATCATAAGCTATCACTTATAGAGGGAATGTAAAAACCGCTACACTTGAACTGAATTACAAAACAGAACAGAGTCACACGTTTAGAAAACACACTATGGCTGCTTAACGGGAAAGGTGGGGTGGGGTGATGCATAAAAAAAGGGTTTCAAATGAGCTCAGATACCGTTCCATAAACCCAATATGTAATAGAAAGACCTACTCCTTGCTCAGTGAACTGGACTCAACACCCCCTATTCACCGCACAAGAATATATCTGACTAGTAAGAATCTTAAAACCTATGTATTGATATCTCTCTGGAAGTGAGTCAAGTGGGTGTAAAGCGGCAGAAACACAGCCGTGAAAAGCAGCTAAACCCCATTATAAAAATAAATTCCTTTTAAAAACCCGTGAAACAAAGACAGTGAAAGAGAGAGAAATTCTTACAAAATTCGTTCAGGGGCTGTGATGCAACCTGGATTGACCATATCTAGACCCACAGCTGGAGGAGACATAAGGGTGGACACTCTCGGGGCTGAGAGGTTTGGTGAGGTTGGGGGAGCAAACGCAGAGCCTTTAAAGTAATACTGCCTGTTACCCATCCCATGGGTCCCAAATCTCCAGGTTCAAGGGCATCTTCCTACCTCGAAAACATGCATGAGAAACCCAGAAGGTGGTACACCGTGTGATCGGGAAAGGTTTCTAAAACGCACCTCATTTCTCATCTCCTTGTGCTCGGGTTCGCCATTCCAGCCGCTTTACTAGCAATCTCCCTCCTTGGAGAATCAGCACCTTTAACCTCCCGTTCCGTACAGCTTGCAATTTGTCCTGAGGATGAACGGGAAGAGGGGGAGCCAATGAGAGACTAGCTCTAGGTGTTGGGACAGGCACAGGTCACTCTATTTTCCCATCAGGAAGAAGAATTAACCACAGGCTCAGCCTGCCGCCCGGAAGCAGAATAGGGCCTGAGGCGATCCTGCGCTTTTGTGCCCAGCTCCCAAAAAAGCGAGTTGAAAAATGGAGCTCAGGGGCACTGCAATTCACAAACCTGCAGAGTTATAAATGATAACTCTCGTCCACAAATATATTGAGGGAAGGCAACGAAGAGGATCTGAAAGCAAGGCAGAATTGCAGGAAACAGATTTCAGGAGGTCGATTCGAATCGCCTTTAAAGCACATGAAAAGCGGCAAAACGTCGACAATGATGCCCTTGGCCAAAAAGGGCGTATGCGTTTTTTCCTGAATATATTCAGGAAAAAACGCATACGCCCTTTTTGGCCAACCAAGCAACCTGGAAAGGCAAATCAGCGCTACAAAGAAGTCTCGCTTCCCATCGGTCAAAAGGGCCATGCGGAAAAAAGTGTCAAAACCAGAAATGCAGAACAGGCCATGGAGAAATGGGAGCCTTGCTACGCTGATGGGCGGGATGTAAATTGCCAACAGCCACTCTGGAGAAGTGTACGGTGTGTCCTGAAACATCGAAAAAACACAGCTTAGAGCGCATAGGGCACTTCCACTCATGGGCGTATAAATTGGGAAAACTAAAAATCAGCAAGACACAGGCACCCCAAAGTTTGGGGCTGCTCTGTTGACAAGAACCTCCACTTCGTGACACCTTAAATATCCCAGGAAAGAGAAAAATGGATAAAGAAGTGGTGGTCCTTATGTACAATGGAATATCACTCAGCCATGAAATCAATGTCATAAGGCTAGTAGCAGCATGATGAGTGGCTTTAGCTTCGACGATTCTAAGTGAAATAAGTCACACAGAAAAACACACTTATCATAAGCTATCACTTATAGAGGGAATGTAAAAACCGCTACACTTGAACTGAATTACAAAACAGAACAGAGTCACACGTTTAGAAAACACACTATGGCTGCTTAACGGGAAAGGTGGGGTGGGGTGATGCATAAAACAAGGGTTTCAAATGAGCTCAGATACCGTTCCATAAACCCAATATGTAATAGAAAGACCTACTCCTTGCTCAGTGAACTGGACTCAACACCCCCTATTCACCGCACAAGAATATATCTGACTAGTAAGAATCTTAAAACCTATGTATTGATATCTCTCTGGAAGTGAGTCAAGTGGCTGTAAAGCGGCAGAAACACAGCCGTGAAAAGCAGCTAAACCCCATTATAAAAATAAATTCCTTTTAAAAACCCGTGAAACAAAGACAGTGAAAGAGAGAGAATTTCTTACAAAATTCGTTCAGGGGCTGTGATGCAACCTGGATTGACCATATCTAGACCCACAGCTGGAGGAGACATAAGGGTGGACACTCTCGGGGCTGAGAGGTTTGGTGAGGTTGGGGGAGCAAACGCAGAGCCTTTAAAGTAATACTGCCTGTTACCCATCCCATGGGTCCCAAATCTCCAGGTTCAAGGGCATCTTCCTACCTCGAAAACATGCATGAGAAACCCAGAAGGTGGTACACCGTGTGATCGGGAAAGGTTTCTAAAACGCACCTCATTTCTCATCTCCTTGTGCTCGGGTTCGCCATTCCAGCCGCTTTACTAGCAATCTCCCTCCTTGGAGAATCAGCACCTTTAACCTCCCGTTCCGTACAGCTTGCAATTTGTCCTGAGGATGAACGGGAAGAGGGGGAGCCAATGAGAGACTAGCTCTAGGTGTTGGGACAGGCACAGGTCACTCTATTTTCCCATCAGGAAGAAGAATTAACCACAGGCTCAGCCTGCCGCCCGGAAGCAGAATAGGGCCTGAGGCAATCCTGCGCTTTTGCGGCCAGCTCCCAAAAAAGCGAGTTGAAAAATGGAGCTCAGGGGCACTGCAATTCACAAACCTGCAGAGTTATAAATGATAACTCTCGTCCACAAATATATTGAGGGAAGGCAACGAAGAGGATCTGAAAGCAAGGCAGAATTGCAGGAAACAGATTTCAGGAGGTCGATTCGAATCGCCTTTAAAGCACATGAAAAGCGGCAAAACGTCGACAATGATGCCCTTGGCCAAAAAGGGCGTATGCGTTTTTTCCTGAATATATTCAGGAAAAAACGCATACGCCCTTTTTGGCCAACCAAGCAACCTGGAAAGGCAAATCAGCGCTACAAAGAAGTCTCGCTTCCCATCGGTCAAAAGGGCCATGCGGAAAAAAGTGTCAAAACCAGAAATGCAGAAAAGGCCATGGAGAAATGGGAGCCTTGCTACGCTGATGGGCGGGATGTAAATTGCCAACAGCCACTCTGGAGAAGTGTACGGTGTGTCCTGAAACATCGAAAAAACACAGCTTAGAGCGCATAGGGCACTTCCACTCATGGGCGTATAAATTGGGAAAACTAAAAATCAGCAAGACACAGGCACCCCAAAGTTGGGGGCTGCTCTGTTGACAAGAACCTCCACTTCGTGACACCTTAAATATCCCAGGAAAGAGAAAAATGGATAAAGAAGTGGTGGTCCTTATGTACAATGGAATATCACTCAGCCATGAAATCAATGTCATAAGGCTAGTAGCAGCATGATGAGTGGCTTTAGCTACGACGATCCTATGTGAAATAAGTCATACAGAAAAACACACTTATCATAAGCTATCACTTATAGAGGGAATGTAAAAACCGCTACACTTGAACTGAATTACAAAACAGAACAGAGTCACACGTTTACAAAACACACTATGGCTGCTTAACGGGAAAGGTGGGGTGGGGTGATGCATAAAACAAGGGTTTCAAATGAGCTCAGATACCGTTCCATAAACCCAATATGTAATAGAAAGACCTACTCCTTGCTCAGTGAACTGGACTCAACACCCCCTATTCACCGCACAAGAATATATCTGACTAGTAAGAATCTTAAAACCTATGTATTGATATCTCTCTGGAAGTGAGTCAAGTGGCTGTAAAGCGGCAGAAACACAGCCGTGAAAAGCAGCTAAACCCCATTATAAAAATAAATTCCTTTTAAAAACCCGTGAAACAAAGACAGTGAAAGAGAGAGAAATTCTTACAAAATTCGTTCAGGGGCTGTGATGCAACCTGGATTGACCATATCTAGACCCACAGCTGGAGGAGACATAAGGGTGGACACTCTCGGGGCTGAGAGGTTTGGTGAGGTTGGGGGAGCAAACGCAGAGCCTTTAAAGTAATACTGCCTGTTACCCATCCCATGGGTCCCAAATCTCCAGGTTCAAGGGCATCTTCCTACCTCGAAAACATGCATGAGAAACCCAGAAGGTGGTACACCGTGTGATCGGGAAAGGTTTCTAAAACGCACCTCATTTCTCATCTCCTTGTGCTCGGGTTCGCCATTCCAGCCGCTTTACTAGCAATCTCCCTCCTTGGAGAATCAGCACCTTTAACCTCCCGTTCCGTACAGCTTGCAATTTGTCCTGAGGATGAACGGGAAGAGGGGGAGCCAATGAGAGACTAGCTCTAGGTGTTGGGACAGGCACAGGTCACTCTATTTTCCCATCAGGAAGAAGAATTAACCACAGGCTCAGCCTGCCGCCCGGAAGCAGAATAGGGCCTGAGGCAATCCTGCGCTTTTGTGGCCAGCTCCCAAAAAAGCGAGTTGAAAAATGGAGCTCAGGGGCACTGCAATTCACAAACCTGCAGAGTTATAAATGATAACTCTCGTCCACAAATATATTGAGGGAAGGCAACGAAGAGGATCTGAAAGCAAGGCAGAATTGCAGGAAACAGATTTCAGGAGGTCGATTCGAATCGCCTTTAAAGCACATGAAAAGCGGCAAAACGTCGACAATGATGCCCTTGGCCAAAAAGGGCGTATGCGTTTTTTCCTGAATATATTCAGGAAAAAACGCATACGCCCTTTTTGGCCAACCAAGCAACCTGGAAAGGCAAATCAGCGCTACAAAGAAGTCTCGCTTCCCATCGGTCAAAAGGGCCATGCGGAAAAAAGTGTCAAAACCAGAAATGCAGAACAGGCCATGGAGAAATGGGAGCCTTGCTACGCTGATGGGCGGGATGTAAATTGCCAACAGCCACTCTGGAGAAGTGTACGGTGTGTCCTGAAACATCGAAAAAACACAGCTTAGAGCGCATAGGGCACTTCCACTCATGGGCGTATAAATTGGGAAAACTAAAAATCAGCAAGACACAGGCACCCCAAAGTTTGGGGCTGCTCTGTTGACAAGAACCTCCACTTCGTGACACCTTAAATATCCCAGGAAAGAGAAAAATGGATAAAGAAGTGGTGGTCCTTATGTACAATGGAATATCACTCAGCCATGAAATCAATGTCATAAGGCTAGTAGCAGCATGATGAGTGGCTTTAGCTTCGACGATTCTAAGTGAAATAAGTCACACAGAAAAACACACTTATCATAAGCTATCACTTATAGAGGGAATGTAAAAACCGCTACACTTGAACTGAATTACAAAACAGAACAGAGTCACACGTTTACAAAACACACTATGGCTGCTTAACGGGAAAGGTGGGGTGGGGTGATGCATAAAACAAGGGTTTCAAATGAGCTCAGATACCGTTCCATAAACCCAATATGTAATAGAAAGACCTACTCCTTGCTCAGTGAACTGGACTCAACACCCCCTATTCACCGCACAAGAATATATCTGACTAGTAAGAATCTTAAAACCTATGTATTGATATCTCTCTGGAAGTGAGTCAAGTGGGTGTAAAGCGGCAGAAACACAGCCGTGAAAAGCAGGTAAACCCCATTATAAAAATAAATTCCTTTTAAAAACCCGTGAAACAAAGACAGTGAAAGAGAGAGAAATTCTTACAAAATTCGTTCAGGGGCTGTGATGCAACCTGGATTGACCATATCTAGACCCACAGCTGGAGGAGACATAAGGGTGGACACTCTCGGGGCTGAGAGGTTTGGTGAGGTTGGGGGAGCAAACGCAGAGCCTTTAAAGTAATACTGCCTGTTACCCATCCCATGGGTCCCAAATCTCCAGGTTCAAGGGCATCTTCCTACCTCGAAAACATGCATGAGAAACCCAGAAGGTGGTACACCGTGTGATCGGGAAAGGTTTCTAAAACGCACCTCATTTCTCATCTCCTTGTGCTCGGGTTCGCCATTCCAGCCGCTTTACTAGCAATCTCCCTCCTTGGAGAATCAGCACCTTTAACCTCCCGTTCCGTACAGCTTGCAATTTGTCCTGAGGATGAACGGGAAGAGGGGGAGCCAATGAGAGACTAGCTCCAGGTGTTGGGACAGGCACAGGTCACTCTATTTTCCCATCAGGAAGAAGAATTAACCACAGGCTCAGCCTGCCGACCGGAAGCAGAATAGGGCCTGAGGCGATCCTGCGCTTTTGCGGCCAGCTCCCAAAAAAGCGAGTTGAAAAATGGAGCTCAGGGGCACTGCAATTCACAAACCTGCAGAGTTATAAATGATAACTCTCGTCCACAAATATATTGAGGGAAGGCAACGAAGAGGATCTGAAAGCAAGGCAGAATTGCAGGAAACAGATTTCAGGAGGTCGATTTGAATCGCCTTTAAAGCACATGAAAAGCGGCAAAACGTCGACAATGATGCCCTTGGTCAAAAAGGGCGTATGCGTTTTTTCCTGAATATATTCAGGAAAAAACGCATACGCCCTTTTTGGCCAACCAAGCAACCTGGAAAGGCAAATCAGCGCTACAAAGAAGTCTCGCTTCCCATCGGTCAAAAGGGCCATGCGGAAAAAACTGTCAAAACCAGAAATGCAGAACAGGCCATGGAGAAATGGGAGCCTTGCTACGCTGATGGGCGGGATGTAAATTGCCAACAGCCACTCTGGAGAAGTGTACGGTGTGTCCTGAAACATCGAAAAAACACAGCTTAGAGCGCATAGGGCACTTCCACTCATGGGCGTATAAATTGGGAAAACTAAAAATCAGCAAGACACAGGCACCCCAAAGTTTGGGGCTGCTCTGTTGACAAGAACCTCCACTTCGTGACACCTTAAATATCCCAGGAAAGAGAAAAATGGATAAAGAAGTGGTGGTCCTTATGTACAATGGAATATCACTCAGCCATGAAATCAATGTCATAAGGCTAGTAGCAGCATGATGAGTGGCTTTAGCTTCGACGATTCTAAGTGAAATAAGTCACACAGAAAAACACACTTATCATAAGCTATCACTTATAGAGGGAATGTAAAAACCGCTACACTTGAACTGAATTACAAAACAGAACAGAGTCACACGTTTAGAAAACACACTATGGCTGCTTAACGGGAAAGGTGGGGTGGGGTGATGCATAAAAAAAGGGTTTCAAATGAGCTCAGATACCGTTCCATAAACCCAATATGTAATAGAAAGACCTACTCCTTGCTCAGTGAACTGGACTCAACACCCCCTATTCACCGCACAAGAATATATCTGACTAGTAAGAATCTTAAAACCTATGTATTGATATCTCTCTGGAAGTGAGTCAAGTGGGTGTAAAGCGGCAGAAACACAGCCGTGAAAAGCAGCTAAACCCCATTATAAAAATAAATTCCTTTTAAAAACCCGTGAAACAAAGACAGTGAAAGAGAGAGAAATTCTTACAAAATTCGTTCAGGGGCTGTGATGCAACCTGGATTGACCATATCTAGACCCACAGCTGGAGGAGACATAAGGGTGGACACTCTCGGGGCTGAGAGGTTTGGTGAGGTTGGGGGAGCAAACGCAGAGCCTTTAAAGTAATACTGCCTGTTACCCATCCCATGGGTCCCAAATCTCCAGGTTCAAGGGCATCTTCCTACCTCGAAAACATGCATGAGAAACCCAGAAGGTGGTACACCGTGTGATCGGGAAAGGTTTCTAAAACGCACCTCATTTCTCATCTCCTTGTGCTCGGGTTCGCCATTCCAGCCGCTTTACTAGCAATCTCCCTCCTTGGAGAATCAGCACCTTTAACCTCCCGTTCCGTACAGCTTGCAATTTGTCCTGAGGATGAACGGGAAGAGGGGGAGCCAATGAGAGACTAGCTCTAGGTGTTGGGACAGGCACAGGTCACTCTATTTTCCCATCAGGAAGAAGAATTAACCACAGGCTCAGCCTGCCGCCCGGAAGCAGAATAGGGCCTGAGGCGATCCTGCGCTTTTGTGCCCAGCTCCCAAAAAAGCGAGTTGAAAAATGGAGCTCAGGGGCACTGCAATTCACAAACCTGCAGAGTTATAAATGATAACTCTCGTCCACAAATATATTGAGGGAAGGCAACGAAGAGGATCTGAAAGCAAGGCAGAATTGCAGGAAACAGATTTCAGGAGGTCGATTCGAATCGCCTTTAAAGCACATGAAAAGCGGCAAAACGTCGACAATGATGCCCTTGGCCAAAAAGGGCGTATGCGTTTTTTCCTGAATATATTCAGGAAAAAACGCATACGCCCTTTTTGGCCAACCAAGCAACCTGGAAAGGCAAATCAGCGCTACAAAGAAGTCTCGCTTCCCATCGGTCAAAAGGGCCATGCGGAAAAAAGTGTCAAAACCAGAAATGCAGAACAGGCCATGGAGAAATGGGAGCCTTGCTACGCTGATGGGCGGGATGTAAATTGCCAACAGCCACTCTGGAGAAGTGTACGGTGTGTCCTGAAACATCGAAAAAACACAGCTTAGAGCGCATAGGGCACTTCCACTCATGGGCGTATAAATTGGGAAAACTAAAAATCAGCAAGACACAGGCACCCCAAAGTTTGGGGCTGCTCTGTTGACAAGAACCTCCACTTCGTGACACCTTAAATATCCCAGGAAAGAGAAAAATGGATAAAGAAGTGGTGGTCCTTATGTACAATGGAATATCACTCAGCCATGAAATCAATGTCATAAGGCTAGTAGCAGCATGATGAGTGGCTTTAGCTTCGACGATTCTAAGTGAAATAAGTCACACAGAAAAACACACTTATCATAAGCTATCACTTATAGAGGGAATGTAAAAACCGCTACACTTGAACTGAATTACAAAACAGAACAGAGTCACACGTTTAGAAAACACACTATGGCTGCTTAACGGGAAAGGTGGGGTGGGGTGATGCATAAAACAAGGGTTTCAAATGAGCTCAGATACCGTTCCATAAACCCAATATGTAATAGAAAGACCTACTCCTTGCTCAGTGAACTGGACTCAACACCCCCTATTCACCGCACAAGAATATATCTGACTAGTAAGAATCTTAAAACCTATGTATTGATATCTCTCTGGAAGTGAGTCAAGTGGCTGTAAAGCGGCAGAAACACAGCCGTGAAAAGCAGCTAAACCCCATTATAAAAATAAATTCCTTTTAAAAACCCGTGAAACAAAGACAGTGAAAGAGAGAGAATTTCTTACAAAATTCGTTCAGGGGCTGTGATGCAACCTGGATTGACCATATCTAGACCCACAGCTGGAGGAGACATAAGGGTGGACACTCTCGGGGCTGAGAGGTTTGGTGAGGTTGGGGGAGCAAACGCAGAGCCTTTAAAGTAATACTGCCTGTTACCCATCCCATGGGTCCCAAATCTCCAGGTTCAAGGGCATCTTCCTACCTCGAAAACATGCATGAGAAACCCAGAAGGTGGTACACCGTGTGATCGGGAAAGGTTTCTAAAACGCACCTCATTTCTCATCTCCTTGTGCTCGGGTTCGCCATTCCAGCCGCTTTACTAGCAATCTCCCTCCTTGGAGAATCAGCACCTTTAACCTCCCGTTCCGTACAGCTTGCAATTTGTCCTGAGGATGAACGGGAAGAGGGGGAGCCAATGAGAGACTAGCTCTAGGTGTTGGGACAGGCACAGGTCACTCTATTTTCCCATCAGGAAGAAGAATTAACCACAGGCTCAGCCTGCCGCCCGGAAGCAGAATAGGGCCTGAGGCAATCCTGCGCTTTTGCGGCCAGCTCCCAAAAAAGCGAGTTGAAAAATGGAGCTCAGGGGCACTGCAATTCACAAACCTGCAGAGTTATAAATGATAACTCTCGTCCACAAATATATTGAGGGAAGGCAACGAAGAGGATCTGAAAGCAAGGCAGAATTGCAGGAAACAGATTTCAGGAGGTCGATTCGAATCGCCTTTAAAGCACATGAAAAGCGGCAAAACGTCGACAATGATGCCCTTGGCCAAAAAGGGCGTATGCGTTTTTTCCTGAATATATTCAGGAAAAAACGCATACGCCCTTTTTGGCCAACCAAGCAACCTGGAAAGGCAAATCAGCGCTACAAAGAAGTCTCGCTTCCCATCGGTCAAAAGGGCCATGCGGAAAAAAGTGTCAAAACCAGAAATGCAGAAAAGGCCATGGAGAAATGGGAGCCTTGCTACGCTGATGGGCGGGATGTAAATTGCCAACAGCCACTCTGGAGAAGTGTACGGTGTGTCCTGAAACATCGAAAAAACACAGCTTAGAGCGCATAGGGCACTTCCACTCATGGGCGTATAAATTGGGAAAACTAAAAATCAGCAAGACACAGGCACCCCAAAGTTGGGGGCTGCTCTGTTGACAAGAACCTCCACTTCGTGACACCTTAAATATCCCAGGAAAGAGAAAAATGGATAAAGAAGTGGTGGTCCTTATGTACAATGGAATATCACTCAGCCATGAAATCAATGTCATAAGGCTAGTAGCAGCATGATGAGTGGCTTTAGCTACGACGATCCTATGTGAAATAAGTCATACAGAAAAACACACTTATCATAAGCTATCACTTATAGAGGGAATGTAAAAACCGCTACACTTGAACTGAATTACAAAACAGAACAGAGTCACACGTTTACAAAACACACTATGGCTGCTTAACGGGAAAGGTGGGGTGGGGTGATGCATAAAACAAGGGTTTCAAATGAGCTCAGATACCGTTCCATAAACCCAATATGTAATAGAAAGACCTACTCCTTGCTCAGTGAACTGGACTCAACACCCCCTATTCACCGCACAAGAATATATCTGACTAGTAAGAATCTTAAAACCTATGTATTGATATCTCTCTGGAAGTGAGTCAAGTGGCTGTAAAGCGGCAGAAACACAGCCGTGAAAAGCAGCTAAACCCCATTATAAAAATAAATTCCTTTTAAAAACCCGTGAAACAAAGACAGTGAAAGAGAGAGAAATTCTTACAAAATTCGTTCAGGGGCTGTGATGCAACCTGGATTGACCATATCTAGACCCACAGCTGGAGGAGACATAAGGGTGGACACTCTCGGGGCTGAGAGGTTTGGTGAGGTTGGGGGAGCAAACGCAGAGCCTTTAAAGTAATACTGCCTGTTACCCATCCCATGGGTCCCAAATCTCCAGGTTCAAGGGCATCTTCCTACCTCGAAAACATGCATGAGAAACCCAGAAGGTGGTACACCGTGTGATCGGGAAAGGTTTCTAAAACGCACCTCATTTCTCATCTCCTTGTGCTCGGGTTCGCCATTCCAGCCGCTTTACTAGCAATCTCCCTCCTTGGAGAATCAGCACCTTTAACCTCCCGTTCCGTACAGCTTGCAATTTGTCCTGAGGATGAACGGGAAGAGGGGGAGCCAATGAGAGACTAGCTCTAGGTGTTGGGACAGGCACAGGTCACTCTATTTTCCCATCAGGAAGAAGAATTAACCACAGGCTCAGCCTGCCGCCCGGAAGCAGAATAGGGCCTGAGGCAATCCTGCGCTTTTGTGGCCAGCTCCCAAAAAAGCGAGTTGAAAAATGGAGCTCAGGGGCACTGCAATTCACAAACCTGCAGAGTTATAAATGATAACTCTCGTCCACAAATATATTGAGGGAAGGCAACGAAGAGGATCTGAAAGCAAGGCAGAATTGCAGGAAACAGATTTCAGGAGGTCGATTCGAATCGCCTTTAAAGCACATGAAAAGCGGCAAAACGTCGACAATGATGCCCTTGGCCAAAAAGGGCGTATGCGTTTTTTCCTGAATATATTCAGGAAAAAACGCATACGCCCTTTTTGGCCAACCAAGCAACCTGGAAAGGCAAATCAGCGCTACAAAGAAGTCTCGCTTCCCATCGGTCAAAAGGGCCATGCGGAAAAAAGTGTCAAAACCAGAAATGCAGAAAAGGCCATGGAGAAATGGGAGCCTTGCTACGCTGATGGGCGGGATGTAAATTGCCAACAGCCACTCTGGAGAAGTGTACGGTGTGTCCTGAAACATCGAAAAAACACAGCTTAGAGCACATAGGGCACTTCCACTCATGGGCGTATAAATTGGGAAAACTAAAAATCAGCAAGACACAGACACCCCAAAGTTTGGGGCTGCTCTGTTGACAAGAACCTCCACTTCGTGACACCTTAAATATCCCAGGAAAGAGAAAAATGGATAAAGAAGTGGTGGTCCTTATGTACAATGGAATATCACTCAGCCATGAAATCAATGTCATAAGGCTAGTAGCAGCATGATGAGTGGCTTTAGCTACGACGATCCTATGTGAAATAAGTCATACAGAAAAACACACTTATCATAAGCTATCACTTATAGAGGGAATGTAAAAACCGCTACACTTGAACTGAATTACAAAACAGAACAGAGTCACACGTTTACAAAACACACTATGGCTGCTTAACGGGAAAGGTGGGGTGGGGTGATGCATAAAACAAGGGTTTCAAATGAGCTCAGATACCGTTCCATAAACCCAATATGTAATAGAAAGACCTACTCCTTGCTCAGTGAACTGGACTCAACACCCCCTATTCACCGCACAAGAATATATCTGACTAGTAAGAATCTTAAAACCTATGTATTGATATCTCTCTGGAAGTGAGTCAAGTGGGTGTAAAGCGGCAGAAACACAGCCGTGAAAAGCAGCTAAACCCCATTATAAAAATAAATTCCTTTTAAAAACCCGTGAAACAAAGACAGTGAAAGAGAGAGAAATTCTTACAAAATTCGTTCAGGGGCTGTGATGCAACCTGGATTGACCATATCTAGACCCACAGCTGGAGGAGACATAAGGGTGGACACTCTCGGGGCTGAGAGGTTTGGTGAGGTTGGGGGAGCAAACGCAGAGCCTTTAAAGTAATACTGCCTGTTACCCATCCCATGGGTCCCAAATCTCCAGGTTCAAGGGCATCTTCCTACCTCGAAAACATGCATGAGAAACCCAGAAGGTGGTACACCGTGTGATCGGGAAAGGTTTCTAAAACGCACCTCATTTCTCATCTCCTTGTGCTCGGGTTCGCCATTCCAGCCGCTTTACTAGCAATCTCCCTCCTTGGAGAATCAGCACCTTTAACCTCCCGTTCCGTACAGCTTGCAATTTGTCCTGAGGATGAACGGGAAGAGGGGGAGCCAATGAGAGACTAGCTCTAGGTGTTGGGACAGGCACAGGTCACTCTATTTTCCCATCAGGAAGAAGAATTAACCACAGGCTCAGCCTGCCGCCCGGAAGCAGAATAGGGCCTGAGCCGATCCTGCGCTTTTGCGGCCAGCTCCCAAAAAAGCGAGTTGAAAAATGGAGCTCAGGGGCACTGCAATTCACAAACCTGCAGAGTTATAAATGATAACTCTCGTCCACAAATATATTGAGGGAAGGCAACGAAGAGGATCTGAAAGCAAGGCAGAATTGCAGGAAACAGATTTCAGGAGGTCGATTCGAATCGCCTTTAAAGCACATGAAAAGCGGCAAAACGTCGACAATGATGCCCTTGGCCAAAAAGGGCGTATGCGTTTTTTCCTGAATATATTCAGGAAAAAACGCATACGCCCTTTTTGGCCAACCAAGCAACCTGGAAAGGCAAATCAGCGCTACAAAGAAGTCTCGCTTCCCATCGGTCAAAAGGGCCATGCGGAAAAAACTGTCAAAACCAGAAATGCAGAAAAGGCCATGGAGAAATGGGAGCCTTGCTACGCTGATGGGCGGGATGTAAATTGCCAACAGCCACTCTGGAGAAGTGTACGGTGTGTCCTGAAACATCGAAAAAACACAGCTTAGAGCGCATAGGGCACTTCCACTCATGGGCGTATAAATTGGGAAAACTAAAAATCAGCAAGACACAGGCACCCCAAAGTTTGGGGCTGCTATGTTGACAAGAACCTCCACTTCGTGACACCTTAAATATCCCAGGAAAGAGAAAAATGGATAAAGAAGTGGTGGTCCTTATGTACAATGGAATATCACTCAGCCATGAAATCAATGTCATAAGGCTAGTAGCAGCATGATGAGTGGCTTTAGCTACGACGATCCTATGTGAAATAAGTCATACAGAAAAACACACTTATCATAAGCTATCACTTATAGAGGGAATGTAAAAACCGCTACACTTGAACTGAATTACAAAACAGAACAGAGTCACACGTTTACAAAACACACTATGGCTGCTTAACGGGAAAGGTGGGGTGGGGTGATGCATAAAACAAGGGTTTCAAATGAGCTCAGATACCGTTCCATAAACCCAATATGTAATAGAAAGACCTACTCCTTGCTCAGTGAACTGGACTCAACACCCCCTATTCACCGCACAAGAATATATCTGACTAGTAAGAATCTTAAAACCTATGTATTGATATCTCTCTGGAAGTGAGTCAAGTGGGTGTAAAGCGGCAGAAACACAGCCGTGAAAAGCAGCTAAACCCCATTATAAAAATAAATTCCTTTTAAAAACCCGTGAAACAAAGACAGTGAAAGAGAGAGAAATTCTTACAAAATTCGTTCAGGGGCTGTGATGCAACCTGGATTGACCATATCTAGACCCACAGCTGGAGGAGACATAAGGGTGGACACTCTCGGGGCTGAGAGGTTTGGTGAGGTTGGGGGAGCAAACGCAGAGCCTTTAAAGTAATACTGCCTGTTACCCATCCCATGGGTCCCAAATCTCCAGGTTCAAGGGCATCTTCCTACCTCGAAAACATGCATGAGAAACCCAGAAGGTGGTACACCGTGTGATCGGGAAAGGTTTCTAAAACGCACCTCATTTCTCATCTCCTTGTGCTCGGGTTCGCCATTCCAGCCGCTTTACTAGCAATCTCCCTCCTTGGAGAATCAGCACCTTTAACCTCCCGTTCCGTACAGCTTGCAATTTGTCCTGAGGATGAACGGGAAGAGGGGGAGCCAATGAGAGACTAGCTCTAGGTGTTGGGACAGGCACAGGTCACTCTATTTTCCCATCAGGAAGAAGAATTAACCACAGGCTCAGCCTGCCGCCCGGAAGCAGAATAGGGCCTGAGGCGATCCTGCGCTTTTGCGGCCAGCTCCCAAAAAAGCGAGTTGAAAAATGGAGCTCAGGGGCACTGCAATTCACAAACCTGCAGAGTTATAAATGATAACTCTCGTCCACAAATATATTGAGGGAAGGCAACGAAGAGGATCTGAAAGCAAGGCAGAATTGCAGGAAACAGATTTCAGGAGGTCGATTTGAATCGCCTTTAAAGCACATGAAAAGCGGCAAAACGTCGACAATGATGCCCTTGGCCAAAAAGGGCGTATGCGTTTTTTCCTGAATATATTCAGGAAAAAACGCATACGCCCTTTTTGGCCAACCAAGCAACCTGGAAAGGCAAATCAGCGCTACAAAGAAGTCTCGCTTCCCATCGGTCAAAAGGGCCATGCGGAAAAAACTGTCAAAACCAGAAATGCAGAAAAGGCCATGGAGAAATGGGAGCCTTGCTACGCTGATGGGCGGGATGTAAATTGCCAACAGCCACTCTGGAGAAGTGTACGGTGTGTCCTGAAACATCGAAAAAACACAGCTTAGAGCGCATAGGGCACTTCCACTCATGGGCGTATAAATTGGGAAAACTAAAAATCAGCAAGACACAGGCACCCCAAAGTTTGGGGCTGCTCTGTTGACAAGAACCTCCACTTCGTGACACCTTAAATATCCCAGGAAAGAGAAAAATGGATAAAGAAGTGGTGGTCCTTATGTACAATGGAATATCACTCAGCCATGAAATCAATGTCATAAGGCTAGTAGCAGCATGATGAGTGGCTTTAGCTACGACGATCCTATGTGAAATAAGTCATACAGAAAAACACACTTATCATAAGCTATCACTTATAGAGGGAATGTAAAAACCGCTACACTTGAACTGAATTACAAAACAGAACAGAGTCACACGTTTACAAAACACACTATGGCTGCTTAACGGGAAAGGTGGGGTGGGGTGATGCATAAAACAAGGGTTTCAAATGAGCTCAGATACCGTTCCATAAACCCAATATGTAATAGAAAGACCTACTCCTTGCTCAGTGAACTGGACTCAACACCCCCTATTCACCGCACAAGAATATATCTGACTAGTAAGAATCTTAAAACCTATGTATTGATATCTCTCTGGAAGTGAGTCAAGTGGCTGTAAAGCGGCAGAAACACAGCCGTGAAAAGCAGCTAAACCCCATTATAAAAATAAATTCCTTTTAAAAACCCGTGAAACAAAGACAGTGAAAGAGAGAGAAATTCTTACAAAATTCGTTCAGGGGCTGTGATGCAACCTGGATTGACCATATCTAGACCCACAGCTGGAGGAGACATAAGGGTGGACACTCTCGGGGCTGAGAGGTTTGGTGAGGTTGGGGGAGCAAACGCAGAGCCTTTAAAGTAATACTGCCTGTTACCCATCCCATGGGTCCCAAATCTCCAGGTTCAAGGGCATCTTCCTACCTCGAAAACATGCATGAGAAACCCAGAAGGTGGTACACCGTGTGATCGGGAAAGGTTTCTAAAACGCACCTCATTTCTCATCTCCTTGTGCTCGGGTTCGCCATTCCAGCCGCTTTACTAGCAATCTCCCTCCTTGGAGAATCAGCACCTTTAACCTCCCGTTCCGTACAGCTTGCAATTTGTCCTGAGGATGAACGGGAAGAGGGGGAGCCAATGAGAGACTAGCTCTAGGTGTTGGGACAGGCACAGGTCACTCTATTTTCCCATCAGGAAGAAGAATTAACCACAGGCTCAGCCTGCCGCCCGGAAGCAGAATAGGGCCTGAGCCGATCCTGCGCTTTTGTGCCCAGCTCCCAAAAAAGCGAGTTGAAAAATGGAGCTCAGGGGCACTGCAATTCACAAACCTGCAGAGTTATAAATGATAACTCTCGTCCACAAATATATTGAGGGAAGGCAACGAAGAGGATCTGAAAGCAAGGCAGAATTGCAGGAAACAGATTTCAGGAGGTCGATTCGAATCGCCTTTAAAGCACATGAAAAGCGGCAAAACGTCGACAATGATGCCCTTGGCCAAAAAGGGCGTATGCGTTTTTTCCTGAATATATTCAGGAAAAAACGCATACGCCCTTTTTGGCCAACCAAGCAACCTGGAAAGGCAAATCAGCGCTACAAAGAAGTCTCGCTTCCCATCGGTCAAAAGGGCCATGCGGAAAAAAGTGTCAAAACCAGAAATGCAGAACAGGCCATGGAGAAATGGGAGCCTTGCTACGCTGATGGGCGGGATGTAAATTGCCAACAGCCACTCTGGAGAAGTGTACGGTGTGTCCTGAAACATCGAAAAAACACAGCTTAGAGCGCATAGGGCACTTCCACTCATGGGCGTATAAATTGGGAAAACTAAAAATCAGCAAGACACAGGCACCCCAAAGTTTGGGGCTGCTCTGTTGACAAGAACCTCCACTTCGTGACACCTTAAATATCCCAGGAAAGAGAAAAATGGATAAAGAAGTGGTGGTCCTTATGTACAATGGAATATCACTCAGCCATGAAATCAATGTCATAAGGCTAGTAGCAGCATGATGAGTGGCTTTAGCTTCCACGATTCTAAGTGAAATAAGTCACACAGAAAAACACACTTATCATAAGCTATCACTTATAGAGGGAATGTAAAAACCGCTACACTTGAACTGAATTACAAAACAGAACAGAGTCACACGTTTACAAAACACACTATGGCTGCTTAACGGGAAAGGTGGGGTGGGGTGATGCATAAAACAAGGGTTTCAAATGAGCTCAGATACCGTTCCATAAACCCAATATGTAATAGAAAGACCTACTCCTTGCTCAGTGAACTGGACTCAACACCCCCTATTCACCGCACAAGAATATATCTGACTAGTAAGAATCTTAAAACCTATGTATTGATATCTCTCTGGAAGTGAGTCAAGTGGGTGTAAAGCGGCAGAAACACAGCCGTGAAAAGCAGCTAAACCCCATTATAAAAATAAATTCCTTTTAAAAACCCGTGAAACAAAGACAGTGAAAGAGAGAGAAATTCTTACAAAATTCGTTCAGGGGCTGTGATGCAACCTGGATTGACCATATCTAGACCCACAGCTGGAGGAGACATAAGGGTGGACACTCTCGGGGCTGAGAGGTTTGGTGAGGTTGGGGGAGCAAACGCAGAGCCTTTAAAGTAATACTGCCTGTTACCCATCCCATGGGTCCCAAATCTCCAGGTTCAAGGGCATCTTCCTACCTCGAAAACATGCATGAGAAACCCAGAAGGTGGTACACCGTGTGATCGGGAAAGGTTTCTAAAACGCACCTCATTTCTCATCTCCTTGTGCTCGGGTTCGCCATTCCAGCCGCTTTACTAGCAATCTCCCTCCTTGGAGAATCAGCACCTTTAACCTCCCGTTCCGTACAGCTTGCAATTTGTCCTGAGGATGAACGGGAAGAGGGGGAGCCAATGAGAGACTAGCTCTAGGTGTTGGGACAGGCACAGGTCACTCTATTTTCCCATCAGGAAGAAGAATTAACCACAGGCTCAGCCTGCCGCCCGGAAGCAGAATAGGGCCTGAGGCGATCCTGCGCTTTTGCGGCCAGCTCCCAAAAAAGCGAGTTGAAAAATGGAGCTCAGGGGCACTGCAATTCACAAACCTGCAGAGTTATAAATGATAACTCTCGTCCACAAATATATTGAGGGAAGGCAACGAAGAGGATCTGAAAGCAAGGCAGAATTGCAGGAAACAGATTTCAGGAGGTCGATTTGAATCGCCTTTAAAGCACATGAAAAGCGGCAAAACGTCGACAATGATGCCCTTGGCCAAAAAGGGCGTATGCGTTTTTTCCTGAATATATTCAGGAAAAAACGCATACGCCCTTTTTGGCCAACCAAGCAACCTGGAAAGGCAAATCAGCGCTACAAAGAAGTCTCGCTTCCCATCGGTCAAAAGGGCCATGCGGAAAAAAGTGTCAAAACCAGAAATGCAGAACAGGCCATGGAGAAATGGGAGCCTTGCTACGCTGATGGGCGGGATGTAAATTGCCAACAGCCACTCTGGAGAAGTGTACGGTGTGTCCTGAAACATCGAAAAAACACAGCTTAGAGCGCATAGGGCACTTCCACTCATGGGCGTATAAATTGGGAAAACTAAAAATCAGCAAGACACAGGCACCCCAAAGTTTGGGGCTGCTCTGTTGACAAGAACCTCCACTTCGTGACACCTTAAATATCCCAGGAAAGAGAAAAATGGATAAAGAAGTGGTGGTCCTTATGTACAATGGAATATCACTCAGCCATGAAATCAATGTCATAAGGCTAGTAGCAGCATGATGAGTGGCCTTAGCTATGACGATCCTATGTGAAATAAGTCATACAGAAAAACACACTTATCATAAGCTATCACTTATAGAGGGAATGTAAAAACCGCTACACTTGAACTGAATTACAAAACAGAACAGAGTCACACGTTTACAAAACACACTATGGCTGCTTAACGGGAAAGGTGGGGTGGGGTGATGCATAAAACAAGGGTTTCAAATGAGCTCAGATACCGTTCCATAAACCCAATATGTAATAGAAAGACCTACTCCTTGCTCAGTGAACTGGACTCAACACCCCCTATTCACCGCACAAGAATATATCTGACTAGTAAGAATCTTAAAACCTATGTATTGATATCTCTCTGGAAGTGAGTCAAGTGGGTGTAAAGCGGCAGAAACACAGCCGTGAAAAGCAGGTAAACCCCATTATAAAAATAAATTCCTTTTAAAAACCCGTGAAACAAAGACAGTGAAAGAGAGAGAAATTCTTACAAAATTCGTTCAGGGGCTGTGATGCAACCTGGATTGACCATATCTAGACCCACAGCTGGAGGAGACATAAGGGTGGACACTCTCGGGGCTGAGAGGTTTGGTGAGGTTGGGGGAGCAAACGCAGAGCCTTTAAAGTAATACTGCCTGTTACCCATCCCATGGGTCCCAAATCTCCAGGTTCAAGGGCATCTTCCTACCTCGAAAACATGCATGAGAAACCCAGAAGGTGGTACACCGTGTGATCGGGAAAGGTTTCTAAAACGCACCTCATTTCTCATCTCCTTGTGCTCGGGTTCGCCATTCCAGCCGCTTTACTAGCAATCTCCCTCCTTGGAGAATCAGCACCTTTAACCTCCCGTTCCGTACAGCTTGCAATTTGTCCTGAGGATGAACGGGAAGAGGGGGAGCCAATGAGAGACTAGCTCCAGGTGTTGGGACAGGCACAGGTCACTCTATTTTCCCATCAGGAAGAAGAATTAACCACAGGCTCAGCCTGCCGCCCGGAAGCAGAATAGGGCCTGAGGCGATCCTGCGCTTTTGCGGCCAGCTCCCAAAAAAGCGAGTTGAAAAATGGAGCTCAGGGGCACTGCAATTCACAAACCTGCAGAGTTATAAATGATAACTCTCGTCCACAAATATATTGAGGGAAGGCAACGAAGAGGATCTGAAAGCAAGGCAGAATTGCAGGAAACAGATTTCAGGAGGTCGATTTGAATCGCCTTTAAAGCACATGAAAAGCGGCAAAACGTCGACAATGATGCCCTTGGTCAAAAAGGGCGTATGCGTTTTTTCCTGAATATATTCAGGAAAAAACGCATACGCCCTTTTTGGCCAACCAAGCAACCTGGAAAGGCAAATCAGCGCTACAAAGAAGTCTCGCTTCCCATCGGTCAAAAGGGCCATGCGGAAAAAAGTGTCAAAACCAGAAATGCAGAACAGGCCATGGAGAAATGGGAGCCTTGCTACGCTGATGGGCGGGATGTAAATTGCCAACAGCCACTCTGGAGAAGTGTACGGTGTGTCCTGAAACATCGAAAAAACACAGCTTAGAGCGCATAGGGCACTTCCACTCATGGGCGTATAAATTGGGAAAACTAAAAATCAGCAAGACACAGGCACCCCAAAGTTTGGGGCTGCTCTGTTGACAAGAACCTCCACTTCGTGACACCTTAAATATCCCAGGAAAGAGAAAAATGGATAAAGAAGTGGTGGTCCTTATGTACAATGGAATATCACTCAGCCATGAAATCAATGTCATAAGGCTAGTAGCAGCATGATGAGTGGCTTTAGCTTCGACGATTCTAAGTGAAATAAGTCACACAGAAAAACACACTTATCATAAGCTATCACTTATAGAGGGAATGTAAAAACCGCTACACTTGAACTGAATTACAAAACAGAACAGAGTCACACGTTTAGAAAACACACTATGGCTGCTTAACGGGAAAGGTGGGGTGGGGTGATGCATAAAACAAGGGTTTCAAATGAGCTCAGATACCGTTCCATAAACCCAATATGTAATAGAAAGACCTACTCCTTGCTCAGTGAACTGGACTCAACACCCCCTATTCACCGCACAAGAATATATCTGACTAGTAAGAATCTTAAAACCTATGTATTGATATCTCTCTGGAAGTGAGTCAAGTGGCTGTAAAGCGGCAGAAACACAGCCGTGAAAAGCAGCTAAACCCCATTATAAAAATAAATTCCTTTTAAAAACCCGTGAAACAAAGACAGTGAAAGAGAGAGAATTTCTTACAAAATTCGTTCAGGGGCTGTGATGCAACCTGGATTGACCATATCTAGACCCACAGCTGGAGGAGACATAAGGGTGGACACTCTCGGGGCTGAGAGGTTTGGTGAGGTTGGGGGAGCAAACGCAGAGCCTTTAAAGTAATACTGCCTGTTACCCATCCCATGGGTCCCAAATCTCCAGGTTCAAGGGCATCTTCCTACCTCGAAAACATGCATGAGAAACCCAGAAGGTGGTACACCGTGTGATCGGGAAAGGTTTCTAAAACGCACCTCATTTCTCATCTCCTTGTGCTCGGGTTCGCCATTCCAGCCGCTTTACTAGCAATCTCCCTCCTTGGAGAATCAGCACCTTTAACCTCCCGTTCCGTACAGCTTGCAATTTGTCCTGAGGATGAACGGGAAGAGGGGGAGCCAATGAGAGACTAGCTCTAGGTGTTGGGACAGGCACAGGTCACTCTATTTTCCCATCAGGAAGAAGAATTAACCACAGGCTCAGCCTGCCGCCCGGAAGCAGAATAGGGCCTGAGCCGATCCTGCGCTTTTGCGGCCAGCTCCCAAAAAAGCGAGTTGAAAAATGGAGCTCAGGGGCACTGCAATTCACAAACCTGCAGAGTTATAAATGATAACTCTCGTCCACAAATATATTGAGGGAAGGCAACGAAGAGGATCTGAAAGCAAGGCAGAATTGCAGGAAACAGATTTCAGGAGGTCGATTCGAATCGCCTTTAAAGCACATGAAAAGCGGCAAAACGTCGACAATGATGCCCTTGGCCAAAAAGGGCGTATGCGTTTTTTCCTGAATATATTCAGGAAAAAACGCATACGCCCTTTTTGGCCAACCAAGCAACCTGGAAAGGCAAATCAGCGCTACAAAGAAGTCTCGCTTCCCATCGGTCAAAAGGGCCATGCGGAAAAAACTGTCAAAACCAGAAATGCAGAAAAGGCCATGGAGAAATGGGAGCCTTGCTACGCTGATGGGCGGGATGTAAATTGCCAACAGCCACTCTGGAGAAGTGTACGGTGTGTCCTGAAACATCGAAAAAACACAGCTTAGAGCGCATAGGGCACTTCCACTCATGGGCGTATAAATTGGGAAAACTAAAAATCAGCAAGACACAGGCACCCCAAAGTTTGGGGCTGCTATGTTGACAAGAACCTCCACTTCGTGACACCTTAAATATCCCAGGAAAGAGAAAAATGGATAAAGAAGTGGTGGTCCTTATGTACAATGGAATATCACTCAGCCATGAAATCAATGTCATAAGGCTAGTAGCAGCATGATGAGTGGCTTTAGCTACGACGATCCTATGTGAAATAAGTCATACAGAAAAACACACTTATCATAAGCTATCACTTATAGAGGGAATGTAAAAACCGCTACACTTGAACTGAATTACAAAACAGAACAGAGTCACACGTTTACAAAACACACTATGGCTGCTTAACGGGAAAGGTGGGGTGGGGTGATGCATAAAACAAGGGTTTCAAATGAGCTCAGATACCGTTCCATAAACCCAATATGTAATAGAAAGACCTACTCCTTGCTCAGTGAACTGGACTCAACACCCCCTATTCACCGCACAAGAATATATCTGACTAGTAAGAATCTTAAAACCTATGTATTGATATCTCTCTGGAAGTGAGTCAAGTGGGTGTAAAGCGGCAGAAACACAGCCGTGAAAAGCAGCTAAACCCCATTATAAAAATAAATTCCTTTTAAAAACCCGTGAAACAAAGACAGTGAAAGAGAGAGAAATTCTTACAAAATTCGTTCAGGGGCTGTGATGCAACCTGGATTGACCATATCTAGACCCACAGCTGGAGGAGACATAAGGGTGGACACTCTCGGGGCTGAGAGGTTTGGTGAGGTTGGGGGAGCAAACGCAGAGCCTTTAAAGTAATACTGCCTGTTACCCATCCCATGGGTCCCAAATCTCCAGGTTCAAGGGCATCTTCCTACCTCGAAAACATGCATGAGAAACCCAGAAGGTGGTACACCGTGTGATCGGGAAAGGTTTCTAAAACGCACCTCATTTCTCATCTCCTTGTGCTCGGGTTCGCCATTCCAGCCGCTTTACTAGCAATCTCCCTCCTTGGAGAATCAGCACCTTTAACCTCCCGTTCCGTACAGCTTGCAATTTGTCCTGAGGATGAACGGGAAGAGGGGGAGCCAATGAGAGACTAGCTCTAGGTGTTGGGACAGGCACAGGTCACTCTATTTTCCCATCAGGAAGAAGAATTAACCACAGGCTCAGCCTGCCGCCCGGAAGCAGAATAGGGCCTGAGGCGATCCTGCGCTTTTGCGGCCAGCTCCCAAAAAAGCGAGTTGAAAAATGGAGCTCAGGGGCACTGCAATTCACAAACCTGCAGAGTTATAAATGATAACTCTCGTCCACAAATATATTGAGGGAAGGCAACGAAGAGGATCTGAAAGCAAGGCAGAATTGCAGGAAACAGATTTCAGGAGGTCGATTTGAATCGCCTTTAAAGCACATGAAAAGCGGCAAAACGTCGACAATGATGCCCTTGGCCAAAAAGGGCGTATGCGTTTTTTCCTGAATATATTCAGGAAAAAACGCATACGCCCTTTTTGGCCAACCAAGCAACCTGGAAAGGCAAATCAGCGCTACAAAGAAGTCTCGCTTCCCATCGGTCAAAAGGGCCATGCGGAAAAAACTGTCAAAACCAGAAATGCAGAAAAGGCCATGGAGAAATGGGAGCCTTGCTACGCTGATGGGCGGGATGTAAATTGCCAACAGCCACTCTGGAGAAGTGTACGGTGTGTCCTGAAACATCGAAAAAACACAGCTTAGAGCGCATAGGGCACTTCCACTCATGGGCGTATAAATTGGGAAAACTAAAAATCAGCAAGACACAGGCACCCCAAAGTTTGGGGCTGCTCTGTTGACAAGAACCTCCACTTCGTGACACCTTAAATATCCCAGGAAAGAGAAAAATGGATAAAGAAGTGGTGGTCCTTATGTACAATGGAATATCACTCAGCCATGAAATCAATGTCATAAGGCTAGTAGCAGCATGATGAGTGGCTTTAGCTACGACGATCCTATGTGAAATAAGTCATACAGAAAAACACACTTATCATAAGCTATCACTTATAGAGGGAATGTAAAAACCGCTACACTTGAACTGAATTACAAAACAGAACAGAGTCACACGTTTACAAAACACACTATGGCTGCTTAACGGGAAAGGTGGGGTGGGGTGATGCATAAAACAAGGGTTTCAAATGAGCTCAGATACCGTTCCATAAACCCAATATGTAATAGAAAGACCTACTCCTTGCTCAGTGAACTGGACTCAACACCCCCTATTCACCGCACAAGAATATATCTGACTAGTAAGAATCTTAAAACCTATGTATTGATATCTCTCTGGAAGTGAGTCAAGTGGCTGTAAAGCGGCAGAAACACAGCCGTGAAAAGCAGCTAAACCCCATTATAAAAATAAATTCCTTTTAAAAACCCGTGAAACAAAGACAGTGAAAGAGAGAGAAATTCTTACAAAATTCGTTCAGGGGCTGTGATGCAACCTGGATTGACCATATCTAGACCCACAGCTGGAGGAGACATAAGGGTGGACACTCTCGGGGCTGAGAGGTTTGGTGAGGTTGGGGGAGCAAACGCAGAGCCTTTAAAGTAATACTGCCTGTTACCCATCCCATGGGTCCCAAATCTCCAGGTTCAAGGGCATCTTCCTACCTCGAAAACATGCATGAGAAACCCAGAAGGTGGTACACCGTGTGATCGGGAAAGGTTTCTAAAACGCACCTCATTTCTCATCTCCTTGTGCTCGGGTTCGCCATTCCAGCCGCTTTACTAGCAATCTCCCTCCTTGGAGAATCAGCACCTTTAACCTCCCGTTCCGTACAGCTTGCAATTTGTCCTGAGGATGAACGGGAAGAGGGGGAGCCAATGAGAGACTAGCTCTAGGTGTTGGGACAGGCACAGGTCACTCTATTTTCCCATCAGGAAGAAGAATTAACCACAGGCTCAGCCTGCCGCCCGGAAGCAGAATAGGGCCTGAGCCGATCCTGCGCTTTTGTGCCCAGCTCCCAAAAAAGCGAGTTGAAAAATGGAGCTCAGGGGCACTGCAATTCACAAACCTGCAGAGTTATAAATGATAACTCTCGTCCACAAATATATTGAGGGAAGGCAACGAAGAGGATCTGAAAGCAAGGCAGAATTGCAGGAAACAGATTTCAGGAGGTCGATTCGAATCGCCTTTAAAGCACATGAAAAGCGGCAAAACGTCGACAATGATGCCCTTGGCCAAAAAGGGCGTATGCGTTTTTTCCTGAATATATTCAGGAAAAAACGCATACGCCCTTTTTGGCCAACCAAGCAACCTGGAAAGGCAAATCAGCGCTACAAAGAAGTCTCGCTTCCCATCGGTCAAAAGGGCCATGCGGAAAAAAGTGTCAAAACCAGAAATGCAGAACAGGCCATGGAGAAATGGGAGCCTTGCTACGCTGATGGGCGGGATGTAAATTGCCAACAGCCACTCTGGAGAAGTGTACGGTGTGTCCTGAAACATCGAAAAAACACAGCTTAGAGCGCATAGGGCACTTCCACTCATGGGCGTATAAATTGGGAAAACTAAAAATCAGCAAGACACAGGCACCCCAAAGTTTGGGGCTGCTCTGTTGACAAGAACCTCCACTTCGTGACACCTTAAATATCCCAGGAAAGAGAAAAATGGATAAAGAAGTGGTGGTCCTTATGTACAATGGAATATCACTCAGCCATGAAATCAATGTCATAAGGCTAGTAGCAGCATGATGAGTGGCTTTAGCTTCGACGATTCTAAGTGAAATAAGTCACACAGAAAAACACACTTATCATAAGCTATCACTTATAGAGGGAATGTAAAAACCGCTACACTTGAACTGAATTACAAAACAGAACAGAGTCACACGTTTACAAAACACACTATGGCTGCTTAACGGGAAAGGTGGGGTGGGGTGATGCATAAAACAAGGGTTTCAAATGAGCTCAGATACCGTTCCATAAACCCAATATGTAATAGAAAGACCTACTCCTTGCTCAGTGAACTGGACTCAACACCCCCTATTCACCGCACAAGAATATATCTGACTAGTAAGAATCTTAAAACCTATGTATTGATATCTCTCTGGAAGTGAGTCAAGTGGGTGTAAAGCGGCAGAAACACAGCCGTGAAAAGCAGCTAAACCCCATTATAAAAATAAATTCCTTTTAAAAACCCGTGAAACAAAGACAGTGAAAGAGAGAGAAATTCTTACAAAATTCGTTCAGGGGCTGTGATGCAACCTGGATTGACCATATCTAGACCCACAGCTGGAGGAGACATAAGGGTGGACACTCTCGGGGCTGAGAGGTTTGGTGAGGTTGGGGGAGCAAACGCAGAGCCTTTAAAGTAATACTGCCTGTTACCCATCCCATGGGTCCCAAATCTCCAGGTTCAAGGGCATCTTCCTACCTCGAAAACATGCATGAGAAACCCAGAAGGTGGTACACCGTGTGATCGGGAAAGGTTTCTAAAACGCACCTCATTTCTCATCTCCTTGTGCTCGGGTTCGCCATTCCAGCCGCTTTACTAGCAATCTCCCTCCTTGGAGAATCAGCACCTTTAACCTCCCGTTCCGTACAGCTTGCAATTTGTCCTGAGGATGAACGGGAAGAGGGGGAGCCAATGAGAGACTAGCTCTAGGTGTTGGGACAGGCACAGGTCACTCTATTTTCCCATCAGGAAGAAGAATTAACCACAGGCTCAGCCTGCCGCCCGGAAGCAGAATAGGGCCTGAGGCGATCCTGCGCTTTTGCGGCCAGCTCCCAAAAAAGCGAGTTGAAAAATGGAGCTCAGGGGCACTGCAATTCACAAACCTGCAGAGTTATAAATGATAACTCTCGTCCACAAATATATTGAGGGAAGGCAACGAAGAGGATCTGAAAGCAAGGCAGAATTGCAGGAAACAGATTTCAGGAGGTCGATTTGAATCGCCTTTAAAGCACATGAAAAGCGGCAAAACGTCGACAATGATGCCCTTGGCCAAAAAGGGCGTATGCGTTTTTTCCTGAATATATTCAGGAAAAAACGCATACGCCCTTTTTGGCCAACCAAGCAACCTGGAAAGGCAAATCAGCGCTACAAAGAAGTCTCGCTTCCCATCGGTCAAAAGGGCCATGCGGAAAAAAGTGTCAAGACCAGAAATGCAGAACAGGCCATGGAGAAATGGGAGCCTTGCTACGCTGATGGGCGGGATGTAAATTGCCAACAGCCACTCTGGAGAAGTGTACGGTGTGTCCTGAAACATCGAAAAAACACAGCTTAGAGCGCATAGGGCACTTCCACTCATGGGCGTATAAATTGGGAAAACTAAAAATCAGCAAGACACAGGCACCCCAAAGTTTGGGGCTGCTCTGTTGACAAGAACCTCCACTTCGTGACACCTTAAATATCCCAGGAAAGAGAAAAATGGATAAAGAAGTGGTGGTCCTTATGTACAATGGAATATCACTCAGCCATGAAATCAATGTCATAAGGCTAGTAGCAGCATGATGAGTGGCCTTAGCTATGACGATCCTATGTGAAATAAGTCACACAGAAAAACACACTTATCATAAGCTATCACTTATAGAGGGAATGTAAAAACCGCTACACTTGAACTGAATTACAAAACAGAACAGAGTCACACGTTTACAAAACACACTATGGCTGCTTAACGGGAAAGGTGGGGTGGGGTGATGCATAAAACAAGGGTTTCAAATGAGCTCAGATACCGTTCCATAAACCCAATATGTAATAGAAAGACCTACTCCTTGCTCAGTGAACTGGACTCAACACCCCCTATTCACCGCACAAGAATATATCTGACTAGTAAGAATCTTAAAACCTATGTATTGATATCTCTCTGGAAGTGAGTCAAGTGGGTGTAAAGCGGCAGAAACACAGCCGTGAAAAGCAGCTAAACCCCATTATAAAAATAAATTCCTTTTAAAAACCCGTGAAACAAAGACAGTGAAAGAGAGAGAAATTCTTACAAAATTCGTTCAGGGGCTGTGATGCAACCTGGATTGACCATATCTAGACCCACAGCTGGAGGAGACATAAGGGTGGACACTCTCGGGGCTGAGAGGTTTGGTGAGGTTGGGGGAGCAAACGCAGAGCCTTTAAAGTAATACTGCCTGTTACCCATCCCATGGGTCCCAAATCTCCAGGTTCAAGGGCATCTTCCTACCTCGAAAACATGCATGAGAAACCCAGAAGGTGGTACACCGTGTGATCGGGAAAGGTTTCTAAAACGCACCTCATTTCTCATCTCCTTGTGCTCGGGTTCGCCATTCCAGCCGCTTTACTAGCAATCTCCCTCCTTGGAGAATCAGCACCTTTAACCTCCCGTTCCGTACAGCTTGCAATTTGTCCTGAGGATGAACGGGAAGAGGGGGAGCCAATGAGAGACTAGCTCTAGGTGTTGGGACAGGCACAGGTCACTCTATTTTCCCATCAGGAAGAAGAATTAACCACAGGCTCAGCCTGCCGCCCGGAAGCAGAATAGGGCCTGAGGCGATCCTGCGCTTTTGCGGCCAGCTCCCAAAAAAGCGAGTTGAAAAATGGAGCTCAGGGGCACTGCAATTCACAAACCTGCAGAGTTATAAATGATAACTCTCGTCCACAAATATATTGAGGGAAGGCAACGAAGAGGATCTGAAAGCAAGGCAGAATTGCAGGAAACAGATTTCAGGAGGTCGATTCGAATCGCCTTTAAAGCACATGAAAAGCGGCAAAACGTCGACAATGATGCCCTTGGCCAAAAAGGGCGTATGCGTTTTTTCCTGAATATATTCAGGAAAAAACGCATACGCCCTTTTTGGCCAACCAAGCAACCTGGAAAGGCAAATCAGCGCTACAAAGAAGTCTCGCTTCCCATCGGTCAAAAGGGCCATGCGGAAAAAAGTGTCAAAACCAGAAATGCAGAAAAGGCCATGGAGAAATGGGAGCCTTGCTACGCTGATGGGCGGGATGTAAATTGCCAACAGCCACTCTGGAGAAGTGTACGGTGTGTCCTGAAACATCGAAAAAACACAGCTTAGAGCGCATAGGGCACTTCCACTCATGGGCGTATAAATTGGGAAAACTAAAAATCAGCAAGACACAGGCACCCCAAAGTTTGGGGCTGCTCTGTTGACAAGAACCTCCACTTCGTGACACCTTAAATATCCCAGGAAAGAGAAAAATGGATAAAGAAGTGGTGGTCCTTATGTACAATGGAATATCACTCAGCCATGAAATCAATGTCATAAGGCTAGTAGCAGCATGATGAGTGGCTTTAGCTTCGACGATTCTAAGTGAAATAAGTCACACAGAAAAACACACTTATCATAAGCTATCACTTATAGAGGGAATGTAAAAACCGCTACACTTGAACTGAATTACAAAACAGAACAGAGTCACACGTTTAGAAAACACACTATGGCTGCTTAACGGGAAAGGTGGGGTGGGGTGATGCATAAAAAAAGGGTTTCAAATGAGCTCAGATACCGTTCCATAAACCCAATATGTAATAGAAAGACCTACTCCTTGCTCAGTGAACTGGACTCAACACCCCCTATTCACCGCACAAGAATATATCTGACTAGTAAGAATCTTAAAACCTATGTATTGATATCTCTCTGGAAGTGAGTCAAGTGGGTGTAAAGCGGCAGAAACACAGCCGTGAAAAGCAGCTAAACCCCATTATAAAAATAAATTCCTTTTAAAAACCCGTGAAACAAAGACAGTGAAAGAGAGAGAAATTCTTACAAAATTCGTTCAGGGGCTGTGATGCAACCTGGATTGACCATATCTAGACCCACAGCTGGAGGAGACATAAGGGTGGACACTCTCGGGGCTGAGAGGTTTGGTGAGGTTGGGGGAGCAAACGCAGAGCCTTTAAAGTAATACTGCCTGTTACCCATCCCATGGGTCCCAAATCTCCAGGTTCAAGGGCATCTTCCTACCTCGAAAACATGCATGAGAAACCCAGAAGGTGGTACACCGTGTGATCGGGAAAGGTTTCTAAAACGCACCTCATTTCTCATCTCCTTGTGCTCGGGTTCGCCATTCCAGCCGCTTTACTAGCAATCTCCCTCCTTGGAGAATCAGCACCTTTAACCTCCCGTTCCGTACAGCTTGCAATTTGTCCTGAGGATGAACGGGAAGAGGGGGAGCCAATGAGAGACTAGCTCTAGGTGTTGGGACAGGCACAGGTCACTCTATTTTCCCATCAGGAAGAAGAATTAACCACAGGCTCAGCCTGCCGCCCGGAAGCAGAATAGGGCCTGAGGCGATCCTGCGCTTTTGCGGCCAGCTCCCAAAAAAGCGAGTTGAAAAATGGAGCTCAGGGGCACTGCAATTCACAAACCTGCAGAGTTATAAATGATAACTCTCGTCCACAAATATATTGAGGGAAGGCAACGAAGAGGATCTGAAAGCAAGGCAGAATTGCAGGAAACAGATTTCAGGAGGTCGATTCGAATCGCCTTTAAAGCACATGAAAAGCGGCAAAACGTCGACAATGATGCCCTTGGCCAAAAAGGGCGTATGCGTTTTTTCCTGAATATATTCAGGAAAAAACGCATACGCCCTTTTTGGCCAACCAAGCAACCTGGAAAGGCAAATCAGCGCTACAAAGAAGTCTCGCTTCCCATCGGTCAAAACGGCCATGCGGAAAAAAGTGTCAAAACCAGAAATGCAGGACAGGCCATGGAGAAATGGGAGCCTTGCTACGCTGATGGGCGGGATGTAAATTGCCAACAGCCACTCTGGAGAAGTGTACGGTGTGTCCTGAAACATCGAAAAAACACAGCTTAGAGCGCATAGGGCACTTCCACTCATGGGCGTATAAATTGGGAAAACTAAAAATCAGCAAGACACAGGCACCCCAAAGTTTGGGGCTGCTCTGTTGACAAGAACCTCCACTTCGTGACACCTTAAATATCCCAGGAAAGAGAAAAATGGATAAAGAAGTGGTGGTCCTTATGTACAATGGAATATCACTCAGCCATGAAATCAATGTCATAAGGCTAGTAGCAGCATGATGAGTGGCTTTAGCTTCCACGATTCTAAGTGAAATAAGTCACACAGAAAAACACACTTATCATAAGCTATCACTTATAGAGGGAATGTAAAAACCGCTACACTTGAACTGAATTACAAAACAGAACAGAGTCACACGTTTACAAAACACACTATGGCTGCTTAACGGGAAAGGTGGGGTGGGGTGATGCATAAAACAAGGGTTTCAAATGAGCTCAGATACCGTTCCATAAACCCAATATGTAATAGAAAGACCTACTCCTTGCTCAGTGAACTGGACTCAACACCCCCTATTCACCGCACAAGAATATATCTGACTAGTAAGAATCTTAAAACCTATGTATTGATATCTCTCTGGAAGTGAGTCAAGTGGGTGTAAAGCGGCAGAAACACAGCCGTGAAAAGCAGCTAAACCCCATTATAAAAATAAATTCCTTTTAAAAACCCGTGAAACAAAGACAGTGAAAGAGAGAGAAATTCTTACAAAATTCGTTCAGGGGCTGTGATGCAACCTGGATTGACCATATCTAGACCCACAGCTGGAGGAGACATAAGGGTGGACACTCTCGGGGCTGAGAGGTTTGGTGAGGTTGGGGGAGCAAACGCAGAGCCTTTAAAGTAATACTGCCTGTTACCCATCCCATGGGTCCCAAATCTCCAGGTTCAAGGGCATCTTCCTACCTCGAAAACATGCATGAGAAACCCAGAAGGTGGTACACCGTGTGATCGGGAAAGGTTTCTAAAACGCACCTCATTTCTCATCTCCTTGTGCTCGGGTTCGCCATTCCAGCCGCTTTACTAGCAATCTCCCTCCTTGGAGAATCAGCACCTTTAACCTCCCGTTCCGTACAGCTTGCAATTTGTCCTGAGGATGAACGGGAAGAGGGGGAGCCAATGAGAGACTAGCTCTAGGTGTTGGGACAGGCACAGGTCACTCTATTTTCCCATCAGGAAGAAGAATTAACCACAGGCTCAGCCTGCCGCCCGGAAGCAGAATAGGGCCTGAGGCGATCCTGCGCTTTTGCGGCCAGCTCCCAAAAAAGCGAGTTGAAAAATGGAGCTCAGGGGCACTGCAATTCACAAACCTGCAGAGTTATAAATGATAACTCTCGTCCACAAATATATTGAGGGAAGGCAACGAAGAGGATCTGAAAGCAAGGCAGAATTGCAGGAAACAGATTTCAGGAGGTCGATTCGAATCGCCTTTAAAGCACATGAAAAGCGGCAAAACGTCGACAATGATGCCCTTGGCCAAAAAGGGCGTATGCGTTTTTTCCTGAATATATTCAGGAAAAAACGCATACGCCCTTTTTGGCCAACCAAGCAACCTGGAAAGGCAAATCAGCGCTACAAAGAAGTCTCGCTTCCCATCGGTCAAAAGGGCCATGCGGAAAAAAGTGTCAAAACCAGAAATGCAGAAAAGGCCATGGAGAAATGGGAGCCTTGCTACGCTGATGGGCGGGATGTAAATTGCCAACAGCCACTCTGGAGAAGTGTACGGTGTGTCCTGAAACATCGAAAAAACACAGCTTAGAGCGCATAGGGCACTTCCACTCATGGGCGTATAAATTGGGAAAACTAAAAATCAGCAAGACACAGGCACCCCAAAGTTTGGGGCTGCTCTGTTGACAAGAACCTCCACTTCGTGACACCTTAAATATCCCAGGAAAGAGAAAAATGGATAAAGAAGTGGTGGTCCTTATGTACAATGGAATATCACTCAGCCATGAAATCAATGTCATAAGGCTAGTAGCAGCATGATGAGTGGCTTTAGCTTCGACGATCCTATGTGAAATAAGTCATACAGAAAAACACACTTATCATAAGCTATCACTTATAGAGGGAATGTAAAAACCGCTACACTTGAACTGAATTACAAAACAGAACAGAGTCACACGTTTACAAAACACACTATGGCTGCTTAACGGGAAAGGTGGGGTGGGGTGATGCATAAAACAAGGGTTTCAAATGAGCTCAGATACCGTTCCATAAACCCAATATGTAATAGAAAGACCTACTCCTTGCTCAGTGAACTGGACTCAACACCCCCTATTCACCGCACAAGAATATATCTGACTAGTAAGAATCTTAAAACCTATGTATTGATATCTCTCTGGAAGTGAGTCAAGTGGGTGTAAAGCGGCAGAAACACAGCCGTGAAAAGCAGCTAAACCCCATTATAAAAATAAATTCCTTTTAAAAACCCGTGAAACAAAGACAGTGAAAGAGAGAGAAATTCTTACAAAATTCGTTCAGGGGCTGTGATGCAACCTGGATTGACCATATCTAGACCCACAGCTGGAGGAGACATAAGGGTGGACACTCTCGGGGCTGAGAGGTTTGGTGAGGTTGGGGGAGCAAACGCAGAGCCTTTAAAGTAATACTGCCTGTTACCCATCCCATGGGTCCCAAATCTCCAGGTTCAAGGGCATCTTCCTACCTCGAAAACATGCATGAGAAACCCAGAAGGTGGTACACCGTGTGATCGGGAAAGGTTTCTAAAACGCACCTCATTTCTCATCTCCTTGTGCTCGGGTTCGCCATTCCAGCCGCTTTACTAGCAATCTCCCTCCTTGGAGAATCAGCACCTTTAACCTCCCGTTCCGTACAGCTTGCAATTTGTCCTGAGGATGAACGGGAAGAGGGGGAGCCAATGAGAGACTAGCTCTAGGTGTTGGGACAGGCACAGGTCACTCTATTTTCCCATCAGGAAGAAGAATTAACCACAGGCTCAGCCTGCCGCCCGGAAGCAGAATAGGGCCTGAGGCGATCCTGCGCTTTTGCGGCCAGCTCCCAAAAAAGCGAGTTGAAAAATGGAGCTCAGGGGCACTGCAATTCACAAACCTGCAGAGTTATAAATGATAACTCTCGTCCACAAATATATTGAGGGAAGGCAACGAAGAGGATCTGAAAGCAAGGCAGAATTGCAGGAAACAGATTTCAGGAGGTCGATTCGAATCGCCTTTAAAGCACATGAAAAGCGGCAAAACGTCGACAATGATGCCCTTGGCCAAAAAGGGCGTATGCGTTTTTTCCTGAATATATTCAGGAAAAAACGCATACGCCCTTTTTGGCCAACCAAGCAACCTGGAAAGGCAAATCAGCGCTACAAAGAAGTCTCGCTTCCCATCGGTCAAAAGGGCCATGCGGAAAAAACTGTCAAAACCAGAAATGCAGAAAAGGCCATGGAGAAATGGGAGCCTTGCTACGCTGATGGGCGGGATGTAAATTGCCAACAGCCACTCTGGAGAAGTGTACGGTGTGTCCTGAAACATCGAAAAAACACAGCTTAGAGCGCATAGGGCACTTCCACTCATGGGCGTATAAATTGGGAAAACTAAAAATCAGCAAGACACAGGCACCCCAAAGTTTGGGGCTGCTCTGTTGACAAGAACCTCCACTTCGTGACACCTTAAATATCCCAGGAAAGAGAAAAATGGATAAAGAAGTGGTGGTCCTTATGTACAATGGAATATCACTCAGCCATGAAATCAATGTCATAAGGCTAGTAGCAGCATGATGAGTGGCTTTAGCTACGACGATCCTATGTGAAATAAGTCATACAGAAAAACACACTTATCATAAGCTATCACTTATAGAGGGAATGTAAAAACCGCTACACTTGAACTGAATTACAAAACAGAACAGAGTCACACGTTTACAAAACACACTATGGCTGCTTAACGGGAAAGGTGGGGTGGGGTGATGCATAAAACAAGGGTTTCAAATGAGCTCAGATACCGTTCCATAAACCCAATATGTAATAGAAAGACCTACTCCTTGCTCAGTGAACTGGACTCAACACCCCCTATTCACCGCACAAGAATATATCTGACTAGTAAGAATCTTAAAACCTATGTATTGATATCTCTCTGGAAGTGAGTCAAGTGGCTGTAAAGCGGCAGAAACACAGCCGTGAAAAGCAGCTAAACCCCATTATAAAAATAAATTCCTTTTAAAAACCCGTGAAACAAAGACAGTGAAAGAGAGAGAAATTCTTACAAAATTCGTTCAGGGGCTGTGATGCAACCTGGATTGACCATATCTAGACCCACAGCTGGAGGAGACATAAGGGTGGACACTCTCGGGGCTGAGAGGTTTGGTGAGGTTGGGGGAGCAAACGCAGAGCCTTTAAAGTAATACTGCCTGTTACCCATCCCATGGGTCCCAAATCTCCAGGTTCAAGGGCATCTTCCTACCTCGAAAACATGCATGAGAAACCCAGAAGGTGGTACACCGTGTGATCGGGAAAGGTTTCTAAAACGCACCTCATTTCTCATCTCCTTGTGCTCGGGTTCGCCATTCCAGCCGCTTTACTAGCAATCTCCCTCCTTGGAGAATCAGCACCTTTAACCTCCCGTTCCGTACAGCTTGCAATTTGTCCTGAGGATGAACGGGAAGAGGGGGAGCCAATGAGAGACTAGCTCTAGGTGTTGGGACAGGCACAGGTCACTCTATTTTCCCATCAGGAAGAAGAATTAACCACAGGCTCAGCCTGCCGCCCGGAAGCAGAATAGGGCCTGAGGCGATCCTGCGCTTTTGCGGCCAGCTCCCAAAAAAGCGAGTTGAAAAATGGAGCTCAGGGGCACTGCAATTCACAAACCTGCAGAGTTATAAATGATAACTCTCGTCCACAAATATATTGAGGGAAGGCAACGAAGAGGATCTGAAAGCAAGGCAGAATTGCAGGAAACAGATTTCAGGAGGTCGATTCGAATCGCCTTTAAAGCACATGAAAAGCGGCAAAACGTCGACAATGATGCCCTTGGCCAAAAAGGGCGTATGCGTTTTTTCCTGAATATATTCAGGAAAAAACGCATACGCCCTTTTTGGCCAACCAAGCAACCTGGAAAGGCAAATCAGCGCTACAAAGAAGTCTCGCTTCCCATCGGTCAAAAGGGCCATGCGGAAAAAAGTGTCAAGACCAGAAATGCAGAACAGGCCATGGAGAAATGGGAGCCTTGCTACGCTGATGGGCGGGATGTAAATTGCCAACAGCCACTCTGGAGAAGTGTACGGTGTGTCCTGAAACATCGAAAAAACACAGCTTAGAGCGCATAGGGCACTTCCACTCATGGGCGTATAAATTGGGAAAACTAAAAATCAGCAAGACACAGGCACCCCAAAGTTTGGGGCTGCTCTGTTGACAAGAACCTCCACTTCGTGACACCTTAAATATCCCAGGAAAGAGAAAAATGGATAAAGAAGTGGTGGTCCTTATGTACAATGGAATATCACTCAGCCATGAAATCAATGTCATAAGGCTAGTAGCAGCATGATGAGTGGCTTTAGCTTCGACGATTCTAAGTGAAATAAGTCACACAGAAAAACACACTTATCATAAGCTATCACTTATAGAGGGAATGTAAAAACCGCTACACTTGAACTGAATTACAAAACAGAACAGAGTCACACGTTTAGAAAACACACTATGGCTGCTTAACGGGAAAGGTGGGGTGGGGTGATGCATAAAAAAAGGGTTTCAAATGAGCTCAGATACCGTTCCATAAACCCAATATGTAATAGAAAGACCTACTCCTTGCTCAGTGAACTGGACTCAACACCCCCTATTCACCGCACAAGAATATATCTGACTAGTAAGAATCTTAAAACCTATGTATTGATATCTCTCTGGAAGTGAGTCAAGTGGGTGTAAAGCGGCAGAAACACAGCCGTGAAAAGCAGCTAAACCCCATTATAAAAATAAATTCCTTTTAAAAACCCGTGAAACAAAGACAGTGAAAGAGAGAGAAATTCTTACAAAATTCGTTCAGGGGCTGTGATGCAACCTGGATTGACCATATCTAGACCCACAGCTGGAGGAGACATAAGGGTGGACACTCTCGGGGCTGAGAGGTTTGGTGAGGTTGGGGGAGCAAACGCAGAGCCTTTAAAGTAATACTGCCTGTTACCCATCCCATGGGTCCCAAATCTCCAGGTTCAAGGGCATCTTCCTACCTCGAAAACATGCATGAGAAACCCAGAAGGTGGTACACCGTGTGATCGGGAAAGGTTTCTAAAACGCACCTCATTTCTCATCTCCTTGTGCTCGGGTTCGCCATTCCAGCCGCTTTACTAGCAATCTCCCTCCTTGGAGAATCAGCACCTTTAACCTCCCGTTCCGTACAGCTTGCAATTTGTCCTGAGGATGAACGGGAAGAGGGGGAGCCAATGAGAGACTAGCTCTAGGTGTTGGGACAGGCACAGGTCACTCTATTTTCCCATCAGGAAGAAGAATTAACCACAGGCTCAGCCTGCCGCCCGGAAGCAGAATAGGGCCTGAGGCGATCCTGCGCTTTTGCGGCCAGCTCCCAAAAAAGCGAGTTGAAAAATGGAGCTCAGGGGCACTGCAATTCACAAACCTGCAGAGTTATAAATGATAACTCTCGTCCACAAATATATTGAGGGAAGGCAACGAAGAGGATCTGAAAGCAAGGCAGAATTGCAGGAAACAGATTTCAGGAGGTCGATTCGAATCGCCTTTAAAGCACATGAAAAGCGGCAAAACGTCGACAATGATGCCCTTGGCCAAAAAGGGCGTATGCGTTTTTTCCTGAATATATTCAGGAAAAAACGCATACGCCCTTTTTGGCCAACCAAGCAACCTGGAAAGGCAAATCAGCGCTACAAAGAAGTCTCGCTTCCCATCGGTCAAAAGGGCCATGCGGAAAAAAGTGTCAAAACCAGAAATGCAGAAAAGGCCATGGAGAAATGGGAGCCTTGCTACGCTGATGGGCGGGATGTAAATTGCCAACAGCCACTCTGGAGAAGTGTACGGTGTGTCCTGAAACATCGAAAAAACACAGCTTAGAGCGCATAGGGCACTTCCACTCATGGGCGTATAAATTGGGAAAACTAAAAATCAGCAAGACACAGGCACCCCAAAGTTTGGGGCTGCTCTGTTGACAAGAACCTCCACTTCGTGACACCTTAAATATCCCAGGAAAGAGAAAAATGGATAAAGAAGTGGTGGTCCTTATGTACAATGGAATATCACTCAGCCATGAAATCAATGTCATAAGGCTAGTAGCAGCATGATGAGTGGCTTTAGCTTCGACGATTCTAAGTGAAATAAGTCACACAGAAAAACACACTTATCATAAGCTATCACTTATAGAGGGAATGTAAAAACCGCTACACTTGAACTGAATTACAAAACAGAACAGAGTCACACGTTTAGAAAACACACTATGGCTGCTTAACGGGAAAGGTGGGGTGGGGTGATGCATAAAAAAAGGGTTTCAAATGAGCTCAGATACCGTTCCATAAACCCAATATGTAATAGAAAGACCTACTCCTTGCTCAGTGAACTGGACTCAACACCCCCTATTCACCGCACAAGAATATATCTGACTAGTAAGAATCTTAAAACCTATGTATTGATATCTCTCTGGAAGTGAGTCAAGTGGGTGTAAAGCGGCAGAAACACAGCCGTGAAAAGCAGCTAAACCCCATTATAAAAATAAATTCCTTTTAAAAACCCGTGAAACAAAGACAGTGAAAGAGAGAGAAATTCTTACAAAATTCGTTCAGGGGCTGTGATGCAACCTGGATTGACCATATCTAGACCCACAGCTGGAGGAGACATAAGGGTGGACACTCTCGGGGCTGAGAGGTTTGGTGAGGTTGGGGGAGCAAACGCAGAGCCTTTAAAGTAATACTGCCTGTTACCCATCCCATGGGTCCCAAATCTCCAGGTTCAAGGGCATCTTCCTACCTCGAAAACATGCATGAGAAACCCAGAAGGTGGTACACCGTGTGATCGGGAAAGGTTTCTAAAACGCACCTCATTTCTCATCTCCTTGTGCTCGGGTTCGCCATTCCAGCCGCTTTACTAGCAATCTCCCTCCTTGGAGAATCAGCACCTTTAACCTCCCGTTCCGTACAGCTTGCAATTTGTCCTGAGGATGAACGGGAAGAGGGGGAGCCAATGAGAGACTAGCTCTAGGTGTTGGGACAGGCACAGGTCACTCTATTTTCCCATCAGGAAGAAGAATTAACCACAGGCTCAGCCTGCCGCCCGGAAGCAGAATAGGGCCTGAGGCGATCCTGCGCTTTTGCGGCCAGCTCCCAAAAAAGCGAGTTGAAAAATGGAGCTCAGGGGCACTGCAATTCACAAACCTGCAGAGTTATAAATGATAACTCTCGTCCACAAATATATTGAGGGAAGGCAACGAAGAGGATCTGAAAGCAAGGCAGAATTGCAGGAAACAGATTTCAGGAGGTCGATTCGAATCGCCTTTAAAGCACATGAAAAGCGGCAAAACGTCGACAATGATGCCCTTGGCCAAAAAGGGCGTATGCGTTTTTTCCTGAATATATTCAGGAAAAAACGCATACGCCCTTTTTGGCCAACCAAGCAACCTGGAAAGGCAAATCAGCGCTACAAAGAAGTCTCGCTTCCCATCGGTCAAAAGGGCCATGCGGAAAAAACTGTCAAAACCAGAAATGCAGAACAGGCCATGGAGAAATGGGAGCCTTGCTACGCTGATGGGCGGGATGTAAATTGCCAACAGCCACTCTGGAGAAGTGTACGGTGTGTCCTGAAACATCGAAAAAACACAGCTTAGAGCGCATAGGGCACTTCCACTCATGGGCGTATAAATTGGGAAAACTAAAAATCAGCAAGACACAGGCACCCCAAAGTTTGGGGCTGCTCTGTTGACAAGAACCTCCACTTCGTGACACCTTAAATATCCCAGGAAAGAGAAAAATGGATAAAGAAGTGGTGGTCCTTATGTACAATGGAATATCACTCAGCCATGAAATCAATGTCATAAGGCTAGTAGCAGCATGATGAGTGGCTTTAGCTTCGACGATTCTAAGTGAAATAAGTCACACAGAAAAACACACTTATCATAAGCTATCACTTATAGAGGGAATGTAAAAACCGCTACACTTGAACTGAATTACAAAACAGAACAGAGTCACACGTTTACAAAACACACTATGGCTGCTTAACGGGAAAGGTGGGGTGGGGTGATGCATAAAACAAGGGTTTCAAATGAGCTCAGATACCGTTCCATAAACCCAATATGTAATAGAAAGACCTACTCCTTGCTCAGTGAACTGGACTCAACACCCCCTATTCACCGCACAAGAATATATCTGACTAGTAAGAATCTTAAAACCTATGTATTGATATCTCTCTGGAAGTGAGTCAAGTGGGTGTAAAGCGGCAGAAACACAGCCGTGAAAAGCAGCTAAACCCCATTATAAAAATAAATTCCTTTTAAAAACCCGTGAAACAAAGACAGTGAAAGAGAGAGAAATTCTTACAAAATTCGTTCAGGGGCTGTGATGCAACCTGGATTGACCATATCTAGACCCACAGCTGGAGGAGACATAAGGGTGGACACTCTCGGGGCTGAGAGGTTTGGTGAGGTTGGGGGAGCAAACGCAGAGCCTTTAAAGTAATACTGCCTGTTACCCATCCCATGGGTCCCAAATCTCCAGGTTCAAGGGCATCTTCCTACCTCGAAAACATGCATGAGAAACCCAGAAGGTGGTACACCGTGTGATCGGGAAAGGTTTCTAAAACGCACCTCATTTCTCATCTCCTTGTGCTCGGGTTCGCCATTCCAGCCGCTTTACTAGCAATCTCCCTCCTTGGAGAATCAGCACCTTTAACCTCCCGTTCCGTACAGCTTGCAATTTGTCCTGAGGATGAACGGGAAGAGGGGGAGCCAATGAGAGACTAGCTCTAGGTGTTGGGACAGGCACAGGTCACTCTATTTTCCCATCAGGAAGAAGAATTAACCACAGGCTCAGCCTGCCGCCCGGAAGCAGAATAGGGCCTGAGGCGATCCTGCGCTTTTGCGGCCAGCTCCCAAAAAAGCGAGTTGAAAAATGGAGCTCAGGGGCACTGCAATTCACAAACCTGCAGAGTTATAAATGATAACTCTCGTCCACAAATATATTGAGGGAAGGCAACGAAGAGGATCTGAAAGCAAGGCAGAATTGCAGGAAACAGATTTCAGGAGGTCGATTCGAATCGCCTTTAAAGCACATGAAAAGCGGCAAAACGTCGACAATGATGCCCTTGGCCAAAAAGGGCGTATGCGTTTTTTCCTGAATATATTCAGGAAAAAACGCATACGCCCTTTTTGGCCAACCAAGCAACCTGGAAAGGCAAATCAGCGCTACAAAGAAGTCTCGCTTCCCATCGGTCAAAAGGGCCATGCGGAAAAAAGTGTCAAAACCAGAAATGCAGAAAAGGCCATGGAGAAATGGGAGCCTTGCTACGCTGATGGGCGGGATGTAAATTGCCAAGAGCCACTCTGGAGAAGTGTACGGTGTGTCCTGAAACATCGAAAAAACACAGCTTAGAGCGCATAGGGCACTTCCACTCATGGGCGTATAAATTGGGAAAACTAAAAATCAGCAAGACACAGGCACCCCAAAGTTTGGGGCTGCTCTGTTGACAAGAACCTCCACTTCGTGACACCTTAAATATCCCAGGAAAGAGAAAAATGGATAAAGAAGTGGTGGTCCTTATGTACAATGGAATATCACTCAGCCATGAAATCAATGTCATAAGGCTAGTAGCAGCATGATGAGTGGCTTTAGCTACGACGATTCTAAGTGAAATAAGTCATACAGAAAAACACACTTATCATAAGCTATCACTTATAGAGGGAATGTAAAAACCGCTACACTTGAACTGAATTACAAAACAGAACAGAGTCACACGTTTAGAAAACACACTATGGCTGCTTAACGGGAAAGGTGGGGTGGGGTGATGCATAAAACAAGGGTTTCAAATGAGCTCAGATACCGTTCCATAAACCCAATATGTAATAGAAAGACCTACTCCTTGCTCAGTGAACTGGACTCAACACCCCCTATTCACCGCACAAGAATATATCTGACTAGTAAGAATCTTAAAACCTATGTATTGATATCTCTCTGGAAGTGAGTCAAGTGGGTGTAAAGCGGCAGAAACACAGCCGTGAAAAGCAGCTAAACCCCATTATAAAAATAAATTCCTTTTAAAAACCCGTGAAACAAAGACAGTGAAAGAGAGAGAAATTCTTACAAAATTCGTTCAGGGGCTGTGATGCAACCTGGATTGACCATATCTAGACCCACAGCTGGAGGAGACATAAGGGTGGACACTCTCGGGGCTGAGAGGTTTGGTGAGGTTGGGGGAGCAAACGCAGAGCCTTTAAAGTAATACTGCCTGTTACCCATCCCATGGGTCCCAAATCTCCAGGTTCAAGGGCATCTTCCTACCTCGAAAACATGCATGAGAAACCCAGAAGGTGGTACACCGTGTGATCGGGAAAGGTTTCTAAAACGCACCTCATTTCTCATCTCCTTGTGCTCGGGTTCGCCATTCCAGCCGCTTTACTAGCAATCTCCCTCCTTGGAGAATCAGCACCTTTAACCTCCCGTTCCGTACAGCTTGCAATTTGTCCTGAGGATGAACGGGAAGAGGGGGAGCCAATGAGAGACTAGCTCTAGGTGTTGGGACAGGCACAGGTCACTCTATTTTCCCATCAGGAAGAAGAATTAACCACAGGCTCAGCCTGCCGCCCGGAAGCAGAATAGGGCCTGAGGCGATCCTGCGCTTTTGCGGCCAGCTCCCAAAAAAGCGAGTTGAAAAATGGAGCTCAGGGGCACTGCAATTCACAAACCTGCAGAGTTATAAATGATAACTCTCGTCCACAAATATATTGAGGGAAGGCAACGAAGAGGATCTGAAAGCAAGGCAGAATTGCAGGAAACAGATTTCAGGAGGTCGATTCGAATCGCCTTTAAAGCACATGAAAAGCGGCAAAACGTCGACAATGATGCCCTTGGCCAAAAAGGGCGTATGCGTTTTTTCCTGAATATATTCAGGAAAAAACGCATACGCCCTTTTTGGCCAACCAAGCAACCTGGAAAGGCAAATCAGCGCTACAAAGAAGTCTCGCTTCCCATCGGTCAAAAGGGCCATGCGGAAAAAACTGTCAAAACCAGAAATGCAGAAAAGGCCATGGAGAAATGGGAGCCTTGCTACGCTGATGGGCGGGATGTAAATTGCCAACAGCCACTCTGGAGAAGTGTACGGTGTGTCCTGAAACATCGAAAAAACACAGCTTAGAGCGCATAGGGCACTTCCACTCATGGGCGTATAAATTGGGAAAACTAAAAATCAGCAAGACACAGGCACCCCAAAGTTTGGGGCTGCTCTGTTGACAAGAACCTCCACTTCGTGACACCTTAAATATCCCAGGAAAGAGAAAAATGGATAAAGAAGTGGTGGTCCTTATGTACAATGGAATATCACTCAGCCATGAAATCAATGTCATAAGGCTAGTAGCAGCATGATGAGTGGCTTTAGCTTCGACGATTCTAAGTGAAATAAGTCACACAGAAAAACACACTTATCATAAGCTATCACTTATAGAGGGAATGTAAAAACCGCTACACTTGAACTGAATTACAAAACAGAACAGAGTCACACGTTTACAAAACACACTATGGCTGCTTAACGGGAAAGGTGGGGTGGGGTGATGCATAAAACAAGGGTTTCAAATGAGCTCAGATACCGTTCCATAAACCCAATATGTAATAGAAAGACCTACTCCTTGCTCAGTGAACTGGACTCAACACCCCCTATTCACCGCACAAGAATATATCTGACTAGTAAGAATCTTAAAACCTATGTATTGATATCTCTCTGGAAGTGAGTCAAGTGGCTGTAAAGCGGCAGAAACACAGCCGTGAAAAGCAGCTAAACCCCATTATAAAAATAAATTCCTTTTAAAAACCCGTGAAACAAAGACAGTGAAAGAGAGAGAAATTCTTACAAAATTCGTTCAGGGGCTGTGATGCAACCTGGATTGACCATATCTAGACCCACAGCTGGAGGAGACATAAGGGTGGACACTCTCGGGGCTGAGAGGTTTGGTGAGGTTGGGGGAGCAAACGCAGAGCCTTTAAAGTAATACTGCCTGTTACCCATCCCATGGGTCCCAAATCTCCAGGTTCAAGGGCATCTTCCTACCTCGAAAACATGCATGAGAAACCCAGAAGGTGGTACACCGTGTGATCGGGAAAGGTTTCTAAAACGCACCTCATTTCTCATCTCCTTGTGCTCGGGTTCGCCATTCCAGCCGCTTTACTAGCAATCTCCCTCCTTGGAGAATCAGCACCTTTAACCTCCCGTTCCGTACAGCTTGCAATTTGTCCTGAGGATGAACGGGAAGAGGGGGAGCCAATGAGAGACTAGCTCTAGGTGTTGGGACAGGCACAGGTCACTCTATTTTCCCATCAGGAAGAAGAATTAACCACAGGCTCAGCCTGCCGCCCGGAAGCAGAATAGGGCCTGAGCCGATCCTGCGCTTTTGTGCCCAGCTCCCAAAAAAGCGAGTTGAAAAATGGAGCTCAGGGGCACTGCAATTCACAAACCTGCAGAGTTATAAATGATAACTCTCGTCCACAAATATATTGAGGGAAGGCAACGAAGAGGATCTGAAAGCAAGGCAGAATTGCAGGAAACAGATTTCAGGAGGTCGATTCGAATCGCCTTTAAAGCACATGAAAAGCGGCAAAACGTCGACAATGATGCCCTTGGCCAAAAAGGGCGTATGCGTTTTTTCCTGAATATATTCAGGAAAAAACGCATACGCCCTTTTTGGCCAACCAAGCAACCTGGAAAGGCAAATCAGCGCTACAAAGAAGTCTCGCTTCCCATCGGTCAAAAGGGCCATGCGGAAAAAACTGTCAAAACCAGAAATGCAGAACAGGCCATGGAGAAATGGGAGCCTTGCTACGCTGATGGGCGGGATGTAAATTGCCAACAGCCACTCTGGAGAAGTGTACGGTGTGTCCTGAAACATCGAAAAAACACAGCTTAGAGCGCATAGGGCACTTCCACTCATGGGCGTATAAATTGGGAAAACTAAAAATCAGCAAGACACAGGCACCCCAAAGTTTGGGGCTGCTCTGTTGACAAGAACCTCCACTTCGTGACACCTTAAATATCCCAGGAAAGAGAAAAATGGATAAAGAAGTGGTGGTCCTTATGTACAATGGAATATCACTCAGCCATGAAATCAATGTCATAAGGCTAGTAGCAGCATGATGAGTGGCTTTAGCTTCGACGATTCTAAGTGAAATAAGTCACACAGAAAAACACACTTATCATAAGCTATCACTTATAGAGGGAATGTAAAAACCGCTACACTTGAACTGAATTACAAAACAGAACAGAGTCACACGTTTAGAAAACACACTATGGCTGCTTAACGGGAAAGGTGGGGTGGGGTGATGCATAAAACAAGGGTTTCAAATGAGCTCAGATACCGTTCCATAAACCCAATATGTAATAGAAAGACCTACTCCTTGCTCAGTGAACTGGACTCAACACCCCCTATTCACCGCACAAGAATATATCTGACTAGTAAGAATCTTAAAACCTATGTATTGATATCTCTCTGGAAGTGAGTCAAGTGGCTGTAAAGCGGCAGAAACACAGCCGTGAAAAGCAGCTAAACCCCATTATAAAAATAAATTACTTTTAAAAACCCGTGAAACAAAGACAGTGAAAGAGAGAGAAATTCTTACAAAATTCGTTCAGGGGCTGTGATGCAACCTGGATTGACCATACCTAGACCCACAGCTGGAGGAGACATAAGGGTGGACACTCTCGGGGCTGAGAGGTTTGGTGAGGTTGGGGGAGCAAACGCAGAGCCTTTAAAGTAATACTGCCTGTTACCCATCCCATGGGTCCCAAATCTCCAGGTTCAAGGGCATCTTCCTACCTCGAAAACATGCATGAGAAACCCAGAAGGTGGTACACCGTGTGATCGGGAAAGGTTTCTAAAACGCACCTCATTTCTCATCTCCTTGTGCTCGGGTTCGCCATTCCAGCCGCTTTACTAGCAATCTCCCTCCTTGGAGAATCAGCACCTTTAACCTCCCGTTCCGTACAGCTTGCAATTTGTCCTGAGGATGAACGGGAAGAGGGGGAGCCAATGAGAGACTAGCTCTAGGTGTTGGGACAGGCACAGGTCACTCTATTTTCCCATCAGGAAGAAGAATTAACCACAGGCTCAGCCTGCCGCCCGGAAGCAGAATAGGGCCTGAGGCGATCCTGCGCTTTTGCGGCCAGCTCCCAAAAAAGCGAGTTGAAAAATGGAGCTCAGGGGCACTGCAATTCACAAACCTGCAGAGTTATAAATGATAACTCTCGTCCACAAATATATTGAGGGAAGGCAACGAAGAGGATCTGAAAGCAAGGAAGAATTGCAGGAAACAGATTTCAGGAGGTCGATTTGAATCGCCTTTAAAGCACATGAAAAGCGGCAAAACGTCGACAATGATGCACTTGGCCAAAAAGGGCGTATGCGTTTTTTCCTGAATATATTCAGGAAAAAACGCATACGCCCTTTTTGGCCAACCAAGCAACCTGGAAAGGCAAATCAGCGCTACAAAGAAGTCTCGCTTCCCATCGGTCAAAAGGGCCATGCGGAAAAAAGTGTCAAAACCAGAAATGCAGAACAGGCCATGGAGAAATGGGAGCCTTGCTACGCTGATGGGCGGGATGTAAATTGCCAACAGCCACTCTGGAGAAGTGTACGGTGTGTCCTGAAACATCGAAAAAACACAGCTTAGAGCGCATAGGGCACTTCCACTCATGGGCGTATAAATTGGGAAAACTAAAAATCAGCAAGACACAGGCACCCCAAAGTTTGGGGCTGCTCTGTTGACAAGAACCTCCACTTCGTGACACCTTAAATATCCCAGGAAAGAGAAAAATGGATAAAGAAGTGGTGGTCCTTATGTACAATGGAATATCACTCAGCCATGAAATCAATGTCATAAGGCTAGTAGCAGCATGATGAGTGGCTTTAGCTTCGACGATTCTAAGTGAAATAAGTCACACAGAAAAACACACTTATCATAAGCTATCACTTATAGAGGGAATGTAAAAACCGCTACACTTGAACTGAATTACAAAACAGAACAGAGTCACACGTTTAGAAAACACACTATGGCTGCTTAACGGGAAAGGTGGGGTGGGGTGATGCATAAAACAAGGGTTTCAAATGAGCTCAGATACCGTTCCATAAACCCAATATGTAATAGAAAGACCTACTCCTTGCTCAGTGAACTGGACTCAACACCCCCTATTCACCGCACAAGAATATATCTGACTAGTAAGAATCTTAAAACCTATGTATTGATATCTCTCTGGAAGTGAGTCAAGTGGGTGTAAAGCGGCAGAAACACAGCCGTGAAAAGCAGCTAAACCCCATTATAAAAATAAATTCCTTTTAAAAACCCGTGAAACAAAGACAGTGAAAGAGAGAGAAATTCTTACAAAATTCGTTCAGGGGCTGTGATGCAACCTGGATTGACCATATCTAGACCCACAGCTGGAGGAGACATAAGGGTGGACACTCTCGGGGCTGAGAGGTTTGGTGAGGTTGGGGGAGCAAACGCAGAGCCTTTAAAGTAATACTGCCTGTTACCCATCCCATGGGTCCCAAATCTCCAGGTTCAAGGGCATCTTCCTACCTCGAAAACATGCATGAGAAACCCAGAAGGTGGTACACCGTGTGATCGGGAAAGGTTTCTAAAACGCACCTCATTTCTCATCTCCTTGTGCTCGGGTTCGCCATTCCAGCCGCTTTACTAGCAATCTCCCTCCTTGGAGAATCAGCACCTTTAACCTCCCGTTCCGTACAGCTTGCAATTTGTCCTGAGGATGAACGGGAAGAGGGGGAGCCAATGAGAGACTAGCTCTAGGTGTTGGGACAGGCACAGGTCACTCTATTTTCCCATCAGGAAGAAGAATTAACCACAGGCTCAGCCTGCCGCCCGGAAGCAGAATAGGGCCTGAGGCGATCCTGCGCTTTTGTGCCCAGCTCCCAAAAAAGCGAGTTGAAAAATGGAGCTCAGGGGCACTGCAATTCACAAACCTGCAGAGTTATAAATGATAACTCTCGTCCACAAATATATTGAGGGAAGGCAACGAAGAGGATCTGAAAGCAAGGCAGAATTGCAGGAAACAGATTTCAGGAGGTCGATTCGAATCGCCTTTAAAGCACATGAAAAGCGGCAAAACGTCGACAATGATGCCCTTGGCCAAAAAGGGCGTATGCGTTTTTTCCTGAATATATTCAGGAAAAAACGCATACGCCCTTTTTGGCCAACCAAGCAACCTGGAAAGGCAAATCAGCGCTACAAAGAAGTCTCGCTTCCCATCGGTCAAAAGGGCCATGCGGAAAAAACTGTCAAAACCAGAAATGCAGAACAGGCCATGGAGAAATGGGAGCCTTGCTACGCTGATGGGCGGGATGTAAATTGCCAACAGCCACTCTGGAGAAGTGTACGGTGTGTCCTGAAACATCGAAAAAACACAGCTTAGAGCGCATAGGGCACTTCCACTCATGGGCGTATAAATTGGGAAAACTAAAAATCAGCAAGACACAGGCACCCCAAAGTTTGGGGCTGCTCTGTTGACAAGAACCTCCACTTCGTGACACCTTAAATATCCCAGGAAAGAGAAAAATGGATAAAGAAGTGGTGGTCCTTATGTACAATGGAATATCACTCAGCCATGAAATCAATGTCATAAGGCTAGTAGCAGCATGATGAGTGGCTTTAGCTTCGACGATTCTAAGTGAAATAAGTCACACAGAAAAACACACTTATCATAAGCTATCACTTATAGAGGGAATGTAAAAACCGCTACACTTGAACTGAATTACAAAACAGAACAGAGTCACACGTTTACAAAACACACTATGGCTGCTTAACGGGAAAGGTGGGGTGGGGTGATGCATAAAACAAGGGTTTCAAATGAGCTCAGATACCGTTCCATAAACCCAATATGTAATAGAAAGACCTACTCCTTGCTCAGTGAACTGGACTCAACACCCCCTATTCACCGCACAAGAATATATCTGACTAGTAAGAATCTTAAAACCTATGTATTGATATCTCTCTGGAAGTGAGTCAAGTGGCTGTAAAGCGGCAGAAACACAGCCGTGAAAAGCAGCTAAACCCCATTATAAAAATAAATTCCTTTTAAAAACCCGTGAAACAAAGACAGTGAAAGAGAGAGAAATTCTTACAAAATTCGTTCAGGGGCTGTGATGCAACCTGGATTGACCATATCTAGACCCACAGCTGGAGGAGACATAAGGGTGGACACTCTCGGGGCTGAGAGGTTTGGTGAGGTTGGGGGAGCAAACGCAGAGCCTTTAAAGTAATACTGCCTGTTACCCATCCCATGGGTCCCAAATCTCCAGGTTCAAGGGCATCTTCCTACCTCGAAAACATGCATGAGAAACCCAGAAGGTGGTACACCGTGTGATCGGGAAAGGTTTCTAAAACGCACCTCATTTCTCATCTCCTTGTGCTCGGGTTCGCCATTCCAGCCGCTTTACTAGCAATCTCCCTCCTTGGAGAATCAGCACCTTTAACCTCCCGTTCCGTAGAGCTTGCAATTTGTCCTGAGGATGAACGGGAAGAGGGGGAGCCAATGAGAGACTAGCTCTAGGTGTTGGGACAGGCACAGGTCACTCTATTTTCCCATCAGGAAGAAGAATTAACCACAGGCTCAGCCTGCCGCCCGGAAGCAGAATAGGGCCTGAGGCAATCCTGCGCTTTTGTGGCCAGCTCCCAAAAAAGCGAGTTGAAAAATGGAGCTCAGGGGCACTGCAATTCACAAACCTGCAGAGTTATAAATGATAACTCTCGTCCACAAATATATTGAGGGAAGGCAACGAAGAGGATCTGAAAGCAAGGCAGAATTGCAGGAAACAGATTTCAGGAGGTCGATTTGAATCGCCTTTAAAGCACATGAAAAGCGGCAAAACGTCGACAATGATGCCCTTGGCCAAAAAGGGCGTATGCGTTTTTTCCTGAATATATTCAGGAAAAAACGCATACGCCCTTTTTGGCCAACCAAGCAACCTGGAAAGGCAAATCAGCGCTACAAAGAAGTCTCGCTTCCCATCGGTCAAAAGGGCCATGCGGAAAAAAGTGTCAAAACCAGAAATGCAGAACAGGCCATGGAGAAATGGGAGCCTTGCTACGCTGATGGGCGGGATGTAAATTGCCAACAGCCACTCTGGAGAAGTGTACGGTGTGTCCTGAAACATCGAAAAAACACAGCTTAGAGCGCATAGGGCACTTCCACTCATGGGCGTATAAATTGGGAAAACTAAAAATCAGCAAGACACAGGCACCCCAAAGTTTGGGGCTGCTCTGTTGACAAGAACCTCCACTTCGTGACACCTTAAATATCCCAGGAAAGAGAAAAATGGATAAAGAAGTGGTGGTCCTTATGTACAATGGAATATCACTCAGCCATGAAATCAATGTCATAAGGCTAGTAGCAGCATGATGAGTGGCTTTAGCTACGACGATCCTATGTGAAATAAGTCATACAGAAAAACACACTTATCATAAGCTATCACTTATAGAGGGAATGTAAAAACCGCTACACTTGAACTGAATTACAAAACAGAACAGAGTCACACGTTTACAAAACACACTATGGCTGCTTAACGGGAAAGGTGGGGTGGGGTGATGCATAAAACAAGGGTTTCAAATGAGCTCAGATACCGTTCCATAAACCCAATATGTAATAGAAAGACCTACTCCTTGCTCAGTGAACTGGACTCAACACCCCCTATTCACCGCACAAGAATATATCTGACTAGTAAGAATCTTAAAACCTATGTATTGATATCTCTCTGGAAGTGAGTCAAGTGGGTGTAAAGCGGCAGAAACACAGCCGTGAAAAGCAGCTAAACCCCATTATAAAAATAAATTCCTTTTAAAAACCCGTGAAACAAAGACAGTGAAAGAGAGAGAAATTCTTACAAAATTCGTTCAGGGGCTGTGATGCAACCTGGATTGACCATATCTAGACCCACAGCTGGAGGAGACATAAGGGTGGACACTCTCGGGGCTGAGAGGTTTGGTGAGGTTGGGGGAGCAAACGCAGAGCCTTTAAAGTAATACTGCCTGTTACCCATCCCATGGGTCCCAAATCTCCAGGTTCAAGGGCATCTTCCTACCTCGAAAACATGCATGAGAAACCCAGAAGGTGGTACACCGTGTGATCGGGAAAGGTTTCTAAAACGCACCTCATTTCTCATCTCCTTGTGCTCGGGTTCGCCATTCCAGCCGCTTTACTAGCAATCTCCCTCCTTGGAGAATCAGCACCTTTAACCTCCCGTTCCGTACAGCTTGCAATTTGTCCTGAGGATGAACGGGAAGAGGGGGAGCCAATGAGAGACCAGCTCCAGGTGTTGGGACAGGCACAGGTCACTCTATTTTCCCATCAGGAAGAAGAATTAACCACAGGCTCAGCCTGCCGCCCGGAAGCAGAATAGGGCCTGAGGCGATCCTGCGCTTTTGCGGCCAGCTCCCAAAAAAGCGAGTTGAAAAATGGAGCTCAGGGGCACTGCAATTCACAAACCTGCAGAGTTATAAATGATAACTCTCGTCCACAAATATATTGAGGGAAGGCAACGAAGAGGATCTGAAAGCAAGGCAGAATTGCAGGAAACAGATTTCAGGAGGTCGATTTGAATCGCCTTTAAAGCACATGAAAAGCGGCAAAACGTCGACAATGATGCCCTTGGTCAAAAAGGGCGTATGCGTTTTTTCCTGAATATATTCAGGAAAAAACGCATACGCCCTTTTTGGCCAACCAAGCAACCTGGAAAGGCAAATCAGCGCTACAAAGAAGTCTCGCTTCCCATCGGTCAAAAGGGCCATGCGGAAAAAAGTGTCAAAACCAGAAATGCAGAACAGGCCATGGAGAAATGGGAGCCTTGCTACGCTGATGGGCGGGATGTAAATTGCCAACAGCCACTCTGGAGAAGTGTACGGTGTGTCCTGAAACATCGAAAAAACACAGCTTAGAGCGCATAGGGCACTTCCACTCATGGGCGTATAAATTGGGAAAACTAAAAATCAGCAAGACACAGGCACCCCAAAGTTTGGGGCTGCTCTGTTGACAAGAACCTCCACTTCGTGACACCTTAAATATCCCAGGAAAGAGAAAAATGGATAAAGAAGTGGTGGTCCTTATGTACAATGGAATATCACTCAGCCATGAAATCAATGTCATAAGGCTAGTAGCAGCATGATGAGTGGCTTTAGCTTCGACGATTCTAAGTGAAATAAGTCACACAGAAAAACACACTTATCATAAGCTATCACTTATAGAGGGAATGTAAAAACCGCTACACTTGAACTGAATTACAAAACAGAACAGAGTCACACGTTTAGAAAACACACTATGGCTGCTTAACGGGAAAGGTGGGGTGGGGTGATGCATAAAACAAGGGTTTCAAATGAGCTCAGATACCGTTCCATAAACCCAATATGTAATAGAAAGACCTACTCCTTGCTCAGTGAACTGGACTCAACACCCCCTATTCACCGCACAAGAATATATCTGACTAGTAAGAATCTTAAAACCTATGTATTGATATCTCTCTGGAAGTGAGTCAAGTGGCTGTAAAGCGGCAGAAACACAGCCGTGAAAAGCAGCTAAACCCCATTATAAAAATAAATTCCTTTTAAAAACCCGTGAAACAAAGACAGTGAAAGAGAGAGAAATTCTTACAAAATTCGTTCAGGGGCTGTGATGCAACCTGGATTGACCATATCTAGACCCACAGCTGGAGGAGACATAAGGGTGGACACTCTCGGGGCTGAGAGGTTTGGTGAGGTTGGGGGAGCAAACGCAGAGCCTTTAAAGTAATACTGCCTGTTACCCATCCCATGGGTCCCAAATCTCCAGGTTCAAGGGCATCTTCCTACCTCGAAAACATGCATGAGAAACCCAGAAGGTGGTACACCGTGTGATCGGGAAAGGTTTCTAAAACGCACCTCATTTCTCATCTCCTTGTGCTCGGGTTCGCCATTCCAGCCGCTTTACTAGCAATCTCCCTCCTTGGAGAATCAGCACCTTTAACCTCCCGTTCCGTACAGCTTGCAATTTGTCCTGAGGATGAACGGGAAGAGGGGGAGCCAATGAGAGACTAGCTCTAGGTGTTGGGACAGGCACAGGTCACTCTATTTTCCCATCAGGAAGAAGAATTAACCACAGGCTCAGCCTGCCGCCCGGAAGCAGAATAGGGCCTGAGCCGATCCTGCGCTTTTGTGCCCAGCTCCCAAAAAAGCGAGTTGAAAAATGGAGCTCAGGGGCACTGCAATTCACAAACCTGCAGAGTTATAAATGATAACTCTCGTCCACAAATATATTGAGGGAAGGCAACGAAGAGGATCTGAAAGCAAGGCAGAATTGCAGGAAACAGATTTCAGGAGGTCGATTCGAATCGCCTTTAAAGCACATGAAAAGCGGCAAAACGTCGACAATGATGCCCTTGGCCAAAAAGGGCGTATGCGTTTTTTCCTGAATATATTCAGGAAAAAACGCATACGCCCTTTTTGGCCAACCAAGCAACCTGGAAAGGCAAATCAGCGCTACAAAGAAGTCTCGCTTCCCATCGGTCAAAAGGGCCATGCGGAAAAAACTGTCAAAACCAGAAATGCAGAACAGGCCATGGAGAAATGGGAGCCTTGCTACGCTGATGGGCGGGATGTAAATTGCCAACAGCCACTCTGGAGAAGTGTACGGTGTGTCCTGAAACATCGAAAAAACACAGCTTAGAGCGCATAGGGCACTTCCACTCATGGGCGTATAAATTGGGAAAACTAAAAATCAGCAAGACACAGGCACCCCAAAGTTTGGGGCTGCTCTGTTGACAAGAACCTCCACTTCGTGACACCTTAAATATCCCAGGAAAGAGAAAAATGGATAAAGAAGTGGTGGTCCTTATGTACAATGGAATATCACTCAGCCATGAAATCAATGTCATAAGGCTAGTAGCAGCATGATGAGTGGCTTTAGCTTCGACGATTCTAAGTGAAATAAGTCACACAGAAAAACACACTTATCATAAGCTATCACTTATAGAGGGAATGTAAAAACCGCTACACTTGAACTGAATTACAAAACAGAACAGAGTCACACGTTTAGAAAACACACTATGGCTGCTTAACGGGAAAGGTGGGGTGGGGTGATGCATAAAACAAGGGTTTCAAATGAGCTCAGATACCGTTCCATAAACCCAATATGTAATAGAAAGACCTACTCCTTGCTCAGTGAACTGGACTCAACACCCCCTATTCACCGCACAAGAATATATCTGACTAGTAAGAATCTTAAAACCTATGTATTGATATCTCTCTGGAAGTGAGTCAAGTGGCTGTAAAGCGGCAGAAACACAGCCGTGAAAAGCAGCTAAACCCCATTATAAAAATAAATTACTTTTAAAAACCCGTGAAACAAAGACAGTGAAAGAGAGAGAAATTCTTACAAAATTCGTTCAGGGGCTGTGATGCAACCTGGATTGACCATACCTAGACCCACAGCTGGAGGAGACATAAGGGTGGACACTCTCGGGGCTGAGAGGTTTGGTGAGGTTGGGGGAGCAAACGCAGAGCCTTTAAAGTAATACTGCCTGTTACCCATCCCATGGGTCCCAAATCTCCAGGTTCAAGGGCATCTTCCTACCTCGAAAACATGCATGAGAAACCCAGAAGGTGGTACACCGTGTGATCGGGAAAGGTTTCTAAAACGCACCTCATTTCTCATCTCCTTGTGCTCGGGTTCGCCATTCCAGCCGCTTTACTAGCAATCTCCCTCCTTGGAGAATCAGCACCTTTAACCTCCCGTTCCGTACAGCTTGCAATTTGTCCTGAGGATGAACGGGAAGAGGGGGAGCCAATGAGAGACTAGCTCTAGGTGTTGGGACAGGCACAGGTCACTCTATTTTCCCATCAGGAAGAAGAATTAACCACAGGCTCAGCCTGCCGCCCGGAAGCAGAATAGGGCCTGAGGCGATCCTGCGCTTTTGCGGCCAGCTCCCAAAAAAGCGAGTTGAAAAATGGAGCTCAGGGGCACTGCAATTCACAAACCTGCAGAGTTATAAATGATAACTCTCGTCCACAAATATATTGAGGGAAGGCAACGAAGAGGATCTGAAAGCAAGGCAGAATTGCAGGAAACAGATTTCAGGAGGTCGATTCGAATCGCCTTTAAAGCACATGAAAAGCGGCAAAACGTCGACAATGATGCCCTTGGCCAAAAAGGGCGTATGCGTTTTTTCCTGAATATATTCAGGAAAAAACGCATACGCCCTTTTTGGCCAACCAAGCAACCTGGAAAGGCAAATCAGCGCTACAAAGAAGTCTCGCTTCCCATCGGTCAAAAGGGCCATGCGGAAAAAACTGTCAAAACCAGAAATGCAGAAAAGGCCATGGAGAAATGGGAGCCTTGCTACGCTGATGGGCGGGATGTAAATTGCCAACAGCCACTCTGGAGAAGTGTACGGTGTGTCCTGAAACATCGAAAAAACACAGCTTAGAGCGCATAGGGCACTTCCACTCATGGGCGTATAAATTGGGAAAACTAAAAATCAGCAAGACACAGGCACCCCAAAGTTTGGGGCTGCTCTGTTGACAAGAACCTCCACTTCGTGACACCTTAAATATCCCAGGAAAGAGAAAAATGGATAAAGAAGTGGTGGTCCTTATGTACAATGGAATATCACTCAGCCATGAAATCAATGTCATAAGGCTAGTAGCAGCATGATGAGTGGCTTTAGCTACGACGATCCTATGTGAAATAAGTCATACAGAAAAACACACTTATCATAAGCTATCACTTATAGAGGGAATGTAAAAACCGCTACACTTGAACTGAATTACAAAACAGAACAGAGTCACACGTTTAGAAAACACACTATGGCTGCTTAACGGGAAAGGTGGGGTGGGGTGATGCATAAAACAAGGGTTTCAAATGAGCTCAGATACCGTTCCATAAACCCAATATGTAATAGAAAGACCTACTCCTTGCTCAGTGAACTGGACTCAACACCCCCTATTCACCGCACAAGAATATATCTGACTAGTAAGAATCTTAAAACCTATGTATTGATATCTCTCTGGAAGTGAGTCAAGTGGGTGTAAAGCGGCAGAAACACAGCCGTGAAAAGCAGCTAAACCCCATTATAAAAATAAATTCCTTTTAAAAACCCGTGAAACAAAGACAGTGAAAGAGAGAGAAATTCTTACAAAATTCGTTCAGGGGCTGTGATGCAACCTGGATTGACCATATCTAGACCCACAGCTGGAGGAGACATAAGGGTGGACACTCTCGGGGCTGAGAGGTTTGGTGAGGTTGGGGGAGCAAACGCAGAGCCTTTAAAGTAATACTGCCTGTTACCCATCCCATGGGTCCCAAATCTCCAGGTTCAAGGGCATCTTCCTACCTCGAAAACATGCATGAGAAACCCAGAAGGTGGTACACCGTGTGATCGGGAAAGGTTTCTAAAACGCACCTCATTTCTCATCTCCTTGTGCTCGGGTTCGCCATTCCAGCCGCTTTACTAGCAATCTCCCTCCTTGGAGAATCAGCACCTTTAACCTCCCGTTCCGTACAGCTTGCAATTTGTCCTGAGGATGAACGGGAAGAGGGGGAGCCAATGAGAGACTAGCTCTAGGTGTTGGGACAGGCACAGGTCACTCTATTTTCCCATCAGGAAGAAGAATTAACCACAGGCTCAGCCTGCCGCCCGGAAGCAGAATAGGGCCTGAGGCGATCCTGCGCTTTTGCGGCCAGCTCCCAAAAAAGCGAGTTGAAAAATGGAGCTCAGGGGCACTGCAATTCACAAACCTGCAGAGTTATAAATGATAACTCTCGTCCACAAATATATTGAGGGAAGGCAACGAAGAGGATCTGAAAGCAAGGCAGAATTGCAGGAAACAGATTTCAGGAGGTCGATTCGAATCGCCTTTAAAGCACATGAAAAGCGGCAAAACGTCGACAATGATGCCCTTGGCCAAAAAGGGCGTATGCGTTTTTTCCTGAATATATTCAGGAAAAAACGCATACGCCCTTTTTGGCCAACCAAGCAACCTGGAAAGGCAAATCAGCGCTACAAAGAAGTCTCGCTTCCCATCGGTCAAAACGGCCATGCGGAAAAAAGTGTCAAAACCAGAAATGCAGGACAGGCCATGGAGAAATGGGAGCCTTGCTACGCTGATGGGCGGGATGTAAATTGCCAACAGCCACTCTGGAGAAGTGTACGGTGTGTCCTGAAACATCGAAAAAACACAGCTTAGAGCGCATAGGGCACTTCCACTCATGGGCGTATAAATTGGGAAAACTAAAAATCAGCAAGACACAGGCACCCCAAAGTTTGGGGCTGCTCTGTTGACAAGAACCTCCACTTCGTGACACCTTAAATATCCCAGGAAAGAGAAAAATGGATAAAGAAGTGGTGGTCCTTATGTACAATGGAATATCACTCAGCCATGAAATCAATGTCATAAGGCTAGTAGCAGCATGATGAGTGGCTTTAGCTTCGACGATTCTAAGTGAAATAAGTCACACAGAAAAACACACTTATCATAAGCTATCACTTATAGAGGGAATGTAAAAACCGCTACACTTGAACTGAATTACAAAACAGAACAGAGTCACACGTTTAGAAAACACACTATGGCTGCTTAACGGGAAAGGTGGGGTGGGGTGATGCATAAAACAAGGGTTTCAAATGAGCTCAGATACCGTTCCATAAACCCAATATGTAATAGAAAGACCTACTCCTTGCTCAGTGAACTGGACTCAACACCCCCTATTCACCGCACAAGAATATATCTGACTAGTAAGAATCTTAAAACCTATGTATTGATATCTCTCTGGAAGTGAGTCAAGTGGCTGTAAAGCGGCAGAAACACAGCCGTGAAAAGCAGCTAAACCCCATTATAAAAATAAATTCCTTTTAAAAACCCGTGAAACAAAGACAGTGAAAGAGAGAGAATTTCTTACAAAATTCGTTCAGGGGCTGTGATGCAACCTGGATTGACCATATCTAGACCCACAGCTGGAGGAGACATAAGGGTGGACACTCTCGGGGCTGAGAGGTTTGGTGAGGTTGGGGGAGCAAACGCAGAGCCTTTAAAGTAATACTGCCTGTTACCCATCCCATGGGTCCCAAATCTCCAGGTTCAAGGGCATCTTCCTACCTCGAAAACATGCATGAGAAACCCAGAAGGTGGTACACCGTGTGATCGGGAAAGGTTTCTAAAACGCACCTCATTTCTCATCTCCTTGTGCTCGGGTTCGCCATTCCAGCCGCTTTACTAGCAATCTCCCTCCTTGGAGAATCAGCACCTTTAACCTCCCGTTCCGTAGAGCTTGCAATTTGTCCTGAGGATGAACGGGAAGAGGGGGAGCCAATGAGAGACTAGCTCTAGGTGTTGGGACAGGCACAGGTCACTCTATTTTCCCATCAGGAAGAAGAATTAACCACAGGCTCAGCCTGCCGCCCGGAAGCAGAATAGGGCCTGAGGCAATCCTGCGCTTTTGTGGCCAGCTCCCAAAAAAGCGAGTTGAAAAATGGAGCTCAGGGGCACTGCAATTCACAAACCTGCAGAGTTATAAATGATAACTCTCGTCCACAAATATATTGAGGGAAGGCAACGAAGAGGATCTGAAAGCAAGGCAGAATTGCAGGAAACAGATTTCAGGAGGTCGATTCGAATCGCCTTTAAAGCACATGAAAAGCGGCAAAACGTCGACAATGATGCCCTTGGCCAAAAAGGGCGTATGCGTTTTTTCCTGAATATATTCAGGAAAAAACGCATACGCCCTTTTTGGCCAACCAAGCAACCTGGAAAGGCAAATCAGCGCTACAAAGAAGTCTCGCTTCCCATCGGTCAAAAGGGCCATGCGGAAAAAAGTGTCAAAACCAGAAATGCAGAAAAGGCCATGGAGAAATGGGAGCCTTGCTACGCTGATGGGCGGGATGTAAATTGCCAACAGCCACTCTGGAGAAGTGTACGGTGTGTCCTGAAACATCGAAAAAACACAGCTTAGAGCGCATAGGGCACTTCCACTCATGGGCGTATAAATTGGGAAAACTAAAAATCAGCAAGACACAGGCACCCCAAAGTTTGGGGCTGCTCTGTTGACAAGAACCTCCACTTCGTGACACCTTAAATATCCCAGGAAAGAGAAAAATGGATAAAGAAGTGGTGGTCCTTATGTACAATGGAATATCACTCAGCCATGAAATCAATGTCATAAGGCTAGTAGCAGCATGATGAGTGGCTTTAGCTACGACGATCCTATGTGAAATAAGTCATACAGAAAAACACACTTATCATAAGCTATCACTTATAGAGGGAATGTAAAAACCGCTACACTTGAACTGAATTACAAAACAGAACAGAGTCACACGTTTACAAAACACACTATGGCTGCTTAACGGGAAAGGTGGGGTGGGGTGATGCATAAAACAAGGGTTTCAAATGAGCTCAGATACCGTTCCATAAACCCAATATGTAATAGAAAGACCTACTCCTTGCTCAGTGAACTGGACTCAACACCCCCTATTCACCGCACAAGAATATATCTGACTAGTAAGAATCTTAAAACCTATGTATTGATATCTCTCTGGAAGTGAGTCAAGTGGGTGTAAAGCGGCAGAAACACAGCCGTGAAAAGCAGCTAAACCCCATTATAAAAATAAATTCCTTTTAAAAACCCGTGAAACAAAGACAGTGAAAGAGAGAGAAATTCTTACAAAATTCGTTCAGGGGCTGTGATGCAACCTGGATTGACCATATCTAGACCCACAGCTGGAGGAGACATAAGGGTGGACACTCTCGGGGCTGAGAGGTTTGGTGAGGTTGGGGGAGCAAACGCAGAGCCTTTAAAGTAATACTGCCTGTTACCCATCCCATGGGTCCCAAATCTCCAGGTTCAAGGGCATCTTCCTACCTCGAAAACATGCATGAGAAACCCAGAAGGTGGTACACCGTGTGATCGGGAAAGGTTTCTAAAACGCACCTCATTTCTCATCTCCTTGTGCTCGGGTTCGCCATTCCAGCCGCTTTACTAGCAATCTCCCTCCTTGGAGAATCAGCACCTTTAACCTCCCGTTCCGTACAGCTTGCAATTTGTCCTGAGGATGAACGGGAAGAGGGGGAGCCAATGAGAGACTAGCTCTAGGTGTTGGGACAGGCACAGGTCACTCTATTTTCCCATCAGGAAGAAGAATTAACCACAGGCTCAGCCTGCCGCCCGGAAGCAGAATAGGGCCTGAGGCGATCCTGCGCTTTTGCGGCCAGCTCCCAAAAAAGCGAGTTGAAAAATGGAGCTCAGGGGCACTGCAATTCACAAACCTGCAGAGTTATAAATGATAACTCTCGTCCACAAATATATTGAGGGAAGGCAACGAAGAGGATCTGAAAGCAAGGCAGAATTGCAGGAAACAGATTTCAGGAGGTCGATTCGAATCGCCTTTAAAGCACATGAAAAGCGGCAAAACGTCGACAATGATGCCCTTGGCCAAAAAGGGCGTATGCGTTTTTTCCTGAATATATTCAGGAAAAAACGCATACGCCCTTTTTGGCCAACCAAGCAACCTGGAAAGGCAAATCAGCGCTACAAAGAAGTCTCGCTTCCCATCGGTCAAAAGGGCCATGCGGAAAAAAGTGTCAAAACCAGAAATGCAGAAAAGGCCATGGAGAAATGGGAGCCTTGCTACGCTGATGGGCGGGATGTAAATTGCCAACAGCCACTCTGGAGAAGTGTACGGTGTGTCCTGAAACATCGAAAAAACACAGCTTAGAGCGCATAGGGCACTTCCACTCATGGGCGTATAAATTGGGAAAACTAAAAATCAGCAAGACACAGGCACCCCAAAGTTTGGGGCTGCTCTGTTGACAAGAACCTCCACTTCGTGACACCTTAAATATCCCAGGAAAGAGAAAAATGGATAAAGAAGTGGTGGTCCTTATGTACAATGGAATATCACTCAGCCATGAAATCAATGTCATAAGGCTAGTAGCAGCATGATGAGTGGCTTTAGCTACGACGATCCTATGTGAAATAAGTCATACAGAAAAACACACTTATCATAAGCTATCACTTATAGAGGGAATGTAAAAACCGCTACACTTGAACTGAATTACAAAACAGAACAGAGTCACACGTTTACAAAACACACTATGGCTGCTTAACGGGAAAGGTGGGGTGGGGTGATGCATAAAACAAGGGTTTCAAATGAGCTCAGATACCGTTCCATAAACCCAATATGTAATAGAAAGACCTACTCCTTGCTCAGTGAACTGGACTCAACACCCCCTATTCACCGCACAAGAATATATCTGACTAGTAAGAATCTTAAAACCTATGTATTGATATCTCTCTGGAAGTGAGTCAAGTGGCTGTAAAGCGGCAGAAACACAGCCGTGAAAAGCAGCTAAACCCCATTATAAAAATAAATTCCTTTTAAAAACCCGTGAAACAAAGACAGTGAAAGAGAGAGAATTTCTTACAAAATTCGTTCAGGGGCTGTGATGCAACCTGGATTGACCATATCTAGACCCACAGCTGGAGGAGACATAAGGGTGGACACTCTCGGGGCTGAGAGGTTTGGTGAGGTTGGGGGAGCAAACGCAGAGCCTTTAAAGTAATACTGCCTGTTACCCATCCCATGGGTCCCAAATCTCCAGGTTCAAGGGCATCTTCCTACCTCGAAAACATGCATGAGAAACCCAGAAGGTGGTACACCGTGTGATCGGGAAAGGTTTCTAAAACGCACCTCATTTCTCATCTCCTTGTGCTCGGGTTCGCCATTCCAGCCGCTTTACTAGCAATCTCCCTCCTTGGAGAATCAGCACCTTTAACCTCCCGTTCCGTAGAGCTTGCAATTTGTCCTGAGGATGAACGGGAAGAGGGGGAGCCAATGAGAGACTAGCTCTAGGTGTTGGGACAGGCACAGGTCACTCTATTTTCCCATCAGGAAGAAGAATTAACCACAGGCTCAGCCTGCCGCCCGGAAGCAGAATAGGGCCTGAGGCAATCCTGCGCTTTTGTGGCCAGCTCCCAAAAAAGCGAGTTGAAAAATGGAGCTCAGGGGCACTGCAATTCACAAACCTGCAGAGTTATAAATGATAACTCTCGTCCACAAATATATTGAGGGAAGGCAACGAAGAGGATCTGAAAGCAAGGCAGAATTGCAGGAAACAGATTTCAGGAGGTCGATTCGAATCGCCTTTAAAGCACATGAAAAGCGGCAAAACGTCGACAATGATGCCCTTGGCCAAAAAGGGCGTATGCGTTTTTTCCTGAATATATTCAGGAAAAAACGCATACGCCCTTTTTGGCCAACCAAGCAACCTGGAAAGGCAAATCAGCGCTACAAAGAAGTCTCGCTTCCCATCGGTCAAAAGGGCCATGCGGAAAAAAGTGTCAAAACCAGAAATGCAGAAAAGGCCATGGAGAAATGGGAGCCTTGCTACGCTGATGGGCGGGATGTAAATTGCCAACAGCCACTCTGGAGAAGTGTACGGTGTGTCCTGAAACATCGAAAAAACACAGCTTAGAGCGCATAGGGCACTTCCACTCATGGGCGTATAAATTGGGAAAACTAAAAATCAGCAAGACACAGGCACCCCAAAGTTTGGGGCTGCTCTGTTGACAAGAACCTCCACTTCGTGACACCTTAAATATCCCAGGAAAGAGAAAAATGGATAAAGAAGTGGTGGTCCTTATGTACAATGGAATATCACTCAGCCATGAAATCAATGTCATAAGGCTAGTAGCAGCATGATGAGTGGCTTTAGCTACGACGATCCTATGTGAAATAAGTCATACAGAAAAACACACTTATCATAAGCTATCACTTATAGAGGGAATGTAAAAACCGCTACACTTGAACTGAATTACAAAACAGAACAGAGTCACACGTTTACAAAACACACTATGGCTGCTTAACGGGAAAGGTGGGGTGGGGTGATGCATAAAACAAGGGTTTCAAATGAGCTCAGATACCGTTCCATAAACCCAATATGTAATAGAAAGACCTACTCCTTGCTCAGTGAACTGGACTCAACACCCCCTATTCACCGCACAAGAATATATCTGACTAGTAAGAATCTTAAAACCTATGTATTGATATCTCTCTGGAAGTGAGTCAAGTGGGTGTAAAGCGGCAGAAACACAGCCGTGAAAAGCAGCTAAACCCCATTATAAAAATAAATTCCTTTTAAAAACCCGTGAAACAAAGACAGTGAAAGAGAGAGAAATTCTTACAAAATTCGTTCAGGGGCTGTGATGCAACCTGGATTGACCATATCTAGACCCACAGCTGGAGGAGACATAAGGGTGGACACTCTCGGGGCTGAGAGGTTTGGTGAGGTTGGGGGAGCAAACGCAGAGCCTTTAAAGTAATACTGCCTGTTACCCATCCCATGGGTCCCAAATCTCCAGGTTCAAGGGCATCTTCCTACCTCGAAAACATGCATGAGAAACCCAGAAGGTGGTACACCGTGTGATCGGGAAAGGTTTCTAAAACGCACCTCATTTCTCATCTCCTTGTGCTCGGGTTCGCCATTCCAGCCGCTTTACTAGCAATCTCCCTCCTTGGAGAATCAGCACCTTTAACCTCCCGTTCCGTACAGCTTGCAATTTGTCCTGAGGATGAACGGGAAGAGGGGGAGCCAATGAGAGACTAGCTCTAGGTGTTGGGACAGGCACAGGTCACTCTATTTTCCCATCAGGAAGAAGAATTAACCACAGGCTCAGCCTGCCGCCCGGAAGCAGAATAGGGCCTGAGGCGATCCTGCGCTTTTGCGGCCAGCTCCCAAAAAAGCGAGTTGAAAAATGGAGCTCAGGGGCACTGCAATTCACAAACCTGCAGAGTTATAAATGATAACTCTCGTCCACAAATATATTGAGGGAAGGCAACGAAGAGGATCTGAAAGCAAGGCAGAATTGCAGGAAACAGATTTCAGGAGGTCGATTCGAATCGCCTTTAAAGCACATGAAAAGCGGCAAAACGTCGACAATGATGCCCTTGGCCAAAAAGGGCGTATGCGTTTTTTCCTGAATATATTCAGGAAAAAACGCATACGCCCTTTTTGGCCAACCAAGCAACCTGGAAAGGCAAATCAGCGCTACAAAGAAGTCTCGCTTCCCATCGGTCAAAAGGGCCATGCGGAAAAAAGTGTCAAAACCAGAAATGCAGAAAAGGCCATGGAGAAATGGGAGCCTTGCTACGCTGATGGGCGGGATGTAAATTGCCAACAGCCACTCTGGAGAAGTGTACGGTGTGTCCTGAAACATCGAAAAAACACAGCTTAGAGCGCATAGGGCACTTCCACTCATGGGCGTATAAATTGGGAAAACTAAAAATCAGCAAGACACAGGCACCCCAAAGTTTGGGGCTGCTCTGTTGACAAGAACCTCCACTTCGTGACACCTTAAATATCCCAGGAAAGAGAAAAATGGATAAAGAAGTGGTGGTCCTTATGTACAATGGAATATCACTCAGCCATGAAATCAATGTCATAAGGCTAGTAGCAGCATGATGAGTGGCTTTAGCTACGACGATCCTATGTGAAATAAGTCATACAGAAAAACACACTTATCATAAGCTATCACTTATAGAGGGAATGTAAAAACCGCTACACTTGAACTGAATTACAAAACAGAACAGAGTCACACGTTTACAAAACACACTATGGCTGCTTAACGGGAAAGGTGGGGTGGGGTGATGCATAAAACAAGGGTTTCAAATGAGCTCAGATACCGTTCCATAAACCCAATATGTAATAGAAAGACCTACTCCTTGCTCAGTGAACTGGACTCAACACCCCCTATTCACCGCACAAGAATATATCTGACTAGTAAGAATCTTAAAACCTATGTATTGATATCTCTCTGGAAGTGAGTCAAGTGGGTGTAAAGCGGCAGAAACACAGCTGTGAAAAGCAGCTAAACCCCATTATAAAAATAAATTCCTTTTAAAAACCCGTGAAACAAAGACAGTGAAAGAGAGAGAAATTCTTACAAAATTCGTTCAGGGGCTGTGATGCAACCTGGATTGACCATATCTAGACCCACAGCTGGAGGAGACATAAGGGTGGACACTCTCGGGGCTGAGAGGTTTGGTGAGGTTGGGGGAGCAAACGCAGAGCCTTTAAAGTAATACTGCCTGTTACCCATCCCATGGGTCCCAAATCTCCAGGTTCAAGGGCATCTTCCTACCTCGAAAACATGCATGAGAAACCCAGAAGGTGGTACACCGTGTGATCGGGAAAGGTTTCTAAAACGCACCTCATTTCTCATCTCCTTGTGCTCGGGTTCGCCATTCCAGCCGCTTTACTAGCAATCTCCCTCCTTGGAGAATCAGCACCTTTAACCTCCCGTTCCGTACAGCTTGCAATTTGTCCTGAGGATGAACGGGAAGAGGGGGAGCCAATGAGAGACTAGCTCTAGGTGTTGGGACAGGCACAGGTCACTCTATTTTCCCATCAGGAAGAAGAATTAACCACAGGATCAGCCTGCCGCCCGGAAGCAGAATAGGGCCTGAGCCGATCCTGCGCTTTTGTGCCCAGCTCCCAAAAAAGCGAGTTGAAAAATGGAGCTCAGGGGCACTGCAATTCACAAACCTGCAGAGTTATAAATGATAACTCTCGTCCACAAATATATTGAGGGAAGGCAACGAAGAGGATCTGAAAGCAAGGCAGAATTGCAGGAAACAGATTTCAGGAGGTCGATTCGAATCGCCTTTAAAGCACATGAAAAGCGGCAAAACGTCGACAATGATGCCCTTGGCCAAAAAGGGCGTATGCGTTTTTTCCTGAATATATTCAGGAAAAAACGCATACGCCCTTTTTGGCCAACCAAGCAACCTGGAAAGGCAAATCAGCGCTACAAAGAAGTCTCGCTTCCCATCGGTCAAAACGGCCATGCGGAAAAAAGTGTCAAAACCAGAAATGCAGGACAGGCCATGGAGAAATGGGAGCCTTGCTACGCTGATGGGCGGGATGTAAATTGCCAACAGCCACTCTGGAGAAGTGTACGGTGTGTCCTGAAACATCGAAAAAACACAGCTTAGAGCGCATAGGGCACTTCCACTCATGGGCGTATAAATTGGGAAAACTAAAAATCAGCAAGACACAGGCACCCCAAAGTTTGGGGCTGCTCTGTTGACAAGAACCTCCACTTCGTGACACCTTAAATATCCCAGGAAAGAGAAAAATGGATAAAGAAGTGGTGGTCCTTATGTACAATGGAATATCACTCAGCCATGAAATCAATGTCATAAGGCTAGTAGCAGCATGATGAGTGGCTTTAGCTTCCACGATTCTAAGTGAAATAAGTCACACAGAAAAACACACTTATTATAAGCTATCACTTATAGAGGGAATGTAAAAACCGCTACACTTGAACTGAATTACAAAACAGAACAGAGTCACACGTTTAGAAAACACACTATGGCTGCTTAACGGGAAAGGTGGGGTGGGGTGATGCATAAAACAAGGGTTTCAAATGAGCTCAGATACCGTTCCATAAACCCAATATGTAATAGAAAGACCTACTCCTTGCTCAGTGAACTGGACTCAACACCCCCTATTCACCGCACAAGAATATATCTGACTAGTAAGAATCTTAAAACCTATGTATTGATATCTCTCTGGAAGTGAGTCAAGTGGGTGTAAAGCGGCAGAAACACAGCCGTGAAAAGCAGCTAAACCCCATTATAAAAATAAATTCCTTTTAAAAACCCGTGAAACAAAGACAGTGAAAGAGAGAGAAATTCTTACAAAATTCGTTCAGGGGCTGTGATGCAACCTGGATTGACCATATCTAGACCCACAGCTGGAGGAGACATAAGGGTGGACACTCTCGGGGCTGAGAGGTTTGGTGAGGTTGGGGGAGCAAACGCAGAGCCTTTAAAGTAATACTGCCTGTTACCCATCCCATGGGTCCCAAATCTCCAGGTTCAAGGGCATCTTCCTACCTCGAAAACATGCATGAGAAACCCAGAAGGTGGTACACCGTGTGATCGGGAAAGGTTTCTAAAACGCACCTCATTTCTCATCTCCTTGTGCTCGGGTTCGCCATTCCAGCCGCTTTACTAGCAATCTCCCTCCTTGGAGAATCAGCACCTTTAACCTCCCGTTCCGTACAGCTTGCAATTTGTCCTGAGGATGAACGGGAAGAGGGGGAGCCAATGAGAGACTAGCTCTAGGTGTTGGGACAGGCACAGGTCACTCTATTTTCCCATCAGGAAGAAGAATTAACCACAGGCTCAGCCTGCCGCCCGGAAGCAGAATAGGGCCTGAGGCGATCCTGTGCTTTTGCGGCCAGCTCCCAAAAAAGCGAGTTGAAAAATGGAGCTCAGGGGCACTGCAATTCACAAACCTGCAGAGTTATAAATGATAACTCTCGTCCACAAATATATTGAGGGAAGGCAACGAAGAGGATCTGAAAGCAAGGCAGAATTGCAGGAAACAGATTTCAGGAGGTCGATTCGAATCGCCTTTAAAGCACATGAAAAGCGGCAAAACGTCGACAATGATGCCCTTGGCCAAAAAGGGCGTATGCGTTTTTTCCTGAATATATTCAGGAAAAAACGCATACGCCCTTTTTGGCCAACCAAGCAACCTGGAAAGGCAAATCAGCGCTACAAAGAAGTCTCGCTTCCCATCGGTCAAAAGGGCCATGCGGAAAAAAGTGTCAAAACCAGAAATGCAGAAAAGGCCATGGAGAAATGGGAGCCTTGCTACGCTGATGGGCGGGATGTAAATTGCCAACAGCCACTCTGGAGAAGTGTACGGTGTGTCCTGAAACATCGAAAAAACACAGCTTAGAGCGCATAGGGCACTTCCACTCATGGGCGTATAAATTGGGAAAACTAAAAATCAGCAAGACACAGGCACCCCAAAGTTTGGGGCTGCTCTGTTGACAAGAACCTCCACTTCGTGACACCTTAAATATCCCAGGAAAGAGAAAAATGGATAAAGAAGTGGTGGTCCTTATGTACAATGGAATATCACTCAGCCATGAAATCAATGTCATAAGGCTAGTAGCAGCATGATGAGTGGCTTTAGCTTCGACGATTCTAAGTGAAATAAGTCACACAGAAAAACACACTTATCATAAGCTATCACTTATAGAGGGAATGTAAAAACCGCTACACTTGAACTGAATTACAAAACAGAACAGAGTCACACGTTTAGAAAACACACTATGGCTGCTTAACGGGAAAGGTGGGGTGGGGTGATGCATAAAAAAAGGGTTTCAAATGAGCTCAGATACCGTTCCATAAACCCAATATGTAATAGAAAGACCTACTCCTTGCTCAGTGAACTGGACTCAACACCCCCTATTCACCGCACAAGAATATATCTGACTAGTAAGAATCTTAAAACCTATGTATTGATATCTCTCTGGAAGTGAGTCAAGTGGGTGTAAAGCGGCAGAAACACAGCCGTGAAAAGCAGCTAAACCCCATTATAAAAATAAATTCCTTTTAAAAACCCGTGAAACAAAGACAGTGAAAGAGAGAGAAATTCTTACAAAATTCGTTCAGGGGCTGTGATGCAACCTGGATTGACCATATCTAGACCCACAGCTGGAGGAGACATAAGGGTGGACACTCTCGGGGCTGAGAGGTTTGGTGAGGTTGGGGGAGCAAACGCAGAGCCTTTAAAGTAATACTGCCTGTTACCCATCCCATGGGTCCCAAATCTCCAGGTTCAAGGGCATCTTCCTACCTCGAAAACATGCATGAGAAACCCAGAAGGTGGTACACCGTGTGATCGGGAAAGGTTTCTAAAACGCACCTCATTTCTCATCTCCTTGTGCTCGGGTTCGCCATTCCAGCCGCTTTACTAGCAATCTCCCTCCTTGGAGAATCAGCACCTTTAACCTCCCGTTCCGTACAGCTTGCAATTTGTCCTGAGGATGAACGGGAAGAGGGGGAGCCAATGAGAGACTAGCTCTAGGTGTTGGGACAGGCACAGGTCACTCTATTTTCCCATCAGGAAGAAGAATTAACCACAGGCTCAGCCTGCCGCCCGGAAGCAGAATAGGGCCTGAGGCGATCCTGCGCTTTTGCGGCCAGCTCCCAAAAAAGCGAGTTGAAAAATGGAGCTCAGGGGCACTGCAATTCACAAACCTGCAGAGTTATAAATGATAACTCTCGTCCACAAATATATTGAGGGAAGGCAACGAAGAGGATCTGAAAGCAAGGCAGAATTGCAGGAAACAGATTTCAGGAGGTCGATTCGAATCGCCTTTAAAGCACATGAAAAGCGGCAAAACGTCGACAATGATGCCCTTGGCCAAAAAGGGCGTATGCGTTTTTTCCTGAATATATTCAGGAAAAAACGCATACACCCTTTTTGGCCAACCAAGCAACCTGGAAAGGCAAATCAGCGCTACAAAGAAGTCTCGCTTCCCATCGGTCAAAAGGGCCATGCGGAAAAAACTGTCAAAACCAGAAATGCAGAACAGGCCATGGAGAAATGGGAGCCTTGCTACGCTGATGGGCGGGATGTAAATTGCCAACAGCCACTCTGGAGAAGTGTACGGTGTGTCCTGAAACATCGAAAAAACACAGCTTAGAGCGCATAGGGCACTTCCACTCATGGGCGTATAAATTGGGAAAACTAAAAATCAGCAAGACACAGGCACCCCAAAGTTTGGGGCTGCTCTGTTGACAAGAACCTCCACTTCGTGACACCTTAAATATCCCAGGAAAGAGAAAAATGGATAAAGAAGTGGTGGTCCTTATGTACAATGGAATATCACTCAGCCATGAAATCAATGTCATAAGGCTAGTAGCAGCATGATGAGTGGCTTTAGCTTCCACGATTCTAAGTGAAATAAGTCACACAGAAAAACACACTTATTATAAGCTATCACTTATAGAGGGAATGTAAAAACCGCTACACTTGAACTGAATTACAAAACAGAACAGAGTCACACGTTTACAAAACACACTATGGCTGCTTAACGGGAAAGGTGGGGTGGGGTGATGCATAAAACAAGGGTTTCAAATGAGCTCAGATACCGTTCCATAAACCCAATATGTAATAGAAAGACCTACTCCTTGCTCAGTGAACTGGACTCAACACCCCCTATTCACCGCACAAGAATATATCTGACTAGTAAGAATCTTAAAACCTATGTATTGATATCTCTCTGGAAGTGAGTCAAGTGGGTGTAAAGCGGCAGAAACACAGCTGTGAAAAGCAGCTAAACCCCATTATAAAAATAAATTCCTTTTAAAAACCCGTGAAACAAAGACAGTGAAAGAGAGAGAAATTCTTACAAAATTCGTTCAGGGGCTGTGATGCAACCTGGATTGACCATATCTAGACCCACAGCTGGAGGAGACATAAGGGTGGACACTCTCGGGGCTGAGAGGTTTGGTGAGGTTGGGGGAGCAAACGCAGAGCCTTTAAAGTAATACTGCCTGTTACCCATCCCATGGGTCCCAAATCTCCAGGTTCAAGGGCATCTTCCTACCTCGAAAACATGCATGAGAAACCCAGAAGGTGGTACACCGTGTGATCGGGAAAGGTTTCTAAAACGCACCTCATTTCTCATCTCCTTGTGCTCGGGTTCGCCATTCCAGCCGCTTTACTAGCAATCTCCCTCCTTGGAGAATCAGCACCTTTAACCTCCCGTTCCGTACAGCTTGCAATTTGTCCTGAGGATGAACGGGAAGAGGGGGAGCCAATGAGAGACTAGCTCTAGGTGTTGGGACAGGCACAGGTCACTCTATTTTCCCATCAGGAAGAAGAATTAACCACAGGATCAGCCTGCCGCCCGGAAGCAGAATAGGGCCTGAGCCGATCCTGCGCTTTTGTGCCCAGCTCCCAAAAAAGCGAGTTGAAAAATGGAGCTCAGGGGCACTGCAATTCACAAACCTGCAGAGTTATAAATGATAACTCTCGTCCACAAATATATTGAGGGAAGGCAACGAAGAGGATCTGAAAGCAAGGCAGAATTGCAGGAAACAGATTTCAGGAGGTCGATTCGAATCGCCTTTAAAGCACATGAAAAGCAGCAAAACGTCGACAATGATGCCCTTGGCCAAAAAGGGCGTATGCGTTTTTTCCTGAATATATTCAGGAAAAAACGCATACGCCCTTTTTGGCCAACCAAGCAACCTGGAAAGGCAAATCAGCGCTACAAAGAAGTCTCGCTTCCCATCGGTCAAAACGGCCATGCGGAAAAAAGTGTCAAAACCAGAAATGCAGGACAGGCCATGGAGAAATGGGAGCCTTGCTACGCTGATGGGCGGGATGTAAATTGCCAACAGCCACTCTGGAGAAGTGTACGGTGTGTCCTGAAACATCGAAAAAACACAGCTTAGAGCGCATAGGGCACTTCCACTCATGGGCGTATAAATTGGGAAAACTAAAAATCAGCAAGACACAGGCACCCCAAAGTTTGGGGCTGCTCTGTTGACAAGAACCTCCACTTCGTGACACCTTAAATATCCCAGGAAAGAGAAAAATGGATAAAGAAGTGGTGGTCCTTATGTACAATGGAATATCACTCAGCCATGAAATCAATGTCATAAGGCTAGTAGCAGCATGATGAGTGGCTTTAGCTTCCACGATTCTAAGTGAAATAAGTCACACAGAAAAACACACTTATTATAAGCTATCACTTATAGAGGGAATGTAAAAACCGCTACACTTGAACTGAATTACAAAACAGAACAGAGTCACACGTTTAGAAAACACACTATGGCTGCTTAACGGGAAAGGTGGGGTGGGGTGATGCATAAAACAAGGGTTTCAAATGAGCTCAGATACCGTTCCATAAACCCAATATGTAATAGAAAGACCTACTCCTTGCTCAGTGAACTGGACTCAACACCCCCTATTCACCGCACAAGAATATATCTGACTAGTAAGAATCTTAAAACCTATGTATTGATATCTCTCTGGAAGTGAGTCAAGTGGGTGTAAAGCGGCAGAAACACAGCCGTGAAAAGCAGCTAAACCCCATTATAAAAATAAATTCCTTTTAAAAACCCGTGAAACAAAGACAGTGAAAGAGAGAGAAATTCTTACAAAATTCGTTCAGGGGCTGTGATGCAACCTGGATTGACCATATCTAGACCCACAGCTGGAGGAGACATAAGGGTGGACACTCTCGGGGCTGAGAGGTTTGGTGAGGTTGGGGGAGCAAACGCAGAGCCTTTAAAGTAATACTGCCTGTTACCCATCCCATGGGTCCCAAATCTCCAGGTTCAAGGGCATCTTCCTACCTCGAAAACATGCATGAGAAACCCAGAAGGTGGTACACCGTGTGATCGGGAAAGGTTTCTAAAACGCACCTCATTTCTCATCTCCTTGTGCTCGGGTTCGCCATTCCAGCCGCTTTACTAGCAATCTCCCTCCTTGGAGAATCAGCACCTTTAACCTCCCGTTCCGTACAGCTTGCAATTTGTCCTGAGGATGAACGGGAAGAGGGGGAGCCAATGAGAGACTAGCTCTAGGTGTTGGGACAGGCACAGGTCACTCTATTTTCCCATCAGGAAGAAGAATTAACCACAGGCTCAGCCTGCCGCCCGGAAGCAGAATAGGGCCTGAGGCGATCCTGCGCTTTTGCGGCCAGCTCCCAAAAAAGCGAGTTGAAAAATGGAGCTCAGGGGCACTGCAATTCACAAACCTGCAGAGTTATAAATGATAACTCTCGTCCACAAATATATTGAGGGAAGGCAACGAAGAGGATCTGAAAGCAAGGCAGAATTGCAGGAAACAGATTTCAGGAGGTCGATTCGAATCGCCTTTAAAGCACATGAAAAGCGGCAAAACGTCGACAATGATGCCCTTGGCCAAAAAGGGCGTATGCGTTTTTTCCTGAATATATTCAGGAAAAAACGCATACGCCCTTTTTGGCCAACCAAGCAACCTGGAAAGGCAAATCAGCGCTACAAAGAAGTCTCGCTTCCCATCGGTCAAAAGGGCCATGCGGAAAAAAGTGTCAAAACCAGAAATGCAGAAAAGGCCATGGAGAAATGGGAGCCTTGCTACGCTGATGGGCGGGATGTAAATTGCCAACAGCCACTCTGGAGAAGTGTACGGTGTGTCCTGAAACATCGAAAAAACACAGCTTAGAGCGCATAGGGCACTTCCACTCATGGGCGTATAAATTGGGAAAACTAAAAATCAGCAAGACACAGGCACCCCAAAGTTTGGGGCTGCTCTGTTGACAAGAACCTCCACTTCGTGACACCTTAAATATCCCAGGAAAGAGAAAAATGGATAAAGAAGTGGTGGTCCTTATGTACAATGGAATATCACTCAGCCATGAAATCAATGTCATAAGGCTAGTAGCAGCATGATGAGTGGCTTTAGCTTCGACGATTCTAAGTGAAATAAGTCACACAGAAAAACACACTTATCATAAGCTATCACTTATAGAGGGAATGTAAAAACCGCTACACTTGAACTGAATTACAAAACAGAACAGAGTCACACGTTTAGAAAACACACTATGGCTGCTTAACGGGAAAGGTGGGGTGGGGTGATGCATAAAAAAAGGGTTTCAAATGAGCTCAGATACCGTTCCATAAACCCAATATGTAATAGAAAGACCTACTCCTTGCTCAGTGAACTGGACTCAACACCCCCTATTCACCGCACAAGAATATATCTGACTAGTAAGAATCTTAAAACCTATGTATTGATATCTCTCTGGAAGTGAGTCAAGTGGGTGTAAAGCGGCAGAAACACAGCCGTGAAAAGCAGCTAAACCCCATTATAAAAATAAATTCCTTTTAAAAACCCGTGAAACAAAGACAGTGAAAGAGAGAGAAATTCTTACAAAATTCGTTCAGGGGCTGTGATGCAACCTGGATTGACCATATCTAGACCCACAGCTGGAGGAGACATAAGGGTGGACACTCTCGGGGCTGAGAGGTTTGGTGAGGTTGGGGGAGCAAACGCAGAGCCTTTAAAGTAATACTGCCTGTTACCCATCCCATGGGTCCCAAATCTCCAGGTTCAAGGGCATCTTCCTACCTCGAAAACATGCATGAGAAACCCAGAAGGTGGTACACCGTGTGATCGGGAAAGGTTTCTAAAACGCACCTCATTTCTCATCTCCTTGTGCTCGGGTTCGCCATTCCAGCCGCTTTACTAGCAATCTCCCTCCTTGGAGAATCAGCACCTTTAACCTCCCGTTCCGTACAGCTTGCAATTTGTCCTGAGGATGAACGGGAAGAGGGGGAGCCAATGAGAGACTAGCTCTAGGTGTTGGGACAGGCACAGGTCACTCTATTTTCCCATCAGGAAGAAGAATTAACCACAGGCTCAGCCTGCCGCCCGGAAGCAGAATAGGGCCTGAGGCGATCCTGCGCTTTTGCGGCCAGCTCCCAAAAAAGCGAGTTGAAAAATGGAGCTCAGGGGCACTGCAATTCACAAACCTGCAGAGTTATAAATGATAACTCTCGTCCACAAATATATTGAGGGAAGGCAACGAAGAGGATCTGAAAGCAAGGCAGAATTGCAGGAAACAGATTTCAGGAGGTCGATTCGAATCGCCTTTAAAGCACATGAAAAGCGGCAAAACGTCGACAATGATGCCCTTGGCCAAAAAGGGCGTATGCGTTTTTTCCTGAATATATTCAGGAAAAAACGCATACGCCCTTTTTGGCCAACCAAGCAACCTGGAAAGGCAAATCAGCGCTACAAAGAAGTCTCGCTTCCCATCGGTCAAAAGGGCCATGCGGAAAAAACTGTCAAAACCAGAAATGCAGAACAGGCCATGGAGAAATGGGAGCCTTGCTACGCTGATGGGCGGGATGTAAATTGCCAACAGCCACTCTGGAGAAGTGTACGGTGTGTCCTGAAACATCGAAAAAACACAGCTTAGAGCGCATAGGGCACTTCCACTCATGGGCGTATAAATTGGGAAAACTAAAAATCAGCAAGACACAGGCACCCCAAAGTTTGGGGCTGCTCTGTTGACAAGAACCTCCACTTCGTGACACCTTAAATATCCCAGGAAAGAGAAAAATGGATAAAGAAGTGGTGGTCCTTATGTACAATGGAATATCACTCAGCCATGAAATCAATGTCATAAGGCTAGTAGCAGCATGATGAGTGGCTTTAGCTTCCACGATTCTAAGTGAAATAAGTCACACAGAAAAACACACTTATTATAAGCTATCACTTATAGAGGGAATGTAAAAACCGCTACACTTGAACTGAATTACAAAACAGAACAGAGTCACACGTTTACAAAACACACTATGGCTGCTTAACGGGAAAGGTGGGGTGGGGTGATGCATAAAACAAGGGTTTCAAATGAGCTCAGATACCGTTCCATAAACCCAATATGTAATAGAAAGACCTACTCCTTGCTCAGTGAACTGGACTCAACACCCCCTATTCACCGCACAAGAATATATCTGACTAGTAAGAATCTTAAAACCTATGTATTGATATCTCTCTGGAAGTGAGTCAAGTGGCTGTAAAGCGGCAGAAACACAGCCGTGAAAAGCAGCTAAACCCCATTATAAAAATAAATTCCTTTTAAAAACCCGTGAAACAGAGACAGTGAAAGAGAGAGAAATTCTTACAAAATTCGTTCAGGGGCTGTGATGCAACCTGGATTGACCATATCTAGACCCACAGCTGGAGGAGACATAAGGGTGGACACTCTCGGGGCTGAGAGGTTTGGTGAGGTTGGGGGAGCAAACGCAGAGCCTTTAAAGTAATACTGCCTGTTACCCATCCCATGGGTCCCAAATCTCCAGGTTCAAGGGCATCTTCCTACCTCGAAAACATGCATGAGAAACCCAGAAGGTGGTACACCGTGTGATCGGGAAAGGTTTCTAAAACGCACCTCATTTCTCATCTCCTTGTGCTCGGGTTCGCCATTCCAGCCGCTTTACTAGCAATCTCCCTCCTTGGAGAATCAGCACCTTTAACCTCCCGTTCCGTACAGCTTGCAATTTGTCCTGAGGATGAACGGGAAGAGGGGGAGCCAATGAGAGACTAGCTCTAGGTGTTGGGACAGGCACAGGTCACTCTATTTTCCCATCAGGAAGAAGAATTAACCACAGGCTCAGCCTGCCGCCCGGAAGCAGAATAGGGCCTGAGCCGATCCTGCGCTTTTGTGCCCAGCTCCCAAAAAAGCGAGTTGAAAAATGGAGCTCAGGGGCACTGCAATTCACAAACCTGCAGAGTTATAAATGATAACTCTCGTCCACAAATATATTGAGGGAAGGCAACGAAGAGGATCTGAAAGCAAGGCAGAATTGCAGGAAACAGATTTCAGGAGGTCGATTTGAATCGCCTTTAAAGCACATGAAAAGCGGCAAAACGTCGACAATGATGCCCTTGGCCAAAAAGGGCGTATGCGTTTTTTCCTGAATATATTCAGGAAAAAACGCATACGCCCTTTTTGGCCAACCAAGCAACCTGGAAAGGCAAATCAGCGCTACAAAGAAGTCTCGCTTCCCATCGGTCAAAAGGGCCATGCGGAAAAAAGTGTCAAAACCAGAAATGCAGAAAAGGCCATGGAGAAATGGGAGCCTTGCTACGCTGATGGGCGGGATGTAAATTGCCAAGAGCCACTCTGGAGAAGTGTACGGTGTGTCCTGAAACATCGAAAAAACACAGCTTAGAGCGCATAGGGCACTTCCACTCATGGGCGTATAAATTGGGAAAACTAAAAATCAGCAAGACACAGGCACCCCAAAGTTTGGGGCTGCTCTGTTGACAAGAACCTCCACTTCGTGACACCTTAAATATCCCAGGAAAGAGAAAAATGGATAAAGAAGTGGTGGTCCTTATGTACAATGGAATATCACTCAGCCATGAAATCAATGTCATAAGGCTAGTAGCAGCATGATGAGTGGCTTTAGCTACGACGATCCTATGTGAAATAAGTCATACAGAAAAACACACTTATCATAAGCTATCACTTATACAGGGAATGTAAAAACCGCTACACTTGAACTGAATTACAAAACAGAACAGAGTCACACGTTTACAAAACACACTATGGCTGCTTAACGGGAAAGGTGGGGTGGGGTGATGCATAAAAAAAGGGTTTCAAATGAGCTCAGATACCGTTCCATAAACCCAATATGTAATAGAAAGACCTACTCCTACTCCTTGCTCAGTGAACTGGACTCAACACCCCCTATTCACCGCACAAGAATATATCTGACTAGTAAGAATCTTAAAACCTATGTATTGATATCTCTCTGGAAGTGAGTCAAGTGGGTGTAAAGCGGCAGAAACACAGCCGTGAAAAGCAGCTAAACCCCATTATAAAAATAAATTACTTTTAAAAACCCGTGAAACAAAGACAGTGAAAGAGAGAGAAATTCTTACAAAATTCGTTCAGGGGCTGTGATGCAACCTGGATTGACCATATCTAGACCCACAGCTGGAGGAGACATAAGGGTGGACACTCTCGGGGCTGAGAGGTTTGGTGAGGTTGGGGGAGCAAACGCAGAGCCTTTAAAGTAATACTGCCTGTTACCCATTCCATGGGTCCCAAATCTCCAGGTTCAAGGGCATCTTCCTACCTCGAAAACATGCATGAGAAACCCAGAAGGTGGTACACCGTGTGATCGGGAAAGGTTTCTAAAACGCACCTCATTTCTCATCTCCTTGTGCTCGGGTTCGCCATTCCAGCCGCTTTACTAGCAATCTCCCTCCTTGGAGAATCAGCACCTTTAACCTCCCGTTCCGTACAGCTTGCAATTTGTCCTGAGGATGAACGGGAAGAGGGGGAGCCAATGAGAGACTAGCTCTAGGTGTTGGGACAGGCACAGGTCACTCTATTTTCCCATCAGGAAGAAGAATTAACCACAGGCTCAGCCTGCCGCCCGGAAGCAGAATAGGGCCTGAGCCGATCCTGCGCTTTTGTGCCCAGCTCCCAAAAAAGCGAGTTGAAAAATGGAGCTCAGGGGCACTGCAATTCACAAACCTGCAGAGTTATAAATGATAACTCTCGTCCACAAATATATTGAGGGAAGGCAACGAAGAGGATCTGAAAGCAAGGCAGAATTGCAGGAAACAGATTTCAGGAGGTCGATTCGAATCGCCTTTAAAGCACATGAAAAGCGGCAAAACGTCGACAATGATGCCCTTGGCCAAAAAGGGCGTATGCGTTTTTTCCTGAATATATTCAGGAAAAAACGCATACGCCCTTTTTGGCCAACCAAGCAACCTGGAAAGGCAAATCAGCGCTACAAAGAAGTCTCGCTTCCCATCGGTCAAAAGGGCCATGTGGAAAAAAGTGTCAAAACCAGAAATGCAGAACAGGCCATGGAGAAATGGGAGCCTTGCTACGCTGATGGGCGGGATGTAAATTGCCAACAGCCACTCTGGAGAAGTGTACGGTGTGTCCTGAAACATCGAAAAAACACAGCTTAGAGCGCATAGGGCACTTCCACTCATGGGCGTATAAATTGGGAAAACTAAAAATCAGCAAGACACAGGCACCCCAAAGTTTGGGGCTGCTCTGTTGACAAGAACCTCCACTTCGTGACACCTTAAATATCCCAGGAAAGAGAAAAATGGATAAAGAAGTGGTGGTCCTTATGTACAATGGAATATCACTCAGCCATGAAATCAATGTCATAAGGCTAGTAGCAGCATGATGAGTGGCTTTAGCTTCCACGATTCTAAGTGAAATAAGTCACACAGAAAAACACACTTATTATAAGCTATCACTTATAGAGGGAATGTAAAAACCGCTACACTTGAACTGAATTACAAAACAGAACAGAGTCACACGTTTACAAAACACACTATGGCTGCTTAACGGGAAAGGTGGGGTGGGGTGATGCATAAAACAAGGGTTTCAAATGAGCTCAGATACCGTTCCATAAACCCAATATGTAATAGAAAGACCTACTCCTTGCTCAGTGAACTGGACTCAACACCCCCTATTCACCGCACAAGAATATATCTGACTAGTAAGAATCTTAAAACCTATGTATTGATATCTCTCTGGAAGTGAGTCAAGTGGCTGTAAAGCGGCAGAAACACAGCCGTGAAAAGCAGCTAAACCCCATTATAAAAATAAATTCCTTTTAAAAACCCGTGAAACAAAGACAGTGAAAGAGAGAGAATTTCTTACAAAATTCGTTCAGGGGCTGTGATGCAACCTGGATTGACCATATCTAGACCCACAGCTGGAGGAGACATAAGGGTGGACACTCTCGGGGCTGAGAGGTTTGGTGAGGTTGGGGGAGCAAACGCAGAGCCTTTAAAGTAATACTGCCTGTTACCCATCCCATGGGTCCCAAATCTCCAGGTTCAAGGGCATCTTCCTACCTCGAAAACATGCATGAGAAACCCAGAAGGTGGTACACCGTGTGATCGGGAAAGGTTTCTAAAACGCACCTCATTTCTCATCTCCTTGTGCTCGGGTTCGCCATTCCAGCCGCTTTACTAGCAATCTCCCTCCTTGGAGAATCAGCACCTTTAACCTCCCGTTCCGTACAGCTTGCAATTTGTCCTGAGGATGAACGGGAAGAGGGGGAGCCAATGAGAGACTAGCTCTAGGTGTTGGGACAGGCACAGGTCACTCTATTTTCCCATCAGGAAGAAGAATTAACCACAGGCTCAGCCTGCCGCCCGGAAGCAGAATAGGGCCTGAGGCGATCCTGCGCTTTTGTGGCCAGCTCCCAAAAAAGCGAGTTGAAAAATGGAGCTCAGGGGCACTGCAATTCACAAACCTGCAGAGTTATAAATGATAACTCTCGTCCACAAATATATTGAGGGAAGGCAACGAAGAGGATCTGAAAGCAAGGCAGAATTGCAGGAAACAGATTTCAGGAGGTCGATTCGAATCGCCTTTAAAGCACATGAAAAGCGGCAAAACGTCGACAATGATGCCCTTGGCCAAAAAGGGCGTATGCGTTTTTTCCTGAATATATTCAGGAAAAAACGCATACGCCCTTTTTGGCCAACCAAGCAACCTGGAAAGGCAAATCAGCGCTACAAAGAAGTCTCGCTTCCCATCGGTCAAGAGGGCCATGCGGAAAAAAGTGTCAAAACCAGAAATGCAGAATAGGCCATGGAGAAATGGGAGCCTTGCTACGCTGATGGGCGGGATGTAAATTGCCAACAGCCACTCTGGAGAAGTGTACGGTGTGTCCTGAAACATCGAAAAAACACAGCTTAGAGCGCATAGGGCACTTCCACTCATGGGCGTATAAATTGGGAAAACTAAAATTCAGCAAGACACAGGCACCCCAAAGTTTAGGGCTGCTCTGTTGACAAGAACCTCCACTTCATGACACCTTAAATATCCCAGGAAAGAGAAAAATGGATAAAGAAGTGGTGGTCCTTATGTACAATGGAATATCACTCAGCCATGAAATCAATGTCATAAGGCTAGTAGCAGCATGGTGAGTGGCTTTAGCTACGACGATTCTAAGTGAAATAAGTCACACAGAAAAAGACACTTATCATAAGCTATCACTTATAGAGGGAATGTAAAAACCGCTACACTTGAACTGAATTACAAAACAGAACAGAGTCACACGTTTACAAAACACACTATGGCTGCTTAACAGGAAAGGTGGGGTGGGGTGATGCATAAAACAAGGGTTTCAAATGAGCTCAGATACCGTTCCATAAACCCAATATGTAATAGAAAGCCCTACTCCTTGCTCAGTGAACTGGACTCAACACCCCCTATTCACCGCACAAGAATATATCTGACTAGTAAGAATCTTAAAACCTATGTATTGATATCTCTCTGGAAGTGAGTCAAGTGGCTGTAAAGCCGCATAAACACAGCCGTGAAAAACAGCTAAACCCCATTATAAAAATAAATTCCTTTTAAAAACCCGTGAAACAAAGACAGTGAAAGAGAGAGAATTTCTTACAAAATTCGTTCAGGGGCTGTGATGCAACCTGGATTGACCATATCTAGACCCACAGCTGGAGGAGACATAAGGGTGGACACTCTCGGGGCTGAGAGGTTTGGTGAGGTTGGGGGAGCAAACGCAGAGCCTTTAAAGTAATACTGCCTGTTACCCATCCCATGGTTCCCAAATCTCCAGGTTCAAGGGCATCTTCCTACCTCGAAAACATGCATGAGAAACCCAGAAGGTGGTACACCGTGTGATCGGGAAAGGTTTCTAAAACGCACCTCATTTCTCATCTCCTTGTGCTCGGGTTCGCCATTCCAGCCGCTTTACTAGCAATCTCCCTCCTTGGAGAATCAGCACCTTTAACCTCCCGTTCCGTACAGCTTGCAATTTGTCCTGAGGATGAACGGGAAGAGGGGGAGCCAATGAGAGACTAGCTCTAGGTGTTGGGACAGGCACAGGTCACTCTATTTTCCCATCAGGAAGAAGAATTAACCACAGGCTCAGCCTGCCGCCCGGAAGCAGAATAGGGCCTGAGGCGATCCTGCGCTTTTGCGGCCAGCTCCCAAAAAAGCGAGTTGAAAAATGGAGCTCAGGGGCACTGCAATTCACAAACCTGCAGAGTTATAAATGATAACTCTCGTCCACAAATATATTGAGGGAAGGCAACGAAGAGGATCTGAAAGCAAGGCAGAATTGCAGGAAACAGATTTCAGGAGGTCGATTCGAATCGCCTTTAAAGCACATGAAAAGCGGCAAAACGTCGACAATGATGCCCTTGGCCAAAAAGGGCGTATGCGTTTTTTCCTGAATATATTCAGGAAAAAACGCATACGCCCTTTTTGGCCAACCAAGCAACCTGGAAAGGCAAATCAGCGCTACAAAGAAGTCTCGCTTCCCATCGGTCAAAAGGGCCATGCGGAAAAAAGTGTCAAAACCAGAAATGCAGAACAGGCCATGGAGAAATGGGAGCCTTGCTACGCTGATGGGCGGGATGTAAATTGCCAACAGCCACTCTGGAGAAGTGTACGGTGTGTCCTGAAACATCGAAAAAACACAGCTTAGAGCGCATAGGGCACTTCCACTCATGGGCGTATAAATTGGGAAAACTAAAAATCAGCAAGACACAGGCACCCCAAAGTTTGGGGCTGCTCTGTTGACAAGAACCTCCACTTCGTGACACCTTAAATATCCCAGGAAAGAGAAAAATGGATAAAGAAGTGGTGGTCCTTATGTACAATGGAATATCACTCAGCCATGAAATCAATGTCATAAGGCTAGTAGCAGCATGATGAGTGGCTTTAGCTTCGACGATTCTAAGTGAAATAAGTCACACAGAAAAACACACTTATCATAAGCTATCACTTATAGAGGGAATGTAAAAACCGCTACACTTGAACTGAATTACAAAACAGAACAGAGTCACACGTTTAGAAAACACACTATGGCTGCTTAACGGGAAAGGTGGGGTGGGGTGATGCATAAAAAAAGGGTTTCAAATGAGCTCAGATACCGTTCCATAAACCCAATATGTAATAGAAAGACCTACTCCTACTCCTTGCTCAGTGAACTGGACTCAACACCCCCTATTCACCGCACAAGAATATATCTGACTAGTAAGAATCTTAAAACCTATGTATTGATATCTCTCTGGAAGTGAGTCAAGTGGGTGTAAAGCGGCAGAAACACAGCCGTGAAAAGCAGCTAAACCCCATTATAAAAATAAATTACTTTTAAAAACCCGTGAAACAAAGACAGTGAAAGAGAGAGAAATTCTTACAAAATTCGTTCAGGGGCTGTGATGCAACCTGGATTGACCATATCTAGACCCACAGCTGGAGGAGACATAAGGGTGGACACTCTCGGGGCTGAGAGGTTTGGTGAGGTTGGGGGAGCAAACGCAGAGCCTTTAAAGTAATACTGCCTGTTACCCATTCCATGGGTCCCAAATCTCCAGGTTCAAGGGCATCTTCCTACCTCGAAAACATGCATGAGAAACCCAGAAGGTGGTACACCGTGTGATCGGGAAAGGTTTCTAAAACGCACCTCATTTCTCATCTCCTTGTGCTCGGGTTCGCCATTCCAGCCGCTTTACTAGCAATCTCCCTCCTTGGAGAATCAGCACCTTTAACCTCCCGTTCCGTACAGCTTGCAATTTGTCCTGAGGATGAACGGGAAGAGGGGGAGCCAATGAGAGACTAGCTCTAGGTGTTGGGACAGGCACAGGTCACTCTATTTTCCCATCAGGAAGAAGAATTAACCACAGGCTCAGCCTGCCGCCCGGAAGCAGAATAGGGCCTGAGGCGATCCTGCGCTTTTGCGGCCAGCTCCCAAAAAAGCGAGTTGAAAAATGGAGCTCAGGGGCACTGCAATTCACAAACCTGCAGAGTTATAAATGATAACTCTCGTCCACAAATATATTGAGGGAAGGCAACGAAGAGGATCTGAAAGCAAGGCAGAATTGCAGGAAACAGATTTCAGGAGGTCGATTTGAATCGCCTTTAAAGCACATGAAAAGCGGCAAAACGTCGACAATGATGCCCTTGGCCAAAAAGGGCCTATGCGTTTTTTCCTGAATATATTCAGGAAAAAACGCATACGCCCTTTTTGGCCAACCAAGCAACCTGGAAAGGCAAATCAGCGCTACAAAGAAGTCTCGCTTCCCATCGGTCAAAAGGGCCATGCGGAAAAAAGTGTCAAAACCAGAAATGCAGAACAGGCCATGGAGAAATGGGAGCCTTGCTACGCTGATGGGCGGGATGTAAATTGCCAACAGCCACTCTGGAGAAGTGTACGGTGTGTCCTGAAACATCGAAAAAACACAGCTTAGAGCGCATAGGGCACTTCCACTCATGGGCGTATAAATTGGGAAAACTAAAAATCAGCAAGACACAGGCACCCCAAAGTTTGGGGCTGCTCTGTTGACAAGAACCTCCACTTCGTGACACCTTAAATATCCCAGGAAAGAGAAAAATGGATAAAGAAGTGGTGGTCCTTATGTACAATGGAATATCACTCAGCCATGAAATCAATGTCATAAGGCTAGTAGCAGCATGATGAGTGGCTTTAGCTTCGACGATTCTAAGTGAAATAAGTCACACAGAAAAACACACTTATCATAAGCTATCACTTATAGAGGGAATGTAAAAACCGCTACACTTGAACTGAATTACAAAACAGAACAGAGTCACACGTTTAGAAAACACACTATGGCTGCTTAACGGGAAAGGTGGGGTGGGGTGATGCATAAAAAAAGGGTTTCAAATGAGCTCAGATACCGTTCCATAAACCCAATATGTAATAGAAAGACCTACTCCTTGCTCAGTGAACTGGACTCAACACCCCCTATTCACCGCACAAGAATATATCTGACTAGTAAGAATCTTAAAACCTATGTATTGATATCTCTCTGGAAGTGAGTCAAGTGGGTGTAAAGCGGCAGAAACACAGCCGTGAAAAGCAGCTAAACCCCATTATAAAAATAAATTCCTTTTAAAAACCCGTGAAACAAAGACAGTGAAAGAGAGAGAAATTCTTACAAAATTCGTTCAGGGGCTGTGATGCAACCTGGATTGACCATATCTAGACCCACAGCTGGAGGAGACATAAGGGTGGACACTCTCGGGGCTGAGAGGTTTGGTGAGGTTGGGGGAGCAAACGCAGAGCCTTTAAAGTAATACTGCCTGTTACCCATCCCATGGGTCCCAAATCTCCAGGTTCAAGGGCATCTTCCTACCTCGAAAACATGCATGAGAAACCCAGAAGGTGGTACACCGTGTGATCGGGAAAGGTTTCTAAAACGCACCTCATTTCTCATCTCCTTGTGCTCGGGTTCGCCATTCCAGCCGCTTTACTAGCAATCTCCCTCCTTGGAGAATCAGCACCTTTAACCTCCCGTTCCGTACAGCTTGCAATTTGTCCTGAGGATGAACGGGAAGAGGGGGAGCCAATGAGAGACTAGCTCTAGGTGTTGGGACAGGCACAGGTCACTCTATTTTCCCATCAGGAAGAAGAATTAACCACAGGCTCAGCCTGCCGCCCGGAAGCAGAATAGGGCCTGAGCCGATCCTGCGCTTTTGTGTCCAGCTCCCAAAAAAGCGAGTTGAAAAATGGAGCTCAGGGGCACTGCAATTCACAAACCTGCAGAGTTATAAATGATAACTCTCGTCCACAAATATATTGAGGGAAGGCAACGAAGAGGATCTGAAAGCAAGGCAGAATTGCAGGAAACAGATTTCAGGAGGTCGATTCGAATCGCCTTTAAAGCACATGAAAAGCGGCAAAACGTCGACAATGATGCCCTTGGCCAAAAAGGGCGTATGCGTTTTTTCCTGAATATATTCAGGAAAAAACGCATACGCCCTTTTTGGCCAACCAAGCAACCTGGAAAGGCAAATCAGCGCTACAAAGAAGTCTCGCTTCCCATCGGTCAAAAGGGCCATGCGGAAAAAACTGTCAAAACCAGAAATGCAGAACAGGCCATGGAGAAATGGGAGCCTTGCTACGCTGATGGGCGGGATGTAAATTGCCAACAGCCACTCTGGAGAAGTGTACGGTGTGTCCTGAAACATCGAAAAAACACAGCTTAGAGCGCATAGGGCACTTCCACTCATGGGCGTATAAATTGGGAAAACTAAAAATCAGCAAGACACAGGCACCCCAAAGTTTGGGGCTGCTCTGTTGACAAGAACCTCCACTTCGTGACACCTTAAATATCCCAGGAAAGAGAAAAATGGATAAAGAAGTGGTGGTCCTTATGTACAATGGAATATCACTCAGCCATGAAATCAATGTCATAAGGCTAGTAGCAGCATGATGAGTGGCTTTAGCTTCGACGATTCTAAGTGAAATAAGTCACACAGAAAAACACACTTATCATAAGCTATCACTTATAGAGGGAATGTAAAAACCGCTACACTTGAACTGAATTACAAAACAGAACAGAGTCACACGTTTAGAAAACACACTATGGCTGCTTAACGGGAAAGGTGGGGTGGGGTGATGCATAAAAAAAGGGTTTCAAATGAGCTCAGATACCGTTCCATAAACCCAATATGTAATAGAAAGACCTACTCCTTGCTCAGTGAACTGGACTCAACACCCCCTATTCACCGCACAAGAATATATCTGACTAGTAAGAATCTTAAAACCTATGTATTGATATCTCTCTGGAAGTGAGTCAAGTGGGTGTAAAGCGGCAGAAACACAGCCGTGAAAAGCAGCTAAACCCCATTATAAAAATAAATTCCTTTTAAAAACCCGTGAAACAAAGACAGTGAAAGAGAGAGAAATTCTTACAAAATTCGTTCAGGGGCTGTGATGCAACCTGGATTGACCATATCTAGACCCACAGCTGGAGGAGACATAAGGGTGGACACTCTCGGGGCTGAGAGGTTTGGTGAGGTTGGGGGAGCAAACGCAGAGCCTTTAAAGTAATACTGCCTGTTACCCATCCCATGGGTCCCAAATCTCCAGGTTCAAGGGCATCTTCCTACCTCGAAAACATGCATGAGAAACCCAGAAGGTGGTACACCGTGTGATCGGGAAAGGTTTCTAAAACGCACCTCATTTCTCATCTCCTTGTGCTCGGGTTCGCCATTCCAGCCGCTTTACTAGCAATCTCCCTCCTTGGAGAATCAGCACCTTTAACCTCCCGTTCCGTACAGCTTGCAATTTGTCCTGAGGATGAACGGGAAGAGGGGGAGCCAATGAGAGACTAGCTCTAGGTGTTGGGACAGGCACAGGTCACTCTATTTTCCCATCAGGAAGAAGAATTAACCACAGGCTCAGCCTGCCGCCCGGAAGCAGAATAGGGCCTGAGCCGATCCTGCGCTTTTGTGTCCAGCTCCCAAAAAAGCGAGTTGAAAAATGGAGCTCAGGGGCACTGCAATTCACAAACCTGCAGAGTTATAAATGATAACTCTCGTCCACAAATATATTGAGGGAAGGCAACGAAGAGGATCTGAAAGCAAGGCAGAATTGCAGGAAACAGATTTCAGGAGGTCGATTCGAATCGCCTTTAAAGCACATGAAAAGCGGCAAAACGTCGACAATGATGCCCTTGGCCAAAAAGGGCGTATGCGTTTTTTCCTGAATATATTCAGGAAAAAACGCATACGCCCTTTTTGGCCAACCAAGCAACCTGGAAAGGCAAATCAGCGCTACAAAGAAGTCTCGCTTCCCATCGGTCAAAAGGGCCATGCGGAAAAAACTGTCAAAACCAGAAATGCAGAACAGGCCATGGAGAAATGGGAGCCTTGCTACGCTGATGGGCGGGATGTAAATTGCCAACAGCCACTCTGGAGAAGTGTACGGTGTGTCCTGAAACATCGAAAAAACACAGCTTAGAGCGCATAGGGCACTTCCACTCATGGGCGTATAAATTGGGAAAACTAAAAATCAGCAAGACACAGGCACCCCAAAGTTTGGGGCTGCTCTGTTGACAAGAACCTCCACTTCGTGACACCTTAAATATCCCAGGAAAGAGAAAAATGGATAAAGAAGTGGTGGTCCTTATGTACAATGGAATATCACTCAGCCATGAAATCAATGTCATAAGGCTAGTAGCAGCATGATGAGTGGCTTTAGCTTCGACGATTCTAAGTGAAATAAGTCACACAGAAAAACACACTTATCATAAGCTATCACTTATAGAGGGAATGTAAAAACCGCTACACTTGAACTGAATTACAAAACAGAACAGAGTCACACGTTTAGAAAACACACTATGGCTGCTTAACGGGAAAGGTGGGGTGGGGTGATGCATAAAAAAAGGGTTTCAAATGAGCTCAGATACCGTTCCATAAACCCAATATGTAATAGAAAGACCTACTCCTTGCTCAGTGAACTGGACTCAACACCCCCTATTCACCGCACAAGAATATATCTGACTAGTAAGAATCTTAAAACCTATGTATTGATATCTCTCTGGAAGTGAGTCAAGTGGCTGTAAAGCGGCAGAAACACAGCCGTGAAAAGCAGCTAAACCCCATTATAAAAATAAATTCCTTTTAAAAACCCGTGAAACAAAGACAGTGAAAGAGAGAGAAATTCTTACAAAATTCGTTCAGGGGCTGTGATGCAACCTGGATTGACCATATCTAGACCCACAGCTGGAGGAGACATAAGGGTGGACACTCTCGGGGCTGAGAGGTTTGGTGAGGTTGGGGGAGCAAACGCAGAGCCTTTAAAGTAATACTGCCTGTTACCCATCCCATGGGTCCCAAATCTCCAGGTTCAAGGGCATCTTCCTACCTCGAAAACATGCATGAGAAACCCAGAAGGTGGTACACCGTGTGATCGGGAAAGGTTTCTAAAACGCACCTCATTTCTCATCTCCTTGTGCTCGGGTTCGCCATTCCAGCCGCTTTACTAGCAATCTCCCTCCTTGGAGAATCAGCACCTTTAACCTCCCGTTCCGTACAGCTTGCAATTTGTCCTGAGGATGAACGGGAAGAGGGGGAGCCAATGAGAGACTAGCTCTAGGTGTTGGGACAGGCACAGGTCACTCTATTTTCCCATCAGGAAGAAGAATTAACCACAGGCTCAGCCTGCCGCCCGGAAGCAGAATAGGGCCTGAGCCGATCCTGCGCTTTTGTGTCCAGCTCCCAAAAAAGCGAGTTGAAAAATGGAGCTCAGGGGCACTGCAATTCACAAACCTGCAGAGTTATAAATGATAACTCTCGTCCACAAATATATTGAGGGAAGGCAACGAAGAGGATCTGAAAGCAAGGCAGAATTGCAGGAAACAGATTTCAGGAGGTCGATTCGAATCGCCTTTAAAGCACATGAAAAGCGGCAAAACGTCGACAATGATGCCCTTGGCCAAAAAGGGCGTATGCGTTTTTTCCTGAATATATTCAGGAAAAAACGCATACGCCCTTTTTGGCCAACCAAGCAACCTGGAAAGGCAAATCAGCGCTACAAAGAAGTCTCGCTTCCCATCGGTCAAAAGGGCCATGCGGAAAAAACTGTCAAAACCAGAAATGCAGAACAGGCCATGGAGAAATGGGAGCCTTGCTACGCTGATGGGCGGGATGTAAATTGCCAACAGCCACTCTGGAGAAGTGTACGGTGTGTCCTGAAACATCGAAAAAACACAGCTTAGAGCGCATAGGGCACTTCCACTCATGGGCGTATAAATTGGGAAAACTAAAAATCAGCAAGACACAGGCACCCCAAAGTTTGGGGCTGCTCTGTTGACAAGAACCTCCACTTCGTGACACCTTAAATATCCCAGGAAAGAGAAAAATGGATAAAGAAGTGGTGGTCCTTATGTACAATGGAATATCACTCAGCCATGAAATCAATGTCATAAGGCTAGTAGCAGCATGATGAGTGGCTTTAGCTTCGACGATTCTAAGTGAAATAAGTCACACAGAAAAACACACTTATTATAAGCTATCACTTATAGAGGGAATGTAAAAACCGCTACACTTGAACTGAATTACAAAACAGAACAGAGTCACACGTTTACAAAACACACTATGGCTGCTTAACGGGAAAGGTGGGGTGGGGTGATGCATAAAACAAGGGTTTCAAATGAGCTCAGATACCGTTCCATAAACCCAATATGTAATAGAAAGACCTACTCCTTGCTCAGTGAACTGGACTCAACACCCCCTATTCACCGCACAAGAATATATCTGACTAGTAAGAATCTTAAAACCTATGTATTGATATCTCTCTGGAAGTGAGTCAAGTGGGTGTAAAGCGGCAGAAACACAGCCGTGAAAAGCAGCTAAACCCCATTATAAAAATAAATTCCTTTTAAAAACCCGTGAAACAGAGACAGTGAAAGAGAGAGAAATTCTTACAAAATTCGTTCAGGGGCTGTGATGCAACCTGGATTGACCATATCTAGACCCACAGCTGGAGGAGACATAAGGGTGGACACTCTCGGGGCTGAGAGGTTTGGTGAGGTTGGGGGAGCAAACGCAGAGCCTTTAAAGTAATACTGCCTGTTACCCATCCCATGGGTCCCAAATCTCCAGGTTCAAGGGCATCTTCCTACCTCGAAAACATGCATGAGAAACCCAGAAGGTGGTACACCGTGTGATCGGGAAAGGTTTCTAAAACGCACCTCATTTCTCATCTCCTTGTGCTCGGGTTCGCCATTCCAGCCGCTTTACTAGCAATCTCCCTCCTTGGAGAATCAGCACCTTTAACCTCCCGTTCCGTACAGCTTGCAATTTGTCCTGAGGATGAACGGGAAGAGGGGGAGCCAATGAGAGACTAGCTCTAGGTGTTGGGACAGGCACAGGTCACTCTATTTTCCCATCAGGAAGAAGAATTAACCACAGGCTCAGCCTGCCGCCCGGAAGCAGAATAGGGCCTGAGCCGATCCTGCGCTTTTGTGCCCAGCTCCCAAAAAAGCGAGTTGAAAAATGGAGCTCAGGGGCACTGCAATTCACAAACCTGCAGAGTTATAAATGATAACTCTCGTCCACAAATATATTGAGGGAAGGCAACGAAGAGGATCTGAAAGCAAGGCAGAATTGCAGGAAACAGATTTCAGGAGGTCGATTCGAATCGCCTTTAAAGCACATGAAAAGCGGCAAAACGTCGACAATGATGCCCTTGGCCAAAAAGGGCGTATGCGTTTTTTCCTGAATATATTCAGGAAAAAACGCATACGCCCTTTTTGGCCAACCAAGCAACCTGGAAAGGCAAATCAGCGCTACAAAGAAGTCTCGCTTCCCATCGGTCAAAAGGGCCATGCGGAAAAAAGTGTCAAAACCAGAAATGCAGAAAAGGCCATGGAGAAATGGGAGCCTTGCTACGCTGATGGGCGGGATGTAAATTGCCAAGAGCCACTCTGGAGAAGTGTACGGTGTGTCCTGAAACATCGAAAAAACACAGCTTAGAGCGCATAGGGCACTTCCACTCATGGGCGTATAAATTGGGAAAACTAAAAATCAGCAAGACACAGGCACCCCAAAGTTTGGGGCTGCTCTGTTGACAAGAACCTCCACTTCGTGACACCTTAAATATCCCAGGAAAGAGAAAAATGGATAAAGAAGTGGTGGTCCTTATGTACAATGGAATATCACTCAGCCATGAAATCAATGTCATAAGGCTAGTAGCAGCATGATGAGTGGCTTTAGCTACGACGATCCTATGTGAAATAAGTCATACAGAAAAAGACACTTATCATAAGCTATCACTTATAGAGGGAATGTAAAAACCGCTACACTTGAACTGAATTACAAAACAGAACAGAGTCACACGTTTACAAAACACACTATGGCTGCTTAACGGGAAAGGTGGGGTGGGGTGATGCATAAAACAAGGGTTTCAAATGAGCTCAGATACCGTTCCATAAACCCAATATGTAATAGAAAGACCTACTCCTTGCTCAGTGAACTGGACTCAACACCCCCTATTCACCGCACAAGAATATATCTGACTAGTAAGAATCTTAAAACCTATGTATTGATATCTCTCTGGAAGTGAGTCAAGTGGGTGTAAAGCGGCAGAAACACAGCCGTGAAAAGCAGCTAAACCCCATTATAAAAATAAATTCCTTTTAAAAACCCGTGAAACAAAGACAGTGAAAGAGAGAGAAATTCTTACAAAATTCGTTCAGGGGCTGTGATGCAACCTGGATTGACCATATCTAGACCCACAGCTGGAGGAGACATAAGGGTGGACACTCTCGGGGCTGAGAGGTTTGGTGAGGTTGGGGGAGCAAACGCAGAGCCTTTAAAGTAATACTGCCTGTTACCCATCCCATGGGTCCCAAATCTCCAGGTTCAAGGGCATCTTCCTACCTCGAAAACATGCATGAGAAACCCAGAAGGTGGTACACCGTGTGATCGGGAAAGGTTTCTAAAACGCACCTCATTTCTCATCTCCTTGTGCTCGGGTTCGCCATTCCAGCCGCTTTACTAGCAATCTCCCTCCTTGGAGAATCAGCACCTTTAACCTCCCGTTCCGTACAGCTTGCAATTTGTCCTGAGGATGAACGGGAAGAGGGGGAGCCAATGAGAGACTAGCTCTAGGTGTTGGGACAGGCACAGGTCACTCTATTTTCCCATCAGGAAGAAGAATTAACCACAGGCTCAGCCTGCCGCCCGGAAGCAGAATAGGGCCTGAGGCGATCCTGCGCTTTTGCGGCCAGCTCCCAAAAAAGCGAGTTGAAAAATGGAGCTCAGGGGCACTGCAATTCACAAACCTGCAGAGTTATAAATGATAACTCTCGTCCACAAATATATTGAGGGAAGGCAACGAAGAGGATCTGAAAGCAAGGCAGAATTGCAGGAAACAGATTTCAGGAGGTCGATTTGAATCGCCTTTAAAGCACATGAAAAGCGGCAAAACGTCGACAATGATGCCCTTGGCCAAAAAGGGCGTATGCGTTTTTTCCTGAATATATTCAGGAAAAAACGCATACGCCCTTTTTGGCCAACCAAGCAACCTGGAAAGGCAAATCAGCGCTACAAAGAAGTCTCGCTTCCCATCGGTCAAAAGGGCCATGCGGAAAAAAGTGTCAAAACCAGAAATGCAGAAAAGGCCATGGAGAAATGGGAGCCTTGCTACGCTGATGGGCGGGATGTAAATTGCCAACAGCCACTCTGGAGAAGTGTACGGTGTGTCCTGAAACATCGAAAAAACACAGCTTAGAGCGCATAGGGCACTTCCACTCATGGGCGTATAAATTGGGAAAACTAAAAATCAACAAGACACAGGCACCCCAAAGTTTGGGGCTGCTCTGTTGACAAGAACCTCCACTTCGTGACACCTTAAATATCCCAGGAAAGAGAAAAATGGATAAAGAAGTGGTGGTCCTTATGTACAATGGAATATCACTCAGCCATGAAATCAATGTCATAAGGCTAGTAGCAGCATGATGAGTGGCTTTAGCTTCGACGATTCTAAGTGAAATAAGTCACACAGAAAAACACACTTATCATAAGCTATCACTTATAGAGGGAATGTAAAAACCGCTACACTTGAACTGAATTACAAAACAGAACAGAGTCACACGTTTAGAAAACACACTATGGCTGCTTAACGGGAAAGGTGGGGTGGGGTGATGCATAAAAAAAGGGTTTCAAATGAGCTCAGATACCGTTCCATAAACCCAATATGTAATAGAAAGACCTACTCCTACTCCTTGCTCAGTGAACTGGACTCAACACCCCCTATTCACCGCACAAGAATATATCTGACTAGTAAGAATCTTAAAACCTATGTATTGATATCTCTCTGGAAGTGAGTCAAGTGGGTGTAAAGCGGCAGAAACACAGCCGTGAAAAGCAGCTAAACCCCATTATAAAAATAAATTACTTTTAAAAACCCGTGAAACAAAGACAGTGAAAGAGAGAGAAATTCTTACAAAATTCGTTCAGGGGCTGTGATGCAACCTGGATTGACCATATCTAGACCCACAGCTGGAGGAGACATAAGGGTGGACACTCTCGGGGCTGAGAGGTTTGGTGAGGTTGGGGGAGCAAACGCAGAGCCTTTAAAGTAATACTGCCTGTTACCCATTCCATGGGTCCCAAATCTCCAGGTTCAAGGGCATCTTCCTACCTCGAAAACATGCATGAGAAACCCAGAAGGTGGTACACCGTGTGATCGGGAAAGGTTTCTAAAACGCACCTCATTTCTCATCTCCTTGTGCTCGGGTTCGCCATTCCAGCCGCTTTACTAGCAATCTCCCTCCTTGGAGAATCAGCACCTTTAACCTCCCGTTCCGTACAGCTTGCAATTTGTCCTGAGGATGAACGGGAAGAGGGGGAGCCAATGAGAGACTAGCTCTAGGTGTTGGGACAGGCACAGGTCACTCTATTTTCCCATCAGGAAGAAGAATTAACCACAGGCTCAGCCTGCCGCCCGGAAGCAGAATAGGGCCTGAGCCGATCCTGCGCTTTTGTGCCCAGCTCCCAAAAAAGCGAGTTGAAAAATGGAGCTCAGGGGCACTGCAATTCACAAACCTGCAGAGTTATAAATGATAACTCTCGTCCACAAATATATTGAGGGAAGGCAACGAAGAGGATCTGAAAGCAAGGCAGAATTGCAGGAAACAGATTTCAGGAGGTCGATTCGAATCGCCTTTAAAGCACATGAAAAGCGGCAAAACGTCGACAATGATGCCCTTGGCCAAAAAGGGCGTATGCGTTTTTTCCTGAATATATTCAGGAAAAAACGCATACGCCCTTTTTGGCCAACCAAGCAACCTGGAAAGGCAAATCAGCGCTACAAAGAAGTCTCGCTTCCCATCGGTCAAAAGGGCCATGCGGAAAAAAGTGTCAAAACCAGAAATGCAGAACAGGCCATGGAGAAATGGGAGCCTTGCTACGCTGATGGGCGGGATGTAAATTGCCAACAGCCACTCTGGAGAAGTGTACGGTGTGTCCTGAAACATCGAAAAAACACAGCTTAGAGCGCATAGGGCACTTCCACTCATGGGCGTATAAATTGGGAAAACTAAAAATCAGCAAGACACAGGCACCCCAAAGTTTGGGGCTGCTCTGTTGACAAGAACCTCCACTTCGTGACACCTTAAATATCCCAGGAAAGAGAAAAATGGATAAAGAAGTGGTGGTCCTTATGTACAATGGAATATCACTCAGCCATGAAATCAATGTCATAAGGCTAGTAGCAGCATGATGAGTGGCTTTAGCTTCCACGATTCTAAGTTAAATAAGTCACACAGAAAAACACACTTATTATAAGCTATCACTTATAGAGGGAATGTAAAAACCGCTACACTTGAACTGAATTACAAAACAGAACAGAGTCACACGTTTACAAAACACACTATGGCTGCTTAACGGGAAAGGTGGGGTGGGGTGATGCATAAAACAAGGGTTTCAAATGAGCTCAGATACCGTTCCATAAACCCAATATGTAATAGAAAGACCTACTCCTACTCCTTGCTCAGTGAACTGGACTCAACACCCCCTATTCACCGCACAAGAATATATCTGACTAGTAAGAATCTTAAAACCTATGTATTGATATCTCTCTGGAAGTGAGTCAAGTGGGTGTAAAGCGGCAGAAACACAGCCGTGAAAAGCAGCTAAACCCCATTATAAAAATAAATTACTTTTAAAAACCCGTGAAACAAAGACAGTGAAAGAGAGAGAAATTCTTACAAAATTCGTTCAGGGGCTGTGATGCAACCTGGATTGACCATATCTAGACCCACAGCTGGAGGAGACATAAGGGTGGACACTCTCGGGGCTGAGAGGTTTGGTGAGGTTGGGGGAGCAAACGCAGAGCCTTTAAAGTAATACTGCCTGTTACCCATTCCATGGGTCCCAAATCTCCAGGTTCAAGGGCATCTTCCTACCTCGAAAACATGCATGAGAAACCCAGAAGGTGGTACACCGTGTGATCGGGAAAGGTTTCTAAAACGCACCTCATTTCTCATCTCCTTGTGCTCGGGTTCGCCATTCCAGCCGCTTTACTAGCAATCTCCCTCCTTGGAGAATCAGCACCTTTAACCTCCCGTTCCGTACAGCTTGCAATTTGTCCTGAGGATGAACGGGAAGAGGGGGAGCCAATGAGAGACTAGCTCTAGGTGTTGGGACAGGCACAGGTCACTCTATTTTCCCATCAGGAAGAAGAATTAACCACAGGCTCAGCCTGCCGCCCGGAAGCAGAATAGGGCCTGAGCCGATCCTGCGCTTTTGTGCCCAGCTCCCAAAAAAGCGAGTTGAAAAATGGAGCTCAGGGGCACTGCAATTCACAAACCTGCAGAGTTATAAATGATAACTCTCGTCCACAAATATATTGAGGGAAGGCAACGAAGAGGATCTGAAAGCAAGGCAGAATTGCAGGAAACAGATTTCAGGAGGTCGATTCGAATCGCCTTTAAAGCACATGAAAAGCGGCAAAACGTCGACAATGATGCCCTTGGCCAAAAAGGGCGTATGCGTTTTTTCCTGAATATATTCAGGAAAAAACGCATACGCCCTTTTTGGCCAACCAAGCAACCTGGAAAGGCAAATCAGCGCTACAAAGAAGTCTCGCTTCCCATCGGTCAAAAGGGCCATGCGGAAAAAAGTGTCAAAACCAGAAATGCAGAACAGGCCATGGAGAAATGGGAGCCTTGCTACGCTGATGGGCGGGATGTAAATTGCCAACAGCCACTCTGGAGAAGTGTACGGTGTGTCCTGAAACATCGAAAAAACACAGCTTAGAGCGCATAGGGCACTTCCACTCATGGGCGTATAAATTGGGAAAACTAAAAATCAGCAAGACACAGGCACCCCAAAGTTTGGGGCTGCTCTGTTGACAAGAACCTCCACTTCGTGACACCTTAAATATCCCAGGAAAGAGAAAAATGGATAAAGAAGTGGTGGTCCTTATGTACAATGGAATATCACTCAGCCATGAAATCAATGTCATAAGGCTAGTAGCAGCATGATGAGTGGCTTTAGCTTCGACGATTCTAAGTGAAATAAGTCACACAGAAAAACACACTTATCATAAGCTATCACTTATAGAGGGAATGTAAAAACCGCTACACTTGAACTGAATTACAAAACAGAACAGAGTCACACGTTTACAAAACACACTATGGCTGCTTAACGGGAAAGGTGGGGTGGGGTGATGCATAAAACAAGGGTTTCAAATGAGCTCAGATACCGTTCCATAAACCCAATATGTAATAGAAAGACCTACTCCTTGCTCAGTGAACTGGACTCAACACCCCCTATTCACCGCACAAGAATATATCTGACTAGTAAGAATCTTAAAACCTATGTATTGATATCTCTCTGGAAGTGAGTCAAGTGGCTGTAAAGCGGCAGAAACACAGCCGTGAAAAGCAGCTAAACCCCATTATAAAAATAAATTCCTTTTAAAAACCCGTGAAACAAAGACAGTGAAAGAGAGAGAATTTCTTACAAAATTCGTTCAGGGTTCTGTGATGCAACCTGGATTGACCATATCTAGACCCACAGCTGGAGGAGACATAAGGGTGGACACTCTCGGGGCTGAGAGGTTTGGTGAGGTTGGGGGAGCAAACGCAGAGCCTTTAAAGTAATACTGCCTGTTACCCATCCCATGGGTCCCAAATCTCCAGGTTCAAGGGCATCTTCCTACCTCGAAAACATGCATGAGAAACCCAGAAGGTGGTACACCGTGTGATCGGGAAAGGTTTCTAAAACGCACCTCATTTCTCATCTCCTTGTGCTCGGGTTCGCCATTCCAGCCGCTTTACTAGCAATCTCCCTCCTTGGAGAATCAGCACCTTTAACCTCCCGTTCCGTACAGCTTGCAATTTGTCCTGAGGATGAACGGGAAGAGGGGGAGCCAATGAGAGACTAGCTCTAGGTGTTGGGACAGGCACAGGTCACTCTATTTTCCCATCAGGAAGAAGAATTAACCACAGGCTCAGCCTGCCGCCCGGAAGCAGAATAGGGCCTGAGGCGATCCTGCGCTTTTGTGCCCAGCTCCCAAAAAAGCGAGTTGAAAAATGGAGCTCAGGGGCACTGCAATTCACAAACCTGCAGAGTTATAAATGATAACTCTCGTCCACAAATATATTGAGGGAAGGCAACGAAGAGGATCTGAAAGCAAGGCAGAATTGCAGGAAACAGATTTCAGGAGGTCGATTCGAATCGCCTTTAAAGCACATGAAAAGCGGCAAAACGTCGACAATGATGCCCTTGGCCAAAAAGGGCGTATGCGTTTTTTCCTGAATATATTCAGGAAAAAACGCATACGCCCTTTTTGGCCAACCAAGCAACCTGGAAAGGCAAATCAGCGCTACAAAGAAGTCTCGCTTCCCATCGGTCAAAAGGGCCATGCGGAAAAAAGTGTCAAAACCAGAAATGCAGAATAGGCCATGGAGAAATGGGAGCCTTGCTACGCTGATGGGCGGGATGTAAATTGCCAACAGCCACTCTGGAGAAGTGTACGGTGTGTCCTGAAACATCGAAAAAACACAGCTTAGAGCGCATAGGGCACTTCCACTCATGGGCGTATAAATTGGGAAAACTAAAATTCAGCAAGACACAGGCACCCCAAAGTTTAGGGCTGCTCTGTTGACAAGAACCTCCACTTCATGACACCTTAAATATCCCAGGAAAGAGAAAAATGGATAAAGAAGTGGTGGTCCTTATGTACAATGGAATATCACTCAGCCATGAAATCAATGTCATAAGGCTAGTAGCAGCATGGTGAGTGGCTTTAGCTACGACGATTCTAAGTGAAATAAGTCACACAGAAAAAGACACTTATCATAAGCTATCACTTATAGAGGGAATGTAAAAACCGCTACACTTGAACTGAATTACAAAACAGAACAGAGTCACACGTTTACAAAACACACTATGGCTGCTTAACAGGAAAGGTGGGGTGGGGTGATGCATAAAACAAGGGTTTCAAATGAGCTCAGATACCGTTCCATAAACCCAATATGTAATAGAAAGACCTACTCCTTGCTCAGTGAACTGGACTCAACACCCCCTATTCACCGCACAAGAATATATCTGACTAGTAAGAATCTTAAAACCTATGTATTGATATCTCTCTGGAAGTGAGTCAAGTGGCTGTAAAGCCGCATAAACACAGCCGTGAAAAACAGCTAAACCCCATTATAAAAATAAATTCCTTTTAAAAACCCGTGAAACAAAGACAGTGAAAGAGAGAGAATTTCTTACAAAATTCGTTCAGGGGCTGTGATGCAACCTGGATTGACCATATCTAGACCCACAGCTGGATGAGACATAAGGGTGGACACTCTCGGGGCTGAGAGGTTTGGTGAGGTTGGGGGAGCAAACGCAGAGCCTTTAAAGTAATACTGCCTGTTACCCATCCCATGGGTCCCAAATCTCCAGGTTCAAGGGCATCTTCCTACCTCGAAAACATGCATGAGAAACCCAGAAGGTGGTACACTGTGTGATCGGGAAAGGTTTCTAAAACGCACCTCATTTCTCATCTCCTTGTGCTCGGGTTCGCCATTCCAGCCGCTTTACTAGCAATCTCCCTCCTTGGAGAATCAGCACCTTTAACCTCCCGTTCCGTACAGCTTGCAATTTGTCCTGAGGATGAACGGGAAGAGGGGGAGCCAATGAGAGACTAGCTCTAGGTGTTGGGACAGGCACAGGTCACTCTATTTTCCCATCAGGAAGAAGAATTAACCACAGGCTCAGCCTGCCGCCCGGAAGCAGAATAGGGCCTGAGGCAATCCTGCGCTTTTGTGGCCAGCTCCCAAAAAAGCGAGTTGAAAAATGGAGCTCAGGGGCACTGCAATTCACAAACCTGCAGAGTTATAAATGATAACTCTCGTCCACAAATATATTGAGGGAAGGCAACGAAGAGGATCTGAATGCAAGGCAGAATTGCAGGAAACAGATTTCAGGAGGTCGATTCGAATCGCCTTTAAAGCACATGAAAAGCGGCAAAACGTCGATAATGATGCCCTTGGCCAAAAAGGGCGTATGCGTTTTTTCCTGAATATATTCAGGAAAAAACGCATACGCCGTTTTTGGCCAACCAAGCAACCTGGAAAGGCAAATCAGCGCTACAAAGAAGTCTCGCTTCCCATCGGTCAAAAGGGCCATGCGGAAAAAAGTGTCAAAACCAGAAATGCAGAACAGGCCATGGAGAAATGGGAGCCTTGCTACGCTGATGGGCGGGATGTAAATTGCCAACAGCCACTCTGGAGAAGTGTACGGTGTGTCCTGAAACATCGAAAAAACACAGCTTAGAGCGCATAGGGCACTTCCACTCATGGGCGTATAAATTGGGAAAACTAAAAATCAGCAAGACACAGGCACCCCAAAGTTTAGGGCTGCTCTGTTGACAAGAACCTCCACTTCATGACACCTTAAATATCCCAGGAAAGAGAAAAATGGATAAAGAAGTGGTGGTCCTTATGTACAATGGAATATCACTCAGCCATGAAATCAATGTCATAAGGCTAGTAGCAGCATGATGAGTGGCTTTAGCTTCGACGATTCTAAGTGAAATAAGTCACACAGAAAAAGACACTTATCATAAGCTATCACTTATAGAGGGAATGTAAAAACCGCTACACTTGAACTGAATTACAAAACAGAACAGAGTCACACGTTTACAAAACACACTATGGCTGCTTAACGGGAAAGGTGGGGTGGGGTGATGCATAAAACAAGGGTTTCAAATGAGCTCAGATACCGTTCCATAAACCCAATATGTAATAGAAAGACCTACTCCTTGCTCAGTGAACTGGACTCAACACCCCCTATTCACCGCACAAGAATATATCTGACTAGTAAGAATCTTAAAACCTATGTATTTATATCTCTCTGGAAGTGAGTCAAGTGGGTATAAAGCGGCAGAAACACAGCCGTGAAAAGCAGCTAAACCCCATTATAAAAATAAATTCCTTTTAAAAACCCGTGAAACAAAGACAGTGAAAGAGAGAGAATTTCTTACAAAATTCGTTCAGGGGCTGTGATGCAACCTGGATTGACCATATCTAGACCCACAGCTGGAGGAGACATAAGCGTGGACACTCTCGGGGCTGAGAGGTTTGGTGAGGTTGGGGGAGCAAACGCAGAGCCTTTAAAGTAATACTGCCTGTTACCCATCCCATGGTTCCCAAATCTCCAGGTTCAAGGGCATCTTCCTACCTCGAAAACATGCATGAGAAACCCAGAATGTGGTACACCGTGTGATCGGGAAAGGTTTCTAAAACGCACCTCATTTCTCATCTCCTTGTGCTCGGGTTCGCCATTCCAGCCGCTTTACTAGCAATCTCCCTCCTTGGAGAATCAGCACCTTTAACCTCCCGTTCCGTACAGCTTGCAATTTGTCCTGAGGATGAACGGGAAGAGGGGGAGCCAATGAGAGACTAGCTCTAGGTGTTGGGACAGGCACAGGTCACTCTATTTTCCCATCAGGAAGAAGAATTAACCACAGGCTCAGCCTGCCGCCCGGAAGCAGAATAGGGCCTGAGGCGATCCTGCGCTTTTGCGGCCAGCTCCCAAAAAAGCGAGTTGAAAAATGGAGCTCAGGGGCACTGCAATTCACAAACCTGCAGAGTTATAAATGATAACTCTCGTCCACAAATATATTGAGGGAAGGCAACGAAGAGGATCTGAAAGCAAGGCAGAATTGCAGGAAACAGATTTCAGGAGGTCGATTCGAATCGCCTTTAAAGCACATGAAAAGCGGCAAAACGTCGACAATGATGCCCTTGGCCAAAAAGGGCGTATGCGTTTTTTCCTGAATATATTCAGGAAAAAACGCATACGCCCTTTTTGGCCAACCAAGCAACCTGGAAAGGCAAATCAGCGCTACAAAGAAGTCTCGCTTCCCATCGGTCAAAAGGGCCATGCGGAAAAAAGTGTCAAAACCAGAAATGCAGAACAGGCCATGGAGAAATGGGAGCCTTGCTACGCTGATGGGCGGGATGTAAATTGCCAACAGCCACTCTGGAGAAGTGTACGGTGTGTCCTGAAACATCGAAAAAACACAGCTTAGAGCGCATAGGGCACTTCCACTCATGGGCGTATAAATTGGGAAAACTAAAAATCAGCAAGACACAGGCACCCCAAAGTTTAGGGCTGCTCTGTTGACAAGAACCTCCACTTCATGACATCTTAAATATCCCAGGAAAGAGAAAAATGGATAAAGAAGTGGTGGTCCTTATGTACAATGGAATATCCCTCAGCCATGAAATCAATGTCATAAGGCTAGTAGCAGCATGATGAGTGGCTTTAGCTACGAAGATTCTAAGTGAAATAAGTCACACAGAAAAAGACACTTATCATAAGCTATCACTTATAGAGGGAATGTAAAAACCGCTACACTTGAACTGAATTACAAAACAGAACAGAGTCACACGTTTAGAAAACACACTATGGCTGCTTAACGGGAAAGGTGGGGTGGGGTGATGCATAAAACAAGGGTTTCAAATGAGCTCAGATACCGTTCCATAAACCCAATATGTAATAGAAAGACCTACTCCTTGCTCAGTGAACTGGACTCAACACCCCCTATTCACCGCACAAGAATATATCTGACTAGTAAGAATCTTAAAACCTATGTATTGATATCTCTCTGGAAGTGAGTCAAGTGGGTGTAAAGCGGCAGAAACACAGCCATGAAAAGCAGCTAAACCCCATTATAAAAATAAATTACTTTTAAAAACCCGTGAAACAAAGACAGTGAAAGAGAGAGAAATTCTTATAAAATTCGTTCAGGGGCTGTGATGCAACCTGGATTGACCATATCTAGACCCACAGCTGGATGAGACATAAGGGTGGACATTCTCGGGGCTGAGAGGTTTGGTGAGGTTGGGGGAGCAAACGCAGAGCCTTTAAAGTAATACTGTCTGTTACCCATCCCATGGGTCCCAAATCTCCAGGTTCAAGGGCATCTTCCTACCTCGAAAACATGCATGAGGAACCCAGAAGGTGGTACACCGTGTGATCGGGACAGGTTTCTAAAACGCACCTCATTTCTCATCTCCTTGTGCTCGGGTTCGCCATTCCAGCCGCTTTACTAGCAATCTCCCTCCTTGGAGAATCAGCACCTTTAACCTCCCGTTCCGTACAGCTTGCAATTTGTCCTGAGGATGAACGGGAAGAGGGGGAGCCAATGAGAGACTAGCTCTAGGTGTTGGGACAGGCACAGGTCACTCTATTTTCCCATCAGGAAGAAGAATTAACCACAGGCTCAGCCTGCCGCCCGGAAGCAGAATAGGGCCTGAGGCAATCCTGCGCTTTTGTGGCCAGCTCCCAAAAAAGCGAGTTGAAAAATGGAGCTCAGGGGCACTGCAATTCACAAACCTGCAGAGTTATAAATGATAACTCTCGTCCACAAATATATTGAGGGAAGGCAACGAAGAGGATCTGAAAGCAAGGCAGAATTGCAGGAAACAGATTTCAGGAGGTCGATTCGAATCGCCTTTAAAGCACATGAAAAGCGGCAAAACGTCGACAATGATGCCCTTGGCCAAAAAGGGCGTATGCGTTTTTTCCTGAATATATTCAGGAAAAAACGCATACGCCCTTTTTGGCCAACCAAGCAACCTGGAAAGGCAAATCAGCGCTACAAAGAAGTCTCGCTTCCCATCGGTCAAAAGGGCCATGCGGAAAAAAGTGTCAAAACCAGAAATGCAGGACAGGCCATGGAGAAATGGGAGCCTTGCTACGCTGATGGGCGGGATGTAAATTGCCAACAGCCACTCTGGAGAAGTGTACGGTGTGTCCTGAAACATCGAAAAAACACAGCTTAGAGCGCATAGGGCACTTCCACTCATGGGCGTATAAATTGGGAAAACTAAAAATCAGCAAGACACAGGCACCCCAAAGTTTAGGGCTGCTCTGTTGACAAGAACCTCCACTTCATGACACCTTAAATATCCCAGGAAAGAGAAAAATGGATAAAGAAGTGGTGGTCCTTATGTACAATGGAATATCACTCAGCCATGAAATCAATGTCATAAGGCTAGTAGCAGCATGGTGAGTGGCTTTAGCTACGACGATTCTAAGTGAAATAAGTCACACAGAAAAAGACACTTATCATAAGCTATCACTTATAGAGGGAATGTAAAAACCGCTACACTTGAACTGAATTACAAAACAGAACAGAGTCACACGTTTACAAAACACACTATGGCTGCTTAACAGGAAAGGTGGGGTGGGGTGATGCATAAAACAAGGGTTTCAAATGAGCTCAGATACCGTTCCATAAACCCAATATGTAATAGAAAGACCTACTCCTTGCTCAGTGAACTGGACTCAACACCCCCTATTCACCGCACAAGAATATATCTGACTAGTAAGAATCTTAAAACCTATGTATTGATATCTCTCTGGAAGTGAGTCAAGTGGCTGTAAAGCCGCATAAACACAGCCGTGAAAAACAGCTAAACCCCATTATAAAAATAAATTCCTTTTAAAAACCCGTGAAACAAAGACAGTGAAAGAGAGAGAATTTCTTACAAAATTCGTTCAGGGGCTGTGATGCAACCTGGATTGACCATATCTAGACCCACAGCTGGATGAGACATAAGGGTGGACACTCTCGGGGCTGAGAGGTTTGGTGAGGTTGGGGGAGCAAACGCAGAGCCTTTAAAGTAATACTGCCTGTTACCCATCCCATGGGTCCCAAATCTCCAGGTTCAAGGGCATCTTCCTACCTCGAAAACATGCATGAGAAACCCAGAAGGTGGTACACCGTGTGATCGGGAAAGGTTTCTAAAACGCACCTCATTTCTCATCTCCTTGTGCTCGGGTTCGCCATTCCAGCCGCTTTACTAGCAATCTCCCTCCTTGGAGAATCAGCACCTTTAACCTGCCGTTCCGTACAGCTTGCAATTTGTCCTGAGGATGAACGGGAAGAGGGGGAGCCAATGAGAGACTAGCTCTAGGTGTTGGGACAGGCACAGGTCACTCTATTTTCCCATCAGGAAGAAGAATTAACCACAGGCTCAGCCTGCCGCCGGGAAGCAGAATAGGGCCTGAGGCAATCCTGCGCTTTTGTGGCCAGCTCCCAAAAAAGCGAGTTGAAAAATGGAGCTCAGGGGCACTGCAATTCACAAACCTGCAGAGTTATAAATGATAACTCTCGTCCACAAATATATTGAGGGAAGGCAACGAAGAGGATCTGAAAGCAAGGCAGAATTGCAGGAAACAGATTTCAGGAGGTCGATTCGAATCGCCTTTAAAGCACATGAAAAGCGGCAAAACGTCGACAATGATGCCCTTGGCCAAAAAGGGCGTATGCGTTTTTTCCTGAATATATTAAGGAAAAAACGCATACGCCCTTTTTGGCCAACCAAGCAACCTGGAAAGGCAAATCAGCGCTACAAAGAAGTCTCGCTTCCCATCGGTCAAAAGGGCCATGCGGAAAAAAGTGTCAAAACCAGAAATGCAGAACAGGCCATGGAGAAATGGGAGCCTTGCTACGCTGATGGGCGGGATGTAAATTGCCAACAGCCACTCTGGAGAAGTGTACGGTGTGTCCTGAAACATCGAAAAAACACAGCTTAGAGCGCATAGGGCACTTCCACTCATGGGCGTATAAATTGGGAAAACTAAAAATCAGCAAGACACAGGCACCCCAAAGTTTAGGGCTGCTCTGTTGACAAGAACCTCCACTTCATGACACCTTAAATATCCCAGGAAAGAGAAAAATGGATAAAGAAGTGGTGGTCCTTATGTACAATGGAATATCACTCAGCCATGAAATCAATGTCATAAGGCTAGTAGCAGCATGATGAGTGGCTTTAGCTTCGACGATTCTAAGTGAAATAAGTCACACAGAAAAAACACACTTATTATAAGCTATCACTTATAGAGGGAATGTAAAAACCGCTACACTTGAACTGAATTACAAAACAGAACAGAGTCACACGTTTACAAAACACACTATGGCTGCTTAACGGGAAAGGTGGGGTGGGGTGATGCATAAAACAAGGGTTTCAAATGAGCTCAGATACCGTTCCATAAACCCAATATGTAATAGAAAGACCTACTCCTTGCTCAGTGAACTGGACTCAACACCCCCTATTCACCGCACAAGAATATATCTGACTAGTAAGAATCTTAAAACCTATGTATTGATATCTCCCTGGAAGTGAGTCAAGTGGGTATAAAGCGGCAGAAACACAGCCGTGAAAAGCAGCTAAACCCCATTATAAAAATAAATTACTTTTAAAAACCCGTGAAACAAAGACAGTGAAAGAGAGAGAAATTCTTACAAAATTCGTTCAGGGGCTGTGATGCAACCTGGATTGACCATATCTAGACCCACAGCTGGAGGAGACATAAGGGTGGACACTCTCGGGGCTGAGAGGTTTGGTGAGGTTGGGGGAGCAAACGCAGAGCCTTTAAAGTAATACTGCCTGTTACCCATCCCATGGTTCCCAAATCTCCAGGTTCAAGGGCATCTTCCTACCTCGAAAACATGCATGAGAAACCCAGAATGTGGTACACCGTGTGATCGGGAAAGGTTTCTAAAACGCACCTCATTTCTCATCTCCTTGTGCTCGGGTTCGCCATTCCAGCCGCTTTACTAGCAATCTCCCTCCTTGGAGAATCAGCACCTTTAACCTCCCGTTCCGTACAGCTTGCAATTTGTCCTGAGGATGAACGGGAAGAGGGGGAGCCAATGAGAGACTAGCTCTAGGTGTTGGGACAGGCACAGGTCACTCTATTTTCCCATCAGGAAGAAGAATTAACCACAGGCTCAGCCTGCCGCCCGGAAGCAGAATAGGGCCTGAGGCGATCCTGCGCTTTTGCGGCCAGCTCCCAAAAAAGCGAGTTGAAAAATGGAGCTCAGGGGCACTGCAATTCACAAACCTGCAGAGTTATAAATGATAACTCTCGTCCACAAATATATTGAGGGAAGGCAACGAAGAGGATCTGAAAGCAAGGCAGAATTGCAGGAAACAGATTTCAGGAGGTCGATTCGAATCGCCTTTAAAGCACATGAAAAGCGGCAAAACGTCGACAATGATGCCCTTGGCCAAAAAGGGCGTATGCGTTTTTTCCTGAATATATTCAGGAAAAAACGCATACGCCCTTTTTGGCCAACCAAGCAACCTGGAAAGGCAAATCAGCGCTACAAAGAAGTCTCGCTTCCCATCGGTCAAAAGGGCCATGCGGAAAAAAGTGTCAAAACCAGAAATGCAGAACAGGCCATGGAGAAATGGGAGCCTTGCTACGCTGATGGGCGGGATGTAAATTGCCAACAGCCACTCTGGAGAAGTGTACGGTGTGTCCTGAAACATCGAAAAAACACAGCTTAGAGCGCATAGGGCACTTCCACTCATGGGCGTATAAATTGGGAAAACTAAAAATCAGCAAGACACAGGCACCCCAAAGTTTGGGGCTGCTCTGTTGACAAGAACCTCCACTTCATGACATCTTAAATATCCCAGGAAAGAGAAAAATGGATAAAGAAGTGGTGGTCCTTATGTACAATGGAATATCCCTCAGCCATGAAATCAATGTCATAAGGCTAGTAGCAGCATGATGAGTGGCTTTAGCTACGAAGATTCTAAGTGAAATAAGTCACACAGAAAAAGACACTTATCATAAGCTATCACTTATAGAGGGAATGTAAAAACCGCTACACTTGAACTGAATTACAAAACAGAACAGAGTCACACGTTTACAAAACACACTATGGCTGCTTAACGGGAAAGGTGGGGTGGGGTGATGCATAAAACAAGGGTTTCAAATGAGCTCAGATACCGTTCCATAAACCCAATATGTAATAGAAAGACCTACTCCTTGCTCAGTGAACTGGACTCAACACCCCCTATTCACCGCACAAGAATATATCTGACTAGTAAGAATCTTAAAACCTATGTATTGATATCTCTCTGGAAGTGAGTCAAGTGGGTGTAAAGCGGCAGAAACACAGCCATGAAAAGCAGCTAAACCCCATTATAAAAATAAATTACTTTTAAAAACCCGTGAAACAAAGACAGTGAAAGAGAGAGAAATTCTTATAAAATTCGTTCAGGGGCTGTGATGCAACCTGGATTGACCATATCTAGACCCACAGCTGGATGAGACATAAGGGTGGACATTCTCGGGGCTGAGACGTTTGGTGAGGTTGGGGGAGCAAACGCAGAGCCTTTAAAGTAATACTGCCTGTTACCCATCCCATGGGTCCCAAATCTCCAGGTTCAAGGGCATCTTCCTACCTCGAAAACATGCATGAGAAACCCAGAAGGTGGTACACCATGTGATCGGCACAGGTTTCTAAAACGCACCTCATTTCTCATCTCCTTGTGCTCGGGTTCGCCATTCCAGCCGCTTTACTAGCAATCTCCCTCCTTGGAGAATCAGCACCTTTAACCTCCCGTTCCGTACAGCTTGCAATTTGTCCTGAGGATGAACGGGAAGAGGGGGAGCCAATGAGAGACTAGCTCTAGGTGTTGGGACAGGCACAGGTCACTCTATTTTCCCATCAGGAAGAAGAATTAACCACAGGCTCAGCCTGCCGCCCGGAAGCAGAATAGGGCCTGAGGCGATCCTGCGCTTTTGCGGCCAGCTCCCAAAAAAGCGAGTTGAAAAATGGAGCTCAGGGGCACTGCAATTCACAAACCTGCAGAGTTATAAATGATAACTCTCGTCCACAAATATATTGAGGGAAGGCAACGAAGAGGATCTGAAAGCAAGGCAGGATTGCAGGAAACAGATTTCAGGAGGTCGATTCGAATCGCCTTTAAAGCACATGAAAAGCGGCAAAACGTCGACAATGATGCCCTTGGCCAAAAAGGGCGTATGCGTTTTTTCCTGAATATATTCAGGAAAAAACGCATACGCCCTTTTTGGCCAACCAAGCAACCTGGAAAGGCAAATCAGCGCTACAAAGAAGTCTCGCTTCCCATCGGTCAAAAGGGCCATGTGGAAAAAAGTGTCAAAACCAGAAATGCAGAACAGGCCATGGAGAAATGGGAGCCTTGCTACGCTGATGGGTGGGAGGTAAATTGCCAACAGCCACTCTGGAGAAGTGTACGGTGTGTCCTGAAACATCGAAAAAACACAGCTTAGAGCGCATAGGGCACTTCCACTCATGGGCGTATAAATTGGGAAAACTAAAAATCAGCAAGACACAGGCACCCCAAAGTTTAGGGCTGCTCTGTTGACAAGAACCTCCACTTCCTGACACCTTAAATATCCCAGGAAAGAGAAAAATGGATAAAGAAGTGGTGGTCCTTATGTACAATGGAATATCCCTCAGCCATGAAATCAATGTCATAAGGCTAGTAGCAGCATGATGAGTGGCTTTATCTACGAAGATTCTAAGTGAAATAAGTCACACAGAAAAAGACACTTATCATAAGCTATCACTTATAGAGGGAATGTAAAAACCGCTACACTTGAACTGAATTACAAAACAGAACAGAGTCACACGTTTAGAAAACACACTATGGCTGCTTAACGGGAAAGGTGGGGTGGGGTGATGCATAAAACAAGGGTTTCAAATGAGCTCAGATACCGTTCCATAAACCCAATATGTAATAGAAAGACCTACTCCTTGCTCAGTGAACTGGACTCAACACCCCCTATTCACCGCACAAGAATATATCTGACTAGTAAGAATCTTAAAACCTATGTATTGATATCTCCCTGGAAGTGAGTCAAGTGGGTATAAAGCGGCAGAAACACAGCCGTGAAAAGCAGCTAAACCCCATTATAAAAATAAATTACTTTTAAAAACCCGTGAAACAAAGACAGTGAAAGAGAGAGAAATTCTTACAAAATTCGTTCAGGGGCTGTGATGCAACCTGGATTGACCATATCTAGACCCACAGCTGGAGGAGACATAAGGGTGGACACTCTCGGGGCTGAGAGGTTTGGTGAGGTTGGGGGAGCAAACGCAGAGCCTTTAAAGTAATACTGCCTGTTACCCATCCCATGGTTCCCAAATCTCCAGGTTCAAGGGCATCTTCCTACCTCGAAAACATGCATGAGAAACCCAGAATGTGGTACACCGTGTGATCGGGAAAGGTTTCTAAAACGCACCTCATTTCTCATCTCCTTGTGCTCGGGTTCGCCATTCCAGCCGCTTTACTAGCAATCTCCCTCCTTGGAGAATCAGCACCTTTAACCTCCCGTTCCGTACAGCTTGCAATTTGTCCTGAGGATGAACGGGAAGAGGGGGAGCCAATGAGAGACTAGCTCTAGGTGTTGGGACAGGCACAGGTCACTCTATTTTCCCATCAGGAAGAAGAATTAACCACAGGCTCAGCCTGCCGCCCGGAAGCAGAATAGGGCCTGAGGCGATCCTGCGCTTTTGCGGCCAGCTCCCAAAAAAGCGAGTTGAAAAATGGAGCTCAGGGGCACTGCAATTCACAAACCTGCAGAGTTATAAATGATAACTCTCGTCCACAAATATATTGAGGGAAGGCAACGAAGAGGATCTGAAAGCAAGGCAGAATTGCAGGAAACAGATTTCAGGAGGTCGATTCGAATCGCCTTTAAAGCACATGAAAAGCGGCAAAACGTCGACAATGATGCCCTTGGCCAAAAAGGGCGTATGCGTTTTTTCCTGAATATATTCAGGAAAAAACGCATACGCCCTTTTTGGCCAACCAAGCAACCTGGAAAGGCAAATCAGCGCTACAAAGAAGTCTCGCTTCCCATCGGTCAAAAGGGCCATGCGGAAAAAAGTGTCAAAACCAGAAATGCAGAACAGGCCATGGAGAAATGGGAGCCTTGCTACGCTGATGGGCGGGATGTAAATTGCCAACAGCCACTCTGGAGAAGTGTACGGTGTGTCCTGAAACATCGAAAAAACACAGCTTAGAGCGCATAGGGCACTTCCACTCATGGGCGTATATATTGGGAAAACTAAAAATCAGCAAGACACAGGCACCCCAAAGTTTGGGGCTGCTCTGTTGACAAGAACCTCCACTTCGTGACACCTTAAATATCCCAGGAAAGAGAAAAATGGATAAAGAAGTGGTGGTCCTTATGTACAATGGAATATCACTCAGCCATGAAATCAATGTCATAAGGCTAGTAGCAGCATGATGAGTGGCTTTAGCTATGACGATTCTATGTGAAATAAGTCATACAGAAAAACACACTTATTATAAGCTATCACTTATACAGGGAATGTAAAAACCGCTACACTTGAACTGAATTACAAAACAGAACAGAGTCACACGTTTACAAAACACACTATGGCTGCTTAACGGGAAAGGTGGGGTGGGGTGATGCATAAAACAAGGGTTTCAAATGAGCTCAGATACCGTTCCATAAACCCAATATGTAATAGAAAGACCTACTCCTTGCTCAGTGAACTGGACTCAACACCCCCTATTCACCGCACAAGAATATATCTGACTAGTAAGAATCTTAAAACCTATGTATTGATATCTCTCTGGAAGTGAGTCAAGTGGGTGTAAAGCGGCAGAAACACAGCCGTGAAAAGCAGCTAAACCCCATTATAAAAATAAATTCCTTTTAAAAACCCGTGAAACAAAGACAGTGAAAGAGAGAGAAATTCTTACAAAATTCGTTCAGGGGCTGTGATGCAACCTGGATTGACCATATCTAGACCCACAGCTGGAGGAGACATAAGGGTGGACACTCTCGGGGCTGAGAGGTTTGGTGAGGTTGGGGGAGCAAACGCAGAGCCTTTAAAGTAATACTGCCTGTTACCCATCCCATGGGTCCCAAATCTCCAGGTTCAAGGGCATCTTCCTACCTCGAAAACATGCATGAGAAACCCAGAAGGTGGTACACCGTGTGATCGGGACAGGTTTCTAAAACGCACCTCATTTCTCATCTCCTTGTGCTCGGGTTCGCCATTCCAGCCGCTTTACTAGCAATCTCCCTCCTTGGAGAATCAGCACCTTTAACCTCCCATTCCGTACAGCTTGCAATTTGTCCTGAGGATGAACGGGAAGAGGGGGAGCCAATGAGAGACTAGCTCTAGGTGTTGGGACAGGCACAGGTCACTCTATTTTCCCATCAGGAAGAAGAATTAACCACAGGCTCAGCCTGCCGCCCGGAACCAGAATAGGGCCTGAGGCGATCGTGCGCTTTTGCGGCCAGCTCCCAAAAAAGCGAGTTGAAAAATGGAGCTCAGGGGCACTGCAATTCACAAACCTGCAGAGTTATAAATGATAACTCTCGTCCACAAATATATTGAGGGAAGGCAACAAAGAGGATCTGAAAGCAAGGCAGAATTGCAGGAAACAGATTTCAGGAGGTCGATTCGAATCGCCTTTAAAGCACATGAAAAGCGGCAAAACGTCGACAATGATGCCCTTGGCCAAAAAGGGCGTATGCGTTTTTTCCTGAATATATTCAGGAAAAAACGCATACGCCCTTTTTGGCCAACCAAGCAACCTGGAAAGGCAAATCAGCGCTACAAAGAAGTCTCGCTTCCCATCGGTCAAAAGGGCCATGCGGAAAAAAACTGTCAAAACCAGAAATGCAGAACAGGCCATGGAGAAATGGAAGCCTTGCTACGCTGATGGGCGGGATGTAAATTGCCAACAGCCACTCTGGAGAAGTGTACGGTGTGTCCTGAAACATCGAAAAAACACAGCTTAGAGCGCATAGGGCACTTCCACTCATGGGCGTATAAATTGGGAAAACTAAAAATCAGCAAGACACAGGCACCCCAAAGTTTGGGGCTGCTCTGTTGACAAGAACCTCCACTTCGTGACACCTTAAATATCCCAGGAAAGAGAAAAATGGATAAAGAAGTGGTGGTCCTTATGTACAATGGAATATCACTCAGCCATGAAATCAATGTCATAAGGCTAGTAGCAGCATGATGAGTGGCTTTAGCTTTGACGATTTAAGTGAAATAAGTCACACAGAAAAACACACTTATTATAAGCTATCACTTATAGAGGGAATGTAAAAACCGCTACACTTGAACTGAATTACAAAACAGAACAGAGTCACACGTTTACAAAACACACTATGGCTGCTTAACGGGAAAGGTGGGGTGGGGTGATGCATAAAACAAGGGTTTCAAATGAGCTCAGATACCGTTCCATAAACCCAATATGTAATAGAAAGACCTACTCCTTGCTCAGTGAACTGGACTCAACACCCCCTATTCACCGCACAAGAATATATCTGACTAGTAAGAATCTTAAAACCTATGTATTGATATCTCTCTGGAAGTGAGTCAAGTGGGTGTAAAGCGGCAGAAACACAGCCGTGAAAAGCAGCTAAACCCCATTATAAAAATAAATTCCTTTTAAAAACCCGTGAAACAAAGACAGTGAAAGAGAGAGAAATTCTTACAAAATTCGTTCAGGGGCTGTGATGCAACCTGGATTGACCATATCTAGACCCACAGCTGGAGGAGACATAAGGGTGGACACTCTCGGGGCTGAGAGGTTTGGTGAGATTGGGGGAGCAAACGCAGAGCCTTTAAAGTAATACTGCCTGTTACCCATCCCATGGGTCCCAAATCTCCAGGTTCAAGGGCATCTTCCTACCTCGAAAACATGCATGAGAAACCCAGAAGGTGGTACACCGTGTGATCGGGAAAGGTTTCTAAAACGCACCTCATTTCTCATCTCCTTGTGCTCGGGTTCGCCATTCCAGCCGCTTTACTAGCAATCTCCCTCCTTGGAGAATCAGCACCTTTAACCTCCCATTCCGTACAGCTTGCAATTTGTCCTGAGGATGAACGGGAAGAGGGGGAGCCAATGAGAGACTAGCTCTAGGTGTTGGGACAGGCACAGGTCACTCTATTTTCCCATCAGGAAGAAGAATTAACCACAGGCTCAGCCTGCCACCCGGAAGCAGAATAGGGCCTGAGGCGATCCTGCGCTTTTGCGGCCAGCTCCCAAAAAAGCGAGTTGAAAAATGGAGCTCAGGGGCACTGCAATTCACAAACCTGCAGAGTTATAAATGATAACTCTCGTCCACAAATATATTGAGGGAAGGCAACGAAGAGGATCTGAAAGCAAGGCAGAATTGCAGGAAACAGATTTCAGGAGGTCGATTCGAATCGCCTTTAAAGCACATGAAAAGCGGCAAAACGTCGACAATGATGCCCTTGGCCAAAAAGGGCGTATGCGTTTTTTCCTGAATATATTCAGGAAAAAACGCATACGCCCTTTTTGGCCAACCAAGCAACCTGGAAAGGCAAATCAGCGCTACAAAGAAGTCTCGCTTCCCATCGGTCAAAAGGGCCATGCGGAAAAAAGTGTCAAAACCAGAAATGCAGAACAGGCCATGGAGAAATGGGAGCCTTGCTACGCTGATGGGCGGGATGTAAATTGCCAACAGCCACTCTGGAGAAGTGTACGGTGTGTCCTGAAACATCGAAAAAACACAGCTTAGAGCGCATAGGGCACTTCCACTCATGGGCGTATAAATTGGGAAAACTAAAAATCAGCAAGACACAGGCACCCCAAAGTTTAGGGCTGCTCTGTTGACAAGAACCTCCACTTCATGACACCTTAAATATCCCAGGAAAGAGAAAAATGGATAAAGAAGTGGTGGTCCTTATGTACAATGGAATATCACTCAGCCATGAAATCAATGTCATAAGGCTAGTAGCAGCATGATGAGTGGCTTTAGCTACAACGATTCTAAGTGAAATAAGTCACACAGAAAAAGACACTTATCATAAGCTATCACTTATAGAGGGAATGTAAAAACCGCTACACTTGAACTGAATTACAAAACAGAACAGAGTCACACGTTTACAAAACACACTATGGCTGCTTAACGGGAAAGGTGGGGTGGGGTGATGCATAAAACAAGGGTTTCAAATGAGCTCAGATACCGTTCCATAAACCCAATATGTAATAGAAAGACCTACTCCTTGCTCAGTGAACTGGACTCAACACCCCCTATTCACCGCACAAGAATATATCTGACTAGTAAGAATCTTAAAACCTATGTATTGATATCTCTCTGGAAGTGAGTCAAGTGGCTGTAAAGCAGCAAAACACAGCCGTGAAAAGCAGCTAAACCACATTATAAAAATAAATTACTTTTAAAAACCCGTGAAACAAAGACAGTGAAAGAGAGAGAAATTCTTTCACAATGCGTTCAGGGGCTGTGATGCAACCTGGATTGACCATATCTAGACCCACAGCTGGATGAGACATAAGCGTGGACATTCTCGGGGCTGAGAGGTTTGGTGAGGTTGGGGGAGCAAACGCAGAGCCTTTAAAGTAATACTGCCTGTTACCCATCCCATGGGTCCCAAATCTCCAGGTTCAAGGGCATCTTCCTACCTCGAAAACATGCATGAGAAACCCAGAAGGTGGTACACCGTGTGATCGGGACAGGTTTCTAAAACGCACCTCATTTCTCATCTCCTTGTGCTCGGGTTCGCCATTCCAGCCGCTTAACTAGCAATCTCCCTCCTTGGAGAATCAGCACCTTTAACCTCCCATTCCGTACAGCTTGCAATTTGTCCTGAGGATGAACGGGAAGAGGGGGAGCCAATGAGAGACTAGCTCTAGGTGTTGGGACAGGCACAGGTCACTCTATTTTCCCATCAGGAAGAAGAATTAACCACAGGCTCAGCCTGCCGCCCGGAAGCAGAATAGGGCCTGAGGCAATCCTGCGCTTTTGTGGCCAGCTCCCAAAAAAGCGAGTTGAAAAATGGAGCTCAGGGGCACTGCAATTCACAAACCTGCAGAGTTATAAATGATAACTCTCGTCCACAAATATATTGAGGGAAGGCAACGAAGAGGATCTGAAAGCAAGGCAGGATTGCAGGAAACAGATTTCAGGAGGTCGATTCGAATCGCCTTTAAAGCACATGAAAAGCGGCAAAACGTCGACAATGATGCCCTTGGCCAAAAAGGGCGTATGCGTTTTTTCCTGAATATATTCAGGAAAAAACGCATACGCCCTTTTTGGCCAACCAAGCAACCTGGAAAGGCAAATCAGCGCTACAAAGAAGTCTCGCTTCCCATCGGTCAAAAGGGCCATGCGGAAAAAAACTGTCAAAACCAGAAATGCAGAACAGGCCATGGAGAAATGGAAGCCTTGCTACGCTGATGGGCGGGATGTAAATTGCCAACAGCCACTCTGGAGAAGTGTACGGTGTGTCCTGAAACATCGAAAAAACACAGCTTAGAGCGCATAGGGCACTTCCACTCATGGGCGTATAAATTGGGAAAACTAAAAATCAGCAAGACACAGGCACCCCAAAGTTTGGGGCTGCTCTGTTGACAAGAACCTCCACTTCGTGACACCTTAAATATCCCAGGAAAGAGAAAAATGGATAAAGAAGTGGTGGTCCTTATGTACAATGGAATATCACTCAGCCATGAAATCAATGTCATAAGGCTAGTAGCAGCATGATGAGTGGCTTTAGCTTTGACGATTTAAGTGAAATAAGTCACACAGAAAAACACACTTATTATAAGCTATCACTTATAGAGGGAATGTAAAAACCGCTACACTTGAACTGAATTACAAAACAGAACAGAGTCACACGTTTACAAAACACACTATGGCTGCTTAACGGGAAAGGTGGGGTGGGGTGATGCATAAAACAAGGGTTTCAAATGAGCTCAGATACCGTTCCATAAACCCAATATGTAATAGAAAGACCTACTCCTTGCTCAGTGAACTGGACTCAACACCCCCTATTCACCGCACAAGAATATATCTGACTAGTAAGAATCTTAAAACCTATGTATTGATATCTCTCTGGAAGTGAGTCAAGTGGGTGTAAAGCGGCAGAAACACAGCCGTGAAAAGCAGCTAATCCCCATTATAAAAATAAATTACTTTTAAAAACCCGTGAAACAAAGACAGTGAAAGAGAGAGATTCTTACAAAATTCGTTCAGGGGCTGTGATGAAACCTGGATTGACCATATCTAGACCCACAGCTGGAGGAGACATAAGGGTGGACACTCTCAGGGCTGAGAGGTTTGGTGAGGTTGGGGGAGCAAACGCAGAGCCTTTAAAGTAATACTGCCTGTTACCCATCCCATGGGTCCCAAATCTTCAGGTTCAAGGGCATCTTCCTACCTCGAAAACATGCATGAGAAACCCAGAAGGTGGTACACCGTGTGATCGGGAAAGGTTTCTAAAACGCACCTCATTTCTCATCTCCTTGTGCTCGGGTTCGCCATTCCAGCCGCTTTACTAGCAATCTCCCTCCTTGGAGAATCAGCACCTTTAACCTCCCATTCCGTACAGCTTGCAATTTGTCCTGAGGATGAACGGGAAGAGGGGGAGCCAATGAGAGACTAGCTCTAGGTGTTGGGACAGGCACAGGTCACTCTATTTTCCCATCAGGAAGAAGAATTAACCTCAGGCTCAGCCTGCCACCCGGAAGCAGAATAGGGCCTGAGGCGATCCTGCGCTTTTGCGGCCAGCTCCCAAAAAAGCGAGTTGAAAAATGGAGCTCAGGGGCACTGCAATTCACAAACCTGCAGAGTTATAAATGATAACTCTCGTCCACAAATATATTGAGGGAAGGCAACGAAGAGGATCTGAAAGCAAGGCAGAATTGCAGGAAACAGATTTCAGGAGGTCGATTCGAATCGCCTTTAAAGCACATGAAAAGCGGCAAAACGTCGACAATGATGCCCTTGGCCAAAAAGGGCGTATGCGTTTTTTCCTGAATATATTCAGGAAAAAACGCATACGCCCTTTTTGGCCAACCAAGCAACCTGGAAAGGCAAATCAGCGCTACAAAGAAGTCTCGCTTCCCATCGGTCAAAAGGGCCATGCGGAAAAAAGTGTCAAAACCAGAAATGCAGAACAGGCCATGGAGAAATGGGAGCCTTGCTACGCTGATGGGCGGGATGTAAATTGCCAACAGCCACTCTGGAGAAGTGTACGGTGTGTCCTGAAACATCGAAAAAACACAGCTTAGAGCGCATAGGGCACTTCCACTCATGGGCGTATAAATTGGGAAAACTAAAAATCAGCAAGACACAGGCACCCCAAAGTTTAGGGCTGCTCTGTTGACAAGAACCTCCACTTCATGACACCTTAAATATCCCAGGAAAGAGAAAAATGGATAAAGAAGTGGTGGTCCTTATGTACAATGGAATATCACTCAGCCATGAAATCAATGTCATAAGGCTAGTAGCAGCATGATGAGTGGCTTTAGCTACAACGATTCTAAGTGAAATAAGTCACACAGAAAAAGACACTTATCATAAGCTATCACTTATAGAGGGAATGTAAAAACCGCTACACTTGAACTGAATTACAAAACAGAACAGAGTCACACGTTTACAAAACACACTATGGCTGCTTAACGGGAAAGGTGGGGTGGGGTGATGCATAAAACAAGGGTTTCAAATGAGCTCAGATACCGTTCCATAAACCCAATATGTAATAGAAAGACCTACTCCTTGCTCAGTGAACTGGACTCAACACCCCCTATTCACCGCACAAGAATATATCTGACTAGTAAGAATCTTAAAACCTATGTATTGATATCTCTCTGGAAGTGAGTCAAGTGGCTGTAAAGCAGCAAAACACAGCCGTGAAAAGCAGCTAAACCACATTATAAAAATAAATTACTTTTAAAAACCCGTGAAACAAAGACAGTGAAAGAGAGAGAAATTCTTTCACAATGCGTTCAGGGGCTGTGATGCAACCTGGATTGACCATATCTAGACCCACAGCTGGATGAGACATAAGCGTGGACATTCTCGGGGCTGAGAGGTTTGGTGAGGTTGGGGGAGCAAACGCAGAGCCTTTAAAGTAATACTGCCTGTTACCCATCCCATGGGTCCCAAATCTCCAGGTTCAAGGGCATCTTCCTACCTCGAAAACATGCATGAGAAACCCAGAAGGTGGTACACCGTGTGATCGGGACAGGTTTCTAAAACGCACCTCATTTCTCATCTCCTTGTGCTCGGGTTCGCCATTCCAGCCGCTTTACTAGCAATCTCCCTCCTTGGAGAATCAGCACCTTTAACCTCCCATTCCGTACAGCTTGCAATTTGTCCTGAGGATGAACGGGAAGAGGGGGAGCCAATGAGAGACTAGCTCTAGGTGTTGGGACAGGCACAGGTCACTCTATTTTCCCATCAGGAAGAAGAATTAACCACAGGCTCAGCCTGCCGCCCGGAAGCAGAATAGGGCCTGAGGCAATCCTGCGCTTTTGTGGCCAGCTCCCAAAAAAGCGAGTTGAAAAATGGAGCTCAGGGGCACTGCAATTCACAAACCTGCAGAGTTATAAATGATAACTCTCGTCCACAAATATATTGAGGGAAGGCAACGAAGAGGATCTGAAAGCAAGGCAGGATTGCAGGAAACAGATTTCAGGAGGTCGATTCGAATCGCCTTTAAAGCACATGAAAAGCGGCAAAACGTCGACAATGATGCCCTTGGCCAAAAAGGGCGTATGCGTTTTTTCCTGAATATATTCAGGAAAAAACGCATACGCCCTTTTTGGCCAACCAAGCAACCTGGAAAGGCAAATCAGCGCTACAAAGAAGTCTCGCTTCCCATCGGTCAAAAGGGCCATGCGGAAAAAAACTGTCAAAACCAGAAATGCAGAACAGGCCATGGAGAAATGGAAGCCTTGCTACGCTGATGGGCGGGATGTAAATTGCCAACAGCCACTCTGGAGAAGTGTACGGTGTGTCCTGAAACATCGAAAAAACACAGCTTAGAGCGCATAGGGCACTTCCACTCATGGGCGTATAAATTGGGAAAACTAAAAATCAGCAAGACACAGGCACCCCAAAGTTTGGGGCTGCTCTGTTGACAAGAACCTCCACTTCGTGACACCTTAAATATCCCAGGAAAGAGAAAAATGGATAAAGAAGTGGTGGTCCTTATGTACAATGGAATATCACTCAGCCATGAAATCAATGTCATAAGGCTAGTAGCAGCATGATGAGTGGCTTTAGCTTTGACGATTTAAGTGAAATAAGTCACACAGAAAAACACACTTATTATAAGCTATCACTTATAGAGGGAATGTAAAAACCGCTACACTTGAACTGAATTACAAAACAGAACAGAGTCACACGTTTACAAAACACACTATGGCTGCTTAACGGGAAAGGTGGGGTGGGGTGATGCATAAAACAAGGGTTTCAAATGAGCTCAGATACCGTTCCATAAACCCAATATGTAATAGAAAGACCTACTCCTTGCTCAGTGAACTGGACTCAACACCCCCTATTCACCGCACAAGAATATATCTGACTAGTAAGAATCTTAAAACCTATGTATTGATATCTCTCTGGAAGTGAGTCAAGTGGGTGTAAAGCGGCAGAAACACAGCCGTGAAAAGCAGCTAATCCCCATTATAAAAATAAATTACTTTTAAAAACCCGTGAAACAAAGACAGTGAAAGAGAGAGATTCTTACAAAATTCGTTCAGGGGCTGTGATGAAACCTGGATTGACCATATCTAGACCCACAGCTGGAGGAGACATAAGGGTGGACACTCTCAGGGCTGAGAGGTTTGGTGAGGTTGGGGGAGCAAACGCAGAGCCTTTAAAGTAATACTGCCTGTTACCCATCCCATGGGTCCCAAATCTTCAGGTTCAAGGGCATCTTCCTACCTCGAAAACATGCATGAGAAACCCAGAAGGTGGTACACCGTGTGATCGGGAAAGGTTTCTAAAACGCACCTCATTTCTCATCCCCTTGTGCTCGGGTTCGCCATTCCAGCCGCTTTACTAGCAATCTCCCTCCTTGGAGAATCAGCACCTTTAACCTCCCGTTCCGTACAGCTTGCAATTTGTCCTGAGGATGAACGGGAAGAGGGGGAGCCAATGAGAGACTAGCTCTAGGTGTTGGGACAGGCACAGGTCACTCTATTTTCCCATCAGGAAGAAGAATTAACCACAGGCTCAGCCTGCCACCCGGAAGCAGAATAGGGCCTGAGGCGATCCTGTGCTTTTGCGGCCAGCTCCCAAAAAAGCGAGTTGAAAAATGGAGCTCAGGGGCACTGCAATTCACAAACCTGCAGAGTTATAAATGATAACTCTCGTCCACAAATATATTGAGGGAAGGCAACGAAGAGGATCTGAAAGCAAGGCAGAATTGCAGGAAACAGATTTCAGGAGGTCGATTCGAATCGCCTTTAAAGCACATGAAAAGCGGCAAAACGTCGACAATGATGCCCTTGGCCAAAAAGGGCGTATGCGTTTTTTCCTGAATATATTCAGGAAAAAACGCATACGCCCTTTTTGGCCAACCAAGCAACCTGGAAAGGCAAATCAGCGCTACAAAGAAGTCTCGCTTCCCATCGGTCAAAAGGGCCATGCGGAAAAAAAGTGTCAAAACCAGAAATGCAGAACAGGCCATGGAGAAATGGGAGCCTTGCTACGCTGATGGGCGGGATGTAAATTGCCAACAGCCACTCTGGAGAAGTGTACGGTGTGTCCTGAAACATCAAAAAAACACAGCTTAGAGCGCATAGGGCACTTCCACTCATGGGCGTATAAATTGGGAAAACTAAAAATCAGCAAGACACAGGCACCCCAAAGTTTGGGGCTGCTCTGTTGACAAGAACCTCCACTTCGTGACACCTTAAATATCCCAGGAAAGAGAAAAATGGATAAAGAAGTGGTGGTCCTTATGTACAATGGAATATCACTCAGCCATGAAATCAATGTCATAAGACTAGTAGCAGCATGATGAGTGGCTTTAGCTTCGACGATTCTAAGTGAAATAAGTCACACAGAAAAAACACACTTATTATAAGCTATCACTTATAGAGGGAATGTAAAAACCGCTACACTTGAACTGAATTACAAAACAGAACAGAGTCACACGTTTACAAAACACACTATGGCTGCTTAACGGGAAAGGTGGGGTGGGGTGATGCATAAAACAAGGGTTTCAAATGAGCTCAGATACCGTTCCATAAACCCAATATGTAATAGAAAGACCTACTCCTTGCTCAGTGAACTGGACTCAACACCCCCTATTCACCGCACAAGAATATATCGGACTAGTAAGAATCTTAAAACCTATGTATTGATATCTCCCTGGAAGTGAGTCAAGTGGGTGTAAAGCGGCAGAAACACAGCCGTGAAAAGCAGCTAAACCCCATTATAAAAATAAATTCCTTTTAAAAACCCGTGAAACAAAGACAGTGAAAGAGAGAGAAATTCTTACAAAATTCGTTCAGGGGCTGTGATGCAACCTGGATTGACCATATCTAGACCCACAGCTGGAGGGGACATAAGGGTGGACACTCTCGGGGCTGAGAGGTTTGGTGAGGTTGGGGGAGCAAACGCAGAGCCTTTAAAGTAATACTGCCTGTTACCCATCCCATGGGTCCCAAATCTCCAGGTTCAAGGGCATCTTCCTACCTCGAAAACATGCATGAGAAACCCAGAAGGTGGTACACCGTGTGATCGGGAAAGGTTTCTAAAACGCACCTCATTTCTCATCTCCTTGTGCTCGGGTTCGCCATTCCAGCCGCTTTACTAGCAATCTCCCTCCTTGGAGAATCAGCACCTTTAACCTCCCGTTCCGTACAGCTTGCAATTTGTCCTGAGGATGAACGGGAAGAGGGGGAGCCAATGAGAGACTAGCTCTAGGTGTTGGGACAGGCACAGGTCACTCTATTTTCCCATCAGGAAGAAGAATTAACCACAGGCTCAGCCTGCCGCCCGGAAGCAGAATAGGGCCTGAGGCGATCCTGCGCTTTTGCGGCCAGCTCCCAAAAAAGCGAGTTGAAAAATGGAGCTCAGGGGCACTGCAATTCACAAACCTGCAGAGTTATAAATGATAACTCTCGTCCACAAATATATTGAGGGAAGGCAACGAAGAGGATCTGAAAGCAAGGCAGAAGAGGATCTGAAAGCAAGGCAGAATTGCAGGAAACAGATTTCAGGAGGTCGATTCGAATCGCCTTTAAAGCACATGAAAAGCGGCAAAACGTCGACAATGATGCCCTTGGCCAAAAAGGGCGTATGCGTTTTTTCCTGAATATATTCAGGAAAAAACGCATACGCCCTTTTTGGCCAACCAAGCAACCTGGAAAGGCAAATCAGCGCTACAAAGAAGTCTCGCTTCCCATCGGTCAAAAGGGCCATGCGGAAAAAAGTGTCAAAACCAGAAATGCAGAACAGGCCATGGAGAAATGGGAGCCTTGCTACGCTGATGGGCGGGATGTAAATTGCCAACAGCCACTCTGGAGAAGTGTACGGTGTGTCCTGAAACATCGAAAAAACACAGCTTAGAGCGCATAGGGCACTTCCACTCATGGGCGTATAAATTGGGAAAACTAAAAATCAGCAAGACACAGGCACCCCAAAGTTTAGGGCTGCTCTGTTGACAAGAACCTCCACTTCATGACACCTTAAATATCCCAGGAAAGAGAAAAATGGATAAAGAAGTGGTGGTCCTTATGTACAATGGAATATCACTCAGCCATGAAATCAATGTCATAAGGCTAGTAGCAGCATGATGAGTGGCTTTAGCTACAACGATTCTAAGTGAAATAAGTCACACAGAAAAAGACACTTATCATAAGCTATCACTTATAGAGGGAATGTAAAAACCGCTACACTTGAACTGAATTACAAAACAGAACAGAGTCACACGTTTACAAAACACACTATGGCTGCTTAACGGGAAAGGTGGGGTGGGGTGATGCATAAAACAAGGGTTTCAAATGAGCTCAGATACCGTTCCATAAACCCAATATGTAATAGAAAGACCTACTCCTTGCTCAGTGAACTGGACTCAACACCCCCTATTCACCGCACAAGAATATATCTGACTAGTAAGAATCTTAAAACCTATGTATTGATATCTCTCTGGAAGTGAGTCAAGTGGGTGTAAAGCGGCAGAAACACAGCCATGAAAAGCAGCTAAACCCCATTATAAAAATAAATTCCTTTTAAAAACCCGTGAAACAAAGACAGTGAAAGAGAGAGAAATTCTTACAAAATTCGTTCAGGGGCTGTGATGCAACCTGGATTGACCATATCTAGACCCACAGCTGGAGGAGACATAAGGGTGGACACTCTCGGGGCTGAGAGGTTTGGTGAGGTTGGGGGAGCAAACGCAGAGCCTTTAAAGTAATACTGCCTGTTACCCATCCCATGGGTCCCAAATCTCCAGGTTCAAGGGCATCTTCCTACCTCGAAAACATGCATGAGAAACCCAGAAGGTGGTACACCGTGTGATCGGGAAAGGTTTCTAAAACGCACCTCATTTCTCATCTCCTTGTGCTCGGGTTCGCCATTCCAGCCGCTTTACTAGCAATCTCCCTCCTTGGAGAATCAGCACCTTTAACCTCCCGTTCCGTACAGCTTGCAATTTGTCCTGAGGATGAACGGGAAGAGGGGGAGCCAATGAGAGACTAGCTCTAGGTGTTGGGACAGGCACAGGTCACTCTATTTTCCCATCAGGAAGAAGAATTAACCACAGGCTCAGCCTGCCGCCCGGAAGCAGAATAGGGCCTGAGGCGATCCTGCGCTTTTGCGGCCAGCTCCCAAAAAAGCGAGTTGAAAAATGGAGCTCAGGGGCACTGCAATTCACAAACCTGCAGAGTTATAAATGATAACTCTCGTCCACAAATATATTGAGGGAAGGCAACGAAGAGGATCTGAAAGCAAGGCAGAATTGCAGGAAACAGATTTCAGGAGGTCGATTTGAATCGCCTTTAAAGCACATGAAAAGCGGCAAAACGTCGACAATGATGCCCTTGGTCAAAAAGGGCGTATGCGTTTTTTCCTGAATATATTCAGGAAAAAACGCATACGCCCTTTTTGGCCAACCAAGCAACCTGGAAAGGCAAATCAGCGCTACAAAGAAGTCTCGCTTCCCATCGGTCAAAAGGGCCATGCGGAAAAAAGTGTCAAAACCAGAAATGCAGAACAGGCCATGGAGAAATGGGAGCCTTGCTACGCTGATGGGCGGGATGTAAATTGCCAACAGCCACTCTGGAGAAGTGTACGGTGTGTCCTGAAACATCGAAAAAACACAGCTTAGAGCGCATAGGGCACTTCCACTCATGGGCGTATAAATTGGGAAAACTAAAAATCAGCAAGACACAGGCACCCCAAAGTTTGGGGCTGCTCTGTTGACAAGAACCTCCACTTCGTGACACCTTAAATATCCCAGGAAAGAGAAAAATGGATAAAGAAGTGGTGGTCCTTATGTACAATGGAATATCACTCAGCCATGAAATCAATGTCATAAGGCTAGTAGCAGCATGATGAGTGGCTTTAGCTACGACGATCCTATGTGAAATAAGTCATACAGAAAAACACACTTATCATAAGCTATCACTTATAGAGGGAATGTAAAAACCGCTACACTTGAACTGAATTACAAAACAGAACAGAGTCACACGTTTACAAAACACACTATGGCTGCTTAACGGGAAAGGTGGGGTGGGGTGATGCATAAAACAAGGGTTTCAAATGAGCTCAGATACCGTTCCATAAACCCAATATGTAATAGAAAGACCTACTCCTTGCTCAGTGAACTGGACTCAACACCCCCTATTCACCGCACAAGAATATATCTGACTAGTAAGAATCTTAAAACCTATGTATTGATATCTCTCTGGAAGTGAGTCAAGTGGGTGTAAAGCGGCAGAAACACAGCCATGAAAAGCAGCTAAACCCCATTATAAAAATAAATTCCTTTTAAAAACCCGTGAAACAAAGACAGTGAAAGAGAGAGAAATTCTTACAAAATTCGTTCAGGGGCTGTGATGCAACCTGGATTGACCATATCTAGACCCACAGCTGGAGGAGACATAAGGGTGGACACTCTCGGGGCTGAGAGGTTTGGTGAGGTTGGGGGAGCAAACGCAGAGCCTTTAAAGTAATACTGCCTGTTACCCATCCCATGGGTCCCAAATCTCCAGGTTCAAGGGCATCTTCCTACCTCGAAAACATGCATGAGAAACCCAGAAGGTGGTACACCGTGTGATCGGGAAAGGTTTCTAAAACGCACCTCATTTCTCATCTCCTTGTGCTCGGGTTCGCCATTCCAGCCGCTTTACTAGCAATCTCCCTCCTTGGAGAATCAGCACCTTTAACCTCCCGTTCCGTACAGCTTGCAATTTGTCCTGAGGATGAACGGGAAGAGGGGGAGCCAATGAGAGACTAGCTCTAGGTGTTGGGACAGGCACAGGTCACTCTATTTTCCCATCAGGAAGAAGAATTAACCACAGGCTCAGCCTGCCGCCCGGAAGCAGAATAGGGCCTGAGGCGATCCTGCGCTTTTGCGGCCAGCTCCCAAAAAAGCGAGTTGAAAAATGGAGCTCAGGGGCACTGCAATTCACAAACCTGCAGAGTTATAAATGATAACTCTCGTCCACAAATATATTGAGGGAAGGCAACGAAGAGGATCTGAAAGCAAGGCAGAATTGCAGGAAACAGATTTCAGGAGGTCGATTTGAATCGCCTTTAAAGCACATGAAAAGCGGCAAAACGTCGACAATGATGCCCTTGGCCAAAAAGGGCGTATGCGTTTTTTCCTGAATATATTCAGGAAAAAACGCATACGCCCTTTTTGGCCAACCAAGCAACCTGGAAAGGCAAATCAGCGCTACAAAGAAGTCTCGCTTCCCATCGGTCAAAAGGGCCATGCGGAAAAAAGTGTCAAAACCAGAAATGCAGAACAGGCCATGGAGAAATGGGAGCCTTGCTACGCTGATGGGCGGGATGTAAATTGCCAACAGCCACTCTGGAGAAGTGTACGGTGTGTCCTGAAACATCGAAAAAACACAGCTTAGAGCGCATAGGGCACTTCCACTCATGGGCGTATAAATTGGGAAAACTAAAAATCAGCAAGACACAGGCACCCCAAAGTTTGGGGCTGCTCTGTTGACAAGAACCTCCACTTCGTGACACCTTAAATATCCCAGGAAAGAGAAAAATGGATAAAGAAGTGGTGGTCCTTATGTACAATGGAATATCACTCAGCCATGAAATCAATGTCATAAGGCTAGTAGCAGCATGATGAGTGGCTTTAGCTACGACGATCCTATGTGAAATAAGTCATACAGAAAAACACACTTATCATAAGCTATCACTTATAGAGGGAATGTAAAAACCGCTACACTTGAACTGAATTACAAAACAGAACAGAGTCACACGTTTACAAAACACACTATGGCTGCTTAACGGGAAAGGTGGGGTGGGGTGATGCATAAAACAAGGGTTTCAAATGAGCTCAGATACCGTTCCATAAACCCAATATGTAATAGAAAGACCTACTCCTTGCTCAGTGAACTGGACTCAACACCCCCTATTCACCGCACAAGAATATATCTGACTAGTAAGAATCTTAAAACCTATGTATTGATATCTCTCTGGAAGTGAGTCAAGTGGGTGTAAAGCGGCAGAAACACAGCCGTGAAAAGCAGGTAAACCCCATTATAAAAATAAATTCCTTTTAAAAACCCGTGAAACAAAGACAGTGAAAGAGAGAGAAATTCTTACAAAATTCGTTCAGGGGCTGTGATGCAACCTGGATTGACCATATCTAGACCCACAGCTGGAGGAGACATAAGGGTGGACACTCTCGGGGCTGAGAGGTTTGGTGAGGTTGGGGGAGCAAACGCAGAGCCTTTAAAGTAATACTGCCTGTTACCCATCCCATGGGTCCCAAATCTCCAGGTTCAAGGGCATCTTCCTACCTCGAAAACATGCATGAGAAACCCAGAAGGTGGTACACCGTGTGATCGGGAAAGGTTTCTAAAACGCACCTCATTTCTCATCTCCTTGTGCTCGGGTTCGCCATTCCAGCCGCTTTACTAGCAATCTCCCTCCTTGGAGAATCAGCACCTTTAACCTCCCGTTCCGTACAGCTTGCAATTTGTCCTGAGGATGAACGGGAAGAGGGGGAGCCAATGAGAGACTAGCTCTAGGTGTTGGGACAGGCACAGGTCACTCTATTTTCCCATCAGGAAGAAGAATTAACCACAGGCTCAGCCTGCCGCCCGGAAGCAGAATAGGGCCTGAGGCGATCCTGCGCTTTTGCGGCCAGCTCCCAAAAAAGCGAGTTGAAAAATGGAGCTCAGGGGCACTGCAATTCACAAACCTGCAGAGTTATAAATGATAACTCTCGTCCACAAATATATTGAGGGAAGGCAACGAAGAGGATCTGAAAGCAAGGCAGAATTGCAGGAAACAGATTTCAGGAGGTCGATTTGAATCGCCTTTAAAGCACATGAAAAGCGGCAAAACGTCGACAATGATGCCCTTGGTCAAAAAGGGCGTATGCGTTTTTTCCTGAATATATTCAGGAAAAAACGCATACGCCCTTTTTGGCCAACCAAGCAACCTGGAAAGGCAAATCAGCGCTACAAAGAAGTCTCGCTTCCCATCGGTCAAAAGGGCCATGCGGAAAAAAGTGTCAAAACCAGAAATGCAGAACAGGCCATGGAGAAATGGGAGCCTTGCTACGCTGATGGGCGGGATGTAAATTGCCAACAGCCACTCTGGAGAAGTGTACGGTGTGTCCTGAAACATCGAAAAAACACAGCTTAGAGCGCATAGGGCACTTCCACTCATGGGCGTATAAATTGGGAAAACTAAAAATCAGCAAGACACAGGCACCCCAAAGTTTGGGGCTGCTCTGTTGACAAGAACCTCCACTTCGTGACACCTTAAATATCCCAGGAAAGAGAAAAATGGATAAAGAAGTGGTGGTCCTTATGTACAATGGAATATCACTCAGCCATGAAATCAATGTCATAAGGCTAGTAGCAGCATGATGAGTGGCTTTAGCTTCGACGATTCTAAGTGAAATAAGTCACACAGAAAAACACACTTATCATAAGCTATCACTTATAGAGGGAATGTAAAAACCGCTACACTTGAACTGAATTACAAAACAGAACAGAGTCACACGTTTAGAAAACACACTATGGCTGCTTAACGGGAAAGGTGGGGTGGGGTGATGCATAAAAAAAGGGTTTCAAATGAGCTCAGATACCGTTCCATAAACCCAATATGTAATAGAAAGACCTACTCCTTGCTCAGTGAACTGGACTCAACACCCCCTATTCACCGCACAATAATATATCTGACTAGTAAGAATCTTAAAACCTATGTATTGATATCTCTCTGGAAGTGAGTCAAGTGGGTGTAAAGTGGCAGAAACACAGCCGTGAAAAGCAGCTAAACCCCATTATAAAAATAAATTCCTTTTAAAAACCCGTGAAACAAAGACAGTGAAAGAGAGAGAAATTCTTACAAAATTCGTTCAGGGGCTGTGATGCAACCTGGATTGACCATATCTAGACCCACAGCTGGAGGAGACATAAGGGTGGACACTCTCGGGGCTGAGAGGTTTGGTGAGGTTGGGGGAGCAAACGCAGAGCCTTTAAAGTAATACTGCCTGTTACCCATCCCATGGGTCCCAAATCTCCAGGTTCAAGGGCATCTTCCTACCTCGAAAACATGCATGAGAAACCCAGAAGGTGGTACACCGTGTGATCGGGAAAGGTTTCTAAAACGCACCTCATTTCTCATCTCCTTGTGCTCGGGTTCGCCATTCCAGCCGCTTTACTAGCAATCTCCCTCCTTGGAGAATCAGCACCTTTAACCTCCCGTTCCGTACAGCTTGCAATTTGTCCTGAGGATGAACGGGAAGAGGGGGAGCCAATGAGAGACTAGCTCTAGGTGTTGGGACAGGCACAGGTCACTCTATTTTCCCATCAGGAAGAAGAATTAACCACAGGCTCAGCCTGCCGCCCGGAAGCAGAATAGGGCCTGAGGCGATCCTGCGCTTTTGCGGCCAGCTCCCAAAAAAGCGAGTTGAAAAATGGAGCTCAGGGGCACTGCAATTCACAAACCTGCAGAGTTATAAATGATAACTCTCGTCCACAAATATATTGAGGGAAGGCAACGAAGAGGATCTGAAAGCAAGGCAGAATTGCAGGAAACAGATTTCAGGAGGTCGATTCGAATCGCCTTTAAAGCACATGAAAAGCGGCAAAACGTCGACAATGATGCCCTTGGCCAAAAAGGGCGTATGCGTTTTTTCCTGAATATATTCAGGAAAAAACGCATACGCCCTTTTTGGCCAACCAAGCAACCTGGAAAGGCAAATCAGCGCTACAAAGAAGTCTCGCTTCCCATCGGTCAAAAGGGCCATGCGGAAAAAAGTGTCAAAACCAGAAATGCAGAACAGGCCATGGAGAAATGGGAGCCTTGCTACGCTGATGGGCGGGATGTAAATTGCCAACAGCCACTCTGGAGAAGTGTACGGTGTGTCCTGAAACATCGAAAAAACACAGCTTAGAGCGCATAGGGCACTTCCACTCATGGGCGTATAAATTGGGAAAACTAAAAATCAGCAAGACACAGGCACCCCAAAGTTTGGGGCTGCTCTGTTGACAAGAACCTCCACTTCGTGACACCTTAAATATCCCAGGAAAGAGAAAAATGGATAAAGAAGTGGTGGTCCTTATGTACAATGGAATATCACTCAGCCATGAAATCAATGTCATAAGGCTAGTAGCAGCATGATGAGTGGCTTTAGCTACGACGATCCTATGTGAAATAAGTCATACAGAAAAACACACTTATCATAAGCTATCACTTATAGAGGGAATGTAAAAACCGCTACACTTGAACTGAATTACAAAACAGAACAGAGTCACACGTTTACAAAACACACTATGGCTGCTTAACGGGAAAGGTGGGGTGGGGTGATGCATAAAACAAGGGTTTCAAATGAGCTCAGATACCGTTCCATAAACCCAATATGTAATAGAAAGACCTACTCCTTGCTCAGTGAACTGGACTCAACACCCCCTATTCACCGCACAAGAATATATCTGACTAGTAAGAATCTTAAAACCTATGGATTGATATCTCTCTGGAAGTGAGTCAAGTGGCTGTAAAGCCGCATAAACACAGCCGTGAAAAGCAGGTAAACCCCATTATAAAAATAAATTCCTTTTAAAAACCCGTGAAACAAAGACAGTGAAAGAGAGAGAAATTCTTACAAAATTCGTTCAGGGGCTGTGATGCAACCTGGATTGACCATATCTAGACCCACAGCTGGAGGAGACATAAGGGTGGACACTCTCGGGGCTGAGAGGTTTGGTGAGGTTGGGGGAGCAAACGCAGAGCCTTTAAAGTAATACTGCCTGTTACCCATCCCATGGGTCCCAAATCTCCAGGTTCAAGGGCATCTTCCTACCTCGAAAACATGCATGAGAAACCCAGAAGGTGGTACACCGTGTGATCGGGAAAGGTTTCTAAAACGCACCTCATTTCTCATCTCCTTGTGCTCGGGTTCGCCATTCCAGCCGCTTTACTAGCAATCTCCCTCCTTGGAGAATCAGCACCTTTAACCTCCCGTTCCGTACAGCTTGCAATTTGTCCTGAGGATGAACGGGAAGAGGGGGAGCCAATGAGAGACTAGCTCTAGGTGTTGGGACAGGCACAGGTCACTCTATTTTCCCATCAGGAAGAAGAATTAACCACAGGCTCAGCCTGCCGCCCGGAAGCAGAATAGGGCCTGAGGCGATCCTGCACTTTTGCGGCCAGCTCCCAAAAAAGCGAGTTGAAAAATGGAGCTCAGGGGCACTGCAATTCACAAACCTGCAGAGTTATAAATGATAACTCTCGTCCACAAATATATTGAGGGAAGGCAACGAAGAGGATCTGAAAGCAAGGCAGAATTGCAGGAAACAGATTTCAGGAGGTCGATTTGAATCGCCTTTAAAGCACATGAAAAGCGGCAAAACGTCGACAATGATGCCCTTGGTCAAAAAGGGCGTATGCGTTTTTTCCTGAATATATTCAGGAAAAAACGCATACGCCCTTTTTGGCCAACCAAGCAACCTGGAAAGGCAAATCAGCGCTACAAAGAAGTCTCGCTTCCCATCGGTCAAAAGGGCCATGCGGAAAAAAGTGTCAAAACCAGAAATGCAGAACAGGCCATGGAGAAATGGGAGCCTTGCTACGCTGATGGGCGGGATGTAAATTGCCAACAGCCACTCTGGAGAAGTGTACGGTGTGTCCTGAAACATCGAAAAAACACAGCTTAGAGCGCATAGGGCACTTCCACTCATGGGCGTATAAATTGGGAAAACTAAAAATCAGCAAGACACAGGCACCCCAAAGTTTGGGGCTGCTCTGTTGACAAGAACCTCCACTTCGTGACACCTTAAATATCCCAGGAAAGAGAAAAATGGATAAAGAAGTGGTGGTCCTTATGTACAATGGAATATCACTCAGCCATGAAATCAATGTCATAAGGCTAGTAGCAGCATGATGAGTGGCTTTAGCTTCGACGATTCTAAGTGAAATAAGTCACACAGAAAAACACACTTATCATAAGCTATCACTTATAGAGGGAATGTAAAAACCGCTACACTTGAACTGAATTACAAAACAGAACAGAGTCACACGTTTACAAAACACACTATGGCTGCTTAACGGGAAAGGTGGGGTGGGGTGATGCATAAAACAAGGGTTTCAAATGAGCTCAGATACCGTTCCATAAACCCAATATGTAATAGAAAGACCTACTCCTTGCTCAGTGAACTGGACTCAACACCCCCTATTCACCGCACAAGAATATATCTGACTAGTAAGAATCTTAAAACCTATGTATTGATATCTCTCTGGAAGTGAGTCAAGTGGGTGTAAAGCGGCAGAAACACAGCCGTGAAAAGCAGCTAAACCCCATTATAAAAATAAATTCCTTTTAAAAACCCGTGAAACAAAGACAGTGAAAGAGAGAGAAATTCTTACAAAATTCGTTCAGGGGCTGTGATGCAACCTGGATTGACCATATCTAGACCCACAGCTGGAGGAGACATAAGGGTGGACACTCTCGGGGCTGAGAGGTTTGGTGAGGTTGGGGGAGCAAACGCAGAGCCTTTAAAGTAATACTGCCTGTTACCCATCCCATGGGTCCCAAATCTCCAGGTTCAAGGGCATCTTCCTACCTCGAAAACATGCATGAGAAACCCAGAAGGTGGTACACCGTGTGATCGGGAAAGGTTTCTAAAACGCACCTCATTTCTCATCTCCTTGTGCTCGGGTTCGCCATTCCAGCCGCTTTACTAGCAATCTCCCTCCTTGGAGAATCAGCACCTTTAACCTCCCGTTCCGTACAGCTTGCAATTTGTCCTGAGGATGAACGGGAAGAGGGGGAGCCAATGAGAGACTAGCTCTAGGTGTTGGGACAGGCACAGGTCACTCTATTTTCCCATCAGGAAGAAGAATTAACCACAGGCTCAGCCTGCCGCCCGGAAGCAGAATAGGGCCTGAGCCGATCCTGCGCTTTTGTGCCCAGCTCCCAAAAAAGCGAGTTGAAAAATGGAGCTCAGGGGCACTGCAATTCACAAACCTGCAGAGTTATAAATGATAACTCTCGTCCACAAATATATTGAGGGAAGGCAACGAAGAGGATCTGAAAGCAAGGCAGAATTGCAGGAAACAGATTTCAGGAGGTCGATTTGAATCGCCTTTAAAGCACATGAAAAGCGGCAAAACGTCGACAATGATGCCCTTGGTCAAAAAGGGCGTATGCGTTTTTTCCTGAATATATTCAGGAAAAAACGCATACGCCCTTTTTGGCCAACCAAGCAACCTGGAAAGGCAAATCAGCGCTACAAAGAAGTCTCGCTTCCCATCGGTCAAAAGGGCCATGCGGAAAAAAGTGTCAAAACCAGAAATGCAGAACAGGCCATGGAGAAATGGGAGCCTTGCTACGCTGATGGGCGGGATGTAAATTGCCAACAGCCACTCTGGAGAAGTGTACGGTGTGTCCTGAAACATCGAAAAAACACAGCTTAGAGCGCATAGGGCACTTCCACTCATGGGCGTATAAATTGGGAAAACTAAAAATCAGCAAGACACAGGCACCCCAAAGTTTGGGGCTGCTCTGTTGACAAGAACCTCCACTTCGTGACACCTTAAATATCCCAGGAAAGAGAAAAATGGATAAAGAAGTGGTGGTCCTTATGTACAATGGAATATCACTCAGCCATGAAATCAATGTCATAAGGCTAGTAGCAGCATGATGAGTGGCTTTAGCTTCGACGATTCTAAGTGAAATAAGTCACACAGAAAAACACACTTATCATAAGCTATCACTTATAGAGGGAATGTAAAAACCGCTACACTTGAACTGAATTACAAAACAGAACAGAGTCACACGTTTACAAAACACACTATGGCTGCTTAACGGGAAAGGTGGGGTGGGGTGATGCATAAAACAAGGGTTTCAAATGAGCTCAGATACCGTTCCATAAACCCAATATGTAATAGAAAGACCTACTCCTTGCTCAGTGAACTGGACTCAACACCCCCTATTCACCGCACAAGAATATATCTGACTAGTAAGAATCTTAAAACCTATGTATTGATATCTCTCTGGAAGTGAGTCAAGTGGGTGTAAAGCGGCAGAAACACAGCCGTGAAAAGCAGCTAAACCCCATTATAAAAATAAATTCCTTTTAAAAACCCGTGAAACAAAGACAGTGAAAGAGAGAGAAATTCTTACAAAATTCGTTCAGGGGCTGTGATGCAACCTGGATTGACCATATCTAGACCCACAGCTGGAGGAGACATAAGGGTGGACACTCTCGGGGCTGAGAGGTTTGGTGAGGTTGGGGGAGCAAACGCAGAGCCTTTAAAGTAATACTGCCTGTTACCCATCCCATGGGTCCCAAATCTCCAGGTTCAAGGGCATCTTCCTACCTCGAAAACATGCATGAGAAACCCAGAAGGTGGTACACCGTGTGATCGGGAAAGGTTTCTAAAACGCACCTCATTTCTCATCTCCTTGTGCTCGGGTTCGCCATTCCAGCCGCTTTACTAGCAATCTCCCTCCTTGGAGAATCAGCACCTTTAACCTCCCGTTCCGTACAGCTTGCAATTTGTCCTGAGGATGAACGGGAAGAGGGGGAGCCAATGAGAGACTAGCTCTAGGTGTTGGGACAGGCACAGGTCACTCTATTTTCCCATCAGGAAGAAGAATTAACCACAGGCTCAGCCTGCCGCCCGGAAGCAGAATAGGGCCTGAGCCGATCCTGCGCTTTTGTGCCCAGCTCCCAAAAAAGCGAGTTGAAAAATGGAGCTCAGGGGCACTGCAATTCACAAACCTGCAGAGTTATAAATGATAACTCTCGTCCACAAATATATTGAGGGAAGGCAACGAAGAGGATCTGAAAGCAAGGCAGAATTGCAGGAAACAGATTTCAGGAGGTCGATTCGAATCGCCTTTAAAGCACATGAAAAGCGGCAAAACGTCGACAATGATGCCCTTGGCCAAAAAGGGCGTATGCGTTTTTTCCTGAATATATTCAGGAAAAAACGCATACGCCCTTTTTGGCCAACCAAGCAACCTGGAAAGGCAAATCAGCGCTACAAAGAAGTCTCGCTTCCCATCGGTCAAAAGGGCCATGCGGAAAAAACTGTCAAAACCAGAAATGCAGAACAGGCCATGGAGAAATGGGAGCCTTGCTACGCTGATGGGCGGGATGTAAATTGCCAACAGCCACTCTGGAGAAGTGTACGGTGTGTCCTGAAACATCGAAAAAACACAGCTTAGAGCGCATAGGGCACTTCCACTCATGGGCGTATAAATTGGGAAAACTAAAAATCAGCAAGACACAGGCACCCCAAAGTTTGGGGCTGCTCTGTTGACAAGAACCTCCACTTCGTGACACCTTAAATATCCCAGGAAAGAGAAAAATGGATAAAGAAGTGGTGGTCCTTATGTACAATGGAATATCACTCAGCCATGAAATCAATGTCATAAGGCTAGTAGCAGCATGATGAGTGGCTTTAGCTTCGACGATTCTAAGTGAAATAAGTCACACAGAAAAACACACTTATCATAAGCTATCACTTATAGAGGGAATGTAAAAACCGCTACACTTGAACTGAATTACAAAACAGAACAGAGTCACACGTTTACAAAACACACTATGGCTGCTTAACGGGAAAGGTGGGGTGGGGTGATGCATAAAACAAGGGTTTCAAATGAGCTCAGATACCGTTCCATAAACCCAATATGTAATAGAAAGACCTACTCCTTGCTCAGTGAACTGGACTCAACACCCCCTATTCACCGCACAAGAATATATCTGACTAGTAAGAATCTTAAAACCTATGTATTGATATCTCTCTGGAAGTGAGTCAAGTGGGTGTAAAGCGGCAGAAACACAGCCGTGAAAAGCAGCTAAACCCCATTATAAAAATAAATTCCTTTTAAAAACCCGTGAAACAAAGACAGTGAAAGAGAGAGAAATTCTTACAAAATTCGTTCAGGGGCTGTGATGCAACCTGGATTGACCATATCTAGACCCACAGCTGGAGGAGACATAAGGGTGGACACTCTCGGGGCTGAGAGGTTTGGTGAGGTTGGGGGAGCAAACGCAGAGCCTTTAAAGTAATACTGCCTGTTACCCATCCCATGGGTCCCAAATCTCCAGGTTCAAGGGCATCTTCCTACCTCGAAAACATGCATGAGAAACCCAGAAGGTGGTACACCGTGTGATCGGGAAAGGTTTCTAAAACGCACCTCATTTCTCATCTCCTTGTGCTCGGGTTCGCCATTCCAGCCGCTTTACTAGCAATCTCCCTCCTTGGAGAATCAGCACCTTTAACCTCCCGTTCCGTACAGCTTGCAATTTGTCCTGAGGATGAACGGGAAGAGGGGGAGCCAATGAGAGACTAGCTCTAGGTGTTGGGACAGGCACAGGTCACTCTATTTTCCCATCAGGAAGAAGAATTAACCACAGGCTCAGCCTGCCGCCCGGAAGCAGAATAGGGCCTGAGGCGATCCTGCGCTTTTGCGGCCAGCTCCCAAAAAAGCGAGTTGAAAAATGGAGCTCAGGGGCACTGCAATTCACAAACCTGCAGAGTTATAAATGATAACTCTCGTCCACAAATATATTGAGGGAAGGCAACGAAGAGGATCTGAAAGCAAGGCAGAATTGCAGGAAACAGATTTCAGGAGGTCGATTTGAATCGCCTTTAAAGCACATGAAAAGCGGCAAAACGTCGACAATGATGCCCTTGGCCAAAAAGGGCGTATGCGTTTTTTCCTGAATATATTCAGGAAAAAACGCATACGCCCTTTTTGGCCAACCAAGCAACCTGGAAAGGCAAATCAGCGCTACAAAGAAGTCTCGCTTCCCATCGGTCAAAAGGGCCATGCGGAAAAAAGTGTCAAAACCAGAAATGCAGAACAGGCCATGGAGAAATGGGAGCCTTGCTACGCTGATGGGCGGGATGTAAATTGCCAACAGCCACTCTGGAGAAGTGTACGGTGTGTCCTGAAACATCGAAAAAACACAGCTTAGAGCGCATAGGGCACTTCCACTCATGGGCGTATAAATTGGGAAAACTAAAAATCAGCAAGACACAGGCACCCCAAAGTTTGGGGCTGCTCTGTTGACAAGAACCTCCACTTCGTGACACCTTAAATATCCCAGGAAAGAGAAAAATGGATAAAGAAGTGGTGGTCCTTATGTACAATGGAATATCACTCAGCCATGAAATCAATGTCATAAGGCTAGTAGCAGCATGATGAGTGGCCTTAGCTACGACGATCCTATGTGAAATAAGTCATACAGAAAAACACACTTATCATAAGCTATCACTTATAGAGGGAATGTAAAAACCGCTACACTTGAACTGAATTACAAAACAGAACAGAGTCACACGTTTACAAAACACACTATGGCTGCTTAACGGGAAAGGTGGGGTGGGGTGATGCATAAAACAAGGGTTTCAAATGAGCTCAGATACCGTTCCATAAACCCAATATGTAATAGAAAGACCTACTCCTTGCTCAGTGAACTGGACTCAACACCCCCTATTCACCGCACAAGAATATATCTGACTAGTAAGAATCTTAAAACCTATGTATTGATATCTCTCTGGAAGTGAGTCAAGTGGGTGTAAAGCGGCAGAAACACAGCCGTGAAAAGCAGCTAAACCCCATTATAAAAATAAATTCCTTTTAAAAACCCGTGAAACAAAGACAGTGAAAGAGAGAGAAATTCTTACAAAATTCGTTCAGGGGCTGTGATGCAACCTGGATTGACCATATCTAGACCCACAGCTGGAGGAGACATAAGGGTGGACACTCTCGGGGCTGAGAGGTTTGGTGAGGTTGGGGGAGCAAACGCAGAGCCTTTAAAGTAATACTGCCTGTTACCCATCCCATGGGTCCCAAATCTCCAGGTTCAAGGGCATCTTCCTACCTCGAAAACATGCATGAGAAACCCAGAAGGTGGTACACCGTGTGATCGGGAAAGGTTTCTAAAACGCACCTCATTTCTCATCTCCTTGTGCTCGGGTTCGCCATTCCAGCCGCTTTACTAGCAATCTCCCTCCTTGGAGAATCAGCACCTTTAACCTCCCGTTCCTTACAGCTTGCAATTTGTCCTGAGGATGAACGGGAAGAGGGGGAGCCAATGAGAGACTAGCTCTAGGTGTTGGGACAGGCACAGGTCACTCTATTTTCCCATCAGGAAGAAGAATTAACCACAGGCTCAGCCTGCCGCCCGGAAGCAGAATAGGGCCTGAGCCGATCCTGCGCTTTTGTGCCCAGCTCCCAAAAAAGCGAGTTGAAAAATGGAGCTCAGGGGCACTGCAATTCACAAACCTGCAGAGTTATAAATGATAACTCTCGTCCACAAATATATTGAGGGAAGGCAACGAAGAGGATCTGAAAGCAAGGCAGAATTGCAGGAAACAGATTTCAGGAGGTCGATTCGAATCGCCTTTAAAGCACATGAAAAGCGGCAAAACGTCGACAATGATGCCCTTGGCCAAAAAGGGCGTATGCGTTTTTTCCTGAATATATTCAGGAAAAAACGCATACGCCCTTTTTGGCCAACCAAGCAACCTGGAAAGGCAAATCAGCGCTACAAAGAAGTCTCGCTTCCCATCGGTCAAAAGGGCCATGCGGAAAAAACTGTCAAAACCAGAAATGCAGAACAGGCCATGGAGAAATGGGAGCCTTGCTACGCTGATGGGCGGGATGTAAATTGCCAACAGCCACTCTGGAGAAGTGTACGGTGTGTCCTGAAACATCGAAAAAACACAGCTTAGAGCGCATAGGGCACTTCCACTCATGGGCGTATAAATTGGGAAAACTAAAAATCAGCAAGACACAGGCACCCCAAAGTTTGGGGCTGCTCTGTTGACAAGAACCTCCACTTCGTGACACCTTAAATATCCCAGGAAAGAGAAAAATGGATAAAGAAGTGGTGGTCCTTATGTACAATGGAATATCACTCAGCCATGAAATCAATGTCATAAGGCTAGTAGCAGCATGATGAGTGGCTTTAGCTTCGACGATTCTAAGTGAAATAAGTCACACAGAAAAACACACTTATCATAAGCTATCACTTATAGAGGGAATGTAAAAACCGCTACACTTGAACTGAATTACAAAACAGAACAGAGTCACACGTTTACAAAACACACTATGGCTGCTTAACGGGAAAGGTGGGGTGGGGTGATGCATAAAACAAGGGTTTCAAATGAGCTCAGATACCGTTCCATAAACCCAATATGTAATAGAAAGACCTACTCCTTGCTCAGTGAACTGGACTCAACACCCCCTATTCACCGCACAAGAATATATCTGACTAGTAAGAATCTTAAAACCTATGTATTGATATCTCTCTGGAAGTGAGTCAAGTGGGTGTAAAGCGGCAGAAACACAGCCGTGAAAAGCAGCTAAACCCCATTATAAAAATAAATTCCTTTTAAAAACCCGTGAAACAAAGACAGTGAAAGAGAGAGAAATTCTTACAAAATTCGTTCAGGGGCTGTGATGCAACCTGGATTGACCATATCTAGACCCACAGCTGGAGGAGACATAAGGGTGGACACTCTCGGGGCTGAGAGGTTTGGTGAGGTTGGGGGAGCAAACGCAGAGCCTTTAAAGTAATACTGCCTGTTACCCATCCCATGGGTCCCAAATCTCCAGGTTCAAGGGCATCTTCCTACCTCGAAAACATGCATGAGAAACCCAGAAGGTGGTACACCGTGTGATCGGGAAAGGTTTCTAAAACGCACCTCATTTCTCATCTCCTTGTGCTCGGGTTCGCCATTCCAGCCGCTTTACTAGCAATCTCCCTCCTTGGAGAATCAGCACCTTTAACCTCCCGTTCCGTACAGCTTGCAATTTGTCCTGAGGATGAACGGGAAGAGGGGGAGCCAATGAGAGACTAGCTCTAGGTGTTGGGACAGGCACAGGTCACTCTATTTTCCCATCAGGAAGAAGAATTAACCACAGGCTCAGCCTGCCGCCCGGAAGCAGAATAGGGCCTGAGGCGATCCTGCGCTTTTGCGGCCAGCTCCCAAAAAAGCGAGTTGAAAAATGGAGCTCAGGGGCACTGCAATTCACAAACCTGCAGAGTTATAAATGATAACTCTCGTCCACAAATATATTGAGGGAAGGCAACGAAGAGGATCTGAAAGCAAGGCAGAATTGCAGGAAACAGATTTCAGGAGGTCGATTTGAATCGCCTTTAAAGCACATGAAAAGCGGCAAAACGTCGACAATGATGCCCTTGGCCAAAAAGGGCGTATGCGTTTTTTCCTGAATATATTCAGGAAAAAACGCATACGCCCTTTTTGGCCAACCAAGCAACCTGGAAAGGCAAATCAGCGCTACAAAGAAGTCTCGCTTCCCATCGGTCAAAAGGGCCATGCGGAAAAAAGTGTCAAAACCAGAAATGCAGAACAGGCCATGGAGAAATGGGAGCCTTGCTACGCTGATGGGCGGGATGTAAATTGCCAACAGCCACTCTGGAGAAGTGTACGGTGTGTCCTGAAACATCGAAAAAACACAGCTTAGAGCGCATAGGGCACTTCCACTCATGGGCGTATAAATTGGGAAAACTAAAAATCAGCAAGACACAGGCACCCCAAAGTTTGGGGCTGCTCTGTTGACAAGAACCTCCACTTCGTGACACCTTAAATATCCCAGGAAAGAGAAAAATGGATAAAGAAGTGGTGGTCCTTATGTACAATGGAATATCACTCAGCCATGAAATCAATGTCATAAGGCTAGTAGCAGCATGATGAGTGGCCTTAGCTACGACGATCCTATGTGAAATAAGTCATACAGAAAAACACACTTATCATAAGCTATCACTTATAGAGGGAATGTAAAAACCGCTACACTTGAACTGAATTACAAAACAGAACAGAGTCACACGTTTACAAAACACACTATGGCTGCTTAACGGGAAAGGTGGGGTGGGGTGATGCATAAAACAAGGGTTTCAAATGAGCTCAGATACCGTTCCATAAACCCAATATGTAATAGAAAGACCTACTCCTTGCTCAGTGAACTGGACTCAACACCCCCTATTCACCGCACAAGAATATATCTGACTAGTAAGAATCTTAAAACCTATGTATTGATATCTCTCTGGAAGTGAGTCAAGTGGGTGTAAAGCGGCAGAAACACAGCCGTGAAAAGCAGGTAAACCCCATTATAAAAATAAATTCCTTTTAAAAACCCGTGAAACAAAGACAGTGAAAGAGAGAGAAATTCTTACAAAATTCGTTCAGGGGCTGTGATGCAACCTGGATTGACCATATCTAGACCCACAGCTGGAGGAGACATAAGGGTGGACACTCTCGGGGCTGAGAGGTTTGGTGAGGTTGGGGGAGCAAACGCAGAGCCTTTAAAGTAATACTGCCTGTTACCCATCCCATGGGTCCCAAATCTCCAGGTTCAAGGGCATCTTCCTACCTCGAAAACATGCATGAGAAACCCAGAAGGTGGTACACCGTGTGATCGGGAAAGGTTTCTAAAACGCACCTCATTTCTCATCTCCTTGTGCTCGGGTTCGCCATTCCAGCCGCTTTACTAGCAATCTCCCTCCTTGGAGAATCAGCACCTTTAACCTCCCGTTCCGTACAGCTTGCAATTTGTCCTGAGGATGAACGGGAAGAGGGGGAGCCAATGAGAGACTAGCTCTAGGTGTTGGGACAGGCACAGGTCACTCTATTTTCCCATCAGGAAGAAGAATTAACCACAGGCTCAGCCTGCCGCCCGGAAGCAGAATAGGGCCTGAGCCGATCCTGCGCTTTTGTGCCCAGCTCCCAAAAAAGCGAGTTGAAAAATGGAGCTCAGGGGCACTGCAATTCACAAACCTGCAGAGTTATAAATGATAACTCTCGTCCACAAATATATTGAGGGAAGGCAACGAAGAGGATCTGAAAGCAAGGCAGAATTGCAGGAAACAGATTTCAGGAGGTCGATTCGAATCGCCTTTAAAGCACATGAAAAGCGGCAAAACGTCGACAATGATGCCCTTGGCCAAAAAGGGCGTATGCGTTTTTTCCTGAATATATTCAGGAAAAAACGCATACGCCCTTTTTGGCCAACCAAGCAACCTGGAAAGGCAAATCAGCGCTACAAAGAAGTCTCGCTTCCCATCGGTCAAAAGGGCCATGCGGAAAAAAGTGTCAAAACCAGAAATGCAGAACAGGCCATGGAGAAATGGGAGCCTTGCTACGCTGATGGGCGGGATGTAAATTGCCAACAGCCACTCTGGAGAAGTGTACGGTGTGTCCTGAAACATCGAAAAAACACAGCTTAGAGCGCATAGGGCACTTCCACTCATGGGCGTATAAATTGGGAAAACTAAAAATCAGCAAGACACAGGCACCCCAAAGTTTGGGGCTGCTCTGTTGACAAGAACCTCCACTTCGTGACACCTTAAATATCCCAGGAAAGAGAAAAATGGATAAAGAAGTGGTGGTCCTTATGTACAATGGAATATCACTCAGCCATGAAATCAATGTCATAAGGCTAGTAGCAGCATGATGAGTGGCTTTAGCTTCGACGATTCTAAGTGAAATAAGTCACACAGAAAAACACACTTATCATAAGCTATCACTTATAGAGGGAATGTAAAAACCGCTACACTTGAACTGAATTACAAAACAGAACAGAGTCACACGTTTAGAAAACACACTATGGCTGCTTAACGGGAAAGGTGGGGTGGGGTGATGCATAAAAAAAGGGTTTCAAATGAGCTCAGATACCGTTCCATAAACCCAATATGTAATAGAAAGACCTACTCCTTGCTCAGTGAACTGGACTCAACACCCCCTATTCACCGCACAAGAATATATCTGACTAGTAAGAATCTTAAAACCTATGTATTGATATCTCTCTGGAAGTGAGTCAAGTGGGTGTAAAGCGGCAGAAACACAGCCGTGAAAAGCAGCTAAACCCCATTATAAAAATAAATTCCTTTTAAAAACCCGTGAAACAAAGACAGTGAAAGAGAGAGAAATTCTTACAAAATTCGTTCAGGGGCTGTGATGCAACCTGGATTGACCATATCTAGACCCACAGCTGGAGGAGACATAAGGGTGGACACTCTCGGGGCTGAGAGGTTTGGTGAGGTTGGGGGAGCAAACGCAGAGCCTTTAAAGTAATACTGCCTGTTACCCATCCCATGGGTCCCAAATCTCCAGGTTCAAGGGCATCTTCCTACCTCGAAAACATGCATGAGAAACCCAGAAGGTGGTACACCGTGTGATCGGGAAAGGTTTCTAAAACGCACCTCATTTCTCATCTCCTTGTGCTCGGGTTCGCCATTCCAGCCGCTTTACTAGCAATCTCCCTCCTTGGAGAATCAGCACCTTTAACCTCCCGTTCCGTACAGCTTGCAATTTGTCCTGAGGATGAACGGGAAGAGGGGGAGCCAATGAGAGACTAGCTCTAGGTGTTGGGACAGGCACAGGTCACTCTATTTTCCCATCAGGAAGAAGAATTAACCACAGGCTCAGCCTGCCGCCCGGAAGCAGAATAGGGCCTGAGGCAATCCTGCGCTTTTGTGGCCAGCTCCCAAAAAAGCGAGTTGAAAAATGGAGCTCAGGGGCACTGCAATTCACAAACCTGCAGAGTTATAAATGATAACTCTCGTCCACAAATATATTGAGGGAAGGCAACGAAGAGGATCTGAAAGCAAGGCAGAATTGCAGGAAACAGATTTCAGGAGGTCGATTCGAATCGCCTTTAAAGCACATGAAAAGCGGCAAAACGTCGACAATGATGCCCTTGGCCAAAAAGGGCGTATGCGTTTTTTCCTGAATATATTCAGGAAAAAACGCATACGCCCTTTTTGGCCAACCAAGCAACCTGGAAAGGCAAATCAGCGCTACAAAGAAGTCTCGCTTCCCATCGGTCAAAAGGGCCATGCGGAAAAAAGTGTCAAAACCAGAAATGCAGAACAGGCCATGGAGAAATGGGAGCCTTGCTACGCTGATGGGCGGGATGTAAATTGCCAACAGCCACTCTGGAGAAGTGTACGGTGTGTCCTGAAACATCGAAAAAACACAGCTTAGAGCGCATAGGGCACTTCCACTCATGGGCGTATAAATTGGGAAAACTAAAAATCAGCAAGACACAGGCACCCCAAAGTTTGGGGCTGCTCTGTTGACAAGAACCTCCACTTCGTGACACCTTAAATATCCCAGGAAAGAGAAAAATGGATAAAGAAGTGGTGGTCCTTATGTACAATGGAATATCACTCAGCCATGAAATCAATGTCATAAGGCTAGTAGCAGCATGATGAGTGGCTTTAGCTTCGACGATTCTAAGTGAAATAAGTCACACAGAAAAACACACTTATCATAAGCTATCACTTATAGAGGGAATGTAAAAACCGCTACACTTGAACTGAATTACAAAACAGAACAGAGTCACACGTTTAGAAAACACACTATGGCTGCTTAACGGGAAAGGTGGGGTGGGGTGATGCATAAAACAAGGGTTTCAAATGAGCTCAGATACCGTTCCATAAACCCAATATGTAATAGAAAGACCTACTCCTTGCTCAGTGAACTGGACTCAACACCCCCTATTCACCGCACAAGAATATATCTGACTAGTAAGAATCTTAAAACCTATGTATTGATATCTCTCTGGAAGTGAGTCAAGTGGCTGTAAAGCGGCAGAAACACAGCCGTGAAAAGCAGCTAAACCCCATTATAAAAATAAATTCCTTTTAAAAACCCGTGAAACAAAGACAGTGAAAGAGAGAGAATTTCTTACAAAATTCGTTCAGGGGCTGTGATGCAACCTGGATTGACCATATCTAGACCCACAGCTGGAGGAGACATAAGGGTGGACACTCTCGGGGCTGAGAGGTTTGGTGAGGTTGGGGGAGCAAACGCAGAGCCTTTAAAGTAATACTGCCTGTTACCCATCCCATGGGTCCCAAATCTCCAGGTTCAAGGGCATCTTCCTACCTCGAAAACATGCATGAGAAACCCAGAAGGTGGTACACCGTGTGATCGGGAAAGGTTTCTAAAACGCACCTCATTTCTCATCTCCTTGTGCTCGGGTTCGCCATTCCAGCCGCTTTACTAGCAATCTCCCTCCTTGGAGAATCAGCACCTTTAACCTCCCGTTCCGTACAGCTTGCAATTTGTCCTGAGGATGAACGGGAAGAGGGGGAGCCAATGAGAGACTAGCTCTAGGTGTTGGGACAGGCACAGGTCACTCTATTTTCCCATCAGGAAGAAGAATTAACCACAGGCTCAGCCTGCCGCCCGGAAGCAGAATAGGGCCTGAGGCAATCCTGCGCTTTTGCGGCCAGCTCCCAAAAAAGCGAGTTGAAAAATGGAGCTCAGGGGCACTGCAATTCACAAACCTGCAGAGTTATAAATGATAACTCTCGTCCACAAATATATTGAGGGAAGGCAACGAAGAGGATCTGAAAGCAAGGCAGAATTGCAGGAAACAGATTTCAGGAGGTCGATTCGAATCGCCTTTAAAGCACATGAAAAGCGGCAAAACGTCGACAATGATGCCCTTGGCCAAAAAGGGCGTATGCGTTTTTTCCTGAATATATTCAGGAAAAAACGCATACGCCCTTTTTGGCCAACCAAGCAACCTGGAAAGGCAAATCAGCGCTACAAAGAAGTCTCGCTTCCCATCGGTCAAAAGGGCCATGCAGAAAAAAGTGTCAAAACCAGAAATGCAGAAAAGGCCATGGAGAAATGGGAGCCTTGCTACGCTGATGGGCGGGATGTAAATTGCCAACAGCCACTCTGGAGAAGTGTACGGTGTGTCCTGAAACATCGAAAAAACACAGCTTAGAGCGCATAGGGCACTTCCACTCATGGGCGTATAAATTGGGAAAACTAAAAATCAGCAAGACACAGGCACCCCAAAGTTGGGGGCTGCTCTGTTGACAAGAACCTCCACTTCGTGACACCTTAAATATCCCAGGAAAGAGAAAAATGGATAAAGAAGTGGTGGTCCTTATGTACAATGGAATATCACTCAGCCATGAAATCAATGTCATAAGGCTAGTAGCAGCATGATGAGTGGCTTTAGCTACGACGATCCTATGTGAAATAAGTCATACAGAAAAACACACTTATCATAAGCTATCACTTATAGAGGGAATGTAAAAACCGCTACACTTGAACTGAATTACAAAACAGAACAGAGTCACACGTTTACAAAACACACTATGGCTGCTTAACGGGAAAGGTGGGGTGGGGTGATGCATAAAACAAGGGTTTCAAATGAGCTCAGATACCGTTCCATAAACCCAATATGTAATAGAAAGACCTACTCCTTGCTCAGTGAACTGGACTCAACACCCCCTATTCACCGCACAAGAATATATCTGACTAGTAAGAATCTTAAAACCTATGTATTGATATCTCTCTGGAAGTGAGTCAAGTGGGTGTAAAGCGGCAGAAACACAGCCGTGAAAAGCAGCTAAACCCCATTATAAAAATAAATTCCTTTTAAAAACCCGTGAAACAAAGACAGTGAAAGAGAGAGAAATTCTTACAAAATTCGTTCAGGGGCTGTGATGCAACCTGGATTGACCATATCTAGACCCACAGCTGGAGGAGACATAAGGGTGGACACTCTCGGGGCTGAGAGGTTTGGTGAGGTTGGGGGAGCAAACGCAGAGCCTTTAAAGTAATACTGCCTGTTACCCATCCCATGGGTCCCAAATCTCCAGGTTCAAGGGCATCTTCCTACCTCGAAAACATGCATGAGAAACCCAGAAGGTGGTACACCGTGTGATCGGGAAAGGTTTCTAAAACGCACCTCATTTCTCATCTCCTTGTGCTCGGGTTCGCCATTCCAGCCGCTTTACTAGCAATCTCCCTCCTTGGAGAATCAGCACCTTTAACCTCCCGTTCCGTACAGCTTGCAATTTGTCCTGAGGATGAACGGGAAGAGGGGGAGCCAATGAGAGACTAGCTCTAGGTGTTGGGACAGGCACAGGTCACTCTATTTTCCCATCAGGAAGAAGAATTAACCACAGGCTCAGCCTGCCGCCCGGAAGCAGAATAGGGCCTGAGGCAATCCTGCGCTTTTGTGGCCAGCTCCCAAAAAAGCGAGTTGAAAAATGGAGCTCAGGGGCACTGCAATTCACAAACCTGCAGAGTTATAAATGATAACTCTCGTCCACAAATATATTGAGGGAAGGCAACGAAGAGGATCTGAAAGCAAGGCAGAATTGCAGGAAACAGATTTCAGGAGGTCGATTCGAATCGCCTTTAAAGCACATGAAAAGCGGCAAAACGTCGACAATGATGCCCTTGGCCAAAAAGGGCGTATGCGTTTTTTCCTGAATATATTCAGGAAAAAACGCATACGCCCTTTTTGGCCAACCAAGCAACCTGGAAAGGCAAATCAGCGCTACAAAGAAGTCTCGCTTCCCATCGGTCAAAAGGGCCATGCGGAAAAAAGTGTCAAAACCAGAAATGCAGAAAAGGCCATGGAGAAATGGGAGCCTTGCTACGCTGATGGGCGGGATGTAAATTGCCAACAGCCACTCTGGAGAAGTGTACGGTGTGTCCTGAAACATCGAAAAAACACAGCTTAGAGCGCATAGGGCACTTCCACTCATGGGCGTATAAATTGGGAAAACTAAAAATCAGCAAGACACAGACACCCCAAAGTTTGGGGCTGCTCTGTTGACAAGAACCTCCACTTCGTGACACCTTAAATATCCCAGGAAAGAGAAAAATGGATAAAGAAGTGGTGGTCCTTATGTACAATGGAATATCACTCAGCCATGAAATCAATGTCATAAGGCTAGTAGCAGCATGATGAGTGGCTTTAGCTACGACGATCCTATGTGAAATAAGTCATACAGAAAAACACACTTATCATAAGCTATCACTTATAGAGGGAATGTAAAAACCGCTACACTTGAACTGAATTACAAAACAGAACAGAGTCACACGTTTACAAAACACACTATGGCTGCTTAACGGGAAAGGTGGGGTGGGGTGATGCATAAAACAAGGGTTTCAAATGAGCTCAGATACCGTTCCATAAACCCAATATGTAATAGAAAGACCTACTCCTTGCTCAGTGAACTGGACTCAACACCCCCTATTCACCGCACAAGAATATATCTGACTAGTAAGAATCTTAAAACCTATGTATTGATATCTCTCTGGAAGTGAGTCAAGTGGGTGTAAAGCGGCAGAAACACAGCCGTGAAAAGCAGCTAAACCCCATTATAAAAATAAATTCCTTTTAAAAACCCGTGAAACAAAGACAGTGAAAGAGAGAGAAATTCTTACAAAATTCGTTCAGGGGCTGTGATGCAACCTGGATTGACCATATCTAGACCCACAGCTGGAGGAGACATAAGGGTGGACACTCTCGGGGCTGAGAGGTTTGGTGAGGTTGGGGGAGCAAACGCAGAGCCTTTAAAGTAATACTGCCTGTTACCCATCCCATGGGTCCCAAATCTCCAGGTTCAAGGGCATCTTCCTACCTCGAAAACATGCATGAGAAACGCAGAAGGTGGTACACCGTGTGATCGGGAAAGGTTTCTAAAACGCACCTCATTTCTCATCTCCTTGTGCTCGGGTTCGCCATTCCAGCCGCTTTACTAGCAATCTCCCTCCTTGGAGAATCAGCACCTTTAACCTCCCGTTCCGTACAGCTTGCAATTTGTCCTGAGGATGAACGGGAAGAGGGGGAGCCAATGAGAGACTAGCTCTAGGTGTTGGGACAGGCACAGGTCACTCTATTTTCCCATCAGGAAGAAGAATTAACCACAGGCTCAGCCTGCCGCCCGGAAGCAGAATAGGGCCTGAGGCGATCCTGCGCTTTTGCGGCCAGCTCCCAAAAAAGCGAGTTGAAAAATGGAGCTCAGGGGCACTGCAATTCACAAACCTGCAGAGTTATAAATGATAACTCTCGTCCACAAATATATTGAGGGAAGGCAACGAAGAGGATCTGAAAGCAAGGCAGAATTGCAGGAAACAGATTTCAGGAGGTCGATTCGAATCGCCTTTAAAGCACATGAAAAGCGGCAAAACGTCGACAATGATGCCCTTGGCCAAAAAGGGCGTATGCGTTTTTTCCTGAATATATTCAGGAAAAAACGCATACGCCCTTTTTGGCCAACCAAGCAACCTGGAAAGGCAAATCAGCGCTACAAAGAAGTCTCGCTTCCCATCGGTCAAAAGGGCCATGCGGAAAAAACTGTCAAAACCAGAAATGCAGAAAAGGCCATGGAGAAATGGGAGCCTTGCTACGCTGATGGGCGGGATGTAAATTGCCAACAGCCACTCTGGAGAAGTGTACGGTGTGTCCTGAAACATCGAAAAAACACAGCTTAGAGCGCATAGGGCACTTCCACTCATGGGCGTATAAATTGGGAAAACTAAAAATCAGCAAGACACAGGCACCCCAAAGTTTGGGGCTGCTCTGTTGACAAGAACCTCCACTTCGTGACACCTTAAATATCCCAGGAAAGAGAAAAATGGATAAAGAAGTGGTGGTCCTTATGTACAATGGAATATCACTCAGCCATGAAATCAATGTCATAAGGCTAGTAGCAGCATGATGAGTGGCTTTAGCTACGACGATCCTATGTGAAATAAGTCATACAGAAAAACACACTTATCATAAGCTATCACTTATAGAGGGAATGTAAAAACCGCTACACTTGAACTGAATTACAAAACAGAACAGAGTCACACGTTTACAAAACACACTATGGCTGCTTAACGGGAAAGGTGGGGTGGGGTGATGCATAAAACAAGGGTTTCAAATGAGCTCAGATACCGTTCCATAAACCCAATATGTAATAGAAAGACCTACTCCTTGCTCAGTGAACTGGACTCAACACCCCCTATTCACCGCACAAGAATATATCTGACTAGTAAGAATCTTAAAACCTATGTATTGATATCTCTCTGGAAGTGAGTCAAGTGGGTGTAAAGCGGCAGAAACACAGCCGTGAAAAGCAGCTAAACCCCATTATAAAAATAAATTCCTTTTAAAAACCCGTGAAACAAAGACAGTGAAAGAGAGAGAAATTCTTACAAAATTCGTTCAGGGGCTGTGATGCAACCTGGATTGACCATATCTAGACCCACAGCTGGAGGAGACATAAGGGTGGACACTCTCGGGGCTGAGAGGTTTGGTGAGGTTGGGGGAGCAAACGCAGAGCCTTTAAAGTAATACTGCCTGTTACCCATCCCATGGGTCCCAAATCTCCAGGTTCAAGGGCATCTTCCTACCTCGAAAACATGCATGAGAAACCCAGAAGGTGGTACACCGTGTGATCGGGAAAGGTTTCTAAAACGCACCTCATTTCTCATCTCCTTGTGCTCGGGTTCGCCATTCCAGCCGCTTTACTAGCAATCTCCCTCCTTGGAGAATCAGCACCTTTAACCTCCCATTCCGTACAGCTTGCAATTTGTCCTGAGGATGAACGGGAAGAGGGGGAGCCAATGAGAGACTAGCTCTAGGTGTTGGGACAGGCACAGGTCACTCTATTTTCCCATCAGGAAGAAGAATTAACCACAGGCTCAGCCTGCCGCCCGGAAGCAGAATAGGGCCTGAGGCGATCCTGCGCTTTTGCGGCCAGCTCCCAAAAAAGCGAGTTGAAAAATGGAGCTCAGGGGCACTGCAATTCACAAACCTGCAGAGTTATAAATGATAACTCTCGTCCACAAATATATTGAGGGAAGGCAACGAAGAGGATCTGAAAGCAAGGCAGAATTGCAGGAAACAGATTTCAGGAGGTCGATTCGAATCGCCTTTAAAGCACATGAAAAGCGGCAAAACGTCGACAATGATGCCCTTGGCCAAAAAGGGCGTATGCGTTTTTTCCTGAATATATTCAGGAAAAAACGCATACGCCCTTTTTGGCCAACCAAGCAACCTGGAAAGGCAAATCAGCGCTACAAAGAAGTCTCGCTTCCCATCGGTCAAAAGGGCCATGCGGAAAAAACTGTCAAAACCAGAAATGCAGAACAGGCCATGGAGAAATGGGAGCCTTGCTACGCTGATGGGCGGGATGTAAATTGCCAACAGCCACTCTGGAGAAGTGTACGGTGTGTCCTGAAACATCGAAAAAACACAGCTTAGAGCGCATAGGGCACTTCCACTCATGGGCGTATAAATTGGGAAAACTAAAAATCAGCAAGACACAGGCACCCCAAAGTTTGGGGCTGCTCTGTTGACAAGAACCTCCACTTCGTGACACCTTAAATATCCCAGGAAAGAGAAAAATGGATAAAGAAGTGGTGGTCCTTATGTACAATGGAATATCACTCAGCCATGAAATCAATGTCATAAGGCTAGTAGCAGCATGATGAGTGGCTTTAGCTACGACGATCCTATGTGAAATAAGTCATACAGAAAAACACACTTATCATAAGCTATCACTTATAGAGGGAATGTAAAAACCGCTACACTTGAACTGAATTACAAAACAGAACAGAGTCACACGTTTACAAAACACACTATGGCTGCTTAACGGGAAAGGTGGGGTGGGGTGATGCATAAAACAAGGGTTTCAAATGAGCTCAGATACCGTTCCATAAACCCAATATGTAATAGAAAGACCTACTCCTTGCTCAGTGAACTGGACTCAACACCCCCTATTCACCGCACAAGAATATATCTGACTAGTAAGAATCTTAAAACCTATGTATTGATATCTCTCTGGAAGTGAGTCAAGTGGCTGTAAAGCGGCAGAAACACAGCCGTGAAAAGCAGCTAAACCCCATTATAAAAATAAATTCCTTTTAAAAACCCGTGAAACAAAGACAGTGAAAGAGAGAGAAATTCTTACAAAATTCGTTCAGGGGCTGTGATGCAACCTGGATTGACCATATCTAGACCCACAGCTGGAGGAGACATAAGGGTGGACACTCTCGGGGCTGAGAGGTTTGGTGAGGTTGGGGGAGCAAACGCAGAGCCTTTAAAGTAATACTGCCTGTTACCCATCCCATGGGTCCCAAATCTCCAGGTTCAAGGGCATCTTCCTACCTCGAAAACATGCATGAGAAACCCAGAAGGTGGTACACCGTGTGATCGGGAAAGGTTTCTAAAACGCACCTCATTTCTCATCTCCTTGTGCTCGGGTTCGCCATTCCAGCCGCTTTACTAGCAATCTCCCTCCTTGGAGAATCAGCACCTTTAACCTCCCGTTCCGTACAGCTTGCAATTTGTCCTGAGGATGAACGGGAAGAGGGGGAGCCAATGAGAGACTAGCTCTAGGTGTTGGGACAGGCACAGGTCACTCTATTTTCCCATCAGGAAGAAGAATTAACCACAGGCTCAGCCTGCCGCCTGGAAGCAGAATAGGGCCTGAGCCGATCCTGCGCTTTTGTGCCCAGCTCCCAAAAAAGCGAGTTGAAAAATGGAGCTCAGGGGCACTGCAATTCACAAACCTGCAGAGTTATAAATGATAACTCTCGTCCACAAATATATTGAGGGAAGGCAACGAAGAGGATCTGAAAGCAAGGCAGAATTGCAGGAAACAGATTTCAGGAGGTCGATTCGAATCGCCTTTAAAGCACATGAAAAGCGGCAAAACGTCGACAATGATGCCCTTGGCCAAAAAGGGCGTATGCGTTTTTTCCTGAATATATTCAGGAAAAAACGCATACGCCCTTTTTGGCCAACCAAGCAACCTGGAAAGGCAAATCAGCGCTACAAAGAAGTCTCGCTTCCCATCGGTCAAAAGGGCCATGCGGAAAAAACTGTCAAAACCAGAAATGCAGAACAGGCCATGGAGAAATGGGAGCCTTGCTACGCTGATGGGCGGGATGTAAATTGCCAACAGCCACTCTGGAGAAGTGTACGGTGTGTCCTGAAACATCGAAAAAACACAGCTTAGAGCGCATAGGGCACTTCCACTCATGGGCGTATAAATTGGGAAAACTAAAAATCAGCAAGACACAGGCACCCCAAAGTTTGGGGCTGCTCTGTTGACAAGAACCTCCACTTCGTGACACCTTAAATATCCCAGGAAAGAGAAAAATGGATAAAGAAGTGGTGGTCCTTATGTACAATGGAATATCACTCAGCCATGAAATCAATGTCATAAGGCTAGTAGCAGCATGATGAGTGGCTTTAGCTTCGACGATTCTAAGTGAAATAAGTCACACAGAAAAACACACTTATCATAAGCTATCACTTATAGAGGGAATGTAAAAACCGCTACACTTGAACTGAATTACAAAACAGAACAGAGTCACACGTTTACAAAACACACTATGGCTGCTTAACGGGAAAGGTGGGGTGGGGTGATGCATAAAACAAGGGTTTCAAATGAGCTCAGATACCGTTCCATAAACCCAATATGTAATAGAAAGACCTACTCCTTGCTCAGTGAACTGGACTCAACACCCCCTATTCACCGCACAAGAATATATCTGACTAGTAAGAATCTTAAAACCTATGTATTGATATCTCTCTGGAAGTGAGTCAAGTGGGTGTAAAGCGGCAGAAACACAGCCGTGAAAAGCAGCTAAACCCCATTATAAAAATAAATTCCTTTTAAAAACCCGTGAAACAAAGACAGTGAAAGAGAGAGAAATTCTTACAAAATTCGTTCAGGGGCTGTGATGCAACCTGGATTGACCATATCTAGACCCACAGCTGGAGGAGACATAAGGGTGGACACTCTCGGGGCTGAGAGGTTTGGTGAGGTTGGGGGAGCAAACGCAGAGCCTTTAAAGTAATACTGCCTGTTACCCATCCCATGGGTCCCAAATCTCCAGGTTCAAGGGCATCTTCCTACCTCGAAAACATGCATGAGAAACCCAGAAGGTGGTACACCGTGTGATCGGGAAAGGTTTCTAAAACGCACCTCATTTCTCATCTCCTTGTGCTCGGGTTCGCCATTCCAGCCGCTTTACTAGCAATCTCCCTCCTTGGAGAATCAGCACCTTTAACCTCCCGTTCCGTACAGCTTGCAATTTGTCCTGAGGATGAACGGGAAGAGGGGGAGCCAATGAGAGACTAGCTCTAGGTGTTGGGACAGGCACAGGTCACTCTATTTTCCCATCAGGAAGAAGAATTAACCACAGGCTCAGCCTGCCGCCCGGAAGCAGAATAGGGCCTGAGGCGATCCTGCGCTTTTGCGGCCAGCTCCCAAAAAAGCGAGTTGAAAAATGGAGCTCAGGGGCACTGCAATTCACAAACCTGCAGAGTTATAAATGATAACTCTCGTCCACAAATATATTGAGGGAAGGCAACGAAGAGGATCTGAAAGCAAGGCAGAATTGCAGGAAACAGATTTCAGGAGGTCGATTTGAATCGCCTTTAAAGCACATGAAAAGCGGCAAAACGTCGACAATGATGCCCTTGGCCAAAAAGGGCGTATGCGTTTTTTCCTGAATATATTCAGGAAAAAACGCATACGCCCTTTTTGGCCAACCAAGCAACCTGGAAAGGCAAATCAGCGCTACAAAGAAGTCTCGCTTCCCATCGGTCAAAAGGGCCATGCGGAAAAAAGTGTCAAAACCAGAAATGCAGAACAGGCCATGGAGAAATGGGAGCCTTGCTACGCTGATGGGCGGGATGTAAATTGCCAACAGCCACTCTGGAGAAGTGTACGGTGTGTCCTGAAACATCGAAAAAACACAGCTTAGAGCGCATAGGGCACTTCCACTCATGGGCGTATAAATTGGGAAAACTAAAAATCAGCAAGACACAGGCACCCCAAAGTTTGGGGCTGCTCTGTTGACAAGAACCTCCACTTCGTGACACCTTAAATATCCCAGGAAAGAGAAAAATGGATAAAGAAGTGGTGGTCCTTATGTACAATGGAATATCACTCAGCCATGAAATCAATGTCATAAGGCTAGTAGCAGCATGATGAGTGGCCTTAGCTACGACGATCCTATGTGAAATAAGTCATACAGAAAAACACACTTATCATAAGCTATCACTTATAGAGGGAATGTAAAAACCGCTACACTTGAACTGAATTACAAAACAGAACAGAGTCACACGTTTACAAAACACACTATGGCTGCTTAACGGGAAAGGTGGGGTGGGGTGATGCATAAAACAAGGGTTTCAAATGAGCTCAGATACCGTTCCATAAACCCAATATGTAATAGAAAGACCTACTCCTTGCTCAGTGAACTGGACTCAACACCCCCTATTCACCGCACAAGAATATATCTGACTAGTAAGAATCTTAAAACCTATGTATTGATATCTCTCTGGAAGTGAGTCAAGTGGGTGTAAAGCGGCAGAAACACAGCCGTGAAAAGCAGGTAAACCCCATTATAAAAATAAATTCCTTTTAAAAACCCGTGAAACAAAGACAGTGAAAGAGAGAGAAATTCTTACAAAATTCGTTCAGGGGCTGTGATGCAACCTGGATTGACCATATCTAGACCCACAGCTGGAGGAGACATAAGGGTGGACACTCTCGGGGCTGAGAGGTTTGGTGAGGTTGGGGGAGCAAACGCAGAGCCTTTAAAGTAATACTGCCTGTTACCCATCCCATGGGTCCCAAATCTCCAGGTTCAAGGGCATCTTCCTACCTCAAAAACATGCATGAGAAACCCAGAAGGTGGTACACCGTGTGATCGGGAAAGGTTTCTAAAACGCACCTCATTTCTCATCTCCTTGTGCTCGGGTTCGCCATTCCAGCCGCTTTACTAGCAATCTCCCTCCTTGGAGAATCAGCACCTTTAACCTCCCGTTCCGTACAGCTTGCAATTTGTCCTGAGGATGAACGGGAAGAGGGGGAGCCAATGAGAGACTAGCTCCAGGTGTTGGGACAGGCACAGGTCACTCTATTTTCCCATCAGGAAGAAGAATTAACCACAGGCTCAGCCTGCCGCCCGGAAGCAGAATAGGGCCTGAGGCGATCCTGCGCTTTTGCGGCCAGCTCCCAAAAAAGCGAGTTGAAAAATGGAGCTCAGGGGCACTGCAATTCACAAACCTGCAGAGTTATAAATGATAACTCTCGTCCACAAATATATTGAGGGAAGGCAACGAAGAGGATCTGAAAGCAAGGCAGAATTGCAGGAAACAGATTTCAGGAGGTCGATTTGAATCGCCTTTAAAGCACATGAAAAGCGGCAAAACGTCGACAATGATGCCCTTGGTCAAAAAGGGCGTATGCGTTTTTTCCTGAATATATTCAGGAAAAAACGCATACGCCCTTTTTGGCCAACCAAGCAACCTGGAAAGGCAAATCAGCGCTACAAAGAAGTCTCGCTTCCCATCGGTCAAAAGGGCCATGCGGAAAAAAGTGTCAAAACCAGAAATGCAGAACAGGCCATGGAGAAATGGGAGCCTTGCTACGCTGATGGGCGGGATGTAAATTGCCAACAGCCACTCTGGAGAAGTGTACGGTGTGTCCTGAAACATCGAAAAAACACAGCTTAGAGCGCATAGGGCACTTCCACTCATGGGCGTATAAATTGGGAAAACTAAAAATCAGCAAGACACAGGCACCCCAAAGTTTGGGGCTGCTCTGTTGACAAGAACCTCCACTTCGTGACACCTTAAATATCCCAGGAAAGAGAAAAATGGATAAAGAAGTGGTGGTCCTTATGTACAATGGAATATCACTCAGCCATGAAATCAATGTCATAAGGCTAGTAGCAGCATGATGAGTGGCTTTAGCTTCGACGATTCTAAGTGAAATAAGTCACACAGAAAAACACACTTATCATAAGCTATCACTTATAGAGGGAATGTAAAAACCGCTACACTTGAACTGAATTACAAAACAGAACAGAGTCACACGTTTAGAAAACACACTATGGCTGCTTAACGGGAAAGGTGGGGTGGGGTGATGCATAAAAAAAGGGTTTCAAATGAGCTCAGATACCGTTCCATAAACCCAATATGTAATAGAAAGACCTACTCCTTGCTCAGTGAACTGGACTCAACACCCCCTATTCACCGCACAAGAATATATCTGACTAGTAAGAATCTTAAAACCTATGTATTGATATCTCTCTGGAAGTGAGTCAAGTGGGTGTAAAGCGGCAGAAACACAGCCGTGAAAAGCAGGTAAACCCCATTATAAAAATAAATTCCTTTTAAAAACCCGTGAAACAAAGACAGTGAAAGAGAGAGAAATTCTTACAAAATTCGTTCAGGGGCTGTGATGCAACCTGGATTGACCATATCTAGACCCACAGCTGGAGGAGACATAAGGGTGGACACTCTCGGGGCTGAGAGGTTTGGTGAGGTTGGGGGAGCAAACGCAGAGCCTTTAAAGTAATACTGCCTGTTACCCATCCCATGGGTCCCAAATCTCCAGGTTCAAGGGCATCTTCCTACCTCGAAAACATGCATGAGAAACCCAGAAGGTGGTACACCGTGTGATCGGGAAAGGTTTCTAAAACGCACCTCATTTCTCATCTCCTTGTGCTCGGGTTCGCCATTCCAGCCGCTTTACTAGCAATCTCCCTCCTTGGAGAATCAGCACCTTTAACCTCCCGTTCCGTACAGCTTGCAATTTGTCCTGAGGATGAACGGGAAGAGGGGGAGCCAATGAGAGACTAGCTCTAGGTGTTGGGACAGGCACAGGTCACTCTATTTTCCCATCAGGAAGAAGAATTAACCACAGGCTCAGCCTGCCGCCCGGAAGCAGAATAGGGCCTGAGCCGATCCTGCGCTTTTGTGCCCAGCTCCCAAAAAAGCGAGTTGAAAAATGGAGCTCAGGGGCACTGCAATTCACAAACCTGCAGAGTTATAAATGATAACTCTCGTCCACAAATATATTGAGGGAAGGCAACGAAGAGGATCTGAAAGCAAGGCAGAATTGCAGGAAACAGATTTCAGGAGGTCGATTCGAATCGCCTTTAAAGCACATGAAAAGCGGCAAAACGTCGACAATGATGCCCTTGGCCAAAAAGGGCGTATGCGTTTTTTCCTGAATATATTCAGGAAAAAACGCATACGCCCTTTTTGGCCAACCAAGCAACCTGGAAAGGCAAATCAGCGCTACAAAGAAGTCTCGCTTCCCATCGGTCAAAAGGGCCATGCGGAAAAAAGTGTCAAAACCAGAAATGCAGAACAGGCCATGGAGAAATGGGAGCCTTGCTACGCTGATGGGCGGGATGTAAATTGCCAACAGCCACTCTGGAGAAGTGTACGGTGTGTCCTGAAACATCGAAAAAACACAGCTTAGAGCGCATAGGGCACTTCCACTCATGGGCGTATAAATTGGGAAAACTAAAAATCAGCAAGACACAGGCACCCCAAAGTTTGGGGCTGCTCTGTTGACAAGAACCTCCACTTCGTGACACCTTAAATATCCCAGGAAAGAGAAAAATGGATAAAGAAGTGGTGGTCCTTATGTACAATGGAATATCACTCAGCCATGAAATCAATGTCATAAGGCTAGTAGCAGCATGATGAGTGGCTTTAGCTTCGACGATTCTAAGTGAAATAAGTCACACAGAAAAACACACTTATCATAAGCTATCACTTATAGAGGGAATGTAAAAACCGCTACACTTGAACTGAATTACAAAACAGAACAGAGTCACACGTTTAGAAAACACACTATGGCTGCTTAACGGGAAAGGTGGGGTGGGGTGATGCATAAAACAAGGGTTTCAAATGAGCTCAGATACCGTTCCATAAACCCAATATGTAATAGAAAGACCTACTCCTTGCTCAGTGAACTGGACTCAACACCCCCTATTCACCGCACAAGAATATATCTGACTAGTAAGAATCTTAAAACCTATGTATTGATATCTCTCTGGAAGTGAGTCAAGTGGCTGTAAAGCGGCAGAAACACAGCCGTGAAAAGCAGCTAAACCCCATTATAAAAATAAATTCCTTTTAAAAACCCGTGAAACAAAGACAGTGAAAGAGAGAGAATTTCTTACAAAATTCGTTCAGGGGCTGTGATGCAACCTGGATTGACCATATCTAGACCCACAGCTGGAGGAGACATAAGGGTGGACACTCTCGGGGCTGAGAGGTTTGGTGAGGTTGGGGGAGCAAACGCAGAGCCTTTAAAGTAATACTGCCTGTTACCCATCCCATGGGTCCCAAATCTCCAGGTTCAAGGGCATCTTCCTACCTCGAAAACATGCATGAGAAACCCAGAAGGTGGTACACCGTGTGATCGGGAAAGGTTTCTAAAACGCACCTCATTTCTCATCTCCTTGTGCTCGGGTTCGCCATTCCAGCCGCTTTACTAGCAATCTCCCTCCTTGGAGAATCAGCACCTTTAACCTCCCGTTCCGTACAGCTTGCAATTTGTCCTGAGGATGAACGGGAAGAGGGGGAGCCAATGAGAGACTAGCTCTAGGTGTTGGGACAGGCACAGGTCACTCTATTTTCCCATCAGGAAGAAGAATTAACCACAGGCTCAGCCTGCCGCCCGGAAGCAGAATAGGGCCTGAGGCAATCCTGCGCTTTTGCGGCCAGCTCCCAAAAAAGCGAGTTGAAAAATGGAGCTCAGGGGCACTGCAATTCACAAACCTGCAGAGTTATAAATGATAACTCTCGTCCACAAATATATTGAGGGAAGGCAACGAAGAGGATCTGAAAGCAAGGCAGAATTGCAGGAAACAGATTTCAGGAGGTCGATTCGAATCGCCTTTAAAGCACATGAAAAGCGGCAAAACGTCGACAATGATGCCCTTGGCCAAAAAGGGCGTATGCGTTTTTTCCTGAATATATTCAGGAAAAAACGCATACGCCCTTTTTGGCCAACCAAGCAACCTGGAAAGGCAAATCAGCGCTACAAAGAAGTCTCGCTTCCCATCGGTCAAAAGGGCCATGCGGAAAAAAGTGTCAAAACCAGAAATGCAGAAAAGGCCATGGAGAAATGGGAGCCTTGCTACGCTGATGGGCGGGATGTAAATTGCCAACAGCCACTCTGGAGAAGTGTACGGTGTGTCCTGAAACATCGAAAAAACACAGCTTAGAGCGCATAGGGCACTTCCACTCATGGGCGTATAAATTGGGAAAACTAAAAATCAGCAAGACACAGGCACCCCAAAGTTGGGGGCTGCTCTGTTGACAAGAACCTCCACTTCGTGACACCTTAAATATCCCAGGAAAGAGAAAAATGGATAAAGAAGTGGTGGTCCTTATGTACAATGGAATATCACTCAGCCATGAAATCAATGTCATAAGGCTAGTAGCAGCATGATGAGTGGCTTTAGCTACGACGATCCTATGTGAAATAAGTCATACAGAAAAACACACTTATCATAAGCTATCACTTATAGAGGGAATGTAAAAACCGCTACACTTGAACTGAATTACAAAACAGAACAGAGTCACACGTTTACAAAACACACTATGGCTGCTTAACGGGAAAGGTGGGGTGGGGTGATGCATAAAACAAGGGTTTCAAATGAGCTCAGATACCGTTCCATAAACCCAATATGTAATAGAAAGACCTACTCCTTGCTCAGTGAACTGGACTCAACACCCCCTATTCACCGCACAAGAATATATCTGACTAGTAAGAATCTTAAAACCTATGTATTGATATCTCTCTGGAAGTGAGTCAAGTGGCTGTAAAGCGGCAGAAACACAGCCGTGAAAAGCAGCTAAACCCCATTATAAAAATAAATTCCTTTTAAAAACCCGTGAAACAAAGACAGTGAAAGAGAGAGAAATTCTTACAAAATTCGTTCAGGGGCTGTGATGCAACCTGGATTGACCATATCTAGACCCACAGCTGGAGGAGACATAAGGGTGGACACTCTCGGGGCTGAGAGGTTTGGTGAGGTTGGGGGAGCAAACGCAGAGCCTTTAAAGTAATACTGCCTGTTACCCATCCCATGGGTCCCAAATCTCCAGGTTCAAGGGCATCTTCCTACCTCGAAAACATGCATGAGAAACCCAGAAGGTGGTACACCGTGTGATCGGGAAAGGTTTCTAAAACGCACCTCATTTCTCATCTCCTTGTGCTCGGGTTCGCCATTCCAGCCGCTTTACTAGCAATCTCCCTCCTTGGAGAATCAGCACCTTTAACCTCCCGTTCCGTACAGCTTGCAATTTGTCCTGAGGATGAACGGGAAGAGGGGGAGCCAATGAGAGACTAGCTCTAGGTGTTGGGACAGGCACAGGTCACTCTATTTTCCCATCAGGAAGAAGAATTAACCACAGGCTCAGCCTGCCGCCCGGAAGCAGAATAGGGCCTGAGGCAATCCTGCGCTTTTGTGGCCAGCTCCCAAAAAAGCGAGTTGAAAAATGGAGCTCAGGGGCACTGCAATTCACAAACCTGCAGAGTTATAAATGATAACTCTCGTCCACAAATATATTGAGGGAAGGCAACGAAGAGGATCTGAAAGCAAGGCAGAATTGCAGGAAACAGATTTCAGGAGGTCGATTCGAATCGCCTTTAAAGCACATGAAAAGCGGCAAAACGTCGACAATGATGCCCTTGGCCAAAAAGGGCGTATGCGTTTTTTCCTGAATATATTCAGGAAAAAACGCATACGCCCTTTTTGGCCAACCAAGCAACCTGGAAAGGCAAATCAGCGCTACAAAGAAGTCTCGCTTCCCATCGGTCAAAAGGGCCATGCGGAAAAAAGTGTCAAAACCAGAAATGCAGAAAAGGCCATGGAGAAATGGGAGCCTTGCTACGCTGATGGGCGGGATGTAAATTGCCAACAGCCACTCTGGAGAAGTGTACGGTGTGTCCTGAAACATCGAAAAAACACAGCTTAGAGCGCATAGGGCACTTCCACTCATGGGCGTATAAATTGGGAAAACTAAAAATCAGCAAGACACAGACACCCCAAAGTTTGGGGCTGCTCTGTTGACAAGAACCTCCACTTCGTGACACCTTAAATATCCCAGGAAAGAGAAAAATGGATAAAGAAGTGGTGGTCCTTATGTACAATGGAATATCACTCAGCCATGAAATCAATGTCATAAGGCTAGTAGCAGCATGATGAGTGGCTTTAGCTACGACGATCCTATGTGAAATAAGTCATACAGAAAAACACACTTATCATAAGCTATCACTTATAGAGGGAATGTAAAAACCGCTACACTTGAACTGAATTACAAAACAGAACAGAGTCACACGTTTACAAAACACACTATGGCTGCTTAACGGGAAAGGTGGGGTGGGGTGATGCATAAAACAAGGGTTTCAAATGAGCTCAGATACCGTTCCATAAACCCAATATGTAATAGAAAGACCTACTCCTTGCTCAGTGAACTGGACTCAACACCCCCTATTCACCGCACAAGAATATATCTGACTAGTAAGAATCTTAAAACCTATGTATTGATATCTCTCTGGAAGTGAGTCAAGTGGGTGTAAAGCGGCAGAAACACAGCCGTGAAAAGCAGCTAAACCCCATTATAAAAATAAATTCCTTTTAAAAACCCGTGAAACAAAGACAGTGAAAGAGAGAGAAATTCTTACAAAATTCGTTCAGGGGCTGTGATGCAACCTGGATTGACCATATCTAGACCCACAGCTGGAGGAGACATAAGGGTGGACACTCTCGGGGCTGAGAGGTTTGGTGAGGTTGGGGGAGCAAACGCAGAGCCTTTAAAGTAATACTGCCTGTTACCCATCCCATGGGTCCCAAATCTCCAGGTTCAAGGGCATCTTCCTACCTCGAAAACATGCATGAGAAACCCAGAAGGTGGTACACCGTGTGATCGGGAAAGGTTTCTAAAACGCACCTCATTTCTCATCTCCTTGTGCTCGGGTTCGCCATTCCAGCCGCTTTACTAGCAATCTCCCTCCTTGGAGAATCAGCACCTTTAACCTCCCGTTCCGTACAGCTTGCAATTTGTCCTGAGGATGAACGGGAAGAGGGGGAGCCAATGAGAGACTAGCTCTAGGTGTTGGGACAGGCACAGGTCACTCTATTTTCCCATCAGGAAGAAGAATTAACCACAGGCTCAGCCTGCCGCCCGGAAGCAGAATAGGGCCTGAGCCGATCCTGCGCTTTTGCGGCCAGCTCCCAAAAAAGCGAGTTGAAAAATGGAGCTCAGGGGCACTGCAATTCACAAACCTGCAGAGTTATAAATGATAACTCTCGTCCACAAATATATTGAGGGAAGGCAACGAAGAGGATCTGAAAGCAAGGCAGAATTGCAGGAAACAGATTTCAGGAGGTCGATTCGAATCGCCTTTAAAGCACATGAAAAGCGGCAAAACGTCGACAATGATGCCCTTGGCCAAAAAGGGCGTATGCGTTTTTTCCTGAATATATTCAGGAAAAAACGCATACGCCCTTTTTGGCCAACCAAGCAACCTGGAAAGGCAAATCAGCGCTACAAAGAAGTCTCGCTTCCCATCGGTCAAAAGGGCCATGCGGAAAAAAGTGTCAAAACCAGAAATGCAGAAAAGGCCATGGAGAAATGGGAGCCTTGCTACGCTGATGGGCGGGATGTAAATTGCCAACAGCCACTCTGGAGAAGTGTACGGTGTGTCCTGAAACATCGAAAAAACACAGCTTAGAGCGCATAGGGCACTTCCACTCATGGGCGTATAAATTGGGAAAACTAAAAATCAGCAAGACACAGACACCCCAAAGTTTGGGGCTGCTCTGTTGACAAGAACCTCCACTTCGTGACACCTTAAATATCCCAGGAAAGAGAAAAATGGATAAAGAAGTGGTGGTCCTTATGTACAATGGAATATCACTCAGCCATGAAATCAATGTCATAAGGCTAGTAGCAGCATGATGAGTGGCTTTAGCTACGACGATCCTATGTGAAATAAGTCATACAGAAAAACACACTTATCATAAGCTATCACTTATAGAGGGAATGTAAAAACCGCTACACTTGAACTGAATTACAAAACAGAACAGAGTCACACGTTTACAAAACACACTATGGCTGCTTAACGGGAAAGGTGGGGTGGGGTGATGCATAAAACAAGGGTTTCAAATGAGCTCAGATACCGTTCCATAAACCCAATATGTAATAGAAAGACCTACTCCTTGCTCAGTGAACTGGACTCAACACCCCCTATTCACCGCACAAGAATATATCTGACTAGTAAGAATCTTAAAACCTATGTATTGATATCTCTCTGGAAGTGAGTCAAGTGGGTGTAAAGCGGCAGAAACACAGCCGTGAAAAGCAGCTAAACCCCATTATAAAAATAAATTCCTTTTAAAAACCCGTGAAACAAAGACAGTGAAAGAGAGAGAAATTCTTACAAAATTCGTTCAGGGGCTGTGATGCAACCTGGATTGACCATATCTAGACCCACAGCTGGAGGAGACATAAGGGTGGACACTCTCGGGGCTGAGAGGTTTGGTGAGGTTGGGGGAGCAAACGCAGAGCCTTTAAAGTAATACTGCCTGTTACCCATCCCATGGGTCCCAAATCTCCAGGTTCAAGGGCATCTTCCTACCTCGAAAACATGCATGAGAAACCCAGAAGGTGGTACACCGTGTGATCGGGAAAGGTTTCTAAAACGCACCTCATTTCTCATCTCCTTGTGCTCGGGTTCGCCATTCCAGCCGCTTTACTAGCAATCTCCCTCCTTGGAGAATCAGCACCTTTAACCTCCCGTTCCGTACAGCTTGCAATTTGTCCTGAGGATGAACGGGAAGAGGGGGAGCCAATGAGAGACTAGCTCTAGGTGTTGGGACAGGCACAGGTCACTCTATTTTCCCATCAGGAAGAAGAATTAACCACAGGCTCAGCCTGCCGCCCGGAAGCAGAATAGGGCCTGAGCCGATCCTGCGCTTTTGCGGCCAGCTCCCAAAAAAGCGAGTTGAAAAATGGAGCTCAGGGGCACTGCAATTCACAAACCTGCAGAGTTATAAATGATAACTCTCGTCCACAAATATATTGAGGGAAGGCAACGAAGAGGATCTGAAAGCAAGGCAGAATTGCAGGAAACAGATTTCAGGAGGTCGATTCGAATCGCCTTTAAAGCACATGAAAAGCGGCAAAACGTCGACAATGATGCCCTTGGCCAAAAAGGGCGTATGCGTTTTTTCCTGAATATATTCAGGAAAAAACGCATACGCCCTTTTTGGCCAACCAAGCAACCTGGAAAGGCAAATCAGCGCTACAAAGAAGTCTCGCTTCCCATCGGTCAAAAGGGCCATGCGGAAAAAACTGTCAAAACCAGAAATGCAGAAAAGGCCATGGAGAAATGGGAGCCTTGCTACGCTGATGGGCGGGATGTAAATTGCCAACAGCCACTCTGGAGAAGTGTACGGTGTGTCCTGAAACATCGAAAAAACACAGCTTAGAGCGCATAGGGCACTTCCACTCATGGGCGTATAAATTGGGAAAACTAAAAATCAGCAAGACACAGGCACCCCAAAGTTTGGGGCTGCTCTGTTGACAAGAACCTCCACTTCGTGACACCTTAAATATCCCAGGAAAGAGAAAAATGGATAAAGAAGTGGTGGTCCTTATGTACAATGGAATATCACTCAGCCATGAAATCAATGTCATAAGGCTAGTAGCAGCATGATGAGTGGCTTTAGCTACGACGATCCTATGTGAAATAAGTCATACAGAAAAACACACTTATCATAAGCTATCACTTATAGAGGGAATGTAAAAACCGCTACACTTGAACTGAATTACAAAACAGAACAGAGTCACACGTTTACAAAACACACTATGGCTGCTTAACGGGAAAGGTGGGGTGGGGTGATGCATAAAACAAGGGTTTCAAATGAGCTCAGATACCGTTCCATAAACCCAATATGTAATAGAAAGACCTACTCCTTGCTCAGTGAACTGGACTCAACACCCCCTATTCACCGCACAAGAATATATCTGACTAGTAAGAATCTTAAAACCTATGTATTGATATCTCTCTGGAAGTGAGTCAAGTGGGTGTAAAGCGGCAGAAACACAGCCGTGAAAAGCAGCTAAACCCCATTATAAAAATAAATTCCTTTTAAAAACCCGTGAAACAAAGACAGTGAAAGAGAGAGAAATTCTTACAAAATTCGTTCAGGGGCTGTGATGCAACCTGGATTGACCATATCTAGACCCACAGCTGGAGGAGACATAAGGGTGGACACTCTCGGGGCTGAGAGGTTTGGTGAGGTTGGGGGAGCAAACGCAGAGCCTTTAAAGTAATACTGCCTGTTACCCATCCCATGGGTCCCAAATCTCCAGGTTCAAGGGCATCTTCCTACCTCGAAAACATGCATGAGAAACCCAGAAGGTGGTACACCGTGTGATCGGGAAAGGTTTCTAAAACGCACCTCATTTCTCATCTCCTTGTGCTCGGGTTCGCCATTCCAGCCGCTTTACTAGCAATCTCCCTCCTTGGAGAATCAGCACCTTTAACCTCCCGTTCCGTACAGCTTGCAATTTGTCCTGAGGATGAACGGGAAGAGGGGGAGCCAATGAGAGACTAGCTCTAGGTGTTGGGACAGGCACAGGTCACTCTATTTTCCCATCAGGAAGAAGAATTAACCACAGGCTCAGCCTGCCGCCCGGAAGCAGAATAGGGCCTGAGGCGATCCTGCGCTTTTGCGGCCAGCTCCCAAAAAAGCGAGTTGAAAAATGGAGCTCAGGGGCACTGCAATTCACAAACCTGCAGAGTTATAAATGATAACTCTCGTCCACAAATATATTGAGGGAAGGCAACGAAGAGGATCTGAAAGCAAGGCAGAATTGCAGGAAACAGATTTCAGGAGGTCGATTCGAATCGCCTTTAAAGCACATGAAAAGCGGCAAAACGTCGACAATGATGCCCTTGGCCAAAAAGGGCGTATGCGTTTTTTCCTGAATATATTCAGGAAAAAACGCATACGCCCTTTTTGGCCAACCAAGCAACCTGGAAAGGCAAATCAGCGCTACAAAGAAGTCTCGCTTCCCATCGGTCAAAAGGGCCATGCGGAAAAAAGTGTCAAAACCAGAAATGCAGAAAAGGCCATGGAGAAATGGGAGCCTTGCTACGCTGATGGGCGGGATGTAAATTGCCAACAGCCACTCTGGAGAAGTGTACGGTGTGTCCTGAAACATCGAAAAAACACAGCTTAGAGCGCATAGGGCACTTCCACTCATGGGCGTATAAATTGGGAAAACTAAAAATCAGCAAGACACAGGCACCCCAAAGTTGGGGGCTGCTCTGTTGACAAGAACCTCCACTTCGTGACACCTTAAATATCCCAGGAAAGAGAAAAATGGATAAAGAAGTGGTGGTCCTTATGTACAATGGAATATCACTCAGCCATGAAATCAATGTCATAAGGCTAGTAGCAGCATGATGAGTGGCTTTAGCTACGACGATCCTATGTGAAATAAGTCATACAGAAAAACACACTTATCATAAGCTATCACTTATAGAGGGAATGTAAAAACCGCTACACTTGAACTGAATTACAAAACAGAACAGAGTCACACGTTTACAAAACACACTATGGCTGCTTAACGGGAAAGGTGGGGTGGGGTGATGCATAAAACAAGGGTTTCAAATGAGCTCAGATACCGTTCCATAAACCCAATATGTAATAGAAAGACCTACTCCTTGCTCAGTGAACTGGACTCAACACCCCCTATTCACCGCACAAGAATATATCTGACTAGTAAGAATCTTAAAACCTATGTATTGATATCTCTCTGGAAGTGAGTCAAGTGGCTGTAAAGCGGCAGAAACACAGCCGTGAAAAGCAGCTAAACCCCATTATAAAAATAAATTCCTTTTAAAAACCCGTGAAACAAAGACAGTGAAAGAGAGAGAAATTCTTACAAAATTCGTTCAGGGGCTGTGATGCAACCTGGATTGACCATATCTAGACCCACAGCTGGAGGAGACATAAGGGTGGACACTCTCGGGGCTGAGAGGTTTGGTGAGGTTGGGGGAGCAAACGCAGAGCCTTTAAAGTAATACTGCCTGTTACCCATCCCATGGGTCCCAAATCTCCAGGTTCAAGGGCATCTTCCTACCTCGAAAACATGCATGAGAAACCCAGAAGGTGGTACACCGTGTGATCGGGAAAGGTTTCTAAAACGCACCTCATTTCTCATCTCCTTGTGCTCGGGTTCGCCATTCCAGCCGCTTTACTAGCAATCTCCCTCCTTGGAGAATCAGCACCTTTAACCTCCCGTTCCGTACAGCTTGCAATTTGTCCTGAGGATGAACGGGAAGAGGGGGAGCCAATGAGAGACTAGCTCTAGGTGTTGGGACAGGCACAGGTCACTCTATTTTCCCATCAGGAAGAAGAATTAACCACAGGCTCAGCCTGCCGCCCGGAAGCAGAATAGGGCCTGAGGCAATCCTGCGCTTTTGTGGCCAGCTCCCAAAAAAGCGAGTTGAAAAATGGAGCTCAGGGGCACTGCAATTCACAAACCTGCAGAGTTATAAATGATAACTCTCGTCCACAAATATATTGAGGGAAGGCAACGAAGAGGATCTGAAAGCAAGGCAGAATTGCAGGAAACAGATTTCAGGAGGTCGATTCGAATCGCCTTTAAAGCACATGAAAAGCGGCAAAACGTCGACAATGATGCCCTTGGCCAAAAAGGGCGTATGCGTTTTTTCCTGAATATATTCAGGAAAAAACGCATACGCCCTTTTTGGCCAACCAAGCAACCTGGAAAGGCAAATCAGCGCTACAAAGAAGTCTCGCTTCCCATCGGTCAAAAGGGCCATGCGGAAAAAAGTGTCAAAACCAGAAATGCAGAAAAGGCCATGGAGAAATGGGAGCCTTGCTACGCTGATGGGCGGGATGTAAATTGCCAACAGCCACTCTGGAGAAGTGTACGGTGTGTCCTGAAACATCGAAAAAACACAGCTTAGAGCGCATAGGGCACTTCCACTCATGGGCGTATAAATTGGGAAAACTAAAAATCAGCAAGACACAGACACCCCAAAGTTTGGGGCTGCTCTGTTGACAAGAACCTCCACTTCGTGACACCTTAAATATCCCAGGAAAGAGAAAAATGGATAAAGAAGTGGTGGTCCTTATGTACAATGGAATATCACTCAGCCATGAAATCAATGTCATAAGGCTAGTAGCAGCATGATGAGTGGCTTTAGCTACGACGATCCTATGTGAAATAAGTCATACAGAAAAACACACTTATCATAAGCTATCACTTATAGAGGGAATGTAAAAACCGCTACACTTGAACTGAATTACAAAACAGAACAGAGTCACACGTTTACAAAACACACTATGGCTGCTTAACGGGAAAGGTGGGGTGGGGTGATGCATAAAACAAGGGTTTCAAATGAGCTCAGATACCGTTCCATAAACCCAATATGTAATAGAAAGACCTACTCCTTGCTCAGTGAACTGGACTCAACACCCCCTATTCACCGCACAAGAATATATCTGACTAGTAAGAATCTTAAAACCTATGTATTGATATCTCTCTGGAAGTGAGTCAAGTGGGTGTAAAGCGGCAGAAACACAGCCGTGAAAAGCAGCTAAACCCCATTATAAAAATAAATTCCTTTTAAAAACCCGTGAAACAAAGACAGTGAAAGAGAGAGAAATTCTTACAAAATTCGTTCAGGGGCTGTGATGCAACCTGGATTGACCATATCTAGACCCACAGCTGGAGGAGACATAAGGGTGGACACTCTCGGGGCTGAGAGGTTTGGTGAGGTTGGGGGAGCAAACGCAGAGCCTTTAAAGTAATACTGCCTGTTACCCATCCCATGGGTCCCAAATCTCCAGGTTCAAGGGCATCTTCCTACCTCGAAAACATGCATGAGAAACCCAGAAGGTGGTACACCGTGTGATCGGGAAAGGTTTCTAAAACGCACCTCATTTCTCATCTCCTTGTGCTCGGGTTCGCCATTCCAGCCGCTTTACTAGCAATCTCCCTCCTTGGAGAATCAGCACCTTTAACCTCCCGTTCCGTACAGCTTGCAATTTGTCCTGAGGATGAACGGGAAGAGGGGGAGCCAATGAGAGACTAGCTCTAGGTGTTGGGACAGGCACAGGTCACTCTATTTTCCCATCAGGAAGAAGAATTAACCACAGGCTCAGCCTGCCGCCCGGAAGCAGAATAGGGCCTGAGGCGATCCTGCGCTTTTGTGGCCAGCTCCCAAAAAAGCGAGTTGAAAAATGGAGCTCAGGGGCACTGCAATTCACAAACCTGCAGAGTTATAAATGATAACTCTCGTCCACAAATATATTGAGGGAAGGCAACGAAGAGGATCTGAAAGCAAGGCAGAATTGCAGGAAACAGATTTCAGGAGGTCGATTCGAATCGCCTTTAAAGCACATGAAAAGCGGCAAAACGTCGACAATGATGCCCTTGGCCAAAAAGGGCGTATGCGTTTTTTCCTGAATATATTCAGGAAAAAACGCATACGCCCTTTTTGGCCAACCAAGCAACCTGGAAAGGCAAATCAGCGCTACAAAGAAGTCTCGCTTCCCATCGGTCAAAAGGGCCATGCGGAAAAAACTGTCAAAACCAGAAATGCAGAAAAGGCCATGGAGAAATGGGAGCCTTGCTACGCTGATGGGCGGGATGTAAATTGCCAACAGCCACTCTGGAGAAGTGTACGGTGTGTCCTGAAACATCGAAAAAACACAGCTTAGAGCGCATAGGGCACTTCCACTCATGGGCGTATAAATTGGGAAAACTAAAAATCAGCAAGACACAGGCACCCCAAAGTTTGGGGCTGCTCTGTTGACAAGAACCTCCACTTCGTGACACCTTAAATATCCCAGGAAAGAGAAAAATGGATAAAGAAGTGGTGGTCCTTATGTACAATGGAATATCACTCAGCCATGAAATCAATGTCATAAGGCTAGTAGCAGCATGATGAGTGGCTTTAGCTACGACGATCCTATGTGAAATAAGTCATACAGAAAAACACACTTATCATAAGCTATCACTTATAGAGGGAATGTAAAAACCGCTACACTTGAACTGAATTACAAAACAGAACAGAGTCACACGTTTACAAAACACACTATGGCTGCTTAACGGGAAAGGTGGGGTGGGGTGATGCATAAAACAAGGGTTTCAAATGAGCTCAGATACCGTTCCATAAACCCAATATGTAATAGAAAGACCTACTCCTTGCTCAGTGAACTGGACTCAACACCCCCTATTCACCGCACAAGAATATATCTGACTAGTAAGAATCTTAAAACCTATGTATTGATATCTCTCTGGAAGTGAGTCAAGTGGGTGTAAAGCGGCAGAAACACAGCCGTGAAAAGCAGCTAAACCCCATTATAAAAATAAATTCCTTTTAAAAACCCGTGAAACAAAGACAGTGAAAGAGAGAGAAATTCTTACAAAATTCGTTCAGGGGCTGTGATGCAACCTGGATTGACCATATCTAGACCCACAGCTGGAGGAGACATAAGGGTGGACACTCTCGGGGCTGAGAGGTTTGGTGAGGTTGGGGGAGCAAACGCAGAGCCTTTAAAGTAATACTGCCTGTTACCCATCCCATGGGTCCCAAATCTCCAGGTTCAAGGGCATCTTCCTACCTCGAAAACATGCATGAGAAACCCAGAAGGTGGTACACCGTGTGATCGGGAAAGGTTTCTAAAACGCACCTCATTTCTCATCTCCTTGTGCTCGGGTTCGCCATTCCAGCCGCTTTACTAGCAATCTCCCTCCTTGGAGAATCAGCACCTTTAACCTCCCGTTCCGTACAGCTTGCAATTTGTCCTGAGGATGAACGGGAAGAGGGGGAGCCAATGAGAGACTAGCTCTAGGTGTTGGGACAGGCACAGGTCACTCTATTTTCCCATCAGGAAGAAGAATTAACCACAGGCTCAGCCTGCCGCCCGGAAGCAGAATAGGGCCTGAGGCGATCCTGCGCTTTTGCGGCCAGCTCCCAAAAAAGCGAGTTGAAAAATGGAGCTCAGGGGCACTGCAATTCACAAACCTGCAGAGTTATAAATGATAACTCTCGTCCACAAATATATTGAGGGAAGGCAACGAAGAGGATCTGAAAGCAAGGCAGAATTGCAGGAAACAGATTTCAGGAGGTCGATTCGAATCGCCTTTAAAGCACATGAAAAGCGGCAAAACGTCGACAATGATGCCCTTGGCCAAAAAGGGCGTATGCGTTTTTTCCTGAATATATTCAGGAAAAAACGCATACGCCCTTTTTGGCCAACCAAGCAACCTGGAAAGGCAAATCAGCGCTACAAAGAAGTCTCGCTTCCCATCGGTCAAAAGGGCCATGCGGAAAAAACTGTCAAAACCAGAAATGCAGAAAAGGCCATGGAGAAATGGGAGCCTTGCTACGCTGATGGGCGGGATGTAAATTGCCAACAGCCACTCTGGAGAAGTGTACGGTGTGTCCTGAAACATCGAAAAAACACAGCTTAGAGCGCATAGGGCACTTCCACTCATGGGCGTATAAATTGGGAAAACTAAAAATCAGCAAGACACAGGCACCCCAAAGTTTGGGGCTGCTCTGTTGACAAGAACCTCCACTTCGTGACACCTTAAATATCCCAGGAAAGAGAAAAATGGATAAAGAAGTGGTGGTCCTTATGTACAATGGAATATCACTCAGCCATGAAATCAATGTCATAAGGCTAGTAGCAGCATGATGAGTGGCTTTAGCTACGACGATCCTATGTGAAATAAGTCATACAGAAAAACACACTTATCATAAGCTATCACTTATAGAGGGAATGTAAAAACCGCTACACTTGAACTGAATTACAAAACAGAACAGAGTCACACGTTTACAAAACACACTATGGCTGCTTAACGGGAAAGGTGGGGTGGGGTGATGCATAAAACAAGGGTTTCAAATGAGCTCAGATACCGTTCCATAAACCCAATATGTAATAGAAAGACCTACTCCTTGCTCAGTGAACTGGACTCAACACCCCCTATTCACCGCACAAGAATATATCTGACTAGTAAGAATCTTAAAACCTATGTATTGATATCTCTCTGGAAGTGAGTCAAGTGGCTGTAAAGCGGCAGAAACACAGCCGTGAAAAGCAGCTAAACCCCATTATAAAAATAAATTCCTTTTAAAAACCCGTGAAACAAAGACAGTGAAAGAGAGAGAAATTCTTACAAAATTCGTTCAGGGGCTGTGATGCAACCTGGATTGACCATATCTAGACCCACAGCTGGAGGAGACATAAGGGTGGACACTCTCGGGGCTGAGAGGTTTGGTGAGGTTGGGGGAGCAAACGCAGAGCCTTTAAAGTAATACTGCCTGTTACCCATCCCATGGGTCCCAAATCTCCAGGTTCAAGGGCATCTTCCTACCTCGAAAACATGCATGAGAAACCCAGAAGGTGGTACACCGTGTGATCGGGAAAGGTTTCTAAAACGCACCTCATTTCTCATCTCCTTGTGCTCGGGTTCGCCATTCCAGCCGCTTTACTAGCAATCTCCCTCCTTGGAGAATCAGCACCTTTAACCTCCCGTTCCGTACAGCTTGCAATTTGTCCTGAGGATGAACGGGAAGAGGGGGAGCCAATGAGAGACTAGCTCTAGGTGTTGGGACAGGCACAGGTCACTCTATTTTCCCATCAGGAAGAAGAATTAACCACAGGCTCAGCCTGCCGCCCGGAAGCAGAATAGGGCCTGAGGCGATCCTGCGCTTTTGCGGCCAGCTCCCAAAAAAGCGAGTTGAAAAATGGAGCTCAGGGGCACTGCAATTCACAAACCTGCAGAGTTATAAATGATAACTCTCGTCCACAAATATATTGAGGGAAGGCAACGAAGAGGATCTGAAAGCAAGGCAGAATTGCAGGAAACAGATTTCAGGAGGTCGATTCGAATCGCCTTTAAAGCACATGAAAAGCGGCAAAACGTCGACAATGATGCCCTTGGCCAAAAAGGGCGTATGCGTTTTTTCCTGAATATATTCAGGAAAAAACGCATACGCCCTTTTTGGCCAACCAAGCAACCTGGAAAGGCAAATCAGCGCTACAAAGAAGTCTCGCTTCCCATCGGTCAAAAGGGCCATGCGGAAAAAAGTGTCAAGACCAGAAATGCAGAACAGGCCATGGAGAAATGGGAGCCTTGCTACGCTGATGGGCGGGATGTAAATTGCCAACAGCCACTCTGGAGAAGTGTACGGTGTGTCCTGAAACATCGAAAAAACACAGCTTAGAGCGCATAGGGCACTTCCACTCATGGGCGTATAAATTGGGAAAACTAAAAATCAGCAAGACACAGGCACCCCAAAGTTTGGGGCTGCTCTGTTGACAAGAACCTCCACTTCGTGACACCTTAAATATCCCAGGAAAGAGAAAAATGGATAAAGAAGTGGTGGTCCTTATGTACAATGGAATATCACTCAGCCATGAAATCAATGTCATAAGGCTAGTAGCAGCATGATGAGTGGCTTTAGCTTCGACGATTCTAAGTGAAATAAGTCACACAGAAAAACACACTTATCATAAGCTATCACTTATAGAGGGAATGTAAAAACCGCTACACTTGAACTGAATTACAAAACAGAACAGAGTCACACGTTTAGAAAACACACTATGGCTGCTTAACGGGAAAGGTGGGGTGGGGTGATGCATAAAAAAAGGGTTTCAAATGAGCTCAGATACCGTTCCATAAACCCAATATGTAATAGAAAGACCTACTCCTTGCTCAGTGAACTGGACTCAACACCCCCTATTCACCGCACAAGAATATATCTGACTAGTAAGAATCTTAAAACCTATGTATTGATATCTCTCTGGAAGTGAGTCAAGTGGCTGTAAAGCGGCAGAAACACAGCCGTGAAAAGCAGCTAAACCCCATTATAAAAATAAATTCCTTTTAAAAACCCGTGAAACAAAGACAGTGAAAGAGAGAGAAATTCTTACAAAATTCGTTCAGGGGCTGTGATGCAACCTGGATTGACCATATCTAGACCCACAGCTGGAGGAGACATAAGGGTGGACACTCTCGGGGCTGAGAGGTTTGGTGAGGTTGGGGGAGCAAACGCAGAGCCTTTAAAGTAATACTGCCTGTTACCCATCCCATGGGTCCCAAATCTCCAGGTTCAAGGGCATCTTCCTACCTCGAAAACATGCATGAGAAACCCAGAAGGTGGTACACCGTGTGATCGGGAAAGGTTTCTAAAACGCACCTCATTTCTCATCTCCTTGTGCTCGGGTTCGCCATTCCAGCCGCTTTACTAGCAATCTCCCTCCTTGGAGAATCAGCACCTTTAACCTCCCGTTCCGTACAGCTTGCAATTTGTCCTGAGGATGAACGGGAAGAGGGGGAGCCAATGAGAGACTAGCTCTAGGTGTTGGGACAGGCACAGGTCACTCTATTTTCCCATCAGGAAGAAGAATTAACCACAGGCTCAGCCTGCCGCCCGGAAGCAGAATAGGGCCTGAGGCGATCCTGCGCTTTTGCGGCCAGCTCCCAAAAAAGCGAGTTGAAAAATGGAGCTCAGGGGCACTGCAATTCACAAACCTGCAGAGTTATAAATGATAACTCTCGTCCACAAATATATTGAGGGAAGGCAACGAAGAGGATCTGAAAGCAAGGCAGAATTGCAGGAAACAGATTTCAGGAGGTCGATTCGAATCGCCTTTAAAGCACATGAAAAGCGGCAAAACGTCGACAATGATGCCCTTGGCCAAAAAGGGCGTATGCGTTTTTTCCTGAATATATTCAGGAAAAAACGCATACGCCCTTTTTGGCCAACCAAGCAACCTGGAAAGGCAAATCAGCGCTACAAAGAAGTCTCGCTTCCCATCGGTCAAAAGGGCCATGCGGAAAAAAGTGTCAAAACCAGAAATGCAGAAAAGGCCATGGAGAAATGGGAGCCTTGCTACGCTGATGGGCGGGATGTAAATTGCCAACAGCCACTCTGGAGAAGTGTACGGTGTGTCCTGAAACATCGAAAAAACACAGCTTAGAGCGCATAGGGCACTTCCACTCATGGGCGTATAAATTGGGAAAACTAAAAATCAGCAAGACACAGGCACCCCAAAGTTTGGGGCTGCTCTGTTGACAAGAACCTCCACTTCGTGACACCTTAAATATCCCAGGAAAGAGAAAAATGGATAAAGAAGTGGTGGTCCTTATGTACAATGGAATATCACTCAGCCATGAAATCAATGTCATAAGGCTAGTAGCAGCATGATGAGTGGCTTTAGCTTCGACGATTCTAAGTGAAATAAGTCACACAGAAAAACACACTTATCATAAGCTATCACTTATAGAGGGAATGTAAAAACCGCTACACTTGAACTGAATTACAAAACAGAACAGAGTCACACGTTTAGAAAACACACTATGGCTGCTTAACGGGAAAGGTGGGGTGGGGTGATGCATAAAAAAAGGGTTTCAAATGAGCTCAGATACCGTTCCATAAACCCAATATGTAATAGAAAGACCTACTCCTTGCTCAGTGAACTGGACTCAACACCCCCTATTCACCGCACAAGAATATATCTGACTAGTAAGAATCTTAAAACCTATGTATTGATATCTCTCTGGAAGTGAGTCAAGTGGGTGTAAAGCGGCAGAAACACAGCCGTGAAAAGCAGCTAAACCCCATTATAAAAATAAATTCCTTTTAAAAACCCGTGAAACAAAGACAGTGAAAGAGAGAGAAATTCTTACAAAATTCGTTCAGGGGCTGTGATGCAACCTGGATTGACCATATCTAGACCCACAGCTGGAGGAGACATAAGGGTGGACACTCTCGGGGCTGAGAGGTTTGGTGAGGTTGGGGGAGCAAACGCAGAGCCTTTAAAGTAATACTGCCTGTTACCCATCCCATGGGTCCCAAATCTCCAGGTTCAAGGGCATCTTCCTACCTCGAAAACATGCATGAGAAACCCAGAAGGTGGTACACCGTGTGATCGGGAAAGGTTTCTAAAACGCACCTCATTTCTCATCTCCTTGTGCTCGGGTTCGCCATTCCAGCCGCTTTACTAGCAATCTCCCTCCTTGGAGAATCAGCACCTTTAACCTCCCGTTCCGTACAGCTTGCAATTTGTCCTGAGGATGAACGGGAAGAGGGGGAGCCAATGAGAGACTAGCTCTAGGTGTTGGGACAGGCACAGGTCACTCTATTTTCCCATCAGGAAGAAGAATTAACCACAGGCTCAGCCTGCCGCCCGGAAGCAGAATAGGGCCTGAGCCGATCCTGCGCTTTTGTGCCCAGCTCCCAAAAAAGCGAGTTGAAAAATGGAGCTCAGGGGCACTGCAATTCACAAACCTGCAGAGTTATAAATGATAACTCTCGTCCACAAATATATTGAGGGAAGGCAACGAAGAGGATCTGAAAGCAAGGCAGAATTGCAGGAAACAGATTTCAGGAGGTCGATTCGAATCGCCTTTAAAGCACATGAAAAGCGGCAAAACGTCGACAATGATGCCCTTGGCCAAAAAGGGCGTATGCGTTTTTTCCTGAATATATTCAGGAAAAAACGCATACGCCCTTTTTGGCCAACCAAGCAACCTGGAAAGGCAAATCAGCGCTACAAAGAAGTCTCGCTTCCCATCGGTCAAAACGGCCATGCGGAAAAAAGTGTCAAAACCAGAAATGCAGGACAGGCCATGGAGAAATGGGAGCCTTGCTACGCTGATGGGCGGGATGTAAATTGCCAACAGCCACTCTGGAGAAGTGTACGGTGTGTCCTGAAACATCGAAAAAACACAGCTTAGAGCGCATAGGGCACTTCCACTCATGGGCGTATAAATTGGGAAAACTAAAAATCAGCAAGACACAGGCACCCCAAAGTTTGGGGCTGCTCTGTTGACAAGAACCTCCACTTCGTGACACCTTAAATATCCCAGGAAAGAGAAAAATGGATAAAGAAGTGGTGGTCCTTATGTACAATGGAATATCACTCAGCCATGAAATCAATGTCATAAGGCTAGTAGCAGCATGATGAGTGGCTTTAGCTTCCACGATTCTAAGTGAAATAAGTCACACAGAAAAACACACTTATTATAAGCTATCACTTATAGAGGGAATGTAAAAACCGCTACACTTGAACTGAATTACAAAACAGAACAGAGTCACACGTTTACAAAACACACTATGGCTGCTTAACGGGAAAGGTGGGGTGGGGTGATGCATAAAACAAGGGTTTCAAATGAGCTCAGATACCGTTCCATAAACCCAATATGTAATAGAAAGACCTACTCCTTGCTCAGTGAACTGGACTCAACACCCCCTATTCACCGCACAAGAATATATCTGACTAGTAAGAATCTTAAAACCTATGTATTGATATCTCTCTGGAAGTGAGTCAAGTGGCTGTAAAGCGGCAGAAACACAGCCGTGAAAAGCAGCTAAACCCCATTATAAAAATAAATTCCTTTTAAAAACCCGTGAAACAAAGACAGTGAAAGAGAGAGAAATTCTTACAAAATTCGTTCAGGGGCTGTGATGCAACCTGGATTGACCATATCTAGACCCACAGCTGGAGGAGACATAAGGGTGGACACTCTCGGGGCTGAGAGGTTTGGTGAGGTTGGGGGAGCAAACGCAGAGCCTTTAAAGTAATACTGCCTGTTACCCATCCCATGGGTCCCAAATCTCCAGGTTCAAGGGCATCTTCCTACCTCGAAAACATGCATGAGAAACCCAGAAGGTGGTACACCGTGTGATCGGGAAAGGTTTCTAAAACGCACCTCATTTCTCATCTCCTTGTGCTCGGGTTCGCCATTCCAGCCGCTTTACTAGCAATCTCCCTCCTTGGAGAATCAGCACCTTTAACCTCCCGTTCCGTACAGCTTGCAATTTGTCCTGAGGATGAACGGGAAGAGGGGGAGCCAATGAGAGACTAGCTCTAGGTGTTGGGACAGGCACAGGTCACTCTATTTTCCCATCAGGAAGAAGAATTAACCACAGGCTCAGCCTGCCGCCCGGAAGCAGAATAGGGCCTGAGGCGATCCTGCGCTTTTGCGGCCAGCTCCCAAAAAAGCGAGTTGAAAAATGGAGCTCAGGGGCACTGCAATTCACAAACCTGCAGAGTTATAAATGATAACTCTCGTCCACAAATATATTGAGGGAAGGCAACGAAGAGGATCTGAAAGCAAGGCAGAATTGCAGGAAACAGATTTCAGGAGGTCGATTCGAATCGCCTTTAAAGCACATGAAAAGCGGCAAAACGTCGACAATGATGCCCTTGGCCAAAAAGGGCGTATGCGTTTTTTCCTGAATATATTCAGGAAAAAACGCATACGCCCTTTTTGGCCAACCAAGCAACCTGGAAAGGCAAATCAGCGCTACAAAGAAGTCTCGCTTCCCATCGGTCAAAAGGGCCATGCGGAAAAAAGTGTCAAAACCAGAAATGCAGAAAAGGCCATGGAGAAATGGGAGCCTTGCTACGCTGATGGGCGGGATGTAAATTGCCAAGAGCCACTCTGGAGAAGTGTACGGTGTGTCCTGAAACATCGAAAAAACACAGCTTAGAGCGCATAGGGCACTTCCACTCATGGGCGTATAAATTGGGAAAACTAAAAATCAGCAAGACACAGGCACCCCAAAGTTTGGGGCTGCTCTGTTGACAAGAACCTCCACTTCGTGACACCTTAAATATCCCAGGAAAGAGAAAAATGGATAAAGAAGTGGTGGTCCTTATGTACAATGGAATATCACTCAGCCATGAAATCAATGTCATAAGGCTAGTAGCAGCATGATGAGTGGCTTTAGCTTCGACGATTCTAAGTGAAATAAGTCACACAGAAAAACACACTTATCATAAGCTATCACTTATAGAGGGAATGTAAAAACCGCTACACTTGAACTGAATTACAAAACAGAACAGAGTCACACGTTTAGAAAACACACTATGGCTGCTTAACGGGAAAGGTGGGGTGGGGTGATGCATAAAAAAAGGGTTTCAAATGAGCTCAGATACCGTTCCATAAACCCAATATGTAATAGAAAGACCTACTCCTTGCTCAGTGAACTGGACTCAACACCCCCTATTCACCGCACAAGAATATATCTGACTAGTAAGAATCTTAAAACCTATGTATTGATATCTCTCTGGAAGTGAGTCAAGTGGGTGTAAAGCGGCAGAAACACAGCCGTGAAAAGCAGCTAAACCCCATTATAAAAATAAATTCCTTTTAAAAACCCGTGAAACAAAGACAGTGAAAGAGAGAGAAATTCTTACAAAATTCGTTCAGGGGCTGTGATGCAACCTGGATTGACCATATCTAGACCCACAGCTGGAGGAGACATAAGGGTGGACACTCTCGGGGCTGAGAGGTTTGGTGAGGTTGGGGGAGCAAACGCAGAGCCTTTAAAGTAATACTGCCTGTTACCCATCCCATGGGTCCCAAATCTCCAGGTTCAAGGGCATCTTCCTACCTCGAAAACATGCATGAGAAACCCAGAAGGTGGTACACCGTGTGATCGGGAAAGGTTTCTAAAACGCACCTCATTTCTCATCTCCTTGTGCTCGGGTTCGCCATTCCAGCCGCTTTACTAGCAATCTCCCTCCTTGGAGAATCAGCACCTTTAACCTCCCGTTCCGTACAGCTTGCAATTTGTCCTGAGGATGAACGGGAAGAGGGGGAGCCAATGAGAGACTAGCTCTAGGTGTTGGGACAGGCACAGGTCACTCTATTTTCCCATCAGGAAGAAGAATTAACCACAGGCTCAGCCTGCCGCCCGGAAGCAGAATAGGGCCTGAGGCGATCCTGCGCTTTTGCGGCCAGCTCCCAAAAAAGCGAGTTGAAAAATGGAGCTCAGGGGCACTGCAATTCACAAACCTGCAGAGTTATAAATGATAACTCTCGTCCACAAATATATTGAGGGAAGGCAACGAAGAGGATCTGAAAGCAAGGCAGAATTGCAGGAAACAGATTTCAGGAGGTCGATTCGAATCGCCTTTAAAGCACATGAAAAGCGGCAAAACGTCGACAATGATGCCCTTGGCCAAAAAGGGCGTATGCGTTTTTTCCTGAATATATTCAGGAAAAAACGCATACGCCCTTTTTGGCCAACCAAGCAACCTGGAAAGGCAAATCAGCGCTACAAAGAAGTCTCGCTTCCCATCGGTCAAAAGGGCCATGCGGAAAAAACTGTCAAAACCAGAAATGCAGAAAAGGCCATGGAGAAATGGGAGCCTTGCTACGCTGATGGGCGGGATGTAAATTGCCAACAGCCACTCTGGAGAAGTGTACGGTGTGTCCTGAAACATCGAAAAAACACAGCTTAGAGCGCATAGGGCACTTCCACTCATGGGCGTATAAATTGGGAAAACTAAAAATCAGCAAGACACAGGCACCCCAAAGTTTGGGGCTGCTCTGTTGACAAGAACCTCCACTTCGTGACACCTTAAATATCCCAGGAAAGAGAAAAATGGATAAAGAAGTGGTGGTCCTTATGTACAATGGAATATCACTCAGCCATGAAATCAATGTCATAAGGCTAGTAGCAGCATGATGAGTGGCTTTAGCTACGACGATCCTATGTGAAATAAGTCATACAGAAAAACACACTTATCATAAGCTATCACTTATAGAGGGAATGTAAAAACCGCTACACTTGAACTGAATTACAAAACAGAACAGAGTCACACGTTTACAAAACACACTATGGCTGCTTAACGGGAAAGGTGGGGTGGGGTGATGCATAAAACAAGGGTTTCAAATGAGCTCAGATACCGTTCCATAAACCCAATATGTAATAGAAAGACCTACTCCTTGCTCAGTGAACTGGACTCAACACCCCCTATTCACCGCACAAGAATATATCTGACTAGTAAGAATCTTAAAACCTATGTATTGATATCTCTCTGGAAGTGAGTCAAGTGGGTGTAAAGCGGCAGAAACACAGCCGTGAAAAGCAGCTAAACCCCATTATAAAAATAAATTCCTTTTAAAAACCCGTGAAACAAAGACAGTGAAAGAGAGAGAAATTCTTACAAAATTCGTTCAGGGGCTGTGATGCAACCTGGATTGACCATATCTAGACCCACAGCTGGAGGAGACATAAGGGTGGACACTCTCGGGGCTGAGAGGTTTGGTGAGGTTGGGGGAGCAAACGCAGAGCCTTTAAAGTAATACTGCCTGTTACCCATCCCATGGGTCCCAAATCTCCAGGTTCAAGGGCATCTTCCTACCTCGAAAACATGCATGAGAAACCCAGAAGGTGGTACACCGTGTGATCGGGAAAGGTTTCTAAAACGCACCTCATTTCTCATCTCCTTGTGCTCGGGTTCGCCATTCCAGCCGCTTTACTAGCAATCTCCCTCCTTGGAGAATCAGCACCTTTAACCTCCCGTTCCGTACAGCTTGCAATTTGTCCTGAGGATGAACGGGAAGAGGGGGAGCCAATGAGAGACTAGCTCTAGGTGTTGGGACAGGCACAGGTCACTCTATTTTCCCATCAGGAAGAAGAATTAACCACAGGCTCAGCCTGCCGCCCGGAAGCAGAATAGGGCCTGAGGCGATCCTGCGCTTTTGCGGCCAGCTCCCAAAAAAGCGAGTTGAAAAATGGAGCTCAGGGGCACTGCAATTCACAAACCTGCAGAGTTATAAATGATAACTCTCGTCCACAAATATATTGAGGGAAGGCAACGAAGAGGATCTGAAAGCAAGGCAGAATTGCAGGAAACAGATTTGAGGAGGTCGATTCGAATCGCCTTTAAAGCACATGAAAAGCGGCAAAACGTCGACAATGATGCCCTTGGCCAAAAAGGGCCTATGCGTTTTTTCCTGAATATATTCAGGAAAAAACGCATAGGCCCTTTTTGGCCAACCAAGCAACCTGGAAAGGCAAATCAGCGCTACAAAGAAGTCTCGCTTCCCATCGGTCAAAAGGGCCATGCGGAAAAAAGTGTCAAAACCAGAAATGCAGAACAGGCCATGGAGAAATGGGAGCCTTGCTACGCTGATGGGTGGGATGTAAATTGCCAACAGCCACTCTGGAGAAGTGTACGGTGTGTCCTGAAACATCGAAAAAACACAGCTTAGAGCGCATAGGGCACTTCCACTCATGGGCGTATAAATTGGGAAAACTAAAAATCAGCAAGACACAGGCACCCCAAAGTTTGGGGCTGCTCTGTTGACAAGAACCTCCACTTCGTGACACCTTAAATATCCCAGGAAAGAGAAAAATGGATAAAGAAGTGGTGGTCCTTATGTACAATGGAATATCACTCAGCCATGAAATCAATGTCATAAGGCTAGTAGCAGCATGATGAGTGGCTTTAGCTTCGACGATTCTAAGTGAAATAAGTCACACAGAAAAACACACTTATCATAAGCTATCACTTATAGAGGGAATGTAAAAACCGCTACACTTGAACTGAATTACAAAACAGAACAGAGTCACACGTTTAGAAAACACACTATGGCTGCTTAACGGGAAAGGTGGGGTGGGGTGATGCATAAAAAAAGGGTTTCAAATGAGCTCAGATACCGTTCCATAAACCCAATATGTAATAGAAAGACCTACTCCTTGCTCAGTGAACTGGACTCAACACCCCCTATTCACCGCACAAGAATATATCTGACTAGTAAGAATCTTAAAACCTATGTATTGATATCTCTCTGGAAGTGAGTCAAGTGGGTGTAAAGCGGCAGAAACACAGCCGTGAAAAGCAGGTAAACCCCATTATAAAAATAAATTCCTTTTAAAAACCCGTGAAACAAAGACAGTGAAAGAGAGAGAAATTCTTACAAAATTCGTTCAGGGGCTGTGATGCAACCTGGATTGACCATATCTAGACCCACAGCTGGAGGAGACATAAGGGTGGACACTCTCGGGGCTGAGAGGTTTGGTGAGGTTGGGGGAGCAAACGCAGAGCCTTTAAAGTAATACTGCCTGTTACCCATCCCATGGGTCCCAAATCTCCAGGTTCAAGGGCATCTTCCTACCTCGAAAACATGCATGAGAAACCCAGAAGGTGGTACACCGTGTGATCGGGAAAGGTTTCTAAAACGCACCTCATTTCTCATCTCCTTGTGCTCGGGTTCGCCATTCCAGCCGCTTTACTAGCAATCTCCCTCCTTGGAGAATCAGCACCTTTAACCTCCCGTTCCGTACAGCTTGCAATTTGTCCTGAGGATGAACGGGAAGAGGGGGAGCCAATGAGAGACTAGCTCTAGGTGTTGGGACAGGCACAGGTCACTCTATTTTCCCATCAGGAAGAAGAATTAACCACAGGCTCAGCCTGCCGCCCGGAAGCAGAATAGGGCCTGAGGCGATCCTGCGCTTTTGCGGCCAGCTCCCAAAAAAGCGAGTTGAAAAATGGAGCTCAGGGGCACTGCAATTCACAAACCTGCAGAGTTATAAATGATAACTCTCGTCCACAAATATATTGAGGGAAGGCAACGAAGAGGATCTGAAAGCAAGGCAGAATTGCAGGAAACAGATTTCAGGAGGTCGATTTGAATCGCCTTTAAAGCACATGAAAAGCGGCAAAACGTCGACAATGATGCCCTTGGCCAAAAAGGGCGTATGCGTTTTTTCCTGAATATATTCAGGAAAAAACGCATACGCCCTTTTTGGCCAACCAAGCAACCTGGAAAGGCAAATCAGCGCTACAAAGAAGTCTCGCTTCCCATCGGTCAAAAGGGCCATGCGGAAAAAACTGTCAAAACCAGAAATGCAGAACAGGCCATGGAGAAATGGGAGCCTTGCTACGCTGATGGGCGGGATGTAAATTGCCAACAGCCACTCTGGAGAAGTGTACGGTGTGTCCTGAAACATCGAAAAAACACAGCTTAGAGCGCATAGGGCACTTCCACTCATGGGCGTATAAATTGGGAAAACTAAAAATCAGCAAGACACAGGCACCCCAAAGTTTGGGGCTGCTCTGTTGACAAGAACCTCCACTTCGTGACACCTTAAATATCCCAGGAAAGAGAAAAATGGATAAAGAAGTGGTGGTCCTTATGTACAATGGAATATCACTCAGCCATGAAATCAATGTCATAAGGCTAGTAGCAGCATGATGAGTGGCTTTAGCTTCGACGATTCTAAGTGAAATAAGTCACACAGAAAAACACACTTATCATAAGCTATCACTTATAGAGGGAATGTAAAAACCGCTACACTTGAACTGAATTACAAAACAGAACAGAGTCACACGTTTAGAAAACACACTATGGCTGCTTAACGGGAAAGGTGGGGTGGGGTGATGCATAAAACAAGGGTTTCAAATGAGCTCAGATACCGTTCCATAAACCCAATATGTAATAGAAAGACCTACTCCTTGCTCAGTGAACTGGACTCAACACCCCCTATTCACCGCACAAGAATATATCTGACTAGTAAGAATCTTAAAACCTATGTATTGATATCTCTCTGGAAGTGAGTCAAGTGGGTGTAAAGCGGCAGAAACACAGCCGTGAAAAGCAGCTAAACCCCATTATAAAAATAAATTCCTTTTAAAAACCCGTGAAACAAAGACAGTGAAAGAGAGAGAAATTCTTACAAAATTCGTTCAGGGGCTGTGATGCAACCTGGATTGACCATATCTAGACCCACAGCTGGAGGAGACATAAGGGTGGACACTCTCGGGGCTGAGAGGTTTGGTGAGGTTGGGGGAGCAAACGCAGAGCCTTTAAAGTAATACTGCCTGTTACCCATCCCATGGGTCCCAAATCTCCAGGTTCAAGGGCATCTTCCTACCTCGAAAACATGCATGAGAAACCCAGAAGGTGGTACACCGTGTGATCGGGAAAGGTTTCTAAAACGCACCTCATTTCTCATCTCCTTGTGCTCGGGTTCGCCATTCCAGCCGCTTTACTAGCAATCTCCCTCCTTGGAGAATCAGCACCTTTAACCTCCCGTTCCGTACAGCTTGCAATTTGTCCTGAGGATGAACGGGAAGAGGGGGAGCCAATGAGAGACTAGGTCTAGGTGTTGGGACAGGCACAGGTCACTCTATTTTCCCATCAGGAAGAAGAATTAACCACAGGCTCAGCCTGCCGCCCGGAAGCAGAATAGGGCCTGAGGCGATCCTGTGCTTTTGCGGCCAGCTCCCAAAAAAGCGAGTTGAAAAATGGAGCTCAGGGGCACTGCAATTCACAAACCTGCAGAGTTATAAATGATAACTCTCGTCCACAAATATATTGAGGGAAGGCAACGAAGAGGATCTGAAAGCAAGGCAGAATTGCAGGAAACAGATTTCAGGAGGTCGATTTGAATCGCATTTAAAGCACATGAAAAGCGGCAAAACGTCGACAATGATGCCCTTGGCCAAAAAGGGCGTATGCGTTTTTTCCTGAATATATTCAGGAAAAAACGCATACGCCCTTTTTGGCCAACCAAGCAACCTGGAAAGGCAAATCAGCGCTACAAAGAAGTCTCGCTTCCCATCGGTCAAAAGGGCCATGCGGAAAAAACTGTCAAAACCAGAAATGCAGAACAGGCCATGGAGAAATGGGAGCCTTGCTACGCTGATGGGCGGGATGTAAATTGCCAACAGCCACTCTGGAGAAGTGTACGGTGTGTCCTGAAACATCGAAAAAACACAGCTTAGAGCGCATAGGGCACTTCCACTCATGGGCGTATAAATTGGGAAAACTAAAAATCAGCAAGACACAGGCACCCCAAAGTTTGGGGCTGCTCTGTTGACAAGAACCTCCACTTCGTGACACCTTAAATATCCCAGGAAAGAGAAAAATGGATAAAGAAGTGGTGGTCCTTATGTACAATGGAATATCACTCAGCCATGAAATCAATGTCATAAGGCTAGTAGCAGCATGATGAGTGGCTTTAGCTACGACGATCCTATGTGAAATAAGTCATACAGAAAAACACACTTATCATAAGCTATCACTTATAGAGGGAATGTAAAAACCGCTACACTTGAACTGAATTACAAAACAGAACAGAGTCACACGTTTACAAAACACACTATGGCTGCTTAACGGGAAAGGTGGGGTGGGGTGATGCATAAAACAAGGGTTTCAAATGAGCTCAGATACCGTTCCATAAACCCAATATGTAATAGAAAGACCTACTCCTTGCTCAGTGAACTGGACTCAACACCCCCTATTCACCGCACAAGAATATATCTGACTAGTAAGAATCTTAAAACCTATGTATTGATATCTCTCTGGAAGTGAGTCAAGTGGGTGTAAAGCGGCAGAAACACAGCCGTGAAAAGCAGGTAAACCCCATTATAAAAATAAATTCCTTTTAAAAACCCGTGAAACAAAGACAGTGAAAGAGAGAGAAATTCTTACAAAATTCGTTCAGGGGCTGTGATGCAACCTGGATTGACCATATCTAGACCCACAGCTGGAGGAGACATAAGGGTGGACACTCTCGGGGCTGAGAGGTTTGGTGAGGTTGGGGGAGCAAACGCAGAGCCTTTAAAGTAATACTGCCTGTTACCCATCCCATGGGTCCCAAATCTCCAGGTTCAAGGGCATCTTCCTACCTCGAAAACATGCATGAGAAACCCAGAAGGTGGTACACCGTGTGATCGGGAAAGGTTTCTAAAACGCACCTCATTTCTCATCTCCTTGTGCTCGGGTTCGCCATTCCAGCCGCTTTACTAGCAATCTCCCTCCTTGGAGAATCAGCACCTTTAACCTCCCGTTCCGTACAGCTTGCAATTTGTCCTGAGGATGAACGGGAAGAGGGGGAGCCAATGAGAGACCAGCTCCAGGTGTTGGGACAGGCACAGGTCACTCTATTTTCCCATCAGGAAGAAGAATTAACCACAGGCTCAGCCTGCCGCCCGGAAGCAGAATAGGGCCTGAGGCGATCCTGCGCTTTTGCGGCCAGCTCCCAAAAAAGCGAGTTGAAAAATGGAGCTCAGGGGCACTGCAATTCACAAACCTGCAGAGTTATAAATGATAACTCTCGTCCACAAATATATTGAGGGAAGGCAACGAAGAGGATCTGAAAGCAAGGCAGAATTGCAGGAAACAGATTTCAGGAGGTCGATTTGAATCGCCTTTAAAGCACATGAAAAGCGGCAAAACGTCGACAATGATGCCCTTGGTCAAAAAGGGCGTATGCGTTTTTTCCTGAATATATTCAGGAAAAAACGCATACGCCCTTTTTGGCCAACCAAGCAACCTGGAAAGGCAAATCAGCGCTACAAAGAAGTCTCGCTTCCCATCGGTCAAAAGGGCCATGCGGAAAAAAGTGTCAAAACCAGAAATGCAGAACAGGCCATGGAGAAATGGGAGCCTTGCTACGCTGATGGGCGGGATGTAAATTGCCAACAGCCACTCTGGAGAAGTGTACGGTGTGTCCTGAAACATCGAAAAAACACAGCTTAGAGCGCATAGGGCACTTCCACTCATGGGCGTATAAATTGGGAAAACTAAAAATCAGCAAGACACAGGCACCCCAAAGTTTGGGGCTGCTCTGTTGACAAGAACCTCCACTTCGTGACACCTTAAATATCCCAGGAAAGAGAAAAATGGATAAAGAAGTGGTGGTCCTTATGTACAATGGAATATCACTCAGCCATGAAATCAATGTCATAAGGCTAGTAGCAGCATGATGAGTGGCTTTAGCTTCGACGATTCTAAGTGAAATAAGTCACACAGAAAAACACACTTATCATAAGCTATCACTTATAGAGGGAATGTAAAAACCGCTACACTTGAACTGAATTACAAAACAGAACAGAGTCACACGTTTAGAAAACACACTATGGCTGCTTAACGGGAAAGGTGGGGTGGGGTGATGCATAAAAAAAGGGTTTCAAATGAGCTCAGATACCGTTCCATAAACCCAATATGTAATAGAAAGACCTACTCCTTGCTCAGTGAACTGGACTCAACACCCCCTATTCACCGCACAAGAATATATCTGACTAGTAAGAATCTTAAAACCTATGTATTGATATCTCTCTGGAAGTGAGTCAAGTGGGTGTAAAGCGGCAGAAACACAGCCGTGAAAAGCAGCTAAACCCCATTATAAAAATAAATTCCTTTTAAAAACCCGTGAAACAAAGACAGTGAAAGAGAGAGAAATTCTTACAAAATTCGTTCAGGGGCTGTGATGCAACCTGGATTGACCATATCTAGACCCACAGCTGGAGGAGACATAAGGGTGGACACTCTCGGGGCTGAGAGGTTTGGTGAGGTTGGGGGAGCAAACGCAGAGCCTTTAAAGTAATACTGCCTGTTACCCATCCCATGGGTCCCAAATCTCCAGGTTCAAGGGCATCTTCCTACCTCGAAAACATGCATGAGAAACCCAGAAGGTGGTACACCGTGTGATCGGGAAAGGTTTCTAAAACGCACCTCATTTCTCATCTCCTTGTGCTCGGGTTCGCCATTCCAGCCGCTTTACTAGCAATCTCCCTCCTTGGAGAATCAGCACCTTTAACCTCCCGTTCCGTACAGCTTGCAATTTGTCCTGAGGATGAACGGGAAGAGGGGGAGCCAATGAGAGACTAGCTCTAGGTGTTGGGACAGGCACAGGTCACTCTATTTTCCCATCAGGAAGAAGAATTAACCACAAGCTCAGCCTGCCGCCCGGAAGCAGAATAGGGCCTGAGCCGATCCTGCGCTTTTGTGCCCAGCTCCCAAAAAAGCGAGTTGAAAAATGGAGCTCAGGGGCACTGCAATTCACAAACCTGCAGAGTTATAAATGATAACTCTCGTCCACAAATATATTGAGGGAAGGCAACGAAGAGGATCTGAAAGCAAGGCAGAATTGCAGGAAACAGATTTCAGGAGGTCGATTCGAATCGCCTTTAAAGCACATGAAAAGCGGCAAAACGTCGACAATGATGCCCTTGGCCAAAAAGGGCGTATGCGTTTTTTCCTGAATATATTCAGGAAAAAACGCATACGCCCTTTTTGGCCAACCAAGCAACCTGGAAAGGCAAATCAGCGCTACAAAGAAGTCTCGCTTCCCATCGGTCAAAAGGGCCATGCGGAAAAAAGTGTCAAAACCAGAAATGCAGAACAGGCCATGGAGAAATGGGAGCCTTGCTACGCTGATGGGCGGGATGTAAATTGCCAACAGCCACTCTGGAGAAGTGTACGGTGTGTCCTGAAACATCGAAAAAACACAGCTTAGAGCGCATAGGGCACTTCCACTCATGGGCGTATAAATTGGGAAAACTAAAAATCAGCAAGACACAGGCACCCCAAAGTTTGGGGCTGCTCTGTTGACAAGAACCTCCACTTCGTGACACCTTAAATATCCCAGGAAAGAGAAAAATGGATAAAGAAGTGGTGGTCCTTATGTACAATGGAATATCACTCAGCCATGAAATCAATGTCATAAGGCTAGTAGCAGCATGATGAGTGGCTTTAGCTTCGACGATTCTAAGTGAAATAAGTCACACAGAAAAACACACTTATCATAAGCTATCACTTATAGAGGGAATGTAAAAACCGCTACACTTGAACTGAATTACAAAACAGAACAGAGTCACACGTTTAGAAAACACACTATGGCTGCTTAACGGGAAAGGTGGGGTGGGGTGATGCATAAAACAAGGGTTTCAAATGAGCTCAGATACCGTTCCATAAACCCAATATGTAATAGAAAGACCTACTCCTTGCTCAGTGAACTGGACTCAACACCCCCTATTCACCGCACAAGAATATATCTGACTAGTAAGAATCTTAAAACCTATGTATTGATATCTCTCTGGAAGTGAGTCAAGTGGCTGTAAAGCGGCAGAAACACAGCCGTGAAAAGCAGCTAAACCCCATTATAAAAATAAATTCCTTTTAAAAACCCGTGAAACAAAGACAGTGAAAGAGAGAGAATTTCTTACAAAATTCGTTCAGGGGCTGTGATGCAACCTGGATTGACCATATCTAGACCCACAGCTGGAGGAGACATAAGGGTGGACACTCTCGGGGCTGAGAGGTTTGGTGAGGTTGGGGGAGCAAACGCAGAGCCTTTAAAGTAATACTGCCTGTTACCCATCCCATGGGTCCCAAATCTCCAGGTTCAAGGGCATCTTCCTACCTCGAAAACATGCATGAGAAACCCAGAAGGTGGTACACCGTGTGATCGGGAAAGGTTTCTAAAACGCACCTCATTTCTCATCTCCTTGTGCTCGGGTTCGCCATTCCAGCCGCTTTACTAGCAATCTCCCTCCTTGGAGAATCAGCACCTTTAACCTCCCGTTCCGTACAGCTTGCAATTTGTCCTGAGGATGAACGGGAAGAGGGGGAGCCAATGAGAGACTAGCTCTAGGTGTTGGGACAGGCACAGGTCACTCTATTTTCCCATCAGGAAGAAGAATTAACCACAGGCTCAGCCTGCCGCCCGGAAGCAGAATAGGGCCTGAGGCGATCCTGCGCTTTTGCGGCCAGCTCCCAAAAAAGCGAGTTGAAAAATGGAGCTCAGGGGCACTGCAATTCACAAACCTGCAGAGTTATAAATGATAACTCTCGTCCACAAATATATTGAGGGAAGGCAACGAAGAGGATCTGAAAGCAAGGCAGAATTGCAGGAAACAGATTTCAGGAGGTCGATTCGAATCGCCTTTAAAGCACATGAAAAGCGGCAAAACGTCGACAATGATGCCCTTGGCCAAAAAGGGCGTATGCGTTTTTTCCTGAATATATTCAGGAAAAAACGCATACGCCCTTTTTGGCCAACCAAGCAACCTGGAAAGGCAAATCAGCGCTACAAAGAAGTCTCGCTTCCCATCGGTCAAAAGGGCCATGCGGAAAAAAGTGTCAAAACCAGAAATGCAGAACAGGCCATGGAGAAATGGGAGCCTTGCTACGCTGATGGGCGGGATGTAAATTGCCAACAGCCACTCTGGAGAAGTGTACGGTGTGTCCTGAAACATCGAAAAAACACAGCTTAGAGCGCATAGGGCACTTCCACTCATGGGCGTATAAATTGGGAAAACTAAAAATCAGCAAGACACAGGCACCCCAAAGTTTGGGGCTGCTCTGTTGACAAGAACCTCCACTTCGTGACACCTTAAATATCCCAGGAAAGAGAAAAATGGATAAAGAAGTGGTGGTCCTTATGTACAATGGAATATCACTCAGCCATGAAATCAATGTCATAAGGCTAGTAGCAGCATGATGAGTGGCTTTAGCTTCGACGATTCTAAGTGAAATAAGTCACACAGAAAAACACACTTATCATAAGCTATCACTTATAGAGGGAATGTAAAAACCGCTACACTTGAACTGAATTACAAAACAGAACAGAGTCACACGTTTACAAAACACACTATGGCTGCTTAACGGGAAAGGTGGGGTGGGGTGATGCATAAAACAAGGGTTTCAAATGAGCTCAGATACCGTTCCATAAACCCAATATGTAATAGAAAGACCTACTCCTTGCTCAGTGAACTGGACTCAACACCCCCTATTCACCGCACAAGAATATATCTGACTAGTAAGAATCTTAAAACCTATGTATTGATATCTCTCTGGAAGTGAGTCAAGTGGCTGTAAAGCGGCAGAAACACAGCCGTGAAAAGCAGCTAAACCCCATTATAAAAATAAATTCCTTTTAAAAACCCGTGAAACAAAGACAGTGAAAGAGAGAGAATTTCTTACAAAATTCGTTCAGGGGCTGTGATGCAACCTGGATTGACCATATCTAGACCCACAGCTGGAGGAGACATAAGGGTGGACACTCTCGGGGCTGAGAGGTTTGGTGAGGTTGGGGGAGCAAACGCAGAGCCTTTAAAGTAATACTGCCTGTTACCCATCCCATGGGTCCCAAATCTCCAGGTTCAAGGGCATCTTCCTACCTCGAAAACATGCATGAGAAACCCAGAAGGTGGTACACCGTGTGATCGGGAAAGGTTTCTAAAACGCACCTCATTTCTCATCTCCTTGTGCTCGGGTTCGCCATTCCAGCCGCTTTACTAGCAATCTCCCTCCTTGGAGAATCAGCACCTTTAACCTCCCGTTCCGTAGAGCTTGCAATTTGTCCTGAGGATGAACGGGAAGAGGGGGAGCCAATGAGAGACTAGCTCTAGGTGTTGGGACAGGCACAGGTCACTCTATTTTCCCATCAGGAAGAAGAATTAACCACAGGCTCAGCCTGCCGCCCGGAAGCAGAATAGGGCCTGAGGCAATCCTGCGCTTTTGTGGCCAGCTCCCAAAAAAGCGAGTTGAAAAATGGAGCTCAGGGGCACTGCAATTCACAAACCTGCAGAGTTATAAATGATAACTCTCGTCCACAAATATATTGAGGGAAGGCAACGAAGAGGATCTGAAAGCAAGGCAGAATTGCAGGAAACAGATTTCAGGAGGTCGATTCGAATCGCCTTTAAAGCACATGAAAAGCGGCAAAACGTCGACAATGATGCCCTTGGCCAAAAAGGGCGTATGCGTTTTTTCCTGAATATATTCAGGAAAAAACGCATACGCCCTTTTTGGCCAACCAAGCAACCTGGAAAGGCAAATCAGCGCTACAAAGAAGTCTCGCTTCCCATCGGTCAAAAGGGCCATGCGGAAAAAAGTGTCAAAACCAGAAATGCAGAAAAGGCCATGGAGAAATGGGAGCCTTGCTACGCTGATGGGCGGGATGTAAATTGCCAACAGCCACTCTGGAGAAGTGTACGGTGTGTCCTGAAACATCGAAAAAACACAGCTTAGAGCGCATAGGGCACTTCCACTCATGGGCGTATAAATTGGGAAAACTAAAAATCAGCAAGACACAGGCACCCCAAAGTTTGGGGCTGCTCTGTTGACAAGAACCTCCACTTCGTGACACCTTAAATATCCCAGGAAAGAGAAAAATGGATAAAGAAGTGGTGGTCCTTATGTACAATGGAATATCACTCAGCCATGAAATCAATGTCATAAGGCTAGTAGCAGCATGATGAGTGGCTTTAGCTACGACGATCCTATGTGAAATAAGTCATACAGAAAAACACACTTATCATAAGCTATCACTTATAGAGGGAATGTAAAAACCGCTACACTTGAACTGAATTACAAAACAGAACAGAGTCACACGTTTACAAAACACACTATGGCTGCTTAACGGGAAAGGTGGGGTGGGGTGATGCATAAAACAAGGGTTTCAAATGAGCTCAGATACCGTTCCATAAACCCAATATGTAATAGAAAGACCTACTCCTTGCTCAGTGAACTGGACTCAACACCCCCTATTCACCGCACAAGAATATATCTGACTAGTAAGAATCTTAAAACCTATGTATTGATATCTCTCTGGAAGTGAGTCAAGTGGGTGTAAAGCGGCAGAAACACAGCCGTGAAAAGCAGCTAAACCCCATTATAAAAATAAATTCCTTTTAAAAACCCGTGAAACAAAGACAGTGAAAGAGAGAGAAATTCTTACAAAATTCGTTCAGGGGCTGTGATGCAACCTGGATTGACCATATCTAGACCCACAGCTGGAGGAGACATAAGGGTGGACACTCTCGGGGCTGAGAGGTTTGGTGAGGTTGGGGGAGCAAACGCAGAGCCTTTAAAGTAATACTGCCTGTTACCCATCCCATGGGTCCCAAATCTCCAGGTTCAAGGGCATCTTCCTACCTCGAAAACATGCATGAGAAACCCAGAAGGTGGTACACCGTGTGATCGGGAAAGGTTTCTAAAACGCACCTCATTTCTCATCTCCTTGTGCTCGGGTTCGCCATTCCAGCCGCTTTACTAGCAATCTCCCTCCTTGGAGAATCAGCACCTTTAACCTCCCGTTCCGTACAGCTTGCAATTTGTCCTGAGGATGAACGGGAAGAGGGGGAGCCAATGAGAGACTAGCTCTAGGTGTTGGGACAGGCACAGGTCACTCTATTTTCCCATCAGGAAGAAGAATTAACCACAGGCTCAGCCTGCCGCCCGGAAGCAGAATAGGGCCTGAGGCGATCCTGCGCTTTTGCGGCCAGCTCCCAAAAAAGCGAGTTGAAAAATGGAGCTCAGGGGCACTGCAATTCACAAACCTGCAGAGTTATAAATGATAACTCTCGTCCACAAATATATTGAGGGAAGGCAACGAAGAGGATCTGAAAGCAAGGCAGAATTGCAGGAAACAGATTTCAGGAGGTCGATTCGAATCGCCTTTAAAGCACATGAAAAGCGGCAAAACGTCGACAATGATGCCCTTGGCCAAAAAGGGCGTATGCGTTTTTTCCTGAATATATTCAGGAAAAAACGCATACGCCCTTTTTGGCCAACCAAGCAACCTGGAAAGGCAAATCAGCGCTACAAAGAAGTCTCGCTTCCCATCGGTCAAAAGGGCCATGCGGAAAAAAGTGTCAAAACCAGAAATGCAGAAAAGGCCATGGAGAAATGGGAGCCTTGCTACGCTGATGGGCGGGATGTAAATTGCCAACAGCCACTCTGGAGAAGTGTACGGTGTGTCCTGAAACATCGAAAAAACACAGCTTAGAGCGCATAGGGCACTTCCACTCATGGGCGTATAAATTGGGAAAACTAAAAATTAGCAAGACACAGGCACCCCAAAGTTTGGGGCTGCTCTGTTGACAAGAACCTCCACTTCGTGACACCTTAAATATCCCAGGAAAGAGAAAAATGGATAAAGAAGTGGTGGTCCTTATGTACAATGGAATATCACTCAGCCATGAAATCAATGTCATAAGGCTAGTAGCAGCATGATGAGTGGCTTTAGCTACGACGATCCTATGTGAAATAAGTCATACAGAAAAACACACTTATCATAAGCTATCACTTATAGAGGGAATGTAAAAACCGCTACACTTGAACTGAATTACAAAACAGAACAGAGTCACACGTTTACAAAACACACTATGGCTGCTTAACGGGAAAGGTGGGGTGGGGTGATGCATAAAAAAAGGGTTTCAAATGAGCTCAGATACCGTTCCATAAACCCAATATGTAATAGAAAGACCTACTCCTTGCTCAGTGAACTGGACTCAACACCCCCTATTCACCGCACAAGAATATATCTGACTAGTAAGAATCTTAAAACCTATGTATTGATATCTCTCTGGAAGTGAGTCAAGTGGGTGTAAAGCGGCAGAAACACAGCCGTGAAAAGCAGCTAAACCCCATTATAAAAATAAATTCCTTTTAAAAACCCGTGAAACAAAGACAGTGAAAGAGAGAGAAATTCTTACAAAATTCGTTCAGGGGCTGTGATGCAACCTGGATTGACCATATCTAGACCCACAGCTGGAGGAGACATAAGGGTGGACACTCTCGGGGCTGAGAGGTTTGGTGAGGTTGGGGGAGCAAACGCAGAGCCTTTAAAGTAATACTGCCTGTTACCCATCCCATGGGTCCCAAATCTCCAGGTTCAAGGGCATCTTCCTACCTCGAAAACATGCATGAGAAACCCAGAAGGTGGTACACCGTGTGATCGGGAAAGGTTTCTAAAACGCACCTCATTTCTCATCTCCTTGTGCTCGGGTTCGCCATTCCAGCCGCTTTACTAGCAATCTCCCTCCTTGGAGAATCAGCACCTTTAACCTCCCGTTCCGTACAGCTTGCAATTTGTCCTGAGGATGAACGGGAAGAGGGGGAGCCAATGAGAGACTAGCTCTAGGTGTTGGGACAGGCACAGGTCACTCTATTTTCCCATCAGGAAGAAGAATTAACCACAGGATCAGCCTGCCGCCCGGAAGCAGAATAGGGCCTGAGCCGATCCTGCGCTTTTGTGCCCAGCTCCCAAAAAAGCGAGTTGAAAAATGGAGCTCAGGGGCACTGCAATTCACAAACCTGCAGAGTTATAAATGATAACTCTCGTCCACAAATATATTGAGGGAAGGCAACGAAGAGGATCTGAAAGCAAGGCAGAATTGCAGGAAACAGATTTCAGGAGGTCGATTCGAATCGCCTTTAAAGCACATGAAAAGCGGCAAAACGTCGACAATGATGCCCTTGGCCAAAAAGGGCGTATGCGTTTTTTCCTGAATATATTCAGGAAAAAACGCATACGCCCTTTTTGGCCAACCAAGCAACCTGGAAAGGCAAATCAGCGCTACAAAGAAGTCTCGCTTCCCATCGGTCAAAACGGCCATGCGGAAAAAAGTGTCAAAACCAGAAATGCAGGACAGGCCATGGAGAAATGGGAGCCTTGCTACGCTGATGGGCGGGATGTAAATTGCCAACAGCCACTCTGGAGAAGTGTACGGTGTGTCCTGAAACATCGAAAAAACACAGCTTAGAGCGCATAGGGCACTTCCACTCATGGGCGTATAAATTGGGAAAACTAAAAATCAGCAAGACACAGGCACCCCAAAGTTTGGGGCTGCTCTGTTGACAAGAACCTCCACTTCGTGACACCTTAAATATCCCAGGAAAGAGAAAAATGGATAAAGAAGTGGTGGTCCTTATGTACAATGGAATATCACTCAGCCATGAAATCAATGTCATAAGGCTAGTAGCAGCATGATGAGTGGCTTTAGCTTCCACGATTCTAAGTGAAATAAGTCACACAGAAAAACACACTTATTATAAGCTATCACTTATAGAGGGAATGTAAAAACCGCTACACTTGAACTGAATTACAAAACAGAACAGAGTCACACGTTTAGAAAACACACTATGGCTGCTTAACGGGAAAGGTGGGGTGGGGTGATGCATAAAACAAGGGTTTCAAATGAGCTCAGATACCGTTCCATAAACCCAATATGTAATAGAAAGACCTACTCCTTGCTCAGTGAACTGGACTCAACACCCCCTATTCACCGCACAAGAATATATCTGACTAGTAAGAATCTTAAAACCTATGTATTGATATCTCTCTGGAAGTGAGTCAAGTGGGTGTAAAGCGGCAGAAACACAGCCGTGAAAAGCAGCTAAACCCCATTATAAAAATAAATTCCTTTTAAAAACCCGTGAAACAAAGACAGTGAAAGAGAGAGAAATTCTTACAAAATTCGTTCAGGGGCTGTGATGCAACCTGGATTGACCATATCTAGACCCACAGCTGGAGGAGACATAAGGGTGGACACTCTCGGGGCTGAGAGGTTTGGTGAGGTTGGGGGAGCAAACGCAGAGCCTTTAAAGTAATACTGCCTGTTACCCATCCCATGGGTCCCAAATCTCCAGGTTCAAGGGCATCTTCCTACCTCGAAAACATGCATGAGAAACCCAGAAGGTGGTACACCGTGTGATCGGGAAAGGTTTCTAAAACGCACCTCATTTCTCATCTCCTTGTGCTCGGGTTCGCCATTCCAGCCGCTTTACTAGCAATCTCCCTCCTTGGAGAATCAGCACCTTTAACCTCCCGTTCCGTACAGCTTGCAATTTGTCCTGAGGATGAACGGGAAGAGGGGGAGCCAATGAGAGACTAGCTCTAGGTGTTGGGACAGGCACAGGTCACTCTATTTTCCCATCAGGAAGAAGAATTAACCACAGGCTCAGCCTGCCGCCCGGAAGCAGAATAGGGCCTGAGGCGATCCTGCGCTTTTGCGGCCAGCTCCCAAAAAAGCGAGTTGAAAAATGGAGCTCAGGGGCACTGCAATTCACAAACCTGCAGAGTTATAAATGATAACTCTCGTCCACAAATATATTGAGGGAAGGCAACGAAGAGGATCTGAAAGCAAGGCAGAATTGCAGGAAACAGATTTCAGGAGGTCGATTCGAATCGCCTTTAAAGCACATGAAAAGCGGCAAAACGTCGACAATGATGCCCTTGGCCAAAAAGGGCGTATGCGTTTTTTCCTGAATATATTCAGGAAAAAACGCATACGCCCTTTTTGGCCAACCAAGCAACCTGGAAAGGCAAATCAGCGCTACAAAGAAGTCTCGCTTCCCATCGGTCAAAAGGGCCATGCGGAAAAAAGTGTCAAAACCAGAAATGCAGAACAGGCCATGGAGAAATGGGAGCCTTGCTACGCTGATGGGCGGGATGTAAATTGCCAACAGCCACTCTGGAGAAGTGTACGGTGTGTCCTGAAACATCGAAAAAACACAGCTTAGAGCGCATAGGGCACTTCCACTCATGGGCGTATAAATTGGGAAAACTAAAAATCAGCAAGACACAGGCACCCCAAAGTTTGGGGCTGCTCTGTTGACAAGAACCTCCACTTCGTGACACCTTAAATATCCCAGGAAAGAGAAAAATGGATAAAGAAGTGGTGGTCCTTATGTACAATGGAATATCACTCAGCCATGAAATCAATGTCATAAGGCTAGTAGCAGCATGATGAGTGGCTTTAGCTTCGACGATTCTAAGTGAAATAAGTCACACAGAAAAACACACTTATCATAAGCTATCACTTATAGAGGGAATGTAAAAACCGCTACACTTGAACTGAATTACAAAACAGAACAGAGTCACACGTTTAGAAAACACACTATGGCTGCTTAACGGGAAAGGTGGGGTGGGGTGATGCATAAAAAAAGGGTTTCAAATGAGCTCAGATACCGTTCCATAAACCCAATATGTAATAGAAAGACCTACTCCTTGCTCAGTGAACTGGACTCAACACCCCCTATTCACCGCACAAGAATATATCTGACTAGTAAGAATCTTAAAACCTATGTATTGATATCTCTCTGGAAGTGAGTCAAGTGGGTGTAAAGCGGCAGAAACACAGCCGTGAAAAGCAGCTAAACCCCATTATAAAAATAAATTCCTTTTAAAAACCCGTGAAACAAAGACAGTGAAAGAGAGAGAAATTCTTACAAAATTCGTTCAGGGGCTGTGATGCAACCTGGATTGACCATATCTAGACCCACAGCTGGAGGAGACATAAGGGTGGACACTCTCGGGGCTGAGAGGTTTGGTGAGGTTGGGGGAGCAAACGCAGAGCCTTTAAAGTAATACTGCCTGTTACCCATCCCATGGGTCCCAAATCTCCAGGTTCAAGGGCATCTTCCTACCTCGAAAACATGCATGAGAAACCCAGAAGGTGGTACACCGTGTGATCGGGAAAGGTTTCTAAAACGCACCTCATTTCTCATCTCCTTGTGCTCGGGTTCGCCATTCCAGCCGCTTTACTAGCAATCTCCCTCCTTGGAGAATCAGCACCTTTAACCTCCCGTTCCGTACAGCTTGCAATTTGTCCTGAGGATGAACGGGAAGAGGGGGAGCCAATGAGAGACTAGCTCTAGGTGTTGGGACAGGCACAGGTCACTCTATTTTCCCATCAGGAAGAAGAATTAACCACAGGCTCAGCCTGCCGCCCGGAAGCAGAATAGGGCCTGAGGCGATCCTGCGCTTTTGCGGCCAGCTCCCAAAAAAGCGAGTTGAAAAATGGAGCTCAGGGGCACTGCAATTCACAAACCTGCAGAGTTATAAATGATAACTCTCGTCCACAAATATATTGAGGGAAGGCAACGAAGAGGATCTGAAAGCAAGGCAGAATTGCAGGAAACAGATTTCAGGAGGTCGATTCGAATCGCCTTTAAAGCACATGAAAAGCGGCAAAACGTCGACAATGATGCCCTTGGCCAAAAAGGGCGTATGCGTTTTTTCCTGAATATATTCAGGAAAAAACGCATACGCCCTTTTTGGCCAACCAAGCAACCTGGAAAGGCAAATCAGCGCTACAAAGAAGTCTCGCTTCCCATCGGTCAAAAGGGCCATGCGTAAAAAAGTGTCAAAACCAGAAATGCAGAACAGGCCATGGAGAAATGGGAGCCTTGCTACGCTGATGGGCGGGATGTAAATTGCCAACAGCCACTCTGGAGAAGTGTACGGTGTGTCCTGAAACATCGAAAAAACACAGCTTAGAGCGCATAGGGCACTTCCACTCATGGGCGTATAAATTGGGAAAACTAAAAATCAGCAAGACACAGGCACCCCAAAGTTTGGGGCTGCTCTGTTGACAAGAACCTCCACTTCGTGACACCTTAAATATCCCAGGAAAGAGAAAAATGGATAAAGAAGTGGTGGTCCTTATGTACAATGGAATATCACTCAGCCATGAAATCAATGTCATAAGGCTAGTAGCAGCATGATGAGTGGCTTTAGCTTCGACGATTCTAAGTGAAATAAGTCACACAGAAAAACACACTTATCATAAGCTATCACTTATAGAGGGAATGTAAAAACCGCTACACTTGAACTGAATTACAAAACAGAACAGAGTCACACGTTTAGAAAACACACTATGGCTGCTTAACGGGAAAGGTGGGGTGGGGTGATGCATAAAAAAAGGGTTTCAAATGAGCTCAGATACCGTTCCATAAACCCAATATGTAATAGAAAGACCTACTCCTTGCTCAGTGAACTGGACTCAACACCCCCTATTCACCGCACAAGAATATATCTGACTAGTAAGAATCTTAAAACCTATGTATTGATATCTCTCTGGAAGTGAGTCAAGTGGGTGTAAAGCGGCAGAAACACAGCCGTGAAAAGCAGCTAAACCCCATTATAAAAATAAATTCCTTTTAAAAACCCGTGAAACAAAGACAGTGAAAGAGAGAGAAATTCTTACAAAATTCGTTCAGGGGCTGTGATGCAACCTGGATTGACCATATCTAGACCCACAGCTGGAGGAGACATAAGGGTGGACACTCTCGGGGCTGAGAGGTTTGGTGAGGTTGGGGGAGCAAACGCAGAGCCTTTAAAGTAATACTGCCTGTTACCCATCCCATGGGTCCCAAATCTCCAGGTTCAAGGGCATCTTCCTACCTCGAAAACATGCATGAGAAACCCAGAAGGTGGTACACCGTGTGATCGGGAAAGGTTTCTAAAACGCACCTCATTTCTCATCTCCTTGTGCTCGGGTTCGCCATTCCAGCCGCTTTACTAGCAATCTCCCTCCTTGGAGAATCAGCACCTTTAACCTCCCGTTCCGTACAGCTTGCAATTTGTCCTGAGGATGAACGGGAAGAGGGGGAGCCAATGAGAGACTAGCTCTAGGTGTTGGGACAGGCACAGGTCACTCTATTTTCCCATCAGGAAGAAGAATTAACCACAGGCTCAGCCTGCCGCCCGGAAGCAGAATAGGGCCTGAGGCGATCCTGCGCTTTTGCGGCCAGCTCCCAAAAAAGCGAGTTGAAAAATGGAGCTCAGGGGCACTGCAATTCACAAACCTGCAGAGTTATAAATGATAACTCTCGTCCACAAATATATTGAGGGAAGGCAACGAAGAGGATCTGAAAGCAAGGCAGAATTGCAGGAAACAGATTTCAGGAGGTCGATTCGAATCGCCTTTAAAGCACATGAAAAGCGGCAAAACGTCGACAATGATGCCCTTGGCCAAAAAGGGCGTATGCGTTTTTTCCTGAATATATTCAGGAAAAAACGCATACGCCCTTTTTGGCCAACCAAGCAACCTGGAAAGGCAAATCAGCGCTACAAAGAAGTCTCGCTTCCCATCGGTCAAAAGGGCCATGCGGAAAAAAGTGTCAAAACCAGAAATGCAGAAAAGGCCATGGAGAAATGGGAGCCTTGCTACGCTGATGGGCGGGATGTAAATTGCCAACAGCCACTCTGGAGAAGTGTACGGTGTGTCCTGAAACATCGAAAAAACACAGCTTAGAGCGCATAGGGCACTTCCACTCATGGGCGTATAAATTGGGAAAACTAAAAATCAGCAAGACACAGGCACCCCAAAGTTTGGGGCTGCTCTGTTGACAAGAACCTCCACTTCGTGACACCTTAAATATCCCAGGAAAGAGAAAAATGGATAAAGAAGTGGTGGTCCTTATGTACAATGGAATATCACTCAGCCATGAAATCAATGTCATAAGGCTAGTAGCAGCATGATGAGTGGCTTTAGCTTCGACGATTCTAAGTGAAATAAGTCACACAGAAAAACACACTTATCATAAGCTATCACTTATAGAGGGAATGTAAAAACCGCTACACTTGAACTGAATTACAAAACAGAACAGAGTCACACGTTTAGAAAACACACTATGGCTGCTTAACGGGAAAGGTGGGGTGGGGTGATGCATAAAAAAAGGGTTTCAAATGAGCTCAGATACCGTTCCATAAACCCAATATGTAATAGAAAGACCTACTCCTTGCTCAGTGAACTGGACTCAACACCCCCTATTCACCGCACAAGAATATATCTGACTAGTAAGAATCTTAAAACCTATGTATTGATATCTCTCTGGAAGTGAGTCAAGTGGGTGTAAAGCGGCAGAAACACAGCCGTGAAAAGCAGCTAAACCCCATTATAAAAATAAATTCCTTTTAAAAACCCGTGAAACAAAGACAGTGAAAGAGAGAGAAATTCTTACAAAATTCGTTCAGGGGCTGTGATGCAACCTGGATTGACCATATCTAGACCCACAGCTGGAGGAGACATAAGGGTGGACACTCTCGGGGCTGAGAGGTTTGGTGAGGTTGGGGGAGCAAACGCAGAGCCTTTAAAGTAATACTGCCTGTTACCCATCCCATGGGTCCCAAATCTCCAGGTTCAAGGGCATCTTCCTACCTCGAAAACATGCATGAGAAACCCAGAAGGTGGTACACCGTGTGATCGGGAAAGGTTTCTAAAACGCACCTCATTTCTCATCTCCTTGTGCTCGGGTTCGCCATTCCAGCCGCTTTACTAGCAATCTCCCTCCTTGGAGAATCAGCACCTTTAACCTCCCGTTCCGTACAGCTTGCAATTTGTCCTGAGGATGAACGGGAAGAGGGGGAGCCAATGAGAGACTAGCTCTAGGTGTTGGGACAGGCACAGGTCACTCTATTTTCCCATCAGGAAGAAGAATTAACCACAGGCTCAGCCTGCCGCCCGGAAGCAGAATAGGGCCTGAGGCGATCCTGCGCTTTTGCGGCCAGCTCCCAAAAAAGCGAGTTGAAAAATGGAGCTCAGGGGCACTGCAATTCACAAACCTGCAGAGTTATAAATGATAACTCTCGTCCACAAATATATTGAGGGAAGGCAACGAAGAGGATCTGAAAGCAAGGCAGAATTGCAGGAAACAGATTTCAGGAGGTCGATTCGAATCGCCTTTAAAGCACATGAAAAGCGGCAAAACGTCGACAATGATGCCCTTGGCCAAAAAGGGCGTATGCGTTTTTTCCTGAATATATTCAGGAAAAAACGCATACGCCCTTTTTGGCCAACCAAGCAACCTGGAAAGGCAAATCAGCGCTACAAAGAAGTCTCGCTTCCCATCGGTCAAAAGGGCCATGCGGAAAAAAGTGTCAAAACCAGAAATGCAGAACAGGCCATGGAGAAATGGGAGCCTTGCTACGCTGATGGGCGGGATGTAAATTGCCAACAGCCACTCTGGAGAAGTGTACGGTGTGTCCTGAAACATCGAAAAAACACAGCTTAGAGCGCATAGGGCACTTCCACTCATGGGCGTATAAATTGGGAAAACTAAAAATCAGCAAGACACAGGCACCCCAAAGTTTGGGGCTGCTCTGTTGACAAGAACCTCCACTTCGTGACACCTTAAATATCCCAGGAAAGAGAAAAATGGATAAAGAAGTGGTGGTCCTTATGTACAATGGAATATCACTCAGCCATGAAATCAATGTCATAAGGCTAGTAGCAGCATGATGAGTGGCTTTAGCTTCGACGATTCTAAGTGAAATAAGTCACACAGAAAAACACACTTATCATAAGCTATCACTTATAGAGGGAATGTAAAAACCGCTACACTTGAACTGAATTACAAAACAGAACAGAGTCACACGTTTACAAAACACACTATGGCTGCTTAACGGGAAAGGTGGGGTGGGGTGATGCATAAAAAAAGGGTTTCAAATGAGCTCAGATACCGTTCCATAAACCCAATATGTAATAGAAAGACCTACTCCTTGCTCAGTGAACTGGACTCAAAACCCCCTATTCACCGCACAAGAATATATCTGACTAGTAAGAATCTTAAAACCTATGTATTGATATCTCTCTGGAAGTGAGTCAAGTGGGTGTAAAGCGGCAGAAACACAGCCGTGAAAAGCAGCTAAACCCCATTATAAAAATAAATTCCTTTTAAAAACCCGTGAAACAAAGACAGTGAAAGAGAGAGAAATTCTTACAAAATTCGTTCAGGGGCTGTGATGCAACCTGGATTGACCATATCTAGATCCACAGCTGGAGGAGACATAAGGGTGGACACTCTCGGGGCTGAGAGGTTTGGTGAGGTTGGGGGAGCAAACGCAGAGCCTTTAAAGTAATACTGCCTGTTACCCATCCCATGGGTCCCAAATCTCCAGGTTCAAGGGCATCTTCCTACCTCGAAAACATGCATGAGAAACCCAGAAGGTGGTACACCGTGTGATCGGGAAAGGTTTCTAAAACGCACCTCATTTCTCATCTCCTTGTGCTCGGGTTCGCCATTCCAGCCGCTTTACTAGCAATCTCCCTCCTTGGAGAATCAGCACCTTTAACCTCCCGTTCCGTACAGCTTGCAATTTGTCCTGAGGATGAACGGGAAGAGGGGGAGCCAATGAGAGACTAGCTCTAGGTGTTGGGACAGGCACAGGTCACTCTATTTTCCCATCAGGAAGAAGAATTAACCACAGGCTCAGCCTGCCGCCCGGAAGCAGAATAGGGCCTGAGGCGATCCTGCGCTTTTGTGCCCAGCTCCCAAAAAAGCGAGTTGAAAAATGGAGCTCAGGGGCACTGCAATTCACAAACCTGCAGAGTTATAAATGATAACTCTCGTCCACAAATATATTGAGGGAAGGCAACGAAGAGGATCTGAAAGCAAGGCAGAATTGCAGGAAACAGATTTCAGGAGGTCGATTCGAATCGCCTTTAAAGCACATGAAAAGCGGCAAAACGTCGACAATGATGCCCTTGGCCAAAAAGGGCGTATGCGTTTTTTCCTGAATATATTCAGGAAAAAACGCATACGCCCTTTTTGGCCAACCAAGCAACCTGGAAAGGCAAATCAGCGCTACAAAGAAGTCTCGCTTCCCATCGGTCAAAAGGGCCATGCGGAAAAAACTGTCAAAACCAGAAATGCAGAACAGGCCATGGAGAAATGGGAGCCTTGCTACGCTGATGGGCGGGATGTAAATTGCCAACAGCCACTCTGGAGAAGTGTACGGTGTGTCCTGAAACATCGAAAAAACACAGCTTAGAGCGCATAGGGCACTTCCACTCATGGGCGTATAAATTGGGAAAACTAAAAATCAGCAAGACACAGGCACCCCAAAGTTTGGGGCTGCTCTGTTGACAAGAACCTCCACTTCGTGACACCTTAAATATCCCAGGAAAGAGAAAAATGGATAAAGAAGTGGTGGTCCTTATGTACAATGGAATATCACTCAGCCATGAAATCAATGTCATAAGGCTAGTAGCAGCATGATGAGTGGCTTTAGCTTCCACGATTCTAAGTGAAATAAGTCACACAGAAAAACACACTTATTATAAGCTATCACTTATAGAGGGAATGTAAAAACCGCTACACTTGAACTGAATTACAAAACAGAACAGAGTCACACGTTTACAAAACACACTATGGCTGCTTAACGGGAAAGGTGGGGTGGGGTGATGCATAAAACAAGGGTTTCAAATGAGCTCAGATACCGTTCCATAAACCCAATATGTAATAGAAAGACCTACTCCTTGCTCAGTGAACTGGACTCAACACCCCCTATTCACCGCACAAGAATATATCTGACTAGTAAGAATCTTAAAACCTATGTATTGATATCTCTCTGGAAGTGAGTCAAGTGGCTGTAAAGCGGCAGAAACACAGCCGTGAAAAGCAGCTAAACCCCATTATAAAAATAAATTCCTTTTAAAAACCCGTGAAACAGAGACAGTGAAAGAGAGAGAAATTCTTACAAAATTCGTTCAGGGGCTGTGATGCAACCTGGATTGACCATATCTAGACCCACAGCTGGAGGAGACATAAGGGTGGACACTCTCGGGGCTGAGAGGTTTGGTGAGGTTGGGGGAGCAAACGCAGAGCCTTTAAAGTAATACTGCCTGTTACCCATCCCATGGGTCCCAAATCTCCAGGTTCAAGGGCATCTTCCTACCTCGAAAACATGCATGAGAAACCCAGAAGGTGGTACACCGTGTGATCGGGAAAGGTTTCTAAAACGCACCTCATTTCTCATCTCCTTGTGCTCGGGTTCGCCATTCCAGCCGCTTTACTAGCAATCTCCCTCCTTGGAGAATCAGCACCTTTAACCTCCCGTTCCGTACAGCTTGCAATTTGTCCTGAGGATGAACGGGAAGAGGGGGAGCCAATGAGAGACTAGCTCTAGGTGTTGGGACAGGCACAGGTCACTCTATTTTCCCATCAGGAAGAAGAATTAACCACAGGCTCAGCCTGCCGCCCGGAAGCAGAATAGGGCCTGAGCCGATCCTGCGCTTTTGTGCCCAGCTCCCAAAAAAGCGAGTTGAAAAATGGAGCTCAGGGGCACTGCAATTCACAAACCTGCAGAGTTATAAATGATAACTCTCGTCCACAAATATATTGAGGGAAGGCAACGAAGAGGATCTGAAAGCAAGGCAGAATTGCAGGAAACAGATTTCAGGAGGTCGATTCGAATCGCCTTTAAAGCACATGAAAAGCGGCAAAACGTCGACAATGATGCCCTTGGCCAAAAAGGGCGTATGCGTTTTTTCCTGAATATATTCAGGAAAAAACGCATACGCCCTTTTTGGCCAACCAAGCAACCTGGAAAGGCAAATCAGCGCTACAAAGAAGTCTCGCTTCCCATCGGTCAAAAGGGCCATGCGGAAAAAAGTGTCAAAACCAGAAATGCAGAAAAGGCCATGGAGAAATGGGAGCCTTGCTACGCTGATGGGCGGGATGTAAATTGCCAAGAGCCACTCTGGAGAAGTGTACGGTGTGTCCTGAAACATCGAAAAAACACAGCTTAGAGCGCATAGGGCACTTCCACTCATGGGCGTATAAATTGGGAAAACTAAAAATCAGCAAGACACAGGCACCCCAAAGTTTGGGGCTGCTCTGTTGACAAGAACCTCCACTTCGTGACACCTTAAATATCCCAGGAAAGAGAAAAATGGATAAAGAAGTGGTGGTCCTTATGTACAATGGAATATCACTCAGCCATGAAATCAATGTCATAAGGCTAGTAGCAGCATGATGAGTGGCTTTAGCTACGACGATCCTATGTGAAATAAGTCATACAGAAAAACACACTTATCATAAGCTATCACTTATAGAGGGAATGTAAAAACCGCTACACTTGAACTGAATTACAAAACAGAACAGAGTCACACGTTTACAAAACACACTATGGCTGCTTAACGGGAAAGGTGGGGTGGGGTGATGCATAAAACAAGGGTTTCAAATGAGCTCAGATACCGTTCCATAAACCCAATATGTAATAGAAAGACCTACTCCTTGCTCAGTGAACTGGACTCAACACCCCCTATTCACCGCACAAGAATATATCTGACTAGTAAGAATCTTAAAACCTATGTATTGATATCTCTCTGGAAGTGAGTCAAGTGGGTGTAAAGCGGCAGAAACACAGCCGTGAAAAGCAGGTAAACCCCATTATAAAAATAAATTCCTTTTAAAAACCCGTGAAACAAAGACAGTGAAAGAGAGAGAAATTCTTACAAAATTCGTTCAGGGGCTGTGATGCAACCTGGATTGACCATATCTAGACCCACAGCTGGAGGAGACATAAGGGTGGACACTCTCGGGGCTGAGAGGTTTGGTGAGGTTGGGGGAGCAAACGCAGAGCCTTTAAAGTAATACTGCCTGTTACCCATCCCATGGGTCCCAAATCTCCAGGTTCAAGGGCATCTTCCTACCTCGAAAACATGCATGAGAAACCCAGAAGGTGGTACACCGTGTGATCGGGAAAGGTTTCTAAAACGCACCTCATTTCTCATCTCCTTGTGCTCGGGTTCGCCATTCCAGCCGCTTTACTAGCAATCTCCCTCCTTGGAGAATCAGCACCTTTAACCTCCCGTTCCGTACAGCTTGCAATTTGTCCTGAGGATGAACGGGAAGAGGGGGAGCCAATGAGAGACTAGCTCTAGGTGTTGGGACAGGCACAGGTCACTCTATTTTCCCATCAGGAAGAAGAATTAACCACAGGCTCAGCCTGCCGCCCGGAAGCAGAATAGGGCCTGAGGCGATCCTGCGCTTTTGCGGCCAGCTCCCAAAAAAGCGAGTTGAAAAATGGAGCTCAGGGGCACTGCAATTCACAAACCTGCAGAGTTATAAATGATAACTCTCGTCCACAAATATATTGAGGGAAGGCAACGAAGAGGATCTGAAAGCAAGGCAGAATTGCAGGAAACAGATTTCAGGAGGTCGATTCGAATCGCCTTTAAAGCACATGAAAAGCGGCAAAACGTCGACAATGATGCCCTTGGCCAAAAAGGGCGTATGCGTTTTTTCCTGAATATATTCAGGAAAAAACGCATACGCCCTTTTTGGCCAACCAAGCAACCTGGAAAGGCAAATCAGCGCTACAAAGAAGTCTCGCTTCCCATCGGTCAAAAGGGCCATGCGGAAAAAAGTGTCAAAACCAGAAATGCAGAACAGGCCATGGAGAAATGGGAGCCTTGCTACGCTGATGGGCGGGATGTAAATTGCCAACAGCCACTCTGGAGAAGTGTACGGTGTGTCCTGAAACATCGAAAAAACACAGCTTAGAGCGCATAGGGCACTTCCACTCATGGGCGTATAAATTGGGAAAACTAAAAATCAGCAAGACACAGGCACCCCAAAGTTTGGGGCTGCTCTGTTGACAAGAACCTCCACTTCGTGACACCTTAAATATCCCAGGAAAGAGAAAAATGGATAAAGAAGTGGTGGTCCTTATGTACAATGGAATATCACTCAGCCATGAAATCAATGTCATAAGGCTAGTAGCAGCATGATGAGTGGCTTTAGCTTCGACGATTCTAAGTGAAATAAGTCACACAGAAAAACACACTTATCATAAGCTATCACTTATAGAGGGAATGTAAAAACCGCTACACTTGAACTGAATTACAAAACAGAACAGAGTCACACGTTTAGAAAACACACTATGGCTGCTTAACGGGAAAGGTGGGGTGGGGTGATGCATAAAAAAAGGGTTTCAAATGAGCTCAGATACCGTTCCATAAACCCAATATGTAATAGAAAGACCTACTCCTACTCCTTGCTCAGTGAACTGGACTCAACACCCCCTATTCACCGCACAAGAATATATCTGACTAGTAAGAATCTTAAAACCTATGTATTGATATCTCTCTGGAAGTGAGTCAAGTGGGTGTAAAGCGGCAGAAACACAGCCGTGAAAAGCAGCTAAACCCCATTATAAAAATAAATTACTTTTAAAAACCCGTGAAACAAAGACAGTGAAAGAGAGAGAAATTCTTACAAAATTCGTTCAGGGGCTGTGATGCAACCTGGATTGACCATATCTAGACCCACAGCTGGAGGAGACATAAGGGTGGACACTCTCGGGGCTGAGAGGTTTGGTGAGGTTGGGGGAGCAAACGCAGAGCCTTTAAAGTAATACTGCCTGTTACCCATTCCATGGGTCCCAAATCTCCAGGTTCAAGGGCATCTTCCTACCTCGAAAACATGCATGAGAAACCCAGAAGGTGGTACACCGTGTGATCGGGAAAGGTTTCTAAAACGCACCTCATTTCTCATCTCCTTGTGCTCGGGTTCGCCATTCCAGCCGCTTTACTAGCAATCTCCCTCCTTGGAGAATCAGCACCTTTAACCTCCCGTTCCGTACAGCTTGCAATTTGTCCTGAGGATGAACGGGAAGAGGGGGAGCCAATGAGAGACTAGCTCTAGGTGTTGGGACAGGCACAGGTCACTCTATTTTCCCATCAGGAAGAAGAATTAACCACAGGCTCAGCCTGCCGCCCGGAAGCAGAATAGGGCCTGAGCCGATCCTGCGCTTTTGTGCCCAGCTCCCAAAAAAGCGAGTTGAAAAATGGAGCTCAGGGGCACTGCAATTCACAAACCTGCAGAGTTATAAATGATAACTCTCGTCCACAAATATATTGAGGGAAGGCAACGAAGAGGATCTGAAAGCAAGGCAGAATTGCAGGAAACAGATTTCAGGAGGTCGATTCGAATCGCCTTTAAAGCACATGAAAAGCGGCAAAACGTCGACAATGATGCCCTTGGCCAAAAAGGGCGTATGCGTTTTTTCCTGAATATATTCAGGAAAAAACGCATACGCCCTTTTTGGCCAACCAAGCAACCTGGAAAGGCAAATCAGCGCTACAAAGAAGTCTCGCTTCCCATCGGTCAAAAGGGCCATGTGGAAAAAAGTGTCAAAACCAGAAATGCAGAACAGGCCATGGAGAAATGGGAGCCTTGCTACGCTGATGGGCGGGATGTAAATTGCCAACAGCCACTCTGGAGAAGTGTACGGTGTGTCCTGAAACATCGAAAAAACACAGCTTAGAGCGCATAGGGCACTTCCACTCATGGGCGTATAAATTGGGAAAACTAAAAATCAGCAAGACACAGGCACCCCAAAGTTTGGGGCTGCTCTGTTGACAAGAACCTCCACTTCGTGACACCTTAAATATCCCAGGAAAGAGAAAAATGGATAAAGAAGTGGTGGTCCTTATGTACAATGGAATATCACTCAGCCATGAAATCAATGTCATAAGGCTAGTAGCAGCATGATGAGTGGCTTTAGCTTCCACGATTCTAAGTGAAATAAGTCACACAGAAAAACACACTTATTATAAGCTATCACTTATAGAGGGAATGTAAAAACCGCTACACTTGAACTGAATTACAAAACAGAACAGAGTCACACGTTTACAAAACACACTATGGCTGCTTAACGGGAAAGGTGGGGTGGGGTGATGCATAAAACAAGGGTTTCAAATGAGCTCAGATACCGTTCCATAAACCCAATATGTAATAGAAAGACCTACTCCTTGCTCAGTGAACTGGACTCAACACCCCCTATTCACCGCACAAGAATATATCTGACTAGTAAGAATCTTAAAACCTATGTATTGATATCTCTCTGGAAGTGAGTCAAGTGGCTGTAAAGCGGCAGAAACACAGCCGTGAAAAGCAGCTAAACCCCATTATAAAAATAAATTCCTTTTAAAAACCCGTGAAACAAAGACAGTGAAAGAGAGAGAATTTCTTACAAAATTCGTTCAGGGGCTGTGATGCAACCTGGATTGACCATATCTAGACCCACAGCTGGAGGAGACATAAGGGTGGACACTCTCGGGGCTGAGAGGTTTGGTGAGGTTGGGGGAGCAAACGCAGAGCCTTTAAAGTAATACTGCCTGTTACCCATCCCATGGGTCCCAAATCTCCAGGTTCAAGGGCATCTTCCTACCTCGAAAACATGCATGAGAAACCCAGAAGGTGGTACACCGTGTGATCGGGAAAGGTTTCTAAAACGCACCTCATTTCTCATCTCCTTGTGCTCGGGTTCGCCATTCCAGCCGCTTTACTAGCAATCTCCCTCCTTGGAGAATCAGCACCTTTAACCTCCTGTTCCGTACAGCTTGCAATTTGTCCTGAGGATGAACGGGAAGAGGGGGAGCCAATGAGAGACTAGCTCTAGGTGTTGGGACAGGCACAGGTCACTCTATTTTCCCATCAGGAAGAAGAATTAACCACAGGCTCAGCCTGCCGCCCGGAAGCAGAATAGGGCCTGAGGCGATCCTGCGCTTTTGTGGCCAGCTCCCAAAAAAGCGAGTTGAAAAATGGAGCTCAGGGGCACTGCAATTCACAAACCTGCAGAGTTATAAATGATAACTCTCGTCCACAAATATATTGAGGGAAGGCAACGAAGAGGATCTGAAAGCAAGGCAGAATTGCAGGAAACAGATTTCAGGAGGTCGATTCGAATCGCCTTTAAAGCACATGAAAAGCGGCAAAACGTCGACAATGATGCCCTTGGCCAAAAAGGGCGTATGCGTTTTTTCCTGAATATATTCAGGAAAAAACGCATACGCCCTTTTTGGCCAACCAAGCAACCTGGAAAGGCAAATCAGCGCTACAAAGAAGTCTCGCTTCCCATCGGTCAAAAGGGCCATGCGGAAAAAAGTGTCAAAACCAGAAATGCAGAATAGGCCATGGAGAAATGGGAGCCTTGCTACGCTGATGGGCGGGATGTAAATTGCCAACAGCCACTCTGGAGAAGTGTACGGTGTGTCCTGAAACATCGAAAAAACACAGCTTAGAGCGCATAGGGCACTTCCACTCATGGGCGTATAAATTGGGAAAACTAAAATTCAGCAAGACACAGGCACCCCAAAGTTTAGGGCTGCTCTGTTGACAAGAACCTCCACTTCATGACACCTTAAATATCCCAGGAAAGAGAAAAATGGATAAAGAAGTGGTGGTCCTTATGTACAATGGAATATCACTCAGCCATGAAATCAATGTCATAAGGCTAGTAGCAGCATGGTGAGTGGCTTTAGCTACGACGATTCTAAGTGAAATAAGTCACACAGAAAAAGACACTTATCATAAGCTATCACTTATAGAGGGAATGTAAAAACCGCTACACTTGAACTGAATTACAAAACAGAACAGAGTCACACGTTTACAAAACACACTATGGCTGCTTAACAGGAAAGGTGGGGTGGGGTGATGCATAAAACAAGGGTTTCAAATGAGCTCAGATACCGTTCCATAAACCCAATATGTAATAGAAAGACCTACTCCTTGCTCAGTGAACTGGACTCAACACCCCCTATTCACCGCACAAGAATATATCTGACTAGTAAGAATCTTAAAACCTATGTATTGATATCTCTCTGGAAGTGAGTCAAGTGGCTGTAAAGCCGCATAAACACAGCCGTGAAAAACAGCTAAACCCCATTATAAAAATAAATTCCTTTTAAAAACCCGTGAAACAAAGACAGTGAAAGAGAGAGAATTTCTTACAAAATTCGTTCAGGGGCTGTGATGCAACCTGGATTGACCATATCTAGACCCACAGCTGGAGGAGACATAAGGGTGGACACTCTCGGGGCTGAGAGGTTTGGTGAGGTTGGGGGAGCAAACGCAGAGCCTTTAAAGTAATACTGCCTGTTACCCATCCCATGGTTCCCAAATCTCCAGGTTCAAGGGCATCTTCCTACCTCGAAAACATGCATGAGAAACCCAGAAGGTGGTACACCGTGTGATCGGGAAAGGTTTCTAAAACGCACCTCATTTCTCATCTCCTTGTGCTCGGGTTCGCCATTCCAGCCGCTTTACTAGCAATCTCCCTCCTTGGAGAATCAGCACCTTTAACCTCCCGTTCCGTACAGCTTGCAATTTGTCCTGAGGATGAACGGGAAGAGGGGGAGCCAATGAGAGACTAGCTCTAGGTGTTGGGACAGGCACAGGTCACTCTATTTTCCCATCAGGAAGAAGAATTAACCACAGGCTCAGCCTGCCGCCCGGAAGCAGAATAGGGCCTGAGGCGATCCTGCGCTTTTGCGGCCAGCTCCCAAAAAAGCGAGTTGAAAAATGGAGCTCAGGGGCACTGCAATTCACAAACCTGCAGAGTTATAAATGATAACTCTCGTCCACAAATATATTGAGGGAAGGCAACGAAGAGGATCTGAAAGCAAGGCAGAATTGCAGGAAACAGATTTCAGGAGGTCGATTCGAATCGCCTTTAAAGCACATGAAAAGCGGCAAAACGTCGACAATGATGCCCTTGGCCAAAAAGGGCGTATGCGTTTTTTCCTGAATATATTCAGGAAAAAACGCATACGCCCTTTTTGGCCAACCAAGCAACCTGGAAAGGCAAATCAGCGCTACAAAGAAGTCTCGCTTCCCATCGGTCAAAAGGGCCATGCGGAAAAAAGTGTCAAAACCAGAAATGCAGAACAGGCCATGGAGAAATGGGAGCCTTGCTACGCTGATGGGCGGGATGTAAATTGCCAACAGCCACTCTGGAGAAGTGTACGGTGTGTCCTGAAACATCGAAAAAACACAGCTTAGAGCGCATAGGGCACTTCCACTCATGGGCGTATAAATTGGGAAAACTAAAAATCAGCAAGACACAGGCACCCCAAAGTTTGGGGCTGCTCTGTTGACAAGAACCTCCACTTCGTGACACCTTAAATATCCCAGGAAAGAGAAAAATGGATAAAGAAGTGGTGGTCCTTATGTACAATGGAATATCACTCAGCCATGAAATCAATGTCATAAGGCTAGTAGCAGCATGATGAGTGGCTTTAGCTTCGACGATTCTAAGTGAAATAAGTCACACAGAAAAACACACTTATCATAAGCTATCACTTATAGAGGGAATGTAAAAACCGCTACACTTGAACTGAATTACAAAACAGAACAGAGTCACACGTTTAGAAAACACACTATGGCTGCTTAACGGGAAAGGTGGGGTGGGGTGATGCATAAAAAAAGGGTTTCAAATGAGCTCAGATACCGTTCCATAAACCCAATATGTAATAGAAAGACCTACTCCTACTCCTTGCTCAGTGAACTGGACTCAACACCCCCTATTCACCGCACAAGAATATATCTGACTAGTAAGAATCTTAAAACCTATGTATTGATATCTCTCTGGAAGTGAGTCAAGTGGGTGTAAAGCGGCAGAAACACAGCCGTGAAAAGCAGCTAAACCCCATTATAAAAATAAATTACTTTTAAAAACCCGTGAAACAAAGACAGTGAAAGAGAGAGAAATTCTTACAAAATTCGTTCAGGGGCTGTGATGCAACCTGGATTGACCATATCTAGACCCACAGCTGGAGGAGACATAAGGGTGGACACTCTCGGGGCTGAGAGGTTTGGTGAGGTTGGGGGAGCAAACGCAGAGCCTTTAAAGTAATACTGCCTGTTACCCATTCCATGGGTCCCAAATCTCCAGGTTCAAGGGCATCTTCCTACCTCGAAAACATGCATGAGAAACCCAGAAGGTGGTACACCGTGTGATCGGGAAAGGTTTCTAAAACGCACCTCATTTCTCATCTCCTTGTGCTCGGGTTCGCCATTCCAGCCGCTTTACTAGCAATCTCCCTCCTTGGAGAATCAGCACCTTTAACCTCCCGTTCCGTACAGCTTGCAATTTGTCCTGAGGATGAACGGGAAGAGGGGGAGCCAATGAGAGACTAGCTCTAGGTGTTGGGACAGGCACAGGTCACTCTATTTTCCCATCAGGAAGAAGAATTAACCACAGGCTCAGCCTGCCGCCCGGAAGCAGAATAGGGCCTGAGCCGATCCTGCGCTTTTGTGCCCAGCTCCCAAAAAAGCGAGTTGAAAAATGGAGCTCAGGGGCACTGCAATTCACAAACCTGCAGAGTTATAAATGATAACTCTCGTCCACAAATATATTGAGGGAAGGCAACGAAGAGGATCTGAAAGCAAGGCAGAATTGCAGGAAACAGATTTCAGGAGGTCGATTCGAATCGCCTTTAAAGCACATGAAAAGCGGCAAAACGTCGACAATGATGCCCTTGGCCAAAAAGGGCGTATGCGTTTTTTCCTGAATATATTCAGGAAAAAACGCATACGCCCTTTTTGGCCAACCAAGCAACCTGGAAAGGCAAATCAGCGCTACAAAGAAGTCTCGCTTCCCATCGGTCAAAAGGGCCATGCGGAAAAAAGTGTCAAAACCAGAAATGCAGAACAGGCCATGGAGAAATGGGAGCCTTGCTACGCTGATGGGCGGGATGTAAATTGCCAACAGCCACTCTGGAGAAGTGTACGGTGTGTCCTGAAACATCGAAAAAACACAGCTTAGAGCGCATAGGGCACTTCCACTCATGGGCGTATAAATTGGGAAAACTAAAAATCAGCAAGACACAGGCACCCCAAAGTTTGGGGCTGCTCTGTTGACAAGAACCTCCACTTCGTGACACCTTAAATATCCCAGGAAAGAGAAAAATGGATAAAGAAGTGGTGGTCCTTATGTACAATGGAATATCACTCAGCCATGAAATCAATGTCATAAGGCTAGTAGCAGCATGATGAGTGGCTTTAGCTTCCACGATTCTAAGTGAAATAAGTCACACAGAAAAACACACTTATTATAAGCTATCACTTATAGAGGGAATGTAAAAACCGCTACACTTGAACTGAATTACAAAACAGAACAGAGTCACACGTTTACAAAACACACTATGGCTGCTTAACGGGAAAGGTGGGGTGGGGTGATGCATAAAACAAGGGTTTCAAATGAGCTCAGATACCGTTCCATAAACCCAATATGTAATAGAAAGACCTACTCCTTGCTCAGTGAACTGGACTCAACACCCCCTATTCACCGCACAAGAATATATCTGACTAGTAAGAATCTTAAAACCTATGTATTGATATCTCTCTGGAAGTGAGTCAAGTGGCTGTAAAGCGGCAGAAACACAGCCGTGAAAAGCAGCTAAACCCCATTATAAAAATAAATTCCTTTTAAAAACCCGTGAAACAAAGACAGTGAAAGAGAGAGAATTTCTTACAAAATTCGTTCAGGGGCTGTGATGCAACCTGGATTGACCATATCTAGACCCACAGCTGGAGGAGACATAAGGGTGGACACTCTCGGGGCTGAGAGGTTTGGTGAGGTTGGGGGAGCAAACGCAGAGCCTTTAAAGTAATACTGCCTGTTACCCATCCCATGGGTCCCAAATCTCCAGGTTCAAGGGCATCTTCCTACCTCGAAAACATGCATGAGAAACCCAGAAGGTGGTACACCGTGTGATCGGGAAAGGTTTCTAAAACGCACCTCATTTCTCATCTCCTTGTGCTCGGGTTCGCCATTCCAGCCGCTTTACTAGCAATCTCCCTCCTTGGAGAATCAGCACCTTTAACCTCCCGTTCCGTACAGCTTGCAATTTGTCCTGAGGATGAACGGGAAGAGGGGGAGCCAATGAGAGACTAGCTCTAGGTGTTGGGACAGGCACAGGTCACTCTATTTTCCCATCAGGAAGAAGAATTAACCACAGGCTCAGCCTGCCGCCCGGAAGCAGAATAGGGCCTGAGGCGATCCTGCGCTTTTGCGGCCAGCTCCCAAAAAAGCGAGTTGAAAAATGGAGCTCAGGGGCACTGCAATTCACAAACCTGCAGAGTTATAAATGATAACTCTCGTCCACAAATATATTGAGGGAAGGCAACGAAGAGGATCTGAAAGCAAGGCAGAATTGCAGGAAACAGATTTCAGGAGGTCGATTTGAATCGCCTTTAAAGCACATGAAAAGCGGCAAAACGTCGACAATGATGCCCTTGGCCAAAAAGGGCCTATGCGTTTTTTCCTGAATATATTCAGGAAAAAACGCATACGCCCTTTTTGGCCAACCAAGCAACCTGGAAAGGCAAATCAGCGCTACAAAGAAGTCTCGCTTCCCATCGGTCAAAAGGGCCATGCGGAAAAAAGTGTCAAAACCAGAAATGCAGAACAGGCCATGGAGAAATGGGAGCCTTGCTACGCTGATGGGCGGGATGTAAATTGCCAACAGCCACTCTGGAGAAGTGTACGGTGTGTCCTGAAACATCGAAAAAACACAGCTTAGAGCGCATAGGGCACTTCCACTCATGGGCGTATAAATTGGGAAAACTAAAAATCAGCAAGACACAGGCACCCCAAAGTTTGGGGCTGCTCTGTTGACAAGAACCTCCACTTCGTGACACCTTAAATATCCCAGGAAAGAGAAAAATGGATAAAGAAGTGGTGGTCCTTATGTACAATGGAATATCACTCAGCCATGAAATCAATGTCATAAGGCTAGTAGCAGCATGATGAGTGGCTTTAGCTTCGACGATTCTAAGTGAAATAAGTCACACAGAAAAACACACTTATCATAAGCTATCACTTATAGAGGGAATGTAAAAACCGCTACACTTGAACTGAATTACAAAACAGAACAGAGTCACACGTTTAGAAAACACACTATGGCTGCTTAACGGGAAAGGTGGGGTGGGGTGATGCATAAAAAAAGGGTTTCAAATGAGCTCAGATACCGTTCCATAAACCCAATATGTAATAGAAAGACCTACTCCTTGCTCAGTGAACTGGACTCAACACCCCCTATTCACCGCACAAGAATATATCTGACTAGTAAGAATCTTAAAACCTATGTATTGATATCTCTCTGGAAGTGAGTCAAGTGGGTGTAAAGCGGCAGAAACACAGCCGTGAAAAGCAGCTAAACCCCATTATAAAAATAAATTCCTTTTAAAAACCCGTGAAACAAAGACAGTGAAAGAGAGAGAAATTCTTACAAAATTCGTTCAGGGGCTGTGATGCAACCTGGATTGACCATATCTAGACCCACAGCTGGAGGAGACATAAGGGTGGACACTCTCGGGGCTGAGAGGTTTGGTGAGGTTGGGGGAGCAAACGCAGAGCCTTTAAAGTAATACTGCCTGTTACCCATCCCATGGGTCCCAAATCTCCAGGTTCAAGGGCATCTTCCTACCTCGAAAACATGCATGAGAAACCCAGAAGGTGGTACACCGTGTGATCGGGAAAGGTTTCTAAAACGCACCTCATTTCTCATCTCCTTGTGCTCGGGTTCGCCATTCCAGCCGCTTTACTAGCAATCTCCCTCCTTGGAGAATCAGCACCTTTAACCTCCCGTTCCGTACAGCTTGCAATTTGTCCTGAGGATGAACGGGAAGAGGGGGAGCCAATGAGAGACTAGCTCTAGGTGTTGGGACAGGCACAGGTCACTCTATTTTCCCATCAGGAAGAAGAATTAACCACAGGCTCAGCCTGCCGCCCGGAAGCAGAATAGGGCCTGAGCCGATCCTGCGCTTTTGTGTCCAGCTCCCAAAAAAGCGAGTTGAAAAATGGAGCTCAGGGGCACTGCAATTCACAAACCTGCAGAGTTATAAATGATAACTCTCGTCCACAAATATATTGAGGGAAGGCAACGAAGAGGATCTGAAAGCAAGGCAGAATTGCAGGAAACAGATTTCAGGAGGTCGATTCGAATCGCCTTTAAAGCACATGAAAAGCGGCAAAACGTCGACAATGATGCCCTTGGCCAAAAAGGGCGTATGCGTTTTTTCCTGAATATATTCAGGAAAAAACGCATACGCCCTTTTTGGCCAACCAAGCAACCTGGAAAGGCAAATCAGCGCTACAAAGAAGTCTCGCTTCCCATCGGTCAAAAGGGCCATGCGGAAAAAAGTGTCAAAACCAGAAATGCAGAACAGGCCATGGAGAAATGGGAGCCTTGCTACGCTGATGGGCGGGATGTAAATTGCCAACAGCCACTCTGGAGAAGTGTACGGTGTGTCCTGAAACATCGAAAAAACACAGCTTAGAGCGCATAGGGCACTTCCACTCATGGGCGTATAAATTGGGAAAACTAAAAATCAGCAAGACACAGGCACCCCAAAGTTTGGGGCTGCTCTGTTGACAAGAACCTCCACTTCGTGACACCTTAAATATCCCAGGAAAGAGAAAAATGGATAAAGAAGTGGTGGTCCTTATGTACAATGGAATATCACTCAGCCATGAAATCAATGTCATAAGGCTAGTAGCAGCATGATGAGTGGCTTTAGCTTCGACGATTCTAAGTGAAATAAGTCACACAGAAAAACACACTTATCATAAGCTATCACTTATAGAGGGAATGTAAAAACCGCTACACTTGAACTGAATTACAAAACAGAACAGAGTCACACGTTTAGAAAACACACTATGGCTGCTTAACGGGAAAGGTGGGGTGGGGTGATGCATAAAAAAAGGGTTTCAAATGAGCTCAGATACCGTTCCATAAACCCAATATGTAATAGAAAGACCTACTCCTTGCTCAGTGAACTGGACTCAACACCCCCTATTCACCGCACAAGAATATATCTGACTAGTAAGAATCTTAAAACCTATGTATTGATATCTCTCTGGAAGTGAGTCAAGTGGGTGTAAAGCGGCAGAAACACAGCCGTGAAAAGCAGCTAAACCCCATTATAAAAATAAATTCCTTTTAAAAACCCGTGAAACAAAGACAGTGAAAGAGAGAGAAATTCTTACAAAATTCGTTCAGGGGCTGTGATGCAACCTGGATTGACCATATCTAGACCCACAGCTGGAGGAGACATAAGGGTGGACACTCTCGGGGCTGAGAGGTTTGGTGAGGTTGGGGGAGCAAACGCAGAGCCTTTAAAGTAATACTGCCTGTTACCCATCCCATGGGTCCCAAATCTCCAGGTTCAAGGGCATCTTCCTACCTCGAAAACATGCATGAGAAACCCAGAAGGTGGTACACCGTGTGATCGGGAAAGGTTTCTAAAACGCACCTCATTTCTCATCTCCTTGTGCTCGGGTTCGCCATTCCAGCCGCTTTACTAGCAATCTCCCTCCTTGGAGAATCAGCACCTTTAACCTCCCGTTCCGTACAGCTTGCAATTTGTCCTGAGGATGAACGGGAAGAGGGGGAGCCAATGAGAGACTAGCTCTAGGTGTTGGGACAGGCACAGGTCACTCTATTTTCCCATCAGGAAGAAGAATTAACCACAGGCTCAGCCTGCCGCCCGGAAGCAGAATAGGGCCTGAGCCGATCCTGCGCTTTTGTGTCCAGCTCCCAAAAAAGCGAGTTGAAAAATGGAGCTCAGGGGCACTGCAATTCACAAACCTGCAGAGTTATAAATGATAACTCTCGTCCACAAATATATTGAGGGAAGGCAACGAAGAGGATCTGAAAGCAAGGCAGAATTGCAGGAAACAGATTTCAGGAGGTCGATTCGAATCGCCTTTAAAGCACATGAAAAGCGGCAAAACGTCGACAATGATGCCCTTGGCCAAAAAGGGCGTATGCGTTTTTTCCTGAATATATTCAGGAAAAAACGCATACGCCCTTTTTGGCCAACCAAGCAACCTGGAAAGGCAAATCAGCGCTACAAAGAAGTCTCGCTTCCCATCGGTCAAAAGGGCCATGCGGAAAAAACTGTCAAAACCAGAAATGCAGAACAGGCCATGGAGAAATGGGAGCCTTGCTACGCTGATGGGCGGGATGTAAATTGCCAACAGCCACTCTGGAGAAGTGTACGGTGTGTCCTGAAACATCGAAAAAACACAGCTTAGAGCGCATAGGGCACTTCCACTCATGGGCGTATAAATTGGGAAAACTAAAAATCAGCAAGACACAGGCACCCCAAAGTTTGGGGCTGCTCTGTTGACAAGAACCTCCACTTCGTGACACCTTAAATATCCCAGGAAAGAGAAAAATGGATAAAGAAGTGGTGGTCCTTATGTACAATGGAATATCACTCAGCCATGAAATCAATGTCATAAGGCTAGTAGCAGCATGATGAGTGGCTTTAGCTTCGACGATTCTAAGTGAAATAAGTCACACAGAAAAACACACTTATTATAAGCTATCACTTATAGAGGGAATGTAAAAACCGCTACACTTGAACTGAATTACAAAACAGAACAGAGTCACACGTTTACAAAACACACTATGGCTGCTTAACGGGAAAGGTGGGGTGGGGTGATGCATAAAACAAGGGTTTCAAATGAGCTCAGATACCGTTCCATAAACCCAATATGTAATAGAAAGACCTACTCCTTGCTCAGTGAACTGGACTCAACACCCCCTATTCACCGCACAAGAATATATCTGACTAGTAAGAATCTTAAAACCTATGTATTGATATCTCTCTGGAAGTGAGTCAAGTGGGTGTAAAGCGGCAGAAACACAGCCGTGAAAAGCAGCTAAACCCCATTATAAAAATAAATTCCTTTTAAAAACCCGTGAAACAGAGACAGTGAAAGAGAGAGAAATTCTTACAAAATTCGTTCAGGGGCTGTGATGCAACCTGGATTGACCATATCTAGACCCACAGCTGGAGGAGACATAAGGGTGGACACTCTCGGGGCTGAGAGGTTTGGTGAGGTTGGGGGAGCAAACGCAGAGCCTTTAAAGTAATACTGCCTGTTACCCATCCCATGGGTCCCAAATCTCCAGGTTCAAGGGCATCTTCCTACCTCGAAAACATGCATGAGAAACCCAGAAGGTGGTACACCGTGTGATCGGGAAAGGTTTCTAAAACGCACCTCATTTCTCATCTCCTTGTGCTCGGGTTCGCCATTCCAGCCGCTTTACTAGCAATCTCCCTCCTTGGAGAATCAGCACCTTTAACCTCCCGTTCCGTACAGCTTGCAATTTGTCCTGAGGATGAACGGGAAGAGGGGGAGCCAATGAGAGACTAGCTCTAGGTGTTGGGACAGGCACAGGTCACTCTATTTTCCCATCAGGAAGAAGAATTAACCACAGGCTCAGCCTGCCGCCCGGAAGCAGAATAGGGCCTGAGCCGATCCTGCGCTTTTGTGCCCAGCTCCCAAAAAAGCGAGTTGAAAAATGGAGCTCAGGGGCACTGCAATTCACAAACCTGCAGAGTTATAAATGATAACTCTCGTCCACAAATATATTGAGGGAAGGCAACGAAGAGGATCTGAAAGCAAGGCAGAATTGCAGGAAACAGATTTCAGGAGGTCGATTCGAATCGCCTTTAAAGCACATGAAAAGCGGCAAAACGTCGACAATGATGCCCTTGGCCAAAAAGGGCGTATGCGTTTTTTCCTGAATATATTCAGGAAAAAACGCATACGCCCTTTTTGGCCAACCAAGCAACCTGGAAAGGCAAATCAGCGCTACAAAGAAGTCTCGCTTCCCATCGGTCAAAAGGGCCATGCGGAAAAAAGTGTCAAAACCAGAAATGCAGAAAAGGCCATGGAGAAATGGGAGCCTTGCTACGCTGATGGGCGGGATGTAAATTGCCAAGAGCCACTCTGGAGAAGTGTACGGTGTGTCCTGAAACATCGAAAAAACACAGCTTAGAGCGCATAGGGCACTTCCACTCATGGGCGTATAAATTGGGAAAACTAAAAATCAGCAAGACACAGGCACCCCAAAGTTTGGGGCTGCTCTGTTGACAAGAACCTCCACTTCGTGACACCTTAAATATCCCAGGAAAGAGAAAAATGGATAAAGAAGTGGTGGTCCTTATGTACAATGGAATATCACTCAGCCATGAAATCAATGTCATAAGGCTAGTAGCAGCATGATGAGTGGCTTTAGCTACGACGATCCTATGTGAAATAAGTCATACAGAAAAACACACTTATCATAAGCTATCACTTATAGAGGGAATGTAAAAACCGCTACACTTGAACTGAATTACAAAACAGAACAGAGTCACACGTTTACAAAACACACTATGGCTGCTTAACGGGAAAGGTGGGGTGGGGTGATGCATAAAACAAGGGTTTCAAATGAGCTCAGATACCGTTCCATAAACCCAATATGTAATAGAAAGACCTACTCCTTGCTCAGTGAACTGGACTCAACACCCCCTATTCACCGCACAAGAATATATCTGACTAGTAAGAATCTTAAAACCTATGTATTGATATCTCTCTGGAAGTGAGTCAAGTGGGTGTAAAGCGGCAGAAACACAGCCGTGAAAAGCAGGTAAACCCCATTATAAAAATAAATTCCTTTTAAAAACCCGTGAAACAAAGACAGTGAAAGAGAGAGAAATTCTTACAAAATTCGTTCAGGGGCTGTGATGCAACCTGGATTGACCATATCTAGACCCACAGCTGGAGGAGACATAAGGGTGGACACTCTCGGGGCTGAGAGGTTTGGTGAGGTTGGGGGAGCAAACGCAGAGCCTTTAAAGTAATACTGCCTGTTACCCATCCCATGGGTCCCAAATCTCCAGGTTCAAGGGCATCTTCCTACCTCGAAAACATGCATGAGAAACCCAGAAGGTGGTACACCGTGTGATCGGGAAAGGTTTCTAAAACGCACCTCATTTCTCATCTCCTTGTGCTCGGGTTCGCCATTCCAGCCGCTTTACTAGCAATCTCCCTCCTTGGAGAATCAGCACCTTTAACCTCCCGTTCCGTACAGCTTGCAATTTGTCCTGAGGATGAACGGGAAGAGGGGGAGCCAATGAGAGACTAGCTCTAGGTGTTGGGACAGGCACAGGTCACTCTATTTTCCCATCAGGAAGAAGAATTAACCACAGGCTCAGCCTGCCGCCCGGAAGCAGAATAGGGCCTGAGGCGATCCTGCGCTTTTGCGGCCAGCTCCCAAAAAAGCGAGTTGAAAAATGGAGCTCAGGGGCACTGCAATTCACAAACCTGCAGAGTTATAAATGATAACTCTCGTCCACAAATATATTGAGGGAAGGCAACGAAGAGGATCTGAAAGCAAGGCAGAATTGCAGGAAACAGATTTCAGGAGGTCGATTTGAATCGCCTTTAAAGCACATGAAAAGCGGCAAAACGTCGACAATGATGCCCTTGGCCAAAAAGGGCGTATGCGTTTTTTCCTGAATATATTCAGGAAAAAACGCATACGCCCTTTTTGGCCAACCAAGCAACCTGGAAAGGCAAATCAGCGCTACAAAGAAGTCTCGCTTCCCATCGGTCAAAAGGGCCATGCGGAAAAAAGTGTCAAAACCAGAAATGCAGAACAGGCCATGGAGAAATGGGAGCCTTGCTACGCTGATGGGCGGGATGTAAATTGCCAACAGCCACTCTGGAGAAGTGTACGGTGTGTCCTGAAACATCGAAAAAACACAGCTTAGAGCGCATAGGGCACTTCCACTCATGGGCGTATAAATTGGGAAAACTAAAAATCAGCAAGACACAGGCACCCCAAAGTTTGGGGCTGCTCTGTTGACAAGAACCTCCACTTCGTGACACCTTAAATATCCCAGGAAAGAGAAAAATGGATAAAGAAGTGGTGGTCCTTATGTACAATGGAATATCACTCAGCCATGAAATCAATGTCATAAGGCTAGTAGCAGCATGATGAGTGGCTTTAGCTTCGACGATTCTAAGTGAAATAAGTCACACAGAAAAACACACTTATCATAAGCTATCACTTATAGAGGGAATGTAAAAACCGCTACACTTGAACTGAATTACAAAACAGAACAGAGTCACACGTTTAGAAAACACACTATGGCTGCTTAACGGGAAAGGTGGGGTGGGGTGATGCATAAAAAAAGGGTTTCAAATGAGCTCAGATACCGTTCCATAAACCCAATATGTAATAGAAAGACCTACTCCTACTCCTTGCTCAGTGAACTGGACTCAACACCCCCTATTCACCGCACAAGAATATATCTGACTAGTAAGAATCTTAAAACCTATGTATTGATATCTCTCTGGAAGTGAGTCAAGTGGGTGTAAAGCGGCAGAAACACAGCCGTGAAAAGCAGCTAAACCCCATTATAAAAATAAATTCCTTTTAAAAACCCGTGAAACAAAGACAGTGAAAGAGAGAGAAATTCTTACAAAATTCGTTCAGGGGCTGTGATGCAACCTGGATTGACCATATCTAGACCCACAGCTGGAGGAGACATAAGGGTGGACACTCTCGGGGCTGAGAGGTTTGGTGAGGTTGGGGGAGCAAACGCAGAGCCTTTAAAGTAATACTGCCTGTTACCCATCCCATGGGTCCCAAATCTCCAGGTTCAAGGGCATCTTCCTACCTCGAAAACATGCATGAGAAACCCAGAAGGTGGTACACCGTGTGATCGGGAAAGGTTTCTAAAACGCACCTCATTTCTCATCTCCTTGTGCTCGGGTTCGCCATTCCAGCCGCTTTACTAGCAATCTCCCTCCTTGGAGAATCAGCACCTTTAACCTCCCGTTCCGTACAGCTTGCAATTTGTCCTGAGGATGAACGGGAAGAGGGGGAGCCAATGAGAGACTAGCTCTAGGTGTTGGGACAGGCACAGGTCACTCTATTTTCCCATCAGGAAGAAGAATTAACCACAGGCTCAGCCTGCCGCCCGGAAGCAGAATAGGGCCTGAGCCGATCCTGCGCTTTTGTGCCCAGCTCCCAAAAAAGCGAGTTGAAAAATGGAGCTCAGGGGCACTGCAATTCACAAACCTGCAGAGTTATAAATGATAACTCTCGTCCACAAATATATTGAGGGAAGGCAACGAAGAGGATCTGAAAGCAAGGCAGAATTGCAGGAAACAGATTTCAGGAGGTCGATTCGAATCGCCTTTAAAGCACATGAAAAGCGGCAAAACGTCGACAATGATGCCCTTGGCCAAAAAGGGCGTATGCGTTTTTTCCTGAATATATTCAGGAAAAAACGCATACGCCCTTTTTGGCCAACCAAGCAACCTGGAAAGGCAAATCAGCGCTACAAAGAAGTCTCGCTTCCCATCGGTCAAAAGGGCCATGCGGAAAAAAGTGTCAAAACCAGAAATGCAGAACAGGCCATGGAGAAATGGGAGCCTTGCTACGCTGATGGGCGGGATGTAAATTGCCAACAGCCACTCTGGAGAAGTGTACGGTGTGTCCTGAAACATCGAAAAAACACAGCTTAGAGCGCATAGGGCACTTCCACTCATGGGCGTATAAATTGGGAAAACTAAAAATCAGCAAGACACAGGCACCCCAAAGTTTGGGGCTGCTCTGTTGACAAGAACCTCCACTTCGTGACACCTTAAATATCCCAGGAAAGAGAAAAATGGATAAAGAAGTGGTGGTCCTTATGTACAATGGAATATCACTCAGCCATGAAATCAATGTCATAAGGCTAGTAGCAGCATGATGAGTGGCTTTAGCTTCCACGATTCTAAGTGAAATAAGTCACACAGAAAAACACACTTATTATAAGCTATCACTTATAGAGGGAATGTAAAAACCGCTACACTTGAACTGAATTACAAAACAGAACAGAGTCACACGTTTACAAAACACACTATGGCTGCTTAACGGGAAAGGTGGGGTGGGGTGATGCATAAAACAAGGGTTTCAAATGAGCTCAGATACCGTTCCATAAACCCAATATGTAATAGAAAGACCTACTCCTACTCCTTGCTCAGTGAACTGGACTCAACACCCCCTATTCACCGCACAAGAATATATCTGACTAGTAAGAATCTTAAAACCTATGTATTGATATCTCTCTGGAAGTGAGTCAAGTGGGTGTAAAGCGGCAGAAACACAGCCGTGAAAAGCAGCTAAACCCCATTATAAAAATAAATTACTTTTAAAAACCCGTGAAACAAAGACAGTGAAAGAGAGAGAAATTCTTACAAAATTCGTTCAGGGGCTGTGATGCAACCTGGATTGACCATATCTAGACCCACAGCTGGAGGAGACATAAGGGTGGACACTCTCGGGGCTGAGAGGTTTGGTGAGGTTGGGGGAGCAAACGCAGAGCCTTTAAAGTAATACTGCCTGTTACCCATTCCATGGGTCCCAAATCTCCAGGTTCAAGGGCATCTTCCTACCTCGAAAACATGCATGAGAAACCCAGAAGGTGGTACACCGTGTGATCGGGAAAGGTTTCTAAAACGCACCTCATTTCTCATCTCCTTGTGCTCGGGTTCGCCATTCCAGCCGCTTTACTAGCAATCTCCCTCCTTGGAGAATCAGCACCTTTAACCTCCCGTTCCGTACAGCTTGCAATTTGTCCTGAGGATGAACGGGAAGAGGGGGAGCCAATGAGAGACTAGCTCTAGGTGTTGGGACAGGCACAGGTCACTCTATTTTCCCATCAGGAAGAAGAATTAACCACAGGCTCAGCCTGCCGCCCGGAAGCAGAATAGGGCCTGAGCCGATCCTGCGCTTTTGTGCCCAGCTCCCAAAAAAGCGAGTTGAAAAATGGAGCTCAGGGGCACTGCAATTCACAAACCTGCAGAGTTATAAATGATAACTCTCGTCCACAAATATATTGAGGGAAGGCAACGAAGAGGATCTGAAAGCAAGGCAGAATTGCAGGAAACAGATTTCAGGAGGTCGATTCGAATCGCCTTTAAAGCACATGAAAAGCGGCAAAACGTCGACAATGATGCCCTTGGCCAAAAAGGGCGTATGCGTTTTTTCCTGAATATATTCAGGAAAAAACGCATACGCCCTTTTTGGCCAACCAAGCAACCTGGAAAGGCAAATCAGCGCTACAAAGAAGTCTCGCTTCCCATCGGTCAAAAGGGCCATGCGGAAAAAAGTGTCAAAACCAGAAATGCAGAACAGGCCATGGAGAAATGGGAGCCTTGCTACGCTGATGGGCGGGATGTAAATTGCCAACAGCCACTCTGGAGAAGTGTACGGTGTGTCCTGAAACATCGAAAAAACACAGCTTAGAGCGCATAGGGCACTTCCACTCATGGGCGTATAAATTGGGAAAACTAAAAATCAGCAAGACACAGGCACCCCAAAGTTTGGGGCTGCTCTGTTGACAAGAACCTCCACTTCGTGACACCTTAAATATCCCAGGAAAGAGAAAAATGGATAAAGAAGTGGTGGTCCTTATGTACAATGGAATATCACTCAGCCATGAAATCAATGTCATAAGGCTAGTAGCAGCATGATGAGTGGCTTTAGCTTCCACGATTCTAAGTGAAATAAGTCACACAGAAAAACACACTTATCATAAGCTATCACTTATAGAGGGAATGTAAAAACCGCTACACTTGAACTGAATTACAAAACAGAACAGAGTCACACGTTTACAAAACACACTATGGCTGCTTAACGGGAAAGGTGGGGTGGGGTGATGCATAAAACAAGGGTTTCAAATGAGCTCAGATACCGTTCCATAAACCCAATATGTAATAGAAAGACCTACTCCTTGCTCAGTGAACTGGACTCAACACCCCCTATTCACCGCACAAGAATATATCTGACTAGTAAGAATCTTAAAACCTATGTATTGATATCTCTCTGGAAGTGAGTCAAGTGGCTGTAAAGCGGCAGAAACACAGCCGTGAAAAGCAGCTAAACCCCATTATAAAAATAAATTCCTTTTAAAAACCCGTGAAACAAAGACAGTGAAAGAGAGAGAATTTCTTACAAAATTCGTTCAGGGTTCTGTGATGCAACCTGGATTGACCATATCTAGACCCACAGCTGGAGGAGACATAAGGGTGGACACTCTCGGGGCTGAGAGGTTTGGTGAGGTTGGGGGAGCAAACGCAGAGCCTTTAAAGTAATACTGCCTGTTACCCATCCCATGGGTCCCAAATCTCCAGGTTCAAGGGCATCTTCCTACCTCGAAAACATGCATGAGAAACCCAGAAGGTGGTACACCGTGTGATCGGGAAAGGTTTCTAAAACGCACCTCATTTCTCATCTCCTTGTGCTCGGGTTCGCCATTCCAGCCGCTTTACTAGCAATCTCCCTCCTTGGAGAATCAGCACCTTTAACCTCCCGTTCCGTATAGCTTGCAATTTGTCCTGAGGATGAACGGGAAGAGGGGGAGCCAATGAGAGACTAGCTCTAGGTGTTGGGACAGGCACAGGTCACTCTATTTTCCCATCAGGAAGAAGAATTAACCACAGGCTCAGCCTGCCGCCCGGAAGCAGAATAGGGCCTGAGGCGACCCTGCGCTTTTGTGGCCAGCTCCCAAAAAAGCGAGTTGAAAAATGGAGCTCAGGGGCACTGCAATTCACAAACCTGCAGAGTTATAAATGATAACTCTCGTCCACAAATATATTGAGGGAAGGCAACGAAGAGGATCTGAAAGCAAGGCAGAATTGCAGGAAACAGATTTCAGGAGGTCGATTCGAATCGCCTTTAAAGCACATGAAAAGCGGCAAAACGTCGACAATGATGCCCTTGGCCAAAAAGGGCGTATGCGTTTTTTCCTGAATATATTCAGGAAAAAACGCATACGCCCTTTTTGGCCAACCAAGCAACCTGGAAAGGCAAATCAGCGCTACAAAGAAGTCTCGCTTCCCATCGGTCAAAAGGGCCATGCGGAAAAAAGTGTCAAAACCAGAAATGCAGAATAGGCCATGGAGAAATGGGAGCCTTGCTACGCTGATGGGCGGGATGTAAATTGCCAACAGCCACTCTGGAGAAGTGTACGGTGTGTCCTGAAACATCGAAAAAACACAGCTTAGAGCGCATAGGGCACTTCCACTCATGGGCGTATAAATTGGGAAAACTAAAAATCAGCAAGACACAGGCACCCCAAAGTTTAGGGCTGCTCTGTTGACAAGAACCTCCACTTCATGACACCTTAAATATCCCAGGAAAGAGAAAAATGGATAAAGAAGTGGTGGTCCTTATGTACAATGGAATATCACTCAGCCATGAAATCAATGTCATAAGGCTAGTAGCAGCATGGTGAGTGGCTTTAGCTACGACGATTCTAAGTGAAATAAGTCACACAGAAAAAGACACTTATCATAAGCTATCACTTATAGAGGGAATGTAAAAACCGCTACACTTGAACTGAATTACAAAACAGAACAGAGTCACACGTTTACAAAACACACTATGGCTGCTTAACAGGAAAGGTGGGGTGGGGTGATGCATAAAACAAGGGTTTCAAATGAGCTCAGATACCGTTCCATAAACCCAATATGTAATAGAAAGACCTACTCCTTGCTCAGTGAACTGGACTCAACACCCCCTATTCACCGCACAAGAATATATCTGACTAGTAAGAATCTTAAAACCTATGTATTGATATCTCTCTGGAAGTGAGTCAAGTGGCTGTAAAGCCGCATAAACACAGCCGTGAAAAACAGCTAAACCCCATTATAAAAATAAATTCCTTTTAAAAACCCGTGAAACAAAGACAGTGAAAGAGAGAGAATTTCTTACAAAATTCGTTCAGGGGCTGTGATGCAACCTGGATTGACCATATCTAGACCCACAGCTGGATGAGACATAAGGGTGGACACTCTCGGGGCTGAGAGGTTTGGTGAGGTTGGGGGAGCAAACGCAGAGCCTTTAAAGTAATACTGCCTGTTACCCATCCCATGGGTCCCAAATCTCCAGGTTCAAGGGCATCTTCCTACCTCGAAAACATGCATGAGAAACCCAGAAGGTGGTACACTGTGTGATCGGGAAAGGTTTCTAAAACGCACCTCATTTCTCATCTCCTTGTGCTCGGGTTCGCCATTCCAGCCGCTTTACTAGCAATCTCCCTCCTTGGAGAATCAGCACCTTTAACCTCCCGTTCCGTACAGCTTGCAATTTGTCCTGAGGATGAACGGGAAGAGGGGGAGCCAATGAGAGACTAGCTCTAGGTGTTGGGACAGGCACAGGTCACTCTATTTTCCCATCAGGAAGAAGAATTAACCACAGGCTCAGCCTGCCGCCCGGAAGCAGAATAGGGCCTGAGGCAATCCTGCGCTTTTGTGGCCAGCTCCCAAAAAAGCGAGTTGAAAAATGGAGCTCAGGGGCACTGCAATTCACAAACCTGCAGAGTTATAAATGATAACTCTCGTCCACAAATATATTGAGGGAAGGCAACGAAGAGGATCTGAATGCAAGGCAGAATTGCAGGAAACAGATTTCAGGAGGTCGATTCGAATCGCCTTTAAAGCACATGAAAAGCGGCAAAACGTCGATAATGATGCCCTTGGCCAAAAAGGGCGTATGCGTTTTTTCCTGAATATATTCAGGAAAAAACGCATACGCCGTTTTTGGCCAACCAAGCAACCTGGAAAGGCAAATCAGCGCTACAAAGAAGTCTCGCTTCCCATCGGTCAAAAGGGCCATGCGGAAAAAAGTGTCAAAACCAGAAATGCAGAACAGGCCATGGAGAAATGGGAGCCTTGCTACGCTGATGGGCGGGATGTAAATTGCCAACAGCCACTCTGGAGAAGTGTACGGTGTGTCCTGAAACATCGAAAAAACACAGCTTAGAGCGCATAGGGCACTTCCACTCATGGGCGTATAAATTGGGAAAACTAAAAATCAGCAAGACACAGGCACCCCAAAGTTTAGGGCTGCTCTGTTGACAAGAACCTCCACTTCATGACACCTTAAATATCCCAGGAAAGAGAAAAATGGATAAAGAAGTGGTGGTCCTTATGTACAATGGAATATCACTCAGCCATGAAATCAATGTCATAAGGCTAGTAGCAGCATGATGAGTGGCTTTAGCTTCGACGATTCTAAGTGAAATAAGTCACACAGAAAAAACACACTTATTATAAGCTATCACTTATAGAGGGAATGTAAAAACCGCTACACTTGAACTGAATTACAAAACAGAACAGAGTCACACGTTTACAAAACACACTATGGCTGCTTAACGGGAAAGGTGGGGTGGGGTGATGCATAAAACAAGGGTTTCAAATGAGCTCAGATACCGTTCCATAAACCCAATATGTAATAGAAAGACCTACTCCTTGCTCAGTGAACTGGACTCAACACCCCCTATTCACCGCACAAGAATATATCTGACTAGTAAGAATCTTAAAACCTATGTATTGATATCTCCCTGGAAGTGAGTCAAGTGGGTATAAAGCGGCAGAAACACAGCCGTGAAAAGCAGCTAAACCCCATTATAAAAATAAATTACTTTTAAAAACCCGTGAAACAAAGACAGTGAAAGAGAGAGAAATTCTTACAAAATTCGTTCAGGGGCTGTGATGCAACCTGGATTGACCATATCTAGACCCACAGCTGGAGGAGACATAAGGGTGGACACTCTCGGGGCTGAGAGGTTTGGTGAGGTTGGGGGAGCAAACGCAGAGCCTTTAAAGTAATACTGCCTGTTACCCATCCCATGGTTCCCAAATCTCCAGGTTCAAGGGCATCTTCCTACCTCGAAAACATGCATGAGAAACCCAGAATGTGGTACACCGTGTGATCGGGAAAGGTTTCTAAAACGCACCTCATTTCTCATCTCCTTGTGCTCGGGTTCGCCATTCCAGCCGCTTTACTAGCAATCTCCCTCCTTGGAGAATCAGCACCTTTAACCTCCCGTTCCGTACAGCTTGCAATTTGTCCTGAGGATGAACGGGAAGAGGGGGAGCCAATGAGAGACTAGCTCTAGGTGTTGGGACAGGCACAGGTCACTCTATTTTCCCATCAGGAAGAAGAATTAACCACAGGCTCAGCCTGCCGCCCGGAAGCAGAATAGGGCCTGAGGCGATCCTGCGCTTTTGCGGCCAGCTCCCAAAAAAGCGAGTTGAAAAATGGAGCTCAGGGGCACTGCAATTCACAAACCTGCAGAGTTATAAATGATAACTCTCGTCCACAAATATATTGAGGGAAGGCAACGAAGAGGATCTGAAAGCAAGGCAGAATTGCAGGAAACAGATTTCAGGAGGTCGATTCGAATCGCCTTTAAAGCACATGAAAAGCGGCAAAACGTCGACAATGATGCCCTTGGCCAAAAAGGGCGTATGCGTTTTTTCCTGAATATATTCAGGAAAAAACGCATACGCCCTTTTTGGCCAACCAAGCAACCTGGAAAGGCAAATCAGCGCTACAAAGAAGTCTCGCTTCCCATCGGTCAAAAGGGCCATGCGGAAAAAAGTGTCAAAACCAGAAATGCAGAAAAGGCCATGGAGAAATGGGAGCCTTGCTACGCTGATGGGCGGGATGTAAATTGCCAACAGCCACTCTGGAGAAGTGTACGGTGTGTCCTGAAACATCGAAAAAACACAGCTTAGAGCGCATAGGGCACTTCCACTCATGGGCGTATAAATTGGGAAAACTAAAAATCAGCAAGACACAGGCACCCCAAAGTTTAGGGCTGCTCTGTTGACAAGAACCTCCACTTCATGACATCTTAAATATCCCAGGAAAGAGAAAAATGGATAAAGAAGTGGTGGTCCTTATGTACAATGGAATATCCCTCAGCCATGAAATCAATGTCATAAGGCTAGTAGCAGCATGATGAGTGGCTTTAGCTACGAAGATTCTAAGTGAAATAAGTCACACAGAAAAAGACACTTATCATAAGCTATCACTTATAGAGGGAATGTAAAAACCGCTACACTTGAACTGAATTACAAAACAGAACAGAGTCACACGTTTACAAAACACACTATGGCTGCTTAACGGGAAAGGTGGGGTGGGGTGATGCATAAAACAAGGGTTTCAAATGAGCTCAGATACCGTTCCATAAACCCAATATGTAATAGAAAGACCTACTCCTTGCTCAGTGAACTGGACTCAACACCCCCTATTCACCGCACAAGAATATATCTGACTAGTAAGAATCTTAAAACCTATGTATTGATATCTCCCTGGAAGTGAGTCAAGTGGGTATAAAGCGGCAGAAACACAGCCGTGAAAAGCAGCTAAACCCCATTATAAAAATAAATTACTTTTAAAAACCCGTGAAACAAAGACAGTGAAAGAGAGAGAAATTCTTACAAAATTCGTTCAGGGGCTGTGATGCAACCTGGATTGACCATATCTAGACCCACAGCTGGAGGAGACATAAGGGTGGACACTCTCGGGGCTGAGAGGTTTGGTGAGGTTGGGGGAGCAAACGCAGAGCCTTTAAAGTAATACTGCCTGTTACCCATCCCATGGTTCCCAAATCTCCAGGTTCAAGGGCATCTTCCTACCTCGAAAACATGCATGAGAAACCCAGAATGTGGTACACCGTGTGATCGGGAAAGGTTTCTAAAACGCACCTCATTTCTCATCTCCTTGTGCTCGGGTTCGCCATTCCAGCCGCTTTACTAGCAATCTCCCTCCTTGGAGAATCAGCACCTTTAACCTCCCGTTCCGTACAGCTTGCAATTTGTCCTGAGGATGAACGGGAAGAGGGGGAGCCAATGAGAGACTAGCTCTAGGTGTTGGGACAGGCACAGGTCACTCTATTTTCCCATCAGGAAGAAGAATTAACCACAGGCTCAGCCTGCCGCCCGGAAGCAGAATAGGGCCTGAGGCGATCCTGCGCTTTTGCGGCCAGCTCCCAAAAAAGCGAGTTGAAAAATGGAGCTCAGGGGCACTGCAATTCACAAACCTGCAGAGTTATAAATGATAACTCTCGTCCACAAATATATTGAGGGAAGGCAACGAAGAGGATCTGAAAGCAAGGCAGAATTGCAGGAAACAGATTTCAGGAGGTCGATTCGAATCGCCTTTAAAGCACATGAAAAGCGGCAAAACGTCGACAATGATGCCCTTGGCCAAAAAGGGCGTATGCGTTTTTTCCTGAATATATTCAGGAAAAAACGCATACGCCCTTTTTGGCCAACCAAGCAACCTGGAAAGGCAAATCAGCGCTACAAAGAAGTCTCGCTTCCCATCGGTCAAAAGGGCCATGCGGAAAAAAGTGTCAAAACCAGAAATGCAGAACAGGCCATGGAGAAATGGGAGCCTTGCTACGCTGATGGGCGGGATGTAAATTGCCAACAGCCACTCTGGAGAAGTGTACGGTGTGTCCTGAAACATCGAAAAAACACAGCTTAGAGCGCATAGGGCACTTCCACTCATGGGCGTATAAATTGGGAAAACTAAAAATCAGCAAGACACAGGCACCCCAAAGTTTGGGGCTGCTCTGTTGACAAGAACCTCCACTTCATGACATCTTAAATATCCCAGGAAAGAGAAAAATGGATAAAGAAGTGGTGGTCCTTATGTACAATGGAATATCCCTCAGCCATGAAATCAATGTCATAAGGCTAGTAGCAGCATGATGAGTGGCTTTAGCTACGAAGATTCTAAGTGAAATAAGTCACACAGAAAAAGACACTTATCATAAGCTATCACTTATAGAGGGAATGTAAAAACCGCTACACTTGAACTGAATTACAAAACAGAACAGAGTCACACGTTTACAAAACACACTATGGCTGCTTAACGGGAAAGGTGGGGTGGGGTGATGCATAAAACAAGGGTTTCAAATGAGCTCAGATACCGTTCCATAAACCCAATATGTAATAGAAAGACCTACTCCTTGCTCAGTGAACTGGACTCAACACCCCCTATTCACCGCACAAGAATATATCTGACTAGTAAGAATCTTAAAACCTATGTATTGATATCTCTCTGGAAGTGAGTCAAGTGGGTGTAAAGCGGCAGAAACACAGCCATGAAAAGCAGCTAAACCCCATTATAAAAATAAATTACTTTTAAAAACCCGTGAAACAAAGACAGTGAAAGAGAGAGAAATTCTTATAAAATTCGTTCAGGGGCTGTGATGCAACCTGGATTGACCATATCTAGACCCACAGCTGGATGAGACATAAGGGTGGACATTCTCGGGGCTGAGAGGTTTGGTGAGGTTGGGGGAGCAAACGCAGAGCCTTTAAAGTAATACTGCCTGTTACCCATCCCATGGGTCCCAAATCTCCAGGTTCAAGGGCATCTTCCTACCTCGAAAACATGCATGAGAAACCCAGAAGGTGGTACACCATGTGATCGGCACAGGTTTCTAAAACGCACCTCATTTCTCATCTCCTTGTGCTCGGGTTCGCCATTCCAGCCGCTTTACTAGCAATCTCCCTCCTTGGAGAATCAGCACCTTTAACCTCCCGTTCCGTACAGCTTGCAATTTGTCCTGAGGATGAACGGGAAGAGGGGGAGCCAATGAGAGACTAGCTCTAGGTGTTGGGACAGGCACAGGTCACTCTATTTTCCCATCAGGAAGAAGAATTAACCACAGGCTCAGCCTGCCGCCCGGAAGCAGAATAGGGCCTGAGGCGATCCTGCGCTTTTGCGGCCAGCTCCCAAAAAAGCGAGTTGAAAAATGGAGCTCAGGGGCACTGCAATTCACAAACCTGCAGAGTTATAAATGATAACTCTCGTCCACAAATATATTGAGGGAAGGCAACGAAGAGGATCTGAAAGCAAGGCAGGATTGCAGGAAACAGATTTCAGGAGGTCGATTCGAATCGCCTTTAAAGCACATGAAAAGCGGCAAAACGTCGACAATGATGCCCTTGGCCAAAAAGGGCGTATGCGTTTTTTCCTGAATATATTCAGGAAAAAACGCATACGCCCTTTTTGGCCAACCAAGCAACCTGGAAAGGCAAATCAGCGCTACAAAGAAGTCTCGCTTCCCATCGGTCAAAAGGGCCATGTGGAAAAAAGTGTCAAAACCAGAAATGCAGAACAGGCCATGGAGAAATGGGAGCCTTGCTACGCTGATGGGTGGGAGGTAAATTGCCAACAGCCACTCTGGAGAAGTGTACGGTGTGTCCTGAAACATCGAAAAAACACAGCTTAGAGCGCATAGGGCACTTCCACTCATGGGCGTATAAATTGGGAAAACTAAAAATCAGCAAGACACAGGCACCCCAAAGTTTAGGGCTGCTCTGTTGACAAGAACCTCCACTTCCTGACACCTTAAATATCCCAGGAAAGAGAAAAATGGATAAAGAAGTGGTGGTCCTTATGTACAATGGAATATCCCTCAGCCATGAAATCAATGTCATAAGGCTAGTAGCAGCATGATGAGTGGCTTTATCTACGAAGATTCTAAGTGAAATAAGTCACACAGAAAAAGACACTTATCATAAGCTATCACTTATAGAGGGAATGTAAAAACCGCTACACTTGAACTGAATTACAAAACAGAACAGAGTCACACGTTTAGAAAACACACTATGGCTGCTTAACGGGAAAGGTGGGGTGGGGTGATGCATAAAACAAGGGTTTCAAATGAGCTCAGATACCGTTCCATAAACCCAATATGTAATAGAAAGACCTACTCCTTGCTCAGTGAACTGGACTCAACACCCCCTATTCACCGCACAAGAATATATCTGACTAGTAAGAATCTTAAAACCTATGTATTGATATCTCCCTGGAAGTGAGTCAAGTGGGTATAAAGCGGCAGAAACACAGCCGTGAAAAGCAGCTAAACCCCATTATAAAAATAAATTACTTTTAAAAACCCGTGAAACAAAGACAGTGAAAGAGAGAGAAATTCTTACAAAATTCGTTCAGGGGCTGTGATGCAACCTGGATTGACCATATCTAGACCCACAGCTGGAGGAGACATAAGGGTGGACACTCTCGGGGCTGAGAGGTTTGGTGAGGTTGGGGGAGCAAACGCAGAGCCTTTAAAGTAATACTGCCTGTTACCCATCCCATGGTTCCCAAATCTCCAGGTTCAAGGGCATCTTCCTACCTCGAAAACATGCATGAGAAACCCAGAATGTGGTACACCGTGTGATCGGGAAAGGTTTCTAAAACGCACCTCATTTCTCATCTCCTTGTGCTCGGGTTCGCCATTCCAGCCGCTTTACTAGCAATCTCCCTCCTTGGAGAATCAGCACCTTTAACCTCCCGTTCCGTACAGCTTGCAATTTGTCCTGAGGATGAACGGGAAGAGGGGGAGCCAATGAGAGACTAGCTCTAGGTGTTGGGACAGGCACAGGTCACTCTATTTTCCCATCAGGAAGAAGAATTAACCACAGGCTCAGCCTGCCGCCCGGAAGCAGAATAGGGCCTGAGGCGATCCTGCGCTTTTGCGGCCAGCTCCCAAAAAAGCGAGTTGAAAAATGGAGCTCAGGGGCACTGCAATTCACAAACCTGCAGAGTTATAAATGATAACTCTCGTCCACAAATATATTGAGGGAAGGCAACGAAGAGGATCTGAAAGCAAGGCAGAATTGCAGGAAACAGATTTCAGGAGGTCGATTCGAATCGCCTTTAAAGCACATGAAAAGCGGCAAAACGTCGACAATGATGCCCTTGGCCAAAAAGGGCGTATGCGTTTTTTCCTGAATATATTCAGGAAAAAACGCATACGCCCTTTTTGGCCAACCAAGCAACCTGGAAAGGCAAATCAGCGCTACAAAGAAGTCTCGCTTCCCATCGGTCAAAAGGGCCATGCGGAAAAAAGTGTCAAAACCAGAAATGCAGAACAGGCCATGGAGAAATGGGAGCCTTGCTACGCTGATGGGCGGGATGTAAATTGCCAACAGCCACTCTGGAGAAGTGTACGGTGTGTCCTGAAACATCGAAAAAACACAGCTTAGAGCGCATAGGGCACTTCCACTCATGGGCGTATATATTGGGAAAACTAAAAATCAGCAAGACACAGGCACCCCAAAGTTTGGGGCTGCTCTGTTGACAAGAACCTCCACTTCGTGACACCTTAAATATCCCAGGAAAGAGAAAAATGGATAAAGAAGTGGTGGTCCTTATGTACAATGGAATATCACTCAGCCATGAAATCAATGTCATAAGGCTAGTAGCAGCATGATGAGTGGCTTTAGCTATGACGATTCTATGTGAAATAAGTCATACAGAAAAACACACTTATTATAAGCTATCACTTATACAGGGAATGTAAAAACCGCTACACTTGAACTGAATTACAAAACAGAACAGAGTCACACGTTTACAAAACACACTATGGCTGCTTAACGGGAAAGGTGGGGTGGGGTGATGCATAAAACAAGGGTTTCAAATGAGCTCAGATACCGTTCCATAAACCCAATATGTAATAGAAAGACCTACTCCTTGCTCAGTGAACTGGACTCAACACCCCCTATTCACCGCACAAGAATATATCTGACTAGTAAGAATCTTAAAACCTATGTATTGATATCTCTCTGGAAGTGAGTCAAGTGGGTGTAAAGCGGCAGAAACACAGCCGTGAAAAGCAGCTAAACCCCATTATAAAAATAAATTACTTTTAAAAACCCGTGAAACAAAGACAGTGAAAGAGAGAGAAATTCTTACAAAATTCGTTCAGGGGCTGTGATGCAACCTGGATTGACCATATCTAGACCCACAGCTGGAGGAGACATAAGGGTGGACACTCTCGGGGCTGAGAGGTTTGGTGAGGTTGGGGGAGCAAACGCAGAGCCTTTAAAGTAATACTGCCTGTTACCCATCCCATGGGTCCCAAATCTCCAGGTTCAAGGGCATCTTCCTACCTCGAAAACATGCATGAGAAACCCAGAAGGTGGTACACCGTGTGATCGGGACAGGTTTCTAAAACGCACCTCATTTCTCATCTCCTTGTGCTCGGGTTCGCCATTCCAGCCGCTTTACTAGCAATCTCCCTCCTTGGAGAATCAGCACCTTTAACCTCCCATTCCGTACAGCTTGCAATTTGTCCTGAGGATGAACGGGAAGAGGGGGAGCCAATGAGAGACTAGCTCTAGGTGTTGGGACAGGCACAGGTCACTCTATTTTCCCATCAGGAAGAAGAATTAACCACAGGCTCAGCCTGCCGCCCGGAACCAGAATAGGGCCTGAGGCGATCGTGCGCTTTTGCGGCCAGCTCCCAAAAAAGCGAGTTGAAAAATGGAGCTCAGGGGCACTGCAATTCACAAACCTGCAGAGTTATAAATGATAACTCTCGTCCACAAATATATTGAGGGAAGGCAACAAAGAGGATCTGAAAGCAAGGCAGAATTGCAGGAAACAGATTTCAGGAGGTCGATTCGAATCGCCTTTAAAGCACATGAAAAGCGGCAAAACGTCGACAATGATGCCCTTGGCCAAAAAGGGCGTATGCGTTTTTTCCTGAATATATTCAGGAAAAAACGCATACGCCCTTTTTGGCCAACCAAGCAACCTGGAAAGGCAAATCAGCGCTACAAAGAAGTCTCGCTTCCCATCGGTCAAAAGGGCCATGCGGAAAAAAACTGTCAAAACCAGAAATGCAGAACAGGCCATGGAGAAATGGAAGCCTTGCTACGCTGATGGGCGGGATGTAAATTGCCAACAGCCACTCTGGAGAAGTGTACGGTGTGTCCTGAAACATCGAAAAAACACAGCTTAGAGCGCATAGGGCACTTCCACTCATGGGCGTATAAATTGGGAAAACTAAAAATCAGCAAGACACAGGCACCCCAAAGTTTGGGGCTGCTCTGTTGACAAGAACCTCCACTTCGTGACACCTTAAATATCCCAGGAAAGAGAAAAATGGATAAAGAAGTGGTGGTCCTTATGTACAATGGAATATCACTCAGCCATGAAATCAATGTCATAAGGCTAGTAGCAGCATGATGAGTGGCTTTAGCTTTGACGATTTAAGTGAAATAAGTCACACAGAAAAACACACTTATTATAAGCTATCACTTATAGAGGGAATGTAAAAACCGCTACACTTGAACTGAATTACAAAACAGAACAGAGTCACACGTTTACAAAACACACTATGGCTGCTTAACGGGAAAGGTGGGGTGGGGTGATGCATAAAACAAGGGTTTCAAATGAGCTCAGATACCGTTCCATAAACCCAATATGTAATAGAAAGACCTACTCCTTGCTCAGTGAACTGGACTCAACACCCCCTATTCACCGCACAAGAATATATCTGACTAGTAAGAATCTTAAAACCTATGTATTGATATCTCTCTGGAAGTGAGTCAAGTGGGTGTAAAGCGGCAGAAACACAGCCGTGAAAAGCAGCTAATCCCCATTATAAAAATAAATTACTTTTAAAAACCCGTGAAACAAAGACAGTGAAAGAGAGAGATTCTTACAAAATTCGTTCAGGGGCTGTGATGAAACCTGGATTGACCATATCTAGACCCACAGCTGGAGGAGACATAAGGGTGGACACTCTCAGGGCTGAGAGGTTTGGTGAGGTTGGGGGAGCAAACGCAGAGCCTTTAAAGTAATACTGCCTGTTACCCATACCATGGGTCCCAAATCTTCAGGTTCAAGGTCATCTTCCTACCTCGAAAACATGCATGAGAAACCCAGAAGGTGGTACACCGTGTGATCGGGAAAGGTTTCTAAAACGCACCTCATTTCTCATCCCCTTGTGCTCGGGTTCGCCATTCCAGCCGCTTTACTAGCAATCTCCCTCCTTGGAGAATCAGCACCTTTAACCTCCCGTTCCGTACAGCTTGCAATTTGTCCTGAGGATGAACGGGAAGAGGGGGAGCCAATGAGAGACTAGCTCTAGGTGTTGGGACAGGCACAGGTCACTCTATTTTCCCATCAGGAAGAAGAATTAACCACAGGCTCAGCCTGCCGCCCGGAAGCAGAATAGGGCCTGAGGCGATCCTGCGCTTTTGCGGCCAGCTCCCAAAAAAGCGAGTTGAAAAATGGAGCTCAGGGGCACTGCAATTCACAAACCTGCAGAGTTATAAATGATAACTCTCGTCCACAAATATATTGAGGGAAGGCAACGAAGAGGATCTGAAAGCAAGGCAGAATTGCAGGAAACAGATTTCAGGAGGTCGATTCGAATCGCCTTTAAAGCACATGAAAAGCGGCAAAACGTCGACAATGATGCCCTTGGCCAAAAAGGGCGTATGCGTTTTTTCCTGAATATATTCAGGAAAAAACGCATACGCCCTTTTTGGCCAACCAAGCAACCTGGAAAGGCAAATCAGCGCTACAAAGAAGTCTCGCTTCCCATCGGTCAAAAGGGCCATGCGGAAAAAAGTGTCAAAACCAGAAATGCAGAACAGGCCATGGAGAAATGGGAGCCTTGCTACGCTGATGGGCGGGATGTAAATTGCCAACAGCCACTCTGGAGAAGTGTACGGTGTGTCCTGAAACATCAAAAAAACACAGCTTAGAGCGCATAGGGCACTTCCACTCATGGGCGTATAAATTGGGAAAACTAAAAATCAGCAAGACACAGGCACCCCAAAGTTTGGGGCTGCTCTGTTGACAAGAACCTCCACTTCGTGACACCTTAAATATCCCAGGAAAGAGAAAAATGGATAAAGAAGTGGTGGTCCTTATGTACAATGGAATATCACTCAGCCATGAAATCAATGTCATAAGGCTAGTAGCAGCATGATGAGTGGCTTTAGCTATGACGATTCTATGTGAAATAACTCATACAGAAAAACACACTTATTATAAGCTATCACTTATACAGGGAATGTAAAAACCGCTACACTTGAACTGAATTACAAAACAGAACAGAGTCACACGTTTACAAAACACACTATGGCTGCTTAACGGGAAAGGTGGGGTGGGGTGATGCATAAAACAAGGGTTTCAAATGAGCTCAGATACCGTTCCATAAACCCAATATGTAATAGAAAGACCTACTCCTTGCTCAGTGAACTGGACTCAACACCCCCTATTCACCGCACAAGAATATATCTGACTAGTAAGAATCTTAAAACCTATGTATTGATATCTCTCTGGAAGTGAGTCAAGTGGGTGTAAAGCGGCAGAAACACAGCCGTGAAAAGCAGCTAAACCCCATTATAAAAATAAATTCCTTTTAAAAACCCGTGAAACAAAGACAGTGAAAGAGAGAGAAATTCTTACAAAATTCGTTCAGGGGCTGTGATGCAACCTGGATTGACCATATCTAGACCCACAGCTGGAGGAGACATAAGGGTGGACACTCTCGGGGCTGAGAGGTTTGGTGAGATTGGGGGAGCAAACGCAGAGCCTTTAAAGTAATACTGCCTGTTACCCATCCCATGGGTCCCAAATCTCCAGGTTCAAGGGCATCTTCCTACCTCGAAAACATGCATGAGAAACCCAGAAGGTGGTACACCGTGTGATCGGGAAAGGTTTCTAAAACGCACCTCATTTCTCATCTCCTTGTGCTCGGGTTCGCCATTCCAGCCGCTTTACTAGCAATCTCCCTCCTTGGAGAATCAGCACCTTTAACCTCCCATTCCGTACAGCTTGCAATTTGTCCTGAGGATGAACGGGAAGAGGGGGAGCCAATGAGAGACTAGCTCTAGGTGTTGGGACAGGCACAGGTCACTCTATTTTCCCATCAGGAAGAAGAATTAACCACAGGCTCAGCCTGCCGCCCGGAAGCAGAATAGGGCCTGAGGCGATCCTGCGCTTTTGCGGCCAGCTCCCAAAAAAGCGAGTTGAAAAATGGAGCTCAGGGGCACTGCAATTCACAAACCTGCAGAGTTATAAATGATAACTCTCGTCCACAAATATATTGAGGGAAGGCAACGAAGAGGATCTGAAAGCAAGGCAGAATTGCAGGAAACAGATTTCAGGAGGTCGATTCGAATCGCCTTTAAAGCACATGAAAAGCGGCAAAACGTCGACAATGATGCCCTTGGCCAAAAAGGGCGTATGCGTTTTTTCCTGAATATATTCAGGAAAAAACGCATACGCCCTTTTTGGCCAACCAAGCAACCTGGAAAGGCAAATCAGCGCTACAAAGAAGTCTCACTTCCCATCGGTCAAAAGGGCCATGCGGAAAAAAACTGTCAAAACCAGAAATGCAGAACAGGCCATGGAGAAATGGAAGCCTTGCTACGCTGATGGGCGGGATGTAAATTGCCAACAGCCACTCTGGAGAAGTGTACGGTGTGTCCTGAAACATCGAAAAAACACAGCTTAGAGCGCATAGGGCACTTCCACTCATGGGCGTATAAATTGGGAAAACTAAAAATCAGCAAGACACAGGCACCCCAAAGTTTGGGGCTGCTCTGTTGACAAGAACCTCCACTTCGTGACACCTTAAATATCCCAGGAAAGAGAAAAATGGATAAAGAAGTGGTGGTCCTTATGTACAATGGAATATCACTCAGCCATGAAATCAATGTCATAAGGCTAGTAGCAGCATGATGAGTGGCTTTAGCTTTGACGATTTAAGTGAAATAAGTCACACAGAAAAACACACTTATTATAAGCTATCACTTATAGAGGGAATGTAAAAACCGCTACACTTGAACTGAATTACAAAACAGAACAGAGTCACACGTTTACAAAACACACTATGGCTGCTTAACGGGAAAGGTGGGGTGGGGTGATGCATAAAACAAGGGTTTCAAATGAGCTCAGATACCGTTCCATAAACCCAATATGTAATAGAAAGACCTACTCCTTGCTCAGTGAACTGGACTCAACACCCCCTATTCACCGCACAAGAATATATCTGACTAGTAAGAATCTTAAAACCTATGTATTGATATCTCTCTGGAAGTGAGTCAAGTGGGTGTAAAGCGGCAGAAACACAGCCGTGAAAAGCAGCTAATCCCCATTATAAAAATAAATTACTTTTAAAAACCCGTGAAACAAAGACAGTGAAAGAGAGAGATTCTTACAAAATTCGTTCAGGGGCTGTGATGAAACCTGGATTGACCATATCTAGACCCACAGCTGGAGGAGACATAAGGGTGGACACTCTCAGGGCTGAGAGGTTTGGTGAGGTTGGGGGAGCAAACGCAGAGCCTTTAAAGTAATACTGCCTGTTACCCATCCCATGGGTCCCAAATCTTCAGGTTCAAGGGCATCTTCCTACCTCGAAAACATGCATGAGAAACCCAGAAGGTGGTACACCGTGTGATCGGGAAAGGTTTCTAAAACGCACCTCATTTCTCATCCCCTTGTGCTCGGGTTCGCCATTCCAGCCGCTTTACTAGCAATCTCCCTCCTTGGAGAATCAGCACCTTTAACCTCCCGTTCCGTACAGCTTGCAATTTGTCCTGAGGATGAACGGGAAGAGGGGGAGCCAATGAGAGACTAGCTCTAGGTGTTGGGACAGGCACAGGTCGCTCTATTTTCCCATCAGGAAGAAGAATTAACCACAGGCTCAGCCTGCCGCCCGGAAGCAGAATAGGGCCTGAGGCGATCCTGCGCTTTTGCGGCCAGCTCCCAAAAAAGCGAGTTGAAAAATGGAGCTCAGGGGCACTGCAATTCACAAACCTGCAGAGTTATAAATGATAACTCTCGTCCACAAATATATTGAGGGAAGGCAACGAAGAGGATCTGAAAGCAAGGCAGAATTGCAGGAAACAGATTTCAGGAGGTCGATTCGAATCGCCTTTAAAGCACATGAAAAGCGGCAAAACGTCGACAATGATGCCCTTGGCCAAAAAGGGCGTATGCGTTTTTTCCTGAATATATTCAGGAAAAAACGCATACGCCCTTTTTGGCCAACCAAGCAACCTGGAAAGGCAAATCAGCGCTACAAAGAAGTCTCGCTTCCCATCGGTCAAAAGGGCCATGCGGAAAAAAGTGTCAAAACCAGAAATGCAGAACAGGCCATGGAGAAATGGGAGCCTTGCTACGCTGATGGGCGGGATGTAAATTGCCAACAGCCACTCTGGAGAAGTGTACGGTGTGTCCTGAAACATCAAAAAAACACAGCTTAGAGCGCATAGGGCACTTCCACTCATGGGCGTATAAATTGGGAAAACTAAAAATCAGCAAGACACAGGCACCCCAAAGTTTGGGGCTGCTCTGTTGACAAGAACCTCCACTTCGTGACACCTTAAATATCCCAGGAAAGAGAAAAATGGATAAAGAAGTGGTGGTCCTTATGTACAATGGAATATCACTCAGCCATGAAATCAATGTCATAAGGCTAGTAGCAGCATGATGAGTGGCTTTAGCTATGACGATTCTATGTGAAATAAGTCATACAGAAAAACACACTTATTATAAGCTATCACTTATACAGGGAATGTAAAAACCGCTACACTTGAACTGAATTACAAAACAGAACAGAGTCACACGTTTACAAAACACACTATGGCTGCTTAACGGGAAAGGTGGGGTGGGGTGATGCATAAAACAAGGGTTTCAAATGAGCTCAGATACCGTTCCATAAACCCAATATGTAATAGAAAGACCTACTCCTTGCTCAGTGAACTGGACTCAACACCCCCTATTCACCGCACAAGAATATATCTGACTAGTAAGAATCTTAAAACCTATGTATTGATATCTCTCTGGAAGTGAGTCAAGTGGGTGTAAAGCGGCAGAAACACAGCCGTGAAAAGCAGCTAAACCCCATTATAAAAATAAATTCCTTTTAAAAACCCGTGAAACAAAGACAGTGAAAGAGAGAGAAATTCTTACAAAATTCGTTCAGGGGCTGTGATGCAACCTGGATTGACCATATCTAGACCCACAGCTGGAGGAGACATAAGGGTGGACACTCTCGGGGCTGAGAGGTTTGGTGAGGTTGGGGGAGCAAACGCAGAGCCTTTAAAGTAATACTGCCTGTTACCCATCCCATGGGTCCCAAATCTCCAGGTTCAAGGGCATCTTCCTACCTCGAAAACATGCATGAGAAACCCAGAAGGTGGTACACCGTGTGATCGGGAAAGGTTTCTAAAACGCACCTCATTTCTCATCTCCTTGTGCTCGGGTTCGCCATTCCAGCCGCTTTACTAGCAATCTCCCTCCTTGGAGAATCAGCACCTTTAACCTCCCATTCCGTACAGCTTGCAATTTGTCCTGAGGATGAACGGGAAGAGGGGGAGCCAATGAGAGACTAGCTCTAGGTGTTGGGACAGGCACAGGTCACTCTATTTTCCCATCAGGAAGAAGAATTAACCACAGGCTCAGCCTGCCGCCCGGAAGCAGAATAGGGCCTGAGGCGATCCTGCGCTTTTGCGGCCAGCTCCCAAAAAAGCGAGTTGAAAAATGGAGCTCAGGGGCACTGCAATTCACAAACCTGCAGAGTTATAAATGATAACTCTCGTCCACAAATATATTGAGGGAAGGCAACGAAGAGGATCTGAAAGCAAGGCAGAATTGCAGGAAACAGATTTCAGGAGGTCGATTCGAATCGCCTTTAAAGCACATGAAAAGCGGCAAAACGTCGACAATGATGCCCTTGGCCAAAAAGGGCGTATGCGTTTTTTCCTGAATATATTCAGGAAAAAACGCATACGCCCTTTTTGGCCAACCAAGCAACCTGGAAAGGCAAATCAGCGCTACAAAGAAGTCTCGCTTCCCATCGGTCAAAAGGGCCATGCGGAAAAAAACTGTCAAAACCAGAAATGCAGAACAGGCCATGGAGAAATGGAAGCCTTGCTACGCTGATGGGCGGGATGTAAATTGCCAACAGCCACTCTGGAGAAGTGTACGGTGTGTCCTGAAACATCGAAAAAACACAGCTTAGAGCGCATAGGGCACTTCCACTCATGGGCGTATAAATTGGGAAAACTAAAAATCAGCAAGACACAGGCACCCCAAAGTTTGGGGCTGCTCTGTTGACAAGAACCTCCACTTCGTGACACCTTAAATATCCCAGGAAAGAGAAAAATGGATAAAGAAGTGGTGGTCCTTATGTACAATGGAATATCACTCAGCCATGAAATCAATGTCATAAGGCTAGTAGCAGCATGATGAGTGGCTTTAGCTTTGACGATTTAAGTGAAATAAGTCACACAGAAAAACACACTTATTATAAGCTATCACTTATAGAGGGAATGTAAAAACCGCTACACTTGAACTGAATTACAAAACAGAACAGAGTCACACGTTTACAAAACACACTATGGCTGCTTAACGGGAAAGGTGGGGTGGGGTGATGCATAAAACAAGGGTTTCAAATGAGCTCAGATACCGTTCCATAAACCCAATATGTAATAGAAAGACCTACTCCTTGCTCAGTGAACTGGACTCAACACCCCCTATTCACCGCACAAGAATATATCTGACTAGTAAGAATCTTAAAACCTATGTATTGATATCTCTCTGGAAGTGAGTCAAGTGGGTGTAAAGCGGCAGAAACACAGCCGTGAAAAGCAGCTAATCCCCATTATAAAAATAAATTACTTTTAAAAACCCGTGAAACAAAGACAGTGAAAGAGAGAGATTCTTACAAAATTCGTTCAGGGGCTGTGATGAAACCTGGATTGACCATATCTAGACCCACAGCTGGAGGAGACATAAGGGTGGACACTCTCAGGGCTGAGAGGTTTGGTGAGGTTGGGGGAGCAAACGCAGAGCCTTTAAGGTAATACTGCCTGTTACCCATCCCATGGGTCCCAAATCTCCAGGTTCAAGGGCATCTTCCTACCTCGAAAACATGCATGAGAAACCCAGAAGGTGGTACACCGTGTGATCGGGAAAGGTTTCTAAAACGCACCTCATTTCTCATCCCCTTGTGCTCGGGTTCGCCATTCCAGCTGCTTTACTAGCAATCTCCCTCCTTGGAGAATCAGCACCTTTAACCTCCCGTTCCGTACAGCTTGCAATTTGTCCTGAGGATGAACGGGAAGAGGGGGAGCCAATGAGAGACTAGCTCTAGGTGTTGGGACAGGCACAGGTCACTCTATTTTCCCATCAGGAAGAAGAATTAACCACAGGCTCAGCCTGCCACCCGGAAGCAGAATAGGGCCTGAGGCGATCCTGCGCTTTTGCGGCCAGCTCCCAAAAAAGCGAGTTGAAAAATGGAGCTCAGGGGCACTGCAATTCACAAACCTGCAGAGTTATAAATGATAACTCTCGTCCACAAATATATTGAGGGAAGGCAACGAAGAGGATCTGAAAGCAAGGCAGAATTGCAGGAAACAGATTTCAGGAGGTCGATTCGAATCGCCTTTAAAGCACATGAAAAGCGGCAAAACGTCGACAATGATGCCCTTGGCCAAAAAGGGCGTATGCGTTTTTTCCTGAATATATTCAGGAAAAAACGCATACGCCCTTTTTGGCCAACCAAGCAACCTGGAAAGGCAAATCAGCGCTACAAAGAAGTCTCGCTTCCCATCGGTCAAAAGGGCCATGCGGAAAAAAGTGTCAAAACCAGAAATGCAGAACAGGCCATGGAGAAATGGGAGCCTTGCTACGCTGATGGGCGGGATGTAAATTGCCAACAGCCACTCTGGAGAAGTGTACGGTGTGTCCTGAAACATCGAAAAAACACAGCTTAGAGCGCATAGGGCACTTCCACTCATGGGCGTATAAATTGGGAAAACTAAAAATCAGCAAGACACAGGCACCCCAAAGTTTGGGGCTGCTCTGTTGACAAGAACCTCCACTTCGTGACACCTTAAATATCCCAGGAAAGAGAAAAATGGATAAAGAAGTGGTGGTCCTTATGTACAATGGAATATCACTCAGCCATGAAATCAATGTCATAAGGCTAGTAGCAGCATGATGAGTGGCTTTAGCTTCGACGATTCTAAGTGAAATAAGTCACACAGAAAAAACACACTTATTATAAGCTATCACTTATAGAGGGAATGTAAAAACCGCTACACTTGAACTGAATTACAAAACAGAACAGAGTCACACGTTTACAAAACACACTATGGCTGCTTAACGGGAAAGGTGGGGTGGGGTGATGCATAAAACAAGGGTTTCAAATGAGCTCAGATACCGTTCCATAAACCCAATATGTAATAGAAAGACCTACTCCTTGCTCAGTGAACTGGACTCAACACCCCCTATTCACCGCACAAGAATATATCTGACTAGTAAGAATCTTAAAACCTATGTATTGATATCTCCCTGGAAGTGAGTCAAGTGGGTGTAAAGCGGCAGAAACACAGCCGTGAAAAGCAGCTAAACCCCATTATAAAAATAAATTCCTTTTAAAAACCCGTGAAACAAAGACAGTGAAAGAGAGAGAAATTCTTACAAAATTCGTTCAGGGGCTGTGATGCAACCTGGATTGACCATATCTAGACCCACAGCTGGAGGAGACATAAGGGTGGACACTCTCGGGGCTGAGAGGTTTGGTGAGGTTGGGGGAGCAAACGCAGAGCCTTTAAAGTAATACTGCCTGTTACCCATCCCATGGGTCCCAAATCTCCAGGTTCAAGGGCATCTTCCTACCTCGAAAACATGCATGAGAAACCCAGAAGGTGGTACACCGTGTGATCGGGAAAGGTTTCTAAAACGCACCTCATTTCTCATCTCCTTGTGCTCGGGTTCGCCATTCCAGCCGCTTTACTAGCAATCTCCCTCCTTGGAGAATCAGCACCTTTAACCTCCCGTTCCGTACAGCTTGCAATTTGTCCTGAGGATGAACGGGAAGAGGGGGAGCCAATGAGAGACTAGCTCTAGGTGTTGGGACAGGCACAGGTCACTCTATTTTCCCATCAGGAAGAAGAATTAACCACAGGCTCAGCCTGCCACCCGGAAGCAGAATAGGGCCTGAGGCGATCCTGCGCTTTTGCGGCCAGCTCCCAAAAAAGCGAGTTGAAAAATGGAGCTCAGGGGCACTGCAATTCACAAACCTGCAGAGTTATAAATGATAACTCTCGTCCACAAATATATTGAGGGAAGGCAACGAAGAGGATCTGAAAGCAAGGCAGAATTGCAGGAAACAGATTTCAGGAGGTCGATTCGAATCGCCTTTAAAGCACATGAAAAGCGGCAAAACGTCGACAATGATGCCCTTGGCCAAAAAGGGCGTATGCGTTTTTTCCTGAATATATTCAGGAAAAAACGCATACGCCCTTTTTGGCCAACCAAGCAACCTGGAAAGGCAAATCAGCGCTACAAAGAAGTCTCGCTTCCCATCGGTCAAAAGGGCCATGCGGAAAAAAGTGTCAAAACCAGAAATGCAGAACAGGCCATGGAGAAATGGGAGCCTTGCTACGCTGATGGGCGGGATGTAAATTGCCAACAGCCACTCTGGAGAAGTGTACGGTGTGTCCTGAAACATCGAAAAAACACAGCTTAGAGCGCATAGGGCACTTCCACTCATGGGCGTATAAATTGGGAAAACTAAAAATCAGCAAGACACAGGCACCCCAAAGTTTAGGGCTGCTCTGTTGACAAGAACCTCCACTTCATGACACCTTAAATATCCCAGGAAAGAGAAAAATGGATAAAGAAGTGGTGGTCCTTATGTACAATGGAATATCACTCAGCCATGAAATCAATGTCATAAGGCTAGTAGCAGCATGATGAGTGGCTTTAGCTACAACGATTCTAAGTGAAATAAGTCACACAGAAAAAGACACTTATCATAAGCTATCACTTATAGAGGGAATGTAAAAACCGCTACACTTGAACTGAATTACAAAACAGAACAGAGTCACACGTTTAGAAAACACACTATGGCTGCTTAACGGGAAAGGTGGGGTGGGGTGATGCATAAAACAAGGGTTTCAAATGAGCTCAGATACCGTTCCATAAACCCAATATGTAATAGAAAGACCTACTCCTTGCTCAGTGAACTGGACTCAACACCCCCTATTCACCGCACAAGAATATATCTGACTAGTAAGAATCTTAAAACCTATGTATTGATATCTCTCTGGAAGTGAGTCAAGTGGCTGTAAAGCAGCAAAACACAGCCGTGAAAAGCAGCTAAACCACATTATAAAAATAAATTACTTTTAAAAACCCGTGAAACAAAGACAGTGAAAGAGAGAGAAATTCTTTCACAATGCGTTCAGGGGCTGTGATGCAACCTGGATTGACCATATCTAGACCCACAGCTGGATGAGACATAAGCGTGGACATTCTCGGGGCTGAGAGGTTTGGTGAGGTTGGGGGAGCAAACGCAGAGCCTTTAAAGTAATACTGCCTGTTACCCATCCCATGGGTCCCAAATCTCCAGGTTCAAGGGCATCTTCCTACCTCGAAAACATGCATGAGAAACCCAGAAGGTGGTACACCGTGTGATCGGGACAGGTTTCTAAAACGCACCTCATTTCTCATCTCCTTGTGCTCGGGTTCGCCATTCCAGCCGCTTTACTAGCAATCTCCCTCCTTGGAGAATCAGCACCTTTAACCTCCCATTCCGTACAGCTTGCAATTTGTCCTGAGGATGAACGGGAAGAGGGGGAGCCAATGAGAGACTAGCTCTAGGTGTTGGGACAGGCACAGGTCACTCTATTTTCCCATCAGGAAGAAGAATTAACCACAGGCTCAGCCTGCCGCCCGGAAGCAGAATAGGGCCTGAGGCAATCCTGCGCTTTTGTGGCCAGCTCCCAAAAAAGCGAGTTGAAAAATGGAGCTCAGGGGCACTGCAATTCACAAACCTGCAGAGTTATAAATGATAACTCTCGTCCACAAATATATTGAGGGAAGGCAACGAAGAGGATCTGAAAGCAAGGCAGGATTGCAGGAAACAGATTTCAGGAGGTCGATTCGAATCGCCTTTAAAGCACATGAAAAGCGGCAAAACGTCGACAATGATGCCCTTGGCCAAAAAGGGCGTATGCGTTTTTTCCTGAATATATTCAGGAAAAAACGCATACGCCCTTTTTGGCCAACCAAGCAACCTGGAAAGGCAAATCAGCGCTACAAAGAAGTCTCGCTTCCCATCGGTCAAAAGGGCCATGCGGAAAAAAACTGTCAAAACCAGAAATGCAGAACAGGCCATGGAGAAATGGAAGCCTTGCTACGCTGATGGGCGGGATGTAAATTGCCAACAGCCACTCTGGAGAAGTGTACGGTGTGTCCTGAAACATCGAAAAAACACAGCTTAGAGCGCATAGGGCACTTCCACTCATGGGCGTATAAATTGGGAAAACTAAAAATCAGCAAGACACAGGCACCCCAAAGTTTGGGGCTGCTCTGTTGACAAAACCTCCACTTCGTGACACCTTAAATATCCCAGGAAAGAGAAAAATGGATAAAGAAGTGGTGGTCCTTATGTACAATGGAATATCACTCAGCCATGAAATCAATGTCATAAGGCTAGTAGCAGCATGATGAGTGGCTTTAGCTTTGACGATTTAAGTGAAATAAGTCACACAGAAAAACACACTTATTATAAGCTATCACTTATAGAGGGAATGTAAAAACCGCTACACTTGAACTGAATTACAAAACAGAACAGAGTCACACGTTTACAAAACACACTATGGCTGCTTAACGGGAAAGGTGGGGTGGGGTGATGCATAAAACAAGGGTTTCAAATGAGCTCAGATACCGTTCCATAAACCCAATATGTAATAGAAAGACCTACTCCTTGCTCAGTGAACTGGACTCAACACCCCCTATTCACCGCACAAGAATATATCTGACTAGTAAGAATCTTAAAACCTATGTATTGATATCTCTCTGGAAGTGAGTCAAGTGGGTGTAAAGCGGCAGAAACACAGCCGTGAAAAGCAGCTAATCCCCATTATAAAAATAAATTACTTTTAAAAACCCGTGAAACAAAGACAGTGAAAGAGAGAGATTCTTACAAAATTCGTTCAGGGGCTGTGATGAAACCTGGATTGACCATATCTAGACCCACAGCTGGAGGAGACATAAGGGTGGACACTCTCAGGGCTGAGAGGTTTGGTGAGGTTGGGGGAGCAAACACAGAGCCTTTAAAGTAATACTGCCTGTTACCCATCCCATGGGTCCCAAATCTTCAGGTTCAAGGGCATCTTCCTACCTCGAAAACATGCATGAGAAACCCAGAAGGTGGTACACCGTGTGATCGGGAAAGGTTTCTAAAACGCACCTCATTTCTCATCCCCTTGTGCTCGGGTTCGCCATTCCAGCCGCTTTACTAGCAATCTCCCTCCTTGGAGAATCAGCACCTTTAACCTCCCGTTCCGTACAGCTTGCAATTTGTCCTGAGGATGAACGGGAAGAGGGGGAGCCAATGAGAGACTAGCTCTAGGTGTTGGGACAGGCACAGGTCACTCTATTTTCCCATCAGGAAGAAGAATTAACCACAGGCTCAGCCTGCCACCCGGAAGCAGAATAGGGCCTGAGGCGATCCTGTGCTTTTGCGGCCAGCTCCCAAAAAAGCGAGTTGAAAAATGGAGCTCAGGGGCACTGCAATTCACAAACCTGCAGAGTTATAAATGATAACTCTCGTCCACAAATATATTGAGGGAAGGCAACGAAGAGGATCTGAAAGCAAGGCAGAATTGCAGGAAACAGATTTCAGGAGGTCGATTCGAATCGCCTTTAAAGCACATGAAAAGCGGCAAAACGTCGACAATGATGCCCTTGGCCAAAAAGGGCGTATGCGTTTTTTCCTGAATATATTCAGGAAAAAACGCATACGCCCTTTTTGGCCAACCAAGCAACCTGGAAAGGCAAATCAGCGCTACAAAGAAGTCTCGCTTCCCATCGGTCAAAAGGGCCATGCGGAAAAAAAGTGTCAAAACCAGAAATGCAGAACAGGCCATGGAGAAATGGGAGCCTTGCTACGCTGATGGGCGGGATGTAAATTGCCAACAGCCACTCTGGAGAAGTGTACGGTGTGTCCTGAAACATCAAAAAAACACAGCTTAGAGCGCATAGGGCACTTCCACTCATGGGCGTATAAATTGGGAAAACTAAAAATCAGCAAGACACAGGCACCCCAAAGTTTGGGGCTGCTCTGTTGACAAGAACCTCCACTTCGTGACACCTTAAATATCCCAGGAAAGAGAAAAATGGATAAAGAAGTGGTGGTCCTTATGTACAATGGAATATCACTCAGCCATGAAATCAATGTCATAAGACTAGTAGCAGCATGATGAGTGGCTTTAGCTTCGACGATTCTAAGTGAAATAAGTCACACAGAAAAAACACACTTATTATAAGCTATCACTTATAGAGGGAATGTAAAAACCGCTACACTTGAACTGAATTACAAAACAGAACAGAGTCACACGTTTACAAAACACACTATGGCTGCTTAACGGGAAAGGTGGGGTGGGGTGATGCATAAAACAAGGGTTTCAAATGAGCTCAGATACCGTTCCATAAACCCAATATGTAATAGAAAGACCTACTCCTTGCTCAGTGAACTGGACTCAACACCCCCTATTCACCGCACAAGAATATATCTGACTAGTAAGAATCTTAAAACCTATGTATTGATATCTCCCTGGAAGTGAGTCAAGTGGGTGTAAAGCGGCAGAAACACAGCCGTGAAAAGCAGCTAAACCCCATTATAAAAATAAATTCCTTTTAAAAACCCGTGAAACAAAGACAGTGAAAGAGAGAGAAATTCTTACAAAATTCGTTCAGGGGCTGTGATGCAACCTGGATTGACCATATCTAGACCCACAGCTGGAGGGGACATAAGGGTGGACACTCTCGGGGCTGAGAGGTTTGGTGAGGTTGGGGGAGCAAACGCAGAGCCTTTAAAGTAATACTGCCTGTTACCCATCCCATGGGTCCCAAATCTCCAGGTTCAAGGGCATCTTCCTACCTCGAAAACATGCATGAGAAACCCAGAAGGTGGTACACCGTGTGATCGGGAAAGGTTTCTAAAACGCACCTCATTTCTCATCTCCTTGTGCTCGGGTTCGCCATTCCAGCCGCTTTACTAGCAATCTCCCTCCTTGGAGAATCAGCACCTTTAACCTCCCGTTCCGTACAGCTTGCAATTTGTCCTGAGGATGAACGGGAAGAGGGGGAGCCAATGAGAGACTAGCTCTAGGTGTTGGGACAGGCACAGGTCACTCTATTTTCCCATCAGGAAGAAGAATTAACCACAGGCTCAGCCTGCCGCCCGGAAGCAGAATAGGGCCTGAGGCGATCCTGCGCTTTTGCGGCCAGCTCCCAAAAAAGCGAGTTGAAAAATGGAGCTCAGGGGCACTGCAATTCACAAACCTGCAGAGTTATAAATGATAACTCTCGTCCACAAATATATTGAGGGAAGGCAACGAAGAGGATCTGAAAGCAAGGCAGAATTGCAGGAAACAGATTTCAGGAGGTCGATTCGAATCGCCTTTAAAGCACATGAAAAGCGGCAAAACGTCGACAATGATGCCCTTGGCCAAAAAGGGCGTATGCGTTTTTTCCTGAATATATTCAGGAAAAAACGCATACGCCCTTTTTGGCCAACCAAGCAACCTGGAAAGGCAAATCAGCGCTACAAAGAAGTCTCGCTTCCCATCGGTCAAAAGGGCCATGCGGAAAAAAGTGTCAAAACCAGAAATGCAGAACAGGCCATGGAGAAATGGGAGCCTTGCTACGCTGATGGGCGGGATGTAAATTGCCAACAGCCACTCTGGAGAAGTGTACGGTGTGTCCTGAAACATCGAAAAAACACAGCTTAGAGCGCATAGGGCACTTCCACTCATGGGCGTATAAATTGGGAAAACTAAAAATCAGCAAGACACAGGCACCCCAAAGTTTGGGGCTGCTCTGTTGACAAGAACCTCCACTTCGTGACACCTTAAATATCCCAGGAAAGAGAAAAATGGATAAAGAAGTGGTGGTCCTTATGTACAATGGAATATCCCTCAGCCATGAAATCAATGTCATAAGGCTAGTAGCAGCATGATGAGTGGCTTTAGCTTTGACGATTTAAGTGAAATAAGTCACACAGAAAAACACACTTATTATAAGCTATCACTTATAGAGGGAATGTAAAAACCGCTACACTTGAACTGAATTACAAAACAGAACAGAGTCACACGTTTACAAAACACACTATGGCTGCTTAACGGGAAAGGTGGGGTGGGGTGATGCATAAAACAAGGGTTTCAAATGAGCTCAGATACCGTTCCATAAACCCAATATGTAATAGAAAGACCTACTCCTTGCTCAGTGAACTGGACTCAACACCCCCTATTCACCGCACAAGAATATATCTGACTAGTAAGAATCTTAAAACCTATGTATTGATATCTCTCTGGAAGTGAGTCAAGTGGGTGTAAAGCGGCAGAAACACAGCCGTGAAAAGCAGCTAATCCCCATTATAAAAATAAATTACTTTTAAAAACCCGTGAAACAAAGACAGTGAAAGAGAGAGATTCTTACAAAATTCGTTCAGGGGCTGTGATGAAACCTGGATTGACCATATCTAGACCCACAGCTGGAGGAGACATAAGGGTGGACACTCTCAGGGCTGAGAGGTTTGGTGAGGTTGGGGGAGCAAACGCAGAGCCTTTAAAGTAATACTGCCTGTTACCCATCCCATGGGTCCCAAATCTTCAGGTTCAAGGGCATCTTCCTACCTCGAAAACATGCATGAGAAACCCAGAAGGTGGTACACCGTGTGATCGGGAAAGGTTTCTAAAACGCACCTCATTTCTCATCCCCTTGTGCTCGGGTTCGCCATTCCAGCCGCTTTACTAGCAATCTCCCTCCTTGGAGAATCAGCACCTTTAACCTCCCGTTCCGTACAGCTTGCAATTTGTCCTGAGGATGAACGGGAAGAGGGGGAGCCAATGAGAGACTAGCTCTAGGTGTTGGGACAGGCACAGGTCACTCTATTTTCCCATCAGGAAGAAGAATTAACCACAGGCTCAGCCTGCCACCCGGAAGCAGAATAGGGCCTGAGGCGATCCTGCGCTTTTGCGGCCAGCTCCCAAAAAAGCGAGTTGAAAAATGGAGCTCAGGGGCACTGCAATTCACAAACCTGCAGAGTTATAAATGATAACTCTCGTCCACAAATATATTGAGGGAAGGCAACGAAGAGGATCTGAAAGCAAGGCAGAATTGCAGGAAACAGATTTCAGGAGGTCGATTCGAATCGCCTTTAAAGCACATGAAAAGCGGCAAAACGTCGACAATGATGCCCTTGGCCAAAAAGGGCGTATGCGTTTTTTCCTGAATATATTCAGGAAAAAACGCATACGCCCTTTTTGGCCAACCAAGCAACCTGGAAAGGCAAATCAGCGCTACAAAGAAGTCTCGCTTCCCATCGGTCAAAAGGGCCATGCGGAAAAAAGTGTCAAAACCAGAAATGCAGAACAGGCCATGGAGAAATGGGAGCCTTGCTACGCTGATGGGCGGGATGTAAATTGCCAACAGCCACTCTGGAGAAGTGTACGGTGTGTCCTGAAACATCGAAAAAACACAGCTTAGAGCGCATAGGGCACTTCCACTCATGGGCGTATAAATTGGGAAAACTAAAAATCAGCAAGACACAGGCACCCCAAAGTTTGGGGCTGCTCTGTTGACAAGAACCTCCACTTCGTGACACCTTAAATATCCCAGGAAAGAGAAAAATGGATAAAGAAGTGGTGGTCCTTATGTACAATGGAATATCCCTCAGCCATGAAATCAATGTCATAAGGCTAGTAGCAGCATGATGAGTGGCTTTAGCTTTGACGATTTAAGTGAAATAAGTCACACAGAAAAACACACTTATTATAAGCTATCACTTATAGAGGGAATGTAAAAACCGCTACACTTGAACTGAATTACAAAACAGAACAGAGTCACACGTTTACAAAACACACTATGGCTGCTTAACGGGAAAGGTGGGGTGGGGTGATGCATAAAACAAGGGTTTCAAATGAGCTCAGATACCGTTCCATAAACCCAATATGTAATAGAAAGACCTACTCCTTGCTCAGTGAACTGGACTCAACACCCCCTATTCACCGCACAAGAATATATCTGACTAGTAAGAATCTTAAAACCTATGTATTGATATCTCTCTGGAAGTGAGTCAAGTGGGTGTAAAGCGGCAGAAACACAGCCGTGAAAAGCAGCTAATCCCCATTATAAAAATAAATTACTTTTAAAAACCCGTGAAACAAAGACAGTGAAAGAGAGAGATTCTTACAAAATTCGTTCAGGGGCTGTGATGAAACCTGGATTGACCATATCTAGACCCACAGCTGGAGGAGACATAAGGGTGGACACTCTCAGGGCTGAGAGGTTTGGTGAGGTTGGGGGAGCAAACGCAGAGCCTTTAAAGTAATACTGCCTGTTACCCATCCCATGGGTCCCAAATCTTCAGGTTCAAGGGCATCTTCCTACCTCGAAAACATGCATGAGAAACCCAGAAGGTGGTACACCGTGTGATCGGGAAAGGTTTCTAAAACGCACCTCATTTCTCATCCCCTTGTGCTCGGGTTCGCCATTCCAGCCGCTTTACTAGCAATCTCCCTCCTTGGAGAATCAGCACCTTTAACCTCCCGTTCCGTACAGCTTGCAATTTGTCCTGAGGATGAACGGGAAGAGGGGGAGCCAATGAGAGACTAGCTCTAGGTGTTGGGACAGGCACAGGTCACTCTATTTTCCCATCAGGAAGAAGAATTAACCACAGGCTCAGCCTGCCACCCGGAAGCAGAATAGGGCCTGAGGCGATCCTGCGCTTTTGCGGCCAGCTCCCAAAAAAGCGAGTTGAAAAATGGAGCTCAGGGGCACTGCAATTCACAAACCTGCAGAGTTATAAATGATAACTCTCGTCCACAAATATATTGAGGGAAGGCAACGAAGAGGATCTGAAAGCAAGGCAGAATTGCAGGAAACAGATTTCAGGAGGTCGATTCGAATCGCCTTTAAAGCACATGAAAAGCGGCAAAACGTCGACAATGATGCCCTTGGCCAAAAAGGGCGTATGCGTTTTTTCCTGAATATATTCAGGAAAAAACGCATACGCCCTTTTTGGCCAACCAAGCAACCTGGAAAGGCAAATCAGCGCTACAAAGAAGTCTCGCTTCCCATCGGTCAAAAGGGCCATGCGGAAAAAAGTGTCAAAACCAGAAATGCAGAACAGGCCATGGAGAAATGGGAGCCTTGCTACGCTGATGGGCGGGATGTAAATTGCCAACAGCCACTCTGGAGAAGTGTACGGTGTGTCCTGAAACATCGAAAAAACACAGCTTAGAGCGCATAGGGCACTTCCACTCATGGGCGTATAAATTGGGAAAACTAAAAATCAGCAAGACACAGGCACCCCAAAGTTTGGGGCTGCTCTGTTGACAAGAACCTCCACTTCGTGACACCTTAAATATCCCAGGAAAGAGAAAAATGGATAAAGAAGTGGTGGTCCTTATGTACAATGGAATATCACTCAGCCATGAAATCAATGTCATAAGGCTAGTAGCAGCATGATGAGTGGCTTTAGCTTCGACGATTCTAAGTGAAATAAGTCACACAGAAAAAACACACTTATTATAAGCTATCACTTATAGAGGGAATGTAAAAACCGCTACACTTGAACTGAATTACAAAACAGAACAGAGTCACACGTTTACAAAACACACTATGGCTGCTTAACGGGAAAGGTGGGGTGGGGTGATGCATAAAACAAGGGTTTCAAATGAGCTCAGATACCGTTCCATAAACCCAATATGTAATAGAAAGACCTACTCCTTGCTCAGTGAACTGGACTCAACACCCCCTATTCACCGCACAAGAATATATCTGACTAGTAAGAATCTTAAAACCTATGTATTGATATCTCCCTGGAAGTGAGTCAAGTGGGTGTAAAGCGGCAGAAACACAGCCGTGAAAAGCAGCTAAACCCCATTATAAAAATAAATTCCTTTTAAAAACCCGTGAAACAAAGACAGTGAAAGAGAGAGAAATTCTTACAAAATTCGTTCAGGGGCTGTGATGCAACCTGGATTGACCATATCTAGACCCACAGCTGGAGGAGACATAAGGGTGGACACTCTCGGGGCTGAGAGGTTTGGTGAGGTTGGGGGAGCAAACGCAGAGCCTTTAAAGTAATACTGCCTGTTACCCATCCCATGGGTCCCAAATCTCCAGGTTCAAGGGCATCTTCCTACCTCGAAAACATGCATGAGAAACCCAGAAGGTGGTACACCGTGTGATCGGGAAAGGTTTCTAAAACGCACCTCATTTCTCATCTCCTTGTGCTCGGGTTCGCCATTCCAGCCGCTTTACTAGCAATCTCCCTCCTTGGAGAATCAGCACCTTTAACCTCCCGTTCCGTACAGCTTGCAATTTGTCCTGAGGATGAACGGGAAGAGGGGGAGCCAATGAGAGACTAGCTCTAGGTGTTGGGACAGGCACAGGTCACTCTATTTTCCCATCAGGAAGAAGAATTAACCACAGGCTCAGCCTGCCACCCGGAAGCAGAATAGGGCCTGAGGCGATCCTGCGCTTTTGCGGCCAGCTCCCAAAAAAGCGAGTTGAAAAATGGAGCTCAGGGGCACTGCAATTCACAAACCTGCAGAGTTATAAATGATAACTCTCGTCCACAAATATATTGAGGGAAGGCAACGAAGAGGATCTGAAAGCAAGGCAGAATTGCAGGAAACAGATTTCAGGAGGTCGATTCGAATCGCCTTTAAAGCACATGAAAAGCGGCAAAACGTCGACAATGATGCCCTTGGCCAAAAAGGGCGTATGCGTTTTTTCCTGAATATATTCAGGAAAAAACGCATACGCCCTTTTTGGCCAACCAAGCAACCTGGAAAGGCAAATCAGCGCTACAAAGAAGTCTCGCTTCCCATCGGTCAAAAGGGCCATGCGGAAAAAAGTGTCAAAACCAGAAATGCAGAACAGGCCATGGAGAAATGGGAGCCTTGCTACGCTGATGGGCGGGATGTAAATTGCCAACAGCCACTCTGGAGAAGTGTACGGTGTGTCCTGAAACATCGAAAAAACACAGCTTAGAGCGCATAGGGCACTTCCACTCATGGGCGTATAAATTGGGAAAACTAAAAATCAGCAAGACACAGGCACCCCAAAGTTTAGGGCTGCTCTGTTGACAAGAACCTCCACTTCATGACACCTTAAATATCCCAGGAAAGAGAAAAATGGATAAAGAAGTGGTGGTCCTTATGTACAATGGAATATCACTCAGCCATGAAATCAATGTCATAAGGCTAGTAGCAGCATGATGAGTGGCTTTAGCTACAACGATTCTAAGTGAAATAAGTCACACAGAAAAAGACACTTATCATAAGCTATCACTTATAGAGGGAATGTAAAAACCGCTACACTTGAACTGAATTACAAAACAGAACAGAGTCACACGTTTACAAAACACACTATGGCTGCTTAACGGGAAAGGTGGGGTGGGGTGATGCATAAAACAAGGGTTTCAAATGAGCTCAGATACCGTTCCATAAACCCAATATGTAATAGAAAGACCTACTCCTTGCTCAGTGAACTGGACTCAACACCCCCTATTCACCGCACAAGAATATATCTGACTAGTAAGAATCTTAAAACCTATGTATTGATATCTCTCTGGAAGTGAGTCAAGTGGCTGTAAAGCAGCAAAACACAGCCGTGAAAAGCAGCTAAACCACATTATAAAAATAAATTACTTTTAAAAACCCGTGAAACAAAGACAGTGAAAGAGAGAGAAATTCTTTCACAATGCGTTCAGGGGCTGTGATGCAACCTGGATTGACCATATCTAGACCCACAGCTGGATGAGACATAAGCGTGGACATTCTCGGGGCTGAGAGGTTTGGTGAGGTTGGGGGAGCAAACGCAGAGCCTTTAAAGTAATACTGCCTGTTACCCATCCCATGGGTCCCAAATCTCCAGGTTCAAGGGCATCTTCCTACCTCGAAAACATGCATGAGAAACCCAGAAGGTGGTACACCGTGTGATCGGGACAGGTTTCTAAAACGCACCTCATTTCTCATCTCCTTGTGCTCGGGTTCGCCATTCCAGCCGCTTTACTAGCAATCTCCCTCCTTGGAGAATCAGCACCTTTAACCTCCCATTCCGTACAGCTTGCAATTTGTCCTGAGGATGAACGGGAAGAGGGGGAGCCAATGAGAGACTAGCTCTAGGTGTTGGGACAGGCACAGGTCACTCTATTTTCCCATCAGGAAGAAGAATTAACCACAGGCTCAGCCTGCCGCCCGGAAGCAGAATAGGGCCTGAGGCAATCCTGCGCTTTTGTGGCCAGCTCCCAAAAAAGCGAGTTGAAAAATGGAGCTCAGGGGCACTGCAATTCACAAACCTGCAGAGTTATAAATGATAACTCTCGTCCACAAATATATTGAGGGAAGGCAACGAAGAGGATCTGAAAGCAAGGCAGGATTGCAGGAAACAGATTTCAGGAGGTCGATTCGAATCGCCTTTAAAGCACATGAAAAGCGGCAAAACGTCGACAATGATGCCCTTGGCCAAAAAGGGCGTATGCGTTTTTTCCTGAATATATTCAGGAAAAAACGCATACGCCCTTTTTGGCCAACCAAGCAACCTGGAAAGGCAAATCAGCGCTACAAAGAAGTCTCGCTTCCCATCGGTCAAAAGGGCCATGCGGAAAAAAACTGTCAAAACCAGAAATGCAGAACAGGCCATGGAGAAATGGAAGCCTTGCTACGCTGATGGGCGGGATGTAAATTGCCAACAGCCACTCTGGAGAAGTGTACGGTGTGTCCTGAAACATCGAAAAAACACAGCTTAGAGCGCATAGGGCACTTCCACTCATGGGCGTATAAATTGGGAAAACTAAAAATCAGCAAGACACAGGCACCCCAAAGTTTGGGGCTGCTCTGTTGACAAGAACCTCCACTTCGTGACACCTTAAATATCCCAGGAAAGAGAAAAATGGATAAAGAAGTGGTGGTCCTTATGTACAATGGAATATCACTCAGCCATGAAATCAATGTCATAAGGCTAGTAGCAGCATGATGAGTGGCTTTAGCTTTGACGATTTAAGTGAAATAAGTCACACAGAAAAACACACTTATTATAAGCTATCACTTATAGAGGGAATGTAAAAACCGCTACACTTGAACTGAATTACAAAACAGAACAGAGTCACACGTTTACAAAACACACTATGGCTGCTTAACGGGAAAGGTGGGGTGGGGTGATGCATAAAACAAGGGTTTCAAATGAGCTCAGATACCGTTCCATAAACCCAATATGTAATAGAAAGACCTACTCCTTGCTCAGTGAACTGGACTCAACACCCCCTATTCACCGCACAAGAATATATCTGACTAGTAAGAATCTTAAAACCTATGTATTGATATCTCTCTGGAAGTGAGTCAAGTGGGTGTAAAGCGGCAGAAACACAGCCGTGAAAAGCAGCTAATCCCCATTATAAAAATAAATTACTTTTAAAAACCCGTGAAACAAAGACAGTGAAAGAGAGAGATTCTTACAAAATTCGTTCAGGGGCTGTGATGAAACCTGGATTGACCATATCTAGACCCACAGCTGGAGGAGACATAAGGGTGGACACTCTCAGGGCTGAGAGGTTTGGTGAGGTTGGGGGAGCAAACGCAGAGCCTTTAAAGTAATACTGCCTGTTACCCATCCCATGGGTCCCAAATCTTCAGGTTCAAGGGCATCTTCCTACCTCGAAAACATGCATGAGAAACCCAGAAGGTGGTACACCGTGTGATCGGGAAAGGTTTCTAAAACGCACCTCATTTCTCATCCCCTTGTGCTCGGGTTCGCCATTCCAGCCGCTTTACTAGCAATCTCCCTCCTTGGAGAATCAGCACCTTTAACCTCCCGTTCCGTACAGCTTGCAATTTGTCCTGAGGATGAACGGGAAGAGGGGGAGCCAATGAGAGACTAGCTCTAGGTGTTGGGACAGGCACAGGTCACTCTATTTTCCCATCAGGAAGAAGAATTAACCACAGGCTCAGCCTGCCACCCGGAAGCAGAATAGGGCCTGAGGCGATCCTGTGCTTTTGCGGCCAGCTCCCAAAAAAGCGAGTTGAAAAATGGAGCTCAGGGGCACTGCAATTCACAAACCTGCAGAGTTATAAATGATAACTCTCGTCCACAAATATATTGAGGGAAGGCAACGAAGAGGATCTGAAAGCAAGGCAGAATTGCAGGAAACAGATTTCAGGAGGTCGATTCGAATCGCCTTTAAAGCACATGAAAAGCGGCAAAACGTCGACAATGATGCCCTTGGCCAAAAAGGGCGTATGCGTTTTTTCCTGAATATATTCAGGAAAAAACGCATACGCCCTTTTTGGCCAACCAAGCAACCTGGAAAGGCAAATCAGCGCTACAAAGAAGTCTCGCTTCCCATCGGTCAAAAGGGCCATGCGGAAAAAAAGTGTCAAAACCAGAAATGCAGAACAGGCCATGGAGAAATGGGAGCCTTGCTACGCTGATGGGCGGGATGTAAATTGCCAACAGCCACTCTGGAGAAGTGTACGGTGTGTCCTGAAACATCAAAAAAACACAGCTTAGAGCGCATAGGGCACTTCCACTCATGGGCGTATAAATTGGGAAAACTAAAAATCAGCAAGACACAGGCACCCCAAAGTTTGGGGCTGCTCTGTTGACAAGAACCTCCACTTCGTGACACCTTAAATATCCCAGGAAAGAGAAAAATGGATAAAGAAGTGGTGGTCCTTATGTACAATGGAATATCACTCAGCCATGAAATCAATGTCATAAGACTAGTAGCAGCATGATGAGTGGCTTTAGCTTCGACGATTCTAAGTGAAATAAGTCACACAGAAAAAACACACTTATTATAAGCTATCACTTATAGAGGGAATGTAAAAACCGCTACACTTGAACTGAATTACAAAACAGAACAGAGTCACACGTTTACAAAACACACTATGGCTGCTTAACGGGAAAGGTGGGGTGGGGTGATGCATAAAACAAGGGTTTCAAATGAGCTCAGATACCGTTCCATAAACCCAATATGTAATAGAAAGACCTACTCCTTGCTCAGTGAACTGGACTCAACACCCCCTATTCACCGCACAAGAATATATCTGACTAGTAAGAATCTTAAAACCTATGTATTGATATCTCCCTGGAAGTGAGTCAAGTGGGTGTAAAGCGGCAGAAACACAGCCGTGAAAAGCAGCTAAACCCCATTATAAAAATAAATTCCTTTTAAAAACCCGTGAAACAAAGACAGTGAAAGAGAGAGAAATTCTTACAAAATTCGTTCAGGGGCTGTGATGCAACCTGGATTGACCATATCTAGACCCACAGCTGGAGGGGACATAAGGGTGGACACTCTCGGGGCTGAGAGGTTTGGTGAGGTTGGGGGAGCAAACGCAGAGCCTTTAAAGTAATACTGCCTGTTACCCATCCCATGGGTCCCAAATCTCCAGGTTCAAGGGCATCTTCCTACCTCGAAAACATGCATGAGAAACCCAGAAGGTGGTACACCGTGTGATCGGGAAAGGTTTCTAAAACGCACCTCATTTCTCATCTCCTTGTGCTCGGGTTCGCCATTCCAGCCGCTTTACTAGCAATCTCCCTCCTTGGAGAATCAGCACCTTTAACCTCCCGTTCCGTACAGCTTGCAATTTGTCCTGAGGATGAACGGGAAGAGGGGGAGCCAATGAGAGACTAGCTCTAGGTGTTGGGACAGGCACAGGTCACTCTATTTTCCCATCAGGAAGAAGAATTAACCACAGGCTCAGCCTGCCGCCCGGAAGCAGAATAGGGCCTGAGGCGATCCTGCGCTTTTGCGGCCAGCTCCCAAAAAAGCGAGTTGAAAAATGGAGCTCAGGGGCACTGCAATTCACAAACCTGCAGAGTTATAAATGATAACTCTCGTCCACAAATATATTGAGGGAAGGCAACGAAGAGGATCTGAAAGCAAGGCAGAATTGCAGGAAACAGATTTCAGGAGGTCGATTCGAATCGCCTTTAAAGCACATGAAAAGCGGCAAAACGTCGACAATGATGCCCTTGGCCAAAAAGGGCGTATGCGTTTTTTCCTGAATATATTCAGGAAAAAACGCATACGCCCTTTTTGGCCAACCAAGCAACCTGGAAAGGCAAATCAGCGCTACAAAGAAGTCTCGCTTCCCATCGGTCAAAAGGGCCATGCGGAAAAAAGTGTCAAAACCAGAAATGCAGAACAGGCCATGGAGAAATGGGAGCCTTGCTACGCTGATGGGCGGGATGTAAATTGCCAACAGCCACTCTGGAGAAGTGTACGGTGTGTCCTGAAACATCGAAAAAACACAGCTTAGAGCGCATAGGGCACTTCCACTCATGGGCGTATAAATTGGGAAAACTAAAAATCAGCAAGACACAGGCACCCCAAAGTTTAGGGCTGCTCTGTTGACAAGAACCTCCACTTCATGACACCTTAAATATCCCAGGAAAGAGAAAAATGGATAAAGAAGTGGTGGTCCTTATGTACAATGGAATATCACTCAGCCATGAAATCAATGTCATAAGGCTAGTAGCAGCATGATGAGTGGCTTTAGCTACAACGATTCTAAGTGAAATAAGTCACACAGAAAAAGACACTTATCATAAGCTATCACTTATAGAGGGAATGTAAAAACCGCTACACTTGAACTGAATTACAAAACAGAACAGAGTCACACGTTTACAAAACACACTATGGCTGCTTAACGGGAAAGGTGGGGTGGGGTGATGCATAAAACAAGGGTTTCAAATGAGCTCAGATACCGTTCCATAAACCCAATATGTAATAGAAAGACCTACTCCTTGCTCAGTGAACTGGACTCAACACCCCCTATTCACCGCACAAGAATATATCTGACTAGTAAGAATCTTAAAACCTATGTATTGATATCTCTCTGGAAGTGAGTCAAGTGGCTGTAAAGCAGCAAAACACAGCCGTGAAAAGCAGCTAAACCCCATTATAAAAATAAATTACTTTTAAAAACCCGTGAAACAAAGACAGTGAAAGAGAGAGAAATTCTTACACAATGCGTTCAGGGGCTGTGATGCAACCTGCATTGACCATATCTAGACCCACAGCTGGATGAGACATAAGCGTGGACATTCTCGGGGCTGAGAGGTTTGGTGAGGTTGGGGGAGCAAACGCAGAGCCTTTAAAGTAATACTGCCTGTTACCCATCCCATGGGTCCCAAATCTCCAGGTTCAAGGGCATCTTCCTACCTCGAAAACATGCATGAGAAACCCAGAAGGTGGTACACCGTGTGATCGGGACAGGTTTCTAAAACGCACCTCATTTCTCATCTCCTTGTGCTCGGGTTCGCCATTCCAGCCGCTATACTAGCAATCTCCCTCCTTGGAGAATCAGCACCTTTAACCTCCCATTCCGTACAGCTTGCAATTTGTCCTGAGGATGAACGGGAAGAGGGGGAGCCAATGAGAGACTAGCTCTAGGTGTTGGGACAGGCACAGGTCACTCTATTTTCCCATCAGGAAGAAGAATTAACCACAGGCTCAGCCTGCCGCCCGGAAGCAGAATAGGGCCTGAGGCAATCCTGCGCTTTTGTGGCCAGCTCCCAAAAAAGCGAGTTGAAAAATGGAGCTCAGGGGCACTGCAATTCACAAACCTGCAGAGTTATAAATGATAACTCTCGTCCACAAATATATTGAGGGAAGGCAACGAAGAGGATCTGAAAGCAAGGCAGGATTGCAGGAAACAGATTTCAGGAGGTCGATTCGAATCGCCTTTAAAGCACATGAAAAGCGGCAAAACGTCGACAATGATGCCCTTGGCCAAAAAGGGCGTATGCGTTTTTTCCTGAATATATTCAGGAAAAAACGCATACGCCCTTTTTGGCCAACCAAGCAACCTGGAAAGGCAAATCAGCGCTACAAAGAAGTCTCGCTTCCCATCGGTCAAAAGGGCCATGCGGAAAAAAACTGTCAAAACCAGAAATGCAGAACAGGCCATGGAGAAATGGAAGCCTTGCTACGCTGATGGGCGGGATGTAAATTGCCAACAGCCACTCTGGAGAAGTGTACGGTGTGTCCTGAAACATCGAAAAAACACAGCTTAGAGCGCATAGGGCACTTCCACTCATGGGCGTATAAATTGGGAAAACTAAAAATCAGCAAGACACAGGCACCCCAAAGTTTGGGGCTGCTCTGTTGACAAGAACCTCCACTTCGTGACACCTTAAATATCCCAGGAAAGAGAAAAATGGATAAAGAAGTGGTGGTCCTTATGTACAATGGAATATCACTCAGCCATGAAATCAATGTCATAAGGCTAGTAGCAGCATGATGAGTGGCTTTAGCTTTGACGATTTAAGTGAAATAAGTCACACAGAAAAACACACTTATTATAAGCTATCACTTATAGAGGGAATGTAAAAACCGCTACACTTGAACTGAATTACAAAACAGAACAGAGTCACACGTTTACAAAACACACTATGGCTGCTTAACGGGAAAGGTGGGGTGGGGTGATGCATAAAACAAGGGTTTCAAATGAGCTCAGATACCGTTCCATAAACCCAATATGTAATAGAAAGACCTACTCCTTGCTCAGTGAACTGGACTCAACACCCCCTATTCACCGCACAAGAATATATCTGACTAGTAAGAATCTTAAAACCTATGTATTGATATCTCTCTGGAAGTGAGTCAAGTGGGTGTAAAGCGGCAGAAACACAGCCGTGAAAAGCAGCTAATCCCCATTATAAAAATAAATTACTTTTAAAAACCCGTGAAACAAAGACAGTGAAAGAGAGAGATTCTTACAAAATTCGTTCAGGGGCTGTGATGAAACCTGGATTGACCATATCTAGACCCACAGCTGGAGGAGACATAAGGGTGGACACTCTCAGGGCTCAGAGGTTTGGTGAGGTTGGGGGAGCAAACGCAGAGCCTTTAAAGTAATACTGCCTGTTACCCATCCCATGGGTCCCAAATCTTCAGGTTCAAGGGCATCTTCCTACCTCGAAAACATGCATGAGAAACCCAGAAGGTGGTACACCGTGTGATCGGGAAAGGTTTCTAAAACGCACCTCATTTCTCATCCCCTTGTGCTCGGGTTCGCCATTCCAGCCGCTTTACTAGCAATCTCCCTCCTTGGAGAATCAGCACCTTTAACCTCCCGTTCCGTACAGCTTGCAATTTGTCCTGAGGATGAACGGGAAGAGGGGGAGCCAATGAGAGACTAGCTCTAGGTGTTGGGACAGGCACAGGTCACTCTATTTTCCCATCAGGAAGAAGAATTAACCACAGGCTCAGCCTGCCACCCGGAAGCAGAATAGGGCCTGAGGCGATCCTGCGCTTTTGCGGCCAGCTCCCAAAAAAGCGAGTTGAAAAATGGAGCTCAGGGGCACTGCAATTCACAAACCTGCAGAGTTATAAATGATAACTCTCGTCCACAAATATATTGAGGGAAGGCAACGAAGAGGATCTGAAAGCAAGGCAGAATTGCAGGAAACAGATTTCAGGAGGTCGATTCGAATCGCCTTTAAAGCACATGAAAAGCGGCAAAACGTCGACAATGATGCCCTTGGCCAAAAAGGGCGTATGCGTTTTTTCCTGAATATATTCAGGAAAAAACGCATACGCCCTTTTTGGCCAACCAAGCAACCTGGAAAGGCAAATCAGCGCTACAAAGAAGTCTCGCTTCCCATCGGTCAAAAGGGCCATGCGGAAAAAAGTGTCAAAACCAGAAATGCAGAACAGGCCATGGAGAAATGGGAGCCTTGCTACGCTGATGGGCGGGATGTAAATTGCCAACAGCCACTCTGGAGAAGTGTACGGTGTGTCCTGAAACATCAAAAAAACACAGCTTAGAGCGCATAGGGCACTTCCACTCATGGGCGTATAAATTGGGAAAACTAAAAATCAGCAAGACACAGGAACCCCAAAGTTTGGGGCTGCTCTGTTGACAAGAACCTCCACTTCGTGACACCTTAAATATCCCAGGAAAGAGAAAAATGGATAAAGAAGTGGTGGTCCTTATGTACAATGGAATATCACTCAGCCATGAAATCAATGTCATAAGGCTAGTAGCAGCATGATGAGTGGCTTTAGCTTCGACGATTCTAAGTGAAATAAGTCACACAGAAAAAACACACTTATTATAAGCTATCACTTATAGAGGGAATGTAAAAACCGCTACACTTGAACTGAATTACAAAACAGAACAGAGTCACACGTTTACAAAACACACTATGGCTGCTTAACGGGAAAGGTGGGGTGGGGTGATGCATAAAACAAGGGTTTCAAATGAGCTCAGATACCGTTCCATAAACCCAATATGTAATAGAAAGACCTACTCCTTGCTCAGTGAACTGGACTCAACACCCCCTATTCACCGCACAAGAATATATCTGACTAGTAAGAATCTTAAAACCTATGTATTGATATCTCTCTGGAAGTGAGTCAAGTGGGTGTAAAGCGGCAGAAACACAGCCGTGAAAAGCAGCTAAACCCCATTATAAAAATAAATTCCTTTTAAAAACCCGTGAAACAAAGACAGTGAAAGAGAGAGAAATTCTTACAAAATTCGTTCAGGGGCTGTGATGCAACCTGGATTGACCATATCTAGACCCACAGCTGGAGGAGACATAAGGGTGGACACTCTCGGGGCTGAGAGGTTTGGTGAGGTTGGGGGAGCAAACGCAGAGCCTTTAAAGTAATACTGCCTGTTACCCATCCCATGGGTCCCAAATCTCCAGGTTCAAGGGCATCTTCCTACCTCGAAAACATGCATGAGAAACCCAGAAGGTGGTACACCGTGTGATCGGGAAAGGTTTCTAAAACGCACCTCATTTCTCATCTCCTTGTGCTCGGGTTCGCCATTCCAGCCGCTTTACTAGCAATCTCCCTCCTTGGAGAATCAGCACCTTTAACCTCCCGTTCCGTACAGCTTGCAATTTGTCCTGAGGATGAACGGGAAGAGGGGGAGCCAATGAGAGACTAGCTCTAGGTGTTGGGACAGGCACAGGTCACTCTATTTTCCCATCAGGAAGAAGAATTAACCACAGGCTCAGCCTGCCACCCGGAAGCAGAATAGGGCCTGAGGCGATCCTGCGCTTTTGCGGCCAGCTCCCAAAAAAGCGAGTTGAAAAATGGAGCTCAGGGGCACTGCAATTCACAAACCTGCAGAGTTATAAATGATAACTCTCGTCCACAAATATATTGAGGGAAGGCAACGAAGAGGATCTGAAAGCAAGGCAGAATTGCAGGAAACAGATTTCAGGAGGTCGATTCGAATCGCCTTTAAAGCACATGAAAAGCGGCAAAACGTCGACAATGATGCCCTTGGCCAAAAAGGGCGTATGCGTTTTTTCCTGAATATATTCAGGAAAAAACGCATACGCCCTTTTTGGCCAACCAAGCAACCTGGAAAGGCAAATCAGCGCTACAAAGAAGTCTCGCTTCCCATCGGTCAAAAGGGCCATGCGGAAAAAAGTGTCAAAACCAGAAATGCAGAACAGGCCATGGAGAAATGGGAGCCTTGCTACGCTGATGGGCGGGATGTAAATTGCCAACAGCCACTCTGGAGAAGTGTACGGTGTGTCCTGAAACATCGAAAAAACACAGCTTAGAGCGCATAGGGCACTTCCACTCATGGGCGTATAAATTGGGAAAACTAAAAATCAGCAAGACACAGGCACCCCAAAGTTTAGGGCTGCTCTGTTGACAAGAACCTCCACTTCATGACACCTTAAATATCCCAGGAAAGAGAAAAATGGATAAAGAAGTGGTGGTCCTTATGTACAATGGAATATCACTCAGCCATGAAATCAATGTCATAAGGCTAGTAGCAGCATGATGAGTGGCTTTAGCTACAACGATTCTAAGTGAAATAAGTCACACAGAAAAAGACACTTATCATAAGCTATCACTTATAGAGGGAATGTAAAAACCGCTACACTTGAACTGAATTACAAAACAGAACAGAGTCACACGTTTACAAAACACACTATGGCTGCTTAACGGGAAAGGTGGGGTGGGGTGATGCATAAAACAAGGGTTTCAAATGAGCTCAGATACCGTTCCATAAACCCAATATGTAATAGAAAGACCTACTCCTTGCTCAGTGAACTGGACTCAACACCCCCTATTCACCGCACAAGAATATATCTGACTAGTAAGAATCTTAAAACCTATGTATTGATATCTCTCTGGAAGTGAGTCAAGTGGCTGTAAAGCAGCAAAACACAGCCGTGAAAAGCAGCTAAACCACATTATAAAAATAAATTACTTTTAAAAACCCGTGAAACAAAGACAGTGAAAGAGAGAGAAATTCTTTCACAATGCGTTCAGGGGCTGTGATGCAACCTGGATTGACCATATCTAGACCCACAGCTGGATGAGACATAAGCGTGGACATTCTCGGGGCTGAGAGGTTTGGTGAGGTTGGGGGAGCAAACGCAGAGCCTTTAAAGTAATACTGCCTGTTACCCATCCCATGGGTCCCAAATCTCCAGGTTCAAGGGCATCTTCCTACCTCGAAAACATGCATGAGAAACCCAGAAGGTGGTACACCGTGTGATCGGGACAGGTTTCTAAAACGCACCTCATTTCTCATCTCCTTGTGCTCGGGTTCGCCATTCCAGCCGCTTTACTAGCAATCTCCCTCCTTGGAGAATCAGCACCTTTAACCTCCCATTCCGTACAGCTTGCAATTTGTCCTGAGGATGAACGGGAAGAGGGGGAGCCAATGAGAGACTAGCTCTAGGTGTTGGGACAGGCACAGGTCACTCTATTTTCCCATCAGGAAGAAGAATTAACCACAGGCTCAGCCTGCCGCCCGGAAGCAGAATAGGGCCTGAGGCAATCCTGCGCTTTTGTGGCCAGCTCCCAAAAAAGCGAGTTGAAAAATGGAGCTCAGGGGCACTGCAATTCACAAACCTGCAGAGTTATAAATGATAACTCTCGTCCACAAATATATTGAGGGAAGGCAACGAAGAGGATCTGAAAGCAAGGCAGGATTGCAGGAAACAGATTTCAGGAGGTCGATTCGAATCGCCTTTAAAGCACATGAAAAGCGGCAAAACGTCGACAATGATGCCCTTGGCCAAAAAGGGCGTATGCGTTTTTTCCTGAATATATTCAGGAAAAAACGCATACGCCCTTTTTGGCCAACCAAGCAACCTGGAAAGGCAAATCAGCGCTACAAAGAAGTCTCGCTTCCCATCGGTCAAAAGGGCCATGCGGAAAAAAGTGTCAAAACCAGAAATGCAGGACAGGCCATGGAGAAATGGGAGCCTTGCTACGCTGATGGGCGGGATGTAAATTGCCAACAGCCACTCTGGAGAAGTGTACGGTGTGTCCTGAAACATCGAAAAAACACAGCTTAGAGCGCATAGGGCACTTCCACTCATGGGCGTATAAATTGGGAAAACTAAAAATCAGCAAGACACAGGCACCCCAAAGTTTGGGGCTGCTCTGTTGACAAGAACCTCCACTTCGTGACACCTTAAATATCCCAGGAAAGAGAAAAATGGATAAAGAAGTGGTGGTCCTTATGTACAATGGAATATCACTCAGCCATGAAATCAATGTCATAAGGCTAGTAGCAGCATGATGAGTGGCTTTAGCTTTGACGATTTAAGTGAAATAAGTCACACAGAAAAACACACTTATTATAAGCTATCACTTATAGAGGGAATGTAAAAACCGCTACACTTGAACTGAATTACAAAACAGAACAGAGTCACACGTTTACAAAACACACTATGGCTGCTTAACGGGAAAGGTGGGGTGGGGTGATGCATAAAACAAGGGTTTCAAATGAGCTCAGATACCGTTCCATAAACCCAATATGTAATAGAAAGACCTACTCCTTGCTCAGTGAACTGGACTCAACACCCCCTATTCACCGCACAAGAATATATCTGACTAGTAAGAATCTTAAAACCTATGTATTGATATCTCTCTGGAAGTGAGTCAAGTGGGTGTAAAGCGGCAGAAACACAGCCGTGAAAAGCAGCTAATCCCCATTATAAAAATAAATTACTTTTAAAAACCCGTGAAACAAAGACAGTGAAAGAGAGAGATTCTTACAAAATTCGTTCAGGGGCTGTGATGAAACCTGGATTGACCATATCTAGACCCACAGCTGGAGGAGACATAAGGGTGGACACTCTCAGGGCTGAGAGGTTTGGTGAGGTTGGGGGAGCAAACGCAGAGCCTTTAAAGTAATACTGCCTGTTACCCATCCCATGGGTCCCAAATCTTCAGGTTCAAGGGCATCTTCCTACCTCGAAAACATGCATGAGAAACCCAGAAGGTGGTACACCGTGTGATCGGGAAAGGTTTCTAAAACGCACCTCATTTCTCATCCCCTTGTGCTCGGGTTCGCCATTCCAGCCGCTTTACTAGCAATCTCCCTCCTTGGAGAATCAGCACCTTTAACCTCCCGTTCCGTACAGCTTGCAATTTGTCCTGAGGATGAACGGGAAGAGGGGGAGCCAATGAGAGACTAGCTCTAGGTGTTGGGACAGGCACAGGTCACTCTATTTTCCCATCAGGAAGAAGAATTAACCACAGGCTCAGCCTGCCGCCCGGAAGCAGAATAGGGCCTGAGGCAGTCCTGCGCTTTTGCGGCCAGCTCCCAAAAAAGCGAGTTGAAAAATGGAGCTCAGGGGCACTGCAATTCACAAACCTGCAGAGTTATAAATGATAACTCTCGTCCACAAATATATTGAGGGAAGGCAACGAAGAGGATCTGAAAGCAAGGCAGAATTGCAGGAAACAGATTTCAGGAGGTCGATTCGAATCGCCTTTAAAGCACATGAAAAGCGGCAAAACGTCGACAATGATGCCCTTGGCCAAAAAGGGCGTATGCGTTTTTTCCTGAATATATTCAGGAAAAAACGCATACGCCCTTTTTGGCCAACCAAGCAACCTGGAAAGGCAAATCGGCGCTACAAAGAAGTCTCGCTTCCCATCGGTCAAAAGGGCCATGCGGAAAAAAGTGTCAAAACCAGAAATGCAGAACAGGCCATGGAGAAATGGGAGCCTTGCTACGCTGATGGGCGGGATGTAAATTGCCAACAGCCACTCTGGAGAAGTGTACGGTGTGTCCTGAAACATCGAAAAAACACAGCTTAGAGCGCATAGGGCACTTCCACTCATGGGCGTATAAATTGGGAAAACTAAAAATCAGCAAGACACAGGCACCCCAAAGTTTGGGGCTGCTCTGTTGACAAGAACCTCCACTTCGTGACACCTTAAATATCCCAGGAAAGAGAAAAATGGATAAAGAAGTGGTGGTCCTTATGTACAATGGAATATCACTCAGCCATGAAATCAATGTCATAAGGCTAGTAGCAGCATGATGAGTGGCTTTAGCTACGACGATTCTATGTGAAATAAGTCATACAGAAAACACACTTATTATAAGCTATCACTTATAGAGGGAATGTAAAAACCACTACACTTGAACTGAATTACAAAACAGAACAGAGTCACACGTTTAGAAAACACACTATGGCTGCTTAAAGGGAAAGGTGGGGTGGGGTGATGCATAAAACAAGGGTTTCAAATGAGCTCAGATACCGTTCCATAAACCCAATATGTAATAGAAAGACCTACTCCTTGCTCAGTGAACTGGACTCAACACCCCCTATTCACCGCACAAGAATATATCTGACTAGTAAGAATCTTAAAACCTATGTATTGATATCTCTCTGGAAGTGAGTCAAGTGGCTGTAAAGCCGCATAAACACAGCCGTGAAAAACAGCTAAACCCCATTATAAAAATAAATTCCTTTTAAAAACCCGTGAAACAAAGACAGTGAAAGAGAGAGAATTTCTTACAAAATTCGTTCAGGGGCTGTGATGCAACCTGGATTGACCATATCTAGACCCACAGCTGGATGAGACATAAGGGTGGACACTCTCGGGGCTGAGAGGTTTGGTGAGGTTGGGGGAGCAAACGCAGAGCCTTTAAAGTAATACTGCCTGTTACCCATCCCATGGGTCCCAAATCTCCAGGTTCAAGAGCATCTTCCTACCTCGAAAACATGCATGAGAAACCCAGAAGGTGGTACACCGTGTGATCGGGAAAGGTTTCTAAAACGCACCTCATTTCTCATCTCCTTGTGCTCGGGTTCGCCATTCCAGCCGCTTTACTAGCAATCTCCCTCCTTGGAGAATCAGCACCTTTAACCTCCCGTTCCGTACAGCTTGCAATTTGTCCTGAGGATGAACGGGAAGAGGGGGAGCCAATGAGAGACTAGCTCTAGGTGTTGGGACAGGCACAGGTCACTCTATTTTCCCATCAGGAAGAAGAATTAACCACAGGCTCAGCCTGCCGCCCGGAAGCAGAATAGGGCCTGAGGCGATCCTGTGCTTTTGCGGTCAGCTCCCAAAAAAGGGAGTTGAAAAATGGAGCTCAGGGGCACTGCAATTCACAAACCTGCAGAGTTATAAATGATAACTCTCGTCCACAAATATATTGAGGGAAGGCAACGAAGAGGATCTGAAAGCAAGGCAGAATTGCAGGAAACAGATTTCAGGAGGTCGATTCGAATCGCCTTTAAAGCACATGAAAAGCGGCAAAACGTCGACAATGATGCCCTTGGCCAAAAAGGGCGTATGCGTTTTTTCCTGAATATATTCAGGAAAAAACGCATACGCCCTTTTTGGCCAACCAAGCAACCTGGAAAGGCAAATCGGCGCTACAAAGAAGTCTCGCTTCCCATCGGTCAAAAGGGCCATGCGGAAAAAAGTGTCAAAACCAGAAATGCAGAACAGGCCATGGAGAAATGGGAGCCTTGCTACGCTGATGGGCGGGATGTAAATTGCCAACAGCCACTCTGGAGAAGTGTACGGTGTGTCCTGAAACATCGAAAAAACACAGCTTAGAGCGCATAGGGCACTTCCACTCATGGGCGTATAAATTGGGAAAACTAAAAATCAGCAAGACACAGGCACCCCAAAGTTTGGGGCTGCTCTGTTGACAAGAACCTCCACTTCGTGACACCTTAAATATCCCAGGAAAGAGAAAAATGGATAAAGAAGTGGTGGTCCTTATGTACAATGGAATATCCCTCAGCCATGAAATCAATGTCATAAGGCTAGTAGCAGCATGATGAGTGGCTTTAGCTACGACGATTCTATGTGAAATAAGTCATACAGAAAACACACTTATTATAAGCTATCACTTATAGAGGGAATGTAAAAACCACTACACTTGAACTGAATTACAAAACAGAACAGAGTCACACGTTTAGAAAACACACTATGGCTGCTTAAAGGGAAAGGTGGGGTGGGGTGATGCATAAAACAAGGGTTTCAAATGAGCTCAGATACCGTTCCATAAACCCAATATGTAATAGAAAGACCTACTCCTTGCTCAGTGAACTGGACTCAACACCCCCTATTCACCGCGCAAGAATATATCTGACTAGTAGGGAATCTTAAAACCTATGTATTGATATCTCTCTGGAAGTGAGTCAAGTGGCTGTAAAGCCGCATAAACACAGCCGTGAAAAACAGCTAAACCCCATTATAAAAATAAATTCCTTTTAAAAACCCGTGAAACAAAGACAGTGAAAGAGAGAGAATTTCTTACAAAATTCGTTCAGGGGCTGTGATGCAACCTGGATTGACCATATCTAGACCCACAGCTGGATGAGACATAAGGGTGGACACTCTCGGGGCTGAGAGGTTTGGTGAGGTTGGGGGAGCAAACGCAGAGCCTTTAAAGTAATACTGCCTGTTACCCATCCCATGGGTCCCAAATCTCCAGGTTCAAGAGCATCTTCCTACCTCGAAAACATGCATGAGAAACCCAGAAGGTGGTACACCGTGTGATCGGGAAAGGTTTCTAAAACGCACCTCATTTCTCATCTCCTTGTGCTCGGGTTCGCCATTCCAGCCGCTTTACTAGCAATCTCCCTCCTTGGAGAATCAGCACCTTTAACCTCCCGTTCCATACAGCTTGCAATTTGTCCTGAGGATGAACCGGAAGAGGGGGAGCCAATGAGAGACTAGCTCTAGGTGTTGGGACAGGCACAGGTCACTCTATTTTCCCATCAGGAAGAAGAATTAACCACAGGCTCAGCCTGCCGCCCGGAAGCAGAATAGGGCCTGAGGCAGTCCTGCGCTTTTGCGGCCAGCTCCCAAAAAAGGGAGTTGAAAAATGGAGCTCAGGGGCACTGCAATTCACAAACCTGCAGAGTTATAAATGATAACTCTCGTCCACAAATATATTGAGGGAAGGCAACGAAGAGGATCTGAAAGCAAGGCAGAATTGCAGGAAACAGATTTCAGGAGGTCGATTCGAATCGCCTTTAAAGCACATGAAAAGCGGCAAAACGTCGACAATGATGCCCTTGGCCAAAAAGGGCGTATGCGTTTTTTCCTGAATATATTCAGGAAAAAACGCATACGCCCTTTTTGGCCAACCAAGCAACCTGGAAAGGCAAATCGGCGCTACAAAGAAGTCTCGCTTCCCATCGGTCAAAAGGGCCATGCGGAAAAAAGTGTCAAAACCAGAAATGCAGAACAGGCCATGGAGAAATGGGAGCCTTGCTACGCTGATGGGCGGGATGTAAATTGCCAACAGCCACTCTGGAGAAGTGTACGGTGTGTCCTGAAACATCGAAAAAACACAGCTTAGAGCGCATAGGGCACTTCCACTCATGGGCGTATAAATTGGGAAAACTAAAAATCAGCAAGACACAGGCACCCCAAAGTTTGGGGCTGCTCTGTTGACAAGAACCTCCACTTCTTGACACCTTAAATATCCCAGGAAAGAGAAAAATGGATAAAGAAGTGGTGGTCCTTATGTACAATGGAATATCCCTCAGCCATGAAATCAATGTCATAAGGCTAGTAGCAGCATGATGAGTGGCTTTAGCTACGACGATTCTATGTGAAATAAGTCATACAGAAAACACACTTATTATAAGCTATCACTTATAGAGGGAATGTAAAAACCACTACACTTGAACTGAATTACAAAACAGAACAGAGTCACACGTTTAGAAAACACACTATGGCTGCTTAAAGGGAAAGGTGGGGTGGGGTGATGCATAAAACAAGGGTTTCAAATGAGCTCAGATACCGTTCCATAAACCCAATATGTAATAGAAAGACCTACTCCTTGCTCAGTGAACTGGACTCAACACCCCCTATTCACCGCACAAGAATATATCTGACTAGTAAGAATCTTAAAACCTATGTATTGATATCTCTCTGGAAGTGAGTCAAGTGGCTGTAAAGCCGCATAAACACAGCCGTGAAAAACAGCTAAACCCCATTATAAAAATAAATTCCTTTTAAAAACCCGTGAAACAAAGACAGTGAAAGAGAGAGAATTTCTTACAAAATTCGTTCAGGGGCTGTGATGCAACCTGGATTGACCATATCTAGACCCACAGCTGGATGAGACATAAGGGTGGACACTCTCGGGGCTGAGAGGTTTGGTGAGGTTGGGGGAGCAAACGCAGAGCCTTTAAAGTAATACTGCCTGTTACCCATCCCATGGGTCCCAAATCTCCAGGTTCAAGAGCATCTTCCTACCTCGAAAACATGCATGAGAAACCCAGAAGGTGGTACACCGTGTGATCGGGAAAGGTTTCTAAAACGCACCTCATTTCTCATCTCCTTGTGCTCGGGTTCGCCATTCCAGCCGCTTTACTAGCAATCTCCCTCCTTGGAGAATCAGCACCTTTAACCTCCCGTTCCGTACAGCTTGCAATTTGTCCTGAGGATGAACGGGAAGAGGGGGAGCCAATGAGAGACTAGCTCTAGGTGTTGGGACAGGCACAGGTCACTCTATTTTCCCATCAGGAAGAAGAATTAACCACAGGCTCAGCCTGCCGCCCGGAAGCAGAATAGGGCCTGAGGCGATCCTGCGCTTTTGCGGCCAGCTCCCAAAAAAGCGAGTTGAAAAATGGAGCTCAGGGGCACTGCAATTCACAAACCTGCAGAGTTATAAATGATAACTCTCGTCCACAAATATATTGAGGGAAGGCAACGAAGAGGATCTGAAAGCAAGGCAGAATTGCAGGAAACAGATTTCAGGAGGTCGATTCGAATCGCCTTTAAAGCACATGAAAAGCGGCAAAACGTCGACAATGATGCCCTTGGCCAAAAAGGGCGTATGCGTTTTTTCCTGAATATATTCAGGAAAAAACGCATACGCCCTTTTTGGCCAACCAAGCAACCTGGAAAGGCAAATCGGCGCTACAAAGAAGTCTCGCTTCCCATCGGTCAAAAGGGCCATGCGGAAAAAAGTGTCAAAACCAGAAATGCAGAACAGGCCATGGAGAAATGGGAGCCTTGCTACGCTGATGGGCGGGATGTAAATTGCCAACAGCCACTCTGGAGAAGTGTACGGTGTGTCCTGAAACATCGAAAAAACACAGCTTAGAGCGCATAGGGCACTTCCACTCATGGGCGTATAAATTGGGAAAACTAAAAATCAGCAAGACACAGGCACCCCAAAGTTTAGGGCTGCTCTGTTGACAAGAAGCTCCACTTCATGACACCTTAAATATCCCAGGAAAGAGAAAAATGGATAAAGAAGTGGTGGTCCTTATGTACAATGGAATATCCCTCAGCCATGAAATCAATGTCATAAGGCTAGTAGCAGCATGATGAGTGGCTTTAGCTACGACGATTCTAAGTGAAATAAGTCACACAGAAAAAGACACTTATCATAAGCTATCACTTATAGAGGGAATGTAAAAACCGCTACACTTGAACTGAATTACAAAACAGAACAGAGTCACACGTTTAGAAAACACACTATGGCTGCTTAACGGGAAAGGTGGGGTGGGGTGATGCATAAAACAAGGGTTTCAAATGAGCTCAGATACCGTTCCATAAACCCAATATGTAATAGAAAGACCTACTCCTTGCTCAGTGAACTGGACTCAACACCCCCTATTCACCGCACAAGAATATATCTGACTAGTAAGAATCTTAAAACCTATGTATTGATATCTCTCTGGAAGTGAGTCAAGTGGCTGTAATGCGGCAGAAACACAGCCGTGAAAAGCAGCTAAACCCCATTATAAAAATAAATTCCTTTTAAAAACCCGTGAAACAAAGACAGTGAAAGAGAGAGAAATTCTTACAAAATTCGTTCAGGGGCTGTGATGCAACCTGGATTGACCATATCTAGACCCACAGCTGGAGGAGACATAAGGGTGGACACTCTCGGGGCTGAGAGGTTTGGTGAGGTTGGGGGAGCAAACGCAGAGCCTTTAAAGTAATACTGCCTGTTACCCATCCCATGGGTCCCAAATCTCCAGGTTCAAGGGCATCTTCCTACCTCGAAAACATGCATGAGAAACCCAGAAGGTGGTACACCGTGTGATCGGGAAAGGTTTCTAAAACGCACCTCATTTCTCATCTCCTTGTGCTCGGGTTCGCCATTCCAGCCGCTTTACTAGCAATCTCCCTCCTTGGAGAATCAGCACCTTTAACCTCCCGTTCCATACAGCTTGCAATTTGTCCTGAGGATGAACGGGAAGAGGGGGAGCCAATGAGAGACTAGCTCTAGGTGTTGGGACAGGCACAGGTCACTCTATTTTCCCATCAGGAAGAAGAATTAACCACAGGCTCAGCCTGCCGCCCGGAAGCAGAATAGGGCCTGAGGCAATCCTGCGCTTTTGCGGCCAGCTCCCAAAAAAGCGAGTTGAAAAATGGAGCTCAGGGGCACTGCAATTCACAAACCTGCAGAGTTATAAATGATAACTCTCGTCCACAAATATATTGAGGGAAGGCAACGAAGAGGATCTGAAAGCAAGGCAGAATTGCAGGAAACAGATTTCAGGAGGTCGATTCGAATCGCCTTTAAAGCACATGAAAAGCGGCAAAACGTCGACAATGATGCCCTTGGCCAAAAAGGGCGTATGCGTTTTTTCCTGAATATATTCAGGAAAAAACGCATACGCCCTTTTTGGCCAACCAAGCAACCTGGAAAGGCAAATCAGCGCTACAAAGAAGTCTCGCTTCCCATCGGTCAAAAGGGCCATGCGGAAAAAAGTGTCAAAACCAGAAATGCAGAACAGGCCATGGAGAAATGGGAGCCTTGCTACGCTGATGGGCGGGATGTAAATTGCCAACAGCCACTCTGGAGAAGTGTACGGTGTGTCCTGAAACATCGAAAAAACACAGCTTAGAGCGCATAGGGCACTTCCACTCATGGGCGTATAAATTGGGAAAACTAAAAATCAGCAAGACACAGGCACCCCAAAGTTTAGGGCTGCTCTGTTGACAAGAACCTCCACTTCATGACACCTTAAATATCCCAGGAAAGAGAAAAATGGATAAAGAAGTGGTGGTCCTTATGTACAATGGAATATCACTCAGCCATGAAATCAATGTCATAAGGCTAGTAGCAGCATGATGAGTGGCTTTAGCTACAACGATTCTAAGTGAAATAAGTCACACAGAAAAAGACACTTATCATAAGCTATCACTTATAGAGGGAATGTAAAAACCGCTACACTTGAACTGAATTACAAAACAGAACAGAGTCACACGTTTACAAAACACACTATGGCTGCTTAACGGGAAAGGTGGGGTGGGGTGATGCATAAAACAAGGGTTTCAAATGAGCTCAGATACCGTTCCATAAACCCAATATGTAATAGAAAGACCTACTCCTTGCTCAGTGAACTGGACTCAACACCCCCTATTCACCGCACAAGAATATATCTGACTAGTAAGAATCTTAAAACCTATGTATTGATATCTCTCTGGAAGTGAGTCAAGTGGCTGTAAAGCAGCAAAACACAGCCGTGAAAAGCAGCTAAACCACATTATAAAAATAAATTACTTTTAAAAACCCGTGAAACAAAGACAGTGAAAGAGAGAGAAATTCTTTCACAATGCGTTCAGGGGCTGTGATGCAACCTGGATTGACCATATCTAGACCCACAGCTGGATGAGACATAAGCGTGGACATTCTCGGGGCTGAGAGGTTTGGTGAGGTTGGGGGAGCAAACGCAGAGCCTTTAAAGTAATACTGCCTGTTACCCATCCCATGGGTCCCAAATCTCCAGGTTCAAGGGCATCTTCCTACCTCGAAAACATGCATGAGAAACCCAGAAGGTGGTACACCGTGTGATCGGGACAGGTTTCTAAAACGCACCTCATTTCTCATCTCCTTGTGCTCGGGTTCGCCATTCCAGCCGCTTTACTAGCAATCTCCCTCCTTGGAGAATCAGCACCTTTAACCTCCCATTCCGTACAGCTTGCAATTTGTCCTGAGGATGAACGGGAAGAGGGGGAGCCAATGAGAGACTAGCTCTAGGTGTTGGGACAGGCACAGGTCACTCTATTTTCCCATCAGGAAGAAGAATTAACCACAGGCTCAGCCTGCCGCCCGGAAGCAGAATAGGGCCTGAGGCAATCCTGCGCTTTTGTGGCCAGCTCCCAAAAAAGCGAGTTGAAAAATGGAGCTCAGGGGCACTGCAATTCACAAACCTGCAGAGTTATAAATGATAACTCTCGTCCACAAATATATTGAGGGAAGGCAACGAAGAGGATCTGAAAGCAAGGCAGGATTGCAGGAAACAGATTTCAGGAGGTCGATTCGAATCGCCTTTAAAGCACATGAAAAGCGGCAAAACGTCGACAATGATGCCCTTGGCCAAAAAGGGCGTATGCGTTTTTTCCTGAATATATTCAGGAAAAAACGCATACGCCCTTTTTGGCCAACCAAGCAACCTGGAAAGGCAAATCAGCGCTACAAAGAAGTCTCGCTTCCCATCGGTCAAAAGGGCCATGCGGAAAAAAACTGTCAAAACCAGAAATGCAGAACAGGCCATGGAGAAATGGAAGCCTTGCTACGCTGATGGGCGGGATGTAAATTGCCAACAGCCACTCTGGAGAAGTGTACGGTGTGTCCTGAAACATCGAAAAAACACAGCTTAGAGCGCATAGGGCACTTCCACTCATGGGCGTATAAATTGGGAAAACTAAAAATCAGCAAGACACAGGCACCCCAAAGTTTCGGGCTGCTCTGTTGACAAGAACCTCCACTTCGTGACACCTTAAATATCCCAGGAAAGAGAAAAATGGATAAAGAAGTGGTGGTCCTTATGTACAATGGAATATCCCTCAGCCATGAAATCAATGTCATAAGGCTAGTAGCAGCATGATGAGTGGCTTTAGCTACGACGATTCTATGTGAAATAAGTCATACAGAAAACACACTTATTATAAGCTATCACTTATAGAGGGAATGTAAAAACCACTACACTTGAACTGAATTACAAAACAGAACAGAGTCACACGTTTAGAAAACACACTATGGCTGCTTAAAGGGAAAGGTGGGGTGGGGTGATGCATAAAACAAGGGTTTCAAATGAGCTCAGATACCGTTCCATAAACCCAATATGTAATAGAAAGACCTACTCCTTGCTCAGTGAACTGGACTCAACACCCCCTATTCACCGCACAAGAATATATCTGACTAGTAAGAATCTTAAAACCTATGTATTGATATCTCTCTGGAAGTGAGTCAAGTGGCTGTAAAGCCGCATAAACACAGCCGTGAAAAACAGCTAAACCCCATTATAAAAATAAATTCCTTTTAAAAACCCGTGAAACAAAGACAGTGAAAGAGAGAGAATTTCTTACAAAATTCGTTCAGGGGCTGTGATGCAACCTGGATTGACCATATCTAGACCCACAGCTGGATGAGACATAAGGGTGGACACTCTCGGGGCTGAGAGGTTTGGTGAGGTTGGGGGAGCAAACGCAGAGCCTTTAAAGTAATACTGCCTGTTACCCATCCCATGGGTCCCAAATCTCCAGGTTCAAGAGCATCTTCCTACCTCGAAAACATGCATGAGAAACCCAGAAGGTGGTACACCGTGTGATCGGGAAAGGTTTCTAAAACGCACCTCATTTCTCATCTCCTTGTGCTCGGGTTCGCCATTCCAGCCGCTTTACTAGCAATCTCCCTCCTTGGAGAATCAGCACCTTTAACCTCCCGTTCCGTACAGCTTGCAATTTGTCCTGAGGATGAACGGGAAGAGGGGGAGCCAATGAGAGACTAGCTCTAGGTGTTGGGACAGGCACAGGTCACTCTATTTTCCCATCAGGAAGAAGAATTAACCACAGGCTCAGCCTGCCGCCCGGAAGCAGAATAGGGCCTGAGGCGATCCTGTGCTTTTGCGGTCAGCTCCCAAAAAAGGGAGTTGAAAAATGGAGCTCAGGGGCACTGCAATTCACAAACCTGCAGAGTTATAAATGATAACTCTCGTCCACAAATATATTGAGGGAAGGCAACGAAGAGGATCTGAAAGCAAGGCAGAATTGCAGGAAACAGATTTCAGGAGGTCGATTCGAATCGCCTTTAAAGCACATGAAAAGCGGCAAAACGTCGACAATGATGCCCTTGGCCAAAAAGGGCGTATGCGTTTTTTCCTGAATATATTCAGGAAAAAACGCATACGCCCTTTTTGGCCAACCAAGCAACCTGGAAAGGCAAATCGGCGCTACAAAGAAGTCTCGCTTCCCATCGGTCAAAAGGGCCATGCGGAAAAAAGTGTCAAAACCAGAAATGCAGAACAGGCCATGGAGAAATGGGAGCCTTGCTACGCTGATGGGCGGGATGTAAATTGCCAACAGCCACTCTGGAGAAGTGTACGGTGTGTCCTGAAACATCGAAAAAACACAGCTTAGAGCGCATAGGGCACTTCCACTCATGGGCGTATAAATTGGGAAAACTAAAAATCAGCAAGACACAGGCACCCCAAAGTTTGGGGCTGCTCTGTTGACAAGAACCTCCACTTCGTGACACCTTAAATATCCCAGGAAAGAGAAAAATGGATAAAGAAGTGGTGGTCCTTATGTACAATGGAATATCCCTCAGCCATGAAATCAATGTCATAAGGCTAGTAGCAGCATGATGAGTGGCTTTAGCTACGACGATTCTATGTGAAATAAGTCATACAGAAAACACACTTATTATAAGCTATCACTTATAGAGGGAATGTAAAAACCACTACACTTGAACTGAATTACAAAACAGAACAGAGTCACACGTTTAGAAAACACACTATGGCTGCTTAAAGGGAAAGGTGGGGTGGGGTGATGCATAAAACAAGGGTTTCAAATGAGCTCAGATACCGTTCCATAAACCCAATATGTAATAGAAAGACCTACTCCTTGCTCAGTGAACTGGACTCAACACCCCCTATTCACCGCGCAAGAATATATCTGACTAGTAGGGAATCTTAAAACCTATGTATTGATATCTCTCTGGAAGTGAGTCAAGTGGCTGTAAAGCCGCATAAACACAGCCGTGAAAAACAGCTAAACCCCATTATAAAAATAAATTCCTTTTAAAAACCCGTGAAACAAAGACAGTGAAAGAGAGAGAATTTCTTACAAAATTCGTTCAGGGGCTGTGATGCAACCTGGATTGACCATATCTAGACCCACAGCTGGATGAGACATAAGGGTGGACACTCTCGGGGCTGAGAGGTTTGGTGAGGTTGGGGGAGCAAACGCAGAGCCTTTAAAGTAATACTGCCTGTTACCCATCCCATGGGTCCCAAATCTCCAGGTTCAAGAGCATCTTCCTACCTCGAAAACATGCATGAGAAACCCAGAAGGTGGTACACCGTGTGATCGGGAAAGGTTTCTAAAACGCACCTCATTTCTCATCTCCTTGTGCTCGGGTTCGCCATTCCAGCCGCTTTACTAGCAATCTCCCTCCTTGGAGAATCAGCACCTTTAACCTCCCGTTCCATACAGCTTGCAATTTGTCCTGAGGATGAACCGGAAGAGGGGGAGCCAATGAGAGACTAGCTCTAGGTGTTGGGACAGGCACAGGTCACTCTATTTTCCCATCAGGAAGAAGAATTAACCACAGGCTCAGCCTGCCGCCCGGAAGCAGAATAGGGCCTGAGGCAGTCCTGCGCTTTTGCGGCCAGCTCCCAAAAAAGGGAGTTGAAAAATGGAGCTCAGGGGCACTGCAATTCACAAACCTGCAGAGTTATAAATGATAACTCTCGTCCACAAATATATTGAGGGAAGGCAACGAAGAGGATCTGAAAGCAAGGCAGAATTGCAGGAAACAGATTTCAGGAGGTCGATTCGAATCGCCTTTAAAGCACATGAAAAGCGGCAAAACGTCGACAATGATGCCCTTGGCCAAAAAGGGCGTATGCGTTTTTTCCTGAATATATTCAGGAAAAAACGCATACGCCCTTTTTGGCCAACCAAGCAACCTGGAAAGGCAAATCGGCGCTACAAAGAAGTCTCGCTTCCCATCGGTCAAAAGGGCCATGCGGAAAAAAGTGTCAAAACCAGAAATGCAGAACAGGCCATGGAGAAATGGGAGCCTTGCTACGCTGATGGGCGGGATGTAAATTGCCAACAGCCACTCTGGAGAAGTGTACGGTGTGTCCTGAAACATCGAAAAAACACAGCTTAGAGCGCATAGGGCACTTCCACTCATGGGCGTATAAATTGGGAAAACTAAAAATCAGCAAGACACAGGCACCCCAAAGTTTGGGGCTGCTCTGTTGACAAGAACCTCCACTTCTTGACACCTTAAATATCCCAGGAAAGAGAAAAATGGATAAAGAAGTGGTGGTCCTTATGTACAATGGAATATCCCTCAGCCATGAAATCAATGTCATAAGGCTAGTAGCAGCATGATGAGTGGCTTTAGCTACGACGATTCTATGTGAAATAAGTCATACAGAAAACACACTTATTATAAGCTATCACTTATAGAGGGAATGTAAAAACCACTACACTTGAACTGAATTACAAAACAGAACAGAGTCACACGTTTAGAAAACACACTATGGCTGCTTAAAGGGAAAGGTGGGGTGGGGTGATGCATAAAACAAGGGTTTCAAATGAGCTCAGATACCGTTCCATAAACCCAATATGTAATAGAAAGACCTACTCCTTGCTCAGTGAACTGGACTCAACACCCCCTATTCACCGCACAAGAATATATCTGACTAGTAAGAATCTTAAAACCTATGTATTGATATCTCTCTGGAAGTGAGTCAAGTGGCTGTAAAGCCGCATAAACACAGCCGTGAAAAACAGCTAAACCCCATTATAAAAATAAATTCCTTTTAAAAACCCGTGAAACAAAGACAGTGAAAGAGAGAGAATTTCTTACAAAATTCGTTCAGGGGCTGTGATGCAACCTGGATTGACCATATCTAGACCCACAGCTGGATGAGACATAAGGGTGGACACTCTCGGGGCTGAGAGGTTTGGTGAGGTTGGGGGAGCAAACGCAGAGCCTTTAAAGTAATACTGCCTGTTACCCATCCCATGGGTCCCAAATCTCCAGGTTCAAGAGCATCTTCCTACCTCGAAAACATGCATGAGAAACCCAGAAGGTGGTACACCGTGTGATCGGGAAAGGTTTCTAAAACGCACCTCATTTCTCATCTCCTTGTGCTCGGGTTCGCCATTCCAGCCGCTTTACTAGCAATCTCCCTCCTTGGAGAATCAGCACCTTTAACCTCCCGTTCCGTACAGCTTGCAATTTGTCCTGAGGATGAACGGGAAGAGGGGGAGCCAATGAGAGACTAGCTCTAGGTGTTGGGACAGGCACAGGTCACTCTATTTTCCCATCAGGAAGAAGAATTAACCACAGGCTCAGCCTGCCGCCCGGAAGCAGAATAGGGCCTGAGGCGATCCTGCGCTTTTGCGGCCAGCTCCCAAAAAAGCGAGTTGAAAAATGGAGCTCAGGGGCACTGCAATTCACAAACCTGCAGAGTTATAAATGATAACTCTCGTCCACAAATATATTGAGGGAAGGCAACGAAGAGGATCTGAAAGCAAGGCAGAATTGCAGGAAACAGATTTCAGGAGGTCGATTCGAATCGCCTTTAAAGCACATGAAAAGCGGCAAAACGTCGACAATGATGCCCTTGGCCAAAAAGGGCGTATGCGTTTTTTCCTGAATATATTCAGGAAAAAACGCATACGCCCTTTTTGGCCAACCAAGCAACCTGGAAAGGCAAATCGGCGCTACAAAGAAGTCTCGCTTCCCATCGGTCAAAAGGGCCATGCGGAAAAAAGTGTCAAAACCAGAAATGCAGAACAGGCCATGGAGAAATGGGAGCCTTGCTACGCTGATGGGCGGGATGTAAATTGCCAACAGCCACTCTGGAGAAGTGTACGGTGTGTCCTGAAACATCGAAAAAACACAGCTTAGAGCGCATAGGGCACTTCCACTCATGGGCGTATAAATTGGGAAAACTAAAAATCAGCAAGACACAGGCACCCCAAAGTTTAGGGCTGCTCTGTTGACAAGAAGCTCCACTTCATGACACCTTAAATATCCCAGGAAAGAGAAAAATGGATAAAGAAGTGGTGGTCCTTATGTACAATGGAATATCCCTCAGCCATGAAATCAATGTCATAAGGCTAGTAGCAGCATGATGAGTGGCTTTAGCTACGACGATTCTAAGTGAAATAAGTCACACAGAAAAAGACACTTATCATAAGCTATCACTTATAGAGGGAATGTAAAAACCGCTACACTTGAACTGAATTACAAAACAGAACAGAGTCACACGTTTAGAAAACACACTATGGCTGCTTAACGGGAAAGGTGGGGTGGGGTGATGCATAAAACAAGGGTTTCAAATGAGCTCAGATACCGTTCCATAAACCCAATATGTAATAGAAAGACCTACTCCTTGCTCAGTGAACTGGACTCAACACCCCCTATTCACCGCACAAGAATATATCTGACTAGTAAGAATCTTAAAACCTATGTATTGATATCTCTCTGGAAGTGAGTCAAGTGGCTGTAATGCGGCAGAAACACAGCCGTGAAAAGCAGCTAAACCCCATTATAAAAATAAATTCCTTTTAAAAACCCGTGAAACAAAGACAGTGAAAGAGAGAGAAATTCTTACAAAATTCGTTCAGGGGCTGTGATGCAACCTGGATTGACCATATCTAGACCCACAGCTGGAGGAGACATAAGGGTGGACACTCTCGGGGCTGAGAGGTTTGGTGAGGTTGGGGGAGCAAACGCAGAGCCTTTAAAGTAATACTGCCTGTTACCCATCCCATGGGTCCCAAATCTCCAGGTTCAAGGGCATCTTCCTACCTCGAAAACATGCATGAGAAACCCAGAAGGTGGTACACCGTGTGATCGGGAAAGGTTTCTAAAACGCACCTCATTTCTCATCTCCTTGTGCTCGGGTTCGCCATTCCAGCCGCTTTACTAGCAATCTCCCTCCTTGGAGAATCAGCACCTTTAACCTCCCGTTCCGTACAGCTTGCAATTTGTCCTGAGGATGAACGGGAAGAGGGGGAGCCAATGAGAGACTAGCTCTAGGTGTTGGGACAGGCACAGGTCACTCTATTTTCCCATCAGGAAGAAGAATTAACCACAGGCTCGGCCTGCCGCCCGGAAGCAGAATAGGGCCTGAGGCGATCCTGCGCTTTTGCGGCCAGCTCCCAAAAAAGCGAGTTGAAAAATGGAGCTCAGGGGCACTGCAATTCACAAACCTGCAGAGTTATAAATGATAACTCTCGTCCACAAATATATTGAGGGAAGGCAACGAAGAGGATCTGAAAGCAAGGCAGAATTGCAGGAAACAGATTTCAGGAGGTCGATTCGAATCGCCTTTAAAGCACATGAAAAGCGGCAAAACGTCGACAATGATGCCCTTGGCCAAAAAGGGCGTATGCGTTTTTTCCTGAATATATTCAGGAAAAAACGCATACGCCCTTTTTGGCCAACCAAGCAACCTGGAAAGGCAAATCAGCGCTACAAAGAAGTCTCGCTTCCCATCGGTCAAAAGGGCCATGCGGAAAAAAGTGTCAAAACCAGAAATGCAGAACAGGCCATGGAGAAATGGGAGCCTTGCTACGCTGATGGGCGGGATGTAAATTGCCAACAGCCACTCTGGAGAAGTGTACGGTGTGTCCTGAAACATCGAAAAAACACAGCTTAGAGCGCATAGGGCACTTCCACTCATGGGCGTATAAATTGGGAAAACTAAAAATCAGCAAGACACAGGCACCCCAAAGTTTGGGGCTTCTCTGTTGACAAGAACCTCCACTTCATGACACCTTAAATATCCCAGGAAAGAGAAAAATGGATAAAGAAGTGGTGGTCCTTATGTACAATGGAATATCACTCAGCCATGAAATCAATGTCATAAGGCTAGTAGCAGCATGATGAGTGGCTTTAGCTACGACGATTCTATGTGAAATAAGTCATACAGAAAAACACACTTATTATAAGCTATCACTTATAGAGGGAATGTAAAAACCGCTACACTTGAACTGAATTACAAAACAGAACAGAGTCACACGTTTACAAAACACACTATGGCTGCTTAACGGGAAAGGTGGGGTGGGGTGATGCATAAAACAAGGGTTTCAAATGAGCTCAGATACCGTTCAATAAACCCAATATGTAATAGAAAGACCTACTCCTTGCTCAGTGAACTGGACTCAACACCCCCTATTCACCGCACAAGAATATATCTGACTAGTAAGAATCTTAAAACCTATGTATTGATATCTCTCTGGAAGTGAGTCAAGTGGCTGTAAAGCGGCAGAAACACAGCCGTGAAAAGCAGCTAAACCCCATTATAAAAATAAATTCCTTTTAAAAACCCGTGAAACAAAGACAGTGAAAGAGAGAGAATTTCTTACAAAATTCGTTCAGGGGCTGTGATGCAACCTGGATTGACCATATCTAGACCCACAGCTGGATGAGACATAAGGGTGGACACTCTCGGGGCTGAGAGGTTTGGTGAGGTTGGGGGAGCAAACGCAGAGCCTTTAAAGTAATACTGCCTGTTACCCATCCCATGGGTCCCAAATCTCCAGGTTCAAGGGCATCTTCCTACCTCGAAAACATGCATGAGAAACCCAGAAGGTGGTACACCGTGTGATCGGGACAGGTTTCTAAAACGCACCTCATTTCTCATCTCCTTGTGCTCGGGTTCGCCATTCCAGCCGCTATACTAGCAATCTCCCTCCTTGGAGAATCAGCACCTTTAACCTCCCATTCCGTACAGCTTGCAATTTGTCCTGAGGATGAACGGGAAGAGGGGGAGCCAATGAGAGACTAGCTCTAGGTGTTGGGACAGGCACAGGTCACTCTATTTTCCCATCAGGAAGAAGAATTAACCACAGGCTCAGCCTGCCGCCCGGAAGCAGAATAGGGCCTGAGGCAATCCTGCGCTTTTGTGGCCAGCTCCCAAAAAAGCGAGTTGAAAAATGGAGCTCAGGGGCACTGCAATTCACAAACCTGCAGAGTTATAAATGATAACTCTCGTCCACAAATATATTGAGGGAAGGCAACGAAGAGGATCTGAAAGCAAGGCAGGATTGCAGGAAACAGATTTCAGGAGGTCGATTCGAATCGCCTTTAAAGCACATGAAAAGCGGCAAAACGTCGACAATGATGCCCTTGGCCAAAAAGGGCGTATGCGTTTTTTCCTGAATATATTCAGGAAAAAACGCATACGCCCTTTTTGGCCAACCAAGCAACCTGGAAAGGCAAATCAGCGCTACAAAGAAGTCTCGCTTCCCATCGGTCAAAAGGGCCATGCGGAAAAAAACTGTCAAAACCAGAAATGCAGAACAGGCCATGGAGAAATGGAAGCCTTGCTACGCTGATGGGCGGGATGTAAATTGCCAACAGCCACTCTGGAGAAGTGTACGGTGTGTCCTGAAACATCGAAAAAACACAGCTTAGAGCGCATAGGGCACTTCCACTCATGGGCGTATAAATTGGGAAAACTAAAAATCAGCAAGACACAGGCACCCCAAAGTTTGGGGCTGCTCTGTTGACAAGAACCTCCACTTCGTGACACCTTAAATATCCCAGGAAAGAGAAAAATGGATAAAGAAGTGGTGGTCCTTATGTACAATGGAATATCACTCAGCCATGAAATCAATGTCATAAGGCTAGTAGCAGCATGATGAGTGGCTTTAGCTTTGACGATTTAAGTGAAATAAGTCACACAGAAAAACACACTTATTATAAGCTATCACTTATAGAGGGAATGTAAAAACCGCTACACTTGAACTGAATTACAAAACAGAACAGAGTCACACGTTTACAAAACACACTATGGCTGCTTAACGGGAAAGGTGGGGTGGGGTGATGCATAAAACAAGGGTTTCAAATGAGCTCAGATACCGTTCCATAAACCCAATATGTAATAGAAAGACCTACTCCTTGCTCAGTGAACTGGACTCAACACCCCCTATTCACCGCACAAGAATATATCTGACTAGTAAGAATCTTAAAACCTATGTATTGATATCTCTCTGGAAGTGAGTCAAGTGGGTGTAAAGCGGCAGAAACACAGCCGTGAAAAGCAGCTAATCCCCATTATAAAAATAAATTACTTTTAAAAACCCGTGAAACAAAGACAGTGAAAGAGAGAGATTCTTACAAAATTCGTTCAGGGGCTGTGATGAAACCTGGATTGACCATATCTAGACCCACAGCTGGAGGAGACATAAGGGTGGACACTCTCAGGGCTCAGAGGTTTGGTGAGGTTGGGGGAGCAAACGCAGAGCCTTTAAAGTAATACTGCCTGTTACCCATCCCATGGGTCCCAAATCTTCAGGTTCAAGGGCATCTTCCTACCTCGAAAACATGCATGAGAAACCCAGAAGGTGGTACACCGTGTGATCGGGAAAGGTTTCTAAAACGCACCTCATTTCTCATCCCCTTGTGCTCGGGTTCGCCATTCCAGCCGCTTTACTAGCAATCTCCCTCCTTGGAGAATCAGCACCTTTAACCTCCCGTTCCGTACAGCTTGCAATTTGTCCTGAGGATGAACGGGAAGAGGGGGAGCCAATGAGAGACTAGCTCTAGGTGTTGGGACAGGCACAGGTCACTCTATTTTCCCATCAGGAAGAAGAATTAACCACAGGCTCAGCCTGCCACCCGGAAGCAGAATAGGGCCTGAGGCGATCCTGCGCTTTTGCGGCCAGCTCCCAAAAAAGCGAGTTGAAAAATGGAGCTCAGGGGCACTGCAATTCACAAACCTGCAGAGTTATAAATGATAACTCTCGTCCACAAATATATTGAGGGAAGGCAACGAAGAGGATCTGAAAGCAAGGCAGAATTGCAGGAAACAGATTTCAGGAGGTCGATTCGAATCGCCTTTAAAGCACATGAAAAGCGGCAAAACGTCGACAATGATGCCCTTGGCCAAAAAGGGCGTATGCGTTTTTTCCTGAATATATTCAGGAAAAAACGCATACGCCCTTTTTGGCCAACCAAGCAACCTGGAAAGGCAAATCAGCGCTACAAAGAAGTCTCGCTTCCCATCGGTCAAAAGGGCCATGCGGAAAAAAGTGTCAAAACCAGAAATGCAGAACAGGCCATGGAGAAATGGGAGCCTTGCTACGCTGATGGGCGGGATGTAAATTGCCAACAGCCACTCTGGAGAAGTGTACGGTGTGTCCTGAAACATCAAAAAAACACAGCTTAGAGCGCATAGGGCACTTCCACTCATGGGCGTATAAATTGGGAAAACTAAAAATCAGCAAGACACAGGAACCCCAAAGTTTGGGGCTGCTCTGTTGACAAGAACCTCCACTTCGTGACACCTTAAATATCCCAGGAAAGAGAAAAATGGATAAAGAAGTGGTGGTCCTTATGTACAATGGAATATCACTCAGCCATGAAATCAATGTCATAAGGCTAGTAGCAGCATGATGAGTGGCTTTAGCTTCGACGATTCTAAGTGAAATAAGTCACACAGAAAAAACACACTTATTATAAGCTATCACTTATAGAGGGAATGTAAAAACCGCTACACTTGAACTGAATTACAAAACAGAACAGAGTCACACGTTTACAAAACACACTATGGCTGCTTAACGGGAAAGGTGGGGTGGGGTGATGCATAAAACAAGGGTTTCAAATGAGCTCAGATACCGTTCCATAAACCCAATATGTAATAGAAAGACCTACTCCTTGCTCAGTGAACTGGACTCAACACCCCCTATTCACCGCACAAGAATATATCTGACTAGTAAGAATCTTAAAACCTATGTATTGATATCTCTCTGGAAGTGAGTCAAGTGGGTGTAAAGCGGCAGAAACACAGCCGTGAAAAGCAGCTAAACCCCATTATAAAAATAAATTCCTTTTAAAAACCCGTGAAACAAAGACAGTGAAAGAGAGAGAAATTCTTACAAAATTCGTTCAGGGGCTGTGATGCAACCTGGATTGACCATATCTAGACCCACAGCTGGAGGAGACATAAGGGTGGACACTCTCGGGGCTGAGAGGTTTGGTGAGGTTGGGGGAGCAAACGCAGAGCCTTTAAAGTAATACTGCCTGTTACCCATCCCATGGGTCCCAAATCTCCAGGTTCAAGGGCATCTTCCTACCTCGAAAACATGCATGAGAAACCCAGAAGGTGGTACACCGTGTGATCGGGAAAGGTTTCTAAAACGCACCTCATTTCTCATCTCCTTGTGCTCGGGTTCGCCATTCCAGCCGCTTTACTAGCAATCTCCCTCCTTGGAGAATCAGCACCTTTAACCTCCCGTTCCGTACAGCTTGCAATTTGTCCTGAGGATGAACGGGAAGAGGGGGAGCCAATGAGAGACTAGCTCTAGGTGTTGGGACAGGCACAGGTCACTCTATTTTCCCATCAGGAAGAAGAATTAACCACAGGCTCAGCCTGCCACCCGGAAGCAGAATAGGGCCTGAGGCGATCCTGCGCTTTTGCGGCCAGCTCCCAAAAAAGCGAGTTGAAAAATGGAGCTCAGGGGCACTGCAATTCACAAACCTGCAGAGTTATAAATGATAACTCTCGTCCACAAATATATTGAGGGAAGGCAACGAAGAGGATCTGAAAGCAAGGCAGAATTGCAGGAAACAGATTTCAGGAGGTCGATTCGAATCGCCTTTAAAGCACATGAAAAGCGGCAAAACGTCGACAATGATGCCCTTGGCCAAAAAGGGCGTATGCGTTTTTTCCTGAATATATTCAGGAAAAAACGCATACGCCCTTTTTGGCCAACCAAGCAACCTGGAAAGGCAAATCAGCGCTACAAAGAAGTCTCGCTTCCCATCGGTCAAAAGGGCCATGCGGAAAAAAGTGTCAAAACCAGAAATGCAGAACAGGCCATGGAGAAATGGGAGCCTTGCTACGCTGATGGGCGGGATGTAAATTGCCAACAGCCACTCTGGAGAAGTGTACGGTGTGTCCTGAAACATCGAAAAAACACAGCTTAGAGCGCATAGGGCACTTCCACTCATGGGCGTATAAATTGGGAAAACTAAAAATCAGCAAGACACAGGCACCCCAAAGTTTAGGGCTGCTCTGTTGACAAGAACCTCCACTTCATGACACCTTAAATATCCCAGGAAAGAGAAAAATGGATAAAGAAGTGGTGGTCCTTATGTACAATGGAATATCACTCAGCCATGAAATCAATGTCATAAGGCTAGTAGCAGCATGATGAGTGGCTTTAGCTTCGACGATTCTAAGTGAAATAAGTCACACAGAAAAAGACACTTATTATAAGCTATCACTTATAGAGGGAATGTAAAAACCGCTACACTTGAACTGAATTACAAAACAGAACAGAGTCACACGTTTACAAAACACACTATGGCTGCTTAACGGGAAAGGTGGGGTGGGGTGATGCATAAAACAAGGGTTTCAAATGAGCTCAGATACCGTTCCATAAACCCAATATGTAATAGAAAGACCTACTCCTTGCTCAGTGAACTGGACTCAACACCCCCTATTCACCGCACAAGAATATATCTGACTAGTAAGAATCTTAAAACCTATGTATTGATATCTCCCTGGAAGTGAGTCAAGTGGGTGTAAAGCGGCAGAAACACAGCCGTGAAAAGCAGCTAAACCCCATTATAAAAATAAATTCCTTTTAAAAACCCGTGAAACAAAGACAGTGAAAGAGAGAGAAATTCTTACAAAATTCGTTCAGGGGCTGTGATGCAACCTGGATTGACCATATCTAGACCCACAGCTGGAGGGGACATAAGGGTGGACACTCTCGGGGCTGAGAGGTTTGGTGAGGTTGGGGGAGCAAACGCAGAGCCTTTAAAGTAATACTGCCTGTTACCCATCCCATGGGTCCCAAATCTCCAGGTTCAAGGGCATCTTCCTACCTCGAAAACATGCATGAGAAACCCAGAAGGTGGTACACCGTGTGATCGGGAAAGGTTTCTAAAACGCACCTCATTTCTCATCTCCTTGTGCTCGGGTTCGCCATTCCAGCCGCTTTACTAGCAATCTCCCTCCTTGGAGAATCAGCACCTTTAACCTCCCGTTCCGTACAGCTTGCAATTTGTCCTGAGGATGAACGGGAAGAGGGGGAGCCAATGAGAGACTAGCTCTAGGTGTTGGGACAGGCACAGGTCACTCTATTTTCCCATCAGGAAGAAGAATTAACCACAGGCTCAGCCTGCCGCCCGGAAGCAGAATAGGGCCTGAGGCGATCCTGCGCTTTTGCGGCCAGCTCCCAAAAAAGCGAGTTGAAAAATGGAGCTCAGGGGCACTGCAATTCACAAACCTGCAGAGTTATAAATGATAACTCTCGTCCACAAATATATTGAGGGAAGGCAACGAAGAGGATCTGAAAGCAAGGCAGAATTGCAGGAAACAGATTTCAGGAGGTCGATTCGAATCGCCTTTAAAGCACATGAAAAGCGGCAAAACGTCGACAATGATGCCCTTGGCCAAAAAGGGCGTATGCGTTTTTTCCTGAATATATTCAGGAAAAAACGCATACGCCCTTTTTGGCCAACCAAGCAACCTGGAAAGGCAAATCAGCGCTACAAAGAAGTCTCGCTTCCCATCGGTCAAAAGGGCCATGCGGAAAAAAGTGTCAAAACCAGAAATGCAGAACAGGCCATGGAGAAATGGGAGCCTTGCTACGCTGATGGGCGGGATGTAAATTGCCAACAGCCACTCTGGAGAAGTGTACGGTGTGTCCTGAAACATCGAAAAAACACAGCTTAGAGCGCATAGGGCACTTCCACTCATGGGCGTATAAATTGGGAAAACTAAAAATCAGCAAGACACAGGCACCCCAAAGTTTAGGGCTGCTCTGTTGACAAGAACCTCCACTTCATGACACCTTAAATATCCCAGGAAAGAGAAAAATGGATAAAGAAGTGGTGGTCCTTATGTACAATGGAATATCACTCAGCCATGAAATCAATGTCATAAGGCTAGTAGCAGCATGATGAGTGGCTTTAGCTACAACGATTCTAAGTGAAATAAGTCACACAGAAAAAGACACTTATCATAAGCTATCACTTATAGAGGGAATGTAAAAACCGCTACACTTGAACTGAATTACAAAACAGAACAGAGTCACACGTTTACAAAACACACTATGGCTGCTTAACGGGAAAGGTGGGGTGGGGTGATGCATAAAACAAGGGTTTCAAATGAGCTCAGATACCGTTCCATAAACCCAATATGTAATAGAAAGACCTACTCCTTGCTCAGTGAACTGGACTCAACACCCCCTATTCACCGCACAAGAATATATCTGACTAGTAAGAATCTTAAAACCTATGTATTGATATCTCTCTGGAAGTGAGTCAAGTGGCTGTAAAGCAGCAAAACACAGCCGTGAAAAGCAGCTAAACCCCATTATAAAAATAAATTCCTTTTAAAAACCCGTGAAACAAAGACAGTGAAAGAGAGAGAAATTCTTACACAATGCGTTCAGGGGCTGTGATGCAACCTGCATTGACCATATCTAGACCCACAGCTGGATGAGACATAAGCGTGGACATTCTCGGGGCTGAGAGGTTTGGTGAGGTTGGGGGAGCAAACGCAGAGCCTTTAAAGTAATACTGCCTGTTACCCATCCCATGGGTCCCAAATCTCCAGGTTCAAGGGCATCTTCCTACCTCGAAAACATGCATGAGAAACCCAGAAGGTGGTACACCGTGTGATCGGGACAGGTTTCTAAAACGCACCTCATTTCTCATCTCCTTGTGCTCGGGTTCGCCATTCCAGCCGCTTTACTAGCAATCTCCCTCCTTGGAGAATCAGCACCTTTAACCTCCCATTCCGTACAGCTTGCAATTTGTCCTGAGGATGAACGGGAAGAGGGGGAGCCAATGAGAGACTAGCTCTAGGTGTTGGGACAGGCACAGGTCACTCTATTTTCCCATCAGGAAGAAGAATTAACCACAGGCTCAGCCTGCTGCCCGGAAGCAGAATAGGGCCTGAGGCAATCCTGCGCTTTTGTGGCCAGCTCCCAAAAAAGCGAGTTGAAAAATGGAGCTCAGGGGCACTGCAATTCACAAACCTGCAGAGTTATAAATGATAACTCTCGTCCACAAATATATTGAGGGAAGGCAACGAAGAGGATCTGAAAGCAAGGCAGGATTGCAGGAAACAGATTTCAGGAGGTCGATTCGAATCGCCTTTAAAGCACATGAAAAGCGGCAAAACGTCGACAATGATGCCCTTGGCCAAAAAGGGCGTATGCGTTTTTTCCTGAATATATTCAGGAAAAAACGCATACGCCCTTTTTGGCCAACCAAGCAACCTGGAAAGGCAAATCAGCGCTACAAAGAAGTCTCGCTTCCCATCGGTCAAAAGGGCCATGCGGAAAAAAACTGTCAAAACCAGAAATGCAGAACAGGCCATGGAGAAATGGAAGCCTTGCTACGCTGATGGGCGGGATGTAAATTGCCAACAGCCACTCTGGAGAAGTGTACGGTGTGTCCTGAAACATCGAAAAAACACAGCTTAGAGCGCATAGGGCACTTCCACTCATGGGCGTATAAATTGGGAAAACTAAAAATCAGCAAGACACAGGCACCCCAAAGTTTGGGGCTGCTCTGTTGACAAGAACCTCCACTTCGTGACACCTTAAATATCCCAGGAAAGAGAAAAATGGATAAAGAAGTGGTGGTCCTTATGTACAATGGAATATCACTCAGCCATGAAATCAATGTCATAAGGCTAGTAGCAGCATGATGAGTGGCTTTAGCTTTGACGATTTAAGTGAAATAAGTCACACAGAAAAACACACTTATTATAAGCTATCACTTATAGAGGGAATGTAAAAACCGCTACACTTGAACTGAATTACAAAACAGAACAGAGTCACACGTTTACAAAACACACTATGGCTGCTTAACGGGAAAGGTGGGGTGGGGTGATGCATAAAACAAGGGTTTCAAATGAGCTCAGATACCGTTCCATAAACCCAATATGTAATAGAAAGACCTACTCCTTGCTCAGTGAACTGGACTCAACACCCCCTATTCACCGCACAAGAATATATCTGACTAGTAAGAATCTTAAAACCTATGTATTGATATCTCTCTGGAAGTGAGTCAAGTGGGTGTAAAGCGGCAGAAACACAGCCGTGAAAAGCAGCTAATCCCCATTATAAAAATAAATTACTTTTAAAAACCCGTGAAACAAAGACAGTGAAAGAGAGAGATTCTTACAAAATTCGTTCAGGGGCTGTGATGAAACCTGGATTGACCATATCTAGACCCACAGCTGGAGGAGACATAAGGGTGGACACTCTCAGGGCTCAGAGGTTTGGTGAGGTTGGGGGAGCAAACGCAGAGCCTTTAAAGTAATACTGCCTGTTACCCATCCCATGGGTCCCAAATCTTCAGGTTCAAGGGCATCTTCCTACCTCGAAAACATGCATGAGAAACCCAGAAGGTGGTACACCGTGTGATCGGGAAAGGTTTCTAAAACGCACCTCATTTCTCATCCCCTTGTGCTCGGGTTCGCCATTCCAGCCGCTTTACTAGCAATCTCCCTCCTTGGAGAATCAGCACCTTTAACCTTCCGTTCCGTACAGCTTGCAATTTGTCCTGAGGATGAACGGGAAGAGGGGGAGCCAATGAGAGACTAGCTCTAGGTGTTGGGACAGGCACAGGTCACTCTATTTTCCCATCAGGAAGAAGAATTAACCACAGGCTCAGCCTGCCACCCGGAAGCAGAATAGGGCCTGAGGCGATCCTGCGCTTTTGCGGCCAGCTCCCAAAAAAGCGAGTTGAAAAATGGAGCTCAGGGGCACTGCAATTCACAAACCTGCAGAGTTATAAATGATAACTCTCGTCCACAAATATATTGAGGGAAGGCAACGAAGAGGATCTGAAAGCAAGGCAGAATTGCAGGAAACAGATTTCAGGAGGTCGATTCGAATCGCCTTTAAAGCACATGAAAAGCGGCAAAACGTCGACAATGATGCCCTTGGCCAAAAAGGGCGTATGCGTTTTTTCCTGAATATATTCAGGAAAAAACGCATACGCCCTTTTTGGCCAACCAAGCAACCTGGAAAGGCAAATCAGCGCTACAAAGAAGTCTCGCTTCCCATCGGTCAAAAGGGCCATGCGGAAAAAAGTGTCAAAACCAGAAATGCAGAACAGGCCATGGAGAAATGGGAGCCTTGCTACGCTGATGGGCGGGATGTAAATTGCCAACAGCCACTCTGTAGAAGTGTACGGTGTGTCCTGAAACATCAAAAAAACACAGCTTAGAGCGCATAGGGCACTTCCACTCATGGGCGTATAAATTGGGAAAACTAAAAATCAGCAAGACACAGGCACCCCAAAGTTTGGGGCTGCTCTGTTGACAAGAACCTCCACTTCGTGACACCTTAAATATCCCAGGAAAGAGAAAAATGGATAAAGAAGTGGTGGTCCTTATGTACAATGGAATATCCCTCAGCCATGAAATCAATGTCATAAGGCTAGTAGCAGCATGATGAGTGGCTTTAGCTTCGACGATTCTAAGTGAAATAAGTCACACAGAAAAAACACACTTATTATAAGCTATCACTTATAGAGGGAATGTAAAAACCGCTACACTTGAACTGAATTACAAAACAGAACAGAGTCACACGTTTACAAAACACACTATGGCTGCTTAACGGGAAAGGTGGGGTGGGGTGATGCATAAAACAAGGGTTTCAAATGAGCTCAGATACCGTTCCATAAACCCAATATGTAATAGAAAGACCTACTCCTTGCTCAGTGAACTGGACTCAACACCCCCTATTCACCGCACAAGAATATATCTGACTAGTAAGAATCTTAAAACCTATGTATTGATATCTCCCTGGAAGTGAGTCAAGTGGGTGTAAAGCGGCAGAAACACAGCCGTGAAAAGCAGCTAAACCCCATTATAAAAATAAATTCCTTTTAAAAACCCGTGAAACAAAGACAGTGAAAGAGAGAGAAATTCTTACAAAATTCGTTCAGGGGCTGTGATGCAACTTGGATTGACCATATCTAGACCCACAGCTGGAGGAGACATAAGGGTGGACACTCTCGGGGCTGAGAGGTTTGGTGAGGTTGGGGGAGCAAACGCAGAGCCTTTAAAGTAATACTGCCTGTTACCCATCCCATGGGTCCCAAATCTCCAGGTTCAAGGGCATCTTCCTACCTCGAAAACATGCATGAGAAACCCAGAAGGTGGTACACCGTGTGATCGGGAAAGGTTTCTAAAACGCACCTCATTTCTCATCTCCTTGTGCTCGGGTTCGCCATTCCAGCCGCTTTACTAGCAATCTCCCTCCTTGGAGAATCAGCACCTTTAACCTCCCGTTCCGTACAGCTTGCAATTTGTCCTGAGGATGAACGGGAAGAGGGGGAGCCAATGAGAGACTAGCTCTAGGTGTTGGGACAGGCACAGGTCACTCTATTTTCCCATCAGGAAGAAGAATTAACCACAGGCTCAGCCTGCCGCCCGGAAGCAGAATAGGGCCTGAGGCGATCGTGCGCTTTTGCGGCCAGCTCCCAAAAAAGCGAGTTGAAAAATGGAGCTCAGGGGCACTGCAATTCACAAACCTGCAGAGTTATAAATGATAACTCTCGTCCACAAATATATTGAGGGAAGGCAACGAAGAGGATCTGAAAGCAAGGCAGAATTGCAGGAAACAGATTTCAGGAGGTCGATTCGAATCGCCTTTAAAGCACATGAAAAGCGGCAAAACGTCGACAATGATGCCCTTGGCCAAAAAGGGCGTATGCGTTTTTTCCTGAATATATTCAGGAAAAAACGCATACGCCCTTTTTGGCCAACCAAGCAACCTGGAAAGGCAAATCAGCGCTACAAAGAAGTCTCGCTTCCCATCGGTCAAAAGGGCCATGCGGAAAAAAGTGTCAAAACCAGAAATGCAGAACAGGCCATGGAGAAATGGGAGCCTTGCTACGCTGATGGGCGGGATGTAAATTGCCAACAGCCACTCTGGAGAAGTGTACGGTGTGTCCTGAAACATCGAAAAAACACAGCTTAGAGCGCATAGGGCACTTCCACTCATGGGCGTATAAATTGGGAAAACTAAAAATCAGCAAGACACAGGCACCCCAAAGTTTAGGGCTGCTCTGTTGACAAGAACCTCCACTTCATGACACCTTAAATATCCCAGGAAAGAGAAAAATGGATAAAGAAGTGGTGGTCCTTATGTACAATGGAATATCACTCAGCCATGAAATCAATGTCATAAGGCTAGTAGCAGCATGATGAGTGGCTTTTGCTACAACGATTCTAAGTGAAATAAGTCACACAGAAAAAGACACTTATCATAAGCTATCACTTATAGAGGGAATGTAAAAACCGCTACACTTGAACTGAATTACAAAACAGAACAGAGTCACACGTTTACAAAACACACTATGGCTGCTTAACGGGAAAGGTGGGGTGGGGTGATGCATAAAACAAGGGTTTCAAATGAGCTCAGATACCGTTCCATAAACCCAATATGTAATAGAAAGACCTACTCCTTGCTCAGTGAACTGGACTCAACACCCCCTATTCACCGCACAAGAATATATCTGACTAGTAAGAATCTTAAAACCTATGTATTGATATCTCTCTGGAAGTGAGTCAAGTGGCTGTAAAGCAGCAAAACACAGCCGTGAAAAGCAGCTAAACCCCATTATAAAAATAAATTACTTTTAAAAACCCGTGAAACAAAGACAGTGAAAGAGAGAGAAATTCTTACACAATGCGTTCAGGGGCTGTGATGCAACCTGGATTGACCATATCTAGACCCACAGCTGGATGAGACATAAGCGTGGACATTCTCGGGGCTGAGAGGTTTGGTGAGGTTGGGGGAGCAAACGCAGAGCCTTTAAAGTAATACTGCCTGTTACCCATCCCATGGGTCCCAAATCTCCAGGTTCAAGGGCATCTTCCTACCTCGAAAACATGCATGAGAAACCCAGAAGGTGGTACACCGTGTGATCGGGACAGGTTTCTAAAACGCACCTCATTTCTCATCTCCTTGTGCTCGGGTTCGCCATTCCAGCCGCTTTACTAGCAATCTCCCTCCTTGGAGAATCAGCACCTTTAACCTCCCATTCCGTACAGCTTGCAATTTGTCCTGAGGATGAACGGGAAGAGGGGGAGCCAATGAGAGACTAGCTCTAGGTGTTGGGACAGGCACAGGTCACTCTATTTTCCCATCAGGAAGAAGAATTAACCACAGGCTCAGCCTGCCGCCCGGAAGCAGAATAGGGCCTGAGGCAATCCTGCGCTTTTGTGGCCAGCTCCCAAAAAAGCGAGTTGAAAAATGGAGCTCAGGGGCACTGCAATTCACAAACCTGCAGAGTTATAAATGATAACTCTCGTCCACAAATATATTGAGGGAAGGCAACGAAGAGGATCTGAAAGCAAGGCAGGATTGCAGGAAACAGATTTCAGGAGGTCGATTCGAATCGCCTTTAAAGCACATGAAAAGCGGCAAAACGTCGACAATGATGCCCTTGGCCAAAAAGGGCGTATGCGTTTTTTCCTGAATATATTCAGGAAAAAACGCATACGCCCTTTTTGGCCAACCAAGCAACCTGGAAAGGCAAATCAGCGCTACAAAGAAGTCTCGCTTCCCATCGGTCAAAAGGGCCATGCGGAAAAAAACTGTCAAAACCAGAAATGCAGAACAGGCCATGGAGAAATGGAAGCCTTGCTACGCTGATGGGCGGGATGTAAATTGCCAACAGCCACTCTGGAGAAGTGTACGGTGTGTCCTGAAACATCGAAAAAACACAGCTTAGAGCGCATAGGGCACTTCCACTCATGGGCGTATAAATTGTGAAAACTAAAAATCAGCAAGACACAGGCACCCCAAAGTTTGGGGCTGCTCTGTTGACAAGAACCTCCACTTCGTGACACCTTAAATATCCCAGGAAAGAGAAAAATGGATAAAGAAGTGGTGGTCCTTATGTACAATGGAATATCACTCAGCCATGAAATCAATGTCATAAGGCTAGTAGCAGCATGATGAGTGGCTTTAGCTTTGACGATTTAAGTGAAATAAGTCACACAGAAAAACACACTTATTATAAGCTATCACTTATAGAGGGAATGTAAAAACCGCTACACTTGAACTGAATTACAAAACAGAACAGAGTCACACGTTTACAAAACACACTATGGCTGCTTAACGGGAAAGGTGGGGTGGGGTGATTCATAAAACAAGGGTTTCAAATGAGCTCAGATACCGTTCCATAAACCCAATATGTAATAGAAAGACCTACTCCTTGCTCAGTGAACTGGACTCAACACCCCCTATTCACCGCACAAGAATATATCTGACTAGTAAGAATCTTAAAACCTATGTATTGATATCTCTCTGGAAGTGAGTCAAGTGGGTGTAAAGCGGCAGAAACACAGCCGTGAAAAGCAGCTAATCCCCATTATAAAAATAAATTACTTTTAAAAACCCGTGAAACAAAGACAGTGAAAGAGAGAGATTCTTACAAAATTCGTTCAGGGGCTGTGATGAAACCTGGATTGACCATATCTAGACCCACAGCTGGAGGAGACATAAGGGTGGACACTCTCAGGGCTCAGAGGTTTGGTGAGGTTGGGGGAGCAAACGCAGAGCCTTTAAAGTAATACTGCCTGTTACCCATCCCATGGGTCCCAAATCTTCAGGTTCAAGGGCATCTTCCTACCTCGAAAACATGCATGAGAAACCCAGAAGGTGGTACACCGTGTGATCGGGAAAGGTTTCTAAAACGCACCTCATTTCTCATCCCCTTGTGCTCGGGTTCGCCATTCCAGCCGCTTTACTAGCAATCTCCCTCCTTGGAGAATCAGCACCTTTAACCTCCCGTTCCGTACAGCTTGCAATTTGTCCTGAGGATGAACGGGAAGAGGGGGAGCCAATGAGAGACTAGCTCTAGGTGTTGGGACAGGCACAGGTCACTCTATTTTCCCATCAGGAAGAAGAATTAACCACAGGCTCAGCCTGCCACCCGGAAGCAGAATAGGGCCTGAGGCGATCCTGCGCTTTTGCGGCCAGCTCCCAAAAAAGCGAGTTGAAAAATGGAGCTCAGGGGCACTGCAATTCACAAACCTGCAGAGTTATAAATGATAACTCTCGTCCACAAATATATTGAGGGAAGGCAACGAAGAGGATCTGAAAGCAAGGCAGAATTGCAGGAAACAGATTTCAGGAGGTCGATTCGAATCGCCTTTAAAGCACATGAAAAGCGGCAAAACGTCGACAATGATGCCCTTGGCCAAAAAGGGCGTATGCGTTTTTTCCTGAATATATTCAGGAAAAAACGCATACGCCCTTTTTGGCCAACCAAGCAACCTGGAAAGGCAAATCAGCGCTACAAAGAAGTCTCGCTTCCCATCGGTCAAAAGGGCCATGCGGAAAAAAGTGTCAAAACCAGAAATGCAGAACAGGCCATGGAGAAATGGGAGCCTTGCTACGCTGATGGGCGGGATGTAAATTGCCAACAGCCACTCTGGAGAAGTGTACGGTGTGTCCTGAAACATCAAAAAAACACAGCTTAGAGCGCATAGGGCACTTCCACTCATGGGCGTATAAATTGGGAAAACTAAAAATCAGCAAGACACAGGAACCCCAAAGTTTGGGGCTGCTCTGTTGACAAGAACCTCCACTTCGTGACACCTTAAATATCCCAGGAAAGAGAAAAATGGATAAAGAAGTGGTGGTCCTTATGTACAATGGAATATCACTCAGCCATGAAATCAATGTCATAAGGCTAGTAGCAGCATGATGAGTGGCTTTAGCTTCGACGATTCTAAGTGAAATAAGTCACACAGAAAAAACACACTTATTATAAGCTATCACTTATAGAGGGAATGTAAAAACCGCTACACTTGAACTGAATTACAAAACAGAACAGAGTCACACGTTTACAAAACACACTATGGCTGCTTAACGGGAAAGGTGGGGTGGGGTGATGCATAAAACAAGGGTTTCAAATGAGCTCAGATACCGTTCCATAAACCCAATATGTAATAGAAAGACCTACTCCTTGCTCAGTGAACTGGACTCAACACCCCCTATTCACCGCACAAGAATATATCTGACTAGTAAGAATCTTAAAACCTATGTATTGATATCTCTCTGGAAGTGAGTCAAGTGGGTGTAAAGCGGCAGAAACACAGCCGTGAAAAGCAGCTAAACCCCCTTATAAAAATAAATTCCTTTTAAAAACCCGTGAAACAAAGACAGTGAAAGAGAGAGAAATTCTTACAAAATTCGTTCAGGGGCTGTGATGCAACCTGGATTGACCATATCTAGACCCACAGCTGGAGGAGACATAAGGGTGGACACTCTCGGGGCTGAGAGGTTTGGTGAGGTTGGGGGAGCAAACGCAGAGCCTTTAAAGTAATACTGCCTGTTACCCATCCCATGGGTCCCAAATCTCCAGGTTCAAGGGCATCTTCCTACCTCGAAAACATGCATGAGAAACCCAGAAGGTGGTACACCGTGTGATCGGGAAAGGTTTCTAAAACGCACCTCATTTCTCATCTCCTTGTGCTCGGGTTCGCCATTCCAGCCGCTTTACTAGCAATCTCCCTCCTTGGAGAATCAGCACCTTTAACCTCCCGTTCCGTACAGCTTGCAATTTGTCCTGAGGATGAACGGGAAGAGGGGGAGCCAATGAGAGACTAGCTCTAGGTGTTGGGACAGGCACAGGTCACTCTATTTTCCCATCAGGAAGAAGAATTAACCACAGGCTCAGCCTGCCGCCCGGAAGCAGAATAGGGCCTGAGGCGATCCTGCGCTTTTGCGGCCAGCTCCCAAAAAAGCGAGTTGAAAAATGGAGCTCAGGGGCACTGCAATTCACAAACCTGCAGAGTTATAAATGATAACTCTCGTCCACAAATATATTGAGGGAAGGCAACGAAGAGGATCTGAAAGCAAGGCAGAATTGCAGGAAACAGATTTCAGGAGGTCGATTCGAATCGCCTTTAAAGCACATGAAAAGCGGCAAAACGTCGACAATGATGCCCTTGGCCAAAAAGGGCGTATGCGTTTTTTCCTGAATATATTCAGGAAAAAACGCATACGCCCTTTTTGGCCAACCAAGCAACCTGGAAAGGCAAATCAGCGCTACAAAGAAGTCTCGCTTCCCATCGGTCAAAAGGGCCATGCGGAAAAAAGTCTCAAAACCAGAAATGCAGAACAGGCCATGGAGAAATGGGAGCCTTGCTACGCTGATGGGCGGGATGTAAATTGCCAACAGCCACTCTGGAGAAGTGTACGGTGTGTCCTGAAACATCGAAAAAACACAGCTTAGAGCGCATAGGGCACTTCCACTCATGGGCGTATAAATTGGGAAAACTAAAAATCAGCAAGACACAGGCACCCCAAAGTTTAGGGCTGCTCTGTTGACAAGAACCTCCACTTCATGACACCTTAAATATCCCAGGAAAGAGAAAAATGGATAAAGAAGTGGTGGTCCTTATGTACAATGGAATATCACTCAGCCATGAAATCAATGTCATAAGGCTAGTAGCAGCATGATGAGTGGCTTTTGCTACAACGATTCTAAGTGAAATAAGTCACACAGAAAAAGACACTTATCATAAGCTATCACTTATAGAGGGAATGTAAAAACCGCTACACTTGAACTGAATTACAAAACAGAACAGAGTCACACGTTTACAAAACACACTATGGCTGCTTAACGGGAAAGGTGGGGTGGGGTGATGCATAAAACAAGGGTTTCAAATGAGCTCAGATACCGTTCCATAAACCCAATATGTAATAGAAAGACCTACTCCTTGCTCAGTGAACTGGACTCAACACCCCCTATTCACTGCACAAGAATATATCTGACTAGTAAGAATCTTAAAACCTATGTATTGATATCTCTCTGGAAGTGAGTCAAGTGGCTGTAAAGCAGCAAAACACAGCCGTGAAAAGCAGCTAAACCACATTATAAAAATAAATTACTTTTAAAAACCCGTGAAACAAAGACAGTGAAAGAGAGAGAAATTCTTACACAATGCGTTCAGGGGCTGTGATGCAACCTGGATTGACCATATCTAGACCCACAGCTGGATGAGACATAAGCGTGGACATTCTCGGGGCTGAGAGGTTTGGTGAGGTTGGGGGAGCAAACGCAGAGCCTTTAAAGTAATACTGCCTGTTACCCATCCCATGGGTCCCAAATCTTCAGGTTCAAGGGCATCTTCCTACCTCGAAAACATGCATGAGAAACCCAGAAGGTGGTACACCGTGTGATCGGGAAAGGTTTCTAAAACGCACCTCATTTCTCATCCCCTTGTGCTCGGGTTCGCCATTCCAGCCGCTTTACTAGCAATCTCCCTCCTTGGAGAATCAGCACCTTTAACCTCCCGTTCCGTACAGCTTGCAATTTGTCCTGAGGATGAACGGGAAGAGGGGGAGCCAATGAGAGACTAGCTCTAGGTGTTGGGACAGGCACAGGTCACTCTATTTTCCCATCAGGAAGAAGAATTAACCACAGGCTCAGCCTGCCACCCGGAAGCAGAATAGGGCCTGAGGCGATCCTGCGCTTTTGCGGCCAGCTCCCAAAAAAGCGAGTTGAAAAATGGAGCTCAGGGGCACTGCAATTCACAAACCTGCAGAGTTATAAATGATAACTCTCGTCCACAAATATATTGAGGGAAGGCAACGAAGAGGATCTGAAAGCAAGGCAGAATTGCAGGAAACAGATTTCAGGAGGTCGATTCGAATCGCCTTTAAAGCACATGAAAAGCGGCAAAACGTCGACAATGATGCCCTTGGCCAAAAAGGGCGTATGCGTTTTTTCCTGAATATATTCAGGAAAAAACGCATACGCCCTTTTTGGCCAACCAAGCAACCTGGAAAGGCAAATCAGCGCTACAAAGAAGTCTCGCTTCCCATCGGTCAAAAGGGCCATGCGGAAAAAAGTGTCAAAACCAGAAATGCAGAACAGGCCATGGAGAAATGGGAGCCTTGCTACGCTGATGGGCGGGATGTAAATTGCCAACAGCCACTCTGGAGAAGTGTACGGTGTGTCCTGAAACATCAAAAAAACACAGCTTAGAGCGCATAGGGCACTTCCACTCATGGGCGTATAAATTGGGAAAACTAAAAATCAGCAAGACACAGGCACCCCAAAGTTTGGGGCTGCTCTGTTGACAAGAACCTCCACTTCGTGACACCTTAAATATCCCAGGAAAGAGAAAAATGGATAAAGAAGTGGTGGTCCTTATGTACAATGGAATATCACTCAGCCATGAAATCAATGTCATAAGGCTAGTAGCAGCATGATGAGTGGCTTTAGCTTCGACGATTCTAAGTGAAATAAGTCACACAGAAAAAACACACTTATTATAAGCTATCACTTATAGAGGGAATGTAAAAACCGCTACACTTGAACTGAATTACAAAACAGAACAGAGTCACACGTTTACAAAACACACTATGGCTGCTTAACGGGAAAGGTGGGGTGGGGTGATGCATAAAACAAGGGTTTCAAATGAGCTCAGATACCGTTCCATAAACCCAATATGTAATAGAAAGACCTACTCCTTGCTCAGTGAACTGGACTCAACACCCCCTATTCACCGCACAAGAATATATCTGACTAGTAAGAATCTTAAAACCTATGTATTGATATCTCCCTGGAAGTGAGTCAAGTGGGTGTAAAGCGGCAGAAACACAGCCGTGAAAAGCAGCTAAACCCCATTATAAAAATAAATTCCTTTTAAAAACCCGTGAAACAAAGACAGTGAAAGAGAGAGAAATTCTTACAAAATTCGTTCAGGGGCTGTGATGCAACCTGGATTGACCATATCTAGACCCACAGCTGGAGGAGACATAAGGGTGGACACTCTCGGGGCTGAGAGGTTTGGTGAGGTTGGGGGAGCAAACGCAGAGCCTTTAAAGTAATACTGCCTGTTACCCATCCCATGGGTCCCAAATCTCCAGGTTCAAGGGCATCTTCCTACCTCGAAAACATGCATGAGAAACCCAGAAGGTGGTACACCGTGTGATCGGGAAAGGTTTCTAAAACGCACCTCATTTCTCATCTCCTTGTGCTCGGGTTCGCCATTCCAGCCGCTTTACTAGCAATCTCCCTCCTTGGAGAATCAGCACCTTTAACCTCCCGTTCCGTACAGCTTGCAATTTGTCCTGAGGATGAACGGGAAGAGGGGGAGCCAATGAGAGACTAGCTCTAGGTGTTGGGACAGGCACAGGTCACTCTATTTTCCCATCAGGAAGAAGAATTAACCACAGGCTCAGCCTGCCACCCGGAAGCAGAATAGGGCCTGAGGCGATCCTGCGCTTTTGCGGCCAGCTCCCAAAAAAGCGAGTTGAAAAATGGAGCTCAGGGGCACTGCAATTCACAAACCTGCAGAGTTATAAATGATAACTCTCGTCCACAAATATATTGAGGGAAGGCAACGAAGAGGATCTGAAAGCAAGGCAGAATTGCAGGAAACAGATTTCAGGAGGTCGATTCGAATCGCCTTTAAAGCACATGAAAAGCGGCAAAACGTCGACAATGATGCCCTTGGCCAAAAAGGGCGTATGCGTTTTTTCCTGAATATATTCAGGAAAAAACGCATACGCCCTTTTTGGCCAACCAAGCAACCTGGAAAGGCAAATCAGCGCTACAAAGAAGTCTCGCTTCCCATCGGTCAAAAGGGCCATGCGGAAAAAAGTCTCAAAACCAGAAATGCAGAACAGGCCATGGAGAAATGGGAGCCTTGCTACGCTGATGGGCGGGATGTAAATTGCCAACAGCCACTCTGGAGAAGTGTACGGTGTGTCCTGAAACATCGAAAAAACACAGCTTAGAGCGCATAGGGCACTTCCACTCATGGGCGTATAAATTGGGAAAACTAAAAATCAGCAAGACACAGGCACCCCAAAGTTTGGGGCTGCTCTGTTGACAAGAACCTCCACTTCGTGACACCTTAAATATCCCAGGAAAGAGAAAAATGGATAAAGAAGTGGTGGTCCTTATGTACAATGGAATATCACTCAGCCATGAAATCAATGTCATAAGGCTAGTAGCAGCATGATGAGTGGCTTTAGCTATGACGATTCTATGTGAAATAAGTCATACAGAAAAACACACTTATTATAAGCTATCACTTATACAGGGAATGTAAAAACCGCTACACTTGAACTGAATTACAAAACAGAACAGAGTCACACGTTTACAAAACACACTATGGCTGCTTAACGGGAAAGGTGGGGTGGGGTGATGCATAAAACAAGGGTTTCAAATGAGCTCAGATACCGTTCCATAAACCCAATATGTAATAGAAAGACCTACTCCTTGCTCAGTGAACTGGACTCAACACCCCCTATTCACCGCACAAGAATATATCTGACTAGTAAGAATCTTAAAACCTATGTATTGATATCTCTCTGGAAGTGAGTCAAGTGGGTGTAAAGCGGCAGAAACACAGCCGTGAAAAGCAGCTAATCCCCATTATAAAAATAAATTACTTTTAAAAACCCGTGAAACAAAGACAGTGAAAGAGAGAGATTCTTACAAAATTCGTTCAGGGGCTGTGATGAAACCTGGATTGACCATATCTAGACCCACAGCTGGAGGAGACATAAGGGTGGACACTCTCAGGGCTCAGAGGTTTGGTGAGGTTGGGGGAGCAAACGCAGAGCCTTTAAAGTAATACTGCCTGTTACCCATCCCATGGGTCCCAAATCTTCAGGTTCAAGGGCATCTTCCTACCTCGAAAACATGCATGAGAAACCCAGAAGGTGGTACACCGTGTGATCGGGAAAGGTTTCTAAAACGCACCTCATTTCTCATCCCCTTGTGCTCGGGTTCGCCATTCCAGCCGCTTTACTAGCAATCTCCCTCCTTGGAGAATCAGCACCTTTAACCTCCCGTTCCGTACAGCTTGCAATTTGTCCTGAGGATGAACGGGAAGAGGGGGAGCCAATGAGAGACTAGCTCTAGGTGTTGGGACAGGCACAGGTCACTCTATTTTCCCATCAGGAGGAAGAATTAACCACAGGCTCAGCCTGCCACCCGGAAGCAGAATAGGGCCTGAGGCGATCCTGCGCTTTTGCGGCCAGCTCCCAAAAAAGCGAGTTGAAAAATGGAGCTCAGGGGCACTGCAATTCACAAACCTGCAGAGTTATAAATGATAACTCTCGTCCACAAATATATTGAGGGAAGGCAACGAAGAGGATCTGAAAGCAAGGCAGAATTGCAGGAAACAGATTTCAGGAGGTCGATTCGAATCGCCTTTAAAGCACATGAAAAGCGGCAAAACGTCGACAATGATGCCCTTGGCCAAAAAGGGCGTATGCGTTTTTTCCTGAATATATTCAGGAAAAAACGCATACGCCCTTTTTGGCCAACCAAGCAACCTGGAAAGGCAAATCAGCGCTACAAAGAAGTCTCGCTTCCCATCGGTCAAAAGGGCCATGCGGAAAAAAGTGTCAAAACCAGAAATGCAGAACAGGCCATGGAGAAATGGGAGCCTTGCTACGCTGATGGGCGGGATGTAAATTGCCAACAGCCACTCTGGAGAAGAGTACGGTGTGTCCTGAAACATCAAAAAAACACAGCTTAGAGCGCATAGGGCACTTCCACTCATGGGCGTATAAATTGGGAAAACTAAAAATCAGCAAGACACAGGCACCCCAAAGTTTGGGGCTGCTCTGTTGACAAGAACCTCCACTTCGTGACACCTTAAATATCCCAGGAAAGAGAAAAATGGATAAAGAAGTGGTGGTCCTTATGTACAATGGAATATCACTCAGCCATGAAATCAATGTCATAAGGCTAGTAGCAGCATGATGAGTGGCTTTAGCTTCGACGATTCTAAGTGAAATAAGTCACACAGAAAAAACACACTTATTATAAGCTATCACTTATAGAGGGAATGTAAAAACCGCTACACTTGAACTGAATTACAAAACAGAACAGAGTCACACGTTTACAAAACACACTATGGCTGCTTAACGGGAAAGGTGGGGTGGGGTGATGCATAAAACAAGGGTTTCAAATGAGCTCAGATACCGTTCCATAAACCCAATATGTAATAGAAAGACCTACTCCTTGCTCAGTGAACTGGACTCAACACCCCCTATTCACCGCACAAGAATATATCTGACTAGTAAGAATCTTAAAACCTATGTATTGATATCTCCCTGGAAGTGAGTCAAGTGGGTGTAAAGCGGCAAAAACACAGCCGTGAAAAGCAGCTAAACCCCATTATAAAAATAAATTCCTTTTAAAAACCCGTGAAACAAAGACAGTGAAAGAGAGAGAAATTCTTACAAAATTCGTTCAGGGGCTGTGATGCAACCTGGATTGACCATATCTAGACCCACAGCTGGAGGAGACATAAGGGTGGACACTCTCGGGGCTGAGAGGTTTGGTGAGGTTGGGGGAGCAAACGCAGAGCCTTTAAAGTAATACTGCCTGTTACCCATCCCATGGGTCCCAAATCTCCAGGTTCAAGGGCATCTTCCTACCTCGAAAACATGCATGAGAAACCCAGAAGGTGGTACACCGTGTGATCGGGAAAGGTTTCTAAAACGCACCTCATTTCTCATCTCCTTGTGCTCGGGTTCGCCATTCCAGCCGCTTTACTAGCAATCTCCCTCCTTGGAGAATCAGCACCTTTAACCTCCCGTTCCGTACAGCTTGCAATTTGTCCTGAGGATGAACGGGAAGAGGGGGAGCCAATGAGAGACTAGCTCTAGGTGTTGGGACAGGCACAGGTCACTCTATTTTCCCATCAGGAAGAAGAATTAACCACAGGCTCAGCCTGCCGCCCGGAAGCAGAATAGGGCCTGAGGCGATCGTGCGCTTTTGCGGCCAGCTCCCAAAAAAGCGAGTTGAAAAATGGAGCTCAGGGGCACTGCAATTCACAAACCTGCAGAGTTATAAATGATAACTCTCGTCCACAAATATATTGAGGGAAGGCAACGAAGAGGATCTGAAAGCAAGGCAGAATTGCAGGAAACAGATTTCAGGAGGTCGATTCGAATCGCCTTTAAAGCACATGAAAAGCGGCAAAACGTCGACAATGATGCCCTTGGCCAAAAAGGGCGTATGCGTTTTTTCCTGAATATATTCAGGAAAAAACGCATACGCCCTTTTTGGCCAACCAAGCAACCTGGAAAGGCAAATCAGCGCTACAAAGAAGTCTCGCTTCCCATCGGTCAAAAGGGCCATGCGGAAAAAAGTGTCAAAACCAGAAATGCAGAACAGGCCATGGAGAAATGGGAGCCTTGCTACGCTGATGGGCGGGATGTAAATTGCCAACAGCCACTCTGGAGAAGTGTACGGTGTGTCCTGAAACATCGAAAAAACACAGCTTAGAGCGCATAGGGCACTTCCACTCATGGGCGTATAAATTGGGAAAACTAAAAATCAGCAAGACACAGGCACCCCAAAGTTTAGGGCTGCTCTGTTGACAAGAACCTCCACTTCATGACACCTTAAATATCCCAGGAAAGAGAAAAAATGGATAAAGAAGTGGTGGTCCTTATGTACAATGGAATATCACTCAGCCATGAAATCAATGTCATAAGGCTAGTAGCAGCATGATGAGTGGCTTTTGCTACAACGATTCTAAGTGAAATAAGTCACACAGAAAAAGACACTTATCATAAGCTATCACTTATAGAGGGAATGTAAAAACCGCTACACTTGAACTGAATTACAAAACAGAACAGAGTCACACGTTTACAAAACACACTATGGCTGCTTAACGGGAAAGGTGGGGTGGGGTGATGCATAAAACAAGGGTTTCAAATGAGCTCAGATACCGTTCCATAAACCCAATATGTAATAGAAAGACCTACTCCTTGCTCAGTGAACTGGACTCAACACCCCCTATTCACTGCACAAGAATATATCTGACTAGTAAGAATCTTAAAACCTATGTATTGATATCTCTCTGGAAGTGAGTCAAGTGGCTGTAAAGCAGCAAAACACAGCCGTGAAAAGCAGCTAAACCACATTATAAAAATAAATTACTTTTAAAAACCCGTGAAACAAAGACAGTGAAAGAGAGAGAAATTCTTACACAATGCGTTCAGGGGCTGTGATGCAACCTGGATTGACCATATCTAGACCCACAGCTGGATGAGACATAAGCGTGGACATTCTCGGGGCTGAGAGGTTTGGTGAGGTTGGGGGAGCAAACGCAGAGCCTTTAAAGTAATACTGCCTGTTACCCATCCCATGGGTCCCAAATCTTCAGGTTCAAGGGCATCTTCCCACCTCGAAAACATGCATGAGAAACCCAGAAGGTGGTACACCGTGTGATCGGGAAAGGTTTCTAAAACGCACCTCATTTCTCATCCCCTTGTGCTCGGGTTCGCCATTCCAGCCGCTTTACTAGCAATCTCCCTCCTTGGAGAATCAGCACCTTTAACCTCCCGTTCCGTACAGCTTGCAATTTGTCCTGAGGATGAACGGGAAGAGGGGGAGCCAATGAGAGACTAGCTCTAGGTGTTGGGACAGGCACAGGTCACTCTATTTTCCCATCAGGAAGAAGAATTAACCACAGGCTCAGCCTGCCGCCCGGAAGCAGAATAGGGCCTGAGGCGATCCTGCGCTTTTGCGGCCAGCTCCCAAAAAAGCGAGTTGAAAAATGGAGCTCAGGGGCACTGCAATTCACAAACCTGCAGAGTTATAAATGATAACTCTCGTCCACAAATATATTGAGGGAAGGCAACGAAGAGGATCTGAAAGCAAGGCAGAATTGCAGGAAACAGATTTCAGGAGGTCGATTCGAATCGCCTTTAAAGCACATGAAAAGCGGCAAAACGTCGACAATGATGCCCTTGGCCAAAAAGGGCGTATGCGTTTTTTCCTGAATATATTCAGGAAAAAACGCATACGCACTTTTTGGCCAACCAAGCAACCTGGAAAGGCAAATCAGCGCTACAAAGAAGTCTCGCTTCCCATCGGTCAAAAGGGCCATGCGGAAAAAAGTGTCAAAACCAGAAATGCAGAACAGGCCATGGAGAAATGGGAGCCTTGCTACGCTGATGGGCGGGATGTAAATTGCCAACAGCCACTCTGGAGAAGTGTACGGTGTGTCCTGAAACATCAAAAAAACACAGCTTAGAGCGCATAGGGCACTTCCACTCATGGGCGTATAAATTGGGAAAACTAAAAATCAGCAAGACACAGGCACCCCAAAGTTTGGGGCTGCTCTGTTGACAAGAACCTCCACTTCGTGACACCTTAAATATCCCAGGAAAGAGAAAAATGGATAAAGAAGTGGTGGTCCTTATGTACAATGGAATATCACTCAGCCATGAAATCAATGTCATAAGGCTAGTAGCAGCATGATGAGTGGCTTTAGCTTCGACGATTCTAAGTGAAATAAGTCACACAGAAAAAACACACTTATTATAAGCTATCACTTATAGAGGGAATGTAAAAACCGCTACACTTGAACTGAATTACAAAACAGAACAGAGTCACACGTTTACAAAACACACTATGGCTGCTTAACGGGAAAGGTGGGGTGGGGTGATGCATAAAACAAGGGTTTCAAATGAGCTCAGATACCGTTCCATAAACCCAATATGTAATAGAAAGACCTACTCCTTGCTCAGTGAACTGGACTCAACACCCCCTATTCACCGCACAAGAATATATCTGACTAGTAAGAATCTTAAAACCTATGTATTGATATCTCCCTGGAAGTGAGTCAAGTGGGTGTAAAGCGGCAGAAACACAGCCGTGAAAAGCAGCTAAACCCCATTATAAAAATAAATTCCTTTTAAAAACCCGTGAAACAAAGACAGTGAAAGAGAGAGAAATTCTTACAAAATTCGTTCAGGGGCTGTGATGCAACCTGGATTGACCATATCTAGACCCACAGCTGGAGGAGACATAAGGGTGGACACTCTCGGGGCTGAGAGGTTTGGTGAGGTTGGGGGAGCAAACGCAGAGCCTTTAAAGTAATACTGCCTGTTACCCATCCCATGGGTCCCAAATCTCCAGGTTCAAGGGCATCTTCCTACCTCGAAAACATGCATGAGAAACCCAGAAGGTGGTACACCGTGTGATCGGGAAAGGTTTCTAAAACGCACCTCATTTCTCATCTCCTTGTGCTCGGGTTCGCCATTCCAGCCGCTTTACTAGCAATCTCCCTCCTTGGAGAATCAGCACCTTTAACCTCCCGTTCCGTACAGCTTGCAATTTGTCCTGAGGATGAACGGGAAGAGGGGGAGCCAATGAGAGACTAGCTCTAGGTGTTGGGACAGGCACAGGTCACTCTATTTTCCCATCAGGAAGAAGAATTAACCACAGGCTCAGCCTGCCGCCCGGAAGCAGAATAGGGCCTGAGGCGATCCTGCGCTTTTGCGGCCAGCTCCCAAAAAAGCGAGTTGAAAAATGGAGCTCAGGGGCACTGCAATTCACAAACCTGCAGAGTTATAAATGATAACTCTCGTCCACAAATATATTGAGGGAAGGCAACGAAGAGGATCTGAAAGCAAGGCAGAATTGCAGGAAACAGATTTCAGGAGGTCGATTCGAATCGCCTTTAAAGCACATGAAAAGCGGCAAAACGTCGACAATGATGCCCTTGGCCAAAAAGGGCGTATGCGTTTTTTCCTGAGTATATTCAGGAAAAAACGCATACGCCCTTTTTGGCCAACCAAGCAACCTGGAAAGGCAAATCAGCGCTACAAAGAAGTCTCGCTTCCCATCGGTCAAAAGGGCCATGCGGAAAAAAGTGTCAAAACCAGAAATGCAGAACAGGCCATGGAGAAATGGGAGCCTTGCTACGCTGATGGGCGGGATGTAAATTGCCAACAGCCACTCTGGAGAAGTGTACGGTGTGTCCTGAAACATCGAAAAAACACAGCTTAGAGCGCATAGGGCACTTCCACTCATGGGCGTATAAATTGGGAAAACTAAAAATCAGCAAGACACAGGCACCCCAAAGTTTGGGGCTGCTCTGTTGACAAGAACCTCCACTTCGTGACACCTTCAATATCCCAGGAAAGAGAAAAATGGATAAAGAAGTGGTGGTCCTTATGTACAATGGAATATCACTCAGCCATGAAATCAATGTCATAAGGCTAGTAGCAGCATGATGAGTGGCTTTAGCTATGACGATTCTATGTGAAATAAGTCATACAGAAAAACACACTTATTATAAGCTATCACTTATACAGGGAATGTAAAAACCGCTACACTTGAACTGAATTACAAAACAGAACAGAGTCACACGTTTACAAAACACACTATGGCTGCTTAACGGGAAAGGTGGGGTGGGGTGATGCATAAAACAAGGGTTTCAAATGAGCTCAGATACCGTTCCATAAACCCAATATGTAATAGAAAGACCTACTCCTTGCTCAGTGAACTGGACTCAACACCCCCTATTCACCGCACAAGAATATATCTGACTAGTAAGAATCTTAAAACCTATGTATTGATATCTCTCTGGAAGTGAGTCAAGTGGCTGTAAAGCGGCAGAAACACAGCCGTGAAAAGCAGCTAAACCCCATTATAAAAATAAATTCCTTTTAAAAACCCGTGAAACAAAGACAGTGAAAGAGAGAGAAATTCTTACAAAATTCGTTCAGGGGCTGTGATGCAACCTGGATTGACCATATCTAGACCCACAGCTGGAGGAGACATAAGGGTGGACACTCTCGGGGCTGAGAGGTTTGGTGAGGTTGGGGGAGCAAACGCAGAGCCTTTAAAGTAATACTGCCTGTTACCCATCCCATGGGTCCCAAATCTCCAGGTTCAAGGGCATCTTCCTACCTCGAAAACATGCATGAGAAACCCAGAAGGTGGTACACCGTGTGATCGGGAAAGGTTTCTAAAACGCACCTCATTTCTCATCTCCTTGTGCTTGGGTTCGCCATTCCAGCCGCTTTACTAGCAATCTCCCTCCTTGGAGAATCAGCACCTTTAACCTCCCATTCCGTACAGCTTGCAATTTGTCCTGAGGATGAACGGGAAGAGGGGGAGCCAATGAGAGACTAGCTCTAGGTGTTGGGACAGGCACAGGTCACTCTATTTTCCCATCAGGAAGAAGAATTAACTACAGGCTCAGCCTGCCGCCCGGAAGCAGAATAGGGCCTGAGGCGATCCTGCGCTTTTGCGGCCAGCTCCCAAAAAAGCGAGTTGAAAAATGGAGCTCAGGGGCACTGCAATTCACAAACCTGCAGAGTTATAAATGATAACTCTCGTCCACAAATATATTGAGGGAAGGCAACGAAGAGGATCTGAAAGCAAGGCAGAATTGCAGGAAACAGATTTCAGGAGGTTGATTCGAATCGCCTTTAAAGCACATGAAAAGCGGCAAAACGTCGACAATGATGCCCTTGGCCAAAAAGGGCGTATGCGTTTTTTCCTGAATATATTCAGAAAAAAACGCATACGCCCTTTTTGGCCAACCAAGCAACCTGGAAAGGCAAATCAGCGCTACAAAGAAGTCTCGCTTCCCATCGGTCAAAAGGGCCATGCGGAAAAAAACTGTCAAAACCAGAAATGCAGAACAGGCCATGGAGAAATGGAAGCCTTGCTACGCTGATGGGCGGGATGTAAATTGCCAACAGCCACTCTGGAGAAGTGTACGGTGTGTCCTGAAACATCGAAAAAACACAGCTTAGAGCGCATAGGGCACTTCCACTCATGGGCGTATAAATTGGGAAAACTAAAAATCAGCAAGACACAGGCACCCCAAAGTTTGGGGCTGCTCTGTTGACAAGAACCTCCACTTCGTGACACCTTAAATATCCCAGGAAAGAGAAAAATGGATAAAGAAGTGGTGGTCCTTATGTACAATGGAATATCACTCAGCCATGAAATCAATGTCATAAGGCTAGTAGCAGCATGATGAGTGGCTTTAGCTTTGACGATTTAAGTGAAATAAGTCACACAGAAAAACACACTTATTATAAGCTATCACTTATAGAGGGAATGTAAAAACCGCTACACTTGAACTGAATTACAAAACAGAACAGAGTCACACGTTTACAAAACACACTATGGCTGCTTAACGGGAAAGGTGGGGTGGGGTGATGCATAAAACAAGGGTTTCAAATGAGCTCAGATACCGTTCCATAAACCCAATATGTAATAGAAAGACCTACTCCTTGCTCAGTGAACTGGACTCAACACCCCCTATTCACCGCACAAGAATATATCTGACTAGTAAGAATCTTAAAACCTATGTATTGATATCTCCCTGGAAGTGAGTCAAGTGGGTGTAAAGCGGCAGAAACACAGCCGTGAAAAGCAGCTAAACCCCATTATAAAAATAAATTCCTTTTAAAAACCCGTGAAACAAAGACAGTGAAAGAGAGAGAAATTCTTACAAAATTCGTTCAGGGGCTGTGATGCAACCTGGATTGACCATATCTAGACCCACAGCTGGAGGAGACATAAGGGTGGACACTCTCGGGGCTGAGAGGTTTGGTGAGGTTGGGGGAGCAAACGCAGAGCCTTTAAAGTAATGCTGCCTGTTACCCATCCCATGGGTCCCAAATCTCCAGGTTCAAGGGCATCTTCCTACCTCGAAAACATGCATGAGAAACCAACCCAGAAGGTGGTACACCGTGTGATCGGGAAAGGTTTCTAAAACGCACCTCATTTCTCATCTCCTTGTGCTCGGGTTCGCCATTCCAGCCGCTTTACTAGCAATCTCCCTCCTTGGAGAATCAGCACCTTTAACCTCCCGTTCCGTACAGCTTGCAATTTGTCCTGAGGATGAACGGGAAGAGGGGGAGCCAATGAGAGACTAGCTCTAGGTGTTGGGACAGGCACAGGTCACTCTATTTTCCCATCAGGAAGAAGAATTAACCACAGGCTCAGCCTGCCGCCCGGAAGCAGAATAGGGCCTGAGGCGATCCTGCGCTTTTGCGGCCAGCTCCCAAAAAAGCGAGTTGAAAAATGGAGCTCAGGGGCACTGCAATTCACAAACCTGCAGAGTTATAAATGATAACTCTCGTCCACAAATATATTGAGGGAAGGCAACGAAGAGGATCTGAAAGCAAGGCAGAATTGCAGGAAACAGATTTCAGGAGGTCGATTCGAATCGCCTTTAAAGCACATGAAAAGCGGCAAAACGTCGACAATGATGCCCTTGGCCAAAAAGGGCGTATGCGTTTTTTCCTGAATATATTCAGAAAAAAACGCATACGCCCTTTTTGGCCAACCAAGCAACCTGGAAAGGCAAATCAGCGCTACAAAGAAGTCTCGCTTCCCATCGGTCAAAAGGGCCATGCGGAAAAAAACTGTCAAAACCAGAAATGCAGAACAGGCCATGGAGAAATGGAAGCCTTGCTACGCTGATGGGCGGGATGTAAATTGCCAACAGCCACTCTGGAGAAGTGTACGGTGTGTCCTGAAACATCGAAAAAACACAGCTTAGAGCGCATAGGGCACTTCCACTCATGGGCGTATAAATTGGGAAAACTAAAAATCAGCAAGACACAGGCACCCCAAAGTTTGGGGCTGCTCTGTTGACAAGAACCTCCACTTCGTGACACCTTAAATATCCCAGGAAAGAGAAAAATGGATAAAGAAGTGTTGGTCCTTATGTACAATGGAATATCACTCAGCCATGAAATCAATGTCATAAGGCTAGTAGCAGCATGATGAGTGGCTTTAGCTATGACGATTCTATGTGAAATAAGTCATACAGAAAAACACACTTATTATAAGCTATCACTTATACAGGGAATGTAAAAACCGCTACACTTGAACTGAATTACAAAACAGAACAGAGTCACACGTTTACAAAACACACTATGGCTGCTTAACGGGAAAGGTGGGGTGGGGTGATGCATAAAACAAGGGTTTCAAATGAGCTCAGATACCGTTCCATAAACCCAATATGTAATAGAAAGACCTACTCCTTGCTCAGTGAACTGGACTCAACACCCCCTATTCACCGCACAAGAATATATCTGACTAGTAAGAATCTTAAAACCTATGTATTGATATCTCTCTGGAAGTGAGTCAAGTGGGTGTAAAGCGGCAGAAACACAGCCGTGAAAAGCAGCTAAACCCCATTATAAAAATAAATTCCTTTTAAAAACCCGTGAAACAAAGACAGTGAAAGAGAGAGAAATTCTTACAAAATTCGTTCAGGGGCTGTGATGCAACCTGGATTGACCATATCTAGACCCACAGCTGGAGGAGACATAAGGGTGGACACTCTCGGGGCTGAGAGGTTTGGTGAGGTTGGGGGAGCAAACGCAGAGCCTTTAAAGTAATACTGCCTGTTACCCATCCCATGGGTCCCAAATCTCCAGGTTCAAGGGCATCTTCCTACCTCGAAAACATGCATGAGAAACCCAGAAGGTGGTACACCGTGTGATCGGGAAAGGTTTCTAAAACGCACCTCATTTCTCATCTCCTTGTGCTTGGGTTCGCCATTCCAGCCGCTTTACTAGCAATCTCCCTCCTTGGAGAATCAGCACCTTTAACCTCCCATTCCGAACAGCTTGCAATTTGTCCTGAGGATGAACGGGAAGAGGGGGAGCCAATGAGAGACTAGCTCTAGGTGTTGGGACAGGCACAGGTCACTCTATTTTCCCATCAGGAAGAAGAATTAACTACAGGCTCAGCCTGCCGCCCGGAAGCAGAATAGGGCCTGAGGCGATCCTGCGCTTTTGCGGCCAGCTCCCAAAAAAGCGAGTTGAAAAATGGAGCTCAGGGGCACTGCAATTCACAAACCTGCAGAGTTATAAATGATAACTCTCGTCCACAAATATATTGAGGGAAGGCAACGAAGAGGATCTGAAAGCAAGGAAGAATTGCAGGAAACAGATTTCAGGAGGTTGATTCGAATCGCCTTTAAAGCACATGAAAAGCGGCAAAACGTCGACAATGATGCCCTTGGCCAAAAAGGGCGTATGCGTTTTTTCCTGAATATATTCAGAAAAAAACGCATACGCCCTTTTTGGCCAACCAAGCAACCTGGAAAGGCAAATCAGCGCTACAAAGAAGTCTCGCTTCCCATCGGTCAAAAGGGCCATGCGGAAAAAAACTGTCAAAACCAGAAATGCAGAACAGGCCATGGAGAAATGGAAGCCTTGCTACGCTGATGGGCGGGATGTAAATTGCCAACAGCCACTCTGGAGAAGTGTACGGTGTGTCCTGAAACATCGAAAAAACACAGCTTAGAGCGCATAGGGCACTTCCACTCATGGGCGTATAAATTGGGAAAACTAAAAATCAGCAAGACACAGGCACCCCAAAGTTTGGGGCTGCTCTGTTGACAAGAACCTCCACTTCGTGACACCTTAAATATCCCAGGAAAGAGAAAAATGGATAAAGAAGTGGTGGTCCTTATGTACAATGGAATATCACTCAGCCATGAAATCAATGTCATAAGGCTAGTAGCAGCATGATGAGTGGCTTTAGCTTTGACGATTTAAGTGAAATAAGTCACACAGAAAAACACACTTATTATAAGCTATCACTTATAGAGGGAATGTAAAAACCGCTACACTTGAACTGAATTACAAAACAGAACAGAGTCACACGTTTACAAAACACACTATGGCTGCTTAACGGGAAAGGTGGGGTGGGGTGATGCATAAAACAAGGGTTTCAAATGAGCTCAGATACCGTTCCATAAACCCAATATGTAATAGAAAGACCTACTCCTTGCTCAGTGAACTGGACTCAACACCCCCTATTCACCGCACAAGAATATATCTGACTAGTAAGAATCTTAAAACCTATGTATTGATATCTCCCTGGAAGTGAGTCAAGTGGGTGTAAAGCGGCAGAAACACAGCCGTGAAAAGCAGCTAAACCCCATTATAAAAATAAATTCCTTTTAAAAACCCGTGAAACAAAGACAGTGAAAGAGAGAGAAATTCTTACAAAATTCGTTCAGGGGCTGTGATGCAACCTGGATTGACCATATCTAGACCCACAGCTGGAGGAGACATAAGGGTGGACACTCTCGGGGCTGAGAGGTTTGGTGAGGTTGGGGGAGCAAACGCAGAGCCTTTAAAGTAATGCTGCCTGTTACCCATCCCATGGGTCCCAAATCTCCAGGTTCAAGGGCATCTTCCTACCTCGAAAACATGCATGAGAAACCAACCCAGAAGGTGGTACACCGTGTGATCGGGAAAGGTTTCTAAAACGCACCTCATTTCTCATCTCCTTGTGCTCGGGTTCGCCATTCCAGCCGCTTTACTAGCAATCTCCCTCCTTGGAGAATCAGCACCTTTAACCTCCCGTTCCGTACAGCTTGCAATTTGTCCTGAGGATGAACGGGAAGAGGGGGAGCCAATGAGAGACTAGCTCTAGGTGTTGGGACAGGCACAGGTCACTCTATTTTCCCATCAGGAAGAAGAATTAACCACAGGCTCAGCCTGCCGCCCGGAAGCAGAATAGGGCCTGAGGCGATCGTGCGCTTTTGCGGCCAGCTCCCAAAAAAGCGAGTTGAAAAATGGAGCTCAGGGGCACTGCAATTCACAAACCTGCAGAGTTATAAATGATAACTCTCGTCCACAAATATATTGAGGGAAGGCAACGAAGAGGATCTGAAAGCAAGGCAGAATTGCAGGAAACAGATTTCAGGAGGTCGATTCGAATCGCCTTTAAAGCACATGAAAAGCGGCAAAACGTCGACAATGATGCCCTTGGCCAAAAAGGGCGTATGCGTTTTTTCCTGAATATATTCAGGAAAAAACGCATACGCCCTTTTTGGCCAACCAAGCAACCTGGAAAGGCAAATCAGCGCTACAAAGAAGTCTCGCTTCCCATCGGTCAAAAGGGCCATGCGGAAAAAAGTGTCAAAACCAGAAATGCAGGACAGGCCATGGAGAAATGGGAGCCTTGCTACGCTGATGGGCGGGATGTAAATTGCCAACAGCCACTCTGGAGAAGTGTACGGTGTGTCCTGAAACATCGAAAAAACACAGCTTAGAGCGCATAGGGCACTTCCACTCATGGGCGTATAAATTGGGAAAACTAAAAATCAGCAAGACACAGGCACCCCAAAGTTTGGGGCTGCTCTGTTGACAAGAACCTCCACTTCGTGACACCTTAAATATCCCAGGAAAGAGAAAAATGGATAAAGAAGTGGTGGTCCTTATGTACAATGGAATATCACTCAGCCATGAAATCAATGTCATAAGGCTAGTAGCAGCATGATGAGTGGTTTTAGCAACGACGATTCTAAGTGAAATAAGTCACACAGAAAAAGACACTTATCATAAGCTATCACTTATAGAGGGAATGTAAAAACCGCTACACTTGAACTGAATTACCAAACAGAACAGAGTCACACGTTTAGAAAACACACTATGGCTGCTTAACGGGAAAGGTGGGGTGGGGTGATGCGTAAAACAAGGGTTTCAAATGGGCTCAGATAGCGTTCCATAAACCCAATATGTAATAGAAAGACCTACTCCTTGCTCAGTGAACTGGACTCAACACCCCCTATTCACCGCACAAGAATATATCTGACTAGTAAGAATCTTAAAACCTATGTATTGATATCTCTCTGGAAGTGAGTCAAGTGGCTGTAAAGCGGCAGAAACACAGCCGTGAAAAGCAGCTAAACCCCATTATAAAAATAAATTACTTTTAAAAACCCGTGAAACAAAGACAGTGAAAGAGAGAGAAATTCTTACAAAATTCGTTCAGGGGCTGTGATGCAACCTGGATTGACCATATCTAGACCCACAGCTGGAGGAGACATAAGGGTGGACACTCTCGGGGCTGAGAGGTTTGGTGAGGTTGGGGGAGCAAACGCAGAGCCTTTAAGGTAATACTGCCTGTTACCCATCCCATGGGTCCCAAATCTCCAGGTTCAAGGGCATCTTCCTACCTCGAAAACATGCATGAGAAACCCAGAAGGTGGTACACCGTGTGATCGGGAAAGGTTTCTAAAACGCACCTCATTTCTCATCTCCTTGTGCTCGGGTTCGCCATTCCAGCCGCTTTACTAGCAATCTCCCTCCTTGGAGAATCAGCACCTTTAACCTCCCGTTCCGTACAGCTTGCAATTTGTCCTGAGGATGAACGGGAAGAGGGGGAGCCAATGAGAGACTAGCTCTAGGTGTTGGGACAGGCACAGGTCACTCTATTTTCCCATCAGGAAGAAGAATTAACCACAGGCTCAGCCTGCCGCCCGGAAGCAGAATAGGGCCTGAGGCGATCGTGCGCTTTTGCGGCCAGCTCCCAAAAAAGCGAGTTGAAAAATGGAGCTCAGGGGCACTGCAATTCACAAACCTGCAGAGTTATAAATGATAACTCTCGTCCACAAATATATTGAGGGAAGGCAACGAAGAGGATCTGAAAGCAAGGCAGAATTGCAGGAAACAGATTTCAGGAGGTCGATTCGAATCGCCTTTAAAGCACATGAAAAGCGGCAAAACGTCGACAATGATGCCCTTGGCCAAAAAGGGCGTATGCGTTTTTTCCTGAATATATTCAGGAAAAAACGCATACGCCCTTTTTGGCCAACCAAGCAACCTGGAAAGGCAAATCAGCGCTACAAAGAAGTCTCGCTTCCCATCGGTCAAAAGGGCCATGCGGAAAAAAGTGTCAAAACCAGAAATGCAGAACAGGCCATGGAGAAATGGGAGCCTTGCTACGCTGATGGGCGGGATGTAAATTGCCAACAGCCACTCTGGAGAAGTGTACGGTGTGTCCTGAAACATCGAAAAAACACAGCTTGGAGCGCATAGGGCACTTCCACTCATGGGCGTATAAATTGGGAAAACTAAAAATCAGCAAGACACAGGCACCCCAAAGTTTGGGGCTGCTCTGTTGACAAGAACCTCCACTTCGTGACACCTTAAATATCCCAGGAAAGAGAAAAATGGATAAAGAAGTGGTGGTCCTTATGTACAATGGAATATCACTCAGCCATGAAATCAATGTCATAAGGCTAGTAGCAGCATGATGAGTGGTTTTAGCTACGACGATTCTAAGTGAAATAAGTCACACAGAAAAAGACACTTATCATAAGCTATCACTTATAGAGGGAATGTAAAAACCGCTACACTTGAACTGAATTACCAAACAGAACAGAGTCACACGTTTAGAAAACACACTATGGCTGCTTAACGGGAAAGGTGGGGTGGGGTGATGCGTAAAACAAGGGTTTCAAATGAGCTCAGATAGCGTTCCATAAACCCAATATGTAATAGAAAGACCTACTCCTTGCTCAGTGAACTGGACTCAACACCCCCTATTCACCGCACAAGAATATATCTGACTAGTAAGAATCTTAAAACCTATGTATTGATATCTCTCTGGAAGTGAGTCAAGTGGTTGTAAAGCGGCAGAAACACAGCCGTGAAAAGCAGCTAAACCCCATTATAAAAATAAATTACTTTTAAAAACCCGTGAAACAAAGACAGTGAAAGAGAGAGAAATTCTTACAAAATTCGTTCAGGGGCTGTGATGCAACCTGGATTGACCATATCTAGACCCACAGCTGGAGGAGACATAAGGGTGGACACTCTCGGGGCTGAGAGGTTTGGTGAGGTTGGGGGAGCAAACGCAGAGCCTTTAAAGTAATACTGCCTGTTACCCATCCCATGGGTCCCAAATCTCCAGGTTCAAGGGCATCTTCCTACCTCGAAAACATGCATGAGAAACCCAGAAGGTGGTACACCGTGTGATCGGGAAAGGTTTCTAAAACGCACCTCATTTCTCATCTCCTTGTGCTCGGGTTCGCCATTCCAGCCGCTTTACTAGCAATCTCCCTCCTTGGAGAATCAGCACCTTTAACCTCCCGTTCCGTACAGCTTGCAATTTGTCCTGAGGATGAACGGGAAGAGGGGGAGCCAATGAGAGACTAGCTCTAGGTGTTGGGACAGGCACAGGTCACTCTATTTTCCCATCAGGAAGAAGAATTAACCACAGGCTCAGCCTGCCGCCCGGAAGCAGAATAGGGCCTGAGGCGATCCTGCGCTTTTGCGGCCAGCTCCCAAAAAAGCGAGTTGAAAAATGGAGCTCAGGGGCACTGCAATTCACAAACCTGCAGAGTTATAAATGATAACTCTCGTCCACAAATATATTGAGGGAAGGCAACGAAGAGGATCTGAAAGCAAGGCACAATTGCAGGAAACAGATTTCAGGAGGTCGATTCGAATCGCCTTTAAAGCACATGAAAAGCGGCAAAACGTCGACACTGATGCCCTTGGCCAAAAAGGGCGTATGCGTTTTTTCCTGAATATATTCAGGAAAAAACGCATACGCCCTTTTTGGCCAACCAAGCAACCTGGAAAGGCAAATCGGTGCTACAAAGAAGTCTCGCTTCCCATCGGTCAAAAGGGCCATGCGGAAAAAAGTGTCAAAACCAGAAATGCAGAACAGGCCATGGAGAAATGGGAGCCTTGCTACGCTGATGGGCGGGATGTAAATTGCCAACAGCCACTCTGGAGAAGTGTACGGTGTGTCCTGAAACATCGAAAAAACACAGCTTAGAGCGCATAGGGCACTTCCACTCATGGGCGTATAAATTGGGAAAATTAAAAATCAGCAAGACACAGGCACCCCAAAGTTTGGGGCTGCTCTGTTGACAAGAACCTCCACTTCGTGACACCTTAAATATCCCAGGAAAGAGAAAAATGGATAAAGAAGTGGTGGTCCTTATGTACAATGGAATATCCCTCAGCCATGAAATCAATGTCATAAGGCTAGTAGCAGCATGATGAGTGGCTTTAGCTACGACGATTCTAAGTGAAATAAGTCACACAGAAAAAGACACTTATCATAAGCTATCACTTATAGAGGGAATGTAAAAACCGCTACACTTGAACTGAATTACCAAACAGAACAGAGTCACACGTTTAGAAAACACACTATGGCTGCTTATCGGGAAAGGTGGGGTGGGGTGATGCGTAAAACAAGGGTTTCAAATGAGCTCAGATAGCGTTCCATAAACCCAATATGTAATAGAAAGACCTACTCCTTGCTCAGTGAACTGGACTCAACACCCCCTATTCACCGCACAAGAATATATCTGACTAGTAAGAATCTTAAAGCCTATGTATTGATATCTCTCTGGAAGTGAGTCAAGTGGCTGTAAAGTGGCAGAAACACAGCCGTGAAAAGCAGCTAAACCCCATTATAAAAATAAATTCCTTTTAAAAACCCGTGAAACAAAGACAGTGAAAGAGAGAGAAATTCTTACAAAATTCGTTCAGGGGCTGTGATGCAACCTGGATTGACCATATCTAGACCCACAGCTGGAGGAGACATAAGCGTGGACACTCTCGGGGCTGAGAGCTTTGGTGAGGTTGGGGGAGCAAACGCAGAGCCTTTAAAGTAATACTGCCTGTTACCCATCCCATGGGTCCCAAATCTCCAGGTTCAAGGGCATCTTCCTACCTCGAAAACATGCATGAGAAACCAACCCAGAAGGTGGTACACCGTGTGATCGGGAAAGGTTTCTAAAACGCACCTCATTTCTCATCTCCTTGTGCTCGGGTTCGCCATTCCAGCCGCTTTACTAGCAATCTCCCTCCTTGGAGAATCAGCACCTTTAACCTCCCGTTCCGTACAGCTTGCAATTTGTCCTGAGGATGAACGGGAAGAGGGGGAGCCAATGAGAGACTAGCTCTAGGTGTTGGGACAGGCACAGGTCACTCTATTTTCCCATCAGGAAGAAGAATTAACCACAGGCTCAGCCTGCCGCCCGGAAGCAGAATAGGGCCTGAGGCGATCGTGCGCTTTTGCGGCCAGCTCCCAAAAAAGCGAGTTGAAAAATGGAGCTCAGGGGCACTGCAATTCACAAACCTGCAGAGTTATAAATGATAACTCTCGTCCACAAATATATTGAGGGAAGGCAACGAAGAGGATCTGAAAGCAAGGCAGAATTGCAGGAAACAGATTTCAGGAGGTCGATTCGAATCGCCTTTAAAGCCCATGAAAAGCGGCAAAACGTCGACAATGATGCCCTTGGCCAAAAAGGGCGTATGCGTTTTTTCCTGAATATATTCAGGAAAAAACGCATACGCCCTTTTTGGCCAACCAAGCAACCTGGAAAGGCAAATCAGCGCTACAAAGAAGTCTCGCTTCCCATCGGTCAAAAGGGCCATGCGGAAAAAAGTGTCAAAACCAGAAATGCAGGACAGGCCATGGAGAAATGGGAGCCTTGCTACGCTGATGGGCGGGATGTAAATTGCCAACAGCCACTCTGGAGAAGTGTACGGTGTGTCCTGAAACATCGAAAAAACACAGCTTGGAGCGCATAGGGCACTTCCACTCATGGGCGTATAAATTGGGAAAACTAAAAATCAGCAAGACACAGGCACCCCAAAGTTTGGGGCTGCTCTGTTGACAAGAACCTCCACTTCGTGACACCTTAAATATCCCAGGAAAGAGAAAAATGGATAAAGAAGTGGTGGTCCTTATGTACAATGGAATATCACTCAGCCATGAAATCAATGTCATAAGGCTAGTAGCAGCATGATGAGTGGTTTTAGCTACGACGATTCTAAGTGAAATAAGTCACACAGAAAAAGACACTTATCATAAGCTATCACTTATAGAGGGAATGTAAAAACCGCTACACTTGAACTGAATTACCAAACAGAACACAGTCACACGTTTAGAAAACACACTATGGCTGCTTAACGGGAAAGGTGGGGTGGGGTGATGCGTAAAACAAGGGTTTCAAATGAGCTCAGATAGCGTTCCATAAACCCAATATGTAATAGAAAGACCTACTCCTTGCTCAGTGAACTGGACTCAACACCCCCTATTCACCGCACAAGAATATATCTGACTAGTAAGAATCTTAAAACCTATGTATTGATATCTCTCTGGAAGTGAGTCAAGTGGGTGTAAAGCGGCAGAAACACAGCCGTGAAAAGCAGCTAAACCCCATTATAAAAATAAATTCCTTTTAAAAACCCGTGAAACAAAGACAGTGAAAGAGAGAGAAATTCTTACAAAATTCGTTCAGGGGCTGTGATGCAACCTGGATTGACCATATCTAGACCCACAGCTGGAGGAGACATAAGGGTGGACACTCTCGGGGCTGAGAGGTTTGGTGAGGTTGGGGAGCAAACGCAGAGCCTTTAAAGTAATACTGCCTGTTACCCATCCCATGGGTCCCAAATCTCCAGGTTCAAGGGCATCTTCCTACCTCGAAAACATGCATGAGAAACCCAGAAGGTGGTACACCGTGTGATCGGGAAAGGTTTCTAAAACGCACCTCATTTCTCATCTCCTTGTGCTCGGGTTCGCCATTCCAGCCGCTTTACTAGCAATCTCCCTCCTTGGAGAATCAGCACCTTTAACCTCCCGTTCCGTACAGCTTGCAATTTGTCCTGAGGATGAACGGGAAGAGGGGGAGCCAATGAGAGACTAGCTCTAGGTGTTGGGACAGGCACAGGTCACTCTATTTTCCCATCAGGAAGAAGAATTAACCACAGGCTCAGCCTGCCGCCCGGAAGCAGAATAGGGCCTGAGGCGATCGTGCGCTTTTGCGGCCAGCTCCCAAAAAAGCGAGTTGAAAAATGGAGCTCAGGGGCACTGCAATTCACAAACCTGCAGAGTTATAAATGATAACTCTCGTCCACAAATATATTGAGGGAAGGCAACGAAGAGGATCTGAAAGCAAGGCAGAATTGCAGGAAACAGATTTCAGGAGGTCGATTCGAATCGCCTTTAAAGCACATGAAAAGCGGCAAAACGTCGACAATGATGCCCTTGGCCAAAAAGGGCGTATGCGTTTTTTCCTGAATATATTCAGGAAAAAACGCATACGCCCTTTTTGGCCAACCAAGCAACCTGGAAAGGCAAATCAGCGCTACAAAGAAGTCTCGCTTCCCATCGGTCAAAAGGGCCATGCGGAAAAAAGTGTCAAAACCAGAAATGCAGGACAGGCCATGGAGAAATGGGAGCCTTGCTACGCTGATGGGCGGGATGTAAATTGCCAACAGCCACTCTGGAGAAGTGTACGGTGTGTCCTGAAACATCGAAAAAACACAGCTTGGAGCGCATAGGGCACTTCCACTCATGGGCGTATAAATTGGGAAAACTAAAAATCAGCAAGACACAGGCACCCCAAAGTTTGGGGCTGCTCTGTTGACAAGAACCTCCACTTCGTGACACCTTAAATATCCCAGGAAAGACAAAAATGGATAAAGAAGTGGTGGTCCTTATGTACAATGGAATATCACTCAGCCATGAAATCAATGTCATAAGGCTAGTAGCAGCATGATGAGTGGTTTTAGCTACGACGATTCTAAGTGAAATAAGTCACACAGAAAAAGACACTTATCATAAGCTATCACTTATAGAGGGAATGTAAAAACCGCTACACTTGAACTGAATTACCAAACAGAACAGAGTCACACGTTTAGAAAACACACTATGGCTGCTTAACGGGAAAGGTGGGGTGGGGTGATGCGTAAAACAAGGGTTTCAAATGAGCTCAGATAGCGTTCCATAAACCCAATATGTAATAGAAAGACCTACTCCTTGCTCAGTGAACTGGACTCAACACCCCCTATTCACCGCACAAGAATATATCTGACTAGTAAGAATCTTAAAACCTATGTATTGATATCTCTCTGGAAGTGAGTCAAGTGGCTGTAAAGCGGCAGAAACACAGCCGTGAAAAGCAGCTAAACCCCATTATAAAAATAAATTACTTTTAAAAACCCGTGAAACAAAGACAGTGAAAGAGAGAGAAATTCTTACAAAATTCGTTCAGGGGCTGTGATGCAACCTGGATTGACCATATCTAGACCCACAGCTGGAGGAGACATAAGGGTGGACACTCTCGGGGCTGAGAGGTTTGGTGAGGTTGGGGGAGCAAACGCAGAGCCTTTAAAGTAATACTGCCTGTTACCCATCCCATGGGTCCCAAATCTCCAGGTTCAAGGGCATCTTCCTACCTCGAAAACATGCATGAGAAACCCAGAAGGTGGTACACCGTGTGATCGGGAAAGGTTTCTAAAACGCACCTCATTTCTCATCTCCTTGTGCTCGGGTTCGCCATTCCAGCCGCTTTACTAGCAATCTCCCTCCTTGGAGAATCAGCACCTTTAACCTCCCGTTCCGTACAGCTTGCAATTTGTCCTGAGGATGAACGGGAAGAGGGGGAGCCAATGAGAGACTAGCTCTAGGTGTTGGGACAGGCACAGGTCACTCTATTTTCCCATCAGGAAGAAGAATTAACCACAGGCTCAGCCTGCCGCCCGGAAGCAGAATAGGGCCTGAGGCGATCCTGCGCTTTTGCGGCCAGCTCCCAAAAAAGCGAGTTGAAAAATGGAGCTCAGGGGCACTGCAATTCACAAACCTGCAGAGTTATAAATGATAACTCTCGTCCACAAATATATTGAGGGAAGGCAACGAAGAGGATCTGAAAGCAAGGCAGAATTGCAGGAAACAGATTTCAGGAGGTCGATTCGAATCGCCTTTAAAGCACATGAAAAGCGGCAAAACGTCGACAATGATGCCCTTGGCCAAAAAGGGCGTATGCGTTTTTTCCTGAATATATTCAGGAAAAAACGCATACGCCCTTTTTGGCCAACCAAGCAACCTGGAAAGGCAAATCAGCGCTACAAAGAAGTCTCGCTTCCCATCGGTCAAAAGGGCCATGCGGAAAAAAGTGTCAAAACCAGAAATGCAGGACAGGCCATGGAGAAATGGGAGCCTTGCTACGCTGATGGGCGGGATGTAAATTGCCAACAGCCACTCTGGAGAAGTGTACGGTGTGTCCTGAAACATCGAAAAAACACAGCTTGGAGCGCATAGGGCACTTCCACTCATGGGCGTATAAATTGGGAAAACTAAAAATCAGCAAGACACAGGCACCCCAAAGTTTGGGGCTGCTCTGTTGACAAGAACCTCCACTTCGTGACACCTTAAATATCCCAGGAAAGACAAAAATGGATAAAGAAGTGGTGGTCCTTATGTACAATGGAATATCACTCAGCCATGAAATCAATGTCATAAGGCTAGTAGCAGCATGATGAGTGGTTTTAGCTACGACGATTCTAAGTGAAATAAGTCACACAGAAAAAGACACTTATCATAAGCTATCACTTATAGAGGGAATGTAAAAACCGCTACACTTGAACTGAATTACCAAACAGAACAGAGTCACACGTTTAGAAAACACACTATGGCTGCTTAACGGGAAAGGTGGGGTGGGGTGATGCGTAAAACAAGGGTTTCAAATGGCTCAGATAGCGTTCCATAAACCCAATATGTAATAGAAAGACCTACTCCTTGCTCAGTGAACTGGACTCAACACCCCCTATTCACCGCACAAGAATATATCTGACTAGTAAGAATCTTAAAACCTATGTATTGATATCTCTCTGGAAGTGAGTCAAGTGGGTGTAAAGCGGCAGAAACACAGCCGTGAAAAGCAGCTAAACCCCATTATAAAAATAAATTACTTTTAAAAACCCGTGAAACAAAGACAGTGAAAGAGAGAGAAATTCTTACAAAATTCGTTCAGGGGCTGTGATGCAACCTGGATTGACCATATCTAGACCCACAGCTGGAGGAGACATAAGGGTGGACACTCTCGGGGCTGAGAGGTTTGGTGAGGTTGGGGGAGCAAACGCAGAGCCTTTAAAGTAATACTGCCTGTTACCCATCCCATGGGTCCCAAATCTCCAGGTTCAAGGGCATCTTCCTACCTCGAAAACATGCATGAGAAACCCAGAAGGTGGTACACCGTGTGATCGGGAAAGGTTTCTAAAACGCACCTCATTTCTCATCTCCTTGTGCTCGGGTTCGCCATTCCAGCCGCTTTACTAGCAATCTCCCTCCTTGGAGAATCAGCACCTTTAACCTCCCGTTCCGTACAGCTTGCAATTTGTCCTGAGGATGAACGGGAAGAGGGGGAGCCAATGAGAGACTAGCTCTAGGTGTTGGGACAGGCACAGGTCACTCTATTTTCCCATCAGGAAGAAGAATTAACCACAGGCTCAGCCTGCCGCCCGGAAGCAGAATAGGGCCTGAGGCGATCGTGCGCTTTTGCGGCCAGCTCCCAAAAAAGCGAGTTGAAAAATGGAGCTCAGGGGCACTGCAATTCACAAACCTGCAGAGTTATAAATGATAACTCTCGTCCACAAATATATTGAGGGAAGGCAACGAAGAGGATCTGAAAGCAAGGCAGAATTGCAGGAAACAGATTTCAGGAGGTCGATTCGAATCGCCTTTAAAGCACATGAAAAGCGGCAAAACGTCGACAATGATGCCCTTGGCCAAAAAGGGCGTATGCGTTTTTTCCTGAATATATTCAGGAAAAAACGCATACGCCCTTTTTGGCCAACCAAGCAACCTGGAAAGGCAAATCAGCGCTACAAAGAAGTCTCGCTTCCCATCGGTCAAAAGGGCCATGCGGAAAAAAGTGTCAAAACCAGAAATGCAGAACAGGCCATGGAGAAATGGGAGCCTTGCTACGCTGATGGGCGGGATGTAAATTGCCAACAGCCACTCTGGAGAAGTGTACGGTGTGTCCTGAAACATCGAAAAAACACAGCTTGGAGCGCATAGGGCACTTCCACTCATGGGCGTATAAATTGGGAAAACTAAAAATCAGCAAGACACAGGCACCCCAAAGTTTGGGGCTGCTCTGTTGACAAGAACCTCCACTTCGTGACACCTTAAATATCCCAGGAAAGAGAAAAATGGATAAAGAAGTGGTGGTCCTTATGTACAATGGAATATCACTCAGCCATGAAATCAATGTCATAAGGCTAGTAGCAGCATGATGAGTGGTTTTAGCTACGACGATTCTAAGTGAAATAAGTCACACAGAAAAAGACACTTATCATAAGCTATCACTTATAGAGGGAATGTAAAAACCGCTACACTTGAACTGAATTACCAAACAGAACAGAGTCACACGTTTAGAAAACACACTATGGCTGCTTAACGGGAAAGGTGGGGTGGGGTGATGCGTAAAACAAGGGTTTCAAATGAGCTCAGATAGCGTTCCATAAACCCAATATGTAATAGAAAGACCTACTCCTTGCTCAGTGAACTGGACTCAACACCCCCTATTCACCGCACAAGAATATATCTGACTAGTAAGAATCTTAAAACCTATGTATTGATATCTCTCTGGAAGTGAGTCAAGTGGTTGTAAAGCGGCAGAAACACAGCCGTGAAAAGCAGCTAAACCCCATTATAAAAATAAATTACTTTTAAAAACCCGTGAAACAAAGACAGTGAAAGAGAGAGAAATTCTTACAAAATTCGTTCAGGGGCTGTGATGCAACCTGGATTGACCATATCTAGACCCACAGCTGGAGGAGACATAAGGGTGGACACTCTCGGGGCTGAGAGGTTTGGTGAGGTTGGGGGAGCAAACGCAGAGCCTTTAAAGTAATACTGCCTGTTACCCATCCCATGGGTCCCAAATCTCCAGGTTCAAGGGCATCTTCCTACCTCGAAAACATGCATGAGAAACCCAGAAGGTGGTACACCGTGTGATCGGGAAAGGTTTCTAAAACGCACCTCATTTCTCATCTCCTTGTGCTCGGGTTCGCCATTCCAGCCGCTTTACTAGCAATCTCCCTCCTTGGAGAATCAGCACCTTTAACCTCCCGTTCCGTACAGCTTGCAATTTGTCCTGAGGATGAACGGGAAGAGGGGGAGCCAATGAGAGACTAGCTCTAGGTGTTGGGACAGGCACAGGTCACTCTATTTTCCCATCAGGAAGAAGAATTAACCACAGGCTCAGCCTGCCGCCCGGAAGCAGAATAGGGCCTGAGGCGATCCTGCGCTTTTGCGGCCAGCTCCCAAAAAAGCGAGTTGAAAAATGGAGCTCAGGGGCACTGCAATTCACAAACCTGCAGAGTTATAAATGATAACTCTCGTCCACAAATATATTGAGGGAAGGCAACGAAGAGGATCTGAAAGCAAGGCACAATTGCAGGAAACAGATTTCAGGAGGTCGATTCGAATCGCCTTTAAAGCACATGAAAAGCGGCAAAACGTCGACACTGATGCCCTTGGCCAAAAAGGGCGTATGCGTTTTTTCCTGAATATATTCAGGAAAAAACGCATACGCCCTTTTTGGCCAACCAAGCAACCTGGAAAGGCAAATCGGTGCTACAAAGAAGTCTCGCTTCCCATCGGTCAAAAGGGCCATGCGGAAAAAAGTGTCAAAACCAGAAATGCAGAACAGGCCATGGAGAAATGGGAGCCTTGCTACGCTGATGGGCGGGATGTAAATTGCCAACAGCCACTCTGGAGAAGTGTACGGTGTGTCCTGAAACATCGAAAAAACACAGCTTAGAGCGCATAGGGCACTTCCACTCATGGGCGTATAAATTGGGAAAACTAAAAATCAGCAAGACACAGGCACCCCAAAGTTTGGGGCTGCTCTGTTGACAAGAACCTCCACTTCGTGACACCTTAAATATCCCAGGAAAGAGAAAAATGGATAAAGAAGTGGTGGTCCTTATGTACAATGGAATATCCCTCAGCCATGAAATCAATGTCATAAGGCTAGTAGCAGCATGATGAGTGGCTTTAGCTACGACGATTCTAAGTGAAATAAGTCACACAGAAAAAGACACTTATCATAAGCTATCACTTATAGAGGGAATGTAAAAACCGCTACACTTGAACTGAATTACCAAACAGAACAGAGTCACACGTTTAGAAAACACACTATGGCTGCTTATCGGGAAAGGTGGGGTGGGGTGATGCGTAAAACAAGGGTTTCAAATGAGCTCAGATAGCGTTCCATAAACCCAATATGTAATAGAAAGACCTACTCCTTGCTCAGTGAACTGGACTCAACACCCCCTATTCACCGCACAAGAATATATCTGACTAGTAAGAATCTTAAAGCCTATGTATTGATATCTCTCTGGAAGTGAGTCAAGTGGCTGTAAAGTGGCAGAAACACAGCCGTGAAAAGCAGCTAAACCCCATTATAAAAATAAATTCCTTTTAAAAACCCGTGAAACAAAGACAGTGAAAGAGAGAGAAATTCTTACAAAATTCGTTCAGGGGCTGTGATGCAACCTGGATTGACCATATCTAGACCCACAGCTGGAGGAGACATAAGCGTGGACACTCTCGGGGCTGAGAGCTTTGGTGAGGTTGGGGGAGCAAACGCAGAGCCTTTAAAGTAATACTGCCTGTTACCCATCCCATGGGTCCCAAATCTCCAGGTTCAAGGGCATCTTCCTACCTCGAAAACATGCATGAGAAACCAACCCAGAAGGTGGTACACCGTGTGATCGGGAAAGGTTTCTAAAACGCACCTCATTTCTCATCTCCTTGTGCTCGGGTTCGCCATTCCAGCCGCTTTACTAGCAATCTCCCTCCTTGGAGAATCAGCACCTTTAACCTCCCGTTCCGTACAGCTTGCAATTTGTCCTGAGGATGAACGGGAAGAGGGGGAGCCAATGAGAGACTAGCTCTAGGTGTTGGGACAGGCACAGGTCACTCTATTTTCCCATCAGGAAGAAGAATTAACCACAGGCTCAGCCTGCCGCCCGGAAGCAGAATAGGGCCTGAGGCGATCGTGCGCTTTTGCGGCCAGCTCCCAAAAAAGCGAGTTGAAAAATGGAGCTCAGGGGCACTGCAATTCACAAACCTGCAGAGTTATAAATGATAACTCTCGTCCACAAATATATTGAGGGAAGGCAACGAAGAGGATCTGAAAGCAAGGCAGAATTGCAGGAAACAGATTTCAGGAGGTCGATTCGAATCGCCTTTAAAGCCCATGAAAAGCGGCAAAACGTCGACAATGATGCCCTTGGCCAAAAAGGGCGTATGCGTTTTTTCCTGAATATATTCAGGAAAAAACGCATACGCCCTTTTTGGCCAACCAAGCAACCTGGAAAGGCAAATCAGCGCTACAAAGAAGTCTCGCTTCCCATCGGTCAAAAGGGCCATGCGGAAAAAAGTGTCAAAACCAGAAATGCAGGACAGGCCATGGAGAAATGGGAGCCTTGCTACGCTGATGGGCGGGATGTAAATTGCCAACAGCCACTCTGGAGAAGTGTACGGTGTGTCCTGAAACATCGAAAAAACACAGCTTGGAGCGCATAGGGCACTTCCACTCATGGGCGTATAAATTGGGAAAACTAAAAATCAGCAAGACACAGGCACCCCAAAGTTTGGGGCTGCTCTGTTGACAAGAACCTCCACTTCGTGACACCTTAAATATCCCAGGAAAGAGAAAAATGGATAAAGAAGTGGTGGTCCTTATGTACAATGGAATATCACTCAGCCATGAAATCAATGTCATAAGGCTAGTAGCAGCATGATGAGTGGTTTTAGCTACGACGATTCTAAGTGAAATAAGTCACACAGAAAAAGACACTTATCATAAGCTATCACTTATAGAGGGAATGTAAAAACCGCTACACTTGAACTGAATTACCAAACAGAACACAGTCACACGTTTAGAAAACACACTATGGCTGCTTAACGGGAAAGGTGGGGTGGGGTGATGCGTAAAACAAGGGTTTCAAATGAGCTCAGATAGCGTTCCATAAACCCAATATGTAATAGAAAGACCTACTCCTTGCTCAGTGAACTGGACTCAACACCCCCTATTCACCGCACAAGAATATATCTGACTAGTAAGAATCTTAAAACCTATGTATTGATATCTCTCTGGAAGTGAGTCAAGTGGGTGTAAAGCGGCAGAAACACAGCCGTGAAAAGCAGCTAAACCCCATTATAAAAATAAATTCCTTTTAAAAACCCGTGAAACAAAGACAGTGAAAGAGAGAGAAATTCTTACAAAATTCGTTCAGGGGCTGTGATGCAACCTGGATTGACCATATCTAGACCCACAGCTGGAGGAGACATAAGGGTGGACACTCTCGGGGCTGAGAGGTTTGGTGAGGTTGGGGGAGCAAACGCAGAGCCTTTAAAGTAATACTGCCTGTTACCCATCCCATGGGTCCCAAATCTCCAGGTTCAAGGGCATCTTCCTACCTCGAAAACATGCATGAGAAACCCAGAAGGTGGTACACCGTGTGATCGGGAAAGGTTTCTAAAACGCACCTCATTTCTCATCTCCTTGTGCTCGGGTTCGCCATTCCAGCCGCTTTACTAGCAATCTCCCTCCTTGGAGAATCAGCACCTTTAACCTCCCGTTCCGTACAGCTTGCAATTTGTCCTGAGGATGAACGGGAAGAGGGGGAGCCAATGAGAGACTAGCTCTAGGTGTTGGGACAGGCACAGGTCACTCTATTTTCCCATCAGGAAGAAGAATTAACCACAGGCTCAGCCTGCCGCCCGGAAGCAGAATAGGGCCTGAGGCGATCCTGCGCTTTTGCGGCCAGCTCCCAAAAAAGCGAGTTGAAAAATGGAGCTCAGGGGCACTGCAATTCACAAACCTGCAGAGTTATAAATGATAACTCTCGTCCACAAATATATTGAGGGAAGGCAACGAAGAGGATCTGAAAGCAAGGCAGAATTGCAGGAAACAGATTTCAGGAGGTCGATTCGAATCGCCTTTAAAGCACATGAAAAGCGGCAAAACGTCGACAATGATGCCCTTGGCCAAAAAGGGCGTATGCGTTTTTTCCTGAATATATTCAGGAAAAAACGCATACGCCCTTTTTGGCCAACCAAGCAACCTGGAAAGGCAAATCAGCGCTACAAAGAAGTCTCGCTTCCCATCGGTCAAAAGGGCCATGCGGAAAAAAGTGTCAAAACCAGAAATGCAGGACAGGCCATGGAGAAATGGGAGCCTTGCTACGCTGATGGGCGGGATGTAAATTGCCAACAGCCACTCTGGAGAAGTGTACGGTGTGTCCTGAAACATCGAAAAAACACAGCTTGGAGCGCATAGGGCACTTCCACTCATGGGCGTATAAATTGGGAAAACTAAAAATCAGCAAGACACAGGCACCCCAAAGTTTGGGGCTGCTCTGTTGACAAGAACCTCCACTTCGTGACACCTTAAATATCCCAGGAAAGACAAAAATGGATAAAGAAGTGGTGGTCCTTATGTACAATGGAATATCACTCAGCCATGAAATCAATGTCATAAGGCTAGTAGCAGCATGATGAGTGGTTTTAGCTACGACGATTCTAAGTGAAATAAGTCACACAGAAAAAGACACTTATCATAAGCTATCACTTATAGAGGGAATGTAAAAACCGCTACACTTGAACTGAATTACCAAACAGAACAGAGTCACACGTTTAGAAAACACACTATGGCTGCTTAACGGGAAAGGTGGGGTGGGGTGATGCGTAAAACAAGGGTTTCAAATGAGCTCAGATAGCGTTCCATAAACCCAATATGTAATAGAAAGACCTACTCCTTGCTCAGTGAACTGGACTCAACACCCCCTATTCACCGCACAAGAATATATCTGACTAGTAAGAATCTTAAAACCTATGTATTGATATCTCTCTGGAAGTGAGTCAAGTGGCTGTAAAGCGGCAGAAACACAGCCGTGAAAAGCAGCTAAACCCCATTATAAAAATAAATTACTTTTAAAAACCCGTGAAACAAAGACAGTGAAAGAGAGAGAAATTCTTACAAAATTCGTTCAGGGGCTGTGATGCAACCTGGATTGACCATATCTAGACCCACAGCTGGAGGAGACATAAGGGTGGACACTCTCGGGGCTGAGAGGTTTGGTGAGGTTGGGGGAGCAAACGCAGAGCCTTTAAAGTAATACTGCCTGTTACCCATCCCATGGGTCCCAAATCTCCAGGTTCAAGGGCATCTTCCTACCTCGAAAACATGCATGAGAAACCCAGAAGGTGGTACACCGTGTGATCGGGAAAGGTTTCTAAAACGCACCTCATTTCTCATCTCCTTGTGCTCGGGTTCGCCATTCCAGCCGCTTTACTAGCAATCTCCCTCCTTGGAGAATCAGCACCTTTAACCTCCCGTTCCGTACAGCTTGCAATTTGTCCTGAGGATGAACGGGAAGAGGGGGAGCCAATGAGAGACTAGCTCTAGGTGTTGGGACAGGCACAGGTCACTCTATTTTCCCATCAGGAAGAAGAATTAACCACAGGCTCAGCCTGCCGCCCGGAAGCAGAATAGGGCCTGAGGCGATCCTGCGCTTTTGCGGCCAGCTCCCAAAAAAGCGAGTTGAAAAATGGAGCTCAGGGGCACTGCAATTCACAAACCTGCAGAGTTATAAATGATAACTCTCGTCCACAAATATATTGAGGGAAGGCAACGAAGAGGATCTGAAAGCAAGGCAGAATTGCAGGAAACAGATTTCAGGAGGTCGATTCGAATCGCCTTTAAAGCCCATGAAAAGCGGCAAAACGTCGACAATGATGCCCTTGGCCAAAAAGGGCGTATGCGTTTTTTCCTGAATATATTCAGGAAAAAACGCATACGCCCTTTTTGGCCAACCAAGCAACCTGGAAAGGCAAATCAGCGCTACAAAGAAGTCTCGCTTCCCATCGGTCAAAAGGGCCATGCGGAAAAAAGTGTCAAAACCAGAAATGCAGGACAGGCCATGGAGAAATGGGAGCCTTGCTACGCTGATGGGCGGGATGTAAATTGCCAACAGCCACTCTGGAGAAGTGTACGGTGTGTCCTGAAACATCGAAAAAACACAGCTTGGAGCGCATAGGGCACTTCCACTCATGGGCGTATAAATTGGGAAAACTAAAAATCAGCAAGACACAGGCACCCCAAAGTTTGGGGCTGCTCTGTTGACAAGAACCTCCACTTCGTGACACCTTAAATATCCCAGGAAAGAGAAAAATGGATAAAGAAGTGGTGGTCCTTATGTACAATGGAATATCACTCAGCCATGAAATCAATGTCATAAGGCTAGTAGCAGCATGATGAGTGGTTTTAGCTACGACGATTCTAAGTGAAATAAGTCACACAGAAAAAGACACTTATCATAAGCTATCACTTATAGAGGGAATGTAAAAACCGCTACACTTGAACTGAATTACCAAACAGAACAGAGTCACACGTTTAGAAAACACACTATGGCTGCTTAACGGGAAAGGTGGGGTGGGGTGATGCGTAAAACAAGGGTTTCAAATGGCTCAGATAGCGTTCCATAAACCCAATATGTAATAGAAAGACCTACTCCTTGCTCAGTGAACTGGACTCAACACCCCCTATTCACCGCACAAGAATATATCTGACTAGTAAGAATCTTAAAACCTATGTATTGATATCTCTCTGGAAGTGAGTCAAGTGGGTGTAAAGCGGCAGAAACACAGCCGTGAAAAGCAGCTAAACCCCATTATAAAAATAAATTCCTTTTAAAAACCCGTGAAACAAAGACAGTGAAAGAGAGAGAAATTCTTACAAAATTCGTTCAGGGGCTGTGATGCAACCTGGATTGACCATATCTAGACCCACAGCTGGAGGAGACATAAGGGTGGACACTCTCGGGGCTGAGAGGTTTGGTGAGGTTGGGGGAGCAAACGCAGAGCCTTTAAAGTAATACTGCCTGTTACCCATCCCATGGGTCCCAAATCTCCAGGTTCAAGGGCATCTTCCTACCTCGAAAACATGCATGAGAAACCCAGAAGGTGGTACACCGTGTGATCGGGAAAGGTTTCTAAAACGCACCTCATTTCTCATCTCCTTGTGCTCGGGTTCGCCATTCCAGCCGCTTTACTAGCAATCTCCCTCCTTGGAGAATCAGCACCTTTAACCTCCCGTTCCGTACAGCTTGCAATTTGTCCTGAGGATGAACGGGAAGAGGGGGAGCCAATGAGAGACTAGCTCTAGGTGTTGGGACAGGCACAGGTCACTCTATTTTCCCATCAGGAAGAAGAATTAACCACAGGCTCAGCCTGCCGCCCGGAAGCAGAATAGGGCCTGAGGCGATCCTGCGCTTTTGCGGCCAGCTCCCAAAAAAGCGAGTTGAAAAATGGAGCTCAGGGGCACTGCAATTCACAAACCTGCAGAGTTATAAATGATAACTCTCGTCCACAAATATATTGAGGGAAGGCAACGAAGAGGATCTGAAAGCAAGGCAGAATTGCAGGAAACAGATTTCAGGAGGTCGATTCGAATCGCCTTTAAAGCACATGAAAAGCGGCAAAACGTCGACAATGATGCCCTTGGCCAAAAAGGGCGTATGCGTTTTTTCCTGAATATATTCAGGAAAAAACGCATACGCCCTTTTTGGCCAACCAAGCAACCTGGAAAGGCAAATCAGCGCTACAAAGAAGTCTCGCTTCCCATCGGTCAAAAGGGCCATGCGGAAAAAAGTGTCAAAACCAGAAATGCAGGACAGGCCATGGAGAAATGGGAGCCTTGCTACGCTGATGGGCGGGATGTAAATTGCCAACAGCCACTCTGGAGAAGTGTACGGTGTGTCCTGAAACATCGAAAAAACACAGCTTGGAGCGCATAGGGCACTTCCACTCATGGGCGTATAAATTGGGAAAACTAAAAATCAGCAAGACACAGGCACCCCAAAGTTTGGGGCTGCTCTGTTGACAAGAACCTCCACTTCGTGACACCTTAAATATCCCAGGAAAGAGAAAAATGGATAAAGAAGTGGTGGTCCTTATGTACAATGGAATATCACTCAGCCATGAAATCAATGTCATAAGGCTAGTAGCAGCATGATGAGTGGTTTTAGCTACGACGATTCTAAGTGAAATAAGTCACAGAGAAAAAGACACTTATCATAAGCTATCACTTATAGAGGGAATGTAAAAACCGCTACACTTGAACTGAATTACCAAACAGAACAGAGTCACACGTTTAGAAAACACACTATGGCTGCTTAACGGGAAAGGTGGGGTGGGGTGATGCGTAAAACAAGGGTTTCAAATGAGCTCAGATAGCGTTCCATAAACCCAATATGTAATAGAAAGACCTACTCCTTGCTCAGTGAACTGGACTCAACACCCCCTATTCACCGCACAAGAATATATCTGACTAGTAAGAATCTTAAAACCTATGTATTGATATCTCTCTGGAAGTGAGTCAAGTGGGTGTAAAGTGGCAGAAACACAGCCGTGAAAAGCAGCTAAACCCCATTATAAAAATAAATTACTTTTAAAAACCCGTGAAACAAAGACAGTGAAAGAGAGAGAAATTCTTACAAAATTCGTTCAGGGGCTGTGATGCAACCTGGATTGACCATATCTAGACCCACAGCTGGAGGAGACATAAGGGTGGACACTCTCGGGGCTGAGAGGTTTGGTGAGGTTGGGGGAGCAAACGCAGAGCCTTTAAAGTAATACTGCCTGTTACCCATCCCATGGGTCCCAAATCTCCAGGTTCAAGGGCATCTTCCTACCTCGAAAACATGCATGAGAAACCCAGAAGGTGGTACACCGTGTGATCGGGAAAGGTTTCTAAAACGCACCTCATTTCTCATCTCCTTGTGCTCGGGTTCGCCATTCCAGCCGCTTTACTAGCAATCTCCCTCCTTGGAGAATCAGCACCTTTAACCTCCCGTTCCGTACAGCTTGCAATTTGTCCTGAGGATGAACGGGAAGAGGGGGAGCCAATGAGAGACTAGCTCTAGGTGTTGGGACAGGCACAGGTCACTCTATTTTCCCATCAGGAAGAAGAATTAACCACAGGCTCAGCCTGCCGCCCGGAAGCAGAATAGGGCCTGAGGCGATTCTGCGCTTTTGCGGCCAGCTCCCAAAAAAGCGAGTTGAAAAATGGAGCTCAGGGGCACTGCAATTCACAAACCTGCAGAGTTATAAATGATAACTCTCGTCCACAAATATATTGAGGGAAGGCAACGAAGAGGATCTGAAAGCAAGGCAGAATTGCAGGAAACAGATTTCAGGAGGTCGATTCGAATCGCCTTTAAAGCACATGAAAAGCGGCAAAACGTCGACAATGATGCCCTTGGCCAAAAAGGGCGTATGCGTTTTTTCCTGAATATATTCAGGAAAAAACGCATACGCCCTTTTTGGCCAACCAAGCAACCTGGAAAGGCAAATCAGCGCTACAAAGAAGTCTCGCTTCCCATCGGTCAAAAGGGCCATGCGGAAAAAAGTGTCAAAACCAGAAATGCAGGACAGGCCATGGAGAAATGGGAGCCTTGCTACGCTGATGGGCGGGATGTAAATTGCCAACAGCCACTCTGGAGAAGTGTACGGTGTGTCCTGAAACATCGAAAAAACACAGCTTGGAGCGCATAGGGCACTTCCACTCATGGGCGTATAAATTGGGAAAACTAAAAATCAGCAAGACACAGGCACCCCAAAGTTTGGGGCTGCTCTGTTGACAAGAACCTCCACTTCGTGACACCTTAAATATCCCAGGAAAGAGAAAAATGGATAAAGAAGTGGTGGTCCTTATGTACAATGGAATATCACTCAGCCATGAAATCAATGTCATAAGGCTAGGAGCAGCATGATGAGTGGTTTTAGCTACGACGATTCTAAGTGAAATAAGTCACACAGAAAAAGACACTTATCATAAGCTATCACTTATAGAGGGAATGTAAAAACCGCTACACTTGAACTGAATTACCAAACAGAACAGAGTCACACGTTTAGAAAACACACTATGGCTGCTTAACGGGAAAGGTGGGGTGGGGTGATGCGTAAAACAAGGGTTTCAAATGAGCTCAGATAGCGTTCCATAAACCCAATATGTAATAGAAAGACCTACTCCTTGCTCAGTGAACTGGACTCAACACCCCCTATTCACCGCACAAGAATATATCTGACTAGTAAGAATCTTAAAACCTATGTATTGATATCTCTCTGGAAGTGAGTCAAGTGGCTGTAAAGCGGCAGAAACACAGCCGTGAAAAGCAGCTAAACCCCATTATAAAAATAAATTACTTTTAAAAACCCGTGAAACAAAGACAGTGAAAGAGAGAGAAATTCTTACAAAATTCGTTCAGGGGCTGTGATGCAACCTGGATTGACCATATCTAGACCCACAGCTGGAGGAGACATAAGGGTGGACACTCTCGGGGCTGAGAGGTTTGGTGAGGTTGGGGGAGCAAACGCAGAGCCTTTAAAGTAATACTGCCTGTTACCCATCCCATGGGTCCCAAATCTCCAGGTTCAAGGGCATCTTCCTACCTCGAAAACATGCATGAGAAACCCAGAAGGTGGTACACCGTGTGATCGGGAAAGGTTTCTAAAACGCACCTCATTTCTCATCTCCTTGTGCTCGGGTTCGCCATTCCAGCCGCTTTACTAGCAATCTCCCTCCTTGGAGAATCAGCACCTTTAACCTCCCGTTCCGTACAGCTTGCAATTTGTCCTGAGGATGAACGGGAAGAGGGGGAGCCAATGAGAGACTAGCTCTAGGTGTTGGGACAGGCACAGGTCACTCTATTTTCCCATCAGGAAGAAGAATTAACCACAGGCTCAGCCTGCCGCCCGGAAGCACAATAGGGCCTGAGGCGATCCTGCGCTTTTGCGGCCAGCTCCCAAAAAAGCGAGTTGAAAAATGGAGCTCAGGGGCACTGCAATTCACAAACCTGCAGAGTTATAAATGATAACTCTCGTCCACAAATATATTGAGGGAAGGCAACGAAGAGGATCTGAAAGCAAGGCAGAATTGCAGGAAACAGATTTCAGGAGGTCGATTCGAATCGCCTTTAAAGCACATGAAAAGCGGCAAAACGTCGACAATGATGCCCTTGGCCAAAAAGGGCGTATGCGTTTTTTCCTGAATATATTCAGGAAAAAACGCATAAGCCCTTTTTGGCCAACCAAGCAACCTGGAAAGGCAAATCAGCGCTACAAAGAAGTCTCGCTTCCCATCGGTCAAAAGGGCCATGCGGAAAAAAGTGTCAAAACCAGAAATGCAGGACAGGCCATGGAGAAATGGGAGCCTTGCTACGCTGATGGGCGGGATGTAAATTGCCAACAGCCACTCTGGAGAAGTGTACGGTGTGTCCTGAAACATCGAAAAAACACAGCTTGGAGCGCATAGGGCACTTCCACTCATGGGCGTATAAATTGGGAAAACTAAAAATCAGCAAGACACAGGCACCCCAAAGTTTGGGGCTGCTCTGTTGACAAGAACCTCCACTTCGTGACACCTTAAATATCCCAGGAAAGAGAAAAATGGATAAAGAAGTGGTGGTCCTTATGTACAATGGAATATCACTCAGCCATGAAATCAATGTCATAAGGCTAGTAGCAGCATGATGAGTGGTTTTAGCTACGACGATTCTAAGTGAAATAAGTCACACAGAAAAAGACACTTATCATAAGCTATCACTTATAGAGGGAATGTAAAAACCGCTACACTTGAACTGAATTACCAAACAGAACAGAGTCACACGTTTAGAAAACACACTATGGCTGCTTAACGGGAAAGGTGGGGTGGGGTGATGCGTAAAACAAGGGTTTCAAATGAGCTCAGATAGCGTTCCATAAACCCAATATGTAATAGAAAGACCTACTCCTTGCTCAGTGAACTGGACTCAACACCCCCTATTCACCGCACAAGAATATATCTGACTAGTAAGAATCTTAAAACCTATGTATTGATATCTCTCTGGAAGTGAGTCAAGTGGCTGTAAAGCGGCAGAAACACAGCCGTGAAAAGCAGCTAAACCCCATTATAAAAATAAATTACTTTTAAAAACCCGTGAAACAAAGACAGTGAAAGAGAGAGAAATTCTTACAAAATTCGTTCAGGGGCTGTGATGCAACCTGGATTGACCATATCTAGACCCACAGCTGGAGGAGACATAAGGGTGGACACTCTCGGGGCTGAGAGGTTTGGTGAGGTTGGGGGAGCAAACGCAGAGCCTTTAAAGTAATACTGCCTGTTACCCATCCCATGGGTCCCAAATCTCCAGGTTCAAGGGCATCTTCCTACCTCGAAAACATGCATGAGAAACCCAGAAGGTGGTACACCGTGTGATCGGGAAAGGTTTCTAAAACGCACCTCATTTCTCATCTCCTTGTGCTCGGGTTCGCCATTCCAGCCGCTTTACTAGCAATCTCCCTCCTTGGAGAATCAGCACCTTTAACCTCCCGTTCCGTACAGCTTGCAATTTGTCCTGAGGATGAACGGGAAGAGGGGGAGCCAATGAGAGACTAGCTCTAGGTGTTGGGACAGGCACAGGTCACTCTATTTTCCCATCAGGAAGAAGAATTAACCACAGGCTCAGCCTGCCGCCCGGAAGCACAATAGGGCCTGAGGCGATCCTGCGCTTTTGCGGCCAGCTCCCAAAAAAGCGAGTTGAAAAATGGAGCTCAGGGGCACTGCAATTCACAAACCTGCAGAGTTATAAATGATAACTCTCGTCCACAAATATATTGAGGGAAGGCAACGAAGAGGATCTGAAAGCAAGGCAGAATTGCAGGAAACAGATTTCAGGAGGTCGATTCGAATCGCCTTTAAAGCACATGAAAAGCGGCAAAACGTCGACAATGATGCCCTTGGCCAAAAAGGGCTTATGCGTTTTTTCCTGAATATATTCAGGAAAAAACGCATAAGCCCTTTTTGGCCAACCAAGCAACCTGGAAAGGCAAATCAGCGCTACAAAGAAGTCTCGCTTCCCATCGGTCAAAAGGGCCATGCGGAAAAAAGTGTCAAAACCAGAAATGCAGGACAGGCCATGGAGAAATGGGAGCCTTGCTACGCTGATGGGCGGGATGTAAATTGCCAACAGCCACTCTGGAGAAGTGTACGGTGTGTCCTGAAACATCGAAAAAACACAGCTTGGAGCGCATAGGGCACTTCCACTCATGGGCGTATAAATTGGGAAAACTAAAAATCAGCAAGACACAGGCACCCCAAAGTTTGGGGCTGCTCTGTTGACAAGAACCTCCACTTCGTGACACCTTAAATATCCCAGGAAAGAGAAAAATGGAAAAAGAAGTGGTGGTCCTTATGTACAATGGAATATCACTCAGCCATGAAATCAATGTCATAAGGCTAGTAGCAGCATGATGAGTGGTTTTAGCTACGACGATTCTAAGTGAAATAAGTCACAGAGAAAAAGACACTTATCATAAGCTATCACTTATAGAGGGAATGTAAAAACCGCTACACTTGAACTGAATTACCAAACAGAACAGAGTCACACGTTTAGAAAACACACTATGGCTGCTTAACGGGAAAGGTGGGGTGGGGTGATGCGTAAAACAAGGGTTTCAAATGAGCTCAGATAGCGTTCCATAAACCCAATATGTAATAGAAAGACCTACTCCTTGCTCAGTGAACTGGACTCAACACCCCCTATTCACCGCACAAGAATATATCTGACTAGTAAGAATCTTAAAACCTATGTATTGATATCTCTCTGGAAGTGAGTCAAGTGGCTGTAAAGCGGCAGAAACACAGCCGTGAAAAGCAGCTAAACCCCATTATAAAAATAAATTACTTTTAAAAACCCGTGAAACAAAGACAGTGAAAGAGAGAGAAATTCTTACAAAATTCGTTCAGGGGCTGTGATGCAACCTGGATTGACCATATCTAGACCCACAGCTGGAGGAGACATAAGGGTGGACACTCTCGGGGCTGAGAGGTTTGGTGAGGTTGGGGGAGCAAACGCAGAGCCTTTAAAGTAATACTGCCTGTTACCCATCCCATGGGTCCCAAATCTCCAGGTTCAAGGGCATCTTCCTACCTCGAAAACATGCATGAGAAACCCAGAAGGTGGTACACCGTGTGATCGGGAAAGGTTTCTAAAACGCACCTCATTTCTCATCTCCTTGTGCTCGGGTTCGCCATTCCAGCCGCTTTACTAGCAATCTCCCTCCTTGGAGAATCAGCACCTTTAACCTCCCGTTCCGTACAGCTTGCAATTTGTCCTGAGGATGAACGGGAAGAGGGGGAGCCAATGAGAGACTAGCTCTAGGTGTTGGGACAGGCACAGGTCACTCTATTTTCCCATCAGGAAGAAGAATTAACCACAGGCTCAGCCTGCCGCCCGGAAGCAGAATAGGGCCTGAGGCGATCCTGCGCTTTTGCGGCCAGCTCCCAAAAAAGCGAGTTGAAAAATGGAGCTCAGGGGCACTGCAATTCACAAACCTGCAGAGTTATAAATGATAACTCTCGTCCACAAATATATTGAGGGAAGGCAACGAAGAGGATCTGAAAGCAAGGCAGAATTGCAGGAAACAGATTTCAGGAGGTCGATTCGAATCGCCTTTAAAGCACATGAAAAGCGGCAAAACGTCGACAATGATGCCCTTGGCCAAAAAGGGCGTATGCGTTTTTTCCTGAATATATTCAGGAAAAAACGCATACGCCCTTTTTGGCCAACCAAGCAACCTGGAAAGGCAAATCAGCGCTACAAAGAAGTCTCGCTTCCCATCGGTCAAAAGGGCCATGCGGAAAAAAGTGTCAAAACCAGAAATGCAGGACAGGCCATGGAGAAATGGGAGCCTTGCTACGCTGATGGGCGGGATGTAAATTGCCAACAGCCACTCTGGAGAAGTGTACGGTGTGTCCTGAAACATCGAAAAAACACAGCTTGGAGCGCATAGGGCACTTCCACTCATGGGCGTATAAATTGGGAAAACTAAAAATCAGCAAGACACAGGCACCCCAAAGTTTGGGGCTGCTCTGTTGACAAGAACCTCCACTTCGTGACACCTTAAATATCCCAGGAAAGAGAAAAATGGAAAAAGAAGTGGTGGTCCTTATGTACAATGGAATATCACTCAGCCATGAAATCAATGTCATAAGGCTAGTAGCAGCATGATGAGTGGTTTTAGCTACGACGATTCTAAGTGAAATAAGTCACAGAGAAAAAGACACTTATCATAAGCTATCACTTATAGAGGGAATGTAAAAACCGCTACACTTGAACTGAATTACCAAACAGAACAGAGTCACACGTTTAGAAAACACACTATGGCTGCTTAACGGGAAAGGTGGGGTGGGGTGATGCGTAAAACAAGGGTTTCAAATGAGCTCAGATAGCGTTCCATAAACCCAATATGTAATAGAAAGACCTACTCCTTGCTCAGTGAACTGGACTCAACACCCCCTATTCACCGCACAAGAATATATCTGACTAGTAAGAATCTTAAAACCTATGTATTGATATCTCTCTGGAAGTGAGTCAAGTGGCTGTAAAGCGGCAGAAACACAGCCGTGAAAAGCAGCTAAACCCCATTATAAAAATAAATTCCTTTTAAAAACCCGTGAAACAAAGACAGTGAAAGAGAGAGAAATTCTTACAAAATTCGTTCAGGGGCTGTGATGCAACCTGGATTGACCATATCTAGACCCACAGCTGGAGGAGACATAAGGGTGGACACTCTCGGGGCTGAGAGGTTTGGTGAGGTTGGGGGAGCAAACGCAGAGCCTTTAAAGTAATACTGCCTGTTACCCATCCCATGGGTCCCAAATCTCCAGGTTCAAGGGCATCTTCCTACCTCGAAAACATGCATGAGAAACCCAGAAGGTGGTACACCGTGTGATCGGGAAAGGTTTCTAAAACGCACCTCATTTCTCATCTCCTTGTGCTCGGGTTCGCCATTCCAGCCGCTTTACTAGCAATCTCCCTCCTTGGAGAATCAGCACCTTTAACCTCCCGTTCCGTACAGCTTGCAATTTGTCCTGAGGATGAACGGGAAGAGGGGGAGCCAATGAGAGACTAGCTCTAGGTGTTGGGACAGGCACAGGTCACTCTATTTTCCCATCAGGAAGAAGAATTAACCACAGGCTCAGCCTGCCGCCCGGAAGCAGAATAGGGCCTGAGGCGATCCTGCGCTTTTGCGGCCAGCTCCCAAAAAAGCGAGTTGAAAAATGGAGCTCAGGGGCACTGCAATTCACAAACCTGCAGAGTTATAAATGATAACTCTCGTCCACAAATATATTGAGGGAAGGCAACGAAGAGGATCTGAAAGCAAGGCAGAATTGCAGGAAACAGATTTCAGGAGGTCGATTCGAATCGCCTTTAAAGCACATGAAAAGCGGCAAAACGTCGACAATGATGCCCTTGGCCAAAAAGGGCGTATGCGTTTTTTCCTGAATATATTCAGGAAAAAACGCATACGCCCTTTTTGGCCAACCAAGCAACCTGGAAAGGCAAATCAGCGCTACAAAGAAGTCTCGCTTCCCATCGGTCAAAAGGGCCATGCGGAAAAAAGTGTCAAAACCAGAAATGCAGGACAGGCCATGGAGAAATGGGAGCCTTGCTACGCTGATGGGCGGGATGTAAATTGCCAACAGCCACTCTGGAGAAGTGTACGGTGTGTCCTGAAACATCGAAAAAACACAGCTTGGAGCGCATAGGGCACTTCCACTCATGGGCGTATAAATTGGGAAAACTAAAAATCAGCAAGACACAGGCACCCCAAAGTTTGGGGCTGCTCTGTTGACAAGAACCTCCACTTCGTGACACCTTAAATATCCCAGGAAAGAGAAAAATGGATAAAGAAGTGGTGGTCCTTATGTACAATGGAATATCACTCAGCCATGAAATCAATGTCATAAGGCTAGTAGCAGCATGATGAGTGGTTTTAGCTACGACGATTCTAAGTGAAATAAGTCACACAGAAAAAGACACTTATCATAAGCTATCACTTATAGAGGGAATGTAAAAACCGCTACACTTGAACTGAATTACCAAACAGAACAGAGTCACACGTTTAGAAAACACACTATGGCTGCTTAACGGGAAAGGTGGGGTGGGGTGATGCGTAAAACAAGGGTTTCAAATGAGCTCAGATAGCGTTCCATAAACCCAATATGTAATAGAAAGACCTACTCCTTGCTCAGTGAACTGGACTCAACACCCCCTATTCACCGCACAAGAATATATCTGACTAGTAAGAATCTTAAAACCTATGTATTGATATCTCTCTGGAAGTGAGTCAAGTGGGTGTAAAGCGGCAGAAACACAGCCGTGAAAAGCAGCTAAACCCCATTATAAAAATAAATTACTTTTAAAAACCCGTGAAACAAAGACAGTGAAAGAGAGAGAAATTCTTACAAAATTCGTTCAGGGGCTGTGATGCAACCTGGATTGACCATATCTAGACCCACAGCTGGAGGAGACATAAGGGTGGACACTCTCGGGGCTGAGAGGTTTGGTGAGGTTGGGGGAGCAAACGCAGAGCCTTTAAAGTAATACTGCCTGTTACCCATCCCATGGGTCCCAAATCTCCAGGTTCAAGGGCATCTTCCTACCTCGAAAACATGCATGAGAAACCCAGAAGGTGGTACACCGTGTGATCGGGAAAGGTTTCTAAAACGCACCTCATTTCTCATCTCCTTGTGCTCGGGTTCGCCATTCCAGCCGCTTTACTAGCAATCTCCCTCCTTGGAGAATCAGCACCTTTAACCTCCCGTTCCGTACAGCTTGCAATTTGTCCTGAGGATGAACGGGAAGAGGGGGAGCCAATGAGAGACTAGCTCTAGGTGTTGGGACAGGCACAGGTCACTCTATTTTCCCATCAGGAAGAAGAATTAACCACAGGCTCAGCCTGCCGCCCGGAAGCAGAATAGGGCCTGAGGCGATCCTGCGCTTTTGCGGCCAGCTCCCAAAAAAGCGAGTTGAAAAATGGAGCTCAGGGGCACTGCAATTCACAAACCTGCAGAGTTATAAATGATAACTCTCGTCCACAAATATATTGAGGGAAGGCAACGAAGAGGATCTGAAAGCAAGGCAGAATTGCAGGAAACAGATTTCAGGAGGTCGATTCGAATCGCCTTTAAAGCACATGAAAAGCGGCAAAACGTCGACAATGATGCCCTTGGCCAAAAAGGGCGTATGCGTTTTTTCCTGAATATATTCAGGAAAAAACGCATACGCCCTTTTTGGCCAACCAAGCAACCTGGAAAGGCAAATCAGCGCTACAAAGAAGTCTCGCTTCCCATCGGTCAAAAGGGCCATGCGGAAAAAAGTGTCAAAACCAGAAATGCAGGACAGGCCATGGAGAAATGGGAGCCTTGCTACGCTGATGGGCGGGATGTAAATTGCCAACAGCCACTCTGGAGAAGTGTACGGTGTGTCCTGAAACATCGAAAAAACACAGCTTGGAGCGCATAGGGCACTTCCACTCATGGGCGTATAAATTGGGAAAACTAAAAATCAGCAAGACACAGGCACCCCAAAGTTTGGGGCTGCTCTGTTGACAAGAACCTCCACTTCGTGACACCTTAAATATCCCAGGAAAGACAAAAATGGATAAAGAAGTGGTGGTCCTTATGTACAATGGAATATCACTCAGCCATGAAATCAATGTCATAAGGCTAGTAGCAGCATGATGAGTGGTTTTAGCTACGACGATTCTAAGTGAAATAAGTCACACAGAAAAAGACACTTATCATAAGCTATCACTTATAGAGGGAATGTAAAAACCGCTACACTTGAACTGAATTACCAAACAGAACAGAGTCACACGTTTAGAAAACACACTATGGCTGCTTAACGGGAAAGGTGGGGTGGGGTGATGCGTAAAACAAGGGTTTCAAATGAGCTCAGATAGCGTTCCATAAACCCAATATGTAATAGAAAGACCTACTCCTTGCTCAGTGAACTGGACTCAACACCCCCTATTCACCGCACAAGAATATATCTGACTAGTAAGAATCTTAAAACCTATGTATTGATATCTCTCTGGAAGTGAGTCAAGTGGCTGTAAAGCGGCAGAAACACAGCCGTGAAAAGCAGCTAAACCCCATTATAAAAATAAATTACTTTTAAAAACCCGTGAAACAAAGACAGTGAAAGAGAGAGAAATTCTTACAAAATTCGTTCAGGGGCTGTGATGCAACCTGGATTGACCATATCTAGACCCACAGCTGGAGGAGACATAAGGGTGGACACTCTCGGGGCTGAGAGGTTTGGTGAGGTTGGGGGAGCAAACGCAGAGCCTTTAAAGTAATACTGCCTGTTACCCATCCCATGGGTCCCAAATCTCCAGGTTCAAGGGCATCTTCCTACCTCGAAAACATGCATGAGAAACCCAGAAGGTGGTACACCGTGTGATCGGGAAAGGTTTCTAAAACGCACCTCATTTCTCATCTCCTTGTGCTCGGGTTCGCCATTCCAGCCGCTTTACTAGCAATCTCCCTCCTTGGAGAATCAGCACCTTTAACCTCCCGTTCCGTACAGCTTGCAATTTGTCCTGAGGATGAACGGGAAGAGGGGGAGCCAATGAGAGACTAGCTCTAGGTGTTGGGACAGGCACAGGTCACTCTATTTTCCCATCAGGAAGAAGAATTAACCACAGGCTCAGCCTGCCGCCCGGAAGCAGAATAGGGCCTGAGGCGATCCTGCGCTTTTGCGGCCAGCTCCCAAAAAAGCGAGTTGAAAAATGGAGCTCAGGGGCACTGCAATTCACAAACCTGCAGAGTTATAAATGATAACTCTCGTCCACAAATATATTGAGGGAAGGCAACGAAGAGGATCTGAAAGCAAGGCAGAATTGCAGGAAACAGATTTCAGGAGGTCGATTCGAATCGCCTTTAAAGCACATGAAAAGCGGCAAAACCTCGACAATGATGCCCTTGGCCAAAAAGGGCGTATGCGTTTTTTCCTGAATATATTCAGGAAAAAACGCATACGCCCTTTTTGGCCAACCAAGCAACCTGGAAAGGCAAATCAGCGCTACAAAGAAGTCTCGCTTCCCATCGGTCAAAAGGGCCATGCGGAAAAAAGTGTCAAAACCAGAAATGCAGGACAGGCCATGGAGAAATGGGAGCCTTGCTACGCTGATGGGCGGGATGTAAATTGCCAACAGCCACTCTGGAGAAGTGTACGGTGTGTCCTGAAACATCGAAAAAACACAGCTTGGAGCGCATAGGGCACTTCCACTCATGGGCGTATAAATTGGGAAAACTAAAAATCAGCAAGACACAGGCACCCCAAAGTTTGGGGCTGCTCTGTTGACAAGAACCTCCACTTCGTGACACCTTAAATATCCCAGGAAAGAGAAAAATGGATAAAGAAGTGGTGGTCCTTATGTACAATGGAATATCACTCAGCCATGAAATCAATGTCATAAGGCTAGTAGCAGCATGATGAGTGGTTTTAGCTACGACGATTCTAAGTGAAATAAGTCACACAGAAAAAGACACTTATCATAAGCTATCACTTATAGAGGGAATGTAAAAACCGCTACACTTGAACTGAATTACCAAACAGAACAGAGTCACACGTTTAGAAAACACACTATGGCTGCTTAACGGGAAAGGTGGGGTGGGGTGATGCGTAAAACAAGGGTTTCAAATGAGCTCAGATAGCATTCCATAAACCCAATATGTAATAGAAAGACCTACTCCTTGCTCAGTGAACTGGACTCAACACCCCCTATTCACCGCACAAGAATATATCTGACTAGTAAGAATCTTAAAACCTATGTATTGATATCTCTCTGGAAGTGAGTCAAGTGGCTGTAAAGTGGCAGAAACACAGCCGTGAAAAGCAGCTAAACCCCATTATAAAAATAAATTACTTTTAAAAACCCGTGAAACAAAGACAGTGAAAGAGAGAGAAATTCTTACAAAATTCGTTCAGGGGCTGTGATGCAAACTGGATTGACCATATCTAGACCCACAGCTGGAGGAGACATAAGGGTGGACACTCTCGGGGCTGAGAGGTTTGGTGAGGTTGGGGGAGCAAACGCAGAGCCTTTAAAGTAATACTGCCTGTTACCCATCCCATGGGTCCCAAATCTCCAGGTTCAAGGGCATCTTCCTACCTCGAAAACATGCATGAGAAACCCAGAAGGTGGTACACCGTGTGATCGGGAAAGGTTTCTAAAACGCACCTCATTTCTCATCTCCTTGTGCTCGGGTTCGCCATTCCAGCCGCTTTACTAGCAATCTCCCTCCTTGGAGAATCAGCACCTTTAACCTCCCGTTCCGTACAGCTTGCAATTTGTCCTGAGGATGAACGGGAAGAGGGGGAGCCAATGAGAGACTAGCTCTAGGTGTTGGGACAGGCACAGGTCACTCTATTTTCCCATCAGGAAGAAGAATTAACCACAGGCTCAGCCTGCCGCCCGGAAGCAGAATAGGGCCTGAGGCGATCCTGCGCTTTTGCGGCCAGCTCCCAAAAAAGCGAGTTGAAAAATGGAGCTCAGGGGCACTGCAATTCACAAACCTGCAGAGTTATAAATGATAACTCTCGTCCACAAATATATTGAGGGAAGGCAACGAAGAGGATCTGAAAGCAAGGCAGAATTGCAGGAAACAGATTTCAGGAGGTCGATTTGAATCGCCTTTAAAGCACATGAAAAGCGGCAAAACGTCGACAATGATGCCCTTGGCCAAAAAGGGCGTATGCGTTTTTTCCTGAATATATTCAGGAAAAAACGCATACGCCCTTTTTGGCCAACCAAGCAACCTGGAAAGGCAAATCAGCGCTACAAAGAAGTCTCGCTTCCCATCGGTCAAAAGGGCCATGCGGAAAAAAGTGTCAAAACCAGAAATGCAGGACAGGCCATGGAGAAATGGGAGCCTTGCTACGCTGATGGGCGGGATGTAAATTGCCAACAGCCACTCTGGAGAAGTGTACGGTGTGTCCTGAAACATCGAAAAAACACAGCTTGGAGCGCATAGGGCACTTCCACTCATGGGCGTATAAATTGGGAAAACTAAAAATCAGCAAGACACAGGCACCCCAAAGTTTGGGGCTGCTCTGTTGACAAGAACCTCCACTTCGTGACACCTTAAATATCCCAGGAAAGAGAAAAATGGATAAAGAAGTGGTGGTCCTTATGTACAATGGAATATCACTCAGCCATGAAATCAATGTCATAAGGCTAGTAGCAGCATGATGAGTGGTTTTAGCTACGACGATTCTAAGTGAAATAAGTCACACAGAAAAAGACACTTATCATAAGCTATCACTTATAGAGGGAATGTAAAAACCGCTACACTTGAACTGAATTACAAAACAGAACAGAGTCACACGTTTACAAAACACACTATGGCTGCTTAACGGGAAAGGTGGGGTAGGGTGATGCATAAAACAAGGGTTTCAAATGAGCTCAGATAGCGTTCCATAAACCCAATATGTAATAGAAAGACCTACTCCTTGCTCAGTGAACTGGACTCAACACCCCCTATTCACCGCACAAGAATATATCTGACTAGTAAGAATCTTAAAACCTATGTATTGATATCTCTCTGGAAGTGAGTCAAGTGGCTGTAAAGCGGCAGAAACACAGCCGTGAAAAGCAGCTAAACCCCATTATAAAAATAAATTACTTTTAAAAACCCGTGAAACAAAGACAGTGAAAGAGAGAGAAATTCTTACAAAATTCGTTCAGGGGCTGTGATGCAACCTGGATTGACCATATCTAGACCCACAGCTGGAGGAGACATAAGGGTGGACACTCTCGGGGCTGAGAGGTTTGGTGAGGTTGGGGGAGCAAACGCAGAGCCTTTAAAGTAATACTGCCTGTTACCCATCCCATGGGTCCCAAATCTCCAGGTTCAAGGGCATCTTCCTACCTCGAAAACATGCATGAGAAACCCAGAAGGTGGTACACCGTGTGATCGGGAAAGGTTTCTAAAACGCACCTCATTTCTCATCTCCTTGTGCTCGGGTTCGCCATTCCAGCCGCTTTACTAGCAATCTCCCTCCTTGGAGAATCAGCACCTTTAACCTCCCGTTCCGTACAGCTTGCAATTTGTCCTGAGGATGAACGGGAAGAGGGGGAGCCAATGAGAGACTAGCTCTAGGTGTTGGGACAGGCACAGGTCACTCTATTTTCCCATCAGGAAGAAGAATTAACCACAGGCTCAGCCTGCCGCCCGGAAGCACAATAGGGCCTGAGGCGATCCTGCGCTTTTGCGGCCAGCTCCCAAAAAAGCGAGTTGAAAAATGGAGCTCAGGGGCACTGCAATTCACAAACCTGCAGAGTTATAAATGATAACTCTCGTCCACAAATATATTGAGGGAAGGCAACGAAGAGGATCTGAAAGCAAGGCAGAATTGCAGGAAACAGATTTCAGGAGGTCGATTCGAATCGCCTTTAAAGCACATGAAAAGCGGCAAAACCTCGACAATGATGCCCTTGGCCAAAAAGGGCGTATGCGTTTTTTCCTGAATATATTCAGGAAAAAACGCATACGCCCTTTTTGGCCAACCAAGCAACCTGGAAAGGCAAATCAGCGCTACAAAGAAGTCTCGCTTCCCATCGGTCAAAAGGGCCATGCGGAAAAAAGTGTCAAAACCAGAAATGCAGGACAGGCCATGGAGAAATGGGAGCCTTGCTACGCTGATGGGCGGGATGTAAATTGCCAACAGCCACTCTGGAGAAGTGTACGGTGTGTCCTGAAACATCGAAAAAACACAGCTTGGAGCGCATAGGGCACTTCCACTCATGGGCGTATAAATTGGGAAAACTAAAAATCAGCAAGACACAGGCACCCCAAAGTTTGGGGCTGCTCTGTTGACAAGAACCTCCACTTCGTGACACCTTAAATATCCCAGGAAAGAGAAAAATGGATAAAGAAGTGGTGGTCCTTATGTACAATGGAATATCACTCAGCCATGAAATCAATGTCATAAGGCTAGTAGCAGCATGATGAGTGGTTTTAGCTACGACGATTCTAAGTGAAATAAGTCACACAGAAAAAGACACTTATCATAAGCTATCACTTATAGAGGGAATGTAAAAACCGCTACACTTGAACTGAATTACCAAACAGAACAGAGTCACACGTTTAGAAAACACACTATGGCTGCTTATCGGGAAAGGTGGGGTGGGGTGATGCGTAAAACAAGGGTTTCAAATGAGCTCAGATAGCGTTCCATAAACCCAATATGTAATAGAAAGACCTACTCCTTGCTCAGTGAACTGGACTCAACACCCCCTATTCACCGCACAAGAATATATCTGACTAGTAAGAATCTTAAAACCTATGTATTGATATCTCTCTGGAAGTGAGTCAAGTGGCTGTAAAGCGGCAGAAACACAGCCGTGAAAAGCAGCTAAACCCCATTATAAAAATAAATTACTTTTAAAAACCCGTGAAACAAAGACAGTGAAAGAGAGAGAAATTCTTACAAAATTCGTTCAGGGGCTGTGATGCAACCTGGATTGACCATATCTAGACCCACAGCTGGAGGAGACATAAGGGTGGACACTCTCGGGGCTGAGAGGTTTGGTGAGGTTGGGGGAGCAAACGTAGAGCCTTTAAAGTAATACTGCCTGTTACCCATCCCATGGGTCCCAAATCTCCAGGTTCAAGGGCATCTTCCTACCTCGAAAACATGCATGAGAAACCCAGAAGGTGGTACACCGTGTGATCGGGAAAGGTTTCTAAAACGCACCTCATTTCTCATCTCCTTGTGCTCGGGTTCGCCATTCCAGCCGCTTTACTAGCAATCTCCCTCCTTGGAGAATCAGCACCTTTAACCTCCCGTTCCGTACAGCTTGCAATTTGTCCTGAGGATGAACGGGAAGAGGGGGAGCCAATGAGAGACTAGCTCTAGGTGTTGGGACAGGCACAGGTCACTCTATTTTCCCATCAGGAAGAAGAATTAACCACAGGCTCAGCCTGCCGCCCGGAAGCAGAATAGGGCCTGAGGCGATCGTGCGCTTTTGCGGCCAGCTCCCAAAAAAGCGAGTTGAAAAATGGAGCTCAGGGGCACTGCAATTCACAAACCTGCAGAGTTATAAATGATAACTCTCGTCCACAAATATATTGAGGGAAGGCAACGAAGAGGATCTGAAAGCAAGGCAGAATTGCAGGAAACAGATTTCAGGAGGTCGATTCGAATCGCCTTTAAAGCACATGAAAAGCGGCAAAACGTCGACAATGATGCCCTTGGCCAAAAAGGGCGTATGCGTTTTTTCCTGAATATATTCAGGAAAAAACGCATACGCCCTTTTTGGCCAACCAAGCAACCTGGAAAGGCAAATCAGCGCTACAAAGAAGTCTCGCTTCCCATCGGTCAAAAGGGCCATGCGGAAAAAAGTGTCAAAACCAGAAATGCAGAACAGGCCATGGAGAAATGGGAGCCTTGCTACGCTGATGGGCGGGATGTAAATTGCCAACAGCCACTCTGGAGAAGTGTACGGTGTGTCCTGAAACATCGAAAAAACACAGCTTAGAGCGCATAGGGCACTTCCACTCATGGGCGTATAAATTGGGAAAACTAAAAATCAGCAAGACACAGGCACCCCAAAGTTTGGGGCTGCTCTGTTGACAAGAACCTCCACTTCGTGACACCTCAAATATCCCAGGAAAGAGAAAAATGGATAAAGAAGTGGTGGTCCTTATGTACAATGGAATATCACTCAGCCATGAAATCAATGTCATAAGGCTAGTAGCAGCATGATGAGTGGTTTTAGCTACGACGATTCTAAGTGAAATAAGTCACACAGAAAAAGACACTTATCATAAGCTATCACTTATAGAGGGAATGTAAAAACCGCTACACTTGAACTGAATTACCAAACAGAACAGAGTCACACGTTTAGAAAACACACTATGGCTGCTTAACGGGAAAGGTGGGGTGGGGTGATGCATAAAACAAGGGTTTCAAATGAGCTCAGATAGCGTTCCATAAACCCAATATGTAATAGAAAGACCTACTCCTTGCTCAGTGAACTGGACTCAACACCCCCTATTCACTGCACAAGAATATATCTGACTAGTAAGAATCTTAAAACCTATGTATTGATATCTCTCTGGAAGTGAGTCAAGTGGCTGTAAAGCGGCAGAAACACAGCCGTGAAAAGCAGCTAAACCCCATTATAAAAATAAATTACTTTTAAAAACCCGTGAAACAAAGACAGTGAAAGAGAGAGAAATTCTTACAAAATTCGTTCAGGGGCTGTGATGCAACCTGGATTGACCATATCTAGACCCACAGCTGGAGGAGACATAAGGGTGGACACTCTCGGGGCTGAGAGGTTTGGTGAGGTTGGGGGAGCAAACGCAGAGCCTTTAAAGTAATACTGCCTGTTACCCATCCCATGGGTCCCAAATCTCCAGGTTCAAGGGCATCTTCCTACCTCGAAAACATGCATGAGAAACCCAGAAGGTGGTACACCGTGTGATCGGGAAAGGTTTCTAAAACGCACCTCATTTCTCATCTCCTTGTGCTCGGGTTCGCCATTCCAGCCGCTTTACTAGCAATCTCCCTCCTTGGAGAATCAGCACCTTTAACCTCCCGTTCCGTACAGCTTGCAATTTGTCCTGAGGATGAACGGGAAGAGGGGGAGCCAATGAGAGACTAGCTCTAGGTGTTGGGACAGGCACAGGTCACTCTATTTTCCCATCAGGAAGAAGAATTAACCACAGGCTCAGCCTGCCGCCCGGAAGCAGAATAGGGCCTGAGGCGATCCTGCGCTTTTGCGGCCAGCTCCCAAAAAAGCGAGTTGAAAAATGGAGCTCAGGGGCACTGCAATTCACAAACCTGCAGAGTTATAAATGATAACTCTCGTCCACAAATATATTGAGGGAAGGCAACGAAGAGGATCTGAAAGCAAGGCAGAATTGCAGGAAACAGATTTCAGGAGGTCGATTCGAATCGCCTTTAAAGCACATGAAAAGCGGCAAAACGTCGACAATGATGCCCTTGGCCAAAAAGGGCGTATGCGTTTTTTCCTGAATATATTCAGGAAAAAACGCATACGCCCTTTTTGGCCAACCAAGCAACCTGGAAAGGCAAATCAGCGCTACAAAGAAGTCTCGCTTCCCATCGGTCAAAAGGGCCATGCGGAAAAAAGTGTCAAAACCAGAAATGCAGGACAGGCCATGGAGAAATGGGAGCCTTGCTACGCTGATGGGCGGGATGTAAATTGCCAACAGCCACTCTGGAGAAGTGTACGGTGTGTCCTGAAACATCGAAAAAACACAGCTTGGAGCGCATAGGGCACTTCCACTCATGGGCGTATAAATTGGGAAAACTAAAAATCAGCAAGACACAGGCACCCCAAAGTTTGGGGCTGCTCTGTTGACAAGAACCTCCACTTCGTGACACCTTAAATATCCCAGGAAAGACAAAAATGGATAAAGAAGTGGTGGTCCTTATGTACAATGGAATATCACTCAGCCATGAAATCAATGTCATAAGGCTAGTAGCAGCATGATGAGTGGTTTTAGCTACGACGATTCTAAGTGAAATAAGTCACACAGAAAAAGACACTTATCATAAGCTATCACTTATAGAGGGAATGTAAAAACCGCTACACTTGAACTGAATTACCAAACAGAACAGAGTCACACGTTTAGAAAACACACTATGGCTGCTTATCGGGAAAGGTGGGGTGGGGTGATGCGTAAAACAAGGGTTTCAAATGAGCTCAGATAGCGTTCCATAAACCCAATATGTAATAGAAAGACCTACTCCTTGCTCAGTGAACTGGACTCAACACCCCCTATTCACCGCACAAGAATATATCTGACTAGTAAGAATCTTAAAACCTATGTATTGATATCTCTCTGGAAGTGAGTCAAGTGGCTGTAAAGCGGCAGAAACACAGCCGTGAAAAGCAGCTAAACCCCATTATAAAAATAAATTACTTTTAAAAACCCGTGAAACAAAGACAGTGAAAGAGAGAGAAATTCTTACAAAATTCGTTCAGGGGCTGTGATGCAACCTGGATTGACCATATCTAGACCCACAGCTGGAGGAGACATAAGGGTGGACACTCTCGGGGCTGAGAGGTTTGGTGAGGTTGGGGGAGCAAACGTAGAGCCTTTAAAGTAATACTGCCTGTTACCCATCCCATGGGTCCCAAATCTCCAGGTTCAAGGGCATCTTCCTACCTCGAAAACATGCATGAGAAACCCAGAAGGTGGTACACCGTGTGATCGGGAAAGGTTTCTAAAACGCACCTCATTTCTCATCTCCTTGTGCTCGGGTTCGCCATTCCAGCCGCTTTACTAGCAATCTCCCTCCTTGGAGAATCAGCACCTTTAACCTCCCGTTCCGTACAGCTTGCAATTTGTCCTGAGGATGAACGGGAAGAGGGGGAGCCAATGAGAGACTAGCTCTAGGTGTTGGGACAGGCACAGGTCACTCTATTTTCCCATCAGGAAGAAGAATTAACCACAGGCTCAGCCTGCCGCCCGGAAGCAGAATAGGGCCTGAGGCGATCCTGCGCTTTTGCGGCCAGCTCCCAAAAAAGCGAGTTGAAAAATGGAGCTCAGGGGCACTGCAATTCACAAACCTGCAGAGTTATAAATGATAACTCTCGTCCACAAATATATTGAGGGAAGGCAACGAAGAGGATCTGAAAGCAAGGCAGAATTGCAGGAAACAGATTTCAGGAGGTCGATTCGAATCGCCTTTAAAGCACATGAAAAGCGGCAAAACGTCGACAATGATGCCCTTGGCCAAAAAGGGCGTATGCGTTTTTTCCTGAATATATTCAGGAAAAAACGCATACGCCCTTTTTGGCCAACCAAGCAACCTGGAAAGGCAAATCAGCGCTACAAAGAAGTCTCGCTTCCCATCGGTCAAAAGGGCCATGCGGAAAAAAGTGTCAAAACCAGAAATGCAGAACAGGCCATGGAGAAATGGGAGCCTTGCTACGCTGATGGGCGGGATGTAAATTGCCAACAGCCACTCTGGAGAAGTGTACGGTGTGTCCTGAAACATCGAAAAAACACAGCTTAGAGCGCATAGGGCACTTCCACTCATGGGCGTATAAATTGGGAAAACTAAAAATCAGCAAGACACAGGCACCCCAAAGTTTGGGGCTGCTCTGTTGACAAGAACCTCCACTTCGTGACACCTCAAATATCCCAGGAAAGAGAAAAATGGATAAAGAAGTGGTGGTCCTTATGTACAATGGAATATCACTCAGCCATGAAATCAATGTCATAAGGCTAGTAGCAGCATGATGAGTGGTTTTAGCTACGACGATTCTAAGTGAAATAAGTCACACAGAAAAAGACACTTATCATAAGCTATCACTTATAGAGGGAATGTAAAAACCGCTACACTTGAACTGAATTACCAAACAGAACAGAGTCACACGTTTAGAAAACACACTATGGCTGCTTAACGGGAAAGGTGGGGTGGGGTGATGCATAAAACAAGGGTTTCAAATGAGCTCAGATAGCGTTCCATAAACCCAATATGTAATAGAAAGACCTACTCCTTGCTCAGTGAACTGGACTCAACACCCCCTATTCACTGCACAAGAATATATCTGACTAGTAAGAATCTTAAAACCTATGTATTGATATCTCTCTGGAAGTGAGTCAAGTGGCTGTAAAGCGGCAGAAACACAGCCGTGAAAAGCAGCTAAACCCCATTATAAAAATAAATTACTTTTAAAAACCCGTGAAACAAAGACAGTGAAAGAGAGAGAAATTCTTACAAAATTCGTTCAGGGGCTGTGATGCAACCTGGATTGACCATATCTAGACCCACAGCTGGAGGAGACATAAGGGTGGACACTCTCGGGGCTGAGAGGTTTGGTGAGGTTGGGGGAGCAAACGCAGAGCCTTTAAAGTAATACTGCCTGTTACCCATCCCATGGGTCCCAAATCTCCAGGTTCAAGGGCATCTTCCTACCTCGAAAACATGCATGAGAAACCCAGAAGGTGGTACACCGTGTGATCGGGAAAGGTTTCTAAAACGCACCTCATTTCTCATCTCCTTGTGCTCGGGTTCGCCATTCCAGCCGCTTTACTAGCAATCTCCCTCCTTGGAGAATCAGCACCTTTAACCTCCCGTTCCGTACAGCTTGCAATTTGTCCTGAGGATGAACGGGAAGAGGGGGAGCCAATGAGAGACTAGCTCTAGGTGTTGGGACAGGCACAGGTCACTCTATTTTCCCATCAGGAAGAAGAATTAACCACAGGCTCAGCCTGCCGCCCGGAAGCACAATAGGGCCTGAGGCGATCCTGCGCTTTTGCGGCCAGCTCCCAAAAAAGCGAGTTGAAAAATGGAGCTCAGGGGCACTGCAATTCACAAACCTGCAGAGTTATAAATGATAACTCTCGTCCACAAATATATTGAGGGAAGGCAACGAAGAGGATCTGAAAGCAAGGCAGAATTGCAGGAAACAGATTTCAGGAGGTCGATTCGAATCGCCTTTAAAGCACATGAAAAGCGGCAAAACCTCGACAATGATGCCCTTGGCCAAAAAGGGCGTATGCGTTTTTTCCTGAATATATTCAGGAAAAAACGCATACGCCCTTTTTGGCCAACCAAGCAACCTGGAAAGGCAAATCAGCGCTACAAAGAAGTCTCGCTTCCCATCGGTCAAAAGGGCCATGCGGAAAAAAGTGTCAAAACCAGAAATGCAGGACAGGCCATGGAGAAATGGGAGCCTTGCTACGCTGATGGGCGGGATGTAAATTGCCAACAGCCACTCTGGAGAAGTGTACGGTGTGTCCTGAAACATCGAAAAAACACAGCTTGGAGCGCATAGGGCACTTCCACTCATGGGCGTATAAATTGGGAAAACTAAAAATCAGCAAGACACAGGCACCCCAAAGTTTGGGGCTGCTCTGTTGACAAGAACCTCCACTTCGTGACACCTTAAATATCCCAGGAAAGAGAAAAATGGATAAAGAAGTGGTGGTCCTTATGTACAATGGAATATCACTCAGCCATGAAATCAATGTCATAAGGCTAGTAGCAGCATGATGAGTGGTTTTAGCTACGACGATTCTAAGTGAAATAAGTCACACAGAAAAAGACACTTATCATAAGCTATCACTTATAGAGGGAATGTAAAAACCGCTACACTTGAACTGAATTACCAAACAGAACAGAGTCACACGTTTAGAAAACACACTATGGCTGCTTAACGGGAAAGGTGGGGTGGGGTGATGCGTAAAACAAGGGTTTCAAATGAGCTCAGATAGCGTTCCATAAACCCAATATGTAATAGAAAGACCTACTCCTTGCTCAGTGAACTGGACTCAACACCCCCTATTCACCGCACAAGAATATATCTGACTAGTAAGAATCTTAAAACCTATGTATTGATATCTCTCTGGAAGTGAGTCAAGTGGCTGTAAAGCGGCAGAAACACAGCCGTGAAAAGCAGCTAAACCCCATTATAAAAATAAATTACTTTTAAAAACCCGTGAAACAAAGACAGTGAAAGAGAGAGAAATTCTTACAAAATTCGTTCAGGGGCTGTGATGCAACCTGGATTGACCATATCTAGACCCACAGCTGGAGGAGACATAAGGGTGGACACTCTCGGGGCTGAGAGGTTTGGTGAGGTTGGGGGAGCAAACGTAGAGCCTTTAAAGTAATACTGCCTGTTACCCATCCCATGGGTCCCAAATCTCCAGGTTCAAGGGCATCTTCCTACCTCGAAAACATGCATGAGAAACCCAAAAGGTGGTACACCGTGTGATCGGGAAAGGTTTCTAAAACGCACCTCATTTCTCATCTCCTTGTGCTCGGGTTCGCCATTCCAGCCGCTTTACTAGCAATCTCCCTCCTTGGAGAATCAGCACCTTTAACCTCCCGTTCCGTACAGCTTGCAATTTGTCCTGAGGATGAACGGGAAGAGGGGGAGCCAATGAGAGACTAGCTCTAGGTGTTGGGACAGGCACAGGTCACTCTATTTTCCCATCAGGAAGAAGAATTAACCACAGGCTCAGCCTGCCGCCCGGAAGCAGAATAGGGCCTGAGGCGATCCTGCGCTTTTGCGGCCAGCTCCCAAAAAAGCGAGTTGAAAAATGGAGCTCAGGGGCACTGCAATTCACAAACCTGCAGAGTTATAAATGATAACTCTCGTCCACAAATATATTGAGGGAAGGCAACGAAGAGGATCTGAAAGCAAGGCAGAATTGCAGGAAACAGATTTCAGGAGGTCGATTCGAATCGCCTTTAAAGCACATGAAAAGCGGCAAAACGTCGACAATGATGCCCTTGGCCAAAAAGGGCGTATGCGTTTTTTCCTGAATATATTCAGGAAAAAACGCATACGCCCTTTTTGGCCAACCAAGCAACCTGGAAAGGCAAATCAGCGCTACAAAGAAGTCTCGCTTCCCATCGGTCAAAAGGGCCATGCGGAAAAAAGTGTCAAAACCAGAAATGCAGAACAGGCCATGGAGAAATGGGAGCCTTGCTACGCTGATGGGCGGGATGTAAATTGCCAACAGCCACTCTGGAGAAGTGTACGGTGTGTCCTGAAACATCGAAAAAACACAGCTTAGAGCGCATAGGGCACTTCCACTCATGGGCGTATAAATTGGGAAAACTAAAAATCAGCAAGACACAGGCACCCCAAAGTTTGGGGCTGCTCTGTTGACAAGAACCTCCACTTCGTGACACCTCAAATATCCCAGGAAAGAGAAAAATGGATAAAGAAGTGGTGGTCCTTATGTACAATGGAATATCACTCAGCCATGAAATCAATGTCATAAGGCTAGTAGCAGCATGATGAGTGGTTTTAGCTACGACGATTCTAAGTGAAATAAGTCACACAGAAAAAGACACTTATCATAAGCTATCACTTATAGAGGGAATGTAAAAACCGCTACACTTGAACTGAATTACCAAACAGAACAGAGTCACACGTTTAGAAAACACACTATGGCTGCTTAACGGGAAAGGTGGGGTGGGGTGATGCATAAAACAAGGGTTTCAAATGAGCTCAGATAGCGTTCCATAAACCCAATATGTAATAGAAAGACCTACTCCTTGCTCAGTGAACTGGACTCAACACCCCCTATTCACTGCACAAGAATATATCTGACTAGTAAGAATCTTAAAACCTATGTATTGATATCTCTCTGGAAGTGAGTCAAGTGGCTGTAAAGCGGCAGAAACACAGCCGTGAAAAGCAGCTAAACCCCATTATAAAAATAAATTACTTTTAAAAACCCGTGAAACAAAGACAGTGAAAGAGAGAGAAATTCTTACAAAATTCGTTCAGGGGCTGTGATGCAACCTGGATTGACCATATCTAGACCCACAGCTGGAGGAGACATAAGGGTGGACACTCTCGGGGCTGAGAGGTTTGGTGAGGTTGGGGGAGCAAACGCAGAGCCTTTAAAGTAATACTGCCTGTTACCCATCCCATGGGTCCCAAATCTCCAGGTTCAAGGGCATCTTCCTACCTCGAAAACATGCATGAGAAACCCAGAAGGTGGTACACCGTGTGATCGGGAAAGGTTTCTAAAACGCACCTCATTTCTCATCTCCTTGTGCTCGGGTTCGCCATTCCAGCCGCTTTACTAGCAATCTCCCTCCTTGGAGAATCAGCACCTTTAACCTCCCGTTCCGTACAGCTTGCAATTTGTCCTGAGGATGAACGGGAAGAGGGGGAGCCAATGAGAGACTAGCTCTAGGTGTTGGGACAGGCACAGGTCACTCTATTTTCCCATCAGGAAGAAGAATTAACCACAGGCTCAGCCTGCCGCCCGGAAGCAGAATAGGGCCTGAGGCGATCGTGCGCTTTTGCGGCCAGCTCCCAAAAAAGCGAGTTGAAAAATGGAGCTCAGGGGCACTGCAATTCACAAACCTGCAGAGTTATAAATGATAACTCTCGTCCACAAATATATTGAGGGAAGGCAACGAAGAGGATCTGAAAGCAAGGCAGAATTGCAGGAAACAGATTTCAGGAGGTCGATTCGAATCGCCTTTAAAGCACATGAAAAGCGGCAAAACGTCGACAATGATACCCTTGGCCAAAAAGGGCGTATGCGTTTTTTCCTGAATATATTCAGGAAAAAACGCATAAGCCCTTTTTGGCCAACCAAGCAACCTGGAAAGGCAAATCAGCGCTACAAAGAAGTCTCGCTTCCCATCGGTCAAAAGGGCCATGCGGAAAAAAGTGTCAAAACCAGAAATGCAGGACAGGCCATGGAGAAATGGGAGCCTTGCTACGCTGATGGGCGGGATGTAAATTGCCAACAGCCACTCTGGAGAAGTGTACGGTGTGTCCTGAAACATCGAAAAAACACAGCTTGGAGCGCATAGGGCACTTCCACTCATGGGCGTATAAATTGGGAAAACTAAAAATCAGCAAGACACAGGCACCCCAAAGTTTGGGGCTGCTCTGTTGACAAGAACCTCCACTTCGTGACACCTTAAATATCCCAGGAAAGAGAAAAATGGATAAAGAAGTGGTGGTCCTTATGTACAATGGAATATCACTCAGCCATGAAATCAATGTCATAAGGCTAGTAGCAGCATGATGAGTGGTTTTAGCTACGACGATTCTAAGTGAAATAAGTCACACAGAAAAAGACACTTATCATAAGCTATCACTTATAGAGGGAATGTAAAAACCGCTACACTTGAACTGAATTACCAAACAGAACAGAGTCACACGTTTAGAAAACACACTATGGCTGCTTAACGGGAAAGGTGGGGTGGGGTGATGCGTAAAACAAGGGTTTCAAATGAGCTCAGATAGCGTTCCATAAACCCAATATGTAATAGAAAGACCTACTCCTTGCTCAGTGAACTGGACTCAACACCCCCTATTCACCGCACAAGAATATATCTGACTAGTAAGAATCTTAAAACCTATGTATTGATATCTCTCTGGAAGTGAGTCAAGTGGCTGTAAAGCGGCAGAAACCCAGCCGTGAAAAGCAGCTAAACCCCATTATAAAAATAAATTACTTTTAAAAACCCGTGAAACAAAGACAGTGAAAGAGAGAGAAATTCTTACAAAATTCGTTCAGGGGCTGTGATGCAACCTGGATTGACCATATCTAGACCCACAGCTGGAGGAGACATAAGGGTGGACACTCTCGGGGCTGAGAGGTTTGGTGAGGTTGGGGGAGCAAACGCAGAGCCTTTAAAGTAATACTGCCTGTTACCCATCCCATGGGTCCCAAATCTCCAGGTTCAAGGGCATCTTCCTACCTCGAAAACATGCATGAGAAACCCAGAAGGTGGTACACCGTGTGATCGGGAAAGGTTTCTAAAACGCACCTCATTTCTCATCTCCTTGTGCTCGGGTTCGCCATTCCAGCCGCTTTACTAGCAATCTCCCTCCTTGGAGAATCAGCACCTTTAACCTCCCGTTCCGTACAGCTTGCAATTTGTCCTGAGGATGAACGGGAAGAGGGGGAGCCAATGAGAGACTAGCTCTAGGTGTTGGGACAGGCACAGGTCACTCTATTTTCCCATCAGGAAGAAGAATTAACCACAGGCTCAGCCTGCCGCCCGGAAGCAGAATAGGGCCTGAGGCGATCCTGCGCTTTTGCGGCCAGCTCCCAAAAAAGCGAGTTGAAAAATGGAGCTCAGGGGCACTGCAATTCACAAACCTGCAGAGTTATAAATGATAACTCTCGTCCACAAATATATTGAGGGAAGGCAACGAAGAGGATCTGAAAGCAAGGCAGAATTGCAGGAAACAGATTTCAGGAGGTCGATTCGAATCGCCTTTAAAGCACATGAAAAGCGGCAAAACGTCGACAATGATGCCCTTGGCCAAAAAGGGCGTATGCGTTTTTTCCTGAATATATTCAGGAAAAAACGCATACGCCCTTTTTGGCCAACCAAGCAACCTGGAAAGGCAAATCAGCGCTACAAAGAAGTCTCGCTTCCCATCGGTCAAAAGGGCCATGCGGAAAAAAGTGTCAAAACCAGAAATGCAGGACAGGCCATGGAGAAATGGGAGCCTTGCTACGCTGATGGGCGGGATGTAAATTGCCAACAGCCACTCTGGAGAAGTGTACGGTGTGTCCTGAAACATCGAAAAAACACAGCTTGGAGCGCATAGGGCACTTCCACTCATGGGCGTATAAATTGGGAAAACTAAAAATCAGCAAGACACAGGCACCCCAAAGTTTGGGGCTGCTCTGTTGACAAGAACCTCCACTTCGTGACACCTTAAATATCCCAGGAAAGAGAAAAATGGATAAAGAAGTGGTGGTCCTTATGTACAATGGAATATCACTCAGCCATGAAATCAATGTCATAAGGCTAGTAGCAGCATGATGAGTGGTTTTAGCTACGACGATTCTAAGTGAAATAAGTCACACAGAAAAAGACACTTATCATAAGCTATCACTTATAGAGGGAATGTAAAAACCGCTACACTTGAACTGAATTACCAAACAGAACAGAGTCACACGTTTAGAAAACACACTATGGCTGCTTAACGGGAAAGGTGGGGTGGGGTGATGCGTAAAACAAGGGTTTCAAATGAGCTCAGATAGCGTTCCATAAACCCAATATGTAATAGAAAGACCTACTCCTTGCTCAGTGAACTGGACTCAACACCCCCTATTCACCGCACAAGAATATATCTGACTAGTAAGAATCTTAAAACCTATGTATTGATATCTCTCTGGAAGTGAGTCAAGTGGCTGTAAAGCGGCAGAAACACAGCCGTGAAAAGCAGCTAAACCCCATTATAAAAATAAATTACTTTTAAAAACCCGTGAAACAAAGACAGTGAAAGAGAGAGAAATTCTTACAAAATTCGTTCAGGGGCTGTGATGCAACCTGGATTGACCATATCTAGACCCACAGCTGGAGGAGACATAAGGGTGGACACTCTCGGGGCTGAGAGGTTTGGTGAGGTTGGGGGAGCAAACGCAGAGCCTTTAAAGTAATACTGCCTGTTACCCATCCCATGGGTCCCAAATCTCCAGGTTCAAGGGCATCTTCCTACCTCGAAAACATGCATGAGAAACCCAGAAGGTGGTACACCGTGTGATCGGGAAAGGTTTCTAAAACACACCTCATTTCTCATCTCCTTGTGCTCGGGTTCGCCATTCCAGCCGCTTTACTAGCAATCTCCCTCCTTGGAGAATCAGCACCTTTAACCTCCCGTTCCGTACAGCTTGCAATTTGTCCTGAGGATGAACGGGAAGAGGGGGAGCCAATGAGAGACTAGCTCTAGGTGTTGGGACAGGCACAGGTCACTCTATTTTCCCATCAGGAAGAAGAATTAACCACAGGCTCAGCCTGCCGCCCGGAAGCAGAATAGGGCCTGAGGCGATCCTGCGCTTTTGCGGCCAGCTCCCAAAAAAGCGAGTTGAAAAATGGAGCTCAGGGGCACTGCAATTCACAAACCTGCAGAGTTATAAATGATAACTCTCGTCCACAAATATATTGAGGGAAGGCAACGAAGAGGATCTGAAAGCAAGGCAGAATTGCAGGAAACAGATTTCAGGAGGTCGATTCGAATCGCCTTTAAAGCACATGAAAAGCGGCAAAACGTCGACAATGATGCCCTTGGCCAAAAAGGGCGTATGCGTTTTTTCCTGAATATATTCAGGAAAAAACGCATACGCCCTTTTTGGCCAACCAAGCAACCTGGAAAGGCAAATCAGCGCTACAAAGAAGTCTCGCTTCCCATCGGTCAAAAGGGCCATGCGGAAAAAAGTGTCAAAACCAGAAATGCAGGACAGGCCATGGAGAAATGGGAGCCTTGCTACGCTGATGGGCGGGATGTAAATTGCCAACAGCCACTCTGGAGAAGTGTACGGTGTGTCCTGAAACATCGAAAAAACACAGCTTGGAGCGCATAGGGCACTTCCACTCATGGGCGTATAAATTGGGAAAACTAAAAATCAGCAAGACACAGGCACCCCAAAGTTTGGGGCTGCTCTGTTGACAAGAACCTCCACTTCGTGACACCTTAAATATCCCAGGAAAGACAAAAATGGATAAAGAAGTGGTGGTCCTTATGTACAATGGAATATCACTCAGCCATGAAATCAATGTCATAAGGCTAGTAGCAGCATGATGAGTGGTTTTAGCTACGACGATTCTAAGTGAAATAAGTCACAGAGAAAAAGACACTTATCATAAGCTATCACTTATAGAGGGAATGTAAAAACCGCTACACTTGAACTGAATTACCAAACAGAACAGAGTCACACGTTTAGAAAACACACTATGGCTGCTTAACGGGAAAGGTGGGGTGGGGTGATGCGTAAAACAAGGGTTTCAAATGAGCTCAGATAGCGTTCCATAAACCCAATATGTAATAGAAAGACCTACTCCTTGCTCAGTGAACTGGACTCAACACCCCCTATTCACCGCACAAGAATATATCTGACTAGTAAGAATCTTAAAACCTATGTATTGATATCTCTCTGGAAGTGAGTCAAGTGGCTGTAAAGCGGCAGAAACACAGCCGTGAAAAGCAGCTAAACCCCATTATAAAAATAAATTACTTTTAAAAACCCGTGAAACAAAGACAGTGAAAGAGAGAGAAATTCTTACAAAATTCGTTCAGGGGCTGTGATGCAACCTGGATTGACCATATCTAGACCCACAGCTGGAGGAGACATAAGGGTGGACACTCTCGGGGCTGAGAGGTTTGGTGAGGTTGGGGGAGCAAACGCAGAGCCTTTAAAGTAATACTGCCTGTTACCCATCCCATGGGTCCCAAATCTCCAGGTTCAAGGGCATCTTCCTACCTCGAAAACATGCATGAGAAACCCAGAAGGTGGTACACCGTGTGATCGGGAAAGGTTTCTAAAACGCACCTCATTTCTCATCTCCTTGTGCTCGGGTTCGCCATTCCAGCCGCTTTACTAGCAATCTCCCTCCTTGGAGAATCAGCACCTTTAACCTCCCGTTCCGTACAGCTTGCAATTTGTCCTGAGGATGAACGGGAAGAGGGGGAGCCAATGAGAGACTAGCTCTAGGTGTTGGGACAGGCACAGGTCACTCTATTTTCCCATCAGGAAGAAGAATTAACCACAGGCTCAGCCTGCCGCCCGGAAGCAGAATAGGGCCTGAGGCGATCCTGCGCTTTTGCGGCCAGCTCCCAAAAAAGCGAGTTGAAAAATGGAGCTCATGGGCACTGCAATTCACAAACCTGCAGAGTTATAAATGATAACTCTCGTCCACAAATATATTGAGGGAAGGCAACGAAGAGGATCTGAAAGCAAGGCAGAATTGCAGGAAACAGATTTCAGGAGGTCGATTCGAATCGCCTTTAAAGCACATGAAAAGCGGCAAAACGTCGACAATGATGCCCTTGGCCAAAAAGGGCGTATGCGTTTTTTCCTGAATATATTCAGGAAAAAACGCATACGCCCTTTTTGGCCAACCAAGCAACCTGGAAAGGCAAATCAGCGCTACAAAGAAGTCTCGCTTCCCATCGGTCAAAAGGGCCATGCGGAAAAAAGTGTCAAAACCAGAAATGCAGGACAGGCCATGGAGAAATGGGAGCCTTGCTACGCTGATGGGCGGGATGTAAATTGCCAACAGCCACTCTGGAGAAGTGTACGGTGTGTCCTGAAACATCGAAAAAACACAGCTTGGAGCGCATAGGGCACTTCCACTCATGGGCGTATAAATTGGGAAAACTAAAAATCAGCAAGACACAGGCACCCCAAAGTTTGGGGCTGCTCTGTTGACAAGAACCTCCACTTCGTGACACCTTAAATATCCCAGGAAAGAGAAAAATGGATAAAGAAGTGGTGGTCCTTATGTACAATGGAATATCACTCAGCCATGAAATCAATGTCATAAGGCTAGTAGCAGCATGATGAGTGGTTTTAGCTACGACGATTCTAAGTGAAATAAGTCACACAGAAAAAGACACTTATCATAAGCTATCACTTATAGAGGGAATGTAAAAACCGCTACACTTGAACTGAATTACCAAACAGAACAGAGTCACACGTTTAGAAAACACACTATGGCTGCTTAACGGGAAAGGTGGGGTGGGGTGATGCGTAAAACAAGGGTTTCAAATGAGCTCAGATAGCGTTCCATAAACCCAATATGTAATAGAAAGACCTACTCCTTGCTCAGTGAACTGGACTCAACACCCCCTATTCACCGCACAAGAATATATCTGACTAGTAAGAATCTTAAAACCTATGTATTGATATCTCTCTGGAAGTGAGTCAAGTGGCTGTAAAGCGGCAGAAACACAGCCGTGAAAAGCAGCTAAACCCCATTATAAAAATAAATTACTTTTAAAAACCCGTGAAACAAAGACAGTGAAAGAGAGAGAAATTCTTACAAAATTCGTTCAGGGGCTGTGATGCAACCTGGATTGACCATATCTAGACCCACAGCTGGAGGAGACATAAGGGTGGACACTCTCGGGGCTGAGAGGTTTGGTGAGGTTGGGGGAGCAAACGCAGAGCCTTTAAAGTAATACTGCCTGTTACCCATCCCATGGGTCCCAAATCTCCAGGTTCAAGGGCATCTTCCTACCTCGAAAACATGCATGAGAAACCCAGAAGGTGGTACACCGTGTGATCGGGAAAGGTTTCTAAAACACACCTCATTTCTCATCTCCTTGTGCTCGGGTTCGCCATTCCAGCCGCTTTACTAGCAATCTCCCTCCTTGGAGAATCAGCACCTTTAACCTCCCGTTCCGTACAGCTTGCAATTTGTCCTGAGGATGAACGGGAAGAGGGGGAGCCAATGAGAGACTAGCTCTAGGTGTTGGGACAGGCACAGGTCACTCTATTTTCCCATCAGGAAGAAGAATTAACCACAGGCTCAGCCTGCCGCCCGGAAGCAGAATAGGGCCTGAGGCGATCCTGCGCTTTTGCGGCCAGCTCCCAAAAAAGCGAGTTGAAAAATGGAGCTCAGGGGCACTGCAATTCACAAACCTGCAGAGTTATAAATGATAACTCTCGTCCACAAATATATTGAGGGAAGGCAACGAAGAGGATCTGAAAGCAAGGCAGAATTGCAGGAAACAGATTTCAGGAGGTCGATTCGAATCGCCTTTAAAGCACATGAAAAGCGGCAAAACGTCGACAATGATGCCCTTGGCCAAAAAGGGCGTATGCGTTTTTTCCTGAATATATTCAGGAAAAAACGCATACGCCCTTTTTGGCCAACCAAGCAACCTGGAAAGGCAAATCAGCGCTACAAAGAAGTCTCGCTTCCCATCGGTCAAAAGGGCCATGCGGAAAAAAGTGTCAAAACCAGAAATGCAGGACAGGCCATGGAGAAATGGGAGCCTTGCTACGCTGATGGGCGGGATGTAAATTGCCAACAGCCACTCTGGAGAAGTGTACGGTGTGTCCTGAAACATCGAAAAAACACAGCTTGGAGCGCATAGGGCACTTCCACTCATGGGCGTATAAATTGGGAAAACTAAAAATCAGCAAGACACAGGCACCCCAAAGTTTGGGGCTGCTCTGTTGACAAGAACCTCCACTTCGTGACACCTTAAATATCCCAGGAAAGACAAAAATGGATAAAGAAGTGGTGGTCCTTATGTACAATGGAATATCACTCAGCCATGAAATCAATGTCATAAGGCTAGTAGCAGCATGATGAGTGGTTTTAGCTACGACGATTCTAAGTGAAATAAGTCACAGAGAAAAAGACACTTATCATAAGCTATCACTTATAGAGGGAATGTAAAAACCGCTACACTTGAACTGAATTACCAAACAGAACAGAGTCACACGTTTAGAAAACACACTATGGCTGCTTAACGGGAAAGGTGGGGTGGGGTGATGCGTAAAACAAGGGTTTCAAATGAGCTCAGATAGCGTTCCATAAACCCAATATGTAATAGAAAGACCTACTCCTTGCTCAGTGAACTGGACTCAACACCCCCTATTCACCGCACAAGAATATATCTGACTAGTAAGAATCTTAAAACCTATGTATTGATATCTCTCTGGAAGTGAGTCAAGTGGCTGTAAAGCGGCAGAAACACAGCCGTGAAAAGCAGCTAAACCCCATTATAAAAATAAATTCCTTTTAAAAACCCGTGAAACAAAGACAGTGAAAGAGAGAGAAATTCTTACAAAATTCGTTCAGGGGCTGTGATGCAACCTGGATTGACCATATCTAGACCCACAGCTGGAGGAGACATAAGGGTGGACACTCTCGGGGCTGAGAGGTTTGGTGAGGTTGGGGGAGCAAACGCAGAGCCTTTAAAGTAATACTGCCTGTTACCCATCCCATGGGTCCCAAATCTCCAGGTTCAAGGGCATCTTCCTACCTCGAAAACATGCATGAGAAACCCAGAAGGTGGTACACCGTGTGATCGGGAAAGGTTTCTAAAACGCACCTCATTTCTCATCTCCTTGTGCTCGGGTTCGCCATTCCAGCCGCTTTACTAGCAATCTCCCTCCTTGGAGAATCAGCACCTTTAACCTCCCGTTCCGTACAGCTTGCAATTTGTCCTGAGGATGAACGGGAAGAGGGGGAGCCAATGAGAGACTAGCTCTAGGTGTTGGGACAGGCACAGGTCACTCTATTTTCCCATCAGGAAGAAGAATTAACCACAGGCTCAGCCTGCCGCCCGGAAGCAGAATAGGGCCTGAGGCGATCCTGCGCTTTTGCGGCCAGCTCCCAAAAAAGCGAGTTGAAAAATGGAGCTCAGGGGCACTGCAATTCACAAACCTGCAGAGTTATAAATGATAACTCTCGTCCACAAATATATTGAGGGAAGGCAACGAAGAGGATCTGAAAGCAAGGCAGAATTGCAGGAAACAGATTTCAGGAGGTCGATTCGAATCGCCTTTAAAGCACATGAAAAGCGGCAAAACGTCGACAATGATGCCCTTGGCCAAAAAGGGCGTATGCGTTTTTTCCTGAATATATTCAGGAAAAAACGCATACGCCCTTTTTGGCCAACCAAGCAACCTGGAAAGGCAAATCAGCGCTACAAAGAAGTCTCGCTTCCCATCGGTCAAAAGGGCCATGCGGAAAAAAGTGTCAAAACCAGAAATGCAGGACAGGCCATGGAGAAATGGGAGCCTTGCTACGCTGATGGGCGGGATGTAAATTGCCAACAGCCACTCTGGAGAAGTGTACGGTGTGTCCTGAAACATCGAAAAAACACAGCTTGGAGCGCATAGGGCACTTCCACTCATGGGCGTATAAATTGGGAAAACTAAAAATCAGCAAGACACAGGCACCCCAAAGTTTGGGGCTGCTCTGTTGACAAGAACCTCCACTTCGTGACACCTTAAATATCCCAGGAAAGAGAAAAATGGATAAAGAAGTGGTGGTCCTTATGTACAATGGAATATCACTCAGCCATGAAATCAATGTCATAAGGCTAGTAGCAGCATGATGAGTGGTTTTAGCTACGACGATTCTAAGTGAAATAAGTCACACAGAAAAAGACACTTATCATAAGCTATCACTTATAGAGGGAATGTAAAAACCGCTACACTTGAACTGAATTACCAAACAGAACAGAGTCACACGTTTAGAAAACACACTATGGCTGCTTAACGGGAAAGGTGGGGTGGGGTGATGCGTAAAACAAGGGTTTCAAATGAGCTCAGATAGCGTTCCATAAACCCAATATGTAATAGAAAGACCTACTCCTTGCTCAGTGAACTGGACTCAACACCCCCTATTCACCGCACAAGAATATATCTGACTAGTAAGAATCTTAAAACCTATGTATTGATATCTCTCTGGAAGTGAGTCAAGTGGCTGTAAAGCGGCAGAAACACAGCCGTGAAAAGCAGCTAAACCCCATTATAAAAATAAATTACTTTTAAAAACCCGTGAAACAAAGACAGTGAAAGAGAGAGAAATTCTTACAAAATTCGTTCAGGGGCTGTGATGCAACCTGGATTGACCATATCTAGACCCACAGCTGGAGGAGACATAAGGGTGGACACTCTCGGGGCTGAGAGGTTTGGTGAGGTTGGGGGAGCAAACGCAGAGCCTTTAAAGTAATACTGCCTGTTACCCATCCCATGGGTCCCAAATCTCCAGGTTCAAGGGCATCTTCCTACCTCGAAAACATGCATGAGAAACCCAGAAGGTGGTACACCGTGTGATCGGGAAAGGTTTCTAAAACGCACCTCATTTCTCATCTCCTTGTGCTCGGGTTCGCCATTCCAGCCGCTTTACTAGCAATCTCCCTCCTTGGAGAATCAGCACCTTTAACCTCCCGTTCCGTACAGCTTGCAATTTGTCCTGAGGATGAACGGGAAGAGGGGGAGCCAATGAGAGACTAGCTCTAGGTGTTGGGACAGGCACAGGTCACTCTATTTTCCCATCAGGAAGAAGAATTAACCACAGGCTCAGCCTGCCGCCCGGAAGCAGAATAGGGCCTGAGGCGATCCTGCGCTTTTGCGGCCAGCTCCCAAAAAAGCGAGTTGAAAAATGGAGCTCAGGGGCACTGCAATTCACAAACCTGCAGAGTTATAAATGATAACTCTCGTCCACAAATATATTGAGGGAAGGCAACGAAGAGGATCTGAAAGCAAGGCAGAATTGCAGGAAACAGATTTCAGGAGGTCGATTCGAATCGCCTTTAAAGCACATGAAAAGCGGCAAAACGTCGACAATGATGCCCTTGGCCAAAAAGGGCGTATGCGTTTTTTCCTGAATATATTCAGGAAAAAACGCATACGCCCTTTTTGGCCAACCAAGCAACCTGGAAAGGCAAATCAGCGCTACAAAGAAGTCTCGCTTCCCATCGGTCAAAAGGGCCATGCGGAAAAAAGTGTCAAAACCAGAAATGCAGGACAGGCCATGGAGAAATGGGAGCCTTGCTACGCTGATGGGCGGGATGTAAATTGCCAACAGCCACTCTGGAGAAGTGTACGGTGTGTCCTGAAACATCGAAAAAACACAGCTTGGAGCGCATAGGGCACTTCCACTCATGGGCGTATAAATTGGGAAAACTAAAAATCAGCAAGACACAGGCACCCCAAAGTTTGGGGCTGCTCTGTTGACAAGAACCTCCACTTCGTGACACCTTAAATATCCCAGGAAAGACAAAAATGGATAAAGAAGTGGTGGTCCTTATGTACAATGGAATATCACTCAGCCATGAAATCAATGTCATAAGGCTAGTAGCAGCATGATGAGTGGTTTTAGCTACGACGATTCTAAGTGAAATAAGTCACACAGAAAAAGACACTTATCATAAGCTATCACTTATAGAGGGAATGTAAAAACCGCTACACTTGAACTGAATTACCAAACAGAACAGAGTCACACGTTTAGAAAACACACTATGGCTGCTTAACGGGAAAGGTGGGGTGGGGTGATGCGTAAAACAAGGGTTTCAAATGAGCTCAGATAGCGTTCCATAAACCCAATATGTAATAGAAAGACCTACTCCTTGCTCAGTGAACTGGACTCAACACCCCCTATTCACCGCACAAGAATATATCTGACTAGTAAGAATCTTAAAACCTATGTATTGATATCTCTCTGGAAGTGAGTCAAGTGGCTGTAAAGCGGCAGAAACACAGCCGTGAAAAGCAGCTAAACCCCATTATAAAAATAAATTACTTTTAAAAACCCGTGAAACAAAGACAGTGAAAGAGAGAGAAATTCTTACAAAATTCGTTCAGGGGCTGTGATGCAACCTGGATTGACCATATCTAGACCCACAGCTGGAGGAGACATAAGGGTGGACACTCTCGGGGCTGAGAGGTTTGGTGAGGTTGGGGGAGCAAACGCAGAGCCTTTAAAGTAATACTGCCTGTTACCCATCCCATGGGTCCCAAATCTCCAGGTTCAAGGGCATCTTCCTACCTCGAAAACATGCATGAGAAACCCAGAAGGTGGTACACCGTGTGATCGGGAAAGGTTTCTAAAACGCACCTCATTTCTCATCTCCTTGTGCTCGGGTTCGCCATTCCAGCCGCTTTACTAGCAATCTCCCTCCTTGGAGAATCAGCACCTTTAACCTCCCGTTCCGTACAGCTTGCAATTTGTCCTGAGGATGAACGGGAAGAGGGGGAGCCAATGAGAGACTAGCTCTAGGTGTTGGGACAGGCACAGGTCACTCTATTTTCCCATCAGGAAGAAGAATTAACCACAGGCTCAGCCTGCCGCCCGGAAGCAGAATAGGGCCTGAGGCGATCCTGCGCTTTTGCGGCCAGCTCCCAAAAAAGCGAGTTGAAAAATGGAGCTCAGGGGCACTGCAATTCACAAACCTGCAGAGTTATAAATGATAACTCTCGTCCACAAATATATTGAGGGAAGGCAACGAAGAGGATCTGAAAGCAAGGCAGAATTGCAGGAAACAGATTTCAGGAGGTCGATTCGAATCGCCTTTAAAGCACATGAAAAGCGGCAAAACGTCGACAATGATACCCTTGGCCAAAAAGGGCGTATACGTTTTTTCCTGAATATATTCAGGAAAAAACGCATAAGCCCTTTTTGGCCAACCAAGCAACCTGGAAAGGCAAATCAGCGCTACAAAGAAGTCTCGCTTCCCATCGGTCAAAAGGGCCATGCGGAAAAAAGTGTCAAAACCAGAAATGCAGGACAGGCCATGGAGAAATGGGAGCCTTGCTACGCTGATGGGCGGGATGTAAATTGCCAACAGCCACTCTGGAGAAGTGTACGGTGTGTCCTGAAACATCGAAAAAACACAGCTTGGAGCGCATAGGGCACTTCCACTCATGGGCGTATAAATTGGGAAAACTAAAAATCAGCAAGACACAGGCACCCCAAAGTTTGGGGCTGCTCTGTTGACAAGAACCTCCACTTCGTGACACCTTAAATATCCCAGGAAAGAGAAAAATGGATAAAGAAGTGGTGGTCCTTATGTACAATGGAATATCACTCAGCCATGAAATCAATGTCATAAGGCTAGTAGCAGCATGATGAGTGGTTTTAGCTACGACGATTCTAAGTGAAATAAGTCACACAGAAAAAGACACTTATCATAAGCTATCACTTATAGAGGGAATGTAAAAACCGCTACACTTGAACTGAATTACCAAACAGAACAGAGTCACACGTTTAGAAAACACACTATGGCTGCTTAACGGGAAAGGTGGGGTGGGGTGATGCGTAAAACAAGGGTTTCAAATGAGCTCAGATAGCGTTCCATAAACCCAATATGTAATAGAAAGACCTACTCCTTGCTCAGTGAACTGGACTCAACACCCCCTATTCACCGCACAAGAATATATCTGACTAGTAAGAATCTTAAAACCTATGTATTGATATCTCTCTGGAAGTGAGTCAAGTGGCTGTAAAGCGGCAGAAACACAGCCGTGAAAAGCAGCTAAACCCCATTATAAAAATAAATTACTTTTAAAAACCCGTGAAACAAAGACAGTGAAAGAGAGAGAAATTCTTACAAAATTCGTTCAGGGGCTGTGATGCAACCTGGATTGACCATATCTAGACCCACAGCTGGAGGAGACATAAGGGTGGACACTCTCGGGGCTGAGAGGTTTGGTGAGGTTGGGGGAGCAAACGCAGAGCCTTTAAAGTAATACTGCCTGTTACCCATCCCATGGGTCCCAAATCTCCAGGTTCAAGGGCATCTTCCTACCTCGAAAACATGCATGAGAAACCCAGAAGGTGGTACACCGTGTGATCGGGAAAGGTTTCTAAAACGCACCTCATTTCTCATCTCCTTGTGCTCGGGTTCGCCATTCCAGCCGCTTTACTAGCAATCTCCCTCCTTGGAGAATCAGCACCTTTAACCTCCCGTTCCGTACAGCTTGCAATTTGTCCTGAGGATGAACGGGAAGAGGGGGAGCCAATGAGAGACTAGCTCTAGGTGTTGGGACAGGCACAGGTCACTCTATTTTCCCATCAGGAAGAAGAATTAACCACAGGCTCAGCCTGCCGCCCGGAAGCAGAATAGGGCCTGAGGCGATCCTGCGCTTTTGCGGCCAGCTCCCAAAAAAGCGAGTTGAAAAATGGAGCTCAGGGGCACTGCAATTCACAAACCTGCAGAGTTATAAATGATAACTCTCGTCCACAAATATATTGAGGGAAGGCAACGAAGAGGATCTGAAAGCAAGGCAGAATTGCAGGAAACAGATTTCAGGAGGTCGATTCGAATCGCCTTTAAAGCACATGAAAAGCGGCAAAACGTCGACAATGATGCCCTTGGCCAAAAAGGGCGTATGCGTTTTTTCCTGAATATATTCAGGAAAAAACGCATACGCCCTTTTTGGCCAACCAAGCAACCTGGAAAGGCAAATCAGCGCTACAAAGAAGTCTCGCTTCCCATCGGTCAAAAGGGCCATGCGGAAAAAAGTGTCAAAACCAGAAATGCAGGACAGGCCATGGAGAAATGGGAGCCTTGCTACGCTGATGGGCGGGATGTAAATTGCCAACAGCCACTCTGGAGAAGTGTACGGTGTGTCCTGAAACATCGAAAAAACACAGCTTGGAGCGCATAGGGCACTTCCACTCATGGGCGTATAAATTGGGAAAACTAAAAATCAGCAAGACACAGGCACCCCAAAGTTTGGGGCTGCTCTGTTGACAAGAACCTCCACTTCGTGACACCTTAAATATCCCAGTAAAGACAAAAATGGATAAAGAAGTGGTGGTCCTTATGTACAATGGAATATCACTCAGCCATGAAATCAATGTCATAAGGCTAGTAGCAGCATGATGAGTGGTTTTAGCTACGACGATTCTAAGTGAAATAAGTCACACAGAAAAAGACACTTATCATAAGCTATCACTTATAGAGGGAATGTAAAAACCGCTACACTTGAACTGAATTACCAAACAGAACAGAGTCACACGTTTAGAAAACACACTATGGCTGCTTAACGGGAAAGGTGGGGTGGGGTGATGCGTAAAACAAGGGTTTCAAATGAGCTCAGATAGCGTTCCATAAACCCAATATGTAATAGAAAGACCTACTCCTTGCTCAGTGAACTGGACTCAACACCCCCTATTCACCGCACAAGAATATATCTGACTAGTAAGAATCTTAAAACCTATGTATTGATATCTCTCTGGAAGTGAGTCAAGTGGCTGTAAAGCGGCAGAAACACAGCCGTGAAAAGCAGCTAAACCCCATTATAAAAATAAATTACTTTTAAAAACCCGTGAAACAAAGACAGTGAAAGAGAGAGAAATTCTTACAAAATTCGTTCAGGGGCTGTGATGCAACCTGGATTGACCATATCTAGACCCACAGCTGGAGGAGACATAAGGGTGGACACTCTCGGGGCTGAGAGGTTTGGTGAGGTTGGGGGAGCAAACGCAGAGCCTTTAAAGTAATACTGCCTGTTACCCATCCCATGGGTCCCAAATCTCCAGGTTCAAGGGCATCTTCCTACCTCGAAAACATGCATGAGAAACCCAGAAGGTGGTACACCGTGTGATCGGGAAAGGTTTCTAAAACGCACCTCATTTCTCATCTCCTTGTGCTCGGGTTCGCCATTCCAGCCGCTTTACTAGCAATCTCCCTCCTTGGAGAATCAGCACCTTTAACCTCCCGTTCCGTACAGCTTGCAATTTGTCCTGAGGATGAACGGGAAGAGGGGGAGCCAATGAGAGACTAGCTCTAGGTGTTGGGACAGGCACAGGTCACTCTATTTTCCCATCAGGAAGAAGAATTAACCACAGGCTCAGCCTGCCGCCCGGAAGCAGAATAGGGCCTGAGGCGATCCTGCGCTTTTGCGGCCAGCTCCCAAAAAAGCGAGTTGAAAAATGGAGCTCAGGGGCACTGCAATTCACAAACCTGCAGAGTTATAAATGATAACTCTCGTCCACAAATATATTGAGGGAAGGCAACGAAGAGGATCTGAAAGCAAGGCAGAATTGCAGGAAACAGATTTCAGGAGGTCGATTCGAATCGCCTTTAAAGCACATGAAAAGCGGCAAAACGTCGACAATGATACCCTTGGCCAAAAAGGGCGTATGCGTTTTTTCCTGAATATATTCAGGAAAAAACGCATAAGCCCTTTTTGGCCAACCAAGCAACCTGGAAAGGCAAATCAGCGCTACAAAGAAGTCTCGCTTCCCATCGGTCAAAAGGGCCATGCGGAAAAAAGTGTCAAAACCAGAAATGCAGGACAGGCCATGGAGAAATGGGAGCCTTGCTACGCTGATGGGCGGGATGTAAATTGCCAACAGCCACTCTGGAGAAGTGTACGGTGTGTCCTGAAACATCGAAAAAACACAGCTTGGAGCGCATAGGGCACTTCCACTCATGGGCGTATAAATTGGGAAAACTAAAAATCAGCAAGACACAGGCACCCCAAAGTTTGGGGCTGCTCTGTTGACAAGAACCTCCACTTCGTGACACCTTAAATATCCCAGGAAAGAGAAAAATGGATAAAGAAGTGGTGGTCCTTATGTACAATGGAATATCACTCAGCCATGAAATCAATGTCATAAGGCTAGTAGCAGCATGATGAGTGGTTTTAGCTACGACGATTCTAAGTGAAATAAGTCACACAGAAAAAGACACTTATCATAAGCTATCACTTATAGAGGGAATGTAAAAACCGCTACACTTGAACTGAATTACCAAACAGAACAGAGTCACACGTTTAGAAAACACACTATGGCTGCTTAACGGGAAAGGTGGGGTGGGGTGATGCGTAAAACAAGGGTTTCAAATGAGCTCAGATAGCGTTCCATAAACCCAATATGTAATAGAAAGACCTACTCCTTGCTCAGTGAACTGGACTCAACACCCCCTATTCACCGCACAAGAATATATCTGACTAGTAAGAATCTTAAAACCTATGTATTGATATCTCTCTGGAAGTGAGTCAAGTGGCTGTAAAGCGGCAGAAACACAGCCGTGAAAAGCAGCTAAACCCCATTATAAAAATAAATTACTTTTAAAAACCCGTGAAACAAAGACAGTGAAAGAGAGAGAAATTCTTACAAAATTCGTTCAGGGGCTGTGATGCAACCTGGATTGACCATATCTAGACCCACAGCTGGAGGAGACATAAGGGTGGACACTCTCGGGGCTGAGAGGTTTGGTGAGGTTGGGGGAGCAAACGCAGAGCCTTTAAAGTAATACTGCCTGTTACCCATCCCATGGGTCCCAAATCTCCAGGTTCAAGGGCATCTTCCTACCTCGAAAACATGCATGAGAAACCCAGAAGGTGGTACACCGTGTGATCGGGAAAGGTTTCTAAAACGCACCTCATTTCTCATCTCCTTGTGCTCGGGTTCGCCATTCCAGCCGCTTTACTAGCAATCTCCCTCCTTGGAGAATCAGCACCTTTAACCTCCCGTTCCGTACAGCTTGCAATTTGTCCTGAGGATGAACGGGAAGAGGGGGAGCCAATGAGAGACTAGCTCTAGGTGTTGGGACAGGCACAGGTCACTCTATTTTCCCATCAGGAAGAAGAATTAACCACAGGCTCAGCCTGCCGCCCGGAAGCAGAATAGGGCCTGAGGCGATCGTGCGCTTTTGCGGCCAGCTCCCAAAAAAGCGAGTTGAAAAATGGAGCTCAGGGGCACTGCAATTCACAAACCTGCAGAGTTATAAATGATAACTCTCGTCCACAAATATATTGAGGGAAGGCAACGAAGAGGATCTGAAAGCAAGGCAGAATTGCAGGAAACAGATTTCAGGAGGTCGATTCGAATCGCCTTTAAAGCACATGAAAAGCGGCAAAACGTCGACAATGATGCCCTTGGCCAAAAAGGGCGTATGCGTTTTTTCCTGAATATATTCAGGAAAAAACGCATACGCCCTTTTTGGCCAACCAAGCAACCTGGAAAGGCAAATCAGCGCTACAAAGAAGTCTCGCTTCCCATCGGTCAAAAGGGCCATGCGGAAAAAAGTGTCAAAACCAGAAATGCAGAACAGGCCATGGAGAAATGGGAGCCTTGCTACGCTGATGGGCGGGATGTAAATTGCCAACAGCCACTCTGGAGAAGTGTACGGTGTGTCCTGAAACATCGAAAAAACACAGCTTAGAGCGCATAGGGCACTTCCACTCATGGGCGTATAAATTGGGAAAACTAAAAATCAGCAAGACACAGGCACCCCAAAGTTTGGGGCTGCTCTGTTGACAAGAACCTCCACTTCGTGACACCTCAAATATCCCAGGAAAGAGAAAAATGGATAAAGAAGTGGTGGTCCTTATGTACAATGGAATATCACTCAGCCATGAAATCAATGTCATAAGGCTAGTAGCAGCATGATGAGTGGTTTTAGCTACGACGATTCTAAGTGAAATAAGTCACACAGAAAAAGACACTTATCATAAGCTATCACTTATAGAGGGAATGTAAAAACCGCTACACTTGAACTGAATTACCAAAGAGAACAGAGTCACACGTTTAGAAAACACACTATGGCTGCTTAACGGGAAAGGTGGGGTGGGGTGATGCATAAAACAAGGGTTTCAAATGAGCTCAGATAGCGTTCCATAAACCCAATATGTAATAGAAAGACCTACTCCTTGCTCAGTGAACTGGACTCAACACCCCCTATTCACCGCACAAGAATATATCTGACTAGTAAGAATCTTAAAACCTATGTATTGATATCTCTCTGGAAGTGAGTCAAGTGGCTGTAAAGCGGCAGAAACACAGCCGTGAAAAGCAGCTAAACCCCATTATAAAAATAAATTACTTTTAAAAACCCGTGAAACAAAGACAGTGAAAGAGAGAGAAATTCTTACAAAATTCGTTCAGGGGCTGTGATGCAACCTGGATTGACCATATCTAGACCCACAGCTGGAGGAGACATAAGGGTGGACACTCTCGGGGCTGAGAGGTTTGGTGAGGTTGGGGGAGCAAACGCAGAGCCTTTAAAGTAATACTGCCTGTTACCCATCCCATGGGTCCCAAATCTCCAGGTTCAAGGGCATCTTCCTACCTCGAAAACATGCATGAGAAACCCAGAAGGTGGTACACCGTGTGATCGGGAAAGGTTTCTAAAACGCACCTCATTTCTCATCTCCTTGTGCTCGGGTTCGCCATTCCAGCCGCTTTACTAGCAATCTCCCTCCTTGGAGAATCAGCACCTTTAACCTCCCGTTCCGTACAGCTTGCAATTTGTCCTGAGGATGAACGGGAAGAGGGGGAGCCAATGAGAGACTAGCTCTAGGTGTTGGGACAGGCACAGGTCACTCTATTTTCCCATCAGGAAGAAGAATTAACCACAGGCTCAGCCTGCCGCCCGGAAGCAGAATAGGGCCTGAGGCGATCCTGCGCTTTTGCGGCCAGCTCCCAAAAAAGCGAGTTGAAAAATGGAGCTCAGGGGCACTGCAATTCACAAACCTGCAGAGTTATAAATGATAACTCTCGTCCACAAATATATTGAGGGAAGGCAACGAAGAGGATCTGAAAGCAAGGCAGAATTGCAGGAAACAGATTTCAGGAGGTCGATTCGAATCGCCTTTAAAGCACATGAAAAGCGGCAAAACCTCGACAATGATGCCCTTGGCCAAAAAGGGCGTATGCGTTTTTTCCTGAATATATTCAGGAAAAAACGCATACGCCCTTTTTGGCCAACCAAGCAACCTGGAAAGGCAAATCAGCGCTACAAAGAAGTCTCGCTTCCCATCGGTCAAAAGGGCCATGCGGAAAAAAGTGTCAAAACCAGAAATGCAGGACAGGCCATGGAGAAATGGGAGCCTTGCTACGCTGATGGGCGGGATGTAAATTGCCAACAGCCACTCTGGAGAAGTGTACGGTGTGTCCTGAAACATCGAAAAAACACAGCTTAGAGCGCATAGGGCACTTCCACTCATGGGCGTATAAATTGGGAAAACTAAAAATCAGCAAGACACAGGCACCCCAAAGTTTGGGGCTGCTCTGTTGACAAGAACCTCCACTTCGTGACACCTCAAATATCCCAGGAAAGAGAAAAATGGATAAAGAAGTGGTGGTCCTTATGTACAATGGAATATCACTCAGCCATGAAATCAATGTCATAAGGCTAGTAGCAGCATGATGAGTGGTTTTAGCTACGACGATTCTAAGTGAAATAAGTCACACAGAAAAAGACACTTATCATAAGCTATCACTTATAGAGGGAATGTAAAAACCGCTACACTTGAACTGAATTACCAAACAGAACAGAGTCACACGTTTAGAAAACACACTATGGCTGCTTAACGGGAAAGGTGGGGTGGGGTGATGCATAAAACAAGGGTTTCAAATGAGCTCAGATAGCGTTCCATAAACCCAATATGTAATAGAAAGACCTACTCCTTGCTCAGTGAACTGGACTCAACACCCCCTATTCACCGCACAAGAATATATCTGACTAGTAAGAATCTTAAAACCTATGTATTGATATCTCTCTGGAAGTGAGTCAAGTGGCTGTAAAGCGGCAGAAACACAGCCGTGAAAAGCAGCTAAACCCCATTATAAAAATAAATTACTTTTAAAAACCCGTGAAACAAAGACAGTGAAAGAGAGAGAAATTCTTACAAAATTCGTTCAGGGGCTGTGATGCAACCTGGATTGACCATATCTAGACCCACAGCTGGAGGAGACATAAGGGTGGACACTCTCAGGGCTGAGAGGTTTGGTGAGGTTGGGGGAGCAAACGCAGAGCCTTTAAAGTAATACTGCCTGTTACCCATCCCATGGGTCCCAAATCTCCAGGTTCAAGGGCATCTTCCTACCTCGAAAACATGCATGAGAAACCCAGAAGGTGGTACACCGTGTGATCGGGAAAGGTTTCTAAAACGCACCTCATTTCTCATCTCCTTGTGCTCGGGTTCGCCATTCCAGCCGCTTTACTAGCAATCTCCCTCCTTGGAGAATCAGCACCTTTAACCTCCCGTTCCGTACAGCTTGCAATTTGTCCTGAGGATGAACGGGAAGAGGGGGAGCCAATGAGAGACTAGCTCTAGGTGTTGGGACAGGCACAGGTCACTCTATTTTCCCATCAGGAAGAAGAATTAACCACAGGCTCAGCCTGCCGCCCGGAAGCAGAATAGGGCCTGAGGCGATCGTGCGCTTTTGCGGCCAGCTCCCAAAAAAGCGAGTTGAAAAATGGAGCTCAGGGGCACTGCAATTCACAAACCTGCAGAGTTATAAATGATAACTCTCGTCCACAAATATATTGAGGGAAGGCAACGAAGAGGATCTGAAAGCAAGGCAGAATTGCAGGAAACAGATTTCAGGAGGTCGATTCGAATCGCCTTTAAAGCACATGAAAAGCGGCAAAACGTCGACAATGATGCCCTTGGCCAAAAAGGGCGTATGCGTTTTTTCCTGAATATATTCAGGAAAAAACGCATACGCCCTTTTTGGCCAACCAAGCAACCTGGAAAGGCAAATCAGCGCTACAAAGAAGTCTCGCTTCCCATCGGTCAAAAGGGCCATGCGGAAAAAAGTGTCAAAACCAGAAATGCAGAACAGGCCATGGAGAAATGGGAGCCTTGCTACGCTGATGGGCGGGATGTAAATTGCCAACAGCCACTCTGGAGAAGTGTACGGTGTGTCCTGAAACATCGAAAAAACACAGCTTAGAGCGCATAGGGCACTTCCACTCATGGGCGTATAAATTGGGAAAACTAAAAATCAGCAAGACACAGGCACCCCAAAGTTTGGGGCTGCTCTGTTGACAAGAACCTCCACTTCGTGACACCTCAAATATCCCAGGAAAGAGAAAAATGGATAAAGAAGTGGTGGTCCTTATGTACAATGGAATATCACTCAGCCATGAAATCAATGTCATAAGGCTAGTAGCAGCATGATGAGTGGTTTTAGCTATGACGATTCTAAGTGAAATAAGTCACACAGAAAAAGACACTTATCATAAGCTATCACTTATAGAGGGAATGTAAAAACCGCTACACTTGAACTGAATTACCAAACAGAACAGAGTCACACGTTTAGAAAACACACTATGGCTGCTTAACGGGAAAGGTGGGGTGGGGTGATGCATAAAACAAGGGTTTCAAATGAGCTCAGATAGCGTTCCATAAACCCAATATGTAATAGAAAGACCTACTCCTTGCTCAGTGAACTGGACTCAACACCCCCTATTCACCGCACAAGAATATATCTGACTAGTAAGAATCTTAAAACCTATGTATTGATATCTCTCTGGAAGTGAGTCAAGTGGCTGTAAAGCGGCAGAAACACAGCCGTGAAAAGCAGCTAAACCCCATTATAAAAATAAATTCCTTTTAAAAACCCGTGAAACAAAGACAGTGAAAGAGAGAGAAATTCTTACAAAATTCGTTCAGGGGCTGTGATGCAACCTGGATTGACCATATCTAGACCCACAGCTGGAGGAGACATAAGGGTGGACACTCTCGGGGCTGAGAGGTTTGGTGAGGTTGGGGGAGCAAACGCAGAGCCTTTAAAGTAATACTGCCTGTTACCCATCCCATGGGTCCCAAATCTCCAGGTTCAAGGGCATCGTCCTACCTCGAAAACATGCATGAGAAACCCAGAAGGTGGTACACCGTGTGATCGGGAAAGGTTTCTAAAACGCACCTCATTTCTCATCTCCTTGTGCTCGGGTTCGCCATTCCAGCCGCTTTACTAGCAATCTCCCTCCTTGGAGAATCAGCACCTTTAACCTCCCGTTCCGTACAGCTTGCAATTTGTCCTGAGGATGAACGGGAAGAGGGGGAGCCAATGAGAGACTAGCTCTAGGTGTTGGGACAGGCACAGGTCACTCTATTTTCCCATCAGGAAGAAGAATTAACCACAGGCTCAGCCTGCTGCCCGGAAGCAGAATAGGGCCTGAGGCGATCCTGCGCTTTTGCGGCCAGCTCCCAAAAAAGCGAGTTGAAAAATGGAGCTCAGGGGCACTGCAATTCACAAACCTGCAGAGTTATAAATGATAACTCTCGTCCACAAATATATTGAGGGAAGGCAACGAAGAGGATCTGAAAGCAAGGCAGAATTGCAGGAAACAGATTTCAGGAGGTCGATTCGAATCGCCTTTAAAGCACATGAAAAGTGGCAAAACGTCGACAATGATGCCCTTGGCCAAAAAGGGCGTATGCGTTTTTTCCTGAATATATTCAGGAAAAAACGCATACGCCCTTTTTGGCCAACCAAGCAACCTGGAAAGGCAAATCAGCGCTACAAAGAAGTCTCGCTTCCCATCGGTCAAAAGGGCCATGCGGAAAAAAGTGTCAAAACCAGAAATGCAGAACAGGCCATGGAGAAATGGGAGCCTTGCTACGCTGATGGGCGGGATGTAAATTGCCAACAGCCACTCTGGAGAAGTGTACGGTGTGTCCTGAAACATCGAAAAAACACAGCTTAGAGCGCATAGGGCACTTCCACTCATGGGCGTATAAATTGGGAAAACTAAAAATCAGCAAGACACAGGCACCCGAAAGTTTAGGGCTGCTCTGTTGACAAGAACCTCCACTTCATGACACCTTAAATATCCCAGGAAAGAGAAAAATGGATAAAGAAGTGGTGGTCCTTATGTACAATGGAATATCACTCAGCAATGAAATCAATGTCATAAGGCTAGTAGCAGCATGATGAGTGGCTTTAGCTACGACGATTCTAAGTGAAATAAGTCACACAGAAAAAGACACTTATCATAAGCTATCACTTATAGAGGGAATGTAAAAACCGCTACACTTGAACTGAATTACAAAACAGAACAGAGTCACACGTTTACAAAACACACTATGGCTGCTTAACGGGAAAGGTGGGGTAGGGTGATGCATAAAACAAGGGTTTCAAATGAGCTCAGATACCGTTCCATAAACCCAATATGTAATAGAAAGACCTACTCCTTGCTCAGTGAACTGGACTCAACACCCCCTATTCACCGCACAAGAATATATCTGACTAGTAAGAATCTTAAAACCTATGTATTGATATCTCTCTGGAAGTGAGTCAAGTGGCTGTAAAGCGGCAGAAACACAGCCGTGAAAAGCAGCTAAACCCCATTATAAAAATAAATTACTTTTAAAAACCCGTGAAACAAAGACAGTGAAAGAGAGAGAAATTCTTACAAAATTCGTTCAGGGGCTGTGATGCAACCTGGATTGACCATATCTAGACCCACAGCTGGAGGAGACATAAGGGTGGACACTCTCGGGGCTGAGAGTTTGGTGAGGTTGGGGGAGCAAACGCAGAGCCTTTAAAGTAATACTGCCTGTTACCCATCCCATGGGTCCCAAATCTCCAGGTTCAAGGGCATCTTCCTACCTCGAAAACATGCATGAGAAACCCAGAAGGTGGTACACCGTGTGATCGGGAAAGGTTTCTAAAACGCACCTCATTTCTCATCTCCTTGTGCTCGGGTTCGCCATTCCAGCCGCTTTACTAGCAATCTCCCTCCTTGGAGAATCAGCACCTTTAACCTCCCGTTCCGTACAGCTTGCAATTTGTCCTGAGGATGAACGGGAAGAGGGGGAGCCAATGAGAGACTAGCTCTAGGTGTTGGGACAGGCACAGGTCACTCTATTTTCCCATCAGGAAGAAGAATTAACCACAGGCTCAGCCTGCCGCCCGGAAGCAGAATAGGGCCTGAGGCGATCCTGCGCTTTTGCGGCCAGCTCCCAAAAAAGCGAGTTGAAAAATGGAGCTCAGGGGCACTGCAATTCACAAACCTGCAGAGTTATAAATGATAACTCTCGTCCACAAATATATTGAGGGAAGGCAACGAAGAGGATCTGAAAGCAAGGCAGAATTGCAGGAAACAGATTTCAGGAGGTCGATTCGAATCGCCTTTAAAGCACATGAAAAGCGGCAAAACGTCGACAATGATGCCCTTGGCCAAAAAGGGCGTATGCGTTTTTTCCTGAATATATTCAGGAAAAAACGCATACGCCCTTTTTGGCCAACCAAGCAACCTGGAAAGGCAAATCAGCGCTACAAAGAAGTCTCGCTTCCCATCGGTCAAAAGGGCCATGCGGAAAAAAGTGTCAAAACCAGAAATGCAGAACAGGCCATGGAGAAATGGGAGCCTTGCTACGCTGATGGGCGGGATGTAAATTGCCAACAGCCACTCTGGAGAAGTGTACGGTGTGTCCTGAAACATCGAAAAAACACAGCTTAGAGCGCATAGGGCACTTCCACTCATGGGCGTATAAATTGGGAAAACTAAAAATCAGCAAGACACAGGCACCCCAAAGTTTGGGGCTGCTCTGTTGACAAGAACCTCCACTTCGTGACACCTTAAATATCCCAGGAAAGAGAAAAATGGATAAAGAAGTGGTGGTCCTTATGTACAATGGAATATCACTCAGCCATGAAATCAATGTCATAAGGCTAGTAGCAGCATGATGAGTGGCTTTAGCTACGACGATTCTAAGTGAAATAAGTCATACAGAAAAACACACTTATCATAAGCTATCACTTATAGAGGGAATGTAAAAACCACTACACTTGAACTGAATTACAAAACAGAACAGAGTCACACGTTTAGAAAACACATTAGGGCTGCTTAACTGGAAAGGTGGGGTGGGGTGATGCATAAAACAAGGGTTTCAAATGAGCTCAGATACCGTTCCATAAACCCAATATGTAATAGAAAGACCTACTCCTTGCTCAGTGAACTGGACTCAACACCCCCTATTCACCGCACAAGAATATATCTGACTAGTAAGAATCTTAAAACCTATGTATTGATATCTCTCTGGAAGTGAGTCAAGTGGGTGTAAAGCGGCAGAAACACAGCCGTGAAAAGCAGCTAAACCCCATTATAAAAATAAATTCCTTTTAAAAACCCGTGAAACAAAGACAGTGAAAGAGAGAGAAATTCTTACAAAATTCGTTCAGGGGCTGTGATGCAACCTGGATTGACCATATCTAGACCCACAGCTGGAGGAGACATAAGGGTGGACACTCTCGGGGCTGAGAGGTTTGGTGAGGTTGGGGGAGCAAACGCAGAGCCTTTAAAGTAATACTGCCTGTTACCCATCCCATGGGTCCCAAATCTCCAGGTTCAAGGGCATCTTCCTACCTCGAAAACATGCATGAGAAACCCAGAAGGTGGTACACCGTGTGATCGGGAAAGGTTTCTAAAACGCACCTCATTTCTCATCTCCTTGTGCTCGGGTTCGCCATTCCAGCCGCTTTACTAGCAATCTCCCTCCTTGGAGAATCAGCACCTTTAACCTCCCGTTCCGTACAGCTTGCAATTTGTCCTGAGGATGAACGGGAAGAGGGGGAGCCAATGAGAGACTAGCTCTAGGTGTTGGGACAGGCACAGGTCACTCTATTTTCCCATCAGGAAGAAGAATTAACCACAGGCTCAGCCTGCCGCCTGGAAGCAGAATAGGGCCTAAGGCGATCCTGCGCTTTTGCGGCCAGCTCCCAAAAAAGCGAGTTGAAAAATGGAGCTCAGGGGCACTGCAATTCACAAACCTGCAGAGTTATAAATGATAACTCTCGTCCACAAATATATTGAGGGAAGGCAACGAAGAGGATCTGAAAGCAAGGCAGAATTGCAGGAAACAGATTTCAGGAGGTCGATTCGAATCGCCTTTAAAGCACATGAAAAGCGGCAAAACGTCGACAATGATGCCCTTGGCCAAAAAGGGCGTATGCGTTTTTTCCTGAATATATTCAGGAAAAAACGCATACGCCCTTTTTGGCCAACCAAGCAACCTGGAAAGGCAAATCGGCGCTACAAAGAAGTCTCGCTTCCCATCGGTCAAAAGGGCCATGCGGAAAAAAGTGTCAAAAACAGAAGTGCAGAACAGGCCATGGAGAAATGGGAGCCTTGCTACGCTGATGGGCGGGATGTAAATTGCCAACAGCCACTCTGGAGAAGTGTACGGTGTGTCCTGAAACATCGAAAAAACACAGCTTAGAGCGCATAGGGCACTTCCACTCATGGGCGTATAAATTGGGAAAACTAAAAATCAGCAAGACACAGGCACCCCAAAGTTTGGGGCTGCTCTGTTGACAAGAACCTCCACTTCGTGACACCTTAACTATCCCAGGAAAGAGAAAAATGGATAAAGAAGTGGTGGTCCTTATGTACAATGGAATATCACTCAGCCATGAAATCAATGTCATAAGGCTAGTAGCAGCATGATGAGTGGCTTTAGCTACGAGGATTCTAAGTGAAATAAGTCATACAGAAAAACACACTTATTATAAGCTATCACTTATAGAGGGAATGTAAAAACCGCTACACTTCAACTGAATTACAAAACAGAACAGAGTCACACGTTTAGAAAACACATTATGGCTGCTTAACGGGAAAGGTGGGGTGGGGTGATGCATAAAACAAGGGTTTCAAATGAGCTCAGATACCGTTCCATAAACCCAATATGTAATAGAAAGACCTACTCCTTGCTCAGTGAACTGGACTCAACACCCCCTATTCACCGCACAAGAATATATCTGACTAGTAAGAATCTTAAAACCTATGTATTGATATCTCTCTGGAAGTGAGTCAAGTGGCTGTAAAGCGGCAGAAACACAGCCGTGAAAAGCAGCTAAACCCCATTATAAAAATAAATTACTTTTAAAAACCCGTGAAACAAAAACAGTGAAAGAGAGAGAAATTCTTACAAAATTCGTTCAGGGGCTGTGATGCAACCTGGATTGACCATATCTAGACCCACAGCTGGAGGAGACATAAGGGTGGACACTCTCGGGGCTGAGAGGTTTGGTGAGGTTGGGGGAGCAAACGCAGAGCCTTTAAAGTAATACTGCCTGTTACCCATCCCATGGGTCCCAAATCTCCAGGTTCAAGGGCATCTTCCTACCTCGAAAACATGCATGAGAAACCCAGAAGGTGGTACACCGTGTGATCGGGAAAGGTTTCTAAAACGCACCTCATTTCTCATCTCCTTGTGCTCGGGTTCGCCATTCCAGCCGCTTTACTAGCAATCTCCCTCCTTGGAGAATCAGCACCTTTAACCTCCCGTTCCGTACAGCTTGCAATTTGTCCTGAGGATGAACGGGAAGAGGGGGAGCCAATGAGAGACTAGCTCTAGGTGTTGGGACAGGCACAGGTCACTCTATTTTCCCATCAGGAAGAAGAATTAACCACAGGCTCAGCCTGCCGCTCGGAACCAGAATAGGGCCTGAGGCAATCCTGCGCTTTTGTGGCCAGCTCCCAAAAAAGCGAGTTGAAAAATGGAGCTCAGGGGCCCTGCAATTCACAAACCTGCAGAGTTATAAATGATAACTCTCGTCCACAAATATATTGAGGGAAGGCAACGAAGAGGATCTGAAAGCAAGGCAGAATTGCAGGAAACAGATTTCAGGAGGTCGATTCGAATCGCCTTTAAAGCACATGAAAAGCGGCAAAACGTCGACAATGATGCCCTTGGCCAAAAAGGGCGTATGCGTTTTTTCCTGAATATATTCAGGAAAAAACGCATACGCCCTTTTTGGCCAACCAAGCAACCTGGAAAGGCAAATCAGCGCTACAAAGAAGTCTCGCTTCCCATCGGTCAAAAGGGCCATGCGGAAAAAAGTGTCAAAACCAGAAATGCAGGACAGGCCATGGAGAAATGGGAGCCTTGCTACGCTGATGGGCGGGATGTAAATTGCCAACAGCCACTCTGGAGAAGTGTACGGTGTGTCCTGAAACATCGAAAAAACACAGCTTAGAGCGCATAGGGCACTTCCACTCATGGGCGTATAAATTGGGAAAACTAAAAATCAGCAAGACACAGGCACCCCAAAGTTTGGGGCTGCTCTGTTGACAAGAACCTCCACTTCGTGACACCTTAAATATCCCAGGAAAGAGAAAAATGGATAAAGAAGTGGTGGTCCTTATGTACAATGGAATATCACTCAGCCATGAAATCAATGTCATAAGGCTAGTAGCAGCATGATGAGTGGTTTTAGCTACGACGATTCTAAGTGAAATAAGTCACACAGAAAAAGACACTTATCATAAGCTATCACTTATAGAGGGAATGTAAAAACCGCTACACTTGAACTGAATTACCAAACAGAACAGAGTCACACGTTTAGAAAACACATTATGGCTGCTTAACGGGAAAGGTGGGGTGGGGTGATGCGTAAAACAAGGGTTTCAAATGAGCTCAGATACCGTTCCATAAACCCAATATGTAATAGAAAGACCTACTCCTTGCTCAGTGAACTGGACTCAACACCCCCTATTCACCGCACAAGAATATATCTGACTAGTAAGAATCTTAAAACCTATGTATTGATATCTCTCTGGAAGTGAGTCAAGTGGCTGTAAAGCGGCAGAAACACAGCCGTGAAAAGCAGCTAAACCCCATTATAAAAATAAATTACTTTTAAAAACCCGTGAAACAAAGACAGTGAAAGAGAGAGAAATTCTTACAAAATTCGTTCAGGGGCTGTGATGCAACCTGGATTGACCATATCTAGACCCACAGCTGGAGGAGACATAAGGGTGGACATTCTTGGGGCTGAGAAGTTTGGTGAGGTTGGGGGAGCAAACGCAGAGCCTTTAAAGTAATACTGCCTGTTACCCATCCCATGGGTCCCAAATCTCCAGGTTCAAGGGCATCTTCCTACCTCGAAAACATGCATGAGAAACCCAGAAGGTGGTACACCGTGTGATCGGCAAAGGTTTCTAAAACGCACCTCATTTCTCATCTCCTTGTGCTCGGGTTCGCCATTCCAGCCGCTTTACTAGCAATCTCCCTCCTTGGAGAATCAGCACCTTTAACCTCCCGTTCCGTACAGCTTGCAATTTGTCCTGAGGATGAACGGGAAGAGGGGGAGCCAATGAGAGACTAGCTCTAGGTGTTGGGACAGGCACAGGTCACTCTATTTTCCCATCAGGAAGAAGAATTAACCACAGGCTCAGCCTGCCGCCCGGAAGCAGAATAGGGCCTGAGGCGATCCTGCGCTTTTGCGGCCAGCTCCCAAAAAAGCGAGTTGAAAAATGGAGCTCAGGGGCACTGCAATTCACAAACCTGCAGAGTTATAAATGATAACTCTCGTCCACAAATATATTGAGGGAAGGCAACGAAGAGGATCTGAAAGCAAGGCAGAATTGAAGGAAACAGATTTCAGGAGGTCGATTCGAATCGCCTTTAAAGCACATGAAAAGCGGCAAAACGTCGACAATGATGCCCTTGGCCAAAAAGGGCGTATGCGTTTTTTCCTGAATATATTCAGGAAAAAACGCATACGCCCTTTTTGGCCAACCAAGCAACCTGGAAAGGCAAATCAGCGCTACAAAGAAGTCTCGCTTCCCATCGGTCAAAAGGGCCATGCGGAAAAAAGTGTCAAAACCAGAAGTGCAGAACAGGCCATGGAGAAATGGGAGCCTTGCTACGCTGATGGGCGGGATGTAAATTGCCAACAGCCACTCTGGAGAAGTGTACGGTGTGTCCTGAAACATCGAAAAAACACAGCTTAGAGCGCATAGGGCACTTCCACTCATGGGCGTATAAATTGGGAAAACTAAAAATCAGCAAGACACAGGCACCCCAAAGTTTGGGGCTGCTCTGTTGACAAGAACCTCCACTTCGTGACACCTTAAATATCCCAGGAAAGAGAAAAATGGATAAAGAAGTGGTGGTCCTTATGTACAATGGAATATCACTCAGCCATGAAATCAATGTCATAAGGCTAGTAGCAGCATGATGAGTGGCTTTAGCTACGAGGATTCTAAGTGAAATAAGTCATACAGAAAAACACACTTATTATAAGCTATCACTTATAGAGGGAATGTAAAAACCGCTACACTTCAACTGAATTACAAAACAGAACAGAGTCACACGTTTAGAAAACACATTATGGCTGCTTAACGGGAAAGGTGGGGTGGGGTGATGCATAAAACAAGGGTTTCAAATGAGCTCAGATACCGTTCCATAAACCCAATATGTAATAGAAAGACCTACTCCTTGCTCAGTGAACTGGACTCAACACCCCCTATTCACCGCACAAGAATATATCTGACTAGTAAGAATCTTAAAACCTATGTATTGATATCTCTCTGGAAGTGAGTCAAGTGGCTGTAAAGCGGCAGAAACACAGCCGTGAAAAGCAGCTAAACCCCATTATAAAAATAAATTACTTTTAAAAACCCGTGAAACAAAGACAGTGAAAGAGAGAGAAATTCTTACAAAATTCGTTCAGGGGCTGTGATGCAACCTGGATTGACCATATCTAGACCCACAGCTGGAGGAGACATAAGGGTGGACACTCTCGGGGCTGAGAGGTTTGGTGAGGTTGGGGGAGCAAACGCAGAGCCTTTAAAGTAATACTGCCTGTTACCCATCCCATGGGTCCCAAATCTCCAGGTTCAAGGGCATCTTCCTACCTCGAAAACATGCATGAGAAACCCAGAAGGTGGTACACCGTGTGATCGGGAAAGGTTTCTAAAACGCACCTCATTTCTCATCTCCTTGTGCTCGGGTTCGCCATTCCAGCCGCTTTACTAGCAATCTCCCTCCTTGGAGAATCAGCACCTTTAACCTCCCGTTCCGTACAGCTTGCAATTTGTCCTGAGGATGAACGGGAAGAGGGGGAGCCAATGAGAGACTAGCTCTAGGTGTTGGGACAGGCACAGGTCACTCTATTTTCCCATCAGGAAGAAGAATTAACCACAGGCTCAGCCTGCCGCTCGGAACCAGAATAGGGCCTGAGGCAATCCTGCGCTTTTGTGGCCAGCTCCCAAAAAAGCGAGTTGAAAAATGGAGCTCAGGGGCCCTGCAATTCACAAACCTGCAGAGTTATAAATGATAACTCTCGTCCACAAATATATTGAGGGAAGGCAACGAAGAGGATCTGAAAGCAAGGCAGAATTGCAGGAAACAGATTTCAGGAGGTCGATTCGAATCGCCTTTAAAGCACATGAAAAGCGGCAAAACGTCGACAATGATGCCCTTGGCCAAAAAGGGCGTATGCGTTTTTTCCTGAATATATTCAGGAAAAAACGCATACGCCCTTTTTGGCCAACCAAGCAACCTGGAAAGGCAAATCAGCGCTACAAAGAAGTCTCGCTTCCCATCGGTCAAAAGGGCCATGCGGAAAAAAGTGTCAAAACCAGAAATGCAGGACAGGCCATGGAGAAATGGGAGCCTTGCTACGCTGATGGGCGGGATGTAAATTGCCAACAGCCACTCTGGAGAAGTGTACGGTGTGTCCTGAAACATCGAAAAAACACAGCTTAGAGCGCATAGGGCACTTCCACTCATGGGCGTATAAATTGGGAAAACTAAAAATCAGCAAGACACAGGCACCCCAAAGTTTGGGGCTGCTCTGTTGACAAGAACCTCCACTTCGTGACACCTTAAATATCCCAGGAAAGAGAAAAATGGATAAAGAAGTGGTGGTCCTTATGTACAATGGAATATCACTCAGCCATGAAATCAATGTCATAAGGCTAGTAGCAGCATGATGAGTGGTTTTAGCTACGACGATTCTAAGTGAAATAAGTCACACAGAAAAAGACACTTATCATAAGCTATCACTTATAGAGGGAATGTAAAAACCGCTACACTTGAACTGAATTACCAAACAGAACAGAGTCACACGCTTAGAAAACACACTATGGCTGCTTAACGGGAAAGGTGGGGTGGGGTGATGCGTAAAACAAGGGTTTCAAATGAGCTCAGATAGCGTTCCATAAACCCAATATGTAATAGAAAGACCTACTCCTTGCTCAGTGAACTGGACTCAACACCCCCTATTCACCGCACAAGAATATATCTGACTAGTAAGAATCTTAAAACCTATGTATTGATATCTCTCTGGAAGTGAGTCAAGTGGCTGTAAAGCGGCAGAAACACAGCCGTGAAAAGCAGCTAAACCCCATTATAAAAATAAATTCCTTTTAAAAACCCGTGAAACAAAGACAGTGAAAGAGAGAGAAATTCTTACAAAATTCGTTCAGGGGCTGTGATGCAACCTGGATTGACCATATCTAGACCCACAGCTGGAGGAGACATAAGGGTGGACACTCTCGGGGCTGAGAGGTTTGGTGAGGTTGGGGGAGCAAACGCAGAGCCTTTAAAGTAATACTGCCTGTTACCCATCCCATGGGTCCCAAATCTCCAGGTTCAAGGGCATCTTCCTACCTCGAAAACATGCATGAGAAACCCAGAAGGTGGTACACCGTGTGATCGGGAAAGGTTTCTAAAACGCACCTCATTTCTCATCTCCTTGTGCTCGGGTTCGCCATTCCAGCCGCTTTACTAGCAATCTCCCTCCTTGGAGAATCAGCACCTTTAACCTCCCGTTCCGTACAGCTTGCAATTTGTCCTGAGGATGAACGGGAAGAGGGGGAGCCAATGAGAGACTAGCTCTAGGTGTTGGGACAGGCACAGGTCACTCTATTTTCCCATCAGGAAGAAGAATTAACCACAGGCTCAGCCTGCCGCCTGGAAGCAGAATAGGGCCTGAGGCGATCCTGCGCTTTTGCGGCCAGCTCCCAAAAAAGCGAGTTGAAAAATGGAGCTCAGGGGCACTGCAATTCACAAACCTGCAGAGTTATAAATGATAACTCTCGTCCACAAATATATTGAGGGAAGGCAACGAAGAGGATCTGAAAGCAAGGCAGAATTGCAGGAAACAGATTTCAGGAGGTCGATTCGAATCGCCTTTAAAGCACATGAAAAGCGGCAAAACGTCGACAATGATGCCCTTGGCCAAAAAGGGCGTATGCGTTTTTTCCTGAATATATTCAGGAAAAAACGCATACGCCCTTTTTGGCCAACCAAGCAACCTGGAAAGGCAAATCAGCGCTACAAAGAAGTCTCGCTTCCCATCGGTCAAAAGGGCCATGCAGAAAAAAGTGTCAAAACCAGAAATGCAGAACAGGCCATGGAGAAATGGGAGCCTTGCTACGCTGATGGGCGGGATGTAAATTGCCAACAGCCACTCTGGAGAAGTGTACGGTGTGTCCTGAAACATCGAAAAAACACAGCTTAGAGCGCATAGGGCACTTCCACTCATGGGCATATAAATTGGGAAAACTAAAAATCAGCAAGACACAGGCACCCCAAAGTTTGGGGCTGCTCTGTTGACAAGAACCTCCACTTCGTGACACCTTAAATATCCCAGGAAAGAGAAAAATGGATAAAGAAGTGGTGGTCCTTATGTACAATGGAATATCACTCAGCCATGAAATCAATGTCATAAGGCTAGTAGCAGCATGATGAGTGGCTTTAGCTACGACGATTCTAAGTGAAATAAGTCATACAGAAAAACACACTTATTATAAGCTATCACTTATAGAGGGAATGTAAAAACCGCTACACTTGAACTGAATTACAAAACAGAACAGAGTCACACGTTTACAAAACACACTATGGCTGCTTAACGGGAAAGGTGGGGTGGGGTGATGCATAAAACAAGGGTTTCAAATGAGCTCAGATACCGTTCCATAAACCCAATATGTAATAGAAAGACCTACTCCTTGCTCAGTGAACTGGACTCAACACCCCCTATTCACCGCACGAGAATATATCTGACTAGTAAGAATCTTAAAACCTATGTATTGATATCTCTCTGGAAGTGAGTCAAGTGGCTGTAAAGCGGCAGAAACACAGCCGTGAAAAGCAGCTAAACCCCATTATAAAAATAAATTACTTTTAAAAACCCGTGAAACAAAGACAGTGAAAGAGAGAGAAATTCTTACAAAATTCGTTCAGGGGCTGTGATGCAACCTGGATTGACCATATCTAGACCCACAGCTGGAGGAGACATAAGGGTGGACATTCTCGGGGCTGAGAGGTTTGGTGAGGTTGGGGGAGCAAACGCAGAGCCTTTAAAGTAATACTGCCTGTTACCCATCCCATGGGTCCCAAATCTCCAGGTTCAAGGGCATCTTCCTACCTCGAAAACATGCATGAGAAACCCAGAAGGTGGTACACCGTGTGATCGGGAAAGGTTTCTAAAACGCACCTCATTTCTCATCTCCTTGTGCTCGGGTTCGCCATTCCAGCCGCTTTACTAGCAATCTCCCTCCTTGGAGAATCAGCACCTTTAACCTCCCGTTCCGTACAGCTTGCAATTTGTCCTGAGGATGAACGGGAAGAGGGGGAGCCAATGAGAGACTAGCTCTAGGTGTTGGGACAGGCACAGGTCACTCTATTTTCCCATCAGGAAGAAGAATTAACCACAGGCTCAGCCTGCCGCCCGGAAGCAGAATAGGGCCTGAGGCGATCCTGCGCTTTTGCGGCCAGCTCCCAAAAAAGCGAGTTGAAAAATGGAGCTCAGGGGCACTGCAATTCACAAACCTGCAGAGTTATAAATGATAACTCTCGTCCACAAATATATTGAGGGAAGGCAACGAAGAGGATCTGAAAGCAAGGCAGAATTGCAGGAAACAGATTTCAGGAGGTCGATTCGAATCGCCTTTAAAGCACATGAAAAGCGGCAAAACGTCGACAATGATGCCCTTGGCCAAAAAGGGCGTATGCGTTTTTTCCTGAATATATTCAGGAAAAAACGCATACGCCCTTTTTGGCCAAGCAAGCAACATAGAAAGGCAAATCAGCGCTACAAAGAAGTCTCGCTTCCCATCGGTCAAAAGGGCCATGCGGAAAAAAGTGTCAAAACCAGAAATGCAGAACAGGCCATGGAGAAATGGGAGCCTTGCTACGCTGATGGGCGGGATGTAAATTGCCAACAGCCACTCTGGAGAATTGTACGGTGTGTCCTGAAACATCGAAAAAACACAGCTTAGAGCGCATAGGGCACTTCCACTCATGGGCATATAAATTGGGAAAACTAAAAATCAGCAAGACACAGGCACCCCAAAGTTTGGGGCTGCTCTGTTGACAAGAACCTCCACTTCGTGACACCTTAAATATCCCAGGAAAGAGAAAAATGGATAAAGAAGTGGTGGTCCTTATGTACAATGGAATATCACTCAGCCATGAAATCAATGTCATAAGGCTAGTAGCAGCATGATGAGTGGTTTTAGCTACGACGATTCTAAGTGAAATAAGTCACACAGAAAAAGACACTTATCATAAGCTATCACTTATAGAGGGAATGTAAAAACCGCTACACTTGAACTGAATTACCAAACAGAACAGAGTCACACGTTTAGAAAACACACTATGGCTGCTTAACGGGAAAGGTGGGGTGGGGTGATGCGTAAAACAAGGGTTTCAAATGAGCTCAGATAGCGTTCCATAAACCCAATATGTAATAGAAAGACCTACTCCTTGCTCAGTGAACTGGACTCAACACCCCCTATTCACCGCACAAGAATATATCTGACTAGTAAGAATCTTAAAACCTATGTATTGATATCTCTCTGGAAGTGAGTCAAGTGGCTGTAAAGCGGCAGAAACACAGCCGTGAAAAGCAGCTAAACCCCATTATAAAAATAAATTACTTTTAAAAACCCGTGAAACAAAGACAGTGAAAGAGAGAGAAATTCTTACAAAATTCGTTCAGGGGCTGTGATGCAACCTGGATTGACCATATCTAGACCCACAGCTGGAGGAGACATAAGGGTGGACATTCTCGGGGCTGAGAGGTTTGGTGAGGTTGGGGGAGCAAACGCAGAGCCTTTAAAGTAATACTGCCTGTTACCCATCCCATGGGTCCCAAATCTCCAGGTTCAAGGGCATCTTCCTACCTCGAAAACATGCATGAGAAACCCAGAAGGTGGTACACCGTGTGATCGGGAAAGGTTTCTAAAACGCACCTCATTTCTCATCTCCTTGTGCTCGGGTTCGCCATTCCAGCCGCTTTACTAGCAATCTCCCTCCTTGGAGAATCAGCACCTTTAACCTCCCGTTCCGTACAGCTTGCAATTTGTCCTGAGGATGAACGGGAAGAGGGGGAGCCAATGAGAGACTAGCTCTAGGTGTTGGGACAGGCACAGGTCACTCTATTTTCCCATCAGGAAGAAGAATTAACCACAGGCTCAGCCTGCCGCCCGGAAGCAGAATAGGGCCTGAGGCGATCCTGCGCTTTTGCGGCCAGCTCCCAAAAAAGCGAGTTGAAAAATGGAGCTCAGGGGCACTGCAATTCACAAACCTGCAGAGTTATAAATGATAACTCTCGTCCACAAATATATTGAGGGAAGGCAACGAAGAGGATCTGAAAGCAAGGCAGAATTGCAGGAAACAGATTTCAGGAGGTCGATTCGAATCGCCTTTAAAGCACATGAAAAGCGGCAAAACGTCGACAATGATGCCCTTGGCCAAAAAGGGCGTATGCGTTTTTTCCTGAATATATTCAGGAAAAAACGCATACGCCCTTTTTGGCCAACCAAGCAACCTGGAAAGGCAAATCAGCGCTACAAAGAAGTCTCGCTTCCCATCGGTCAAAAGGGCCATGCGGAAAAAAGTGTCAAAACCAGAAATGCAGAACAGGCCATGGAGAAAAGGGAGCCTTGCTACGCTGATGGGCGGGATGTAAATTGCCAACAGCCACTCTGGAGAAGTGTACGGTGTGTCCTGAAACATCGAAAAAACACAGCTTAGAGCGCATAGGGCACTTCCACTCATGGGCGTATAAATTGGGAAAACTAAAAATCAGCAAGACACAGGCACCCCAAAGTTTGGGGCTGCTCTGTTGACAAGAACCTCCACTTCGTGACACCTTAAATATCCCAGGAAAGAGAAAAATGGATAAAGAAGTGGTGGTCCTTATGTACAATGGAATATCACTCAGCCATGAAATCAATGTCATAAGGCTAGTAGCAGCATGATGAGTGGTTTTAGCTACGACGATTCTAAGTGAAATAAGTCACACAGAAAAAGACACTTATCATAAGCTATCACTTATAGAGGGAATGTAAAAACCGCTACACTTGAACTGAATTACCAAACAGAACAGAGTCACACGTTTAGAAAACACATTATGGCTGCTTAACGGGAAAGGTGGGGTGGGGTGATGCGTAAAACAAGGGTTTCAAATGAGCTCAGATACCGTTCCATAAACCCAATATGTAATAGAAAGACCTACTCCTTGCTCAGTGAACTGGACTCAACACCCCCTATTCACCGCACAAGAATATATCTGACTAGTAAGAATCTTAAAACCTATGTATTGATATCTCTCTGGAAGTGAGTCAAGTGGCTGTAAAGCGGCAGAAACACAGCCGTGAAAAGCAGCTAAACCCCATTATAAAAATAAATTACTTTTAAAAACCCGTGAAACAAAGACAGTGAAAGAGAGAGAAATTCTTACAAAATTCGTTCAGGGGCTGTGATGCAACCTGGATTGACCATATCTAGACCCACAGCTGGAGGAGACATAAGGGTGGACATTCTTGGGGCTGAGAGGTTTGGTGAGGTTGGGGGAGCAAACGCAGAGCCTTTAAAGTAATACTGCCTGTTACCCATCCCATGGGTCCCAAATCTCCAGGTTCAAGGGCATCTTCCTACCTCGAAAACATGCATGAGAAACCCAGAAGGTGGTACACCATGTGATCGGCAAAGGTTTCTAAAACGCACCTCATTTCTCATCTCCTTGTGCTCGGGTTCGCCATTCCAGCCGCTTTACTAGCAATCTCCCTCCTTGGAGAATCAGCACCTTTAACCTCCCGTTCCGTACAGCTTGCAATTTGTCCTGAGGATGAACGGGAAGAGGGGGAGCCAATGAGAGACTAGCTCTAGGTGTTGGGACAGGCACAGGTCACTCTATTTTCCCATCAGGAAGAAGAATTAACCACAGGCTCAGCCTGCCGCCCGGAAGCAGAATAGGGCCTGAGGCGATCCTGCGCTTTTGCGGCCAGCTCCCAAAAAAGCGAGTTGAAAAATGGAGCTCAGGGGCACTGCAATTCACAAACCTGCAGAGTTATAAATGATAACTCTCGTCCACAAATATATTGAGGGAAGGCAACGAAGAGGATCTGAAAGCAAGGCAGAATTGCAGGAAACAGATTTCAGGAGGTCGATTCGAATCGCCTTTAAAGCACATGAAAAGCGGCAAAACGTCGACAATGATGCCCTTGGCCAAAAAGGGCGTATGCGTTTTTTCCTGAATATATTCAGGAAAAAACGCATACGCCCTTTTTGGCCAACCAAGCAACCTGGAAAGGCAAATCAGCGCTACAAAGAAGTCTCGCTTCCCATCGGTCAAAAGGGCCATGCGGAAAAAAGTGTCAAAACCAGAAATGCAGAACAGGCCATGGAGAAATGGGAGCCTTGCTACGCTGATGGGCGGGATGTAAATTGCCAACAGCCACTCTGGAGAAGTGTACGGTGTGTCCTGAAACATCGAAAAAACACAGCTTAGAGCGCATAGGGCACTTCCACTCATGGGCGTATAAATTGGGAAAACTAAAAATCAGCAAGACACAGGCACCCCAAAGTTTGGGGCTGCTCTGTTGACAAGAACCTCCACTTCGTGACACCTTAAATATCCCAGGAAAGAGAAAAATGGATAAAGAAGTGGTGGTCCTTATGTACAATGGAATATCACTCAGCCATGAAATCAATGTCATAAGGCTAGTAGCAGCATGATGAGTGGTTTTAGCTACGACGATTCTAAGTGAAATAAGTCACACAGAAAAAGACACTTATCATAAGCTATCACTTATAGAGGGAATGTAAAAACCGCTACACTTGAACTGAATTACCAAACAGAACAGAGTCACACGTTTAGAAAACACACTGTGGCTGCTTAACGGGAAAGGTGGGGTGGGGTGATGCGTAAAACAAGGGTTTCAAATGAGCTCAGATAGCGTTCCATAAACCCAATATGTAATAGAAAGACCTACTCCTTGCTCAGTGAACTGGACTCAACACCCCCTATTCACCGCACAAGAATATATCTGACTAGTAAGAATCTTAAAACCTATGTATTGATATCTCTCTGGAAGTGAGTCAAGTGGCTGTAAAGCGGCAGAAACACAGCCGTGAAAAGCAGCTAAACCCCATTATAAAAATAAATTCCTTTTAAAAACCCGTGAAACAAAGACAGTGAAAGAGAGAGAAATTCTTACAAAATTCGTTCAGGGGCTGTGATGCAACCTGGATTGACCATATCTAGACCCACAGCTGGAGGAGACATAAGGGTGGACATTCTCGGGGCTGAGAGGTTTGGTGAGGTTGGGGGAGCAAACGCAGAGCCTTTAAAGTAATACTGCCTGTTACCCATCCCATGGGTCCCAAATCTCCAGGTTCAAGGGCATCTTCCTACCTCGAAAACATGCATGAGAAACCCAGAAGGTGGTACACCGTGTGATCGGCAAAGGTTTCTAAAACGCACCTCATTTCTCATCTCCTTGTGCTCGGGTTCGCCATTCCAGCCGCTTTACTAGCAATCTCCCTCCTTGGAGAATCAGCACCTTTAACCTCCCGTTCCGTACAGCTTGCAATTTGTCCTGAGGATGAACGGGAAGAGGGGGAGCCAATGAGAGACTAGCTCTAGGTGTTGGGACAGGCACAGGTCACTCTATTTTCCCATCAGGAAGAAGAATTAACCACAGGCTCAGCCTGCCGCCCGGAAGCAGAATAGGGCCTGAGGCGATCCTGCGCTTTTGCGGCCAGCTCCCAAAAAAGCGAGTTGAAAAATGGAGCTCAGGGGCACTGCAATTCACAAACCTGCAGAGTTATAAATGATAACTCTCGTCCACAAATATATTGAGGGAAGGCAACGAAGAGGATCTGAAAGCAAGGCAGAATTGCAGGAAACAGATTTCAGGAGGTCGATTCGAATCGCCTTTAAAGCACATGAAAAGCGGCAAAACGTCGACAATGATGCCCTTGGCCAAAAAGGGCGTATGCGTTTTTTCCTGAATATATTCAGGAAAAAACGCATACGCCCTTTTTGGCCAACCAAGCAACCTGGAAAGGCAAATCAGCGCTACAAAGAAGTCTCGCTTCCCATCGGTCAAAAGGGCCATGCGGAAAAAAGTGTCAAAACCAGAAATGCAGAACAGGCCATGGAGAAATGGGAGCCTTGCTACGCTGATGGGCGGGATGTAAATTGCCAACAGCCACTCTGGAGAAGTGTACGGTGTGTCCTGAAACATCGAAAAAACACAGCTTAGAGCGCATAGGGCACTTCCACTCATGGGCGTATAAATTGGGAAAACTAAAAATCAGCAAGACACAGGCACCCCAAAGTTTGGGGCTGCTCTGTTGACAAGAACCTCCACTTCGTGACACCTTAAATATCCCAGGAAAGAGAAAAATGGATAAAGAAGTGGTGGTCCTTATGTACAATGGAATATCACTCAGCCATGAAATCAATGTCATAAGGCTAGTAGCAGCATGATGAGTGGTTTTAGCTACGACGATTCTAAGTGAAATAAGTCACACAGAAAAAGACACTTATCATAAGCTATCACTTATAGAGGGAATGTAAAAACCGCTACACTTGAACTGAATTACCAAACAGAACAGAGTCACACGTTTAGAAAACACACTGTGGCTGCTTAACGGGAAAGGTGGGGTGGGGTGATGCGTAAAACAAGGGTTTCAAATGAGCTCAGATAGCGTTCCATAAACCCAATATGTAATAGAAAGACCTACTCCTTGCTCAGTGAACTGGACTCAACACCCCCTATTCACCGCACAAGAATATATCTGACTAGTAAGAATCTTAAAACCTATGTATTGATATCTCTCTGGAAGTGAGTCAAGTGGCTGTAAAGCGGCAGAAACACAGCCGTGAAAAGCAGCTAAACCCCATTATAAAAATAAATTCCTTTTAAAAACCCGTGAAACAAAGACAGTGAAAGAGAGAGAAATTCTTACAAAATTCGTTCAGGGGCTGTGATGCAACCTGGATTGACCATATCTAGACCCACAGCTGGAGGAGACATAAGGGTGGACATTCTCGGGGCTGAGAGGTTTGGTGAGGTTGGGGGAGCAAACGCAGAGCCTTTAAAGTAATACTGCCTGTTACCCATCCCATGGGTCCCAAATCTCCAGGTTCAAGGGCATCTTCCTACCTCGAAAACATGCATGAGAAACCCAGAAGGTGGTACACCGTGTGATCGGGAAAGGTTTCTAAAACGCACCTCATTTCTCATCTCCTTGTGCTCGGGTTCGCCATTCCAGCCGCTTTACTAGCAATCTCCCTCCTTGGAGAATCAGCACCTTTAACCTCCCGTTCCGTACAGCTTGCAATTTGTCCTGAGGATGAACGGGAAGAGGGGGAGCCAATGAGAGACTAGCTCTAGGTGTTGGGACAGGCACAGGTCACTCTATTTTCCCATCAGGAAGAAGAATTAACCACAGGCTCAGCCTGCCGCCCGGAAGCAGAATAGGGCCTGAGGCGATCCTGCGCTTTTGCGGCCAGCTCCCAAAAAAGCGAGTTGAAAAATGGAGCTCAGGGGCACTGCAATTCACAAACCTGCAGAGTTATAAATGATAACTCTCGTCCACAAATATATTGAGGGAAGGCAACGAAGAGGATCTGAAAGCAAGGCAGAATTGCAGGAAACAGATTTCAGGAGGTCGATTCGAATCGCCTTTAAAGCACATGAAAAGCGGCAAAACGTCGACAATGATGCCCTTGGCCAAAAAGGGCGTATGCGTTTTTTCCTGAATATATTCAGGAAAAAACGCATACGCCCTTTTTGGCCAACCAAGCAACCTGGAAAGGCAAATCAGCGCTACAAAGAAGTCTCGCTTCCCATCGGTCAAAAGGGCCATGCGGAAAAAAGTGTCAAAACCAGAAATGCAGAACAGGCCATGGAGAAAAGGGAGCCTTGCTACGCTGATGGGCGGGATGTAAATTGCCAACAGCCACTCTGGAGAAGTGTACGGTGTGTCCTGAAACATCGAAAAAACACAGCTTAGAGCGCATAGGGCACTTCCACTCATGGGCGTATAAATTGGGAAAACTAAAAATCAGCAAGACACAGGCACCCCAAAGTTTGGGGCTGCTCTGTTGACAAGAACCTCCACTTCGTGACACCTTAAATATCCCAGGAAAGAGAAAAATGGATAAAGAAGTGGTGGTCCTTATGTACAATGGAATATCACTCAGCCATGAAATCAATGTCATAAGGCTAGTAGCAGCATGATGAGTGGTTTTAGCTACGACGATTCTAAGTGAAATAAGTCACACAGAAAAAGACACTTATCATAAGCTATCACTTATAGAGGGAATGTAAAAACCGCTACACTTGAACTGAATTACCAAACAGAACAGAGTCACACGTTTAGAAAACACATTATGGCTGCTTAACGGGAAAGGTGGGGTGGGGTGATGCGTAAAACAAGGGTTTCAAATGAGCTCAGATACCGTTCCATAAACCCAATATGTAATAGAAAGACCTACTCCTTGCTCAGTGAACTGGACTCAACACCCCCTATTCACCGCACAAGAATATATCTGACTAGTAAGAATCTTAAAACCTATGTATTGATATCTCTCTGGAAGTGAGTCAAGTGGCTGTAAAGCGGCAGAAACACAGCCGTGAAAAGCAGCTAAACCCCATTATAAAAATAAATTACTTTTAAAATCCCGTGAAACAAAGACAGTGAAAGAGAGAGAAATTCTTACAAAATTCGTTCAGGGGCTGTGATGCAACCTGGATTGACCATATCTAGACCCACAGCTGGAGGAGACATAAGGGTGGACATTCTTGGGGCTGAGAGGTTTGGTGAGGTTGGGGGAGCAAACGCAGAGCCTTTAAAGTAATACTGCCTGTTACCCATCCCATGGGTCCCAAATCTCCAGGTTCAAGGGCATCTTCCTACCTCGAAAACATGCATGAGAAACCCAGAAGGTGGTACACCGTGTGATCGGCAAAGGTTTCTAAAACGCACCTCATTTCTCATCTCCTTGTGCTCGGGTTCGCCATTCCAGCCGCTTTACTAGCAATCTCCCTCCTTGGAGAATCAGCACCTTTAACCTCCCGTTCCGTACAGCTTGCAATTTGTCCTGAGGATGAACGGGAAGAGGGGGAGCCAATGAGAGACTAGCTCTAGGTGTTGGGACAGGCACAGGTCACTCTATTTTCCCATCAGGAAGAAGAATTAACCACAGGCTCAGCCTGCCGCCCGGAAGCAGAATAGGGCCTGAGGCGATCCTGCGCTTTTGCGGCCAGCTCCCAAAAAAGCGAGTTGAAAAATGGAGCTCAGGGGCACTGCAATTCACAAACCTGCAGAGTTATAAATGATAACTCTCGTCCACAAATATATTGAGGGAAGGCAACGAAGAGGATCTGAAAGCAAGGCAGAATTGCAGGAAACAGATTTCAGGAGGTCGATTCGAATCGCCTTTAAAGCACATGAAAAGCGGCAAAACGTCGACAATGATGCCCTTGGCCAAAAAGGGCGTATGCGTTTTTTCCTGAATATATTCAGGAAAAAACGCATACGCCCTTTTTGGCCAACCAAGCAACCTGGAAAGGCAAATCAGCGCTACAAAGAAGTCTCGCTTCCCATCGGTCAAAAGGGCCATGCGGAAAAAAGTGTCAAAACCAGAAATGCAGAACAGGCCATGGAGAAATGGGAGCCTTGCTACGCTGATGGGCGGGATGTAAATTGCCAACAGCCACTCTGGAGAAGTGTACGGTGTGTCCTGAAACATCGAAAAAACACAGCTTAGAGCGCATAGGGCACTTCCACTCATGGGCGTATAAATTGGGAAAACTAAAAATCAGCAAGACACAGGCACCCCAAAGTTTGGGGCTGCTCTGTTGACAAGAACCTCCACTTCGTGACACCTTAAATATCCCAGGAAAGAGAAAAATGGATAAAGAAGTGGTGGTCCTTATGTACAATGGAATATCACTCAGCCATGAAATCAATGTCATAAGGCTAGTAGCAGCATGATGAGTGGTTTTAGCTACGACGATTCTAAGTGAAATAAGTCACACAGAAAAAGACACTTATCATAAGCTATCACTTATAGAGGGAATGTAAAAACCGCTACACTTGAACTGAATTACCAAACAGAACAGAGTCACACGTTTAGAAAACACACTGTGGCTGCTTAACGGGAAAGGTGGGGTGGGGTGATGCGTAAAACAAGGGTTTCAAATGAGCTCAGATAGCGTTCCATAAACCCAATATGTAATAGAAAGACCTACTCCTTGCTCAGTGAACTGGACTCAACACCCCCTATTCACCGCACAAGAATATATCTGACTAGTAAGAATCTTAAAACCTATGTATTGATATCTCTCTGGAAGTGAGTCAAGTGGCTGTAAAGCGGCAGAAACACAGCCGTGAAAAGCAGCTAAACCCCATTATAAAAATAAATTCCTTTTAAAAACCCGTGAAACAAAGACAGTGAAAGAGAGAGAAATTCTTACAAAATTCGTTCAGGGGCTGTGATGCAACCTGGATTGACCATATCTAGACCCACAGCTGGAGGAGACATAAGGGTGGACATTCTCGGGGCTGAGAGGTTTGGTGAGGTTGGGGGAGCAAACGCAGAGCCTTTAAAGTAATACTGCCTGTTACCCATCCCATGGGTCCCAAATCTCCAGGTTCAAGGGCATCTTCCTACCTCGAAAACATGCATGAGAAACCCAGAAGGTGGTACACCGTGTGATCGGGAAAGGTTTCTAAAACGCACCTCATTTCTCATCTCCTTGTGCTCGGGTTCGCCATTCCAGCCGCTTTACTAGCAATCTCCCTCCTTGGAGAATCAGCACCTTTAACCTCCCGTTCCGTACAGCTTGCAATTTGTCCTGAGGATGAACGGGAAGAGGGGGAGCCAATGAGAGACTAGCTCTAGGTGTTGGGACAGGCACAGGTCACTCTATTTTCCCATCAGGAAGAAGAATTAACCACAGGCTCAGCCTGCCGCCCGGAAGCAGAATAGGGCCTGAGGCGATCCTGCGCTTTTGCGGCCAGCTCCCAAAAAAGCGAGTTGAAAAATGGAGCTCAGGGGCACTGCAATTCACAAACCTGCAGAGTTATAAATGATAACTCTCGTCCACAAATATATTGAGGGAAGGCAACGAAGAGGATCTGAAAGCAAGGCAGAATTGCAGGAAACAGATTTCAGGAGGTCGATTCGAATCGCCTTTAAAGCACATGAAAAGCGGCAAAACGTCGACAATGATGCCCTTGGCCAAAAAGGGCGTATGCGTTTTTTCCTGAATATATTCAGGAAAAAACGCATACGCCCTTTTTGGCCAACCAAGCAACCTGGAAAGGCAAATCAGCGCTACAAAGAAGTCTCGCTTCCCATCGGTCAAAAGGGCCATGCGGAAAAAAGTGTCAAAACCAGAAATGCAGAACAGGCCATGGAGAAAAGGGAGCCTTGCTACGCTGATGGGCGGGATGTAAATTGCCAACAGCCACTCTGGAGAAGTGTACGGTGTGTCCTGAAACATCGAAAAAACACAGCTTAGAGCGCATAGGGCACTTCCACTCATGGGCGTATAAATTGGGAAAACTAAAAATCAGCAAGACACAGGCACCCCAAAGTTTGGGGCTGCTCTGTTGACAAGAACCTCCACTTCGTGACACCTTAAATATCCCAGGAAAGAGAAAAATGGATAAAGAAGTGGTGGTCCTTATGTACAATGGAATATCACTCAGCCATGAAATCAATGTCATAAGGCTAGTAGCAGCATGATGAGTGGTTTTAGCTACGACGATTCTAAGTGAAATAAGTCACACAGAAAAAGACACTTATCATAAGCTATCACTTATAGAGGGAATGTAAAAACCGCTACACTTGAACTGAATTACCAAACAGAACAGAGTCACACGTTTAGAAAACACATTATGGCTGCTTAACGGGAAAGGTGGGGTGGGGTGATGCGTAAAACAAGGGTTTCAAATGAGCTCAGATACCGTTCCATAAACCCAATATGTAATAGAAAGACCTACTCCTTGCTCAGTGAACTGGACTCAACACCCCCTATTCACCGCACAAGAATATATCTGACTAGTAAGAATCTTAAAACCTATGTATTGATATCTCTCTGGAAGTGAGTCAAGTGGCTGTAAAGCGGCAGAAACACAGCCGTGAAAAGCAGCTAAACCCCATTATAAAAATAAATTACTTTTAAAAACCCGTGAAACAAAGACAGTGAAAGAGAGAGAAATTCTTACAAAATTCGTTCAGGGGCTGTGATGCAACCTGGATTGACCATATCTAGACCCACAGCTGGAGGAGACATAAGGGTGGACATTCTCGGGGCTGAGAGGTTTGGTGAGGTTGGGGGAGCAAACGCAGAGCCTTTAAAGTAATACTGCCTGTTACCCATCCCATGGGTCCCAAATCTCCAGGTTCAAGGGCATCTTCCTACCTCGAAAACATGCATGAGAAACCCAGAAGGTGGTACACCGTGTGATCGGCAAAGGTTTCTAAAACGCACCTCATTTCTCATCTCCTTGTGCTCGGGTTCGCCATTCCAGCCGCTTTACTAGCAATCTCCCTCCTTGGAGAATCAGCACCTTTAACCTCCCGTTCCGTACAGCTTGCAATTTGTCCTGAGGATGAACGGGAAGAGGGGGAGCCAATGAGAGACTAGCTCTAGGTGTTGGGACAGGCACAGGTCACTCTATTTTCCCATCAGGAAGAAGAATTAACCACAGGCTCAGCCTGCCGCCCGGAAGCAGAATAGGGCCTGAGGCGATCCTGCGCTTTTGCGGCCAGCTCCCAAAAAAGCGAGTTGAAAAATGGAGCTCAGGGGCACTGCAATTCACAAACCTGCAGAGTTATAAATGATAACTCTCGTCCACAAATATATTGAGGGAAGGCAACGAAGAGGATCTGAAAGCAAGGCAGAATTGCAGGAAACAGATTTCAGGAGGTCGATTCGAATCGCCTTTAAAGCACATGAAAAGCGGCAAAACGTCGACAATGATGCCCTTGGCCAAAAAGGGCGTATGCGTTTTTTCCTGAATATATTCAGGAAAAAACGCATACGCCCTTTTTGGCCAACCAAGCAACCTGGAAAGGCAAATCAGCGCTACAAAGAAGTCTCGCTTCCCATCGGTCAAAAGGGCCATGCGGAAAAAAGTGTCAAAACCAGAAATGCAGGACAGGCCATGGAGAAATGGGAGCCTTGCTACGCTGATGGGCGGGATGTAAATTGCCAACAGCCACTCTGGAGAAGTGTACGGTGTGTCCTGAAACATCGAAAAAACACAGCTTAGAGCGCATAGGGCACTTCCACTCATGGGCGTATAAATTGGGAAAACTAAAAATCAGCAAGACACAGGCACCCCAAAGTTTGGGGCTGCTCTGTTGACAAGAACCTCCACTTCGTGACACCTTAAATATCCCAGGAAAGAGAAAAATGGATAAAGAAGTGGTGGTCCTTATGTACAATGGAATATCACTCAGCCATGAAATCAATGTCATAAGGCTAGTAGCAGCATGATGAGTGGTTTTAGCTACGACGATTCTAAGTGAAATAAGTCACACAGAAAAAGACACTTATCATAAGCTATCACTTATAGAGGGAATGTAAAAACCGCTACACTTGAACTGAATTACCAAACAGAACAGAGTCACACGTTTAGAAAACACATTATGGCTGCTTAACGGGAAAGGTGGGGTGGGGTGATGCGTAAAACAAGGGTTTCAAATGAGCTCAGATACCGTTCCATAAACCCAATATGTAATAGAAAGACCTACTCCTTGCTCAGTGAACTGGACTCAACACCCCCTATTCACCGCACAAGAATATATCTGACTAGTAAGAATCTTAAAACCTATGTATTGATATCTCTCTGGAAGTGAGTCAAGTGGCTGTAAAGCGGCAGAAACACAGCCGTGAAAAGCAGCTAAACCCCATTATAAAAATAAATTACTTTTAAAAACCCGTGAAACAAAGACAGTGAAAGAGAGAGAAATTCTTACAAAATTCGTTCAGGGGCTGTGATGCAACCTGGATTGACCATATCTAGACCCACAGCTGGAGGAGACATAAGGGTGGACATTCTTGGGGCTGAGAGGTTTGGTGAGGTTGGGGGAGCAAACGCAGAGCCTTTAAAGTAATACTGCCTGTTACCCATCCCATGGGTCCCAAATCTCCAGGTTCAAGGGCATCTTCCTACCTCGAAAACATGCATGAGAAACCCAGAAGGTGGTACACCGTGTGATCGGCAAAGGTTTCTAAAACGCACCTCATTTCTCATCTCCTTGTGCTCGGGTTCGCCATTCCAGCCGCTTTACTAGCAATCTCCCTCCTTGGAGAATCAGCACCTTTAACCTCCCGTTCCGTACAGCTTGCAATTTGTCCTGAGGATGAACGGGAAGAGGGGGAGCCAATGAGAGACTAGCTCTAGGTGTTGGGACAGGCACAGGTCACTCTATTTTCCCATCAGGAAGAAGAATTAACCACAGGCTCAGCCTGCCGCCCGGAAGCAGAATAGGGCCTGAGGCGATCCTGCGCTTTTGCGGCCAGCTCCCAAAAAAGCGAGTTGAAAAATGGAGCTCAGGGGCACTGCAATTCACAAACCTGCAGAGTTATAAATGATAACTCTCGTCCACAAATATATTGAGGGAAGGCAACGAAGAGGATCTGAAAGCAAGGCAGAATTGCAGGAAACAGATTTCAGGAGGTCGATTCGAATCGCCTTTAAAGCACATGAAAAGCGGCAAAACGTCGACAATGATGCCCTTGGCCAAAAAGGGCGTATGCGTTTTTTCCTGAATATATTCAGGAAAAAACGCATACGCCCTTTTTGGCCAACCAAGCAACCTGGAAAGGCAAATCAGCGCTACAAAGAAGTCTCGCTTCCCATCGGTCAAAAGGGCCATGCGGAAAAAAGTGTCAAAACCAGAAATGCAGAACAGGCCATGGAGAAAAGGGAGCCTTGCTACGCTGATGGGCGGGATGTAAATTGCCAACAGCCACTCTGGAGAAGTGTACGGTGTGTCCTGAAACATCGAAAAAACACAGCTTAGAGCGCATAGGGCACTTCCACTCATGGGCGTATAAATTGGGAAAACTAAAAATCAGCAAGACACAGGCACCCCAAAGTTTGGGGCTGCTCTGTTGACAAGAACCTCCACTTCGTGACACCTTAAATATCCCAGGAAAGAGAAAAATGGAAAAAGAAGTGGTGGTCCTTATGTACAATGGAATATCACTCAGCCATGAAATCAATGTCATAAGGCTAGTAGCAGCATGATGAGTGGCTTTAGCTACGACGATTCTAAGTGAAATAAGTCATACAGAAAAACACACTTATTATAAGCTATCACTTATAGAGGGAATGTAAAAAACCGCTACACTTGAACTGAATTACAAAACAGAACAGAGTCACACGTTTAGAAAACACATTATGGCTGCTTAACGGGAAAGGTGGGGTGGGGTGATGCATAAAACAAGGGTTTCAAATGAGCTCAGATACCGTTCCATAAACCCAATATGTAATAGAAAGACCTACTCCTTGCTCAGTGAACTGGACTCAACACCCCCTATTCACCGCACAAGAATATATCTGACTAGTAAGAATCTTAAAACCTATGTATTGATATCTCTCTGGAAGTGAGTCAAGTGGCTGTAAAGCGGCAGAAACACAGCCGTGAAAAGCAGCTAAACCCCATTATAAAAATAAATTCCTTTTAAAAACCCGTGAAACAAAGACAGTGAAAGAGAGAGAAATTCTTACAAAATTCGTTCAGGGGCTGTGATGCAACCTGGATTGACCATATCTAGACCCACAGCTGGAGGAGACATAAGGGTGGACACTCTCGGGGCTGAGAGGTTTGGTGAGGTTGGGGGAGCAAACGCAGAGCCTTTAAAGTAATACTGCCTGTTACCCATCCCATGGGTCCCAAATCTCCAGGTTCAAGGGCATCTTCCTACCTCGAAAACATGCATGAGAAACCCAGAAGGTGGTACACCGTGTGATCGGGAAAGGTTTCTAAAACGCACCTCATTTCTCATCTCCTTGTGCTCGGGTTCGCCATTCCAGCCGCTTTACTAGCAATCTCCCTCCTTGGAGAATCAGCACCTTTAACCTCCCGTTCCGTACAGCTTGCAATTTGTCCTGAGGATGAACGGGAAGAGGGGGAGCCAATGAGAGACTAGCTCTAGGTGTTGGGACAGGCACAGGTCACTCTATTTTCCCATCAGGAAGAAGAATTAACCACAGGCTCAGCCTGCCGCCCGGAAGCAGAATAGGGCCTGAGGCGATCCTGCGCTTTTGCGGCCAGCTCCCAAAAAAGCGAGTTGAAAAATGGAGCTCAGGGGCACTGCAATTCACAAACCTGCAGAGTTATAAATGATAACTCTCGTCCACAAATATATTGAGGGAAGGCAACGAAGAGGATCTGAAAGCAAGGCAGAATTGCAGGAAACAGATTTCAGGAGGTCGATTCGAATCGCCTTTAAAGCACATGAAAAGCGGCAAAACGTCGACAATGATGCCCTTGGCCAAAAAGGGCGTATGCGTTTTTTCCTGAATATATTCAGGAAAAAACGCATACGCCCTTTTTGGCCAACCAAGCAACCTGGAAAGGCAAATCAGCGCTACAAAGAAGTCTCGCTTCCCATCGGTCAAAAGGGCCATGCGGAAAAAAGTGTCAAAACCAGAAATGCAGAACAGGCCATGGAGAAATGGGAGCCTTGCTACGCTGATGGGCGGGATGTAAATTGCCAACAGCCACTCTGGAGAATTGTACGGTGTGTCCTGAAACATCGAAAAAACACAGCTTAGAGCGCATAGGGCACTTCCACTCATGGGCATATAAATTGGGAAAACTAAAAATCAGCAAGACACAGGCACCCCAAAGTTTGGGGCTGCTCTGTTGACAAGAACCTCCACTTCGTGACACCTTAAATATCCCAGGAAAGAGAAAAATGGATAAAGAAGTGGTGGTCCTTATGTACAATGGAATATCACTCAGCCATGAAATCAATGTCATAAGGCTAGTAGCAGCATGATGAGTGGTTTTAGCTACGACGATTCTAAGTGAAATAAGTCACACAGAAAAAGACACTTATCATAAGCTATCACTTATAGAGGGAATGTAAAAACCGCTACACTTGAACTGAATTACCAAACAGAACAGAGTCACACGTTTAGAAAACACATTATGGCTGCTTAACGGGAAAGGTGGGGTGGGGTGATGCGTAAAACAAGGGTTTCAAATGAGCTCAGATACCGTTCCATAAACCCAATATGTAATAGAAAGACCTACTCCTTGCTCAGTGAACTGGACTCAACACCCCCTATTCACCGCACAAGAATATATCTGACTAGTAAGAATCTTAAAACCTATGTATTGATATCTCTCTGGAAGTGAGTCAAGTGGCTGTAAAGCGGCAGAAACACAGCCGTGAAAAGCAGCTAAACCCCATTATAAAAATAAATTACTTTTAAAAACCCGTGAAACAAAGACAGTGAAAGAGAGAGAAATTCTTACAAAATTCGTTCAGGGGCTGTGATGCAACCTGGATTGACCATATCTAGACCCACAGCTGGAGGAGACATAAGGGTGGACATTCTTGGGGCTGAGAGGTTTGGTGAGGTTGGGGGAGCAAACGCAGAGCCTTTAAAGTAATACTGCCTGTTACCCATCCCATGGGTCCCAAATCTCCAGGTTCAAGGGCATCTTCCTACCTCGAAAACATGCATGAGAAACCCAGAAGGTGGTACACCGTGTGATCGGGAAAGGTTTCTAAAACGCACCTCATTTCTCATCTCCTTGTGCTCGGGTTCGCCATTCCAGCCGCTTTACTAGCAATCTCCCTCCTTGGAGAATCAGCACCTTTAACCTCCCGTTCCGTACAGCTTGCAATATGTCCTGAGGATGAACGGGAAGAGGGGGAGCCAATGAGAGACTAGCTCTAGGTGTTGGGACAGGCACAGGTCACTCTATTTTCCCATCAGGAAGAAGAATTAACCACAGGCTCAGCCTGCCGCCCGGAACCAGAATAGGGCCTGAGGCGATCCTGCGCTTTTGTGGCCAGCTCCCAAAAAAGCGAGTTGAAAAATGGAGCTCAGGGGCACTGCAATTCACAAACCTGCAGAGTTATAAATGATAACTCTCGTCCACAAATATATTGAGGGAAGGCAACGAAGAGGATCTGAAAGCAAGGCAGAATTGCAGGAAACAGATTTCAGGAGGTCGATTCGAATCGCCTTTAAAGCACATGAAAAGCGGCAAAACATCGACAATGATGCCCTTGGCCAAAAAGGGCGTATGCGTTTTTTCCTGAATATATTCAGGAAAAAACGCATACGCCCTTTTTGGCCAACCAAGCAACCTGGAAAGGCAAATCAGCGCTACAAAGAAGTCTCGCTTCCCATCGGTCAAAAGGGCCATGCGGAAAAAAGTGTCAAAACCAGAAATGCAGGACAGGCCATGGAGAAATGGGAGCCTTGCTACGCTGATGGGCGGGATGTAAATTGCCAACAGCCACTCTGGAGAAGTGTACGGTGTGTCCTGAAACATCGAAAAAACACAGCTTAGAGCGCATAGGGCACTTCCACTCATGGGCGTATAAATTGGGAAAACTAAAAATCAGCAAGACACAGGCACCCCAAAGTTTGGGGCTGCTCTGTTGACAAGAACCTCCACTTCGTGACACCTTAAATATCCCAGGAAAGAGAAAAATGGATAAAGAAGTGGTGGTCCTTATGTACAATGGAATATCACTCAGCCATGAAATCAATGTCATAAGGCTAGTAGCAGCATGATGAGTGGTTTTAGCTACGACGATTCTAAGTGAAATAAGTCACACAGAAAAAGACACTTATCATAAGCTATCACTTATAGAGGGAATGTAAAAACCGCTACACTTGAACTGAATTACCAAACAGAACAGAGTCACACGTTTAGAAAACACACTGTGGCTGCTTAACGGGAAAGGTGGGGTGGGGTGATGCGTAAAACAAGGGTTTCAAATGAGCTCAGATAGCGTTCCATAAACCCAATATGTAATAGAAAGACCTACTCCTTGCTCAGTGAACTGGACTCAACACCCCCTATTCACCGCACAAGAATATATCTGACTAGTAAGAATCTTAAAACCTATGTATTGATATCTCTCTGGAAGTGAGTCAAGTGGCTGTAAAGCGGCAGAAACACAGCCGTGAAAAGCAGCTAAACCCCATTATAAAAATAAATTCCTTTTAAAAACCCGTGAAACAAAGACAGTGAAAGAGAGAGAAATTCTTACAAAATTCGTTCAGGGGCTGTGATGCAACCTGGATTGACCATATCTAGACCCACAGCTGGAGGAGACATAAGGGTGGACATTCTCGGGGCTGAGAGGTTTGGTGAGGTTGGGGGAGCAAACGCAGAGCCTTTAAAGTAATACTGCCTGTTACCCATCCCATGGGTCCCAAATCTCCAGGTTCAAGGGCATCTTCCTACCTCGAAAACATGCATGAGAAACCCAGAAGGTGGTACACCGTGTGATCGGGAAAGGTTTCTAAAACGCACCTCATTTCTCATCTCCTTGTGCTCGGGTTCGCCATTCCAGCCGCTTTACTAGCAATCTCCCTCCTTGGAGAATCAGCACCTTTAACCTCCCGTTCCGTACAGCTTGCAATTTGTCCTGAGGATGAACGGGAAGAGGGGGAGCCAATGAGAGACTAGCTCTAGGTGTTGGGACAGGCACAGGTCACTCTATTTTCCCATCAGGAAGAAGAATTAACCACAGGCTCAGCCTGCCGCCCGGAAGCAGAATAGGGCCTGAGGCGATCCTGCGCTTTTGCGGCCAGCTCCCAAAAAAGCGAGTTGAAAAATGGAGCTCAGGGGCACTGCAATTCACAAACCTGCAGAGTTATAAATGATAACTCTCGTCCACAAATATATTGAGGGAAGGCAACGAAGAGGATCTGAAAGCAAGGCAGAATTGCAGGAAACAGATTTCAGGAGGTCGATTCGAATCGCCTTTAAAGCACATGAAAAGCGGCAAAACGTCGACAATGATGCCCTTGGCCAAAAAGGGCGTATGCGTTTTTTCCTGAATATATTCAGGAAAAAACGCATACGCCCTTTTTGGCCAACCAAGCAACCTGGAAAGGCAAATCAGCGCTACAAAGAAGTCTCGCTTCCCATCGGTCAAAAGGGCCATGCGGAAAAAAGTGTCAAAACCAGAAATGCAGGACAGGCCATGGAGAAATGGGAGCCTTGCTACGCTGATGGGCGGGATGTAAATTGCCAACAGCCACTCTGGAGAAGTGTACGGTGTGTCCTGAAACATCGAAAAAACACAGCTTAGAGCGCATAGGGCACTTCCACTCATGGGCGTATAAATTGGGAAAACTAAAAATCAGCAAGACACAGGCACCCCAAAGTTTGGGGCTGCTCTGTTGACAAGAACCTCCACTTCGTGACACCTTAAATATCCCAGGAAAGAGAAAAATGGATAAAGAAGTGGTGGTCCTTATGTACAATGGAATATCACTCAGCCATGAAATCAATGTCATAAGGCTAGTAGCAGCATGATGAGTGGTTTTAGCTACGACGATTCTAAGTGAAATAAGTCACACAGAAAAAGACACTTATCATAAGCTATCACTTATAGAGGGAATGTAAAAACCGCTACACTTGAACTGAATTACCAAACAGAACAGAGTCACACGTTTAGAAAACACATTATGGCTGCTTAACGGGAAAGGTGGGGTGGGGTGATGCGTAAAACAAGGGTTTCAAATGAGCTCAGATACCGTTCCATAAACCCAATATGTAATAGAAAGACCTACTCCTTGCTCAGTGAACTGGACTCAACACCCCCTATTCACCGCACAAGAATATATCTGACTAGTAAGAATCTTAAAACCTATGTATTGATATCTCTCTGGAAGTGAGTCAAGTGGCTGTAAAGCGGCAGAAACACAGCCGTGAAAAGCAGCTAAACCCCATTATAAAAATAAATTCCTTTTAAAAACCCGTGAAACAAAGACAGTGAAAGAGAGAGAAATTCTTACAAAATTCGTTCAGGGGCTGTGATGCAACCTGGATTGACCATATCTAGACCCACAGCTGGAGGAGACATAAGGGTGGACATTCTTGGGGCTGAGAGGTTTGGTGAGGTTGGGGGAGCAAACGCAGAGCCTTTAAAGTAATACTGCCTGTTACCCATCCCATGGGTCCCAAATCTCCAGGTTCAAGGGCATCTTCCTACCTCGAAAACATGCATGAGAAACCCAGAAGGTGGTACACCGTGTGATCGGCAAAGGTTTCTAAAACGCACCTCATTTCTCATCTCCTTGTGCTCGGGTTCGCCATTCCAGCCGCTTTACTAGCAATCTCCCTCCTTGGAGAATCAGCACCTTTAACCTCCCGTTCCGTACAGCTTGCAATTTGTCCTGAGGATGAACGGGAAGAGGGGGAGCCAATGAGAGACTAGCTCTAGGTGTTGGGACAGGCACAGGTCACTCTATTTTCCCATCAGGAAGAAGAATTAACCACAGGCTCAGCCTGCCGCCCGGAAGCAGAATAGGGCCTGAGGCGATCCTGCGCTTTTGCGGCCAGCTCCCAAAAAAGCGAGTTGAAAAATGGAGCTCAGGGGCACTGCAATTCACAAACCTGCAGAGTTATAAATGATAACTCTCGTCCACAAATATATTGAGGGAAGGCAACGAAGAGGATCTGAAAGCAAGGCAGAATTGCAGGAAACAGATTTCAGGAGGTCGATTCGAATCGCCTTTAAAGCACATGAAAAGCGGCAAAACGTCGACAATGATGCCCTTGGCCAAAAAGGGCGTATGCGTTTTTTCCTGAATATATTCAGGAAAAAACGCATACGCCCTTTTTGGCCAACCAAGCAACCTGGAAAGGCAAATCAGCGCTACAAAGAAGTCTCGCTTCCCATCGGTCAAAAGGGCCATGCGGAAAAAAGTGTCAAAACCAGAAATGCAGAACAGGCCATGGAGAAAAGGGAGCCTTGCTACGCTGATGGGCGGGATGTAAATTGCCAACAGCCACTCTGGAGAAGTGTACGGTGTGTCCTGAAACATCGAAAAAACACAGCTTAGAGCGCATAGGGCACTTCCACTCATGGGCGTATAAATTGGGAAAACTAAAAATCAGCAAGACACAGGCACCCCAAAGTTTGGGGCTGCTCTGTTGACAAGAACCTCCACTTCGTGACACCTTAAATATCCCAGGAAAGAGAAAAATGGAAAAAGAAGTGGTGGTCCTTATGTACAATGGAATATCACTCAGCCATGAAATCAATGTCATAAGGCTAGTAGCAGCATGATGAGTGGCTTTAGCTACGACGATTCTAAGTGAAATAAGTCATACAGAAAAACACACTTATTATAAGCTATCACTTATAGAGGGAATGTAAAAAACCGCTACACTTGAACTGAATTACAAAACAGAACAGAGTCACACGTTTAGAAAACACATTATGGCTGCTTAACGGGAAAGGTGGGGTGGGGTGATGCATAAAACAAGGGTTTCAAATGAGCTCAGATACCGTTCCATAAACCCAATATGTAATAGAAAGACCTACTCCTTGCTCAGTGAACTGGACTCAACACCCCCTATTCACCGCACAAGAATATATCTGACTAGTAAGAATCTTAAAACCTATGTATTGATATCTCTCTGGAAGTGAGTCAAGTGGCTGTAAAGCGGCAGAAACACAGCCGTGAAAAGCAGCTAAACCCCATTATAAAAATAAATTCCTTTTAAAAACCCGTGAAACAAAGACAGTGAAAGAGAGAGAAATTCTTACAAAATTCGTTCAGGGGCTGTGATGCAACCTGGATTGACCATATCTAGACCCACAGCTGGAGGAGACATAAGGGTGGACACTCTCGGGGCTGAGAGGTTTGGTGAGGTTGGGGGAGCAAACGCAGAGCCTTTAAAGTAATACTGCCTGTTACCCATCCCATGGGTCCCAAATCTCCAGGTTCAAGGGCATCTTCCTACCTCGAAAACATGCATGAGAAACCCAGAAGGTGGTACACCGTGTGATCGGGAAAGGTTTCTAAAACGCACCTCATTTCTCATCTCCTTGTGCTCGGGTTCGCCATTCCAGCCGCTTTACTAGCAATCTCCCTCCTTGGAGAATCAGCACCTTTAACCTCCCGTTCCGTACAGCTTGCAATTTGTCCTGAGGATGAACGGGAAGAGGGGGAGCCAATGAGAGACTAGCTCTAGGTGTTGGGACAGGCACAGGTCACTCTATTTTCCCATCAGGAAGAAGAATTAACCACAGGCTCAGCCTGCCGCCCGGAAGCAGAATAGGGCCTGAGGCGATCCTGCGCTTTTGCGGCCAGCTCCCAAAAAAGCGAGTTGAAAAATGGAGCTCAGGGGCACTGCAATTCACAAACCTGCAGAGTTATAAATGATAACTCTCGTCCACAAATATATTGAGGGAAGGCAACGAAGAGGATCTGAAAGCAAGGCAGAATTGCAGGAAACAGATTTCAGGAGGTCGATTCGAATCGCCTTTAAAGCACATGAAAAGCGGCAAAACGTCGACAATGATGCCCTTGGCCAAAAAGGGCGTATGCGTTTTTTCCTGAATATATTCAGGAAAAAACGCATACGCCCTTTTTGGCCAACCAAGCAACCTGGAAAGGCAAATCAGCGCTACAAAGAAGTCTCGCTTCCCATCGGTCAAAAGGGCCATGCGGAAAAAAGTGTCAAAACCAGAAATGCAGAACAGGCCATGGAGAAATGGGAGCCTTGCTACGCTGATGGGCGGGATGTAAATTGCCAACAGCCACTCTGGAGAATTGTACGGTGTGTCCTGAAACATCGAAAAAACACAGCTTAGAGCGCATAGGGCACTTCCACTCATGGGCATATAAATTGGGAAAACTAAAAATCAGCAAGACACAGGCACCCCAAAGTTTGGGGCTGCTCTGTTGACAAGAACCTCCACTTCGTGACACCTTAAATATCCCAGGAAAGAGAAAAATGGATAAAGAAGTGGTGGTCCTTATGTACAATGGAATATCACTCAGCCATGAAATCAATGTCATAAGGCTAGTAGCAGCATGATGAGTGGTTTTAGCTACGACGATTCTAAGTGAAATAAGTCACACAGAAAAAGACACTTATCATAAGCTATCACTTATAGAGGGAATGTAAAAACCGCTACACTTGAACTGAATTACCAAACAGAACAGAGTCACACGTTTAGAAAACACATTATGGCTGCTTAACGGGAAAGGTGGGGTGGGGTGATGCGTAAAACAAGGGTTTCAAATGAGCTCAGATACCGTTCCATAAACCCAATATGTAATAGAAAGACCTACTCCTTGCTCAGTGAACTGGACTCAACACCCCCTATTCACCGCACAAGAATATATCTGACTAGTAAGAATCTTAAAACCTATGTATTGATATCTCTCTGGAAGTGAGTCAAGTGGCTGTAAAGCGGCAGAAACACAGCCGTGAAAAGCAGCTAAACCCCATTATAAAAATAAATTACTTTTAAAAACCCGTGAAACAAAGACAGTGAAAGAGAGAGAAATTCTTACAAAATTCGTTCAGGGGCTGTGATGCAACCTGGATTGACCATATCTAGACCCACAGCTGGAGGAGACATAAGGGTGGACATTCTTGGGGCTGAGAGGTTTGGTGAGGTTGGGGGAGCAAACGCAGAGCCTTTAAAGTAATACTGCCTGTTACCCATCCCATGGGTCCCAAATCTCCAGGTTCAAGGGCATCTTCCTACCTCGAAAACATGCATGAGAAACCCAGAAGGTGGTACACCGTGTGATCGGGAAAGGTTTCTAAAACGCACCTCATTTCTCATCTCCTTGTGCTCGGGTTCGCCATTCCAGCCGCTTTACTAGCAATCTCCCTCCTTGGAGAATCAGCACCTTTAACCTCCCGTTCCGTACAGCTTGCAATATGTCCTGAGGATGAACGGGAAGAGGGGGAGCCAATGAGAGACTAGCTCTAGGTGTTGGGACAGGCACAGGTCACTCTATTTTCCCATCAGGAAGAAGAATTAACCACAGGCTCAGCCTGCCGCCCGGAACCAGAATAGGGCCTGAGGCGATCCTGCGCTTTTGTGGCCAGCTCCCAAAAAAGCGAGTTGAAAAATGGAGCTCAGGGGCACTGCAATTCACAAACCTGCAGAGTTATAAATGATAACTCTCGTCCACAAATATATTGAGGGAAGGCAACGAAGAGGATCTGAAAGCAAGGCAGAATTGCAGGAAACAGATTTCAGGAGGTCGATTCGAATCGCCTTTAAAGCACATGAAAAGCGGCAAAACATCGACAATGATGCCCTTGGCCAAAAAGGGCGTATGCGTTTTTTCCTGAATATATTCAGGAAAAAACGCATACGCCCTTTTTGGCCAACCAAGCAACCTGGAAAGGCAAATCAGCGCTACAAAGAAGTCTCGCTTCCCATCGGTCAAAAGGGCCATGCGGAAAAAAGTGTCAAAACCAGAAATGCAGGACAGGCCATGGAGAAATGGGAGCCTTGCTACGCTGATGGGCGGGATGTAAATTGCCAACAGCCACTCTGGAGAAGTGTACGGTGTGTCCTGAAACATCGAAAAAACACAGCTTAGAGCGCATAGGGCACTTCCACTCATGGGCGTATAAATTGGGAAAACTAAAAATCAGCAAGACACAGGCACCCCAAAGTTTGGGGCTGCTCTGTTGACAAGAACCTCCACTTCGTGACACCTTAAATATCCCAGGAAAGAGAAAAATGGATAAAGAAGTGGTGGTCCTTATGTACAATGGAATATCACTCAGCCATGAAATCAATGTCATAAGGCTAGTAGCAGCATGATGAGTGGTTTTAGCTACGACGATTCTAAGTGAAATAAGTCACACAGAAAAAGACACTTATCATAAGCTATCACTTATAGAGGGAATGTAAAAACCGCTACACTTGAACTGAATTACCAAACAGAACAGAGTCACACGTTTAGAAAACACACTGTGGCTGCTTAACGGGAAAGGTGGGGTGGGGTGATGCGTAAAACAAGGGTTTCAAATGAGCTCAGATAGCGTTCCATAAACCCAATATGTAATAGAAAGACCTACTCCTTGCTCAGTGAACTGGACTCAACACCCCCTATTCACCGCACAAGAATATATCTGACTAGTAAGAATCTTAAAACCTATGTATTGATATCTCTCTGGAAGTGAGTCAAGTGGCTGTAAAGCGGCAGAAACACAGCCGTGAAAAGCAGCTAAACCCCATTATAAAAATAAATTCCTTTTAAAAACCCGTGAAACAAAGACAGTGAAAGAGAGAGAAATTCTTACAAAATTCGTTCAGGGGCTGTGATGCAACCTGGATTGACCATATCTAGACCCACAGCTGGAGGAGACATAAGGGTGGACATTCTCGGGGCTGAGAGGTTTGGTGAGGTTGGGGGAGCAAACGCAGAGCCTTTAAAGTAATACTGCCTGTTACCCATCCCATGGGTCCCAAATCTCCAGGTTCAAGGGCATCTTCCTACCTCGAAAACATGCATGAGAAACCCAGAAGGTGGTACACCGTGTGATCGGGAAAGGTTTCTAAAACGCACCTCATTTCTCATCTCCTTGTGCTCGGGTTCGCCATTCCAGCCGCTTTACTAGCAATCTCCCTCCTTGGAGAATCAGCACCTTTAACCTCCCGTTCCGTACAGCTTGCAATTTGTCCTGAGGATGAACGGGAAGAGGGGGAGCCAATGAGAGACTAGCTCTAGGTGTTGGGACAGGCACAGGTCACTCTATTTTCCCATCAGGAAGAAGAATTAACCACAGGCTCAGCCTGCCGCCCGGAAGCAGAATAGGGCCTGAGGCGATCCTGCGCTTTTGCGGCCAGCTCCCAAAAAAGCGAGTTGAAAAATGGAGCTCAGGGGCACTGCAATTCACAAACCTGCAGAGTTATAAATGATAACTCTCGTCCACAAATATATTGAGGGAAGGCAACGAAGAGGATCTGAAAGCAAGGCAGAATTGCAGGAAACAGATTTCAGGAGGTCGATTCGAATCGCCTTTAAAGCACATGAAAAGCGGCAAAACGTCGACAATGATGCCCTTGGCCAAAAAGGGCGTATGCGTTTTTTCCTGAATATATTCAGGAAAAAACGCATACGCCCTTTTTGGCCAACCAAGCAACCTGGAAAGGCAAATCAGCGCTACAAAGAAGTCTCGCTTCCCATCGGTCAAAAGGGCCATGCGGAAAAAAGTGTCAAAACCAGAAATGCAGAACAGGCCATGGAGAAATGGGAGCCTTGCTACGCTGATGGGCGGGATGTAAATTGCCAACAGCCACTCTGGAGAATTGTACGGTGTGTCCTGAAACATCGAAAAAACACAGCTTAGAGCGCATAGGGCACTTCCACTCATGGGCATATAAATTGGGAAAACTAAAAATCAGCAAGACACAGGCACCCCAAAGTTTGGGGCTGCTCTGTTGACAAGAACCTCCACTTCGTGACACCTTAAATATCCCAGGAAAGAGAAAAATGGATAAAGAAGTGGTGGTCCTTATGTACAATGGAATATCACTCAGCCATGAAATCAATGTCATAAGGCTAGTAGCAGCATGATGAGTGGTTTTAGCTACGACGATTCTAAGTGAAATAAGTCACACAGAAAAAGACACTTATCATAAGCTATCACTTATAGAGGGAATGTAAAAACCGCTACACTTGAACTGAATTACCAAACAGAACAGAGTCACACGTTTAGAAAACACATTATGGCTGCTTAACGGGAAAGGTGGGGTGGGGTGATGCGTAAAACAAGGGTTTCAAATGAGCTCAGATACCGTTCCATAAACCCAATATGTAATAGAAAGACCTACTCCTTGCTCAGTGAACTGGACTCAACACCCCCTATTCACCGCACAAGAATATATCTGACTAGTAAGAATCTTAAAACCTATGTATTGATATCTCTCTGGAAGTGAGTCAAGTGGCTGTAAAGCGGCAGAAACACAGCCGTGAAAAGCAGCTAAACCCCATTATAAAAATAAATTACTTTTAAAAACCCGTGAAACAAAGACAGTGAAAGAGAGAGAAATTCTTACAAAATTCGTTCAGGGGCTGTGATGCAACCTGGATTGACCATATCTAGACCCACAGCTGGAGGAGACATAAGGGTGGACATTCTTGGGGCTGAGAGGTTTGGTGAGGTTGGGGGAGCAAACGCAGAGCCTTTAAAGTAATACTGCCTGTTACCCATCCCATGGGTCCCAAATCTCCAGGTTCAAGGGCATCTTCCTACCTCGAAAACATGCATGAGAAACCCAGAAGGTGGTACACCGTGTGATCGGGAAAGGTTTCTAAAACGCACCTCATTTCTCATCTCCTTGTGCTCGGGTTCGCCATTCCAGCCGCTTTACTAGCAATCTCCCTCCTTGGAGAATCAGCACCTTTAACCTCCCGTTCCGTACAGCTTGCAATATGTCCTGAGGATGAACGGGAAGAGGGGGAGCCAATGAGAGACTAGCTCTAGGTGTTGGGACAGGCACAGGTCACTCTATTTTCCCATCAGGAAGAAGAATTAACCACAGGCTCAGCCTGCCGCCCGGAACCAGAATAGGGCCTGAGGCGATCCTGCGCTTTTGTGGCCAGCTCCCAAAAAAGCGAGTTGAAAAATGGAGCTCAGGGGCACTGCAATTCACAAACCTGCAGAGTTATAAATGATAACTCTCGTCCACAAATATATTGAGGGAAGGCAACGAAGAGGATCTGAAAGCAAGGCAGAATTGCAGGAAACAGATTTCAGGAGGTCGATTCGAATCGCCTTTAAAGCACATGAAAAGCGGCAAAACATCGACAATGATGCCCTTGGCCAAAAAGGGCGTATGCGTTTTTTCCTGAATATATTCAGGAAAAAACGCATACGCCCTTTTTGGCCAACCAAGCAACCTGGAAAGGCAAATCAGCGCTACAAAGAAGTCTCGCTTCCCATCGGTCAAAAGGGCCATGCGGAAAAAAGTGTCAAAACCAGAAATGCAGGACAGGCCATGGAGAAATGGGAGCCTTGCTACGCTGATGGGCGGGATGTAAATTGCCAACAGCCACTCTGGAGAAGTGTACGGTGTGTCCTGAAACATCGAAAAAACACAGCTTAGAGCGCATAGGGCACTTCCACTCATGGGCGTATAAATTGGGAAAACTAAAAATCAGCAAGACACAGGCACCCCAAAGTTTGGGGCTGCTCTGTTGACAAGAACCTCCACTTCGTGACACCTTAAATATCCCAGGAAAGAGAAAAATGGATAAAGAAGTGGTGGTCCTTATGTACAATGGAATATCACTCAGCCATGAAATCAATGTCATAAGGCTAGTAGCAGCATGATGAGTGGTTTTAGCTACGACGATTCTAAGTGAAATAAGTCACACAGAAAAAGACACTTATCATAAGCTATCACTTATAGAGGGAATGTAAAAACCGCTACACTTGAACTGAATTACCAAACAGAACAGAGTCACACGTTTAGAAAACACACTGTGGCTGCTTAACGGGAAAGGTGGGGTGGGGTGATGCGTAAAACAAGGGTTTCAAATGAGCTCAGATAGCGTTCCATAAACCCAATATGTAATAGAAAGACCTACTCCTTGCTCAGTGAACTGGACTCAACACCCCCTATTCACCGCACAAGAATATATCTGACTAGTAAGAATCTTAAAACCTATGTATTGATATCTCTCTGGAAGTGAGTCAAGTGGCTGTAAAGCGGCAGAAACACAGCCGTGAAAAGCAGCTAAACCCCATTATAAAAATAAATTCCTTTTAAAAACCCGTGAAACAAAGACAGTGAAAGAGAGAGAAATTCTTACAAAATTCGTTCAGGGGCTGTGATGCAACCTGGATTGACCATATCTAGACCCACAGCTGGAGGAGACATAAGGGTGGACATTCTCGGGGCTGAGAGGTTTGGTGAGGTTGGGGGAGCAAACGCAGAGCCTTTAAAGTAATACTGCCTGTTACCCATCCCATGGGTCCCAAATCTCCAGGTTCAAGGGCATCTTCCTACCTCGAAAACATGCATGAGAAACCCAGAAGGTGGTACACCGTGTGATCGGGAAAGGTTTCTAAAACGCACCTCATTTCTCATCTCCTTGTGCTCGGGTTCGCCATTCCAGCCGCTTTACTAGCAATCTCCCTCCTTGGAGAATCAGCACCTTTAACCTCCCGTTCCGTACAGCTTGCAATTTGTCCTGAGGATGAACGGGAAGAGGGGGAGCCAATGAGAGACTAGCTCTAGGTGTTGGGACAGGCACAGGTCACTCTATTTTCCCATCAGGAAGAAGAATTAACCACAGGCTCAGCCTGCCGCCCGGAAGCAGAATAGGGCCTGAGGCGATCCTGCGCTTTTGCGGCCAGCTCCCAAAAAAGCGAGTTGAAAAATGGAGCTCAGGGGCACTGCAATTCACAAACCTGCAGAGTTATAAATGATAACTCTCGTCCACAAATATATTGAGGGAAGGCAACGAAGAGGATCTGAAAGCAAGGCAGAATTGCAGGAAACAGATTTCAGGAGGTCGATTCGAATCGCCTTTAAAGCACATGAAAAGCGGCAAAACGTCGACAATGATGCCCTTGGCCAAAAAGGGCGTATGCGTTTTTTCCTGAATATATTCAGGAAAAAACGCATACGCCCTTTTTGGCCAACCAAGCAACCTGGAAAGGCAAATCAGCGCTACAAAGAAGTCTCGCTTCCCATCGGTCAAAAGGGCCATGCGGAAAAAAGTGTCAAAACCAGAAATGCAGAACAGGCCATGGAGAAATGGGAGCCTTGCTACGCTGATGGGCGGGATGTAAATTGCCAACAGCCACTCTGGAGAAGTGTACGGTGTGTCCTGAAACATCGAAAAAACACAGCTTAGAGCGCATAGGGCACTTCCACTCATGGGCGTATAAATTGGGAAAACTAAAAATCAGCAAGACACAGGCACCCCAAAGTTTGGGGCTGCTCTGTTGACAAGAACCTCCACTTCGTGACACCTTCAATATCCCAGGAAAGAGAAAAATGGATAAAGAAGTGGTGGTCCTTATGTACAATGGAATATCACTCAGCCATGAAATCAATGTCATAAGGCTAGTAGCAGCATGATGAGTGGCTTTAGCTACGACGATTCTAAGTGAAATAAGTCATACAGAAAAACACACTTATTATAAGCTATCACTTATAGAGGGAATGTAAAAACCGCTACACTTGAACTGAATTACCAAACAGAACAGAGTCACACGTTTAGAAAACACATTAGGGCTGCTTAACGGGAAAGGTGGGGTGGGGTGATGCATAAAACAAGGGTTTCAAATGAGCTCAGATACCGTTCCATAAACCCAATATGTAATAGAAAGACCTACTCCTTGCTCAGTGAACTGGACTCAACACCCCCTATTCACCGCACAAGAATATATCTGACTAGTAAGAATCTTAAAACCTATGTATTGATATCTCTCTGGAAGTGAGTCAAGTGGCTGTAAAGCGGCAGAAACACAGCCGTGAAAAGCAGCTAAACCCCATTATAAAAATAAATTACTTTTAAAAACCCGTGAAACAAAGACAGTGAAAGAGAGAGAAATTCTTACAAAATTCGTTCAGGGGCTGTGATGCAACCTGGATTGACCATATCTAGACCCACAGCTGGAGGAGACATAAGGGTGGACACTCTCGGGGCTGAGAGTTTGGTGAGGTTGGGGGAGCAAACGCAGAGCCTTTAAAGTAATACTGCCTGTTACCCATCCCATGGGTCCCAAATCTCCAGGTTCAAGGGCATCTTCCTACCTCGAAAACATGCATGAGAAACCCAGAAGGTGGTACACCGTGTGATCGGGAAAGGTTTCTAAAACGCACCTCATTTCTCATCTCCTTGTGCTCGGGTTCGCCATTCCAGCCGCTTTACTAGCAATCTCCCTCCTTGGAGAATCAGCACCTTTAACCTCCCGTTCCGTACAGCTTGCAATTTGTCCTGAGGATGAACGGGAAGAGGGGGAGCCAATGAGAGACTAGCTCTAGGTGTTGGGACAGGCACAGGTCACTCTATTTTCCCATCAGGAAGAAGAATTAACCACAGGCTCAGCCTGCCGCCCGGAAGCAGAATAGGGCCTGAGGCGATCCTGCGCTTTTGCGGCCAGCTCCCAAAAAAGCGAGTTGAAAAATGGAGCTCAGGGGCACTGCAATTCACAAACCTGCAGAGTTATAAATGATAACTCTCGTCCACAAATATATTGAGGGAAGGCAACGAAGAGGATCTGAAAGCAAGGCAGAATTGCAGGAAACAGATTTCAGGAGGTCGATTCGAATCGCCTTTAAAGCACATGAAAAGCGGCAAAACGTCGACAATGATGCCCTTGGCCAAAAAGGGCGTATGCGTTTTTTCCTGAATATATTCAGGAAAAAACGCATACGCCCTTTTTGGCCAACCAAGCAACCTGGAAAGGCAAATCAGCGCTACAAAGAAGTCTCGCTTCCCATCGGTCAAAAGGGCCATGCGGAAAAAAGTGTCAAAACCAGAAATGCAGGACAGGCCATGGAGAAATGGGAGCCTTGCTACGCTGATGGGCGGGATGTAAATTGCCAACAGCCACTCTGGAGAAGTGTACGGTGTGTCCTGAAACATCGAAAAAACACAGCTTAGAGCGCATAGGGCACTTCCACTCATGGGCGTATAAATTGGGAAAACTAAAAATCAGCAAGACACAGGCACCCCAAAGTTTGGGGCTGCTCTGTTGACAAGAACCTCCACTTCGTGACACCTTCAATATCCCAGGAAAGAGAAAAATGGATAAAGAAGTGGTGGTCCTTATGTACAATGGAATATCACTCAGCCATGAAATCAATGTCATAAGGCTAGTAGCAGCATGATGAGTGGCTTTAGCTACGACGATTCTAAGTGAAATAAGTCATACAGAAAAACACACTTATTATAAGCTATCACTTATAGAGGGAATGTAAAAACCGCTACACTTGAACTGAATTACCAAACAGAACAGAGTCACACGTTTAGAAAACACATTAGGGCTGCTTAATGGGAAAGGTGGGGTGGGGTGATGCATAAAACAAGGGTTTCAAATGAGCTCAGATAGCGTTCCATAAACCCAATATGTAATAGAAAGACCTACTCCTTGCTCAGTGAACTGGACTCAACACCCCCTATTCACCGCACAAGAATATATCTGACTAGTAAGAATCTTAAAACCTATGTATTGATATCTCTCTGGAAGTGAGTCAAGTGGCTGTAAAGCGGCAGAAACACAGCCGTGAAAAGCAGCTAAACCCCATTATAAAAATAAATTACTTTTAAAAACCCGTGAAACAAAGACAGTGAAAGAGAGAGAAATTCTTACAAAATTCGTTCAGGGGCTGTGATGCAACCTGGATTGACCATATCTAGACCCACAGCTGGAGAAGACATAAGGGTGGACACTCTCGGGGCTGAGAGGTTTGGTGAGGTTGGGGGAGCAAACGCAGAGCCTTTAAAGTAATACTGCCTGTTACCCATCCCATGGGTCCCAAATCTCCAGGTTCAAGGGCATCTTCCTACCTCGAAAACATGCATGAGAAACCCAGAAGGTGGTACACCGTGTGATCGGGAAAGGTTTCTAAAACGCACCTCATTTCTCATCTCCTTGTGCTCGGGTTCGCCATTCCAGCCGCTTTACTAGCAATCTCCCTCCTTGGAGAATCAGCACCTTTAACCTCCCGTTCCGTACAGCTTGCAATTTGTCCTGAGGATGAACGGGAAGAGGGGGAGCCAATGAGAGACTAGCTCTAGGTGTTGGGACAGGCACAGGTCACTCTATTTTCCCATCAGGAAGAAGAATTAACCACAGGCTCAGCCTGCCGCCCGGAAGCAGAATAGGGCCTGAGGCGATCCTGTGCTTTTGCGGCCAGCTCCCAAAAAAGCGAGTTGAAAAATGGAGCTCAGGCGCACTGCAATTCACAAACCTGCAGAGTTATAAATGATAACTCTCGTCCACAAATATATTGAGGGAAGGCAACGAAGAGGATCTGAAAGCAAGGCAGAATTGCAGGAAACAGATTTCAGGAGGTCGATTCGAATCGCCTTTAAAGCACATGAAAAGCGGCAAAACGTCGACAATGATGCCCTTGGCCAAAAAGGGCGTATGCGTTTTTTCCTGAATATATTCAGGAAAAAACGCATACGCCCTTTTTGGCCAACCAAGCAACCTGGAAAGGCAAATCAGCGCTACAAAGAAGTCTCGCTTCCCATCGGTCAAAAGGGCCATGCGGAAAAAAGTGTCAAAACCAGAAATGCAGAACAGGCCATGGAGAAATGGGAGCCTTGCTACGCTGATGGGCGGGATGTAAATTGCCAACAGCCACTCTGGAGGAGTGTACGGTGTGTCCTGAAACATCGAAAAAACACAGCTTAGAGCGCATAGGGCACTTCCACTCATGGGCGTATAAATTGGGAAAACTAAAAATCAGCAAGACACAGGCACCCCAAAGTTTGGGGCTGCTCTGTTGACAAGAACCTCCACTTCGTGACACCTTAAATATCCCAGGAAAGAGAAAAATGGATAAAGAAGTGGTGGTCCTTATGTACAATGGAATATCACTCAGCCATGAAATCAATGTCATAAGGCTAGTAGCAGCATGATGAGTGGCTTTAGCTACGACGATTCTAAGTGAAATAAGTCATACAGAAAAACACACTTATTATAAGCTATCACTTATAGAGGGAATGTAAAAACCGCTACACTTGAACTGAATTACAAAACAGAACAGAGTCACACGTTTACAAAACACATTAGGGCTGCTTAACGGGAACGGTGGGGTGGGGTGATGCATAAAACAAGGGTTTCAAATGAGCTCAGATACCGTTCCATAAACCCAATATGTAATAGAAAGACCTACTCCTTGCTCAGTGAACTGGACTCAACACCCCCTATTCACCGCACAAGAATATATCTGACTAGTAAGAATCTTAAAACCTATGTATTGATATCTCTCTGGAAGTGAGTCAAGTGGGTGTAAAGCGGCAGAAACACAGCCGTGAAAAGCAGCTAAACCCCATTATAAAAATAAATTACTTTTAAAAACCCGTGAAACAAAGACAGTGAAAGAGAGAGAAATTCTTACAAAATTCGTTCAGGGGCTGTGATGCAACCTGGATTGACCATATCTAGACCCACAGCTGGAGGAGACATAAGGGTGGACACTCTCGGGGCTGAGAGGTTTGGTGAGGTTGGGGGAGCAAACGCAGAGCCTTTAAAGTAATACTGCCTGTTACCCATCCCATGGGTCCCAAATCTCCAGGTTCAAGGGCATCTTCCTACCTCGAAAACATGCATGAGAAACCCAGAAGGTGGTACACCGTGTGATCGGGAAAGGTTTCTAAAACGCACCTCATTTCTCATCTCCTTGTGCTCGGGTTCGCCATTCCAGCCGCTTTACTAGCAATCTCCCTCCTTGGAGAATCAGCACCTTTAACCTCCCGTTCCGTACAGCTTGCAATTTGTCCTGAGGATGAACGGGAAGAGGGGGAGCCAATGAGAGACTAGCTCTAGGTGTTGGGACAGGCACAGGTCACTCTATTTTCCCATCAGGAAGAAGAATTAACCACAGGCTCAGCCTGCCGCCCGGAACCAGAATAGGGCCTGAGGCGATCGTGCGCTTTTGCGGCCAGCTCCCAAAAAAGCGAGTTGAAAAATGGAGCTCAGGGGCACTGCAATTCACAAACCTGCAGAGTTATAAATGATAACTCTCGTCCACAAATATATTGAGGGAAGGCAACGAAGAGGATCTGAAAGCAAGGCAGAATTGCAGGAAACAGATTTCAGGAGGTCGATTCGAATCGCCTTTAAAGCACATGAAAAGCGGCAAAACGTCGACAATGATGCCCTTGGCCAAAAAGGGCGTATGCGTTTTTTCCTGAATATATTCAGGAAAAAACGCATACGCCCTTTTTGGCCAACCAAGCAACCTGGAAAGGCAAATCAGCGCTACAAAGAAGTCTCGCTTCCCATCGGTCAAAAGGGCCATGCGGAAAAAAGTGTCAAAACCAGAAATGCAGAACAGGCCATGGAGAAATGGGAGCCTTGCTACGCTGATGGGCGGGATGTAAATTGCCAACAGCCACTCTGGAGGAGTGTACGGTGTGTCCTGAAACATCGAAAAAACACAGCTTAGAGCGCATAGGGCACTTCCACTCATGGGCGTATAAATTGGGAAAACTAAAAATCAGCAAGACACAGGCACCCCAAAGTTTGGGGCTGCTCTGTTGACAAGAACCTCCACTTCGTGACACCTTAAATATCCCAGGAAAGAGAAAAATGGATAAAGAAGTGGTGGTCCTTATGTACAATGGAATATCACTCAGCCATGAAATCAATGTCATAAGGCTAGTAGCAGCATGATGAGTGGCTTTAGCTACGACGATTCTAAGTGAAATAAGTCATACAGAAAAACACACTTATTATAAGCTATCACTTATAGAGGGAACGTAAAAACCGCTACACTTGAACTGAATTACAAAACAGAACAGAGTCACACGTTTACAAAACACATTAGGGCTGCTTAACGGGAACGGTGGGGTGGGGTGATGCATAAAACAAGGGTTTCAAATGAGCTCAGATACCGTTCCATAAACCCAATATGTAATAGAAAGACCTACTCCTTGCTCAGTGAACTGGACTCAACACCCCCTATTCACCGCACAAGAATATATCTGACTAGTAAGAATCTTAAAACCTATGTATTGATATCTCTCTGGAAGTGAGTCAAGTGGGTGTAAAGCGGCAGAAACACAGCCGTGAAAAGCAGCTAAACCCCATTATAAAAATAAATTACTTTTAAAAACCCGTGAAACAAAGACAGTGAAAGAGAGAGAAATTCTTACAAAATTCGTTCAGGGGCTGTGATGCAACCTGGATTGACCATATCTAGACCCACAGCTGGAGGAGACATAAGGGTGGACACTCTCGGGGCTGAGAGGTTTGGTGAGGTTGGGGGAGCAAACGCAGAGCCTTTAAAGTAATACTGCCTGTTACCCATCCCATGGGTCCCAAATCTCCAGGTTCAAGGGCATCTTCCTACCTCGAAAACATGCATGAGAAACCCAGAAGGTGGTACACCGTGTGATCGGGAAAGGTTTCTAAAACGCACCTCATTTCTCATCTCCTTGTGCTCGGGTTCGCCATTCCAGCCGCTTTACTAGCAATCTCCCTCCTTGGAGAATCAGCACCTTTAACCTCCCGTTCCGTACAGCTTGCAATTTGTCCTGAGGATGAACGGGAAGAGGGGGAGCCAATGAGAGACTAGCTCTAGGTGTTGGGACAGGCACAGGTCACTCTATTTTCCCATCAGGAAGAAGAATTAACCACAGGCTCAGCCTGCCGCCCGGAACCAGAATAGGGCCTGAGGCGATCGTGCGCTTTTGCGGCCAGCTCCCAAAAAAGCGAGTTGAAAAATGGAGCTCAGGGGCACTGCAATTCACAAACCTGCAGAGTTATAAATGATAACTCTCGTCCACAAATATATTGAGGGAAGGCAACGAAGAGGATCTGAAAGCAAGGCAGAATTGCAGGAAACAGATTTCAGGAGGTCGATTCGAATCGCCTTTAAAGCACATGAAAAGCGGCAAAACGTCGACAATGATGCCCTTGGCCAAAAAGGGCGTATGCGTTTTTTCCTGAATATATTCAGGAAAAAACGCATACGCCCTTTTTGGCCAACCAAGCAACCTGGAAAGGCAAATCAGCGCTACAAAGAAGTCTCGCTTCCCATCGGTCAAAAGGGCCATGCGGAAAAAAGTGTCAAAACCAGAAATGCAGAACAGGCCATGGAGAAATGGGAGCCTTGCTACGCTGATGGGCGGGATGTAAATTGCCAACAGCCACTCTGGAGAAGTGTACGGTGTGTCCTGAAACATCGAAAAAACACAGCTTAGAGCGCATAGGGCACTTCCACTCATGGGCGTATAAATTGGGAAAACTAAAAATCAGCAAGACACAGGCACCCCAAAGTTTGGGGCTGCTCTGTTGACAAGAACCTCCACTTCGTGACACCTTCAATATCCCAGGAAAGAGAAAAATGGATAAAGAAGTGGTGGTCCTTATGTACAATGGAATATCACTCAGCCATGAAATCAATGTCATAAGGCTAGTAGCAGCATGATGAGTGGCTTTAGCTACGACGATTCTAAGTGAAATAAGTCATACAGAAAAACACACTTATTATAAGCTATCACTTATAGAGGGAATGTAAAAACCGCTACACTTGAACTGAATTACCAAACAGAACAGAGTCACACGTTTAGAAAACACATTATGGCTGCTTAACGGGAAAGGTGGGGTGGGGTGATGCATAAAACAAGGGTTTCAAATGAGCTCAGATACCGTTCCATAAACCCAATATGTAATAGAAAGACCTACTCCTTGCTCAGTGAACTGGACTCAACACCCCCTATTCACCGCACAAGAATATATCTGACTAGTAAGAATCTTAAAACCTATGTATTGATATCTCTCTGGAAGTGAGTCAAGTGGCTGTAAAGCGGCAGAAACACAGCCGTGAAAAGCAGCTAAACCCCATTATAAAAATAAATTACTTTTAAAAACCCGTGAAACAAAGACAGTGAAAGAGAGAGAAATTCTTACAAAATTCGTTCAGGGGCTGTGATGCAACCTGGATTGACCATATCTAGACCCACAGCTGGAGGAGACATAAGGGTGGACACTCTCGGGGCTGAGAGTTTGGTGAGGTTGGGGGAGCAAACGCAGAGCCTTTAAAGTAATACTGCCTGTTACCCATCCCATGGGTCCCAAATCTCCAGGTTCAAGGGCATCTTCCTACCTCGAAAACATGCATGAGAAACCCAGAAGGTGGTACACCGTGTGATCGGGAAAGGTTTCTAAAACGCACCTCATTTCTCATCTCCTTGTGCTCGGGTTCGCCATTCCAGCCGCTTTACTAGCAATCTCCCTCCTTGGAGAATCAGCACCTTTAACCTCCCGTTCCGTACAGCTTGCAATTTGTCCTGAGGATGAACGGGAAGAGGGGGAGCCAATGAGAGACTAGCTCTAGGTGTTGGGACAGGCACAGGTCACTCTATTTTCCCATCAGGAAGAAGAATTAACCACAGGCTCAGCCTGCCGCCCGGAAGCAGAATAGGGCCTGAGGCGATCCTGCGCTTTTGCGGCCAGCTCCCAAAAAAGCGAGTTGAAAAATGGAGCTCAGGGGCACTGCAATTCACAAACCTGCAGAGTTATAAATGATAACTCTCGTCCACAAATATATTGAGGGAAGGCAACGAAGAGGATCTGAAAGCAAGGCAGAATTGCAGGAAACAGATTTCAGGAGGTCGATTCGAATCGCCTTTAAAGCACATGAAAAGCGGCAAAACGTCGACAATGATGCCCTTGGCCAAAAAGGGCGTATGCGTTTTTTCCTGAATATATTCAGGAAAAAACGCATACGCCCTTTTTGGCCAACCAAGCAACCTGGAAAGGCAAATCAGCGCTACAAAGAAGTCTCGCTTCCCATCGGTCAAAAGGGCCATGCGGAAAAAAGTGTCAAAACCAGAAATGCAGGACAGGCCATGGAGAAATGGGAGCCTTGCTACGCTGATGGGCGGGATGTAAATTGCCAACAGCCACTCTGGAGAAGTGTACGGTGTGTCCTGAAACATCGAAAAAACACAGCTTAGAGCGCATAGGGCACTTCCACTCATGGGCGTATAAATTGGGAAAACTAAAAATCAGCAAGACACAGGCACCCCAAAGTTTGGGGCTGCTCTGTTGACAAGAACCTCCACTTCGTGACACCTTCAATATCCCAGGAAAGAGAAAAATGGATAAAGAAGTGGTGGTCCTTATGTACAATGGAATATCACTCAGCCATGAAATCAATGTCATAAGGCTAGTAGCAGCATGATGAGTGGCTTTAGCTACGACGATTCTAAGTGAAATAAGTCATACAGAAAAACACACTTATTATAAGCTATCACTTATAGAGGGAATGTAAAAACCGCTACACTTGAACTGAATTACCAAACAGAACAGAGTCACACGTTTAGAAAACACATTAGGGCTGCTTAATGGGAAAGGTGGGGTGGGGTGATGCATAAAACAAGGGTTTCAAATGAGCTCAGATAGCGTTCCATAAACCCAATATGTAATAGAAAGACCTACTCCTTGCTCAGTGAACTGGACTCAACACCCCCTATTCACCGCACAAGAATATATCTGACTAGTAAGAATCTTAAAACCTATGTATTGATATCTCTCTGGAAGTGAGTCAAGTGGCTGTAAAGCGGCAGAAACACAGCCGTGAAAAGCAGCTAAACCCCATTATAAAAATAAATTACTTTTAAAAACCCGTGAAACAAAGACAGTGAAAGAGAGAGAAATTCTTACAAAATTCGTTCAGGGGCTGTGATGCAACCTGGATTGACCATATCTAGACCCACAGCTGGAGAAGACATAAGGGTGGACACTCTCGGGGCTGAGAGGTTTGGTGAGGTTGGGGGAGCAAACGCAGAGCCTTTAAAGTAATACTGCCTGTTACCCATCCCATGGGTCCCAAATCTCCAGGTTCAAGGGCATCTTCCTACCTCGAAAACATGCATGAGAAACCCAGAAGGTGGTACACCGTGTGATCGGGAAAGGTTTCTAAAACGCACCTCATTTCTCATCTCCTTGTGCTCGGGTTCGCCATTCCAGCCGCTTTACTAGCAATCTCCCTCCTTGGAGAATCAGCACCTTTAACCTCCCGTTCTGTACAGCTTGCAATTTGTCCTGAGGATGAACGGGAAGAGGGGGAGCCAATGAGAGACTAGCTCTAGGTGTTGGGACAGGCACAGGTCACTCTATTTTCCCATCAGGAAGAAGAATTAACCACAGGCTCAGCCTGCCGCCCGGAAGCAGAATAGGGCCTGAGGCGATCCTGTGCTTTTGCGGCCAGCTCCCAAAAAAGCGAGTTGAAAAATGGAGCTCAGGCGCACTGCAATTCACAAACCTGCAGAGTTATAAATGATAACTCTCGTCCACAAATATATTGAGGGAAGGCAACGAAGAGGATCTGAAAGCAAGGCAGAATTGCAGGAAACAGATTTCAGGAGGTCGATTCGAATCGCCTTTAAAGCACATGAAAAGCGGCAAAACGTCGACAATGATGCCCTTGGCCAAAAAGGGCGTATGCGTTTTTTCCTGAATATATTCAGGAAAAAACGCATACGCCCTTTTTGGCCAACCAAGCAACCTGGAAAGGCAAATCAGCGCTACAAAGAAGTCTCGCTTCCCATCGGTCAAAAGGGCCATGCGGAAAAAAGTGTCAAAACCAGAAATGCAGAACAGGCCATGGAGAAATGGGAGCCTTGCTACGCTGATGGGCGGGATGTAAATTGCCAACAGCCACTCTGGAGGAGTGTACGGTGTGTCCTGAAACATCGAAAAAACACAGCTTAGAGCGCATAGGGCACTTCCACTCATGGGCGTATAAATTGGGAAAACTAAAAATCAGCAAGACACAGGCACCCCAAAGTTTGGGGCTGCTCTGTTGACAAGAACCTCCACTTCGTGACACCTTAAATATCCCAGGAAAGAGAAAAATGGATAAAGAAGTGGTGGTCCTTATGTACAATGGAATATCACTCAGCCATGAAATCAATGTCATAAGGCTAGTAGCAGCATGATGAGTGGCTTTAGCTACGACGATTCTAAGTGAAATAAGTCATACAGAAAAACACACTTATTATAAGCTATCACTTATAGAGGGAATGTAAAAACCGCTACACTTGAACTGAATTACAAAACAGAACAGAGTCACACGTTTACAAAACACATTAGGGCTGCTTAACGGGAACGGTGGGGTGGGGTGATGCATAAAACAAGGGTTTCAAATGAGCTCAGATACCGTTCCATAAACCCAATATGTAATAGAAAGACCTACTCCTTGCTCAGTGAACTGGACTCAACACCCCCTATTCACCGCACAAGAATATATCTGACTAGTAAGAATCTTAAAACCTATGTATTGATATCTCTCTGGAAGTGAGTCAAGTGGGTGTAAAGCGGCAGAAACACAGCCGTGAAAAGCAGCTAAACCCCATTATAAAAATAAATTACTTTTAAAAACCCGTGAAACAAAGACAGTGAAAGAGAGAGAAATTCTTACAAAATTCGTTCAGGGGCTGTGATGCAACCTGGATTGACCATATCTAGACCCACAGCTGGAGGAGACATAAGGGTGGACACTCTCGGGGCTGAGAGGTTTGGTGAGGTTGGGGGAGCAAACGCAGAGCCTTTAAAGTAATACTGCCTGTTACCCATCCCATGGGTCCCAAATCTCCAGGTTCAAGGGCATCTTCCTACCTCGAAAACATGCATGAGAAACCCAGAAGGTGGTACACCGTGTGATCGGGAAAGGTTTCTAAAACGCACCTCATTTCTCATCTCCTTGTGCTCGGGTTCGCCATTCCAGCCGCTTTACTAGCAATCTCCCTCCTTGGAGAATCAGCACCTTTAACCTCCCGTTCCGTACAGCTTGCATTTTGTCCTGAGGATGAACGGGAAGAGGGGGAGCCAATGAGAGACTAGCTCTAGGTGTTGGGACAGGCACAGGTCACTCTATTTTCCCATCAGGAAGAAGAATTAACCACAGGCTCAGCCTGCCGCCCGGAACCAGAATAGGGCCTGAGGCGATCGTGCGCTTTTGCGGCCAGCTCCCAAAAAAGCGAGTTGAAAAATGGAGCTCAGGGGCACTGCAATTCACAAACCTGCAGAGTTATAAATGATAACTCTCGTCCACAAATATATTGAGGGAAGGCAACGAAGAGGATCTGAAAGCAAGGCAGAATTGCAGGAAACAGATTTCAGGAGGTCGATTCGAATCGCCTTTAAAGCACATGAAAAGCGGCAAAACGTCGACAATGATGCCCTTGGCCAAAAAGGGCGTATGCGTTTTTTCCTGAATATATTCAGGAAAAAACGCATACGCCCTTTTTGGCCAACCAAGCAACCTGGAAAGGCAAATCAGCGCTACAAAGAAGTCTCGCTTCCCATCGGTCAAAAGGGCCATGCGGAAAAAAGTGTCAAAACCAGAAATGCAGAACAGGCCATGGAGAAATGGGAGCCTTGCTACGCTGATGGGCGGGATGTAAATTGCCAACAGCCACTCTGGAGGAGTGTACGGTGTGTCCTGAAACATCGAAAAAACACAGCTTAGAGCGCATAGGGCACTTCCACTCATGGGCGTATAAATTGGGAAAACTAAAAATCAGCAAGACACAGGCACCCCAAAGTTTGGGGCTGCTCTGTTGACAAGAACCTCCACTTCGTGACACCTTAAATATCCCAGGAAAGAGAAAAATGGATAAAGAAGTGGTGGTCCTTATGTACAATGGAATATCACTCAGCCATGAAATCAATGTCATAAGGCTAGTAGCAGCATGATGAGTGGCTTTAGCTACGACGATTCTAAGTGAAATAAGTCATACAGAAAAACACACTTATTATAAGCTATCACTTATAGAGGGAATGTAAAAACCGCTACACTTGAACTGAATTACAAAACAGAACAGAGTCACACGTTTACAAAACACATTAGGGCTGCTTAACGGGAACGGTGGGGTGGGGTGATGCATAAAACAAGGGTTTCAAATGAGCTCAGATAGCGTTCCATAAACCCAATATGTAATAGAAAGACCTACTCCTTGCTCAGTGAACTGGACTCAACACCCCCTATTCACCGCACAAGAATATATCTGACTAGTAAGAATCTTAAAACCTATGTATTGATATCTCTCTGGAAGTGAGTCAAGTGGGTGTAAAGCGGCAGAAACACAGCCGTGAAAAGCAGCTAAACCCCATTATAAAAATAAATTACTTTTAAAAACCCGTGAAACAAAGACAGTGAAAGAGAGAGAAATTCTTACAAAATTCGTTCAGGGGCTGTGATGCAACCTGGATTGACCATATCTAGACCCACAGCTGGAGGAGACATAAGGGTGGACACTCTCGGGGCTGAGAGGTTTGGTGAGGTTGGGGGAGCAAACGCAGAGCCTTTAAAGTAATACTGCCTGTTACCCATCCCATGGGTCCCAAATCTCCAGGTTCAAGGGCATCTTCCTACCTCGAAAACATGCATGAGAAACCCAGAAGGTGGTACACCGTGTGATCGGGAAAGGTTTCTAAAACGCACCTCATTTCTCATCTCCTTGTGCTCGGGTTCGCCATTCCAGCCGCTTTACTAGCAATCTCCCTCCTTGGAGAATCAGCACCTTTAACCTCCCGTTCCGTACAGCTTGCAATTTGTCCTGAGGATGAACGGGAAGAGGGGGAGCCAATGAGAGACTAGCTCTAGGTGTTGGGACAGGCACAGGTCACTCTATTTTCCCATCAGGAAGAAGAATTAACCACAGGCTCAGCCTGCCGCCCGGAACCAGAATAGGGCCTGAGGCGATCGTGCGCTTTTGCGGCCAGCTCCCAAAAAAGCGAGTTGAAAAATGGAGCTCAGGGGCACTGCAATTCACAAACCTGCAGAGTTATAAATGATAACTCTCGTCCACAAATATATTGAGGGAAGGCAACGAAGAGGATCTGAAAGCAAGGCAGAATTGCAGGAAACAGATTTCAGGAGGTCGATTCGAATCGCCTTTAAAGCACATGAAAAGTGGCAAAACGTCGACAATGATGCCCTTGGCCAAAAAGGGCGTATGCGTTTTTTCCTGAATATATTCAGGAAAAAACGCATACGCACTTTTCGGCCAACCAAGCAACCTGGAAAGGCAAATCAGCGCTACAAAGAAGTCTCGCTTCCCATCGGTCAAAAGGGCCATGCGGAAAAAAGTGTCAAAACCAGAAATGCAGAACAGGCCATGGAGAAATGGGAGCCTTGCTACGCTGATGGGCGGGATGTAAATTGCCAACAGCCACTCTGGAGAAGTGTACGGTGTGTCCTGAAACATCGAAAAAACACAGCTTAGAGCGCATAGGGCACTTCCACTCATGGGCGTATAAATTGGGAAAACTAAAAATCAGCAAGACACAGGCACCCCAAAGTTTGGGGCTGCTCTGTTGACAAGAACCTCCACTTCGTGACACCTTAAATATCCCAGGAAAGAGAAAAATGGATAAAGAAGTGGTGGTCCTTATGTACAATGGAATATCACTCAGCCATGAAATCAATGTCATAAGGCTAGTAGCAGCATGATGAGTGGCTTTAGCTACGACGATTCTAAGTGAAATAAGTCATACAGAAAAACACACTTATTATAAGCTATCACTTATAGAGGGAATGTAAAAACCGCTACACTTGAACTGAATTACCAAACAGAACAGAGTCACACGTTTAGAAAACACATTATGGCTGCTTAACGGGAAAGGTGGGGTGGGGTGATGCATAAAACAAGGGTTTCAAATGAGCTCAGATACCGTTCCATAAACCCAATATGTAATAGAAAGACCTACTCCTTGCTCAGTGAACTGGACTCAACACCCCCTATTCACCGCACAAGAATATATCTGACTAGTAAGAATCTTAAAACCTATGTATTGATATCTCTCTGGAAGTGAGTCAAGTGGCTGTAAAGCGGCAGAAACACAGCCGTGAAAAGGAGCTAAACCCCATTATAAAAATAAATTACTTTTAAAAACCCGTGAAACAAAGACAGTGAAAGAGAGAGAAATTCTTACAAAATTCGTTCAGGGGCTGTGATGCAACCTGGATTGACCATATCTAGACCCACAGCTGGAGAAGACATAAGGGTGGACACTCTCGGGGCTGAGAGGTTTGGTGAGGTTGGGGGAGCAAACGCAGAGCCTTTAAAGTAATACTGCCTGTTACCCATCCCATGGGTCCCAAATCTCCAGGTTGAAGGGCATCTTCCTACCTCGAAAACATGCATGAGAAACCCAGAAGGTGGTACACCGTGTGATCGGGAAAGGTTTCTAAAACGCACCTCATTTCTCATCTCCTTGTGCTCGGGTTCGCCATTCCAGCCGCTTTACTAGCAATCTCCCTCCTTGGAGAATCAGCACCTTTAACCTCCCGTTCCGTACAGCTTGCAATTTGTCCTGAGGATGAACGGGAAGAGGGGGAGCCAATGAGAGACTAGCTCTAGGTGTTGGGACAGGCACAGGTCACTCTATTTTCCCATCAGGAAGAAGAATTAACCACAGGCTCAGCCTGCCGCCCGGAAGCAGAATAGGGCCTGAGGCGATCCTGCGCTTTTGCGGCCAGCTCCCAAAAAAGCGAGTTGAAAAATGGAGCTCAGGGGCACTGCAATTCACAAACCTGCAGAGTTATAAATGATAACTCTCGTCCACAAATATATTGAGGGAAGGCAACGAAGAGGATCTGAAAGCAAGGCAGAATTGCAGGAAACAGATTTCAGGAGGTCGATTCGAATCGCCTTTAAAGCACATGAAAAGCGGCAAAACGTCGACAATGATGCCCTTGGCCAAAAAGGGCGTATGCGTTTTTTCCTGAATATATTCAGGAAAAAACGCATACGCCCTTTTTGGCCAACCAAGCAACCTGGAAAGGCAAATCAGCGCTACAAAGAAGTCTCGCTTCCCATCGGTCAAAAGGGCCATGCGGAAAAAAGTGTCAAAACCAGAAATGCAGAACAGGCCATGGAGAAATGGGAGCCTTGCTACGCTGATGGGCGGGATGTAAATTGCCAACAGCCACTCTGGAGAAGTGTACGGTGTGTCCTGAAACATCGAAAAAACACAGCTTAGAGCGCATAGGGCACTTCCACTCATGGGCGTATAAATTGGGAAAACTAAAAATCAGCAAGACACAGGCACCCCAAAGTTTGGGGCTGCTCTGTTGACAAGAACCTCCACTTCGTGACACCTTCAATATCCCAGGAAAGAGAAAAATGGATAAAGAAGTGGTGGTCCTTATGTACAATGGAATATCACTCAGCCATGAAATCAATGTCATAAGGCTAGTAGCAGCATGATGAGTGGCTTTAGCTACGACGATTCTAAGTGAAATAAGTCATACAGAAAAACACACTTATTATAAGCTATCACTTATAGAGGGAATGTAAAAACCGCTACACTTGAACTGAATTACCAAACAGAACAGAGTCACACGTTTAGAAAACACATTAGGGCTGCTTAATGGGAAAGGTGGGGTGGGGTGATGCATAAAACAAGGGTTTCAAATGAGCTCAGATAGCGTTCCATAAACCCAATATGTAATAGAAAGACCTACTCCTTGCTCAGTGAACTGGACTCAACACCCCCTATTCACCGCACAAGAATATATCTGACTAGTAAGAATCTTAAAACCTATGTATTGATATCTCTCTGGAAGTGAGTCAAGTGGCTGTAAAGCGGCAGAAACACAGCCGTGAAAAGCAGCTAAACCCCATTATAAAAATAAATTACTTTTAAAAACCCGTGAAACAAAGACAGTGAAAGAGAGAGAAATTCTTACAAAATTCGTTCAGGGGCTGTGATGCAACCTGGATTGACCATATCTAGACCCACAGCTGGAGAAGACATAAGGGTGGACACTCTCGGGGCTGAGAGGTTTGGTGAGGTTGGGGGAGCAAACGCAGAGCCTTTAAAGTAATACTGCCTGTTACCCATCCCATGGGTCCCAAATCTCCAGGTTCAAGGGCATCTTCCTACCTCGAAAACATGCATGAGAAACCCAGAAGGTGGTACACCGTGTGATCGGGAAAGGTTTCTAAAACGCACCTCATTTCTCATCTCCTTGTGCTCGGGTTCGCCATTCCAGCCGCTTTACTAGCAATCTCCCTCCTTGGAGAATCAGCACCTTTAACCTCCCGTTCCGTACAGCTTGCAATTTGTCCTGAGGATGAACGGGAAGAGGGGGAGCCAATGAGAGACTAGCTCTAGGTGTTGGGACAGGCACAGGTCACTCTATTTTCCCATCAGGAAGAAGAATTAACCACAGGCTCAGCCTGCCGCCCGGAAGCAGAATAGGGCCTGAGGCGATCCTGCGCTTTTGCGGCCAGCTCCCAAAAAAGCGAGTTGAAAAATGGAGCTCAGGGGCACTGCAATTCACAAACCTGCAGAGTTATAAATGATAACTCTCGTCCACAAATATATTGAGGGAAGGCAACGAAGAGGATCTGAAAGCAAGGCAGAATTGCAGGAAACAGATTTCAGGAGGTCGATTCGAATCGCCTTTAAAGCACATGAAAAGCGGCAAAACCTCGACAATGATGCCCTTGGCCAAAAAGGGCGTATGCGTTTTTTCCTGAATATATTCAGGAAAAAACGCATACGCCCTTTTTGGCCAACCAAGCAACCTGGAAAGGCAAATCAGCGCTACAAAGAAGTCTCGCTTCCCATCGGTCAAAAGGGCCATGCGGAAAAAAGTGTCAAAACCAGAAATGCAGAACAGGCCATGGAGAAATGGGAGCCTTGCTACGCTGATGGGCGGGATGTAAATTGCCAACAGCCACTCTGGAGAAGTGTACGGTGTGTCCTGAAACATCGAAAAAACACAGCTTAGAGCGCATAGGGCACTTCCACTCATGGGCGTATAAATTGGGAAAACTAAAAATCAGCAAGACACAGGCACCCCAAAGTTTGGGGCTGCTCTGTTGACAAGAACCTCCACTTCGTGACACCTTCAATATCCCAGGAAAGAGAAAAATGGATAAAGAACTGGTGGTCCTTATGTACAATGGAATATCACTCAGCCATGAAATCAATGTCATAAGGCTAGTAGCAGCATGATGAGTGGCTTTAGCTACGACGATTCTAAGTGAAATAAGTCATACAGAAAAACACACTTATTATAAGCTATCACTTATAGAGGGAATGTAAAAACTGCTACACTTGAACTGAATTACCAAACAGAACAGAGTCACACGTTTAGAAAACACATTAGGGCTGCTTAACGGGAAAGGTGGGGTGGGGTGATGCATAAAACAAGGGTTTCAAATGAGCTCAGATAGCGTTCCATAAACCCAATATGTAATAGAAAGACCTACTCCTTGCTCAGTGAACTGGACTCAACACCCTCTATTCACCGCACAAGAATATATCTGACTAGTAAGAATCTTAAAACCTATGTATTGATATCTCTCTGGAAGTGAGTCAAGTGGCTGTAAAGCGGCAGAAACACAGCCGTGAAAAGCAGCTAAACCCCATTATAAAAATAAATTACTTTTAAAAACCCGTGAAACAAAGACAGTGAAAGAGAGAGAAATTCTTACAAAATTCGTTCAGGGGCTGTGATGCAACCTGGATTGACCATACCTAGACCCACAGCTGGAGGAGACATAAGGGTGGACACTCTCGGGGCTGAGAGGTTTGGTGAGGTTGGGGGAGCAAACGCAGAGCCTTTAAAGTAATACTGCCTGTTACCCATCCCATGGGTCCCAAATCTCCAGGTTGAAGGGCATCTTCCTACCTCGAAAACATGCATGAGAAACCCAGAAGGTGGTACACCGTGTGATCGGGAAAGGTTTCTAAAACGCACCTCATTTCTCATCTCCTTGTGCTCGGGTTCGCCATTCCAGCCGCTTTACTAGCAATCTCCCTCCTTGGAGAATCAGCACCTTTAACCTCCCGTTCCGTACAGCTTGCAATTTGTCCTGAGGATGAACGGGAAGAGGGGGAGCCAATGAGAGACTAGCTCTAGGTGTTGGGACAGGCACAGGTCACTCTATTTTCCCATCAGGAAGAAGAATTAACCACAGGCTCAGCCTGCCGCCCGGAAGCAGAATAGGGCCTGAGGCGATCGTGCGCTTTTGCGGCCAGCTCCCAAAAAAGCGAGTTGAAAAATGGAGCTCAGGGGCACTGCAATTCACAAACCTGCAGAGTTATAAATGATAACTCTCGTCCACAAATATATTGAGGGAAGGCAACGAAGAGGATCTGAAAGCAAGGCAGAATTGCAGGAAACAGATTTCAGGAGGTCGATTCGAATCGCCTTTAAAGCACATGAAAAGCGGCAAAACGTCGACAATGATGCCCTTGGCCAAAAAGGGCGTATGCGTTTTTTCCTGAATATATTCAGGAAAAAACGCATACGCCCTTTTTGGCCAACCAAGCAACCTGGAAAGGCAAATCAGCGCTACAAAGAAGTCTCGCTTCCCATCGGTCAAAAGGGCCATGCGGAAAAAAGTGTCAAAACCAGAAATGCAGAACAGGCCATGGAGAAATGGGAGCCTTGCTACGCTGATGGGCGGGATGTAAATTGCCAACAGCCACTCTGGAGAAGTGTACGGTGTGTCCTGAAACATCGAAAAAACACAGCTTAGAGCGCATAGGGCACTTCCACTCATGGGCGTATAAATTGGGAAAACTAAAAATCAGCAAGACACAGGCACCCCAAAGTTTGGGGCTGCTCTGTTGACAAGAACCTCCACTTCGTGACACCTTAAATATCCCAGGAAAGAGAAAAATGGATAAAGAAGTGGTGGTCCTTATGTACAATGGAATATCACTCAGCCATGAAATCAATGTCATAAGGCTAGTAGCAGCATGATGAGTGGCTTTAGCTACGACGATTCTAAGTGAAATAAGTCATACAGAAAAACACACTTATTATAAGCTATCACTTATAGAGGGAATGTAAAAACCGCTACACTTGAACTGAATTACCAAACAGAACAGAGTCACACGTTTAGAAAACACATTAGGGCTGCTTAACGGGAAAGGTGGGGTGGGGTGATGCATAAAACAAGGGTTTCAAATGAGCTCAGATACCGTTCCATAAACCCAATATGTAATAGAAAGACCTACTCCTTGCTCAGTGAACTGGACTCAACACCCCCTATTCACCGCACAAGAATATATCTGACTAGTAAGAATCTTAAAACCTATGTATTGATATCACTCTGGAAGTGAGTCAAGTGGCTGTAAAGCGGCAGAAACACAGCCGTGAAAAGCAGCTAAACGCCATTAAAAAATAAATTACTTTTAAAAACTCGTGAAACAAAGACAGTGAAAGAGAGAGAAATTCTTACAAAATTCGTTCAGGGGCTGTGATGCAACCTGGATTGACCATATCTAGACCCACAGCTGGAGGAGACATAAGGGTGGACACTCTCGGGGCTGAGAGGTTTGGTGAGGTTGGGGGAGCAAACGCAGAGCCTTTAAAGTAATACTGCCTGTTACCCATCCCATGGGTCCCAAATCTCCAGGTTGAAGGGCATCTTCCTACCTCGAAAACATGCATGAGAAACCCAGAAGGTGGTACACCGTGTGATCGGGAAAGGTTTCTAAAACGCACCTCATTTCTCATCTCCTTGTGCTCGGGTTCGCCATTCCAGCCGCTTTACTAGCAATCTCCCTCCTTGGAGAATCAGCACCTTTAACCTCCCGTTCCGTACAGCTTGCAATTTGTCCTGAGGATGAACGGGAAGAGGGGGAGCCAATGAGAGACTAGCTCTAGGTGTTGGGACAGGCACAGGTCACTCTATTTTCCCATCAGGAAGAAGAATTAACCACAGGCTCAGCCTGCCGCCCGGAAGCAGAATAGGGCCTGAGGCGATCGTGCGCTTTTGCGGCCAGCTCCCAAAAAAGCGAGTTGAAAAATGGAGCTCAGGGGCACTGCAATTCACAAACCTGCAGAGTTATAAATGATAACTCTCGTCCACAAATATATTGAGGGAAGGCAACGAAGAGGATCTGAAAGCAAGGCAGAATTGCAGGAAACAGATTTCAGGAGGTCGATTCGAATCGCCTTTAAAGCACATGAAAAGCGGCAAAACGTCGACAATGATGCCCTTGGCCAAAAAGGGCGTATGCGTTTTTTCCTGAATATATTCAGGAAAAAACGCATACGCCCTTTTTGGCCAACCAAGCAACCTGGAAAGGCAAATCAGCGCTACAAAGAAGTCTCGCTTCCCATCGGTCAAAAGGGCCATGCGGAAAAAAGTGTCAAAACCAGAAATGCAGAACAGGCCATGGAGAAATGGGAGCCTTGCTACGCTGATGGGCGGGATGTAAATTGCCAACAGCCACTCTGGAGAAGTGTACGGTGTGTCCTGAAACATCGAAAAAACACAGCTTAGAGCGCATAGGGCACTTCCACTCATGGGCGTATAAATTGGGAAAACTAAAAATCAGCAAGACACAGGCACCCCAAAGTTTGGGGCTGCTCTGTTGACAAGAACCTCCACTTCGTGACACCTTAAATATCCCAGGAAAGAGAAAAATGGATAAAGAAGTGGTGGTCCTTATGTACAATGGAATATCACTCAGCCATGAAATCAATGTCATAAGGCTAGTAGCAGCATGATGAGTGGCTTTAGCTACGACGATTCTAAGTGAAATAAGTCATACAGAAAAACACACTTATTATAAGCTATCACTTATAGAGGGAATGTAAAAACCGCTACACTTGAACTGAATTACAAAACAGAACAGAGTCACACGTTTAGAAAACACATTAGGGCTGCTTAACGGGAAAGGTGGGGTGGGGTGATGCATAAAACAAGGGTTTCAAATGAGCTCAGATACCGTTCCATAAACCCAATATGTAATAGAAAGACCTACTCCTTGCTCAGTGAACTGGACTCAACACCCCCTATTCACCGCACAAGAATATATCTGACTAGTAAGAATCTTAAAACCTATGTATTGATATCACTCTGGAAGTGAGTCAAGTGGCTGTAAAGCGGCAGAAACACAGCCGTGAAAAGCAGCTAAACGCCATTAAAAAATAAATTACTTTTAAAAACTCGTGAAACAAAGACAGTGAAAGAGAGAGAAATTCTTACAAAATTCGTTCAGGGGCTGTGATGCAACCTGGATTGACCATATCTAGACCCACAGCTGGAGGAGACATAAGGGTGGACACTCTCGGGGCTGAGAGTTTTGGTGAGGTTGGGGGAGCAAACGCAGAGCCTTTAAAGTAATACTGCCTGTTACCCATCCCATGGGTCCCAAATCTCCAGGTTGAAGGGCATCTTCCTACCTCGAAAACATGCATGAGAAACCCAGAAGGTGGTACACCGTGTGATCGGGAAAGGTTTCTAAAACGCACCTCATTTCTCATCTCCTTGTGCTCGGGTTCGCCATTCCAGCCGCTTTACTAGCAATCTCCCTCCTTGGAGAATCAGCACCTTTAACCTCCCGTTCCGTACAGCTTGCAATTTGTCCTGAGGATGAACGGGAAGAGGGGGAGCCAATGAGAGACTAGCTCTAGGTGTTGGGACAGGCACAGGTCACTCTATTTTCCCATCAGGAAGAAGAATTAACCACAGGCTCAGCCTGCCGCCCGGAAGCAGAATAGGGCCTGAGGCGATCGTGCGCTTTTGCGGCCAGCTCCCAAAAAAGCGAGTTGAAAAATGGAGCTCAGGGGCACTGCAATTCACAAACCTGCAGAGTTATAAATGATAACTCTCGTCCACAAATATATTGAGGGAAGGCAACGAAGAGGATCTGAAAGCAAGGCAGAATTGCAGGAAACAGATTTCAGGAGGTCGATTCGAATCGCCTTTAAAGCACATGAAAAGCGGCAAAACGTCGACAATGATGCCCTTGGCCAAAAAGGGCGTATGCGTTTTTTCCTGAATATATTCAGGAAAAAACGCATACGCCCTTTTTGGCCAACCAAGCAACCTGGAAAGGCAAATCAGCGCTACAAAGAAGTCTCGCTTCCCATCGGTCAAAAGGGCCATGCGGAAAAAAGTGTCAAAACCAGAAATGCAGAACAGGCCATGGAGAAATGGGAGCCTTGCTACGCTGATGGGCGGGATGTAAATTGCCAACAGCCACTCTGGAGAAGTGTACGGTGTGTCCTGAAACATCGAAAAAACACAGCTTAGAGCGCATAGGGCACTTCCACTCATGGGCGTATAAATTGGGAAAACTAAAAATCAGCAAGACACAGGCACCCCAAAGTTTGGGGCTGCTCTGTTGACAAGAACCTCCACTTCGTGACACCTTAAATATCCCAGGAAAGAGAAAAATGGATAAAGAAGTGGTGGTCCTTATGTACAATGGAATATCACTCAGCCATGAAATCAATGTCATAAGGCTAGTAGCAGCATGATGAGTGGCTTTAGCTACGACGATTCTAAGTGAAATAAGTCATACAGAAAAACACACTTATTATAAGCTATCACTTATAGAGGGAATGTAAAAACCGCTACACTTGAACTGAATTACAAAACAGAACAGAGTCACACGTTTAGAAAACACATTAGGGCTGCTTAACGGGAAAGGTGGGGTGGGGTGATGCATAAAACAAGGGTTTCAAATGAGCTCAGATACCGTTCCATAAACCCAATATGTAATAGAAAGACCTACTCCTTGCTCAGTGAACTGGACTCAACACCCCCTATTCACCGCACAAGAATATATCTGACTAGTAAGAATCTTAAAACCTATGTATTGATATCACTCTGGAAGTGAGTCAAGTGGCTGTAAAGCGGCAGAAACACAGCCGTGAAAAGCAGCTAAACGCCATTAAAAAATAAATTACTTTTAAAAACTCGTGAAACAAAGACAGTGAAAGAGAGAGAAATTCTTACAAAATTCGTTCAGGGGCTGTGATGCAACCTGGATTGACCATATCTAGACCCACAGCTGGAGGAGACATAAGGGTGGACACTCTCGGGGCTGAGAGTTTTGGTGAGGTTGGGGGAGCAAACGCAGAGCCTTTAAAGTAATACTGCCTGTTACCCATCCCATGGGTCCCAAATCTCCAGGTTCAAGGGCATCTTCCTACCTCGAAAACATGCATGAGAAACCCAGAAGGTGGTACACCGTGTGATCGGGAAAGGTTTCTAAAACGCACCTCATTTCTCATCTCCTTGTGCTCGGGTTCGCCATTCCAGCCGCTTTACTAGCAATCTCCCTCCTTGGAGAATCAGCACCTTTAACCTCCCGTTCCGTACAGCTTGCAATTTGTCCTGAGGATGAACGGGAAGAGGGGGAGCCAATGAGAGACTAGCTCTAGGTGTTGGGACAGGCACAGGTCACTCTATTTTCCCATCAGGAAGAAGAATTAACCACAGGCTCAGCCTGCCGCCCGGAAGGAGAATAGGGCCTGAGGCGATCCTGCGCTTTTGCGGCCAGCTCCCAAAAAAGCGAGTTGAAAAATGGAGCTCAGGGGCACTGCAATTCACAAACCTGCAGAGTTATAAATGATAACTCTCGTCCACAAATATATTGAGGGAAGGCAACGAAGAGGATCTGAAAGCAAGGCAGAATTGCAGGAAACAGATTTCAGGAGGTCGATTCGAATCGCCTTTAAAGCACATGAAAAGCGGCAAAACGTCGACAATGATGCCCTTGGCCAAAAAGGGCGTATGCGTTTTTTCCTGAATATATTCAGGAAAAAACGCATACGCCCTTTTTGGCCAACCAAGCAACCTGGAAAGGCAAATCAGCGCTACAAAGAAGTCTCGCTTCCCATCGGTCAAAAGGGCCATGCGGAAAAAAGTGTCAAAACCAGAAATGCAGAACAGGCCATGGAGAAATGGGAGCCTTGCTACGCTGATGGGCGGGATGTAAATTGCCAACAGCCACTCTGGAGAAGTGTACGGTGTGTCCTGAAACATCGAAAAAACACAGCTTAGAGCGCATAGGGCACTTCCACTCATGGGCATATAAATTGGGAAAACTAAAAATCAGCAAGACACAGGCACCCCAAAGTTCGGGGCTGCTCTGTTGACAAGAACCTCCACTTCGTGACACCTTAAATATCCCAGGAAAGAGAAAAATGGATAAAGAAGTGGTGGTCCTTATGTACAATGGAATATCACTCAGCCATGAAATCAATGTCATAAGGCTAGTAGCAGCATGATGAGTGGCTTTAGCTACGACGATTCTAAGTGAAATAAGTCATACAGAAAAACACACTTATTATAAGCTATCACTTATAGAGGGAATGTAAAAACCGCTACACTTGAACTGAATTACCAAACAGAACAGAGTCACACGTTTAGAAAACACATTAGGGCTGCTTAACGGGAAAGGTGGGGTGGGGTGATGCATAAAACAAGGGTTTCAAATGAGCTCAGATACCGTTCCATAAACCCAATATGTAATAGAAAGACCTACTCCTTGCTCAGTGAACTGGACTCAACACCCCCTATTCACCGCACAAGAATATATCTGACTAGTAAGAATCTTAAAACCTATGTATTGATATCTCTCTGGAAGTGAGTCAAGTGGCTGTAAAGCGGCAGAAACACAGCCGTGAAAAGCAGCTAAACCCCATTATAAAAATAAATTACTTTTAAAAACCCGTGAAACAAAGACAGTGAAAGAGAGAGAAATTCTTACAAAATTCGTTCAGGGGCTGTGATGCAACCTGGATTGACCATATCTAGACCCACAGCTGGAGAAGACATAAGGGTGGACACTCTCGGGGCTGAGAGGTTTGGTGAGGTTGGGGGAGCAAACGCAGAGCCTTTAAAGTAATACTGCCTGTTACCCATCCCATGGGTCCCAAATCTCCAGGTTCAAGGGCATCTTCCTACCTCGAAAACATGCATGAGAAACCCAGAAGGTGGTACACCGTGTGATCGGGAAAGGTTTCTAAAACGCACCTCATTTCTCATCTCCTTGTGCTCGGGTTCGCCATTCCAGCCGCTTTACTAGCAATCTCCCTCCTTGGAGAATCAGCACCTTTAACCTCCCGTTCCGTACAGCTTGCAATTTGTCCTGAGGATGAACGGGAAGAGGGGGAGCCAATGAGAGACTAGCTCTAGGTGTTGGGACAGGCACAGGTCACTCTATTTTCCCATCAGGAAGAAGAATTAACCACAGGCTCAGCCTGCCGCCCGGAAGCAGAATAGGGCCTGAGGCGATCCTGCGCTTTTGCGGCCAGCTCCCAAAAAAGCGAGTTGAAAAATGGAGCTCAGGGGCACTGCAATTCACAAACCTGCAGAGTTATAAATGATAACTCTCGTCCACAAATATATTGAGGGAAGGCAACGAAGAGGATCTGAAAGCAAGGCAGAATTGCAGGAAACAGATTTCAGGAGGTCGATTCGAATCGCCTTTAAAGCACATGAAAAGCGGCAAAACGTCGACAATGATGCCCTTGGCCAAAAAGGGCGTATGCGTTTTTTCCTGAATATATTCAGGAAAAAACGCATACGCCCTTTTTGGCCAACCAAGCAACGTGGAAAGGCAAATCAGCGCTACAAAGAAGTCTCGCTTCCCATCGGTCAAAAGGGCCATGCGGAAAAAAGTGTCAAAACCAGAAATGCAGAACAGGCCATGGAGAAATGGGAGCCTTGCTACGCTGATGGGCGGGATGTAAATTGCCAACAGCCACTCTGGAGAAGTGTACGGTGTGTCCTGAAACATCGAAAAAACACAGCTTAGAGCGCATAGGGCACTTCCACTCATGGGCGTATAAATTGGGAAAACTAAAAATCAGCAAGACACAGGCACCCCAAAGTTTGGGGCTGCTCTGTTGACAAGAACCTCCACTTCGTGACACCTTAAATATCCCAGGAAAGAGAAAAATGGATAAAGAAGTGGTGGTCCTTATGTACAATGGAATATCACTCAGCCATGAAATCAATGTCATAAGGCTAGTAGCAGCATGATGAGTGGCTTTAGCTACGACGATTCTAAGTGAAATAAGTCATACAGAAAAACACACTTATTATAAGCTATCACTTATAGAGGGAATGTAAAAACCGCTACACTTGAACTGAATTACAAAACAGAACAGAGTCACACGTTTAGAAAACACATTAGGGCTGCTTAACGGGAAAGGTGGGGTGGGGTGATGCATAAAACAAGGGTTTCAAATGAGCTCAGATACCGTTCCATAAACCCAATATGTAATAGAAAGACCTACTCCTTGCTCAGTGAACTGGACTCAACACCCCCTATTCACCGCACAAGAATATATCTGACTAGTAAGAATCTTAAAACCTATGTATTGATATCACTCTGGAAGTGAGTCAAGTGGCTGTAAAGCGGCAGAAACACAGCCGTGAAAAGCAGCTAAACGCCATTAAAAAATAAATTACTTTTAAAAACTCGTGAAACAAAGACAGTGAAAGAGAGAGAAATTCTTACAAAATTCGTTCAGGGGCTGTGATGCAACCTGGATTGACCATATCTAGACCCACAGCTGGAGGAGACATAAGGGTGGACACTCTCGGGGCTGAGAGTTTTGGTGAGGTTGGGGGAGCAAACGCAGAGCCTTTAAAGTAATACTGCCTGTTACCCATCCCATGGGTCCCAAATCTCCAGGTTCAAGGGCATCTTCCTACCTCGAAAACATGCATGAGAAACCCAGAAGGTGGTACACCGTGTGATCGGGAAAGGTTTCTAAAACGCACCTCATTTCTCATCTCCTTGTGCTCGGGTTCGCCATTCCAGCCGCTTTACTAGCAATCTCCCTCCTTGGAGAATCAGCACCTTTAACCTCCCGTTCCGTACAGCTTGCAATTTGTCCTGAGGATGAACGGGAAGAGGGGGAGCCAATGAGAGACTAGCTCTAGGTGTTGGGACAGGCACAGGTCACTCTATTTTCCCATCAGGAAGAAGAATTAACCACAGGCTCAGCCTGCCGCCCGGAAGGAGAATAGGGCCTGAGGCGATCCTGCGCTTTTGCGGCCAGTTCCCAAAAAAGCGAGTTGAAAAATGGAGCTCAGGGGCACTGCAATTCACAAACCTGCAGAGTTATAAATGATAACTCTCGTCCACAAATATATTGAGGGAAGGCAACGAAGAGGATCTGAAAGCAAGGCAGAATTGCAGGAAACAGATTTCAGGAGGTCGATTCGAATCGCCTTTAAAGCACATGAAAAGCGGCAAAACGTCGACAATGATGCCCTTGGCCAAAAAGGGCGTATGCGTTTTTTCCTGAATATATTCAGGAAAAAACTCATACGCCCTTTTTGGCCAACCAAGCAACCTGGAAAGGCAAATCAGCGCTACAAAGAAGTCTCGCTTCCCATCGGTCAAAAGGGCCATGCGGAAAAAAGTGTCAAAACCAGAAATGCAGAACAGGCCATGGAGAAATGGGAGCCTTGCTACGCTGATGGGCGGGATGTAAATTGCCAACAGCCACTCTGGAGAAGTGTACGGTGTGTCCTGAAACATCGAAAAAACACAGCTTAGAGCGCATAGGGCACTTCCACTCATGGGCATATAAATTGGGAAAACTAAAAATCAGCAAGACACAGGCACCCCAAAGTTCGGGGCTGCTCTGTTGACAAGAACCTCCACTTCGTGACACCTTAAATATCCCAGGAAAGAGAAAAATGGATAAAGAAGTGGTGGTCCTTATGTACAATGGAATATCACTCAGCCATGAAATCAATGTCATAAGGCTAGTAGCAGCATGATGAGTGGCTTTAGCTACGACGATTCTAAGTGAAATAAGTCATACAGAAAAACACACTTATTATAAGCTATCACTTATAGAGGGAATGTAAAAACCGCTACACTTGAACTGAATTACCAAACAGAACAGAGTCACACGTTTAGAAAACACATTAGGGCTGCTTAACGGGAAAGGTGGGGTGGGGTGATGCATAAAACAAGGGTTTCAAATGAGCTCAGATACCGTTCCATAAACCCAATATGTAATAGAAAGACCTACTCCTTGCTCAGTGAACTGGACTCAACACCCCCTATTCACCGCACAAGAATATATCTGACTAGTAAGAATCTTAAAACCTATGTATTGATATCTCTCTGGAAGTGAGTCAAGTGGCTGTAAAGCGGCAGAAACACAGCCGTGAAAAGCAGCTAAACCCCATTATAAAAATAAATTACTTTTAAAAACCCGTGAAACAAAGACAGTGAAAGAGAGAGAAATTCTTACAAAATTCGTTCAGGGGCTGTGATGCAACCTGGATTGACCATATCTAGACCCACAGCTGGAGAAGACATAAGGGTGGACACTCTCGGGGCTGAGAGGTTTGGTGAGGTTGGGGGAGCAAACGCAGAGCCTTTAAAGTAATACTGCCTGTTACCCATCCCATGGGTCCCAAATCTCCAGGTTCAAGGGCATCTTCCTACCTCGAAAACATGCATGAGAAACCCAGAAGGTGGTACACCGTGTGATCGGGAAAGGTTTCTAAAACGCACCTCATTTCTCATCTCCTTGTGCTCGGGTTCGCCATTCCAGCCGCTTTACTAGCAATCTCCCTCCTTGGAGAATCAGCACCTTTAACCTCCCGTTCCGTACAGCTTGCAATTTGTCCTGAGGATGAACGGGAAGAGGGGGAGCCAATGAGAGACTAGCTCTAGGTGTTGGGACAGGCACAGGTCACTCTATTTTCCCATCAGGAAGAAGAATTAACCACAGGCTCAGCCTGCCGCCCGGAAGCAGAATAGGGCCTGAGGCGATCCTGCGCTTTTGCGGCCAGCTCCCAAAAAAGCGAGTTGAAAAATGGAGCTCAGGGGCACTGCAATTCACAAACCTGCAGAGTTATAAATGATAACTCTCGTCCACAAATATATTGAGGGAAGGCAACGAAGAGGATCTGAAAGCAAGGCAGAATTGCAGGAAACAGATTTCAGGAGGTCGATTCGAATCGCCTTTAAAGCACATGAAAAGCGGCAAAACGTCGACAATGATGCCCTTGGCCAAAAAGGGCGTATGCGTTTTTTCCTGAATATATTCAGGAAAAAACGCATACGCCCTTTTTGGCCAACCAAGCAACGTGGAAAGGCAAATCAGCGCTACAAAGAAGTCTCGCTTCCCATCGGTCAAAAGGGCCATGCGGAAAAAAGTGTCAAAACCAGAAATGCAGAACAGGCCATGGAGAAATGGGAGCCTTGCTACGCTGATGGGCGGGATGTAAATTGCCAACAGCCACTCTGGAGAAGTGTACGGTGTGTCCTGAAACATCGAAAAAACACAGCTTAGAGCGCATAGGGCACTTCCACTCATGGGCGTATAAATTGGGAAAACTAAAAATCAGCAAGACACAGGCACCCCAAAGTTTGGGGCTGCTCTGTTGACAAGAACCTCCACTTCGTGACACCTTAAATATCCCAGGAAAGAGAAAAATGGATAAAGAAGTGGTGGTCCTTATGTACAATGGAATATCACTCAGCCATGAAATCAATGTCATAAGGCTAGTAGCAGCATGATGAGTGGCTTTAGCTACGACGATTCTAAGTGAAATAAGTCATACAGAAAAACACACTTATTATAAGCTATCACTTATAGAGGGAATGTAAAAACCGCTACACTTGAACTGAATTACAAAACAGAACAGAGTCACACGTTTAGAAAACACATTAGGGCTGCTTAACGGGAAAGGTGGGGTGGGGTGATGCATAAAACAAGGGTTTCAAATGAGCTCAGATACCGTTCCATAAACCCAATATGTAATAGAAAGACCTACTCCTTGCTCAGTGAACTGGACTCAACACCCCCTATTCACCGCACAAGAATATATCTGACTAGTAAGAATCTTAAAACCTATGTATTGATATCACTCTGGAAGTGAGTCAAGTGGCTGTAAAGCGGCAGAAACACAGCCGTGAAAAGCAGCTAAACGCCATTAAAAAATAAATTACTTTTAAAAACTCGTGAAACAAAGACAGTGAAAGAGAGAGAAATTCTTACAAAATTCGTTCAGGGGCTGTGATGCAACCTGGATTGACCATATCTAGACCCACAGCTGGAGGAGACATAAGGGTGGACACTCTCGGGGCTGAGAGTTTTGGTGAGGTTGGGGGAGCAAACGCAGAGCCTTTAAAGTAATACTGCCTGTTACCCATCCCATGGGTCCCAAATCTCCAGGTTCAAGGGCATCTTCCTACCTCGAAAACATGCATGAGAAACCCAGAAGGTGGTACACCGTGTGATCGGGAAAGGTTTCTAAAACGCACCTCATTTCTCATCTCCTTGTGCTCGGGTTCGCCATTCCAGCCGCTTTACTAGCAATCTCCCTCCTTGGAGAATCAGCACCTTTAACCTCCCGTTCCGTACAGCTTGCAATTTGTCCTGAGGATGAACGGGAAGAGGGGGAGCCAATGAGAGACTAGCTCTAGGTGTTGGGACAGGCACAGGTCACTCTATTTTCCCATCAGGAAGAAGAATTAACCACAGGCTCAGCCTGCCGCCCGGAAGGAGAATAGGGCCTGAGGCGATCCTGCGCTTTTGCGGCCAGCTCCCAAAAAAGCGAGTTGAAAAATGGAGCTCAGGGGCACTGCAATTCACAAACCTGCAGAGTTATAAATGATAACTCTCGTCCACAAATATATTGAGGGAAGGCAACGAAGAGGATCTGAAAGCAAGGCAGAATTGCAGGAAACAGATTTCAGGAGGTCGATTCGAATCGCCTTTAAAGCACATGAAAAGCGGCAAAACGTCGACAATGATGCCCTTGGCCAAAAAGGGCGTATGCGTTTTTTCCTGAATATATTCAGGAAAAAACGCATACGCCCTTTTTGGCCAACCAAGCAACCTGGAAAGGCAAATCAGCGCTACAAAGAAGTCTCGCTTCCCATCGGTCAAAAGGGCCATGCGGAAAAAAGTGTCAAAACCAGAAATGCAGAACAGGCCATGGAGAAATGGGAGCCTTGCTACGCTGATGGGCGGGATGTAAATTGCCAACAGCCACTCTGGAGAAGTGTACGGTGTGTCCTGAAACATCGAAAAAACACAGCTTAGAGCGCATAGGGCACTTCCACTCATGGGCATATAAATTGGGAAAACTAAAAATCAGCAAGACACAGGCACCCCAAAGTTCGGGGCTGCTCTGTTGACAAGAACCTCCACTTCGTGACACCTTAAATATCCCAGGAAAGAGAAAAATGGATAAAGAAGTGGTGGTCCTTATGTACAATGGAATATCACTCAGCCATGAAATCAATGTCATAAGGCTAGTAGCAGCATGATGAGTGGCTTTAGCTACGACGATTCTAAGTGAAATAAGTCATACAGAAAAACACACTTATTATAAGCTATCACTTATAGAGGGAATGTAAAAACCGCTACACTTGAACTGAATTACCAAACAGAACAGAGTCACACGTTTAGAAAACACATTAGGGCTGCTTAACGGGAAAGGTGGGGTGGGGTGATGCATAAAACAAGGGTTTCAAATGAGCTCAGATACCGTTCCATAAACCCAATATGTAATAGAAAGACCTACTCCTTGCTCAGTGAACTGGACTCAACACCCCCTATTCACCGCACAAGAATATATCTGACTAGTAAGAATCTTAAAACCTATGTATTGATATCTCTCTGGAAGTGAGTCAAGTGGCTGTAAAGCGGCAGAAACACAGCCGTGAAAAGCAGCTAAACCCCATTATAAAAATAAATTACTTTTAAAAACCCGTGAAACAAAGACAGTGAAAGAGAGAGAAATTCTTACAAAATTCGTTCAGGGGCTGTGATGCAACCTGGATTGACCATATCTAGACCCACAGCTGGAGAAGACATAAGGGTGGACACTCTCGGGGCTGAGAGGTTTGGTGAGGTTGGGGGAGCAAACGCAGAGCCTTTAAAGTAATACTGCCTGTTACCCATCCCATGGGTCCCAAATCTCCAGGTTCAAGGGCATCTTCCTACCTCGAAAACATGCATGAGAAACCCAGAAGGTGGTACACCGTGTGATCGGGAAAGGTTTCTAAAACGCACCTCATTTCTCATCTCCTTGTGCTCGGGTTCGCCATTCCAGCCGCTTTACTAGCAATCTCCCTCCTTGGAGAATCAGCACCTTTAACCTCCCGTTCCGTACAGCTTGCAATTTGTCCTGAGGATGAACGGGAAGAGGGGGAGCCAATGAGAGACTAGCTCTAGGTGTTGGGACAGGCACAGGTCACTCTATTTTCCCATCAGGAAGAAGAATTAACCACAGGCTCAGCCTGCCGCCCGGAAGCAGAATAGGGCCTGAGGCGATCCTGCGCTTTTGCGGCCAGCTCCCAAAAAAGCGAGTTGAAAAATGGAGCTCAGGGGCACTGCAATTCACAAACCTGCAGAGTTATAAATGATAACTCTCGTCCACAAATATATTGAGGGAAGGCAACGAAGAGGATCTGAAAGCAAGGCAGAATTGCAGGAAACAGATTTCAGGAGGTCGATTCGAATCGCCTTTAAAGCACATGAAAAGCGGCAAAACGTCGACAATGATGCCCTTGGCCAAAAAGGGCGTATGCGTTTTTTCCTGAATATATTCAGGAAAAAACGCATACGCCCTTTTTGGCCAACCAAGCAACCTGGAAAGGCAAATCAGCGCTACAAAGAAGTCTCGCTTCCCATCGGTCAAAAGGGCCATGCGGAAAAAAGTGTCAAAACCAGAAATGCAGAACAGGCCATGGAGAAATGGGAGCCTTGCTACGCTGATGGGCGGGATGTAAATTGCCAACAGCCACTCTGGAGAAGTGTACGGTGTGTCCTGAAACATCGAAAAAACACAGCTTAGAGCGCATAGGGCACTTCCACTCATGGGCGTATAAATTGGGAAAACTAAAAATCAGCAAGACACAGGCACCCCAAAGTTTGGGGCTGCTCTGTTGACAAGAACCTCCACTTCGTGACACCTTAAATATCCCAGGAAAGAGAAAAATGGATAAAGAAGTGGTGGTCCTTATGTACAATGGAATATCACTCAGCCATGAAATCAATGTCATAAGGCTAGTAGCAGCATGATGAGTGGCTTTAGCTACGACGATTCTAAGTGAAATAAGTCATACAGAAAAACACACTTATTATAAGCTATCACTTATAGAGGGAATGTAAAAACCGCTACACTTGAACTGAATTACCAAACAGAACAGAGTCACACGTTTAGAAAACACATTAGGGCTGCTTAACGGGAAAGGTGGGGTGGGGTGATGCATAAAACAAGGGTTTCAAATGAGCTCAGATACCGTTCCATAAACCCAATATGTAATAGAAAGACCTACTCCTTGCTCAGTGAACTGGACTCAACACCCCCTATTCACCGCACAAGAATATATCTGACTAGTAAGAATCTTAAAACCTATGTATTGATATCACTCTGGAAGTGAGTCAAGTGGCTGTAAAGCGGCAGAAACACAGCCGTGAAAAGCAGCTAAACGCCATTAAAAAATAAATTACTTTTAAAAACTCGTGAAACAAAGACAGTGAAAGAGAGAGAAATTCTTACAAAATTCGTTCAGGGGCTGTGATGCAACCTGGATTGACCATATCTAGACCCACAGCTGGAGGAGACATAAGGGTGGACACTCTCGGGGCTGAGAGTTTTGGTGAGGTTGGGGGAGCAAACGCAGAGCCTTTAAAGTAATACTGCCTGTTACCCATCCCATGGGTCCCAAATCTCCAGGTTCAAGGGCATCTTCCTACCTCGAAAACATGCATGAGAAACCCAGAAGGTGGTACACCGTGTGATCGGGAAAGGTTTCTAAAACGCACCTCATTTCTCATCTCCTTGTGCTCGGGTTCGCCATTCCAGCCGCTTTACTAGCAATCTCCCTCCTTGGAGAATCAGCACCTTTAACCTCCCGTTCCGTACAGCTTGCAATTTGTCCTGAGGATGAACGGGAAGAGGGGGAGCCAATGAGAGACTAGCTCTAGGTGTTGGGACAGGCACAGGTCACTCTATTTTCCCATCAGGAAGAAGAATTAACCACAGGCTCAGCCTGCCGCCCGGAAGGAGAATAGGGCCTGAGGCGATCCTGCGCTTTTGCGGCCAGCTCCCAAAAAAGCGAGTTGAAAAATGGAGCTCAGGGGCACTGCAATTCACAAACCTGCAGAGTTATAAATGATAACTCTCGTCCACAAATATATTGAGGGAAGGCAACGAAGAGGATCTGAAAGCAAGGCAGAATTGCAGGAAACAGATTTCAGGAGGTCGATTCGAATCGCCTTTAAAGCACATGAAAAGCGGCAAAACGTCGACAATGATGCCCTTGGCCAAAAAGGGCGTATGCGTTTTTTCCTGAATATATTCAGGAAAAAACGCATACGCCCTTTTTGGCCAACCAAGCAACCTGGAAAGGCAAATCAGCGCTACAAAGAAGTCTCGCTTCCCATCGGTCAAAAGGGCCATGCGGAAAAAAGTGTCAAAACCAGAAATGCAGAACAGGCCATGGAGAAATGGGAGCCTTGCTACGCTGATGGGCGGGATGTAAATTGCCAACAGCCACTCTGGAGAAGTGTACGGTGTGTCCTGAAACATCGAAAAAACACAGCTTAGAGCGCATAGGGCACTTCAACTCATGGGCATATAAATTGGGAAAACTAAAAATCAGCAAGACACAGGCACCCCAAAGTTCGGGGCTGCTCTGTTGACAAGAACCTCCACTTCGTGACACCTTAAATATCCCAGGAAAGAGAAAAATGGATAAAGAAGTGGTGGTCCTTATGTACAATGGAATATCACTCAGCCATGAAATCAATGTCATAAGGCTAGTAGCAGCATGATGAGTGGCTTTAGCTACGACGATTCTAAGTGAAATAAGTCATACAGAAAAACACACTTATTATAAGCTATCACTTATAGAGGGAATGTAAAAACCGCTACACTTGAACTGAATTACCAAACAGAACAGAGTCACACGTTTAGAAAACACATTAGGGCTGCTTAACGGGAAAGGTGGGGTGGGGTGATGCATAAAACAAGGGTTTCAAATGAGCTCAGATACCGTTCCATAAACCCAATATGTAATAGAAAGACCTACTCCTTGCTCAGTGAACTGGACTCAACACCCCCTATTCACCGCACAAGAATATATCTGACTAGTAAGAATCTTAAAACCTATGTATTGATATCTCTCTGGAAGTGAGTCAAGTGGCTGTAAAGCGGCAGAAACACAGCCGTGAAAAGCAGCTAAACCCCATTATAAAAATAAATTACTTTTAAAAACCCGTGAAACAAAGACAGTGAAAGAGAGAGAAATTCTTACAAAATTCGTTCAGGGGCTGTGATGCAACCTGGATTGACCATATCTAGACCCACAGCTGGAGAAGACATAAGGGTGGACACTCTCGGGGCTGAGAGGTTTGGTGAGGTTGGGGGAGCAAACGCAGAGCCTTTAAAGTAATACTGCCTGTTACCCATCCCATGGGTCCCAAATCTCCAGGTTCAAGGGCATCTTCCTACCTCGAAAACATGCATGAGAAACCCAGAAGGTGGTACACCGTGTGATCGGGAAAGGTTTCTAAAACGCACCTCATTTCTCATCTCCTTGTGCTCGGGTTCGCCATTCCAGCCGCTTTACTAGCAATCTCCCTCCTTGGAGAATCAGCACCTTTAACCTCCCGTTCCGTACAGCTTGCAATTTGTCCTGAGGATGAACGGGAAGAGGGGGAGCCAATGAGAGACTAGCTCTAGGTGTTGGGACAGGCACAGGTCACTCTATTTTCCCATCAGGAAGAAGAATTAACCACAGGCTCAGCCTGCCGCCCGGAAGCAGAATAGGGCCTGAGGCGATCCTGCGCTTTTGCGGCCAGCTCCCAAAAAAGCGAGTTGAAAAATGGAGCTCAGGGGCACTGCAATTCACAAACCTGCAGAGTTATAAATGATAACTCTCGTCCACAAATATATTGAGGGAAGGCAACGAAGAGGATCTGAAAGCAAGGCAGAATTGCAGGAAACAGATTTCAGGAGGTCGATTCGAATCGCCTTTAAAGCACATGAAAAGCGGCAAAACGTCGACAATGATGCCCTTGGCCAAAAAGGGCGTATGCGTTTTTTCCTGAATATATTCAGGAAAAAACGCATACGCCCTTTTTGGCCAACCAAGCAACCTGGAAAGGCAAATCAGCGCTACAAAGAAGTCTCGCTTCCCATCGGTCAAAAGGGCCATGCGGAAAAAAGTGTCAAAACCAGAAATGCAGAACAGGCCATGGAGAAATGGGAGCCTTGCTACGCTGATGGGCGGGATGTAAATTGCCAACAGCCACTCTGGAGAAGTGTACGGTGTGTCCTGAAACATCGAAAAAACACAGCTTAGAGCGCATAGGGCACTTCCACTCATGGGCATATAAATTGGGAAAACTAAAAATCAGCAAGACACAGGCACCCCAAAGTTCGGGGCTGCTCTGTTGACAAGAACCTCCACTTCGTGACACCTTAAATATCCCAGGAAAGAGAAAAATGGATAAAGAAGTGGTGGTCCTTATGTACAATGGAATATCACTCAGCCATGAAATCAATGTCATAAGGCTAGTAGCAGCATGATGAGTGGCTTTAGCTACGACGATTCTAAGTGAAATAAGTCATACAGAAAAACACACTTATTATAAGCTATCACTTATAGAGGGAATGTAAAAACCGCTACACTTGAACTGAATTACCAAACAGAACAGAGTCACACGTTTAGAAAACACATTAGGGCTGCTTAACGGGAAAGGTGGGGTGGGGTGATGCATAAAACAAGGGTTTCAAATGAGCTCAGATACCGTTCCATAAACCCAATATGTAATAGAAAGACCTACTCCTTGCTCAGTGAACTGGACTCAACACCCCCTATTCACCGCACAAGAATATATCTGACTAGTAAGAATCTTAAAACCTATGTATTGATATCTCTCTGGAAGTGAGTCAAGTGGCTGTAAAGCGGCAGAAACACAGCCGTGAAAAGCAGCTAAACCCCATTATAAAAATAAATTACTTTTAAAAACCCGTGAAACAAAGACAGTGAAAGAGAGAGAAATTCTTACAAAATTCGTTCAGGGGCTGTGATGCAACCTGGATTGACCATATCTAGACCCACAGCTGGAGAAGACATAAGGGTGGACACTCTCGGGGCTGAGAGGTTTGGTGAGGTTGGGGGAGCAAACGCAGAGCCTTTAAAGTAATACTGCCTGTTACCCATCCCATGGGTCCCAAATCTCCAGGTTCAAGGGCATCTTCCTACCTCGAAAACATGCATGAGAAACCCAGAAGGTGGTACACCGTGTGATCGGGAAAGGTTTCTAAAACGCACCTCATTTCTCATCTCCTTGTGCTCGGGTTCGCCATTCCAGCCGCTTTACTAGCAATCTCCCTCCTTGGAGAATCAGCACCTTTAACCTCCCGTTCCGTACAGCTTGCAATTTGTCCTGAGGATGAACGGGAAGAGGGGGAGCCAATGAGAGACTAGCTCTAGGTGTTGGGACAGGCACAGGTCACTCTATTTTCCCATCAGGAAGAAGAATTAACCACAGGCTCAGCCTCCCGCCCGGAAGCAGAATAGGGCCTGAGGCGATCGTGCGCTTTTGCGGCCAGCTCCCAAAAAAGCGAGTTGAAAAATGGAGCTCAGGGGCACTGCAATTCACAAACCTGCAGAGTTATAAATGATAACTCTCGTCCACAAATATATTGAGGGAAGGCAACGAAGAGGATCTGAAAGCAAGGCAGAATTGCAGGAAACAGATTTCAGGAGGTCGATTCGAATCGCCTTTAAAGCACATGAAAAGCGGCAAAACGTCGACAATGATGCCCTTGGCCAAAAAGGGCGTATGCGTTTTTTCCTGAATATATTCAGGAAAAAACGCATACGCCCTTTTTGGCCAACCAAGCAACCTGGAAAGGCAAATCAGCGCTACAAAGAAGTCTCGCTTCCCATCGGTCAAAAGGGCCATGCGGAAAAAAGTGTCAAAACCAGAAATGCAGAACAGGCCATGGAGAAATGGGAGCCTTGCTACGCTGATGGGCGGGATGTAAATTGCCAACAGCCACTCTGGAGAAGTGTACGGTGTGTCCTGAAACATCGAAAAAACACAGCTTAGAGCGCATAGGGCACTTCCACTCATGGGCGTATAAATTGGGAAAACTAAAAATCAGCAAGACACAGGCACCCCAAAGTTTGGGGCTGCTCTGTTGACAAGAACCTCCACTTCGTGACACCTTAAATATCCCAGGAAAGAGAAAAATGGATAAAGAAGTGGTGGTCCTTATGTACAATGGAATATCACTCAGCCATGAAATCAATGTCATAAGGCTAGTAGCAGCATGATGAGTGGCTTTAGCTACGACGATTCTAAGTGAAATAAGTCATACAGAAAAACACACTTATTATAAGCTATCACTTATAGAGGGAATGTAAAAACCGCTACACTTGAACTGAATTACAAAACAGAACAGAGTCACACGTTTAGAGAACACATTAGGGCTGCTTAACGGGAAAGGTGGGGTGGGGTGATGCATAAAACAAGGGTTTCAAATGAGCTCAGATACCGTTCCATAAACCCAATATGTAATAGAAAGACCTACTCCTTGCTCAGTGAACTGGACTCAACACCCCCTATTCACCGCACAAGAATATATCTGACTAGTAAGAATCTTAAAACCTATGTATTGATATCACTCTGGAAGTGAGTCAAGTGGCTGTAAAGCGGCAGAAACACAGCCGTGAAAAGCAGCTAAACGCCATTAAAAAATAAATTACTTTTAAAAACTCGTGAAACAAAGACAGTGAAAGAGAGAGAAATTCTTACAAAATTCGTTCAGGGGCTGTGATGCAACCTGGATTGACCATATCTAGACCCACAGCTGGAGGAGACATAAGGGTGGACACTCTCGGGGCTGAGAGTTTTGGTGAGGTTGGGGGAGCAAACGCAGAGCCTTTAAAGTAATACTGCCTGTTACCCATCCCATGGGTCCCAAATCTCCAGGTTCAAGGGCATCTTCCTACCTCGAAAACATGCATGAGAAACCCAGAAGGTGGTACACCGTGTGATCGGGAAAGGTTTCTAAAACGCACCTCATTTCTCATCTCCTTGTGCTCGGGTTCGCCATTCCAGCCGCTTTACTAGCAATCTCCCTCCTTGGAGAATCAGCACCTTTAACCTCCCGTTCCGTACAGCTTGCAATTTGTCCTGAGGATGAACGGGAAGAGGGGGAGCCAATGAGAGACTAGCTCTAGGTGTTGGGACAGGCACAGGTCACTCTATTTTCCCATCAGGAAGAAGAATTAACCACAGGCTCAGCCTGCCGCCCGGAAGGAGAATAGGGCCTGAGGCGATCCTGCGCTTTTGCGGCCAGCTCCCAAAAAAGCGAGTTGAAAAATGGAGCTCAGGGGCACTGCAATTCACAAACCTGCAGAGTTATAAATGATAACTCTCGTCCACAAATATATTGAGGGAAGGCAACGAAGAGGATCTGAAAGCAAGGCCGAATTGCAGGAAACAGATTTCAGGAGGTCGATTCGAATCGCCTTTAAAGCACATGAAAAGCGGCAAAACGTCGACAATGATGCCCTTGGCCAAAAAGGGCGTATGCGTTTTTTCCTGAATATATTCAGGAAAAAACGCATACGCCCTTTTTGGCCAACCAAGCAACCTGGAAAGGCAAATCAGCGCTACAAAGAAGTCTCGCTTCCCATCGGTCAAAAGGGCCATGCGGAAAAAAGTGTCAAAACCAGAAATGCAGAACAGGCCATGGAGAAATGGGAGCCTTGCTACGCTGATGGGCGGGATGTAAATTGCCAACAGCCACTCTGGAGAAGTGTACGGTGTGTCCTGAAACATCGAAAAAACACAGCTTAGAGCGCATAGGGCACTTCCACTCATGGGCATATAAATTGGGAAAACTAAAAATCAGCAAGACACAGGCACCCCAAAGTTCGGGGCTGCTCTGTTGACAAGAACCTCCACTTCGTGACACCTTAAATATCCCAGGAAAGAGAAAAATGGATAAAGAAGTGGTGGTCCTTATGTACAATGGAATATCACTCAGCCATGAAATCAATGTCATAAGGCTAGTAGCAGCATGATGAGTGGCTTTAGGTACGACGATTCTAAGTGAAATAAGTCATACAGAAAAACACACTTATTATAAGCTATCACTTATAGAGGGAATGTAAAAACCGCTACACTTGAACTGAATTACCAAACAGAACAGAGTCACACGTTTAGAAAACACATTAGGGCTGCTTAACGGGAAAGGTGGGGTGGGGTGATGCATAAAACAAGGGTTTCAAATGAGCTCAGATACCGTTCCATAAACCCAATATGTAATAGAAAGACCTACTCCTTGCTCAGTGAACTGGACTCAACACCCCCTATTCACCGCACAAGAATATATCTGACTAGTAAGAATCTTAAAACCTATGTATTGATATCTCTCTGGAAGTGAGTCAAGTGGGTGTAAAGCGGCAGAAACACAGCCGTGAAAAGCAGCTAAACCCCATTATAAAAATAAATTACTTTTAAAAACCCGTGAAACAAAGACAGTGAAAGAGAGAGAAATTCTTACAAAATTCGTTCAGGGGCTGTGATGCAACCTGGATTGACCATATCTAGACCCACAGCTGGAGAAGACATAAGGGTGGACACTCTCGGGGCTGAGAGGTTTGGTGAGGTTGGGGGAGCAAACGCAGAGCCTTTAAAGTAATACTGCCTGTTACCCATCCCATGGGTCCCAAATCTCCAGGTTCAAGGGCATCTTCCTACCTCGAAAACATGCATGAGAAACCCAGAAGGTGGTACACCGTGTGATCGGGAAAGGTTTCTAAAACGCACCTCATTTCTCATCTCCTTGTGCTCGGGTTCGCCATTCCAGCCGCTTTACTAGCAATCTCCCTCCTTGGAGAATCAGCACCTTTAACCTCCCGTTCTGTACAGCTTGCAATTTGTCCTGAGGATGAACGGGAAGAGGGGGAGCCAATGAGAGACTAGCTCTAGGTGTTGGGACAGGCACAGGTCACTCTATTTTCCCATCAGGAAGAAGAATTAACCACAGGCTCAGCCTGCCGCCCGGAAGCAGAATAGGGCCTGAGGCGATCCTGCGCTTTTGCGGCCAGCTCCCAAAAAAGCGAGTTGAAAAATGGAGCTCAGGGGCACTGCAATTCACAAACCTGCAGAGTTATAAATGATAACTCTCGTCCACAAATATATTGAGGGAAGGCAACGAAGAGGATCTGAAAGCAAGGCAGAATTGCAGGAAACAGATTTCAGGAGGTCGATTCGAATCGCCTTTAAAGCACATGAAAAGCGGCAAAACGTCGACAATGATGCCCTTGGCCAAAAAGGGCGTATGCGTTTTTTCCTGAATATATTCAGGAAAAAACGCATACGCCCTTTTTGGCCAACCAAGCAACCTGGAAAGGCAAATCAGCGCTACAAAGAAGTCTCGCTTCCCATCGGTCAAAAGGGCCATGCGGAAAAAAGTGTCAAAACCAGAAATGCAGAACAGGCCATGGAGAAATGGGAGCCTTGCTACGCTGATGGGCGGGATGTAAATTGCCAACAGCCACTCTGGAGGAGTGTACGGTGTGTCCTGAAACATCGAAAAAACACAGCTTAGAGCGCATAGGGCACTTCCACTCATGGGCGTATAAATTGGGAAAACTAAAAATCAGCAAGACACAGGCACCCCAAAGTTTGGGGCTGCTCTGTTGACAAGAACCTCCACTTCGTGACACCTTAAATATCCCAGGAAAGAGAAAAATGGATAAAGAAGTGGTGGTCCTTATGTACAATGGAATATCACTCAGCCATGAAATCAATGTCATAAGGCTAGTAGCAGCATGATGAGTGGCTTTAGCTACGACGATTCTAAGTGAAATAAGTCATACAGAAAAACACACTTATTATAAGCTATCACTTATAGAGGGAATGTAAAAACCGCTACACTTGAACTGAATTACAAAACAGAACAGAGTCACACGTTTAGAAAACACATTAGGGCTGCTTAACGGGAAAGGTGGGGTGGGGTGATGCATAAAACAAGGGTTTCAAATGAGCTCAGATACCGTTCCATAAACCCAATATGTAATAGAAAGACCTACTCCTTGCTCAGTGAACTGGACTCAACACCCCCTATTCACCGCACAAGAATATATCTGACTAGTAAGAATCTTAAAACCTATGTATTGATATCACTCTGGAAGTGAGTCAAGTGGCTGTAAAGCGGCAGAAACACAGCCGTGAAAAGCAGCTAAACGCCATTAAAAAATAAATTACTTTTAAAAACTCGTGAAACAAAGACAGTGAAAGAGAGAGAAATTCTTACAAAATTCGTTCAGGGGCTGTGATGCAACCTGGATTGACCATATCTAGACCCACAGCTGGAGGAGACATAAGGGTGGACACTCTCGGGGCTGAGAGTTTTGGTGAGGTTGGGGGAGCAAACGCAGAGCCTTTAAAGTAATACTGCCTGTTACCCATCCCATGGGTCCCAAATCTCCAGGTTCAAGGGCATCTTCCTACCTCGAAAACATGCATGAGAAACCCAGAAGGTGGTACACCGTGTGATCGGGAAAGGTTTCTAAAACGCACCTCATTTCTCATCTCCTTGTGCTCGGGTTCGCCATTCCAGCCGCTTTACTAGCAATCTCCCTCCTTGGAGAATCAGCACCTTTAACCTCCCGTTCCGTACAGCTTGCAATTTGTCCTGAGGATGAACGGGAAGAGGGGGAGCCAATGAGAGACTAGCTCTAGGTGTTGGGACAGGCACAGGTCACTCTATTTTCCCATCAGGAAGAAGAATTAACCACAGGCTCAGCCTGCCGCCCGGAAGGAGAATAGGGCCTGAGGCGATCCTGCGCTTTTGCGGCCAGCTCCCAAAAAAGCGAGTTGAAAAATGGAGCTCAGGGGCACTGCAATTCACAAACCTGCAGAGTTATAAATGATAACTCTCGTCCACAAATATATTGAGGGAAGGCAACGAAGAGGATCTGAAAGCAAGGCAGAATTGCAGGAAACAGATTTCAGGAGGTCGATTCGAATCGCCTTTAAAGCACATGAAAAGCGGCAAAACGTCGACAATGATGCCCTTGGCCAAAAAGGGCGTATGCGTTTTTTCCTGAATATATTCAGGAAAAAACGCATACGCCCTTTTTGGCCAACCAAGCAACCTGGAAAGGCAAATCAGCGCTACAAAGAAGTCTCGCTTCCCATCGGTCAAAAGGGCCATGCGGAAAAAAGTGTCAAAACCAGAAATGCAGAACAGGCCATGGAGAAATGGGAGCCTTGCTACGCTGATGGGCGGGATGTAAATTGCCAACAGCCACTCTGGAGAAGTGTACGGTGTGTCCTGAAACATCGAAAAAACACAGCTTAGAGCGCATAGGGCACTTCCACTCATGGGCATATAAATTGGGAAAACTAAAAATCAGCAAGACACAGGCACCCCAAAGTTCGGGGCTGCTCTGTTGACAAGAACCTCCACTTCGTGACACCTTAAATATCCCAGGAAAGAGAAAAATGGATAAAGAAGTGGTGGTCCTTATGTACAATGGAATATCACTCAGCCATGAAATCAATGTCATAAGGCTAGTAGCAGCATGATGAGTGGCTTTAGCTACGACGATTCTAAGTGAAATAAGTCATACAGAAAAACACACTTATTATAAGCTATCACTTATAGAGGGAATGTAAAAACCGCTACACTTGAACTGAATTACCAAACAGAACAGAGTCACACGTTTAGAAAACACATTAGGGCTGCTTAACGGGAAAGGTGGGGTGGGGTGATGCATAAAACAAGGGTTTCAAATGAGCTCAGATACCGTTCCATAAACCCAATATGTAATAGAAAGACCTACTCCTTGCTCAGTGAACTGGACTCAACACCCCCTATTCACCGCACAAGAATATATCTGACTAGTAAGAATCTTAAAACCTATGTATTGATATCTCTCTGGAAGTGAGTCAAGTGGCTGTAAAGCGGCAGAAACACAGCCGTGAAAAGCAGCTAAACCCCATTATAAAAATAAATTACTTTTAAAAACCCGTGAAACAAAGACAGTGAAAGAGAGAGAAATTCTTACAAAATTCGTTCAGGGGCTGTGATGCAACCTGGATTGACCATATCTAGACCCACAGCTGGAGAAGACATAAGGGTGGACACTCTCGGGGCTGAGAGGTTTGGTGAGGTTGGGGGAGCAAACGCAGAGCCTTTAAAGTAATACTGCCTGTTACCCATCCCATGGGTCCCAAATCTCCAGGTTCAAGGGCATCTTCCTACCTCGAAAACATGCATGAGAAACCCAGAAGGTGGTACACCGTGTGATCGGGAAAGGTTTCTAAAACGCACCTCATTTCTCATCTCCTTGTGCTCGGGTTCGCCATTCCAGCCGCTTTACTAGCAATCTCCCTCCTTGGAGAATCAGCACCTTTAACCTCCCGTTCCGTACAGCTTGCAATATGTCCTGAGGATGAACGGGAAGAGGGGGAGCCAATGAGAGACTAGCTCTAGGTGTTGGGACAGGCACAGGTCACTCTATTTTCCCATCAGGAAGAAGAATTAACCACAGGCTCAGCCTGCCGCCCGGAAGCAGAATAGGGCCTGAGGCGATCCTGCGCTTTTGCGGCCAGCTCCCAAAAAAGCGAGTTGAAAAATGGAGCTCAGGGGCACTGCAATTCACAAACCTGCAGAGTTATAAATGATAACTCTCGTCCACAAATATATTGAGGGAAGGCAACGAAGAGGATCTGAAAGCAAGGCAGAATTGCAGGAAACAGATTTCAGGAGGTCGATTCGAATCGCCTTTAAAGCACATGAAAAGCGGCAAAACGTCGACAATGATGCCCTTGGCCAAAAAGGGCGTATGCGTTTTTTCCTGAATATATTCAGGAAAAAACGCATACGCCCTTTTTGGCCAACCAAGCAACCTGGAAAGGCAAATCAGCGCTACAAAGAAGTCTCGCTTCCCATCGGTCAAAAGGGCCATGCGGAAAAAAGTGTCAAAACCAGAAATGCAGAACAGGCCATGGAGAAATGGGAGCCTTGCTACGCTGATGGGCGGGATGTAAATTGCCAACAGCCACTCTGGAGAAGTGTACGGTGTGTCCTGAAACATCGAAAAAACACAGCTTAGAGCGCATAGGGCACTTCCACTCATGGGCGTATAAATTGGGAAAACTAAAAATCAGCAAGACACAGGCACCCCAAAGTTTGGGGCTGCTCTGTTGACAAGAACCTCCACTTCGTGACACCTTAAATATCCCAGGAAAGAGAAAAATGGATAAAGAAGTGGTGGTCCTTATGTACAATGGAATATCACTCAGCCATGAAATCAATGTCATAAGGCTAGTAGCAGCATGATGAGTGGTTTTAGCTACGACGATTCTAAGTGAAATAAGTCACACAGAAAAAGACACTTATCATAAGCTATCACTTATAGAGGGAATGTAAAAACCGCTACACTTGAACTGAATTACCAAACAGAACAGAGTCACACGTTTAGAAAACACACTATGGCTGCTTAACGGGAAAGGTGGGGTGGGGTGATGCGTAAAACAAGGGTTTCAAATGAGCTCAGATAGCGTTCCATAAACCCAATATGTAATAGAAAGACCTACTCCTTGCTCAGTGAACTGGACTCAACACCCCCTATTCACCGCACAAGAATATATCTGACTAGTAAGAATCTTAAAACCTATGTATTGATATCTCTCTGGAAGTGAGTCAAGTGGCTGTAAAGCGGCAGAAACACAGCCGTGAAAAGCAGCTAAACCCCATTATAAAAATAAATTCCTTTTAAAAACCCGTGAAACAAAGACAGTGAAAGAGAGAGAAATTCTTACAAAATTCGTTCAGGGGCTGTGATGCAACCTGGATTGACCATATCTAGACCCACAGCTGGAGGAGACATAAGGGTGGACATTCTCGGGGCTGAGAGGTTTGGTGAGGTTGGGCGAGCAAACGCAGAGCCTTTAAAGTAATACTGCCTGTTACCCATCCCATGGGTCCCAAATCTCCAGGTTCAAGGGCATCTTCCTACCTCGAAAACATGCATGAGAAACCCAGAAGGTGGTACACCGTGTGATCGGGAAAGGTTTCTAAAACGCACCTCATTTCTCATCTCCTTGTGCTCGGGTTCGCCATTCCAGCCGCTTTACTAGCAATCTCCCTCCTTGGAGAATCAGCACCTTTAACCTCCCGTTCCGTACAGCTTGCAATTTGTCCTGAGGATGAACGGGAAGAGGGGGAGCCAATGAGAGACTAGCTCTAGGTGTTGGGACAGGCACAGGTCACTCTATTTTCCCATCAGGAAGAAGAATTAACCACAGGCTCAGCCTGCCGCCCGGAAGCAGAATAGGGCCTGAGGCGATCCTGCGCTTTTGCGGCCAGCTCCCAAAAAAGCGAGTTGAAAAATGGAGCTCAGGGGCACTGCAATTCACAAACCTGCAGAGTTATAAATGATAACTCTCGTCCACAAATATATTGAGGGAAGGCAACGAAGAGGATCTGAAAGCAAGGCAGAATTGCAGGAAACAGATTTCAGGAGGTCGATTCGAATCGCCTTTAAAGCACATGAAAAGCGGCAAAACGTCGACAATGATGCCCTTGGCCAAAAAGGGCGTATGCGTTTTTTCCTGAATATATTCAGGAAAAAACGCATACGCCCTTTTTGGCCAACCAAGCAACCTGGAAAGGCAAATCAGCGCTACAAAGAAGTCTCGCTTCCCATCGGTCAAAAGGGCCATGCGGAAAAAAGTGTCAAAACCAGAAATGCAGAACAGGCCATGGAGAAATGGGAGCCTTGCTACGCTGATGGGCGGGATGTAAATTGCCAACAGCCACTCTGGAGAAGTGTACGGTGTGTCCTGAAACATCGAAAAAACACAGCTTAGAGCGCATAGGGCACTTCCACTCATGGGCGTATAAATTGGGAAAACTAAAAATCAGCAAGACACAGGCACCCCAAAGTTTGGGGCTGCTCTGTTGACAAGAACCTCCACTTCGTGACACCTTAAATATCCCAGGAAAGAGAAAAATGGATAAAGAAGTGGTGGTCCTTATGTACAATGGAATATCACTCAGCCATGAAATCAATGTCATAAGGCTAGTAGCAGCATGATGAGTGGCTTTAGGTACGACGATTCTAAGTGAAATAAGTCATACAGAAAAACACACTTATTATAAGCTATCACTTATAGAGGGAATGTAAAAACCGCTACACTTGAACTGAATTACCAAACAGAACAGAGTCACACGTTTAGAAAACACATTAGGGCTGCTTAACGGGAAAGGTGGGGTGGGGTGATGCATAAAACAAGGGTTTCAAATGAGCTCAGATACCGTTCCATAAACCCAATATGTAATAGAAAGACCTACTCCTTGCTCAGTGAACTGGACTCAACACCCCCTATTCACCGCACAAGAATATATCTGACTAGTAAGAATCTTAAAACCTATGTATTGATATCTCTCTGGAAGTGAGTCAAGTGGGTGTAAAGCGGCAGAAACACAGCCGTGAAAAGCAGCTAAACCCCATTATAAAAATAAATTACTTTTAAAAACCCGTGAAACAAAGACAGTGAAAGAGAGAGAAATTCTTACAAAATTCGTTCAGGGGCTGTGATGCAACCTGGATTGACCATATCTAGACCCACAGCTGGAGAAGACATAAGGGTGGACACTCTCGGGGCTGAGAGGTTTGGTGAGGTTGGGGGAGCAAACGCAGAGCCTTTAAAGTAATACTGCCTGTTACCCATCCCATGGGTCCCAAATCTCCAGGTTCAAGGGCATCTTCCTACCTCGAAAACATGCATGAGAAACCCAGAAGGTGGTACACCGTGTGATCGGGAAAGGTTTCTAAAACGCACCTCATTTCTCATCTCCTTGTGCTCGGGTTCGCCATTCCAGCCGCTTTACTAGCAATCTCCCTCCTTGGAGAATCAGCACCTTTAACCTCCCGTTCCGTACAGCTTGCAATTTGTCCTGAGGATGAACGGGAAGAGGGGGAGCCAATGAGAGACTAGCTCTAGGTGTTGGGACAGGCACAGGTCACTCTATTTTCCCATCAGGAAGAAGAATTAACCACAGGCTCAGCCTGCCGCCCGGAAGCAGAATAGGGCCTGAGGCGATCCTGCGCTTTTGCGGCCAGCTCCCAAAAAAGCGAGTTGAAAAATGGAGCTCAGGGGCACTGCAATTCACAAACCTGCAGAGTTATAAATGATAACTCTCGTCCACAAATATATTGAGGGAAGGCAACGAAGAGGATCTGAAAGCAAGGCAGAATTGCAGGAAACAGATTTCAGGAGGTCGATTCGAATCGCCTTTAAAGCACATGAAAAGCGGCAAAACGTCGACAATGATGCCCTTGGCCAAAAAGGGCGTATGCGTTTTTTCCTGAATATATTCAGGAAAAAACGCATACGCCCTTTTTGGCCAACCAAGCAACCTGGAAAGGCAAATCAGCGCTACAAAGAAGTCTCGCTTCCCATCGGTCAAAAGGGCCATGCGGAAAAAAGTGTCAAAACCAGAAATGCAGAACAGGCCATGGAGAAATGGGAGCCTTGCTACGCTGATGGGCGGGATGTAAATTGCCAACAGCCACTCTGGAGGAGTGTACGGTGTGTCCTGAAACATCGAAAAAACACAGCTTAGAGCGCATAGGGCACTTCCACTCATGGGCGTATAAATTGGGAAAACTAAAAATCAGCAAGACACAGGCACCCCAAAGTTTGGGGCTGCTCTGTTGACAAGAACCTCCACTTCGTGACACCTTAAATATCCCAGGAAAGAGAAAAATGGATAAAGAAGTGGTGGTCCTTATGTACAATGGAATATCACTCAGCCATGAAATCAATGTCATAAGGCTAGTAGCAGCATGATGAGTGGCTTTAGCTACGACGATTCTAAGTGAAATAAGTCATACAGAAAAACACACTTATTATAAGCTATCACTTATAGAGGGAATGTAAAAACCGCTACACTTGAACTGAATTACAAAACAGAACAGAGTCACACGTTTAGAAAACACATTAGGGCTGCTTAACGGGAAAGGTGGGGTGGGGTGATGCATAAAACAAGGGTTTCAAATGAGCTCAGATACCGTTCCATAAACCCAATATGTAATAGAAAGACCTACTCCTTGCTCAGTGAACTGGACTCAACACCCCCTATTCACCGCACAAGAATATATCTGACTAGTAAGAATCTTAAAACCTATGTATTGATATCACTCTGGAAGTGAGTCAAGTGGCTGTAAAGCGGCAGAAACACAGCCGTGAAAAGCAGCTAAACGCCATTAAAAAATAAATTACTTTTAAAAACTCGTGAAACAAAGACAGTGAAAGAGAGAGAAATTCTTACAAAATTCGTTCAGGGGCTGTGATGCAACCTGGATTGACCATATCTAGACCCACAGCTGGAGGAGACATAAGGGTGGACACTCTCGGGGCTGAGAGTTTTGGTGAGGTTGGGGGAGCAAACGCAGAGCCTTTAAAGTAATACTGCCTGTTACCCATCCCATGGGTCCCAAATCTCCAGGTTCAAGGGCATCTTCCTACCTCGAAAACATGCATGAGAAACCCAGAAGGTGGTACACCGTGTGATCGGGAAAGGTTTCTAAAACGCACCTCATTTCTCATCTCCTTGTGCTCGGGTTCGCCATTCCAGCCGCTTTACTAGCAATCTCCCTCCTTGGAGAATCAGCACCTTTAACCTCCCGTTCCGTACAGCTTGCAATTTGTCCTGAGGATGAACGGGAAGAGGGGGAGCCAATGAGAGACTAGCTCTAGGTGTTGGGACAGGCACAGGTCACTCTATTTTCCCATCAGGAAGAAGAATTAACCACAGGCTCAGCCTGCCGCCCGGAAGGAGAATAGGGCCTGAGGCGATCCTGCGCTTTTGCGGCCAGCTCCCAAAAAAGCGAGTTGAAAAATGGAGCTCAGGGGCACTGCAATTCACAAACCTGCAGAGTTATAAATGATAACTCTCGTCCACAAATATATTGAGGGAAGGCAACGAAGAGGATCTGAAAGCAAGGCAGAATTGCAGGAAACAGATTTCAGGAGGTCGATTCGAATCGCCTTTAAAGCACATGAAAAGCGGCAAAACGTCGACAATGATGCCCTTGGCCAAAAAGGGCGTATGCGTTTTTTCCTGAATATATTCAGGAAAAAACGCATACGCCCTTTTTGGCCAACCAAGCAACGTGGAAAGGCAAATCAGCGCTACAAAGAAGTCTCGCTTCCCATCGGTCAAAAGGGCCATGCGGAAAAAAGTGTCAAAACCAGAAATGCAGAACAGGCCATGGAGAAATGGGAGCCTTGCTACGCTGATGGGCGGGATGTAAATTGCCAACAGCCACTCTGGAGAAGTGTACGGTGTGTCCTGAAACATCGAAAAAACACAGCTTAGAGCGCATAGGGCACTTCCACTCATGGGCATATAAATTGGGAAAACTAAAAATCAGCAAGACACAGGCACCCCAAAGTTCGGGGCTGCTCTGTTGACAAGAACCTCCACTTCGTGACACCTTAAATATCCCAGGAAAGAGAAAAATGGATAAAGAAGTGGTGGTCCTTATGTACAATGGAATATCACTCAGCCATGAAATCAATGTCATAAGGCTAGTAGCAGCATGATGAGTGGCTTTAGCTACGACGATTCTAAGTGAAATAAGTCATACAGAAAAACACACTTATTATAAGCTATCACTTATAGAGGGAATGTAAAAACCGCTACACTTGAACTGAATTACCAAACAGAACAGAGTCACACGTTTAGAAAACACATTAGGGCTGCTTAACGGGAAAGGTGGGGTGGGGTGATGCATAAAACAAGGGTTTCAAATGAGCTCAGATACCGTTCCATAAACCCAATATGTAATAGAAAGACCTACTCCTTGCTCAGTGAACTGGACTCAACACCCCCTATTCACCGCACAAGAATATATCTGACTAGTAAGAATCTTAAAACCTATGTATTGATATCTCTCTGGAAGTGAGTCAAGTGGCTGTAAAGCGGCAGAAACACAGCCGTGAAAAGCAGCTAAACCCCATTATAAAAATAAATTACTTTTAAAAACCCGTGAAACAAAGACAGTGAAAGAGAGAGAAATTCTTACAAAATTCGTTCAGGGGCTGTGATGCAACCTGGATTGACCATATCTAGACCCACAGCTGGAGAAGACATAAGGGTGGACACTCTCGGGGCTGAGAGGTTTGGTGAGGTTGGGGGAGCAAACGCAGAGCCTTTAAAGTAATACTGCCTGTTACCCATCCCATGGGTCCCAAATCTCCAGGTTCAAGGGCATCTTCCTACCTCGAAAACATGCATGAGAAACCCAGAAGGTGGTACACCGTGTGATCGGGAAAGGTTTCTAAAACGCACCTCATTTCTCATCTCCTTGTGCTCGGGTTCGCCATTCCAGCCGCTTTACTAGCAATCTCCCTCCTTGGAGAATCAGCACCTTTAACCTCCCGTTCCGTACAGCTTGCAATATGTCCTGAGGATGAACGGGAAGAGGGGGAGCCAATGAGAGACTAGCTCTAGGTGTTGGGACAGGCACAGGTCACTCTATTTTCCCATCAGGAAGAAGAATTAACCACAGGCTCAGCCTGCCGCCCGGAAGCAGAATAGGGCCTGAGGCGATCCTGCGCTTTTGCGGCCAGCTCCCAAAAAAGCGAGTTGAAAAATGGAGCTCAGGGGCACTGCAATTCACAAACCTGCAGAGTTATAAATGATAACTCTCGTCCACAAATATATTGAGGGAAGGCAACGAAGAGGATCTGAAAGCAAGGCAGAATTGCAGGAAACAGATTTCAGGAGGTCGATTCGAATCGCCTTTAAAGCACATGAAAAGCGGCAAAACGTCGACAATGATGCCCTTGGCCAAAAAGGGCGTATGCGTTTTTTCCTGAATATATTCAGGAAAAAACGCATACGCCCTTTTTGGCCAACCAAGCAACCTGGAAAGGCAAATCAGCGCTACAAAGAAGTCTCGCTTCCCATCGGTCAAAAGGGCCATGCGGAAAAAAGTGTCAAAACCAGAAATGCAGAACAGGCCATGGAGAAATGGGAGCCTTGCTACGCTGATGGGCGGGATGTAAATTGCCAACAGCCACTCTGGAGAAGTGTACGGTGTGTCCTGAAACATCGAAAAAACACAGCTTAGAGCGCATAGGGCACTTCCACTCATGGGCGTATAAATTGGGAAAACTAAAAATCAGCAAGACACAGGCACCCCAAAGTTTGGGGCTGCTCTGTTGACAAGAACCTCCACTTCGTGACACCTTAAATATCCCAGGAAAGAGAAAAATGGATAAAGAAGTGGTGGTCCTTATGTACAATGGAATATCACTCAGCCATGAAATCAATGTCATAAGGCTAGTAGCAGCATGATGAGTGGTTTTAGCTACGACGATTCTAAGTGAAATAAGTCACACAGAAAAAGACACTTATCATAAGCTATCACTTATAGAGGGAATGTAAAAACCGCTACACTTGAACTGAATTACCAAACAGAACAGAGTCACACGTTTAGAAAACACACTATGGCTGCTTAACGGGAAAGGTGGGGTGGGGTGATGCGTAAAACAAGGGTTTCAAATGAGCTCAGATAGCGTTCCATAAACCCAATATGTAATAGAAAGACCTACTCCTTGCTCAGTGAACTGGACTCAACACCCCCTATTCACCGCACAAGAATATATCTGACTAGTAAGAATCTTAAAACCTATGTATTGATATCTCTCTGGAAGTGAGTCAAGTGGCTGTAAAGCGGCAGAAACACAGCCGTGAAAAGCAGCTAAACCCCATTATAAAAATAAATTACTTTTAAAAACCCGTGAAACAAAGACAGTGAAAGAGAGAGAAATTCTTACAAAATTCGTTCAGGGGCTGTGATGCAACCTGGATTGACCATATCTAGACCCACAGCTGGAGGAGACATAAGGGTGGACATTCTCGGGGCTGAGAGGTTTGGTGAGGTTGGGCGAGCAAACGCAGAGCCTTTAAAGTAATACTGCCTGTTACCCATCCCATGGGTCCCAAATCTCCAGGTTCAAGGGCATCTTCCTACCTCGAAAACATGCATGAGAAACCCAGAAGGTGGTACACCGTGTGATCGGGAAAGGTTTCTAAAACGCACCTCATTTCTCATCTCCTTGTGCTCGGGTTCGCCATTCCAGCCGCTTTACTAGCAATCTCCCTCCTTGGAGAATCAGCACCTTTAACCTCCCGTTCCGTACAGCTTGCAATTTGTCCTGAGGATGAACGGGAAGAGGGGGAGCCAATGAGAGACTAGCTCTAGGTGTTGGGACAGGCACAGGTCACTCTATTTTCCCATCAGGAAGAAGAATTAACCACAGGCTCAGCCTGCCGCCCGGAAGCAGAATAGGGCCTGAGGCGATCCTGCGCTTTTGCGGCCAGCTCCCAAAAAAGCGAGTTGAAAAATGGAGCTCAGGGGCACTGCAATTCACAAACCTGCAGAGTTATAAATGATAACTCTCGTCCACAAATATATTGAGGGAAGGCAACGAAGAGGATCTGAAAGCAAGGCAGAATTGCAGGAAACAGATTTCAGGAGGTCGATTCGAATCGCCTTTAAAGCACATGAAAAGCGGCAAAACGTCGACAATGATGCCCTTGGCCAAAAAGGGCGTATGCGTTTTTTCCTGAATATATTCAGGAAAAAACGCATACGCCCTTTTTGGCCAACCAAGCAACCTGGAAAGGCAAATCAGCGCTACAAAGAAGTCTCGCTTCCCATCGGTCAAAAGGGCCATGCGGAAAAAAGTGTCAAAACCAGAAATGCAGAACAGGCCATGGAGAAATGGGAGCCTTGCTACGCTGATGGGCGGGATGTAAATTGCCAACAGCCACTCTGGAGAAGTGTACGGTGTGTCCTGAAACATCGAAAAAACACAGCTTAGAGCGCATAGGGCACTTCCACTCATGGGCGTATAAATTGGGAAAACTAAAAATCAGCAAGACACAGGCACCCCAAAGTTTGGGGCTGCTCTGTTGACAAGAACCTCCACTTCGTGACACCTTAAATATCCCAGGAAAGAGAAAAATGGATAAAGAAGTGGTGGTCCTTATGTACAATGGAATATCACTCAGTCATGAAATCAATGTCATAAGGCTAGTAGCAGCATGATGAGTGGTTTTAGCTACGACGATTCTAAGTGAAATAAGTCACACAGAAAAAGACACTTATCATAAGCTATCACTTATAGAGGGAATGTAAAAACCGCTACACTTGAACTGAATTACCAAACAGAACAGAGTCACACGTTTAGAAAACACACTATGGCTGCTTAACGGGAAAGGTGGGGTGGGGTGATGCGTAAAACAAGGGTTTCAAATGAGCTCAGATAGCGGTCCATAAACCCAATATGTAATAGAAAGACCTACTCCTTGCTCAGTGAACTGGACTCAACACCCCCTATTCACCGCACAAGAATATATCTGACTAGTAAGAATCTTAAAACCTATGTATTGATATCTCTCTGGAAGTGAGTCAAGTGGCTGTAAAGCGGCAGAAACACAGCCGTGAAAAGCAGCTAAACCCCATTATAAAAATAAATTACTTTTAAAAACCCGTGAAACAAAGACAGTGAAAGAGAGAGAAATTCTTACAAAATTCGTTCAGGGGCTGTGATGCAACCTGGATTGACCATATCTAGACCCACAGCTGGAGGAGACATAAGGGTGGACATTCTCGGGGCTGAGGTTTGGTGAGGTTGGGCGAGCAAACGCAGAGCCTTTAAAGTAATACTGCCTGTTACCCATCCCATGGGTCCCAAATCTCCAGGTTCAAGGGCATCTTCCTACCTCGAAAACATGCATGAGAAACCCAGAAGGTGGTACACCGTGTGATCGGGAAAGGTTTCTAAAACGCACCTCATTTCTCATCTCCTTGTGCTCGGGTTCGCCATTCCAGCCGCTTTACTAGCAATCTCCCTCCTTGGAGAATCAGCACCTTTAACCTCCCGTTCCGTACAGCTTGCAATTTGTCCTGAGGATGAACGGGAAGAGGGGGAGCCAATGAGAGACTAGCTCTAGGTGTTGGGACAGGCACAGGTCACTCTATTTTCCCATCAGGAAGAAGAATTAACCACAGGCTCAGCCTGCCGCCCGGAAGCAGAATAGGGCCTGAGGCGATCCTGCGCTTTTGCGGCCAGCTCCCAAAAAAGCGAGTTGAAAAATGGAGCTCAGGGGCACTGCAATTCACAAACCTGCAGAGTTATAAATGATAACTCTCGTCCACAAATATATTGAGGGAAGGCAACGAAGAGGATCTGAAAGCAAGGCAGAATTGCAGGAAACAGATTTCAGGAGGTCGATTCGAATCGCCTTTAAAGCACATGAAAAGCGGCAAAACGTCGACAATGATGCCCTTGGCCAAAAAGGGCGTATGCGTTTTTTCCTGAATATATTCAGGAAAAAACGCATACGCCCTTTTTGGCCAACCAAGCAACCTGGAAAGGCAAATCAGCGCTACAAAGAACTCTCGCTTCCCATCGGTCAAAAGGGCCATGCGGAAAAAAGTGTCAAAACCAGAAATGCAGAACAGGCCATGGAGAAATGGGAGCCTTGCTACGCTGATGGGCGGGATGTAAATTGCCAACAGCCACTCTGGAGAAGTGTACGGTGTGTCCTGAAACATCGAAAAAACACAGCTTAGAGCGCATAGGGCACTTCCACTCATGGGCGTATAAATTGGGAAAACTAAAAATCAGCAAGACACAGGCACCCCAAAGTTTGGGGCTGCTCTGTTGACAAGAACCTCCACTTCGTGACACCTTAAATATCCCAGGAAAGAGAAAAATGGATAAAGAAGTGGTGGTCCTTATGTACAATGGAATATCACTCAGCCATGAAATCAATGTCATAAGGCTAGTAGCAGCATGATGAGTGGCTTTAGCTACGACGATTCTAAGTGAAATAATTCATACAGAAAAACACACTTATTATAAGCTATCACTTATACAGGGAATGTAAAAACCGCTACACTTGAACTGAATTACAAAACAGAACAGAGTCACACGTTTAGAAAACACATTAGGGCTGCTTAACGGGAAAGGTGGGGTGGGGTGATGCATAAAACAAGGGTTTCAAATGAGCTCAGATAGCGTTCCATAAACCCAATATGTAATAGAAAGACCTACTCCTTGCTCAGTGAACTGGACTCAACACCCCCTATTCACCGCACAAGAATATATCTGACTAGTAAGAATCTTAAAACCTATGTATTGATATCACTCTGGAAGTGAGTCAAGTGGCTGTAAAGCGGCAGAAACACAGCCGTGAAAAGCAGCTAAACGCCATTAAAAAATAAATTACTTTTAAAAACCCGTGAAACAAAGACAGTGAAAGAGAGAGAAATTCTTACAAAATTCGTTCAGGGGCTGTGATGCAACCTGGATTGACCATATCTAGACCCACAGCTGGAGGAGACATAAGGGTGGACACTCTCGGGGCTGAGAGTTTTGGTGAGGTTGGGGGAGCAAACGCAGAGCCTTTAAAGTAATACTGCCTGTTACCCATCCCATGGGTCCCAAATCTCCAGGTTCAAGGGCATCTTCCTACCTCGAAAACATGCATGAGAAACCCAGAAGGTGGTACACCGTGTGATCGGGAAAGGTTTCTAAAACGCACCTCATTTCTCATCTCCTTGTGCTCGGGTTCGCCATTCCAGCCGCTTTACTAGCAATCTCCCTCCTTGGAGAATCAGCACCTTTAACCTCCCGTTCCGTACAGCTTGCAATATGTCCTGAGGATGAACGGGAAGAGGGGGAGCCAATGAGAGACTAGCTCTAGGTGTTGGGACAGGCACAGGTCACTCTATTTTCCCATCAGGAAGAAGAATTAACCACAGGCTCAGCCTGCCGCCCGGAACCAGAATAGGGCCTGAGGCAATCCTGCGCTTTTGTGGCCAGCTCCCAAAAAAGCGAGTTGAAAAATGGAGCTCAGGGGCACTGCAATTCACAAACCTGCAGAGTTATAAATGATAACTCTCGTCCACAAATATATTGAGGGAAGGCAACGAAGAGGATCTGAAAGCAAGGCAGAATTGCAGGAAACAGATTTCAGGAGGTCGATTCGAATCGCCTTTAAAGCACATGAAAAGCGGCAAAACGTCGACAATGATGCCCTTGGCCAAAAAGGGCGTATGCGTTTTTGCCTGAATATATTCAGGAAAAAACACATACGCCCTTTTTGGCCAACCAAGCAACCTGGAAAGGCAAATCAGCGCTACAAAGAACTCTCGCTTCCCATCGGTCAAAAGGGCCATGCGGAAAAAACTGTCAAAACCAGAAATGCAGGACAGGCCATGGAGAAATGGGAGCCTTGCTACGCTGATGGGCGGGATGTAAATTGCCAACAGCCACTCTGGAGAAGTGTACGGTGTGTCCTGAAACATCGAAAAAACACAGCTTAGAGCGCATAGGGCACTTCCACTCATGGGCGTATAAATTGGGAAAACTAAAAATCAGCAAGACACAGGCACCCCAAAGTTTGGGGCTGCTCTGTTGACAAGAACCTCCACTTCGTGACACCTTAAATATCCCAGGAAAGAGAAAAATGGATAAAGAAGTGGTGGTCCTTATGTACAATGGAATATCACTCAGCCATGAAATCAATGTCATAAGGCTAGTAGCAGCATGATGAGTGGCTTTAGCTACGACGATTCTAAGTGAAATAAGTCACACAGAAAAAGACACTTATCATAAGCTATCACTTATAGAGGGAATGTAAAAACCGCTACACTTGAACTGAATTACCAAACAGAACAGAGTCACACGTTTAGAAAACACACTATGGCTGCTTAACGGGAAAGGTGGGGTGGGGTGATGCGTAAAACAAGGGTTTCAAATGAGCTCAGATAGCGTTCCATAAACCCAATATGTAATAGAAAGACCTACTCCTTGCTCAGTGAACTGGACTCAACACCCCCTATTCACCGCACAAGAATATATCTGACTAGTAAGAATCTTAAAACCTATGTATTGATATCTCTCTGGAAGTGAGTCAAGTGGCTGTAAAGCGGCAGAAACACAGCCGTGAAAAGCAGCTAAACCCCATTATAAAAATAAATTACTTTTAAAAACCCGTGAAACAAAGACAGTGAAAGAGAGAGAAATTCTTACAAAATTCGTTCAGGGGCTGTGATGCAACCTGGATTGACCATATCTAGACCCACAGCTGGAGGAGACATAAGGGTGGACACTCTCGGGGCTGAGAGGTTTGGTGAGGTTGGGGGAGCAAACGCAGAGCCTTTAAAGTAATACTGCCTGTTACCCATCCCATGGGTCCCAAATCTCCAGGTTCAAGGGCATCTTCCTACCTTGAAAACATGCATGAGAAACCCAGAAGGTGGTACACCGTGTGATCGGGAAAGGTTTCTAAAACGCACCTCATTTCTCATCTCCTTGTGCTCGGGTTCGCCATTCCAGCCGCTTTACTAGCAATCTCCCTCCTTGGAGAATCAGCACCTTTAACCTCCTGTTCCGTACAGCTTGCAATTTGTCCTGAGGATGAACGGGAAGAGGGGGAGCCAATGAGAGACTAGCTCTAGGTGTTGGGACAGGCACAGGTCACTCTATTTTCCCATCAGGAAGAAGAATTAACCACAGGCTCAGCCTGCCGCCCGGAAGCAGAATAGGGCCTGAGGCGATCCTGCGCTTTTGCGGCCAGCTCCCAAAAAAGCGAGTTGAAAAATGGAGCTCAGGGGCACTGCAATTCACAAACCTGCAGAGTTATAAATGATAACTCTCGTCCACAAATATATTGAGGGAAGGCAACGAAGAGGATCTGAAAGCAAGGCAGAATTGCAGGAAACAGATTTCAGGAGGTCGATTCGAATCGCCTTTAAAGCACATGAAAAGCGGCAAAACGTCGACAATGATGCCCTTGGCCAAAAAGGGCGTATGCGTTTTTTCCTGAATATATTCAGGAAAAAACGCATACGCCCTTTTTGGCCAACCAAGCAACCTGGAAAGGCAAATCAGCGCTACAAAGAAGTCTCGCTTCCCGTCGGTCAAAAGGGCCATGCGGAAAAAAGTGTCAAAACCAGAAATGCAGAACAGGCCATGGAGAAATGGGAGCCTTGCTACGCTGATGGGCGGGATGTAAATTGCCAACAGCCACTCTGGAGAAGTGTACGGTGTGTCCTGAAACATCGAAAAAACACAGCTTAGAGCGCATAGGGCACTTCCACTCATGGGCGTATAAATTGGGAAAACTAAAAATCAGCAAGACACAGGCACCCCAAAGTTTGGGGCTGCTCTGTTGACAAGAACCTCCACTTCGTGACACCTTAAATATCCCAGGAAAGAGAAAAATGGATAAAGAAGTGGTGGTCCTTATGTACAATGGAATATCACTCAGCCATGAAATCAATGTCATAAGGCTAGTAGCAGCATGATGAGTGGCTTTAGCTACGACGATTCTAAGTGAAAGAAGTCATACAGAAAAAGACACTTATCATAAGCTATCACTTATAGAGGGAATGTAAAAACCGCTACACTTGAACTGAATTACCAAACAGAACAGAGTCACACGTTTAGAAAACACATTATGGCTGCTTAACGGGAAAGGTGGGGTGGGGTGATGCATAAAACAAGGGTTTCAAATGAGCTCAGATAGCGTTCCATAAACCCAATATGTAATAGAAAGACCTACTCCTTGCTCAGTGAACTGGACTCAACACCCCCTATTCACCGCACAAGAATATATCTGACTAGTAAGAATCTTAAAACCTATGTATTGATATCTCTCTGGAATTGAGTCAAGTGGGTGTAAAGCGGCAGAAACACAGCCGTGAAAAGCAGCTAAACCCCATTATAAAAATAAATTACTTTTAAAAACCCGTGAAACAAAGACAGTGAAAGAGAGAGAAATTCTTACAAAATTCGTTCAGGGGCTGTGATGCAACCTGGATTGACCATATCTAGACCCACAGCTGGAGGAGACATAAGGGTGGACACTCTCGGGGCTGAGAGGTTTGGTGAGGTTGGGGGAGCAAACGCAGAGCCTTTAAAGTAATACTGCCTGTTACCCATCCCATGGGTCCCAAATCTCCAGGTTCAAGGGCATCTTCCTACCTGGAAAACATGCATGAGAAACCCAGAAGGTGGTACACTGTGTGATCGGGAAAGGTTTCTAAAACGCACCTCATTTCTCATCTCCTTGTGCTCGGGTTCGCCATTCCAGCCGCTTTACTAGCAATCTCCCTCCTTGGAGAATCAGCACCTTTAACCTCCCGTTCCGTACAGCTTGCAATATGTCCTGAGGATGAACGGGAAGAGGGGGAGCCAATGAGAGACTAGCTCTAGGTGTTGGGACAGGCACAGGTCACTCTATTTTCCCATCAGGAAGAAGAATTAACCACAGGCTCAGCCTGCCGCCCGGAACCAGAATAGGGCCTGAGGCAATCCTGCGCTTTTGTGGCCAGCTCTCAAAAAAGCGAGTTGAAAAATGGAGCTCAGGGGCACTGCAATTCACAAACCTGCAGAGTTATAAATGATAACTCTCGTCCACAAATATATTGAGGGAAGGCAACGAAGAGGATCTGAAAGCAAGGCAGAATTGCAGGAAACAGATTTCAGGAGGTCGATTCGAATCGCCTTTAAAGCACATGAAAAGCGGCAAAACGTCGACAATGATGCCCTTGGCCAAAAAGGGCGTATGCGTTTTTTCCTGAATATATTCAGGAAAAAACACATACGCCCTTTTTGGCCAACCAAGCAACCTGGAAAGGCAAATCAGTGCTACAAAGAAGTCTCGCTTCCCATCGGTCAAAAGGGCCATGCGGAAAAAAGTGTCAAAACCAGAAATGCAGGACAGGCCATGGAGAAATGGGAGCCTTGCTACGCTGATGGGTGGGATGTAAATTGCCAACAGCCACTCTGGAGAAGTGTACGGTGTGTCCTGAAACATCGAAAAAACACAGCTTAGAGCGCATAGGGCACTTCCACTCATGGGCGTATAAATTGGGAAAACTAAAAATCAGCAAGACACAGGCACCCCAAAGTTTGGGGCTGCTCTGTTGACAAGAACCTCCACTTCGTGACACCTTAAATATCCCAGGAAAGAGAAAAATGGATAAAGAAGTGGTGGTCCTTATGTACAATGGAATATCACTCAGCCATGAAATCAATGTCATAAGGCTAGTAGCAGCATGATGAGTGGCTTTAGCTACGACGATTCTAAGTGAAATAAGTCATACAGAAAAACACACTTATTATAAGCTATCACTTATAGAGGGAATGTAAAAAACCGCTACACTTGAACTGAATTACAAAACAGAACAGAGTCACACGTTTAGAAAACACATTATGGCTGCTTAACGGGAAAGGTGGGGTGGGGTGATGCATAAAACAAGGGTTTCAAATGAGCTCAGATAGCGTTCCATAAACCCAATATGTAATAGAAAGACCTACTCCTTGCTCAGTGAACTGGACTCAACACCCCCTATTCACCGCACAAGAATATATCTGACTAGTAAGAATCTTAAAACCTATGTATTGATATCTCTCTGGAAGTGAGTCAAGTGGGTGTAAAGCGGCAGAAACACAGCCGTGAAAAGCAGCTAAACCCCATTATAAAAATAAATTACTTTTAAAAACCCGTGAAACAAAGACAGTGAAAGAGAGAGAAATTCTTACAAAATTCGTTCAGGGGCTGTGATGCAACCTGGATTGACCATATCTAGACCCACAGCTGGAGGAGACATAAGGGTGGACACTCTCGGGGCTGAGAGGTTTGGTGAGGTTGGGGGAGCAAACGCAGAGCCTTTAAAGTAATACTGCCTGTTACCCATCCCATGGGTCCCAAATCTCCAGGTTCAAGGGCATCTTCCTACCTCGAAAACATGCATGAGAAACCCAGAAGGTGGTACACTGTGTGATCGGGAAAGGTTTCTAAAACGCACCTCATTTCTCATCTCCTTGTGCTCGGGTTCGCCATTCCAGCCGCTTTACTAGCAATCTCCCTCCTTGGAGAATCAGCACCTTTAACCTCCCGTTCCGTACAGCTTGCAATATGTCCTGAGGATGAACGGGAAGAGGGGGAGCCAATGAGAGACTAGCTCTAGGTGTTGGGACAGGCACAGGTCACTCTATTTTCCCATCAGGAAGAAGAATTAACCACAGGCTCAGCCTGCCGCCCGGAACCAGAATAGGGCCTGAGGCAATCCTGCGCTTTTGTGGCCAGCTCCCAAAAAAGCGAGTTGAAAAATGGAGCTCAGGGGCACTGCAATTCACAAACCTGCAGAGTTATAAATGATAACTCTCGTCCACAAATATATTGAGGGAAGGCAACGAAGAGGATCTGAAAGCAAGGCAGAATTGCAGGAAACAGATTTCAGGAGGTCGATTCGAATCGCCTTTAAAGCACATGAAAAGCGGCAAAACGTCGACAATGATGCCCTTGGCCAAAAAGGGCGTATGCGTTTTTTCCTGAATATATTCAGGAAAAAACGCATACGCCCTTTTTGGCCAACCAAGCAACCTGGAAAGGCAAATCAGCGCTACAAAGAAGTCTCGCTTCCCGTCGGTCAAAAGGGCCATGCGGAAAAAAGTGTCAAAACCAGAAATGCAGAACAGGCCATGGAGAAATGGGAGCCTTGCTACGCTGATGGGCGGGATGTAAATTGCCAACAGCCACTCTGGAGAAGTGTACGGTGTGTCCTGAAACATCGAAAAAACACAGCTTAGAGCGCATAGGGCACTTCCACTCATGGGCGTATAAATTGGGAAAACTAAAAATCAGCAAGACACAGGCACCCCAAAGTTTGGGGCTGCTCTGTTGACAAGAACCTCCACTTCGTGACACCTTAAATATCCCAGGAAAGAGAAAAATGGATAAAGAAGTGGTGGTCCTTATGTACAATGGAATATCACTCAGCCATGAAATCAATGTCATAAGGCTAGTAGCAGCATGATGAGTGGCTTTAGCTACGACGATTCTAAGTGAAAGAAGTCATACAGAAAAAGACACTTATCATAAGCTATCACTTATAGAGGGAATGTAAAAACCGCTACACTTGAACTGAATTACCAAACAGAACAGAGTCACACGTTTAGAAAACACATTATGGCTGCTTAACGGGAAAGGTGGGGTGGGGTGATGCATAAAACAAGGGTTTCAAATGAGCTCAGATAGCGTTCCATAAACCCAATATGTAATAGAAAGACCTACTCCTTGCTCAGTGAACTGGACTCAACACCCCCTATTCACCGCACAAGAATATATCTGACTAGTAAGAATCTTAAAACCTATGTATTGATATCTCTCTGGAATTGAGTCAAGTGGGTGTAAAGCGGCAGAAACACAGCCGTGAAAAGCAGCTAAACCCCATTATAAAAATAAATTACTTTTAAAAACCCGTGAAACAAAGACAGTGAAAGAGAGAGAAATTCTTACAAAATTCGTTCAGGGGCTGTGATGCAACCTGGATTGACCATATCTAGACCCACAGCTGGAGGAGACATAAGGGTGGACACTCTCGGGGCTGAGAGGTTTGGTGAGGTTGGGGGAGCAAACGCAGAGCCTTTAAAGTAATACTGCCTGTTACCCATCCCATGGGTCCCAAATCTCCAGGTTCAAGGGCATCTTCCTACCTGGAAAACATGCATGAGAAACCCAGAAGGTGGTACACTGTGTGATCGGGAAAGGTTTCTAAAACGCACCTCATTTCTCATCTCCTTGTGCTCGGGTTCGCCATTCCAGCCGCTTTACTAGCAATCTCCCTCCTTGGAGAATCAGCACCTTTAACCTCCCGTTCCGTACAGCTTGCAATATGTCCTGAGGATGAACGGGAAGAGGGGGAGCCAATGAGAGACTAGCTCTAGGTGTTGGGACAGGCACAGGTCACTCTATTTTCCCATCAGGAAGAAGAATTAACCACAGGCTCAGCCTGCCGCCCGGAAGCAGAATAGGGCCTGAGGCGATCCTGCGCTTTTGTGGCCAGCTCCCAAAAAAGCGAGTTGAAAAATGGAGCTCAGGGGCACTGCAATTCACAAACCTGCAGAGTTATAAATGATAACTCTCGTCCACAAATATATTGAGGGAAGGCAACGAAGAGGATCTGAAAGCAAGGCAGAATTGCAGGAAACAGATTTCAGGAGGTCGATTCGAATCGCCTTTAAAGCACATGAAAAGCGGCAAAACGTCGACAATGATGCCCTTGGCCAAAAAGGGCGTATGCGTTTTTTCCTGAATATATTCAGGAAAAAACGCATACGCCCTTTTTGGCCAACCAAGCAACCTGGAAAGGCAAATCAGCGCTACAAAGAAGTCTCGCTTCCCGTCGGTCAAAAGGGCCATGCGGAAAAAAGTGTCAAAACCAGAAATGCAGAACAGGCCATGGAGAAATGGGAGCCTTGCTACGCTGATGGGCGGGATGTAAATTGCCAACAGCCACTCTGGAGAAGTGTACGGTGTGTCCTGAAACATCGAAAAAACACAGCTTAGAGCGCATAGGGCACTTCCACTCATGGGCGTATAAATTGGGAAAACTAAAAATCAGCAAGACACAGGCACCCCAAAGTTTGGGGCTGCTCTGTTGACAAGAACCTCCACTTCGTGACACCTTAAATATCCCAGGAAAGAGAAAAATGGATAAAGAAGTGGTGGTCCTTATGTACAATGGAATATCACTCAGCCATGAAATCAATGTCATAAGGCTAGTAGCAGCATGATGAGTGGCTTTAGCTACGACGATTCTAAGTGAAATAAGTCACACAGAAAAAGACACTTATCATAAGCTATCACTTATAGAGGGAATGTAAAAACCGCTACACTTGAACTGAATTACCAAACAGAACAGAGTCACACGTTTAGAAAACACACTATGGCTGCTTAACGGGAAAGGTGGGGTGGGGTGATGCGTAAAACAAGGGTTTCAAATGAGCTCAGATAGCGTTCCATAAACCCAATATGTAATAGAAAGACCTACTCCTTGCTCAGTGAACTGGACTCAACACCCCCTATTCACCGCACAAGAATATATCTGACTAGTAAGAATCTTAAAACCTATGTATTGATATCTCTCTGGAAGTGAGTCAAGTGGGTGTAAAGCGGCAGAAACACAGCCGTGAAAAGCAGCTAAACCCCATTATAAAAATAAATTACTTTTAAAAACCCGTGAAACAAAGACAGTGAAAGAGAGAGAAATTCTTACAAAATTCGTTCAGGGGCTGTGATGCAACCTGGATTGACCATATCTAGACCCACAGCTGGAGGAGACATAAGGGTGGACATTCTCGGGGCTGAGAGGTTTGGTGAGGTTGGGGGAGCAAACGCAGAGCCTTTAAAGTAATACTGCCTGTTACCCATCCCATGGGTCCCAAATCTCCAGGTTCAAGGGCATCTTCCTACCTCGAAAACATGCATGAGAAACCCAGAAGGTGGTACACCGTGTGATCGGGAAAGGTTTCTAAAATGCACCTCATTTCTCATCTCCTTGTGCTCAGGTTCGCCATTCCAGCCGCTTTACTAGCAATCTCCCTCCTTGGAGAATCAGCACCTTTAACCTCCCGTTCCGTACAGCTTGCAATATGTCCTGAGGATGAACGGGAAGAGGGGGAGCCAATGAGAGACTAGCTCTAGGTGTTGGGACAGGCACAGGTCACTCTATTTTCCCATCAGGAAGAAGAATTAACCACAGGCTCAGCCTGCCGCCCGGAAGCAGAATAGGGCCTGAGGCGATCCTGCGCTTTTGCGGCCAGCTCCCAAAAAAGCGAGTTGAAAAATGGAGCTCAGGGGCACTGCAATTCACAAACCTGCAGAGTTATAAATGATAACTCTCGTCCACAAATATATTGAGGGAAGGCAACGAAGAGGATCTGAAAGCAAGGCAGAATTGCAGGAAACAGATTTCAGGAGGTCGATTCGAATTGCCTTTAAAGCACATGAAAAGCGGCAAAACGTCGACAATGATACCCTTGGCCAAAAAGGGCGTATGCGTTTTTTCCTGAATATATTCAGGAAAAAACGCATACGCCCTTTTTGGCCAACCAAGCAACCTGGAAAGGCAAATCAGCGCTACAAAGAAGTCTCGCTTCCCATCGGTCAAAAGGGCCATGCGGAAAAAAGTGTCAAAACCAGAAATGCAGAACAGGCCATGGAGAAATGGGAGCCTTGCTACGCTGATGGGCGGGATGTAAATTGCCAACAGCCACTCTGGAGAAGTGTACGGTGTGTCCTGAAACATCGAAAAAACACAGCTTAGAGCGCATAGGGCACTTCCACTCATGGGCGTATAAATTGGGAAAACTAAAAATCAGCAAGACACAGGCACCCCAAAGTTTGGGGCTGCTCTGTTGACAAGAACCTCCACTTCGTGACACCTTAAATATCCCAGGAAAGAGAAAAATGGATAAAGAAGTGGTGGTCCTTATGTACAATGGAATATCACTCAGCCATGAAATCAATGTCATAAGGCTAGTAGCAGCATGATGAGTGGCTTTAGCTACGACGATTCTAAGTGAAATAAGTCATACAGAAAAACACACTTATTATAAGCTATCACTTATATAGGGAATGTAAAAAACCGCTACACTTGAACTGAATTACAAAACAGAACAGAGTCACACGTTTAGAAAACACATTATGGCTGCTTAACGGGAAAGGTGGGGTGGGGTGATGCATAAAACAAGGGTTTCAAATGAGCTCAGATAGCGGTCCATAAACCCAATATGTAATAGAAAGACCTACTCCTTGCTCAGTGAACTGGACTCAACACCCCCTATTCACCGCACAAGAATATATCTGACTAGTAAGAATCTTAAAACCTATGTATTGATATCTCTCTGGAAGTGAGTCAAGTGGGTGTAAAGCGGCAGAAACACAGCCGTGAAAAGCAGCTAAACCCCATTATAAAAATAAATTACTTTTAAAAACCCGTGAAACAAAGACAGTGAAAGAGAGAGAAATTCTTACAAAATTCGTTCAGGGGCTGTGATGCAACCTGGATTGACCATATCTAGACCCACAGCTGGAGGAGACATAAGGGTGGACACTCTCGGGGCTGAGAGGTTTGGTGAGGTTGGGGGAGCAAACGCAGAGCCTTTAAAGTAATACTGCCTGTTACCCATCCCATGGGTCCCAAATCTCCAGGTTCAAGGGCATCTTCCTACCTCGAAAACATGCATGAGAAACCCAGAAGGTGGTACACCGTGTGATCGGGAAAGGTTTCTAAAACGCACCTCATTTCTCATCTCCTTGTGCTCGGGTTCGCCATTCCAGCCGCTTTACTAGCAATCTCCCTCCTTGGAGAATCAGCACCTTTAACCTCCCGTTCCGTACAGCTTGCAATTTGTCCTGAGGATGAACGGGAAGAGGGGGAGCCAATGAGAGACTAGCTCTAGGTGTTGGGACAGGCACAGGTCACTCTATTTTCCCATCAGGAAGAAGAATTAACCACAGGCTCAGCCTGCCGCCCGGAAGCAGAATAGGGCCTGAGGCGATCCTGCGCTTTTGCGGCCAGCTCCCAAAAAAGCGAGTTGAAAAATGGAGCTCAGGGGCACTGCAATTCACAAACCTGCAGAGTTATAAATGATAACTCTCGTCCACAAATATATTGAGGGAAGGCAACGAAGAGGATCTGAAAGCAAGGCAGAATTGCAGGAAACAGATTTCAGGAGGTCGATTCGAATCGCCTTTAAAGCACATGAAAAGCGGCAAAACGTCGACAATGATGCCCTTGGCCAAAAAGGGCGTATGCGTTTTTTCCTGAATATATTCAGGAAAAAACGCATACGCCCTTTTTGGCCAACCAAGCAACCTGGAAAGGCAAATCAGCGCTACAAAGAAGTCTCGCTTCCCATCGGTCAAAAGGGCCATGCGGAAAAAAGTGTCAAAACCAGAAATGCAGAACAGGCCATGGAGAAATGGGAGCCTTGCTACGCTGATGGGTGGGATGTAAATTGCCAACAGCCACTCTGGAGAAGTGTACGGTGTGTCCTGAAACATCGAAAAAACACAGCTTAGAGCGCATAGGGCACTTCCACTCATGGGCGTATAAATTGGGAAAACTAAAAATCAGCAAGACACAGGCACCCCAAAGTTTGGGGCTGCTCTGTTGACAAGAACCTCCACTTCGTGACACCTTAAATATTCCAGGAAAGAGAAAAATGGATAAAGAAGTGGTGGTCCTTATGTACAATGGAATATCACTCAGCCATGAAATCAATGTCATAAGGCTAGTAGCAGCATGATGAGTGGCTTTAGCTACGACGATTCTAAGTGAAATAAGTCATACAGAAAAACACACTTATTATAAGCTATCACTTATAGAGGGAATGTAAAAAACCGCTACACTTGAACTGAATTACCAAACAGAACAGAGTCACACGTTTAGAAAACACATTATGGCTGCTTAACGGGAAAGGTGGGGTGGGGTGATGCATAAAACAAGGGTTTCAAATGAGCTCAGATACCGTTCCATAAAACCAATATGTAATAGAAAGACCTACTCCTTGCTCAGTGAACTGGACTCAACACCCCCTATTCACCGCACAAGAATATATCTGACTAGTAAGAATCTTAAAACCTATGTATTGATATCTCTCTGGAAGTGAGTCAAGTGGGTGTAAAGCGGCAGAAACACAGCCGTGAAAAGCAGCTAAACCCCATTATAAAAATAAATTACTTTTAAAAACCCGTGAAACAAAGACAGTGAAAGAGAGAGAAATTCTTACAAAATTCGTTCAGGGGCTGTGATGCAACCTGGATTGACCATATCTAGACCCACAGCTGGAGGAGACATAAGGGTGGACACTCTCGGGGCTGAGAGGTTTGGTGAGGTTGGGGGAGCAAACGCAGAGCCTTTAAAGTAATACTGCCTGTTACCCATCCCATGGGTCCCAAATCTCCAGGTTCAAGGGCATCTTCCTACCTCGAAAACATGCATGAGAAACCCAGAAGGTGGTACACCGTGTGATCGGGAAAGGTTTCTAAAACGCACCTCATTTCTCATCTCCTTGTGCTCGGGTTCGCCATTCCAGCCGCTTTACTAGCAATCTCCCTCCTTGGAGAATCAGCACCTTTAACCTCCCGTTCCGTACAGCTTGCAATATGTCCTGAGGATGAACGGGAAGAGGGGGAGCCAATGAGAGACTAGCTCTAGGTGTTGGGACAGGCACAGGTCACTCTATTTTCCCATCAGGAAGAAGAATTAACCACAGGCTCAGCCTGCCGCCCGGAACCAGAATAGGGCCTGAGGCAATCCTGCGCTTTTGTGGCCAGCTCCCAAAAAAGCGAGTTGAAAAATGGAGCTCAGGGGCACTGCAATTCACAAACCTGCAGAGTTATAAATGATAACTCTCGTCCACAAATATATTGAGGGAAGGCAACGAAGAGGATCTGAAAGCAAGGCAGAATTGCAGGAAACAGATTTCAGGAGGTCGATTCGAATCGCCTTTAAAGCACATGAAAAGCGGCAAAACGTCGACAATGATGCCCTTGGCCAAAAAGGGCGTATGCGTTTTTGCCTGAATATATTCAGGAAAAAACACATACGCCCTTTTTGGCCAACCAAGCAACCTGGAAAGGCAAATCAGCGCTACAAAGAAGTCTCGCTTCCCATCGGTCAAAAGGGCCATGCGGAAAAAAGTGTCAAAACCAGAAATGCAGGACAGGCCATGGAGAAATGGGAGCCTTGCTACGCTGATGGGTGGGATGTAAATTGCCAACAGCCACTCTGGAGAAGTGTACGGTGTGTCCTGAAACATCGAAAAAACACAGCTTAGAGCGCATAGGGCACTTCCACTCATGGGCGTATAAATTGGGAAAACTAAAAATCAGCAAGACACAGGCACCCCAAAGTTTGGGGCTGCTCTGTTGACAAGAACCTCCACTTCGTGACACCTTAAATATCCCAGGAAAGAGAAAAATGGATAAAGAAGTGGTGGTCCTTATGTACAATGGAATATCACTCAGCCATGAAATCAATGTCATAAGGCTAGTAGCAGCATGATGAGTGGCTTTAGCTACGACGATTCTAAGTGAAATAAGTCATACAGAAAAACACACTTATTATAAGCTATCACTTATAGAGGGAATGTAAAAAACCGCTACACTTGAACTGAATTACCAAACAGAACAGAGTCACACGTTTAGAAAACACATTATGGCTGCTTAACGGGAAAGGTGGGGTGGGGTGATGCATAAAACAAGGGTTTCAAATGAGCTCAGATACCGTTCCATAAACCCAATATGTAATAGAAAGACCTACTCCTTGCTCAGTGAACTGGACTCAACACCCCCTATTCACCGCACAAGAATATATCTGACTAGTAAGAATCTTAAAACCTATGTATTGATATCTCTCTGGAAGTGAGTCAAGTGGGTGTAAAGCGGCAGAAACACAGCCGTGAAAAGCAGCTAAACCCCATTATAAAAATAAATTACTTTTAAAAACCCGTGAAACAAAGACAGTGAAAGAGAGAGAAATTCTTACAAAATTCGTTCAGGGGCTGTGATGCAACCTGGATTGACCATATCTAGACCCACAGCTGGAGGAGACATAAGGGTGGACACTCTCGGGGCTGAGAGGTTTGGTGAGGTTGGGGGAGCAAACGCAGAGCCTTTAAAGTAATACTGCCTGTTACCCATCCCATGGGTCCCAAATCTCCAGGTTCAAGGGCATCTTCCTACCTCGAAAACATGCATGAGAAACCCAGAAGGTGCTACACTGTGTGATCGGGAAAGGTTTCTAAAACGCACCTCATTTCTCATCTCCTTGTGCTCGGGTTCGCCATTCCAGCCGCTTTACTAGCAATCTCCCTCCTTGGAGAATCAGCACCTTTAACCTCCCGTTCCGTACAGCTTGCAATATGTCCTGAGGATGAACGGGAAGAGGGGGAGCCAATGAGAGACTAGCTCTAGGTGTTGGGAACAGGCACAGGTCACTCTATTTTCCCATCAGGAAGAAGAATTAACCACAGGCTCAGCCTGCCGCCCGGAACCAGAATAGGGCCTGAGGCAATCCTGCGCTTTTGTGGCCAGCTCCCAAAAAAGCGAGTTGAAAAATGGAGCTCAGGGGCACTGCAATTCACAAACCTGCAGAGTTATAAATGATAACTCTCGTCCACAAATATATTGAGGGAAGGCAACGAAGAGGATCTGAAAGCAAGGCAGAATTGCAGGAAACAGATTTCAGGAGGTCGATTCGAATCGCCTTTAAAGCACATGAAAAGCGGCAAAACGTCGACAATGATGCCCTTGGCCAAAAAGGGCGTATGTGTTTTTTCCTGAATATATTCAGGAAAAAACGCATACGCCCTTTTTGGCCAACCAAGCAACCTGGAAAGGCAAATCAGCGCTACAAAGAAGTCTCGCTTCCCGTCGGTCAAAAGGGCCATGCGGAAAAAAGTGTCAAAACCAGAAATGCAGAACAGGCCATGGAGAAAAGGGAGCCTTGCTACGCTGATGGGCGGGATGTAAATTGCCAACAGCCACTCTGGAGAAGTGTACGGTGTGTCCTGAAACATCGAAAAAACACAGCTTAGAGCACATAGGGCACTTCCACTCATGGGCGTATAAATTGGGAAAACTAAAAATCAGCAAGACACAGGCACCCCAAAGTTTGGGGCTGCTCTGTTGACAAGAACCTCCACTTCGTGACACCTTAAATATCCCAGGAAAAAGAAAAATGGATAAAGAAGTGGTGGTCCTTATGTACAATGGAATATCACTCAGCCATGAAATCAATGTCATAAGGCTAGTAGCAGCATGATGAGTGGCTTTAGCTACGACGATTCTAAGTGAAAGAAGTCATACAGAAAAAGACACTTATCATAAGCTATCACTTATAGAGGGAATGTAAAAACCGCTACACTTGAACTGAATTACAAAACAGAACAGAGTCACACGTTTAGAAAACACATTATGGCTGCTTAACGGGAAAGGTGGGGTGGGGTGATGCATAAAACAAGGGTTTCAAATGAGCTCAGATAGCGTTCCATAAACCCAATATGTAATAGAAAGACCTACTCCTTGCTCAGTGAACTGGACTCAACACCCCCTATTCACCGCACAAGAATATATCTGACTAGTAAGAATCTTAAAACCTATGTATTGATATCTCTCTGGAATTGAGTCAAGTGGGTGTAAAGCGGCAGAAACACAGCCGTGAAAAGCAGCTAAACCCCATTATAAAAATAAATTACTTTTAAAAACCCGTGAAACAAAGACAGTGAAAGAGAGAGAAATTCTTACAAAATTCGTTCAGGGGCTGTGATGCAACCTGGATTGACCATATCTAGACCCACAGCTGGAGGAGACATAAGGGTGGACACTCTCGGGGCTGAGAGGTTTGGTGAGGTTGGGGGAGCAAACGCAGAGCCTTTAAAGTAATACTGCCTGTTACCCATCCCATGGGTCCCAAATCTCCAGGTTCAAGGGCATCTTCCTACCTGGAAAACATGCATGAGAAACCCAGAAGGTGGTACACTGTGTGATCGGGAAAGGTTTCTAAAACGCACCTCATTTCTCATCTCCTTGTGCTCGGGTTCGCCATTCCAGCCGCTTTACTAGCAATCTCCCTCCTTGGAGAATCAGCACCTTTAACCTCCCGTTCCGTACAGCTTGCAATATGTCCTGAGGATGAACGGGAAGAGGGGGAGCCAATGAGAGACTAGCTCTAGGTGTTGGGACAGGCACAGGTCACTCTATTTTCCCATCAGGAAGAAGAATTAACCACAGGCTCAGCCTGCCGCCCGGAACCAGAATAAGGCCTGAGGCAATCCTGCACTTTTGTGGCCAGCTCCCAAAAAAGCGAGTTGAAAAATGGAGCTCAGGGGCACTGCAATTCACAAACCTGCAGAGTTATAAATGATAACTCTCGTCCACAAATATATTGAGGGAAGGCAACGAAGAGGATCTGAAAGCAAGGCAGAATTGCAGGAAACAGATTTCAGGAGGTCGATTCGAATCGCCTTTAAAGCACATGAAAAGCGGCAAAACGTCGACAATGATGCCCTTGGCCAAAAAGGGCGTATGCGTTTTTTCCTGAATATATTCAGGAAAAAACACATACGCCCTTTTTGGCCAACCAAGCAACCTGGAAAGGCAAATCAGCGCTACAAAGAAGTCTCGCTTCCCATCGGTCAAAAGGGCCATGCGGAAAAAAGTGTCAAAACCAGAAATGCAGGACAGGCCATGGAGAAATGGGAGCCTTGCTACGCTGATGGGTGGGATGTAAATTGCCAACAGCCACTCTGGAGAAGTGTACGGTGTGTCCTGAAACATCGAAAAAACACAGCTTAGAGCGCATAGGGCACTTCCACTCATGGGCGTATAAATTGGGAAAACTAAAAATCAGCAAGACACAGGCACCCCAAAGTTTGGGGCTGCTCTGTTGACAAGAACCTCCACTTCGTGACACCTTAAATATCCCAGGAAAGAGAAAAATGGATAAAGAAGTGGTGGTCCTTATGTACAATGGAATATCACTCAGCCATGAAATCAATGTCATAAGGCTAGTAGCAGCATGATGAGTGGTTTTAGCTACGACGATTCTAAGTGAAATAAGTCACACAGAAAAAGACACTTATCATAAGCTATCACTTATAGAGGGAATGTAAAAACCGCTACACTTGAACTGAATTACCAAACAGAACAGAGTCACACGTTTAGAAAACACACTATGGCTGCTTAACGGGAAAGGTGGGGTGGGGTGATGCGTAAAACAAGGGTTTCAAATGAGCTCAGATAGCGTTCCATAAACCCAATATGTAATAGAAAGACCTACTCCTTGCTCAGTGAACTGGACTCAACACCCCCTATTCACCGCACAAGAATATATCTGACTAGTAAGAATCTTAAAACCTATGTATTGATATCTCTCTGGAAGTGAGTCAAGTGGGTGTAAAGCGGCAGAAACACAGCCGTGAAAAGCAGCTAAACCCCATTATAAAAATAAATTACTTTTAAAAACCCGTGAAACAAAGACAGTGAAAGAGAGAGAAATTCTTACAAAATTCGTTCAGGGGCTGTGATGCAACCTGGATTGACCATATCTAGACCCACAGCTGGAGGAGACATAAGGGTGGACACTCTCGGGGCTGAGAGGTTTGGTGAGGTTGGGGGAGCAAACGCAGAGCCTTTAAAGTAATACTGCCTGTTACCCATCCCATGGGTCCCAAATCTCCAGGTTCAAGGGCATCTTCCTACCTGGAAAACATGCATGAGAAACCCAGAAGGTGGTACACTGTGTGATCGGGAAAGGTTTCTAAAACGCACCTCATTTCTCATCTCCTTGTGCTCGGGTTCGCCATTCCAGCCGCTTTACTAGCAATCTCCCTCCTTGGAGAATCAGCACCTTTAACCTCCCGTTCCGTACAGCTTGCAATATGTCCTGAGGATGAACGGGAAGAGGGGGAGCCAATGAGAGACTAGCTCTAGGTGTTGGGACAGGCACAGGTCACTCTATTTTCCCATCAGGAAGAAGAATTAACCACAGGCTCAGCCTGCCGCCCGGAACCAGAATAAGGCCTGAGGCGATCCTGCGCTTTTGTGGCCAGCTCCCAAAAAAGCGAGTTGAAAAATGGAGCTCAGGGGCACTGCAATTCACAAACCTGCAGAGTTATAAATGATAACTCTCGTCCACAAATATATTGAGGGAAGGCAACGAAGAGGATCTGAAAGCAAGGCAGAATTGCAGGAAACAGATTTCAGGAGGTCGATTCGAATCGCCTTTAAAGCACATGAAAAGCGGCAAAACGTCGACAATGATGCCCTTGGCCAAAAAGGGCGTATGCGTTTTTTCCTGAATATATTCAGGAAAAAACGCATACGCCCTTTTTGGCCAACCAAGCAACCTGGAAAGGCAAATCAGCGCTACAAAGAAGTCTCGCTTCCCATCGGTCAAAAGGGCCATGCGGAAAAAAGTGTCAAAACCAGAAATGCAGGACAGGCCATGGAGAAATGGGAGCCTTGCTACGCTGATGGGTGGGATGTAAATTGCCAACAGCCACTCTGGAGAAGTGTACGGTGTGTCCTGAAACATCGAAAAAACACAGCTTAGAGCGCATAGGGCACTTCCACTCATGGGCGTATAAATTGGGAAAACTAAAAATCAGCAAGACACAGGCACCCCAAAGTTTGGGGCTGCTCTGTTGACAAGAACCTCCACTTCGTGACACCTTAAATATCCCAGGAAAGAGAAAAATGGATAAAGAAGTGGTGGTCCTTATGTACAATGGAATATCACTCAGCCATGAAATCAATGTCATAAGGCTAGTAGCAGCATGATGAGTGGTTTTAGCTACGACGATTCTAAGTGAAATAAGTCACACAGAAAAAGACACTTATCATAAGCTATCACTTATAGAGGGAATGTAAAAACCGCTACACTTGAACTGAATTACCAAACAGAACAGAGTCACACGTTTAGAAAACACACTATGGCTGCTTAACGGGAAAGGTGGGGTGGGGTGATGCGTAAAACAAGGGTTTCAAATGAGCTCAGATAGCGTTCCATAAACCCAATATGTAATAGAAAGACCTACTCCTTGCTCAGTGAACTGGACTCAACACCCCCTATTCACCGCACAAGAATATATCTGACTAGTAAGAATCTTAAAACCTATGTATTGATATCTCTCTGGAAGTGAGTCAAGTGGGTGTAAAGCGGCAGAAACACAGCCGTGAAAAGCAGCTAAACCCCATTATAAAAATAAATTACTTTTAAAAACCCGTGAAACAAAGACAGTGAAAGAGAGAGAAATTCTTACAAAATTCGTTCAGGGGCTGTGATGCAACCTGGATTGACCATATCTAGACCCACAGCTGGAGGAGACATAAGGGTGGACACTCTCGGGGCTGAGAGGTTTGGTGAGGTTGGGGGAGCAAACGCAGAGCCTTTAAAGTAATACTGCCTGTTACCCATCCCATGGGTCCCAAATCTCCAGGTTCAAGGGCATCTTCCTACCTCGAAAACATGCATGAGAAACCCAGAAGGTGGTACACCGTGTGATCGGGAAAGGTTTCTAAAACGCACCTCATTTCTCATCTCCTTGTGCTCGGGTTCGCCATTCCAGCCGCTTTACTAGCAATCTCCCTCCTTGGAGAATCAGCACCTTTAACCTCCCGTTCCGTACAGCTTGCAATTTGTCCTGAGGATGAACGGGAAGAGGGGGAGCCAATGAGAGACTAGCTCTAGGTGTTGGGACAGGCACAGGTCACTCTATTTTCCCATCAGGAAGAAGAATTAACCACAGGCTCAGCCTGCCGCCCGGAACCAGAATAGGGCCTGAGGCGATCCTGCGCTTTTGCGGCCAGCTCCCAAAAAAGCGAGTTGAAAAATGGAGCTCAGGTGCACTGCAATTCACAAACCTGCAGAGTTATAAATGATAACTCTCGTCCACAAATATATTGAGGGAAGGCAACGAAGAGGATCTGAAAGCAAGGCAGAATTGCAGGAAACAGATTTCAGGAGGTCGATTCGAATCGCCTTTAAAGCACATGAAAAGCGGCAAAACGTCGACAATGATGCCCTTGGCCAAAAAGGGCGTATGCGTTTTTTCCTGAATATATTCAGGAAAAAACGCATACGCCCTTTTTGGCCAACCAAGCAACCTGGAAAGGCAAATCAGCGCTACAAAGAAGTCTCGCTTCCCATCGGTCAAAAGGGCCATGCGGAAAAAAGTGTCAAAACCAGAAATGCAGAACAGGCCATGGAGAAATGGGAGCCTTGCTACGCTGATGGGCGGGATGTAAATTGCCAACAGCCACTCTGGAGAAGTGTACGGTGTGTCCTGAAACATCGAAAAAACACAGCTTAGAGCGCATAGGGCACTTCCACTCATGGGCGTATAAATTGGGAAAACTAAAAATCAGCAAGACACAGGCACCCCAAAGTTTGGGGCTGCTCTGTTGACAAGAACCTCCACTTCGTGACACCTTAAATATCCCAGGAAAGAGAAAAATGGAAAAAGAAGTGGTGGTCCTTATGTACAATGGAATATCACTCAGCCATGAAATCAATGTCATAAGGCTAGTAGCAGCATGATGAGTGGCTTTAGCTACGACGATTCTAAGTGAAATAAGTCATACAGAAAAACACACTTATTATAAGCTATCACTTATAGAGGGAATGTAAAAAACCGCTACACTTGAACTGAATTACAAAACAGAACAGAGTCACACCTTTAGAAAACACATTATGGCTGCTTAACGGGAAAGGTGGGGTGGGGTGATGCATAAAACAAGGGTTTCAAATGAGCTCAGATACCGTTCCATAAACCCAATATGTAATAGAAAGACCTACTCCTTGCTCAGTGAACTGGACTCAACACCCCCTATTCACCGCACAAGAATATATCTGACTAGTAAGAATCTTAAAACCTATGTATTGATATCTCTCTGGAAGTGAGTCAAGTGGGTGTAAAGCGGCAGAAACACAGCCGTGAAAAGCAGCTAAACCCCATTATAAAAATAAATTACTTTTAAAAACCCGTGAAACAAAGACAGTGAAAGAGAGAGAAATTCTTACAAAATTCGTTCAGGGGCTGTGATGCAACCTGGATTGACCATATCTAGACCCACAGTTGGAGGAGACATAAGGGTGGACACTCTCGGGGCTGAGAGGTTTGGTGAGGTTGGGGGAGCAAACGCAGAGCCTTTAAAGTAATACTGCCTGTTACCCATCCCATGGGTCCCAAATCTCCAGGTTCAAGGGCATCTTCCTACCTCGAAAACATGCATGAGAAACCCAGAAGGTGGTACACTGTGTGATCGGGAAAGGTTTCTAAAACGCACCTCATTTCTCATCTCCTTGTGCTCGGGTTCGCCATTCCAGCCGCTTTACTAGCAATCTCCCTCCTTGGAGAATCAGCACCTTTAACCTCCCGTCCGTACAGCTTGCAATATGTCCTGAGGATGAACGGGAAGAGGGGGAGCCAATGAGAGACTAGCTCTAGGTGTTGGGACAGGCACAGGTCACTCTATTTTCCCATCAGGAAGAAGAATTAACCACAGGCTCAGCCTGCCGCCCGGAACCAGAATAGGGCCTGAGGCAATCCTGCGCTTTTGTGGCCAGCTCCCAAAAAAGCGAGTTGAAAAATGGAGTTCAGGGGCACTGCAATTCACAAACCTGCAGAGTTATAAATAATAACTCTCGTCCACAAATATATTGAGGGAAGGCAACTAAGAGTATCTGAAAGCAAGGCAGAATTGCAGGAAACAGATTTCAGGAGGTCGATTCGAATCGCCTTTAAAGCACATGAAAAGCGGCAAAACGTCGACAATGATGCCCTTGGCCAAAAAGGGCGTATGCGTTTTTTCCTGAATATATTCAGGAAAAAACGCATACGCCCTTTTTGGCCAACCAAGCAACCTGGAAAGGCAAATCAGCGCTACAAAGAAGTCTCGCTTCCCGTCGGTCAAAAGGGCCATGCGGAAAAAAGTGTCAAAACCAGAAATGCAGAACAGGCCATGGAGAAATGGGAGCCTTGCTACGCTGATGGGCGGGATGTAAATTGCCAACAGCCACTCTGGAGAAGTGTACGGTGTGTCCTGAAACATCGAAAAAACACAGCTTAGAGCGCATAGGGCACTTCCACTCATGGGCGTATAAATTGGGAAAACTAAAAATCAGCAAGACACAGGCACCCCAAAGTTTGGGGCTGCTCTGTTGACAAGAACCTCCACTTCGTGACACCTTAAATATCCCAGGAAAGAGAAAAATGGATAAAGAAGTGGTGGTCCTTATGTACAATGGAATATCACTCAGCCATGAAATCAATGTCATAAGGCTAGTAGCAGCATGATGAGTGGCTTTAGCTACGACGATTCTAAGTGAAAGAAGTCATACAGAAAAAGACACTTATCATAAGCTATCACTTACAGAGGGAATGTAAAAACCGCTACACTTGAACTGAATTACCAAACAGAACAGAGTCACACGTTTAGAAAACACATTATGGCTGCTTAACGGGAAAGGTGGGGTGGGGTGATGCATAAAACAAGGGTTTCAAATGAGCTCAGATAGCGTTCCATAAACCCAATATGTAATAGAAAGACCTACTCCTTGCTCAGTGAACTGGACTCAACACCCCCTATTCACCGCACAAGAATATATCTGACTAGTAAGAATCTTAAAACCTATGTATTGATATCTCTCTGGAAGTGAGTCAAGTGGGTGTAAAGCGGCAGAAACACAGCCGTGAAAAGCAGCTAAACCCCATTATAAAAATAAATTACTTTTAAAAACCCGTGAAACAAAGACAGTGAAAGAGAGAGAAATTCTTACAAAATTCGTTCAGGGGCTGTGATGTAACCTGGATTGACCATATCTAGACCCACACCTGGAGGAGACATAAGGGTGGACACTCTCGGGGCTGAGAGGTATGGTGAGGTTGGGGGAGCAAACGCAGAGCCTTTAAAGTAATACTGCCTGTTACCCATCCCATGGGTCCCAAATCTCCAGGTTCAAGGGCATCTTCCTACCTCGAAAACATGCATGAGAAACCCAGAAGGTGGTACACCGTGTGATCGGGAAAGGTTTCTAAAACGCACCTCATTTCTCATCTCCTTGTGCTCGGGTTCGCCATTCCAGCCGCTTTACTAGCAATCTCCCTCCTTGGAGAATCAGCACCTTTAACCTCCCGTTCCGTACAGCTTGCAATTTGTCCTGAGGATGAACGGGAAGAGGGGGAGCCAATGAGAGACTAGCTCTAGGTGTTGGGACAGGCACAGGTCACTCTATTTTCCCATCAGGAAGAAGAATTAACCACAGGCTCAGCCTGCCGCCCGGAAGCAGAATAGGGCCTGAGGCGATCCTGCGCTTTTGCGGCCAGCTCCCAAAAAAGCGAGTTGAAAAATGGAGCTCAGGGGCACTGCAATTCACAAACCTGCAGAGTTATAAATGATAACTCTCGTCCACAAATATATTGAGGGAAGGCAACGAAGAGGATCTGAAAGCAAGGCAGAATTGCAGGAAACAGATTTCAGGAGGTCGATTCGAATCGCCTTTAAAGCACATGAAAAGCGGCAAAACGTCGACAATGATGCCCTTGGCCAAAAAGGGCGTATGCGTTTTTTCCTGAATATATTCAGGAAAAAACGCATACGCCCTTTTTGGCCAACCAAGCAACCTGGAAAGGCAAATCAGCGCTACAAAGAAGTCTCGCTTCCCGTCGGTCAAAAGGGCCATGCGGAAAAAAGTGTCAAAACCAGAAATGCAGAACAGGCCATGGAGAAATGGGAGCCTTGCTACGCTGATGGGCGGGATGTAAATTGCCAACAGCCACTCTGGAGAAGTGTACGGTGTGTCCTGAAACATCGAAAAAACACAGCTTAGAGCGCATAGGGCACTTCCACTCATGGGCGTATAAATTGGGAAAACTAAAAATCAGCAAGACACAGGCACCCCAAAGTTTGGGGCTGCTCTGTTGACAAGAACCTCCACTTCGTGACACCTTAAATATCCCAGGAAAGAGAAAAATGGATAAAGAAGTGGTGGTCCTTATGTACAATGGAATATCACTCAGCCATGAAATCAATGTCATAAGGCTAGTAGCAGCATGATGAGTGGTTTTAGCTACGACGATTCTAAGTGAAATAAGTCACACAGAAAAAGACACTTATCATAAGCTATCACTTATAGAGGGAATGTAAAAACCGCTACACTTGAACTGAATTACCAAACAGAACAGAGTCACACGTTTAGAAAACACACTATGGCTGCTTAACGGGAAAGGTGGGGTGGGGTGATGCGTAAAACAAGGGTTTCAAATGAGCTCAGATAGCGTTCCATAAACCCAATATGTAATAGAAAGACCTACTCCTTGCTCAGTGAACTGGACTCAACACCCCCTATTCACCGCACAAGAATATATCTGACTAGTAAGAATCTTAAAACCTATGTATTGATATCTCTCTGGAAGTGAGTCAAGTGGGTGTAAAGCGGCAGAAACACAGCCGTGAAAAGCAGCTAAACCCCATTATAAAAATAAATTACTTTTAAAAACCCGTGAAACAAAGACAGTGAAAGAGAGAGAAATTCTTACAAAATTCGTTCAGGGGCTGTGATGCAACCTGGATTGACCATATCTAGACCCACAGCTGGAGGAGACATAAGGGTGGACACTCTCGGGGCTGAGAGGTTTGGTGAGGTTGGGGGAGCAAACGCAGAGCCTTTAAAGTAATACTGCCTGTTACCCATCCCATGGGTCCCAAATCTCCATGTTCAAGGGCATCTTCCTACCTCGAAAACATGCATGAGAAACCCAGAAGGTGGTACACCGTGTGATCGGGAAAGGTTTCTAAAACGCACCTCATTTCTCATCTCCTTGTGCTCGGGTTCGCCATTCCAGCCGCTTTACTAGCAATCTCCCTCCTTGGAGAATCAGCACCTTTAACCTCCCGTTCCGTACAGCTTGCAATTTGTCCTGAGGATGAACGGGAAGAGGGGGAGCCAATGAGAGACTAGCTCTAGGTGTTGGGACAGGCACAGGTCACTCTATTTTCCCATCAGGAAGAAGAATTAACCACAGGCTCAGCCTGCCGCCCGGAAGCAGAATAGGGCCTGAGGCGATCCTGCGCTTTTGCGGCCAGCTCCCAAAAAAGCGAGTTGAAAAATGGAGCTCAGGGGCACTGCAATTCACAAACCTGCAGAGTTATAAATGATAACTCTCGTCCACAAATATATTGAGGGAAGGCAACGAAGAGGATCTGAAAGCAAGGCAGAATTGCAGGAAACAGATTTCAGGAGGTCGATTCGAATCGCCTTTCAAGCACATGAAAAGCGGCAAAACGTCGACAATGATGCCCTTGGCCAAAAAGGGCGTATGCGTTTTTTCCTGAATATATTCAGGAAAAAACGCATACGCCCTTTTTGGCCAACCAAGCAACCTGGAAAGGCAAATCAGCGCTACAAAGAAGTCTCGCTTCCCATCGGTCAAAAGGGCCATGCGGAAAAAAGTGTCAAAACCAGAAATGCAGAACAGGCCATGGAGAAATGGGAGCCTTGCTACGCTGATGGGCGGGATGTAAATTGCCAACAGCCACTCTGGAGAAGTGTACGGTGTGTCCTGAAACATCGAAAAAACACAGCTTAGAGCGCATAGGGCACTTCCACTCATGGGCGTATAAATTGGGAAAACTAAAAATCAGCAAGACACAGGCACCCCAAAGTTTGGGGCTGCTCTGTTGACAAGAACCTCCACTTCGTGACACCTTAAATATCCCAGGAAAGAGAAAAATGGAAAAAGAAGTGGTGGTCCTTATGTACAATGGAATATCACTCAGCCATGAAATCAATGTCATAAGGCTAGTAGCAGCATGATGAGTGGCTTTAGCTACGACGATTCTAAGTGAAATAAGTCATACAGAAAAACACACTTATTATAAGCTATCACTTATAGAGGGAATGTAAAAAACCGCTACACTTGAACTGAATTACAAAACAGAACAGAGTCACACGTTTAGAAAACACATTATGGCTGCTTAACGGGAAAGGTGGGGTGGGGTGATGCATAAAACAAGGGTTTCAAATGAGCTCAGATACCGTTCCATAAACCCAATATGTAATAGAAAGACCTACTCCTTGCTCAGTGAACTGGACTCAACACCCCCTATTCACCGCACAAGAATATATCTGACTAGTAAGAATCTTAAAACCTATGTATTGATATCTCTCTGGAAGTGAGTCAAGTGGGTGTAAAGCGGCAGAAACACAGCCGTGAAAAGCAGCTAAACCCCATTATAAAAATAAATTACTTTTAAAAACCCGTGAAACAAAGACAGTGAAAGAGAGAGAAATTCTTACAAAATTCGTTCAGGGGCTGTGATGCAACCTGGATTGACCATATCTAGACCCACACCTGGAGGAGACATAAGCGTGGACACTCTCGGGGCTGAGAGGTTTGGTGAGGTTGGGGGAGCAAACGCAGAGCCTTTAAAGTAATACTGCCTGTTACCCATCCCATGGGTCCCAAATCTCCAGGTTCAAGGGCATCTTCCTACCTCGAAAACATGCATGAGAAACCCAGAAGGTGGTACACTGTGTGATCGGGAAAGGTTTCTAAAACGCACCTCATTTCTCATCTCCTTGTGCTCGGGTTCGCCATTCCAGCCGCTTTACTAGCAATCTCCCTCCTTGGAGAATCAGCACCTTTAACCTCCCGTTCCGTACAGCTTGCAATATGTCCTGAGGATGAACGGGAAGAGGGGGAGCCAATGAGAGACTAGCTCTAGGTGTTGGGACAGGCACAGGTCACTCTATTTTCCCATCAGGAAGAAGAATTAACCACAGGCTCAGCCTGCCGCCCGGAACCAGAATAGGGCCTGAGGCAATCCTGCGCTTTTGTGGCCAGCTCCCAAAAAAGCGAGTTGAAAAATGGAGTTCAGGGGCACTGCAATTCACAAACCTGCAGAGTTATAAATGATAACTCTCGTCCACAAATATATTGAGGGAAGGCAACTAAGAGGATCTGAAAGCAAGGCAGAATTGCAGGAAACAGATTTCAGGAGGTCGATTCGAATCGCCTTTAAAGCACATGAAAAGCGGCAAAACGTCGACAATGATGCCCTTGGCCAAAAAGGGCGTATGCGTTTTTTCCTGAATATATTCAGGAAAAAACGCATACGCCCTTTTTGGCCAACCAAGCAACCTGGAAAGGCAAATCAGCGCTACAAAGAAGTCTCGCTTCCCGTCGGTCAAAAGGGCCATGCGGAAAAAAGTGTCAAAACCAGAAATGCAGAACAGGCCATGGAGAAATGGGAGCCTTGCTACGCTGATGGGCGGGATGTAAATTGCCAACAGCCACTCTGGAGAAGTGTACGGTGTGTCCTGAAACATCGAAAAAACACAGCTTAGAGCGCATAGGGCACTTCCACTCATGGGCGTATAAATTGGGAAAACTAAAAATCAGCAAGACACAGGCACCCCAAAGTTTGGGGCTGCTCTGTTGACAAGAACCTCCACTTCGTGACACCTTAAATATCCCAGGAAAGAGAAAAATGGATAAAGAAGTGGTGGTCCTTATGTACAATGGAATATCACTCAGCCATGAAATCAATGTCATAAGGCTAGTAGCAGCATGATGAGTGGCTTTAGCTACGACGATTCTAAGTGAAAGAAGTCATACAGAAAAAGACACTTATCATAAGCTATCACTTATAGAGGGAATGTAAAAACCGCTACACTTGAACTGAATTACCAAACAGAACAGAGTCACACGTTTAGAAAACACACTATGGCTGCTTAACGGGAAAGGTGGGGTGGGGTGATGCGTAAAACAAGGGTTTCAAATGAGCTCAGATAGCGTTCCATAAACCCAATATGTAATAGAAAGACCTACTCCTTGCTCAGTGAACTGGACTCAACACCCCCTATTCACCGCACAAGAATATATCTGACTAGTAAGAATCTTAAAACCTATGTATTGATATCTCTCTGGAAGTGAGTCAAGTGGGTGTAAAGCGGCAGAAACACAGCCGTGAAAAGCAGCTAAACCCCATTATAAAAATAAATTCCTTTTAAAAACCCGTGAAACAAAGACAGTGAAAGAGAGAGAAATTCTTACAAAATTCGTTCAGGGGCTGTGATGCAACCTGGATTGACCATATCTAGACCCACAGCTGGAGGAGACATAAGGGTGGACACTCTCGGGGCTGAGAGGTTTGGTGAGGTTGGGGGAGCAAACGCAGAGCCTTTAAAGTAATACTGCCTGTTACCCATCCCATGGGTCCCAAATCTCCAGGTTCAAGGGCATCTTCCTACCTCGAAAACATGCATGAGAAACCCAGAAGGTGGTACACCGTGTGATCGGGACAGGTTTCTAAAACGCACCTCATTTCTCATCTCCTTGTGCTCGGGTTCGCCATTCCAGCCGCTTTACTAGCAATCTCCCTCCTTGGAGAATCAGCACCTTTAACCTCCCGTTCCGTACAGCTTGCAATTTGTCCTGAGGATGAACGGGAAGAGGGGGAGCCAATGAGAGACTAGCTCTAGGTGTTGGGACAGGCACAGGTCACTCTATTTTCCCATCAGGAAGAAGAATTAACCACAGGCTCAGCCTGCCGCCCGGAAGCAGAATAGGGCCTGAGGCGATCCTGCGCTTTTGCGGCCAGCTCCCAAAAAAGCGAGTTGAAAAATGGAGCTCAGGGGCACTGCAATTCACAAACCTGCAGAGTTATAAATGATAACTCTCGTCCACAAATATATTGAGGGAAGGCAACGAAGAGGATCTGAAAGCAAGGCAGAATTGCAGGAAACAGATTTCAGGAGGTCGATTCGAATCGCCTTTAAAGCACATGAAAAGCGGCAAAACGTCGACAATGATGCCCTTGGCCAAAAAGGGCGTATGCGTTTTTTCCTGAATATATTCAGGAAAAAACGCATACGCCCTTTTTGGCCAACCAAGCAACCTGGAAAGGCAAATCAGCGCTACAAAGAAGTCTCGCTTCCCGTCGGTCAAAAGGGCCATGCGGAAAAAAGTGTCAAAACCAGAAATGCAGAACAGGCCATGGAGAAATGGGAGCCTTGCTACGCTGATGGGCGGGATGTAAATTGCCAACAGCCACTCTGGAGAAGTGTACAGTGTGTCCTGAAACATCGAAAAAACACAGCTTAGAGCGCATAGGGCACTTCCACTCATGGGCGTATAAATTGGGAAAACTAAAAATCAGCAAGACACAGGCACCCCAAAGTTTGGGGCTGCTCTGTTGACAAGAACCTCCACTTCGTGACACCTTAAATATCCCAGGAAAGAGAAAAATGGATAAAGAAGTGGTGGTCCTTATGTACAATGGAATATCACTCAGCCATGAAATCAATGTCATAAGGCTAGTAGCAGCATGATGAGTGGTTTTAGCTACGACGATTCTAAGTGAAATAAGTCACACAGAAAAAGACACTTATCATAAGCTATCACTTATAGAGGGAATGTAAAAACCGCTACACTTGAACTGAATTACCAAACAGAACAGAGTCACACGTTTAGAAAACACACTATGGCTGCTTAACGGGAAAGGTGGGGTGGGGTGATGCGTAAAACAAGGGTTTCAAATGAGCTCAGATAGCGTTCCATAAACCCAATATGTAATAGAAAGACCTACTCCTTGCTCAGTGAACTGGACTCAACACCCCCTATTCACCGCACAAGAATATATCTGACTAGTAAGAATCTTAAAACCTATGTATTGATATCTCTCTGGAAGTGAGTCAAGTGGCTGTAAAGCGGCAGAAACACAGCCGTGAAAAGCAGCTAAACCCCATTATAAAAATAAATTACTTTTAAAAACCCGTGAAACAAAGACAGTGAAAGAGAGAGAAATTCTTACAAAATTCGTTCAGGGGCTGTGATGCAACCTGGATTGACCATATCTAGACCCACACCTGGAGGAGACATAAGGGTGGACACTCTCGGGGCTGAGAGGTTTGGTGAGGTTGGGGGAGCAAACGCAGAGCCTTTAAAGTAATACTGCCTGTTACCCATCCCATGGGTCCCAAATCTCCAGGTTCAAGGGCATCTTCCTACCTCGAAAACATGCATGAGAAACCCAGAAGGTGGTACACCGTGTGATCGGGAAAGGTTTCTAAAACGCACCTCATTTCTCATCTCCTTGTGCTCGGGTTCGCCATTCCAGCCGCTTTACTAGCAATCTCCCTCCTTGGAGAATCAGCACCTTTAACCTCCCATTCCGTACAGCTTGCAATATGTCCTGAGGATGAACGGGAAGAGGGGGAGCCAATGAGAGACTAGCTCTAGGTGTTGGGACAGGCACAGGTCACTCTATTTTCCCATCAGGAAGAAGAATTAACCACAGGCTCAGCCTGCCGCCCGGAACCAGAATAGGGCCTGAGGCAATCCTGCGCTTTTGTGGCCAGCTCCCAAAAAAGCGAGTTGAAAAATGGAGCTCAGGGGCACTGCAATTCACAAACCTGCAGAGTTATAAATGATAACTCTCGTCCACAAATATATTGAGGGAAGGCAACGAAGAGGATCTGAAAGCAAGGCAGAATTGCAGGAAACAGATTTCAGGAGGTCGATTCGAATCGCCTTTAAAGCACATGAAAAGCGGCAAAACGTCGACAATGATGCCCTTGGCCAAAAAGGGCGTATGCGTTTTTTCCTGAATATATTCAGGAAAAAACGCATACGCCCTTTTTGGCCAACCAAGCAACCTGGAAAGGCAAATCAGCGCTACAAAGAAGTCTCGCTTCCCATCGGTCAAAAGGGCCATGCGGAAAAAAGTGTCAAAACCAGAAATGCAGGACAGGCCATGGAGAAATGGGAGCCTTGCTACGCTGATGGGCGGGATGTAAATTGCCAACAGCCACTCTGGAGAAGTGTACGGTGTGTCCTGAAACATCGAAAAAACACAGCTTAGAGCACATAGGGCACTTCCACTCATGGGCGTATAAATTGGGAAAACTAAAAATCAGCAAGACACAGGCACCCCAAAGTTTGGGGCTGCTCTGTTGACAAGAACCTCCACTTCGTGACACCTTAAATATCCCAGGAAAGAGAAAAATGGATAAAGAAGTGGTGGTCCTTATGTACAATGGAATATCACTCAGCCGTGAAATCAATGTCATAAGGCTAGTAGCAGCATGATGAGTGGTTTTAGCTACGACGATTCTAAGTGAAATAAGTCACACAGAAAAAGACACTTATCATAAGCTATCACTTATAGAGGGAATGTAAAAACCGCTACACTTGAACTGAATTACCAAACAGAACAGAGTCACACGTTTAGAAAACACACTATGGCTGCTTAACGGGAAATGTGGGGTGGGGTGATGCGTAAAACAAGGGTTTCAAATGAGCTCAGATAGCATTCCATAAACCCAATATGTAATAGAAAGACCTACTCCTTGCTCAGTGAACTGGACTCAACACCCCCTATTCACCGCACAAGAATATATCTGACTAGTAAGAATCTTAAAACCTATGTATTGATATCTCTCTGGAAGTGAGTCAAGTGGCTGTAAAGCGGCAGAAACACAGCCGTGAAAAGCAGCTAAACCCCATTATAAAAATAAATTACTTTTAAAAACCCGTGAAACAAAGACAGTGAAAGAGAGAGAAATTCTTACAAAATTCGTTCAGGGGCTGTGATGCAACCTGGATTGACCATATCTAGACCCACAGCTGGAGGAGACATAAGGGTGGACACTCTCGGGGCTGAGAGGTTTGGTGAGGTTGGGGGAGCAAACGCAGAGCCTTTAAAGTAATACTGCCTGTTACCCATCCCATGGGTCCCAAATCTCCAGGTTCAAGGGCATCTTCCTACCTCGAAACCATGCATGAGAAACCCAGAAGGTGGTACACCGTGTGATCGGGAAAGGTTTCTAAAACGCACCTCATTTCTCATCTCCTTGTGCTCGGGTTCGCCATTCCAGCCGCTTTACTAGCAATCTCCCTCCTTGGAGAATCAGCACCTTTAACCTCCCGTTCCGTACAGCTTGCAATTTGTCCTGAGGATGAACGGGAAGAGGGGGAGCCAATGAGAGACTAGCTCTAGGTGTTGGGACAGGCACAGGTCACTCTATTTTCCCATCAGGAAGAAGAATTAACCACAGGCTCAGCCTGCCGCCCGGAAGCAGAATAGGGCCTGAGGCGATCCTGCGCTTTTGCGGCCAGCTCCCAAAAAAGCGAGTTGAAAAATGGAGCTCAGGGGCACTGCAATTCACAAACCTGCAGAGTTATAAATGATAACTCTCGTCCACAAATATATTGAGGGAAGGCAACGAAGAGGATCTGAAAGCAAGGCAGAATTGCAGGAAACAGATTTCAGGAGGTCGATTCGAATCGCCTTTAAAGCACATGAAAAGCGGCAAAACGTCGACAATGATGCCCTTGGCCAAAAAGGGCGTATGCGTTTTTTCCTGAATATATTCAGGAAAAAACGCATACGCCCTTTTTGGCCAACCAAGCAACCTGGAAAGGCAAATCAGCGCTACAAAGAAGTCTCGCTTCCCGTCGGTCAAAAGGGCCATGCGGAAAAAAGTGTCAAAACCAGAAATGCAGAACAGGCCATGGAGAAATGGGAGCCTTGCTACGCTGATGGGCGGGATGTAAATTGCCAACAGCCACTCTGGAGAAGTGTACGGTGTGTCCTGAAACATCGAAAAAACACAGCTTAGAGCGCATAGGGCACTTCCACTCATGGGCGTATAAATTGGGAAAACTAAAAATCAGCAAGACACAGGCACCCCAAAGTTTGGGGCTGCTCTGTTGACAAGAACCTCCACTTCGTGACACCTTAAATATCCCAGGAAAGAGAAAAATGGATAAAGAAGTGGTGGTCCTTATGTACAATGGAATATCACTCAGCCATGAAATCAATGTCATAAGGCTAGTAGCAGCATGATGAGTGGTTTTAGCTACGACGATTCTAAGTGAAATAAGTCACACAGAAAAAGACACTTATCATAAGCTATCACTTATAGAGGGAATGTAAAAATCGCTACACTTGAACTGAATTACCAAACAGAACAGAGTCACACGTTTAGAAAACACACTATGGCTGCTTAACGGGAAAGGTGGGGTGGGGTGATGCGTAAAACAAGGGTTTCAAATGAGCTCAGATAGCGTTCCATAAACCCAATATGTAATAGAAAGACCTACTCCTTGCTCAGTGAACTGGACTCAACACCCCCTATTCACCGCACAAGAATATATCTGACTAGTAAGAATCTTAAAACCTATGTATTGATATCTCTCTGGAAGTGAGTCAAGTGGGTGTAAAGCGGCAGAAACACAGCCGTGAAAAGCAGCTAAACCCCATTATAAAAATAAATTACTTTTAAAAACCCGTGAAACAAAGACAGTGAAAGAGAGAGAAATTCTTACAAAATTCGTTCAGGGGCTGTGATGCAACCTGGATTGACCATATCTAGACCCACAGCTGGAGGAGACATAAGGGTGGACACTCTCGGGGCTGAGAGGTTTGGTGAGGTTGGGGGAGCAAACGCAGAGCCTTTAAAGTAATACTGCCTGTTACCCATCCCATGGGTCCCAAATCTCCAGGTTCAAGGGCATCTTCCTACCTCGAAACCATGCATGAGAAACCCAGAAGGTGGTACACCGTGTGATCGGGAAAGGTTTCTAAAACGCACCTCATTTCTCATCTCCTTGTGCTCGGGTTCGCCATTCCAGCCGCTTTACTAGCAATCTCCCTCCTTGGAGAATCAGCACCTTTAACCTCCCGTTCCGTACAGCTTGCAATTTGTCCTGAGGATGAACGGGAAGAGGGGGAGCCAATGAGAGACTAGCTCTAGGTGTTGGGACAGGCACAGGTCACTCTATTTTCCCATCAGGAAGAAGAATTAACCACAGGCTCAGCCTGCCGCCCGGAAGCAGAATAGGGCCTGAGGCGATCCTGCGCTTTTGCGGCCAGCTCCCAAAAAAGCGAGTTGAAAAATGGAGCTCAGGGGCACTGCAATTCACAAACCTGCAGAGTTATAAATGATAACTCTCATCCACAAATATATTGAGGGAAGGCAACGAAGAGGATCTGAAAGCAAGGCAGAATTGCAGGAAACAGATTTCAGGAGGTCGATTCGAATCGCCTTTAAAGCACATGAAAAGCGGCAAAACGTCGACAATGATGCCCTTGGCCAAAAAGGGCGTATGCGTTTTTTCCTGAATATATTCAGGAAAAAACGCATACGCCCTTTTTGGCCAACCAAGCAACCTGGAAAGGCAAATCAGCGCTACAAAGAAGTCTCGCTTCCCATCGGTCAAAAGGGCCATGCGGAAAAAAGTGTCAAAACCAGAAATGCAGAACAGGCCATGGAGAAATGGGAGCCTTGCTACGCTGATGGGCGGGATGTAAATTGCCAACAGCCACTCTGGAGAAGTGTACAGTGTGTCCTGAAACATCGAAAAAACACAGCTTAGAGCGCATAGGGCACTTCCACTCATGGGCGTATAAATTGGGAAAACTAAAAATCAGCAAGACACAGGCACCCCAAAGTTTGGGGCTGCTCTGTTGACAAGAACCTCCACTTCGTGACACCTTAAATATCCCAGGAAAGAGAAAAATGGATAAAGAAGTGGTGGTCCTTATGTACAATGGAATATCACTCAGCCATGAAATCAATGTCATAAGGCTAGTAGCAGCATGATGAGTGGCTTTAGCTACGACGATTCTAAGTGAAAGAAGTCATACAGAAAAACACACTTATTATAAGCTATCACTTATAGAGGGAATGTAAAAAACCGCTACACTTGAACTGAATTACAAAACAGAACAGAGTCACACGTTTAGAAAACACATTATGGCTGCTTAACGGGAAAGGTGGGGTGGGGTGATGCATAAAACAAGGGTTTCAAATGAGCTCAGATAGCGTTCCATAAACCCAATATGTAATAGAAAGACCTACTCCTTGCTCAGTGAACTGGACTCAACACCCCCTATTCACCGCACAAGAATATATCTGACTAGTAAGAATCTTAAAACCTATGTATTGATATCTCTCTGGAAGTGAGTCAAGTGGGTGTAAAGCGGCAGAAACACAGCCGTGAAAAGCAGCTAAACCCCATTATAAAAATAAATTACTTTTAAAAACCCGTGAAACAAAGACAGTGAAAGAGAGAGAAATTCTTACAAAATTCGTTCAGGGGCTGTGATGCAACCTGGATTGACCATATCTAGACCCACAGCTGGAGGAGACATAAGGGTGGACACTCTCGGGGCTGAGAGGTTTGGTGAGGTTGGGGGAGCAAACGCAGAGCCTTTAAAGTAATACTGCCTGTTACCCATCCCATGGGTCCCAAATCTCCAGGTTCAAGGGCATCTTCCTACCTCGAAAACATGCATGAGAAACCCAGAAGGTGGTACACCGTGTGATCGGGAAAGGTTTCTAAAACGCACCTCATTTCTCATCTCCTTGTGCTCGGGTTCGCCATTCCAGCCGCTTTACTAGCAATCTCCCTCCTTGGAGAATCAGCACCTTTAACCTCCCGTTCCGTACAGCTTGCAATTTGTCCTGAGGATGAACGGGAAGAGGGGGAGCCAATGAGAGACTAGCTCTAGGTGTTGGGACAGGCACAGGTCACTCTATTTTCCCATCAGGAAGAAGAATTAACCACAGGCTCAGCCTGCCGCCCGGAAGCAGAATAGGGCCTGAGGCGATCCTGCGCTTTTGCGGCCAGCTCCCAAAAAAGCGAGTTGAAAAATGGAGCTCAGGGGCACTGCAATTCACAAACCTGCAGAGTTATAAATGATAACTCTCGTCCACAAATATATTGAGGGAAGGCAACGAAGAGGATCTGAAAGCAAGGCAGAATTGCAGGAAACAGATTTCAGGAGGTCGATTCGAATCGCCTTTAAAGCACATGAAAAGCGGCAAAACGTCGACAATGATGCCCTTGGCCAAAAAGGGCGTATGCGTTTTTTCCTGAATATATTCAGGAAAAAACGCATACGCCCTTTTTGGCCAACCAAGCAACCTGGAAAGGCAAATCAGCGCTACAAAGAAGTCTCGCTTCCCATCGGTCAAAAGGGCCATGCGGAAAAAAGTGTCAAAACCAGAAATGCAGAACAGGCCATGGAGAAATGGGAGCCTTGCTACGCTGATGGGCGGGATGTAAATTGCCAACAGCCACTCTGGAGAAGTGTACGGTGTGTCCTGAAACATCGAAAAAACACAGCTTAGAGCGCATAGGGCACTTCCACTCATGGGCGTATAAATTGGGAAAACTAAAAATCAGCAAGACACAGGCACCCCAAAGTTTGGGGCTGCTCTGTTGACAAGAACCTCCACTTCGTGACACCTTAAATATCCCAGGAAAGAGAAAAATGGATAAAGAAGTGGTGGTCCTTATGTACAATGGAATATCACTCAGCCATGAAATCAATGTCATAAGGCTAGTAGCAGCATGATGAGTGGTTTTAGCTACGACGATTCTAAGTGAAATAAGTCACACAGAAAAAGACACTTATCATAAGCTATCACTTATAGAGGGAATGTAAAAATCGCTACACTTGAACTGAATTACCAAACAGAACAGAGTCACACGTTTAGAAAACACACTATGGCTGCTTAACGGGAAAGGTGGGGTGGGGTGATGCGTAAAACAAGGGTTTCAAATGAGCTCAGATAGCGTTCCATAAACCCAATATGTAATAGAAAGACCTACTCCTTGCTCAGTGAACTGGACTCAACACCCCCTATTCACCGCACAAGAATATATCTGACTAGTAAGAATCTTAAAACCTATGTATTGATATCTCTCTGGAAGTGAGTCAAGTGGGTGTAAAGCGGCAGAAACACAGCCGTGAAAAGCAGCTAAACCCCATTATAAAAATAAATTACTTTTAAAAACCCGTGAAACAAAGACAGTGAAAGAGAGAGAAATTCTTACAAAATTCGTTCAGGGGCTGTGATGCAACCTGGATTGACCATATCTAGACCCACAGCTGGAGGAGACATAAGGGTGGACACTCTCGGGGCTGAGAGGTTTGGTGAGGTTGGGGGAGCAAACGCAGAGCCTTTAAAGTAATACTGCCTGTTACCCATCCCATGGGTCCCAAATCTCCAGGTTCAAGGGCATCTTCCTACCTCGAAAACATGCATGAGAAACCCAGAAGGTGGTACACCGTGTGATCGGGAAAGGTTTCTAAAACGCACCTCATTTCTCATCTCCTTGTGCTCGGGTTCGCCATTCCAGCCGCTTTACTAGCAATCTCCCTCCTTGGAGAATCAGCACCTTTAACCTCCCGTTCCGTACAGCTTGCAATTTGTCCTGAGGATGAACGGGAAGAGGGGGAGCCAATGAGAGACTAGCTCTAGGTGTTGGGACAGGCACAGGTCACTCTATTTTCCCATCAGGAAGAAGAATTAACCACAGGCTCAGCCTGCCGCCCGGAAGCAGAATAGGGCCTGAGGCGATCCTGCGCTTTTGCGGCCAGCTCCCAAAAAAGCGAGTTGAAAAATGGAGCTCAGGGGCACTGCAATTCACAAACCTGCAGAGTTATAAATGATAACTCTCATCCACAAATATATTGAGGGAAGGCAACGAAGAGGATCTGAAAGCAAGGCAGAATTGCAGGAAACAGATTTCAGGAGGTCGATTCGAATCGCCTTTAAAGCACATGAAAAGCGGCAAAACGTCGACAATGATGCCCTTGGCCAAAAAGGGCGTATGCGTTTTTTCCTGAATATATTCAGGAAAAAACGCATACGCCCTTTTTGGCCAACCAAGCAACCTGGAAAGGCAAATCAGCGCTACAAAGAAGTCTCGCTTCCCATCGGTCAAAAGGGCCATGCGGAAAAAAGTGTCAAAACCAGAAATGCAGAACAGGCCATGGAGAAATGGGAGCCTTGCTACGCTGATGGGCGGGATGTAAATTGCCAACAGCCACTCTGGAGAAGTGTACAGTGTGTCCTGAAACATCGAAAAAACACAGCTTAGAGCGCATAGGGCACTTCCACTCATGGGCGTATAAATTGGGAAAACTAAAAATCAGCAAGACACAGGCACCCCAAAGTTTGGGGCTGCTCTGTTGACAAGAACCTCCACTTCGTGACACCTTAAATATCCCAGGAAAGAGAAAAATGGATAAAGAAGTGGTGGTCCTTATGTACAATGGAATATCACTCAGCCATGAAATCAATGTCATAAGGCTAGTAGCAGCATGATGAGTGGCTTTAGCTACGACGATTCTAAGTGAAAGAAGTCATACAGAAAAACACACTTATTATAAGCTATCACTTATAGAGGGAATGTAAAAAACCGCTACACTTGAACTGAATTACAAAACAGAACAGAGTCACACGTTTAGAAAACACATTATGGCTGCTTAACGGGAAAGGTGGGGTGGGGTGATGCATAAAACAAGGGTTTCAAATGAGCTCAGATACCGTTCCATAAACCCAATATGTAATAGAAAGACCTACTCCTTGCTCAGTGAACTGGACTCAACACCCCCTATTCACCGCACAAGAATATATCTGACTAGTAAGAATCTTAAAACCTATGTATTGATATCTCTCTGGAAGTGAGTCAAGTGGGTGTAAAGCGGCAGAAACACAGCCGTGAAAAGCAGCTAAACCCCATTATAAAAATAAATTACTTTTAAAAACCCGTGAAACAAAGACAGTGAAAGAGAGAGAAATTCTTACAAAATTCGTTCAGGGGCTGTGATGCAACCTGGATTGACCATATCTAGACCCACAGCTGGAGGAGACATAAGGGTGGACACTCTCGGGGCTGAGAGGTTTGGTGAGGTTGGGGGAGCAAACGCAGAGCCTTTAAAGTAATACTGCCTGTTACCCATCCCATGGGTCCCAAATCTCCAGGTTCAAGGGCATCTTCCTACCTGGAAAACATGCATGAGAAACCCAGAAGGTGGTACACTGTGTGATCGGGAAAGGTTTCTAAAACGCACCTCATTTCTCATCTCCTTGTGCTCGGGTTCGCCATTCCAGCCGCTTTACTAGCAATCTCCCTCCTTGGAGAATCAGCACCTTTAACCTCCCATTCCGTACAGCTTGCAATATGTCCTGAGGATGAACGGGAAGAGGGGGAGCCAATGAGAGACTAGCTCTAGGTGTTGGGACAGGCACAGTTCACTCTATTTTCCCATCAGGAAGAAGAATTAACCACAGGCTGAGCCTGCCGCCCGGAACCAGAATAGGGCCTGAGGCAATCCTGCGCTTTTGTGGCCAGCTCCCAAAAAAGCGAGTTGAAAAATGGAGCTCAGGGGCACTGCAATTCACAAACCTGCAGAGTTATAAATGATAACTCTCGTCCACAAATATATTGAGGGAAGGCAACGAAGAGGATCTGAAAGCAAGGCAGAATTGCAGGAAACAGATTTCAGGAGGTCGATTCGAATCGCCTTTAAAGCACATGAAAAGCGGCAAAACGTCGACAATGATGCCCTTGGCCAAAAAGGGCGTATGCGTTTTTTCCTGAATATATTCAGGAAAAAACGCATACGCCCTTTTTGGCCAACCAAGCAACCTGGAAAGGCAAATCAGCGCTACAAAGAAGTCTCGCTTCCCATCGGTCAAAAGGGCCATGCGGAAAAAAGTGTCAAAACCAGAAATGCAGGACAGGCCATGGAGAAATGGGAGCCTTGCTACGCTGATGGGCGGGATGTAAATTGCCAACAGCCACTCTGGAGAAGTGTACGGTGTGTCCTGAAACATCGAAAAAACACAGCTTAGAGCACATAGGGCACTTCCACTCATGGGCGTATAAATTGGGAAAACTAAAAATCAGCAAGACACAGGCACCCCAAAGTTTGGGGCTGCTCTGTTGACAAGAACCTCCACTTCGTGACACCTTAAATATCCCAGGAAAGAGAAAAATGGATAAAGAAGTGGTGGTCCTTATGTACAATGGAATATCACTCAGCCGTGAAATCAATGTCATAAGGCTAGTAGCAGCATGATGAGTGGTTTTAGCTACGACGATTCTAAGTGAAATAAGTCACACAGAAAAAGACACTTATCATAAGCTATCACTTATAGAGGGAATGTAAAAACCGCTACACTTGAACTGAATTACCAAACAGAACAGAGTCCCACGTTTAGAAAACACACTATGGCTGCTTAACGGGAAAGGTGGGGTGGGGTGATGCGTAAAACAAGGGTTTCAAATGAGCTCAGATAGCGTTCCATAAACCCAATATGTAATAGAAAGACCTACTCCTTGCTCAGTGAACTGGACTCAACACCCCCTATTTACCGCACAAGAATATATCTGACTAGTAAGAATCTTAAAACCTATGTATTGATATCTCTCTGGAAGTGAGTCAAGTGGGTGTAAAGCGGCAGAAACACAGCCGTGAAAAGCAGCTAAACCCCATTATAAAAATAAATTACTTTTAAAAACCCGTGAAACAAAGACAGTGAAAGAGAGAGAAATTTTTACAAAATTCGTTCAGGGGCTGTGATGCAACCTGGATTGACCATATCTAGACCCACAGCTGGAGGAGACATAAGGGTGGACACTCTCGGGGCTGAGAGGTTTGGTGAGGTTGGGGGAGCAAACGCAGAGCCTTTAAAGTAATACTGCCTGTTACCCATCCCATGGGTCCCAAATCTCCAGGTTCAAGGGCATCTTCCTACCTCGAAAACATGCATGAGAAACCCAGAAGGTGGTACACCGTGTGATCGGGAAAGGTTTCTAAAACGCACCTCATTTCTCATCTCCTTGTGCTCGGGTTCGCCATTCCAGCCGCTTTACTAGCAATCTCCCTCCTTGGAGAATCAGCACCTTTAACCTCCCGTTCCGTATAGCTTGCAATTTGTCCTGAGGATGAACGGGAAGAGGGGGAGCCAATGAGAGACTAGCTCTAGGTGTTGGGACAGGCACAGGTCACTCTATTTTCCCATCAGGAAGAAGAATTAACCACAGGCTCAGCCTGCCGCCCGGAAGCAGAATAGGGCCTGAGGCGATCCTGCGCTTTTGCGGCCAGCTCCCAAAAAAGCGAGTTGAAAAATGGAGCTCAGGGGCACTGCAATTCACAAACCTGCAGAGTTATAAATGATAACTCTCGTCCACAAATATATTGAGGGAAGGCAACGAAGAGGATCTGAAAGCAAGGCAGAATTGCAGGAAACAGATTTCAGGAGGTCGATTCGAATCGCCTTTAAAGCACATGAAAAGCGGCAAAACGTCGACAATGATGCCCTTGGCCAAAAAGGGCGTATGCGTTTTTTCCTGAATATATTCAGGAAAAAACGCATACGCCCTTTTTGGCCAACCAAGCAACCTGGAAAGGCAAATCAGCGCTACAAAGCAGTCTCGCTTCCCGTCGGTCAAAAGGGCCATGCGGAAAAAAGTGTCAAAACCAGAAATGCAGAACAGGCCATGGAGAAATGGGAGCCTTGCTACGCTGATGGGCGGGATGTAAATTGCCAACAGCCACTCTGGAGAAGTGTACGGTGTGTCCTGAAACATCGAAAAAACACAGCTTAGAGCGCATAGGGCACTTCCACTCATGGGCGTATAAATTGGGAAAACTAAAAATCAGCAAGACACAGGCACCCCAAAGTTTGGGGCTGCTCTGTTGACAAGAACCTCCACTTCGTGACACCTTAAATATCCCAGGAAAGTGAAAAATGGAAAAAGAAGTGGTGGTCCTTATGTACAATGGAATATCACTCAGCCATGAAATCAATGTCATAAGGCTAGTAGCAGCATGATGAGTGGCTTTAGCTACGACGATTCTAAGTGAAATAAGTCATACAGAAAAACACACTTATTATAAGCTATCACTTATAGAGGGAATGTAAAAAACCGCTACACTTGAACTGAATTACAAAACAGAACAGAATCACACGTTTAGAAAACACATTATGGCTGCTTAACAGGAAAGGTGGGGTGGGGTGATGCATAAAACAAGGGTTTCAAATGAGCTCAGATACCGTTCCATAAACCCAATATGTAATAGAAAGACCTACTCCTTGCTCAGTGAACTGGACTCAACACCCCCTATTCACCGCACAAGAATATATCTGACTAGTAAGAATCTTAAAACCTATGTATTGATATCTCTCTGGAAGTGAGTCAAGTGGGTGTAAAGCAGCAGAAACACAGCCGTGAAAAGCAGATAAACCCCATTATAAAAATAAATTACTTTTAAAAACCCGTGAAACAAAGACAGTGAAAGAGAGAGAAATTCTTACAAAATTCGTTCAGGGGCTGTGATGCAACCTGGATTGACCATATCTAGACCCACAGCTGGAGGAGACATAAGGGTGGACACTCTCGGGGCTGAGAGGTTTGGTGAGGTTGGGGGAGCAAACGCAGAGCCTTTAAAGTAATACTGCCTGTTACCCATCCCATGGGTCCCAAATCTCCAGGTTCAAGGGCATCTTCCTACCTCGAAAACATGCATGAGAAACCCAGAAGGTGGTACACTGTGTGATCGGGAAAGGTTTCTAAAACGCACCTTATTTCTCATCTCCTTGTGCTCGGGTTCGCCATTCCAGCCGCTTTACTAGCAATCTCCCTCCTTGGAGAATCAGCACCTTTAACCTCCCGTTCCGTACAGCTTGCAATATGTCCTGAGGATGAACGGGAAGAGGGGGAGCCAATGAGAGACTAGCTCTAGGTGTTGGGACAGGCACAGGTCACTCTATTTTCCCATCAGGAAGAAGAATTAACCACAGGCTCAGCCTGCCGCCCGGAAGCAGAATAGGGCCTGAGGCAATCCTGCGCTTTTGTGGCCAGCTCCCAAAAAAGCAAGTTGAAAAATGGAGCTCAGGGGCACTGCAATTCACAAACCTGCAGAGTTATAAATGATAACTCTCGTCCACAAATATATTGAGGGAAGGCAACGAAGAGGATCTGAAAGCAAGGCAGAATTGCAGGAAACAGATTTCAGGAGGTCGATTCGAATCGCCTTTAAAGCACATGAAAAGCGGCAAAACGTCGACAATGATGCCCTAGGCCAAAAAGGGCGTATGCGTTTTTTCCTGAATATATTCAGGAAAAAACGCATACGCCCTTTTTGGCAAACCAAGCAACCTGGAAAGGCAAATCAGCGCTACAAAGAAGTCTCGCTTCCCGTCGGTCAAAAGGGCCATGCGGAAAAAAGTGTCAAAACCAGAAATGCAGAACAGGCCATGGAGAAATGGGAGCCTTGCTACGCTGATGGGCGGGATGTAAATTGCCAACAGCCACTCTGGAGAAGTGTACGGTGTGTCCTGAAACATCGAAAAAACACAGCTTAGAGCGCATAGGGCACTTCCACTCATGGGCGTATAAATTGGGAAAACTAAAAATCAGCAAGACACAGGCACCCCAAAGTTTGGGGCTGCTCTGTTGACAAGAACCTCCACTTCGTGACACCTTAAATATCCCAGGAAAGAGAAAAATGGATAAAGAAGTGGTGGTCCTTATGTACAATGGAATATCACTCAGCCATGAAATCAATGTCATAAGGCTAGTAGCAGCATGATGAGTGGCTTTAGCTACGACGATTCTAAGTGAAAGAAGTCATACAGAAAAAGACACTTATCATAAGCTATCACTTATAGAGGGAATGTAAAAACCGCTACACTTGAACTGAATTACCAAACAGAACAGAGTCACACGTTTAGAAAACACATTAGGGCTGCTTAACGGGAAAGGTGGGGTGGGGTGATGCATAAAACAAGGGTTTCAAATGAGCTCAGATAGCGTTCCATAAACCCAATATGTAATAGAAAGACCTACTCCTTGCTCAGTGAACTGGACTCAACACCCCCTATTCACCGCACAAGAATATATCTGACTAGTAAGAATCTTAAAACCTATGTATTGATATCTCTCTGGAAGTGAGTCAAGTGGGTGTAAAGCGGCAGAAACACAGCCGTGAAAAGCAGCTAAACCCCATTATAAAAATAAATTACTTTTAAAAACCCGTGAAACAAAGACAGTGAAAGAGAGAGAAATTCTTACAAAATTCGTTCAGGGGCTGTGATGCAACCTGGATTGACCATATCTAGACCCACAGCTGGAGGAGACATAAGGGTGGACACTCTCGGGGCTGAGAGGTATGGTGAGGTTGGGGGAGCAAACGCAGAGCCTTTAAAGTAATACTGCCTGTTACCCATCCCATGGGTCCCAAATCTCCAGGTTCAAGGGCATCTTCCTACCTCGAAAACATGCATGAGAAACCCAGAAGGTGGTACACCGTGTGATCGGGAAAGGTTTCTAAAACGCACCTCATTTCTCATCTCCTTGTGCTCGGGTTCGCCATTCCAGCCGCTTTACTAGCAATCTCCCTCCTTGGAGAATCAGCACCTTTAACCTCCCGTTCCGTACAGCTTGCAATTTGTCCTGAGGATGAACGGGAAGAGGGGGAGCCAATGAGAGACTAGCTCTAGGTGTTGGGACAGGCACAGGTCACTCTATTTTCCCATCAGGAAGAAGAATTAACCACAGGCTCAGCCTGCCGCCCGGAAGCAGAATAGGGCCTGAGGCGATCCTGCGCTTTTGCGGCCAGCTCCCAAAAAAGCGAGTTGAAAAATGGAGCTCAGGGGCACTGCAATTCACAAACCTGCAGAGTTATAAATGATAACTCTCGTCCACAAATATATTGAGGGAAGGCAACGAAGAGGATCTGAAAGCAAGGCAGAATTGCAGGAAACAGATTTCAGGAGGTCGATTCGAATCGCCTTTAAAGCACATGAAAAGCGGCAAAACGTCGACAATGATGCCCTTGGCCAAAAAGGGCGTATGCGTTTTTTTCCTGAATATATTCAGGAAAAAACGCATACGCCCTTTTTGGCCAACCAAGCAACCTGGAAAGGCAAATCAGCGCTACAAAGAAGTCTCGCTTCCCGTCGGTCAAAAGGGCCATGCGGAAAAAAGTGTCAAAACCAGAAATGCAGAACAGGCCATGGAGAAATGGGAGCCTTGCTACGCTGATGGGCGGGATGTAAATTGCCAACAGCCACTCTGGAGAAGTGTACGGTGTGTCCTGAAACATCGAAAAAACACAGCTTAGAGCGCATAGGGCACTTCCACTCATGGGCGTATAAATTGGGAAAACTAAAAATCAGCAAGACACAGGCACCCCAAAGTTTGGGGCTGCTCTGTTGACAAGAACCTCCACTTCGTGACACCTTAAATATCCCAGGAAAGAGAAAAATGGATAAAGAAGTGGTGGTCCTTATGTACAATGGAATATCACTCAGCCATGAAATCAATGTCATAAGGCTAGTAGCAGCATGATGAGTGGTTTTAGCTACGACGATTCTAAGTGAAAGAAGTCATACAGAAAAAGACACTTATCATAAGCTATCACTTATAGAGGGAATGTAAAAACCGCTACACTTGAACTGAATTACCAAACAGAACAGAGTCACACGTTTAGAAAACACATTATGGCTGCTTAACGGGAAAGGTGGGGTGGGGTGATGCATAAAACAAGGGTTTCAAATGAGCTCAGATAGCGTTCCATAAACCCAATATGTAATAGAAAGACCTACTCCTTGCTCAGTGAACTGGACTCAACACCCCCTATTCACCGCACAAGAATATATCTGACTAGTAAGAATCTTAAAACCTATGTATTGATATCTCTCTGGAAGTGAGTCAAGTGGGTGTAAAGCGGCAGAAACACAGCCGTGAAAAGCAGCTAAACCCCATTATAAAAATAAATTACTTTTAAAAACCCGTGAAACAAAGACAGTGAAAGAGAGAGAAATTCTTACAAAATTCGTTCAGGGGCTGTGATGCAACCTGGATTGACCATATCTAGACCCACAGCTGGAGGAGACATAAGGGTGGACACTCTCGGGGCTGAGAGGTATGGTGAGGTTGGGGGAGCAAACGCAGAGCCTTTAAAGTAATACTGCCTGTTACCCATCCCATGGGTCCCAAATCTCCAGGTTCAAGGGCATCTTCCTACCTCGAAAACATGCATGAGAAACCCAGAAGGTGGTACACCGTGTGATCGGGAAAGGTTTCTAAAACGCACCTCATTTCTCATCTCCTTGTGCTCGGGTTCGCCATTCCAGCCGCTTTACTAGCAATCTCCCTCCTTGGAGAATCAGCACCTTTAACCTCCCGTTCCGTACAGCTTGCAATTTGTCCTGAGGATGAACGGGAAGAGGGGGAGCCAATGAGAGACTAGCTCTAGGTGTTGGGACAGGCACAGGTCACTCTATTTTCCCATCAGGAAGAAGAATTAACCACAGGCTCAGCCTGCCGCCCGGAAGCAGAATAGGGCCTGAGGCGATCCTGCGCTTTTGCGGCCAGCTCCCAAAAAAGCGAGTTGAAAAATGGAGCTCAGGGGCACTGCAATTCACAAACCTGCAGAGTTATAAATGATAACTCTCGTCCACAAATATATTGAGGGAAGGCAACGAAGAGGATCTGAAAGCAAGGCAGAATTGCAGGAAACAGATTTCAGGAGGTCGATTCGAATCGCCTTTAAAGCACATGAAAAGCGGCAAAACGTCGACAATGATGCCCTTGGCCAAAAAGGGCGTATGCGTTTTTTCCTGAATATATTCAGGAAAAAACGCATACGCCCTTTTTGGCCAACCAAGCAACCTGGAAAGGCAAATCAGCGCTACAAAGAAGTCTCGCTTCCCGTCGGTCAAAAGGGCCATGCGGAAAAAAGTGTCAAAACCAGAAATGCAGAACAGGCCATGGAGAAATGGGAGCCTTGCTACGCTGATGGGCGGGATGTAAATTGCCAACAGCCACTCTGGAGAAGTGTACGGTGTGTCCTGAAACATCGAAAAAACACAGCTTAGAGCGCATAGGGCACTTCCACTCATGGGCGTATAAATTGGGAAAACTAAAAATCAGCAAGACACAGGCACCCCAAAGTTTGGGGCTGCTCTGTTGACAAGAACCTCCACTTCGTGACACCTTAAATATCCCAGGAAAGAGAAAAATGGATAAAGAAGTGGTGGTCCTTATGTACAATGGAATATCACTCAGCCATGAAATCAATGTCATAAGGCTAGTAGCAGCATGATGAGTGGCTTTAGCTACGACGATTCTAAGTGAAAGAAGTCATACAGAAAAAGACACTTATCATAAGCTATCACTTATAGAGGGAATGTAAAAACCGCTACACTTGAACTGAATTACCAAACAGAACAGAGTCACACGTTTAGAAAACACATTATGGCTGCTTAACGGGAAAGGTGGGGTGGGGTGATGAATAAAACAAGGGTTTCAAATGAGCTCAGATAGCGTTCCATAAACCCAATATGTAATAGAAAGACCTACTCCTTGCTCAGTGAACTGGACTCAACACCCCCTATTCACCGCACAAGAATATATCTGACTAGTAAGAATCTTAAAACCTATGTATTGATATCTCTCTGGAAGTGAGTCAAGTGGCTGTAAAGCGGCAGAAACACAGCCGTGAAAAGCAGCTAAACCCCATTATAAAAATAAATTACTTTTAAAAACCCGTGAAACAAAGACAGTGAAAGAGAGAGAAATTCTTACAAAATTCGTTCAGGGGCTGTGATGCAACCTGGATTGACCATATCTAGACCCACAGCTGGAGGAGACATAAGGGTGGACACTCTCGGGGCTGAGAGGTATGGTGAGGTTGGGGGAGCAAACGCAGAGCCTTTAAAGTAATACTGCCTGTTACCCATCCCATGGGTCCCAAATCTCCAGGTTCAAGGGCATCTTCCTACCTCGAAAACATGCATGAGAAACCCAGAAGGTGGTACACCGTGTGATCGGGAAAGGTTTCTAAAACGCACCTCATTTCTCATCTCCTTGTGCTCGGGTTCGCCATTCCAGCCGCTTTACTAGCAATCTCCCTCCTTGGAGAATCAGCACCTTTAACCTCCCGTTCCGTACAGCTTGCAATTTGTCCTGAGGATGAACGGGAAGAGGGGGAGCCAATGAGAGACTAGCTCTAGGTGTTGGGACAGGCACAGGTCACTCTATTTTCCCATCAGGAAGAAGAATTAACCACAGGCTCAGCCTGCCGCCCGGAAGCAGAATAGGGCCTGAGGCGATCCTGCGCTTTTGCGGCCAGCTCCCAAAAAAGCGAGTTGAAAAATGGAGCTCAGGGGCACTGCAATTCACAAACCTGCAGAGTTATAAATGATAACTCTCGTCCACAAATATATTGAGGGAAGGCAACGAAGAGGATCTGAAAGCAAGGCAGAATTGCAGGAAACAGATTTCAGGAGGTCGATTCGAATCGCCTTTAAAGCACATGAAAAGCGGCAAAACGTCGACAATGATGCCCTTGGCCAAAAAGGGCGTATGCGTTTTTTCCTGAATATATTCAGGAAAAAACGCATACGCCCTTTTTGGCCAACCAAGCAACCTGGAAAGGCAAATCAGCGCTACAAAGAAGTCTCCCTTCCCGTCGGTCAAAAGGGCCATGCGGAAAAAAGTGTCAAAACCAGAAATGCAGAACAGGCCATGGAGAAATGGGAGCCTTGCTACGCTGATGGGCGGGATGTAAATTGCCAACAGCCACTCTGGAGAAGTGTACGGTGTGTCCTGAAACATCGAAAAAACACAGCTTAGAGCGCATAGGGCACTTCCACTCATGGGCGTATAAATTGGGAAAACTAAAAATCAGCAAGACACAGGCACCCCAAAGTTTGGGGCTGCTCTGTTGACAAGAACCTCCACTTCGTGACACCTTAAATATCCCAGGAAAGAGAAAAATGGATAAAGAAGTGGTGGTCCTTATGTACAATGGAATATCACTCAGCCATGAAATCAATGTCATAAGGCTAGTAGCAGCATGATGAGTGGTTTTAGCTACGACGATTCTAAGTGAAAGAAGTCATACAGAAAAAGACACTTATCATAAGCTATCACTTATAGAGGGAATGTAAAAACCGCTACACTTGAACTGAATTACCAAACAGAACAGAGTCACACGTTTAGAAAACACATTATGGCTGCTTAACGGGAAAGGTGGGGTGGGGTGATGCATAAAACAAGGGTTTCAAATGAGCTCAGATAGCGTTCCATAAACCCAATATGTAATAGAAAGACCTACTCCTTGCTCAGTGAACTGGACTCAACACCCCCTATTCACCGCACAAGAATATATCTGACTAGTAAGAATCTTAAAACCTATGTATTGATATCTCTCTGGAAGTGAGTCAAGTGGGTGTAAAGCGGCAGAAACACAGCCGTGAAAAGCAGCTAAACCCCATTATAAAAATAAATTACTTTTAAAAACCCGTGAAACAAAGACAGTGAAAGAGAGAGAAATTCTTACAAAATTCGTTCAGGGGCTGTGATGCAACCTGGATTGACCATATCTAGACCCACAGCTGGAGGAGACATAAGGGTGGACACTCTCGGGGCTGAGAGGTATGGTGAGGTTGGGGGAGCAAACGCAGAGCCTTTAAAGTAATACTGCCTGTTACCCATCCCATGGGTCCCAAATCTCCAGGTTCAAGGGCATCTTCCTACCTCGAAAACATGCATGAGAAACCCAGAAGGTGGTACACCGTGTGATCGGGAAAGGTTTCTAAAACGCACCTCATTTCTCATCTCCTTGTGCTCGGGTTCGCCATTCCAGCCGCTTTACTAGCAATCTCCCTCCTTGGAGAATCAGCACCTTTAACCTCCCGTTCCGTACAGCTTGCAATTTGTCCTGAGGATGAACGGGAAGAGGGGGAGCCAATGAGAGACTAGCTCTAGGTGTTGGGACAGGCACAGGTCACTCTATTTTCCCATCAGGAAGAAGAATTAACCACAGGCTCAGCCTGCCGCCCGGAAGCAGAATAGGGCCTGAGGCGATCCTGCGCTTTTGCGGCCAGCTCCCAAAAAAGCGAGTTGAAAAATGGAGCTCAGGGGCACTGCAATTCACAAACCTGCAGAGTTATAAATGATAACTCTCGTCCACAAATATATTGAGGGAAGGCAACGAAGAGGATCTGAAAGCAAGGCAGAATTGCAGGAAACAGATTTCAGGAGGTCGATTCGAATCGCCTTTAAAGCACATGAAAAGCGGCAAAACGTCGACAATGATGCCCTTGGCCAAAAAGGGCGTATGCGTTTTTTCCTGAATATATTCAGGAAAAAACGCATACGCCCTTTTTGGCCAACCAAGCAACCTGGAAAGGCAAATCAGCGCTACAAAGAAGTCTCGCTTCCCGTCGGTCAAAAGGGCCATGCGGAAAAAAGTGTCAAAACCAGAAATGCAGAACAGGCCATGGAGAAATGGGAGCCTTGCTACGCTGATGGGCGGGATGTAAATTGCCAACAGCCACTCTGGAGAAGTGTACGGTGTGTCCTGAAACATCGAAAAAACACAGCTTAGAGCGCATAGGGCACTTCCACTCATGGGCGTATAAATTGGGAAAACTAAAAATCAGCAAGACACAGGCACCCCAAAGATGGGGCTGCTCTGTTGACAAGAACCTCCACTTCGTGACACCTTAAATATCCCAGGAAAGAGAAAAATGGATAAAGAAGTGGTGGTCCTTATGTACAATGGAATATCACTCAGCCATGAAATCAATGTCATAAGGCTAGTAGCAGCATGATGAGTGGCTTTAGCTACGACGATTCTAAGTGAAAGAAGTCATACAGAAAAAGACACTTATCATAAGCTATCACTTATAGAGGGAATGTAAAAACCGCTACACTTGAACTGAATTACCAAACAGAACAGAGTCACACGTTTAGAAAACACATTATGGCTGCTTAACGGGAAAGGTGGGGTGGGGTGATGCATAAAACAAGGGTTTCAAATGAGCTCAGATAGCGTTCCATAAACCCAATATGTAATAGAAAGACCTACTCCTTGCTCAGTGAACTGGACTCAACACCCCCTATTCACCGCACAAGAATATATCTGACTAGTAAGAATCTTAAAACCTATGTATTGATATCTCTCTGGAAGTGAGTCAAGTGGGTGTAAAGCGGCAGAAACACAGCCGTGAAAAGCAGCTAAACCCCATTATAAAAATAAATTACTTTTAAAAACCCGTGAAACAAAGACAGTGAAAGAGAGAAAAATTCTTACAAAATTCGTTCAGGGGCTGTGATGCAACCTGGATTGACCATATCTAGACCCACAGCTGGAGGAGACATAAGGGTGGACACTCTCGGGGCTGAGAGGTATGGTGAGGTTGGGGGAGCAAACGCAGAGCCTTTAAAGTAATACTGCCTGTTACCCATCCCATGGGTCCCAAATCTCCAGGTTCAAGGGCATCTTCCTACCTCGAAAACATGCATGAGAAACCCAGAAGGTGGTACACCGTGTGATCGGGAAAGGTTTCTAAAACGCACCTCATTTCTCATCTCCTTGTGCTCGGGTTCGCCATTCCAGCCGCTTTACTAGCAATCTCCCTCCTTGGAGAATCAGCACCTTTAACCTCCCGTTCTGTACAGCTTGCAATTTGTCCTGAGGATGAACGGGAAGAGGGGGAGCCAATGAGAGACTAGCTCTAGGTGTTGGGACAGGCACAGGTCACTCTATTTTCCCATCAGGAAGAAGAATTAACCACAGGCTCAGCCTGCCGCCCGGAAGCAGAATAGGGCCTGAGGCGATCCTGCGCTTTTGCGGCCAGCTCCCAAAAAAGCGAGTTGAAAAATGGAGCTCAGGGGCACTGCAATTCACAAACCTGCAGAGTTATAAATGATAACTCTCGTCCACAAATATATTGAGGGAAGGCAACGAAGAGGATCTGAAAGCAAGGCAGAATTGCAGGAAACAGATTTCAGGAGGTCGATTCGAATCGCCTTTAAAGCACATGAAAAGCGGCAAAACGTCGACAATGATGCCCTTGGCCAAAAAGGGCGTATGCGTTTTTTCCTGAATATATTCAGGAAAAAACGCATACGCCCTTTTTGGCCAACCAAGCAACCTGGAAAGGCAAATCAGCGCTACAAAGAAGTCTCGCTTCCCGTCGGTCAAAAGGGCCATGCGGAAAAAAGTGTCAAAACCAGAAATGCAGAACAGGCCATGGAGAAATGGGAGCCTTGCTACGCTGATGGGCGGGATGTAAATTGCCAACAGCCACTCTGGAGAAGTGTACGGTGTGTCCTGAAACATCGAAAAAACACAGCTTAGAGCGCATAGGGCACTTCCACTCATGGGCGTATAAATTGGGAAAACTAAAAATCAGCAAGACACAGGCACCTCAAAGTTTGGGGCTGCTCTGTTGACAAGAACCTCCACTTCGTGACACCTTAAATATCCCAGGAAAGAGAAAAATGGATAAAGAAGTGGTGGTCCTTATGTACAATGGAATATCACTCAGCCATGAAATCAATGTCATAAGGCTAGTAGCAGCATGATGAGTGGCTTTAGCTACGACGATTCTAAGTGAAAGAAGTCATACAGAAAAAGACACTTATCATAAGCTATCACTTATAGAGGGAATGTAAAAACCGCTACACTTGAACTGAATTACCAAACAGAACAGAGTCACACGTTTAGAAAACACATTATGGCTGCTTAACGGGAAAGGTGGGGTGGGGTGATGAATAAAACAAGGGTTTCAAATGAGCTCAGATAGCGTTCCATAAACCCAATATGTAATAGAAAGACCTACTCCTTGCTCAGTGAACTGGACTCAACACCCCCTATTCACCGCACAAGAATATATCTGACTAGTAAGAATCTTAAAACCTATGTATTGATATCTCTCTGGAAGTGAGTCAAGTGGCTGTAAAGCGGCAGAAACACAGCCGTGAAAAGCAGCTAAACCCCATTATAAAAATAAATTACTTTTAAAAACCCGTGAAACAAAGACAGTGAAAGAGAGAGAAATTCTTACAAAATTCGTTCAGGGGCTGTGATGCAACCTGGATTGACCATATCTAGACCCACAGCTGGAGGAGACATAAGGGTGGACACTCTCGGGGCTGAGAGGTATGGTGAGGTTGGGGGAGCAAACGCAGAGCCTTTAAAGTAATACTGCCTGTTACCCATCCCATGGGTCCCAAATCTCCAGGTTCAAGGGCATCTTCCTACCTCGAAAACATGCATGAGAAACCCAGAAGGTGGTACACCGTGTGATCGGGAAAGGTTTCTAAAACGCACCTCATTTCTCATCTCCTTGTGCTCGGGTTCGCCATTCCAGCCGCTTTACTAGCAATCTCCCTCCTTGGAGAATCAGCACCTTTAACCTCCCGTTCCGTACAGCTTGCAATTTGTCCTGAGGATGAACGGGAAGAGGGGGAGCCAATGAGAGACTAGCTCTAGGTGTTGGGACAGGCACAGGTCACTCTATTTTCCCATCAGGAAGAAGAATTAACCACAGGCTCAGCCTGCCGCCCGGAAGCAGAATAGGGCCTGAGGCGATCCTGCGCTTTTGCGGCCAGCTCCCAAAAAAGCGAGTTGAAAAATGGAGTTCAGGGGCACTGCAATTCACAAACCTGCAGAGTTATAAATGATAACTCTCGTCCACAAATATATTGAGGGAAGGCAACGAAGAGGATCTGAAAGCAAGGCAGAATTGCAGGAAACAGATTTCAGGAGGTCGATTCGAATCGCCTTTAAAGCACATGAAAAGCGGCAAAACGTCGACAATGATGCCCTTGGCCAAAAAGGGCGTATGCGTTTTTTCCTGAATATATTCAGGAAAAAACGCATACGCCCTTTTTGGCCAACCAAGCAACCTGGAAAGGCAAATCAGCGCTACAAAGAAGTCTCGCTTCCCGTCGGTCAAAAGGGCCATGCGGAAAAAAGTGTCAAAACCAGAAATGCAGAACAGGCCATGGAGAAATGGGAGCCTTGCTACGCTGATGGGCGGGATGTAAATTGCCAACAGCCACTCTGGAGAAGTGTACGGTGTGTCCTGAAACATCGAAAAAACACAGCTTAGAGCGCATAGGGCACTTCCACTCATGGGCGTATAAATTGGGAAAACTAAAAATCAGCAAGACACAGGCACCTCAAAGTTTGGGGCTGCTCTGTTGACAAGAACCTCCACTTCGTGACACCTTAAATATCCCAGGAAAGAGAAAAATGGATAAAGAAGTGGTGGTCCTTATGTACAATGGAATATCACTCAGCCATGAAATCAATGTCATAAGGCTAGTAGCAGCATGATGAGTGGCTTTAGCTACGACGATTCTAAGTGAAAGAAGTCATACAGAAAAAGACACTTATCATAAGCTATCACTTATAGAGGGAATGTAAAAACCGCTACACTTGAACTGAATTACCAAACAGAACAGAGTCACACGTTTAGAAAACACATTATGGCTGCTTAACGGGAAAGGTGGGGTGGGGTGATGAATAAAACAAGGGTTTCAAATGAGCTCAGATAGCGTTCCATAAACCCAATATGTAATAGAAAGACCTACTCCTTGCTCAGTGAACTGGACTCAACACCCCCTATTCACCGCACAAGAATATATCTGACTAGTAAGAATCTTAAAACCTATGTATTGATATCTCTCTGGAAGTGAGTCAAGTGGCTGTAAAGCGGCAGAAACACAGCCGTGAAAAGCAGCTAAACCCCATTATAAAAATAAATTACTTTTAAAAACCCGTGAAACAAAGACAGTGAAAGAGAGAGAAATTCTTACAAAATTCGTTCAGGGGCTGTGATGCAACCTGGATTGACCATATCTAGACCCACAGCTGGAGGAGACATAAGGGTGGACACTCTCGGGGCTGAGAGGTATGGTGAGGTTGGGGGAGCAAACGCAGAGCCTTTAAAGTAATACTGCCTGTTACCCATCCCATGGGTCCCAAATCTCCAGGTTCAAGGGCATCTTCCTACCTCGAAAACATGCATGAGAAACCCAGAAGGTGGTACACCGTGTGATCGGGAAAGGTTTCTAAAACGCACCTCATTTCTCATCTCCTTGTGCTCGGGTTCGCCATTCCAGCCGCTTTACTAGCAATCTCCCTCCTTGGAGAATCAGCACCTTTAACCTCCCGTTCCGTACAGCTTGCAATTTGTCCTGAGGATGAACGGGAAGAGGGGGAGCCAATGAGAGACTAGCTCTAGGTGTTGGGACAGGCACAGGTCACTCTATTTTCCCATCAGGAAGAAGAATTAACCACAGGCTCAGCCTGCCGCCCGGAAGCAGAATAGGGCCTGAGGCGATCCTGCGCTTTTGCGGCCAGCTCCCAAAAAAGCGAGTTGAAAAATGGAGTTCAGGGGCACTGCAATTCACAAACCTGCAGAGTTATAAATGATAACTCTCGTCCACAAATATATTGAGGGAAGGCAACGAAGAGGATCTGAAAGCAAGGCAGAATTGCAGGAAACAGATTTCAGGAGGTCGATTCGAATCGCCTTTAAAGCACATGAAAAGCGGCAAAACGTCGACAATGATGCCCTTGGCCAAAAAGGGCGTATGCGTTTTTTCCTGAATATATTCAGGAAAAAACGCATACGCCCTTTTTGGCCAACCAAGCAACCTGGAAAGGCAAATCAGCGCTACAAAGAAGTCTCGCTTCCCGTCGGTCAAAAGGGCCATGCGGGAAAAAGTGTCAAAACCAGAAATGCAGAACAGGCCATGGAGAAATGGGAGCCTTGCTACGCTGATGGGCGGGATGTAAATTGCCAACAGCCACTCTGGAGAAGTGTACGGTGTGTCCTGAAACATCGAAAAAACACAGCTTAGAGCGCATAGGGCACTTCCACTCATGGGCGTATAAATTGGGAAAACTAAAAATCAGCAAGACACAGGCACCTCAAAGTTTGGGGCTGCTCTGTTGACAATAACCTCCACTTCGTGACACCTTAAATATCCCAGGAAAGAGAAAAATGGATAAAGAAGTGGTGGTCCTTATGTACAATGGAATATCACTCAGCCATGAAATCAATGTCATAAGGCTAGTAGCAGCATGATGAGTGGCTTTAGCTACGACGATTCTAAGTGAAAGAAGTCATACAGAAAAAGACACTTATCATAAGCTATCACTTATAGAGGGAATGTAAAAACCGCTACACTTGAACTGAATTACCAAACAGAACAGAGTCACACGTTTAGAAAACACATTATGGCTGCTTAACGGGAAAGGTGGGGTGGGGTGATGAATAAAACAAGGGTTTCAAATGAGCTCAGATAGCGTTCCATAAACCCAATATGTAATAGAAAGACCTACTCCTTGCTCAGTGAACTGGACTCAACACCCCCTATTCACCGCACAAGAATATATCTGACTAGTAAGAATCTTAAAACCTATGTATTGATATCTCTCTGGAAGTGAGTCAAGTGGCTGTAAAGCGGCAGAAACACAGCCGTGAAAAGCAGCTAAACCCCATTATAAAAATAAATTACTTTTAAAAACCCGTGAAACAAAGACAGTGAAAGAGAGAGAAATTCTTACAAAATTCGTTCAGGGGCTGTGATGCAACCTGGATTGACCATATCTAGACCCACAGCTGGAGGAGACATAAGGGTGGACACTCTCGGGGCTGAGAGGTATGGTGAGGTTGGGGGAGCAAACGCAGAGCCTTTAAAGTAATACTGCCTGTTACCCATCCCATGGGTCCCAAATCTCCAGGTTCAAGGGCATCTTCCTACCTCGAAAACATGCATGAGAAACCCAGAAGGTGGTACACCGTGTGATCGGGAAAGGTTTCTAAAACGCACCTCATTTCTCATCTCCTTGTGCTCGGGTTCGCCATTCCAGCCGCTTTACTAGCAATCTCCCTCCTTGGAGAATCAGCACCTTTAACCTCCCGTTCCGTACAGCTTGCAATTTGTCCTGAGGATGAACGGGAAGAGGGGGAGCCAATGAGAGACTAGCTCTAGGTGTTGGGACAGGCACAGGTCACTCTATTTTCCCATCAGGAAGAAGAATTAACCACAGGCTCAGCCTGCCGCCCGGAACCAGAATAGGGCCTGAGGCAATCCTGCGCTTTTGCGGCCAGCTCCCAAAAAAGCGAGTTGAAAAATGGAGCTCAGGGGCACTGCAATTCACAAACCTGCAGAGTTATAAATGATAACTCTCGTCCACAAATATATTGAGGGAAGGCAACGAAGAGGATCTGAAAGCAAGGCAGAATTGCAGGAAACAGATTTCAGGAGGTCGATTCGAATCGCCTTTAAAGCACATGAAAAGCGGCAAAACGTTGACAATGATGCCCTTGGCCAAAAAGGGCGTATGCGTTTTTTCCTGAATATATTCAGGAAAAAACACATACGCCCTTTTTGGCCAACCAAGCAACCTGGAAAGGCAAATCAGCGCTACAAAGAAGTCTCGCTTCCCATCGGTCAAAAGGGCCATGCGGAAAAAAGTGTCAAAACCAGAAATGTAGGACAGGCCATGGAGAAATGGGAGCCTTGCTACGCTGATGGGCGGGATGTAAATTGCCAACAGCCACTCTGGAGAAGTGTACGGTGTGTCCTGAAACATCGAAAAAACACAGCTTAGAGCGCATAGGGCACTTCCACTCATGGGCGTATAAATTGGGAAAACTAAAAATCAGCAAGACACAGGCACCCCAAAGTTTGGGGCTGCTCTGTTGACAAGAACCTCCACTTCGTGACACCTTAAATATCCCAGGAAAGAGAAAAATGGATAAAGAAGTGGTGGTCCTTATGTACAATGGAATATCACTCAGCCATGAAATCAATGTCATAAGGCTAGTAGCAGCATGATGAGTGGCTTTAGCTACGACGATTCTAAGTGAAATAAGTCATACAGAAAAACACACTTATTATAAGCTATCACTTATAGAGGGAATGTAAAAAACCGCTACACTTGAACTGAATTACAAAACAGAACAGAGTCACACGTTTAGAAAACACATTATGGCTGCTTAACGGGAAAGGTGGGGTGGGGTGATGCATAAAACAAGGGTTTCAAATGAGCTCAGATACCGTTCCATAAACCCAATATGTAATAGAAAGACCTACTCCTTGCTCAGTGAACTGGACTCAACACCCCCTATTCACCGCACAAGAATATATCTGACTAGTAAGAATCTTAAAACCTATGTATTGATATCTCTCTGGAAGTGAGTCAAGTGGGTGTAAAGCGGCAGAAACACAGCCGTGAAAAGCAGCTAAACCCCATTATAAAAATAAATTACTTTTAAAAACCCGTGAAACAAAGACAGTGAAAGAGAGAGAAATTCTTACAAAATTCGTTCAGGGGCTGTGATGCAACCTGGATTGACCATATCTAGACCCACAGCTGGAGGAGACATAAGGGTGGACACTCTCGGGGCTGAGAGGTTTGGTGAGGTTGGGGGAGCAAACGCAGAGCCTTTAAAGTAATACTGCCTGTTACCCATCCCATGGGTCCCAAATCTCCAGGTTCAAGGGCATCTTCCTACCTCGAAAACATGCATGAGAAACCCAGAAGGTGGTACACCGTGTGATCGGGAAAGGTTTCTAAAACGCACCTCATTTCTCATCTCCTTGTGCTCGGGTTCGCCATTCCAGCCGCTTTACTAGCAATCTCCCTCCTTGGAGAATCAGCACCTTTAACCTCCCGTTCCGTACAGCTTGCAATTTGTCCTGAGGATGAACGGGAAGAGGGGGAGCCAATGAGAGACTAGCTCTAGGTGTTGGGACAGGCACAGGTCACTCTATTTTCCCATCAGGAAGAAGAATTAACCACAGGCTCAGCCTGCCGCCCGGAAGCAGAATAGGGCCTGAGGCGATCCTGCGCTTTTGCGGCCAGCTCCCAAAAAAGCGAGTTGAAAAATGGAGTTCAGGGGCACTGCAATTCACAAACCTGCAGAGTTATAAATGATAACTCTCGTCCACAAATATATTGAGGGAAGGCAACGAAGAGGATCTGAAAGCAAGGCAGAATTGCAGGAAACAGATTTCAGGAGGTCGATTCGAATCGCCTTTAAAGCACATGAAAAGCGGCAAAACGTCGACAATGATGCCCTTGGCCAAAAAGGGCGTATGCGTTTTTTCCTGAATATATTCAGGAAAAAACGCATACGCCCTTTTTGGCCAACCAAGCAACCTGGAAAGGCAAATCAGCGCTACAAAGAAGTCTCGCTTCCCGTCGGTCAAAAGGGCCATGCGGGAAAAAGTGTCAAAACCAGAAATGCAGAACAGGCCATGGAGAAATGGGAGCCTTGCTACGCTGATGGGCGGGATGTAAATTGCCAACAGCCACTCTGGAGAAGTGTACGGTGTGTCCTGAAACATCGAAAAAACACAGCTTAGAGCGCATAGGGCACTTCCACTCATGGGCGTATAAATTGGGAAAACTAAAAATCAGCAAGACACAGGCACCTCAAAGTTTGGGGCTGCTCTGTTGACAATAACCTCCACTTCGTGACACCTTAAATATCCCAGGAAAGAGAAAAATGGATAAAGAAGTGGTGGTCCTTATGTACAATGGAATATCACTCAGCCATGAAATCAATGTCATAAGGCTAGTAGCAGCATGATGAGTGGCTTTAGCTACGACGATTCTAAGTGAAAGAAGTCATACAGAAAAAGACACTTATCATAAGCTATCACTTATAGAGGGAATGTAAAAACCGCTACACTTGAACTGAATTACCAAACAGAACAGAGTCACACGTTTAGAAAACACATTATGGCTGCTTAACGGGAAAGGTGGGGTGGGGTGATGAATAAAACAAGGGTTTCAAATGAGCTCAGATAGCGTTCCATAAACCCAATATGTAATAGAAAGACCTACTCCTTGCTCAGTGAACTGGACTCAACACCCCCTATTCACCGCACAAGAATATATCTGACTAGTAAGAATCTTAAAACCTATGTATTGATATCTCTCTGGAAGTGAGTCAAGTGGCTGTAAAGCGGCAGAAACACAGCCGTGAAAAGCAGCTAAACCCCATTATAAAAATAAATTACTTTTAAAAACCCGTGAAACAAAGACAGTGAAAGAGAGAGAAATTCTTACAAAATTCGTTCAGGGGCTGTGATGCAACCTGGATTGACCATATCTAGACCCACAGCTGGAGGAGACATAAGGGTGGACACTCTCGGGGCTGAGAGGTATGGTGAGGTTGGGGGAGCAAACGCAGAGCCTTTAAAGTAATACTGCCTGTTACCCATCCCATGGGTCCCAAATCTCCAGGTTCAAGGGCATCTTCCTACCTCGAAAACATGCATGAGAAACCCAGAAGGTGGTACACCGTGTGATCGGGAAAGGTTTCTAAAACGCACCTCATTTCTCATCTCCTTGTGCTCGGGTTCGCCATTCCAGCCGCTTTACTAGCAATCTCCCTCCTTGGAGAATCAGCACCTTTAACCTCCCGTTCCGTACAGCTTGCAATTTGTCCTGAGGATGAACGGGAAGAGGGGGAGCCAATGAGAGACTAGCTCTAGGTGTTGGGACAGGCACAGGTCACTCTATTTTCCCATCAGGAAGAAGAATTAACCACAGGCTCAGCCTGCCGCCCGGAACCAGAATAGGGCCTGAGGCAATCCTGCGCTTTTGCGGCCAGCTCCCAAAAAAGCGAGTTGAAAAATGGAGCTCAGGGGCACTGCAATTCACAAACCTGCAGAGTTATAAATGATAACTCTCGTCCACAAATATATTGAGGGAAGGCAACGAAGAGGATCTGAAAGCAAGGCAGAATTGCAGGAAACAGATTTCAGGAGGTCGATTCGAATCGCCTTTAAAGCACATGAAAAGCGGCAAAACGTTGACAATGATGCCCTTGGCCAAAAAGGGCGTATGCGTTTTTTCCTGAATATATTCAGGAAAAAACACATACGCCCTTTTTGGCCAACCAAGCAACCTGGAAAGGCAAATCAGCGCTACAAAGAAGTCTCGCTTCCCATCGGTCAAAAGGGCCATGCGGAAAAAAGTGTCAAAACCAGAAATGTAGGACAGGCCATGGAGAAATGGGAGCCTTGCTACGCTGATGGGCGGGATGTAAATTGCCAACAGCCACTCTGGAGAAGTGTACGGTGTGTCCTGAAACATCGAAAAAACACAGCTTAGAGCGCATAGGGCACTTCCACTCATGGGCGTATAAATTGGGAAAACTAAAAATCAGCAAGACACAGGCACCCCAAAGTTTGGGGCTGCTCTGTTGACAAGAACCTCCACTTCGTGACACCTTAAATATCCCAGGAAAGAGAAAAATGGATAAAGAAGTGGTGGTCCTTATGTACAATGGAATATCACTCAGCCATGAAATCAATGTCATAAGGCTAGTAGCAGCATGATGAGTGGCTTTAGCTACGACGATTCTAAGTGAAATAAGTCATACAGAAAAACACACTTATTATAAGCTATCACTTATAGAGGGAATGTAAAAAACCGCTACACTTGAACTGAATTACAAAACAGAACAGAGTCACACGTTTAGAAAACACATTATGGCTGCTTAACGGGAAAGGTGGGGTGGGGTGATGCATAAAACAAGGGTTTCAAATGAGCTCAGATACCGTTCCATAAACCCAATATGTAATAGAAAGACCTACTCCTTGCTCAGTGAACTGGACTCAACACCCCCTATTCACCGCACAAGAATATATCTGACTAGTAAGAATCTTAAAACCTATGTATTGATATCTCTCTGGAAGTGAGTCAAGTGGGTGTAAAGCGGCAGAAACACAGCCGTGAAAAGCAGCTAAACCCCATTATAAAAATAAATTACTTTTAAAAACCCGTGAAACAAAGACAGTGAAAGAGAGAGAAATTCTTACAAAATTCGTTCAGGGGCTGTGATGCAACCTGGATTGACCATATCTAGACCCACAGCTGGAGGAGACATAAGGGTGGACACTCTCGGGGCTGAGAGGTTTGGTGAGGTTGGGGGAGCAAACGCAGAGCCTTTAAAGTAATACTGCCTGTTACCCATCCCATGGGTCCCAAATCTCCAGGTTCAAGGGCATCTTCCTACCTCGAAAACATGCATGAGAAACCCAGAAGGTGGTACACTGTGTGATCGGGAAAGGTTTCTAAAACGCACCTCATTTCTCATCTCCTTGTGCTCGGGTTCGCCATTCCAGCCGCTTTACTAGCAATCTCCCTCCTTGGAGAATCAGCACCTTTAACCTCCCGTTCCGTACAGCTTGCAATATGTCCTGAGGATGAACGGGAAGAGGGGGAGCCAATGAGAGACTAGCTCTAGGTGTTGGGACAGGCACAGGTCACTCTATTTTCCCATCAGGAAGAAGAATTAACCACAGGCTCAGCCTGCCGCCCGGAACCAGAATAGGGCCTGAGGCAATCCTGCGCTTTTGTGGCCAGCTCCCAAAAAAGCGAGTTGAAAAATGGAGCTCAGGGGCACTGCAATTCACAAACCTGCAGAGTTATAAATGATAACTCTCGTCCACAAATATATTGAGGGAAGGCAACGAAGAGGATCTGAAAGCAAGGCAGAATTGCAGGAAACAGATTTCAGGAGGTCGATTCGAATCGCCTGTAAAGCACATGAAAAGCGGCAAAACGTCGACAATGATGCCCTTGGCCAAAAAGGGCGTATGCGTTTTTTCCTGAATATATTCAGGAAAAAACGCATACGCCCTTTTTGGCCAACCAAGCAACCTGGAAAGGTAAATCAGCGCTACAAAGAAGTCTCGCTTCCCATCGGTCAAAAGGGCCATGCGGAAAAAAGTGTCAAAACCAGAAATGCAGAACAGGCCATGGAGAAATGGGAGCCTTGCTACGCTGATGGGCGGGATGTAAATTGCCAACAGCCACTCTGGAGAAGTGTACGGTGTGTCCTGAAACATCGAAAAAACACAGCTTAGAGCGCATAGGGCACTTCCACTCATGGGCGTATAAATTGGGAAAACTAAAAATCAGCAAGACACAGGCACCGCAAAGTTTGGGGCTGCTCTGTTGACAAGAACCTCCACTTCGTGACACCTTAAATATCCCAGGAAAGAGAAAAATGGATAAAGAAGTGGTGGTCCTTATGTACAATGGAATATCACTCAGCCATGAAATCAATGTCATAAGGCTAGTAGCAGCATGATGAGTGGTTTTAGCTACGACGATTCTAAGTGAAATAAGTCACACAGAAAAAGACACTTATCATAAGCTATCACTTATAGAGGGAATGTAAAAACTGCTACACTTGAACTGAATTACCAAACAGAACAGAGTGACACGTTTAGAAAACACACTATGGCTGCTTAACGGGAAAGGTGGGGTGGGGTGATGCGTAAAACAAGGGTTTCAAATGAGCTCAGATAGCGTTCCATAAACCCAATATGTAATAGAAAGACCTACTCCTTGCTCAGTGAACTGGACTCAACACCCCCTATTCACCGCACAAGAATATATCTGACTAGTAAGAATCTTAAAACCTATGTATTGATATCTCTCTGGAAGTGAGTCAAGTGGGTGTAAAGCGGCAGAAACACAGCCGTGAAAAGCAGCTAAACCCCATTATAAAAATAAATTACTTTTAAAAACCCGTGAAACAAAGACAGTGAAAGAGAGAGAAATTCTTACAAAATTCGTTCAGGGGCTGTGATGCAACCTGGATTGACCATATCTAGACCCACAGCTGGAGGAGACATAAGGGTGGACACTCTCGGGGCTGAGAGGTTTGGTGAGGTTGGGGGAGCAAACGCAGAGCCTTTAAAGTAATACTGCCTGTTACCCATCCCATGGGTCCCAAATCTCCAGGTTCAAGGGCATCTTCCTATCTGGAAAACATGCATGAGAAACCCAGAAGGTGGTACACTGTGTGATCGGGAAAGGTTTCTAAAACGCACCTCATTTCTCATCTCCTTGTGCTCGGGTTCGCCATTCCAGCCGCTTTACTAGCAATCTCCCTCCTTGGAGAATCAGCACCTTTAACCTCCCATTCCGTACAGCTTGCAATATGTCCTGAGGATGAACGGGAAGAGGGGGAGCCAATGAGAGACTAGCTCTAGGTGTTGGGACAGGCACAGGTCACTCTATTTTCCCATCAGGAAGAAGAATTAACCACAGGCTCAGCCTGCCGCCCGGAACCAGAATAGGGCCTGAGGCAATCCTGCGCTTTTGTGGCCAGCTCCCAAAAAAGCGAGTTGAAAAATGGAGCTCAGGGGCACTGCAATTCCCAAACCTGCAGAGTTATAAATGATAACTCTCGTCCACAAATATATTGAGGGAAGGCAACAAAGAGGATCTGAAAGCAAGGCAGAATTGCAGGAAACAGATTTCAGGAGGTCGATTCGAATCGCCTTTAAAGCACATGAAAAGCGGCAAAACGTCGACAATGATGCCCTTGGCCAAAAAGGGCGTATGCGTTTTTTCCTGAATATATTCAGGAAAAAACGCATACGCCCTTTTTGGCCAACCAAGCAACCTGGAAAGGCAAATCAGCGCTACAAAGAAGTCTCGCTTCCCATCGGTCAAAAGGGCCATGCGGAAAAAAGTGTCAAAACCAGAAATGCAGGACAGGCCATGGAGAAATGGGAGCCTTGCTACGCTGATGGGCGGGATGTAAATTGCCAACAGCCACTCTGGAGAAGTGTACGGTGTGTCCTGAAACATCGAAAAAACACAGCTTAGAGCGCATAGGGCACTTCCACTCATGGGCGTATAAATTGGGAAAACTAAAAATCAGCAAGACACAGGCACCCCAAAGTTTGGGGCTGCTCTGTTGACAAGAACCTCCACTTCGTGACACCTTAAATATCCCAGGAAAGAGAAAAATGGATAAAGAAGTGGTGGTCCTTATGTACAATGGAATATCACTCAGCCATGAAATCAATGTCATAAGGCTAGTAGCAGCATGATGAGTGGTTTTAGCTACGACGATTCTAAGTGAAATAAGTCACACAGAAAAAGACACTTATCATAAGCTATCACTTATAGAGGGAATGTAAAAACCGCTACACTTGAACTGAATTACCAAACAGAACAGAGTCACACGTTTAGAAAACACACTATGGCTGCTTAACGGGAAAGGTGGGGTGGGGTGATGCGTAAAACAAGGGTTTCAAATGAGCTCAGATAGCGTTCCATAAACCCAATATGTAATAGAAAGACCTACTCCTTGCTCAGTGAACTGGACTCAACACCCCCTATTCACCGCACAAGAATATATCTGACTAGTAAGAATCTTAAAACCTATGTATTGATATCTCTCTGGAAGTGAGTCAAGTGGGTGTAAAGCGGCAGAAACACAGCCGTGAAAAGCAGCTAAACCCCATTATAAAAATAAATTACTTTTAAAAACCCGTGAAACAAAGACAGTGAAAGAGAGAGAAATTCTTACAAAATTCGTTCAGGGGCTGTGATGCAACCTGGATTGACCATATCTAGACCCACAGCTGGAGGAGACATAAGGGTGGACACTCTCGGGGCTGAGAGGTTTGGTGAGGTTGGGGGAGCAAACGCAGAGCCTTTAAAGTAATACTGCCTGTTACCCATCCCATGGGTCCCAAATCTCCAGGTTCAAGGGCATCTTCCTACCTCGAAAACATGCATGAGAAACCCAGAAGGTGGTACACCGTGTGATCGGGAAAGGTTTCTAAAACGCACCTCATTTCTCATCTCCTTGTGCTCGGGTTCGCCATTCCAGCCGCTTTACTAGCAATCTCCCTCCTTGGAGAATCAGCACCTTTAACCTCCCGTTCCGTACAGCTTGCAATATGTCCTGAGGATGAACGGGAAGAGGGGGAGCCAATGAGAGACTAGCTCTAGGTGTTGGGACAGGCACAGGTCACTCTATTTTCCCATCAGGAAGAAGAATTAACCACAGGCTAAGCCTGCCGCCCGGAAGCAGAATAGGGCCTGAGGCGATCCTGCGCTTTTGCGGCCAGCTCCCAAAAAAGCGAGTTGAAAAATGGAGCTCAGGGGCACTGCAATTCACAAACCTGCAGAGTTATAAATGATAACTCTCGTCCACAAATATATTGAGGGAAGGCAACGAAGAGGATCTGAAAGCAAGGCAGAATTGCAGGAAACAGATTTCAGGAGGTCGATTCGAATCGCCTGTAAAGCACATGAAAAGCGGCAAAACGTCGACAATGATGCCCTTGGCCAAAAAGGGCGTATGCGTTTTTTCCTGAATATATTCAGGAAAAAACGCATACGCCCTTTTTGGCCAACCAAGCAACCTGGAAAGGTAAATCAGCGCTACAAAGAAGTCTCGCTTCCCATCGGTCAAAAGGGCCATGCGGAAAAAAGTGTCAAAACCAGAAATGCAGAACAGGCCATGGAGAAATGGGAGCCTTGCTACGCTGATGGGCGGGATGTAAATTGCCAACAGCCACTCTGGAGAAGTGTACGGTGTGTCCTGAAACATCGAAAAAACACAGCTTAGAGCGCATAGGGCACTTCCACTCATGGGCGTATAAATTGGGAAAACTAAAAATCAGCAAGACACAGGCACCCCAAAGTTTGGGGCTGCTCTGTTGACAAGAACCTCCACTTCGTGACACCTTAAATATCCCAGGAAAGAGAAAAATGGATAAAGAAGTGGTGGTCCTTATGTACAATGGAATATCACTCAGCCATGAAATCAATGTCATAAGGCTAGTAGCAGCATGATGAGTGGTTTTAGCTACGACGATTCTAAGTGAAATAAGTCACACAGAAAAAGACACTTATCATAAGCTATCACTTATAGAGGGAATGTAAAAACTGCTACACTTGAACTGAATTACCAAACAGAACAGAGTGACACGTTTAGAAAACACACTATGGCTGCTTAACGGGAAAGGTGGGGTGGGGTGATGCGTAAAACAAGGGTTTCAAATGAGCTCAGATACCGTTCCATAAACCCAATATGTAATAGAAAGACCTACTCCTTGCTCAGTGAACTGGACTCAACACCCCCTATTCACCGCACAAGAATATATCTGACTAGTAAGAATCTTAAAACCTATGTATTGATATCTCTCTGGAAGTGAGTCAAGTGGGTGTAAAGCGGCAGAAACACAGCCGTGAAAAGCAGCTAAACCCCATTATAAAAATAAATTACTTTTAAAAACCCGTGAAACAAAGACAGTGAAAGAGAGAGAAATTCTTACAAAATTCGTTCAGGGGCTGTGATGCAACCTGGATTGACCATATCTAGACCCACAGCTGGAGGAGACATAAGGGTGGACACTCTCGGGGCTGAGAGGTTTGGTGAGGTTGGGGGAGCAAACGCAGAGCCTTTAAAGTAATACTGCCTGTTACCCATCCCATGGGTCCCAAATCTCCAGGTTCAAGGGCATCTTCCTATCTGGAAAACATGCATGAGAAACCCAGAAGGTGGTACACTGTGTGATCGGGAAAGGTTTCTAAAACGCACCTCATTTCTCATCTCCTTGTGCTCGGGTTCGCCATTCCAGCCGCTTTACTAGCAATCTCCCTCCTTGGAGAATCAGCACCTTTAACCTCCCGTTCCGTACAGCTTGCAATATGTCCTGAGGATGAACGGGAAGAGGGGGAGCCAATGAGAGACTAGCTCTAGGTGTTGGGACAGGCACAGGTCACTCTATTTTCCCATCAGGAAGAAGAATTAACCACAGGCTCAGCCTGCCGCCCGGAACCAGAATAGGGCCTGAGGCAATCCTGCGCTTTTGTGGCCAGCTCCCAAAAAAGCGAGTTGAAAAATGGAGCTCAGGGGCACTGCAATTCACAAACCTGCAGAGTTATAAATGATAACTCTCGTCCACAAATATATTGAGGGAAGGCAACGAAGAGGATCTGAAAGCAAGGCAGAATTGCAGGAAACAGATTTCAGGAGGTCGATTCGAATCGCCTTTAAAGCACATGAAAAGCGGCAAAACGTCGACAATGATGCCCTTGGCCAAAAAGGGCGTATGCGTTTTTTCCTGAATATATTCAGGAAAAAACGCATACGCCCTTTTTGGCCAACCAAGCAACCTGGAAAGGCAAATCAGCGCTACAAAGAAGTCTCGCTTCCCATCGGTCAAAAGGGCCATGCGGAAAAAAGTGTCAAAACCAGAAATGCAGGACAGGCCATGGAGAAATGGGAGCCTTGCTACGCTGATGGGCGGGATGTAAATTGCCAACAGCCACTCTGGAGAAGTGTACGGTGTGTCCTGAAACATCGAAAAAACACAGCTTAGAGCGCATAGGGCACTTCCACTCATGGGCGTATAAATTGGGAAAACTAAAAATCAGCAAGACACAGGCACCCCAAAGTTTGGGGCTGCTCTGTTGACAAGAACCTCCACTTCGTGACACCTTAAATATCCCAGGAAAGAGAAAAATGGATAAAGAAGTGGTGGTCCTTATGTACAATGGAATATCACTCAGCCATGAAATCAATGTCATAAGGCTAGTAGCAGCATGATGAGTGGTTTTAGCTACGACGATTCTAAGTGAAATAAGTCACACAGAAAAAGACACTTATCATAAGCTATCACTTATAGAGGGAATGTAAAAACTGCTACACTTGAACTGAATTACCAAACAGAACAGAGTGACACGTTTAGAAAACACACTATGGCTGCTTAACGGGAAAGGTGGGGTGGGGTGATGCGTAAAACAAGGGTTTCAAATGAGCTCAGATAGCGTTCCATAAACCCAATATGTAATAGAAAGACCTACTCCTTGCTCAGTGAACTGGACTCAACACCCCCTATTCACCGCACAAGAATATATCTGACTAGTAAGAATCTTAAAACCTATGTATTGATATCTCTCTGGAAGTGAGTCAAGTGGCTGTAAAGCGGCAGAAACACAGCCGTGAAAAGCAGCTAAACCCCATTATAAAAATAAATTACTTTTAAAAACCCGTGAAACAAAGACAGTGAAAGAGAGAGAAATTCTTACAAAATTCGTTCAGGGGCTGTGATGCAACCTGGATTGACCATATCTAGACCCACAGCTGGAGGAGACATAAGGGTGGACACTCTCGGGGCTGAGAGGTTTGGTGAGGTTGGGGGAGCAAACGCAGAGCCTTTAAAGTAATACTGCCTGTTACCCATCCCATGGGTCCCAAATCTCCAGGTTCAAGGGCATCTTCCTACCTCGAAAACATGCATGAGAAACCCAGAAGGTGGTACACCGTGTGATCGGGAAAGGTTTCTAAAACGCACCTCATTTCTCATCTCCTTGTGCTCGGGTTCGCCATTCCAGCCGCTTTACTAGCAATCTCCCTCCTTGGAGAATCAGCACCTTTAACCTCCCGTTCCGTACAGCTTGCAATATGTCCTGAGGATGAACGGGAAGAGGGGGAGCCAATGAGAGACTAGCTCTAGGTGTTGGGACAGGCACAGGTCACTCTATTTTCCCATCAGGAAGAAGAATTAACCACAGGCTAAGCCTGCCGCCCGGAAGCAGAATAGGGCCTGAGGCGATCCTGCGCTTTTGCGGCCAGCTCCCAAAAAAGCGAGTTGAAAAATGGAGCTCAGGGGCACTACAATTCACAAACCTGCAGAGTTATAAATGATAACTCTCGTCCACAAATATATTGAGGGAAGGCAACGAAGAGGATCTGAAAGCAAGGCAGAATTGCAGGAAACAGATTTCAGGAGGTCGATTCGAATCGCCTTTAAAGCACATGAAAAGCGGCAAAACGTCGACAATGATGCCCTTGGCCAAAAAGGGCGTATGCGTTTTTTCCTGAATATATTCAGGAAAAAACGCATACGCCCTTTTTGGCCAACCAAGCAACCTGGAAAGGCAAATCAGCGCTACAAAGAAGTCTCGCTTCCCATCGGTCAAAAGGGCCATGCGGAAAAAAGTGTCAAAACCAGAAATGCAGAACAGGCCATGGAGAAATGGGAGCCTTGCTACACTGATGGGCGGGATGTAAATTGCCAACAGCCACTCTGGAGAAGTGTACGGTGTGTCCTGAAACATCGAAAAAACACAGCTTAGAGCGCATAGGGCACTTCCACTCATGGGCGTATAAATTGGGAAAACTAAAAATCAGCAAGACACAGGCACCCCAAAGTTTGGGGCTGCTCTGTTGACAAGAACCTCCACTTCGTGACACCTTAAATATCCCAGGAAAGAGAAAAATGGAAAAAGAAGTGGTGGTCCTTATGTACAATGGAATATCACTCAGCCATGAAATCAATGTCATAAGGCTAGTAGCAGCATGATGAGTGGCTTTAGCTACGAGGATTCTAAGTGAAATAAGTCATACAGAAAAACACACTTATTATAAGCTATCACTTATAGAGGGAATGTAAAAAACCGCTACACTTCAACTGAATTACAAAACAGAACAGAGTCACACGTTTAGAAAACACATTATGGCTGCTTAACGGGAAAGGTGGGGTGGGGTGATGCATAAAACAAGGGTTTCAAATGAGCTCAGATACCGTTCCATAAACCCAATATGTAATAGAAAGACCTACTCCTTGCTCAGTGAACTGGACTCAACACCCCCTATTCACCGCACAAGAATATATCTGACTAGTAAGAATCTTAAAACCTATGTATTGATATCTCTCTGGAAGTGAGTCAAGTGGGTGTAAAGCGGCAGAAACACAGCCGTGAAAAGCAGCTAAACCCCATTATAAAAATAAATTACTTTTAAAAACCCGTGAAACAAAGACAGTGAAAGAGAGAGAAATTCTTACAAAATTCGTTCAGGGGCTGTGATGCAACCTGGATTGACCATATCTAGACCCACAGCTGGAGGAGACATAAGGGTGGACACTCTCGGGGCTGAGAGGTTTGGTGAGGTTGGGGGAGCAAACGCAGAGTCTTTAAAGTAATACTGCCTGTTACCCATCCCATGGGTCCCAAATCTCCAGGTTCAAGGGCATCTTCCTACCTCGAAAACATGCATGAGAAACCCAGAAGGTGGTACACTGTGTGATCGGGAAAGGTTTCTAAAACGCACCTCATTTCTCATCTCCTTGTGCTCGGGTTCGCCATTCCAGCCGCTTTACTAGCAATCTCCCTCCTTGGAGAATCAGCACCTTTAACCTCCCGTTCCGTACAGCTTGCAATATGTCCTGAGGATGAACGGGAAGAGGGGGAGCCAATGAGAGACTAGCTCTAGGTGTTGGGACAGGCACAGGTCACTCTATTTTCCCATCAGGAAGAAGAATTAACCACAGGCTCAGCCTGCCGCCCGGAAGCAGAATAGGGCCTGAGGCGATCCTGCGCTTTTGCGGCCAGCTCCCAAAAAAGCGAGTTGAAAAATGGAGCTCAGGGGCACTGCAATTCACAAACCTGCAGAGTTATAAATGATAACTCTCGTCCACAAATATATTGAGGGAAGGCAACGAAGAGGATCTGAAAGCAAGGCAGAATTGCAGGAAACAGATTTCAGGAGGTCGATTCGAATCGCCTTTAAAGCACATGAAAAGCGGCAAAACGTCGACAATGATGCCCTTGGCCAAAAAGGGCGTATGCGTTTTTTCCTGAATATATTCAGGAAAAAACGCATACGCCCTTTTTGGCCAACCAAGCAACCTGGAAAGGCAAATCAGCGCTACAAAGAAGTCTCGCTTCCCGTCGGTCAAAAGGGCCATGCGGAAAAAAGTGTCAAAACCAGAAATGCAGAACAGGCCATGGAGAAATGGGAGCCTTGCTACGCTGATGGGCGGGATGTAAATTGCCAACAGCCACTCTGGAGAAGTGTACGGTGTGTCCTGAAACATCGAAAAAACACAGCTTAGAGCGCATAGGGCACTTCCACTCATGGGCGTATAAATTGGGAAAACTAAAAATCAGCAAGACACAGGCACCCCAAAGTTTGGGGCTGCTCTGTTGACAAGAACCTCCACTTCGTGACACCTTAAATATCCCAGGAAAGAGAAAAATGGATAAAGAAGTGGTGGTCCTTATGTACAATGGAATATCACTCAGCCATGAAATCAATGTCATAAGGCTAGTAGCAGCATGATGAGTGGCTTTAGCTACGACGATTCTAAGTGAAAGAAGTCATACAGAAAAAGACACTTATCATAAGCTATCACTTATAGAGGGAATGTAAAAACCGCTACACTTGAACTGAATTACCAAACAGAACAGAGTCACACGTTTAGAAAACACACTATGGCTGCTTAACGGGAAAGGTGGGGTGGGGTGATGCGTAAAACAAGGGTTTCAAATGAGCTCAGATAGCGTTCCATAAACCCAATATGTAATAGAAAGACCTACTCCTTGCTCAGTGAACTGGACTCAACACCCCCTATTCACCGCACAAGAATATATCTGACTAGTAAGAATCTTAAAACCTATGTATTGATATCTCTCTGGAAGTGAGTCAAGTGGGTGTAAAGCGGCAGAAACACAGCCGTGAAAAGCAGCTAAACCCCATTATAAAAATAAATTACTTTTAAAAACCCGTGAAACAAAGACAGTGAAAGAGAGAGAAATTCTTACAAAATTCGTTCAGGGGCTGTGATGCAACCTGGATTGACCATATCTAGACCCACAGCTGGAGGAGACATAAGGGTGGACACTCTCGGGGCTGAGAGGTATGGTGAGGTTGGGGGAGCAAACGCAGAGCCTTTAAAGTAATACTGCCTGTTACCCATCCCATGGGTCCCAAATCTCCAGGTTCAAGGGCATCTTCCTACCTCGAAAACATGCATGAGAAACCCAGAAGGTGGTACACCGTGTGATCGGGAAAGGTTTCTAAAACGCACCTCATTTCTCATCTCCTTGTGCTCGGGTTCGCCATTCCAGCCGCTTTACTAGCAATCTCCCTCCTTGGAGAATCAGCACCTTTAACCTCCCGTTCCGTACAGCTTGCAATTTGTCCTGAGGATGAACGGGAAGAGGGGGAGCCAATGAGAGACTAGCTCTAGGTGTTGGGACAGGCACAGGTCACTCTATTTTCCCATCAGGAAGAAGAATTAACCACAGGCTCAGCCTGCCGCCCGGAACCAGAATAGGGCCTGAGGCAATCCTGCGCTTTTGCGGCCAGCTCCCAAAAAAGCGAGTTGAAAAATGGAGCTCAGGGGCACTGCAATTCACAAACCTGCAGAGTTATAAATGATAACTCTCGTCCACAAATATATTGAGGGAAGGCAACGAAGAGGATCTGAAAGCAAGGCAGAATTGCAGGAAACAGATTTCAGGAGGTCGATTCGAATCGCCTTTAAAGCACATGAAAAGCGGCAAAACGTTGACAATGATGCCCTTGGCCAAAAAGGGCGTATGCGTTTTTTCCTGAATATATTCAGGAAAAAACACATACGCCCTTTTTGGCCAACCAAGCAACCTGGAAAGGCAAATCAGCGCTACAAAGAAGTCTCGCTTCCCATCGGTCAAAAGGGCCATGCGGAAAAAAGTGTCAAAACCAGAAATGTAGGACAGGCCATGGAGAAATGGGAGCCTTGCTACGCTGATGGGCGGGATGTAAATTGCCAACAGCCACTCTGGAGAAGTGTACGGTGTGTCCTGAAACATCGAAAAAACACAGCTTAGAGCGCATAGGGCACTTCCACTCATGGGCGTATAAATTGGGAAAACTAAAAATCAGCAAGACACAGGCACCCCAAAGTTTGGGGCTGCTCTGTTGACAAGAACCTCCACTTCGTGACACCTTAAATATCCCAGGAAAGAGAAAAATGGATAAAGAAGTGGTGGTCCTTATGTACAATGGAATATCACTCAGCCATGAAATCAATGTCATAAGGCTAGTAGCAGCATGATGAGTGGCTTTAGCTACGACGATTCTAAGTGAAATAAGTCATACAGAAAAACACACTTATTATAAGCTATCACTTATAGAGGGAATGTAAAAAACCGCTACACTTGAACTGAATTACAAAACAGAACAGAGTCACACGTTTAGAAAACACATTATGGCTGCTTAACGGGAAAGGTGGGGTGGGGTGATGCATAAAACAAGGGTTTCAAATGAGCTCAGATACCGTTCCATAAACCCAATATGTAATAGAAAGACCTACTCCTTGCTCAGTGAACTGGACTCAACACCCCCTATTCACCGCACAAGAATATATCTGACTAGTAAGAATCTTAAAACCTATGTATTGATATCTCTCTGGAAGTGAGTCAAGTGGGTGTAAAGCGGCAGAAACACAGCCGTGAAAAGCAGCTAAACCCCATTATAAAAATAAATTACTTTTAAAAACCCGTGAAACAAAGACAGTGAAAGAGAGAGAAATTCTTACAAAATTCGTTCAGGGGCTGTGATGCAACCTGGATTGACCATATCTAGACCCACAGCTGGAGGAGACATAAGGGTGGACACTCTCGGGGCTGAGAGGTTTGGTGAGGTTGGGGGAGCAAACGCAGAGCCTTTAAAGTAATACTGCCTGTTACCCATCCCATGGGTCCCAAATCTCCAGGTTCAAGGGCATCTTCCTACCTCGAAAACATGCATGAGAAACCCAGAAGGTGGTACACTGTGTGATCGGGAAAGGTTTCTAAAACGCACCTCATTTCTCATCTCCTTGTGCTCGGGTTCGCCATTCCAGCCGCTTTACTAGCAATCTCCCTCCTTGGAGAATCAGCACCTTTAACCTCCCGTTCCGTACAGCTTGCAATATGTCCTGAGGATGAACGGGAAGAGGGGGAGCCAATGAGAGACTAGCTCTAGGTGTTGGGACAGGCACAGGTCACTCTATTTTCCCATCAGGAAGAAGAATTAACCACAGGCTCAGCCTGCCGCCCGGAACCAGAATAGGGCCTGAGGCAATCCTGCGCTTTTGTGGCCAGCTCCCAAAAAAGCGAGTTGAAAAATGGAGCTCAGGGGCACTGCAATTCACAAACCTGCAGAGTTATAAATGATAACTCTCGTCCACAAATATATTGAGGGAAGGCAACGAAGAGGATCTGAAAGCAAGGCAGAATTGCAGGAAACAGATTTCAGGAGGTCGATTCGAATCGCCTGTAAAGCACATGAAAAGCGGCAAAACGTCGACAATGATGCCCTTGGCCAAAAAGGGCGTATGCGTTTTTTCCTGAATATATTCAGGAAAAAACGCATACGCCCTTTTTGGCCAACCAAGCAACCTGGAAAGGTAAATCAGCGCTACAAAGAAGTCTCGCTTCCCATCGGTCAAAAGGGCCATGCGGAAAAAAGTGTCAAAACCAGAAATGCAGAACAGGCCATGGAGAAATGGGAGCCTTGCTACGCTGATGGGCGGGATGTAAATTGCCAACAGCCACTCTGGAGAAGTGTACGGTGTGTCCTGAAACATCGAAAAAACACAGCTTAGAGCGCATAGGGCACTTCCACTCATGGGCGTATAAATTGGGAAAACTAAAAATCAGCAAGACACAGGCACCCCAAAGTTTGGGGCTGCTCTGTTGACAAGAACCTCCACTTCGTGACACCTTAAATATCCCAGGAAAGAGAAAAATGGATAAAGAAGTGGTGGTCCTTATGTACAATGGAATATCACTCAGCCATGAAATCAATGTCATAAGGCTAGTAGCAGCATGATGAGTGGTTTTAGCTACGACGATTCTAAGTGAAATAAGTCACACAGAAAAAGACACTTATCATAAGCTATCACTTATAGAGGGAATGTAAAAACTGCTACACTTGAACTGAATTACCAAACAGAACAGAGTGACACGTTTAGAAAACACACTATGGCTGCTTAACGGGAAAGGTGGGGTGGGGTGATGCGTAAAACAAGGGTTTCAAATGAGCTCAGATAGCGTTCCATAAACCCAATATGTAATAGAAAGACCTACTCCTTGCTCAGTGAACTGGACTCAACACCCCCTATTCACCGCACAAGAATATATCTGACTAGTAAGAATCTTAAAACCTATGTATTGATATCTCTCTGGAAGTGAGTCAAGTGGGTGTAAAGCGGCAGAAACACAGCCGTGAAAAGCAGCTAAACCCCATTATAAAAATAAATTACTTTTAAAAACCCGTGAAACAAAGACAGTGAAAGAGAGAGAAATTCTTACAAAATTCGTTCAGGGGCTGTGATGCAACCTGGATTGACCATATCTAGACCCACAGCTGGAGGAGACATAAGGGTGGACACTCTCGGGGCTGAGAGGTTTGGTGAGGTTGGGGGAGCAAACGCAGAGCCTTTAAAGTAATACTGCCTGTTACCCATCCCATGGGTCCCAAATCTCCAGGTTCAAGGGCATCTTCCTATCTGGAAAACATGCATGAGAAACCCAGAAGGTGGTACACTGTGTGATCGGGAAAGGTTTCTAAAACGCACCTCATTTCTCATCTCCTTGTGCTCGGGTTCGCCATTCCAGCCGCTTTACTAGCAATCTCCCTCCTTGGAGAATCAGCACCTTTAACCTCCCATTCCGTACAGCTTGCAATATGTCCTGAGGATGAACGGGAAGAGGGGGAGCCAATGAGAGACTAGCTCTAGGTGTTGGGACAGGCACAGGTCACTCTATTTTCCCATCAGGAAGAAGAATTAACCACAGGCTCAGCCTGCCGCCCGGAACCAGAATAGGGCCTGAGGCAATCCTGCACTTTTGTGGCCAGCTCCCAAAAAAGCGAGTTGAAAAATGGAGCTCAGGGGCACTGCAATTCACAAACCTGCAGAGTTATAAATGATAACTCTCGTCCACAAATATATTGAGGGAAGGCAACGAAGAGGATCTGAAAGCAAGGCAGAATTGCAGGAAACAGATTTCAGGAGGTCGATTCGAATCGCCTTTAAAGCACATGAAAAGCGGCAAAACGTCGACAATGATGCCCTTGGCCAAAAAGGGCGTATGCGTTTTTTCCTGAATATATTCAGGAAAAAACGCATACGCCCTTTTTGGCCAACCAAGCAACCTGGAAAGGCAAATCAGCGCTACAAAGAAGTCTCGCTTCCCATCGGTCAAAAGGGCCATGCGGAAAAAAGTGTCAAAACCAGAAATGCAGGACAGGCCATGGAGAAATGGGAGCCTTGCTACGCTGATGGGCGGGATGTAAATTGCCAACAGCCACTCTGGAGAAGTGTACGGTGTGTCCTGAAACATCGAAAAAACACAGCTTAGAGCGCATAGGGCACTTCCACTCATGGGCGTATAAATTGGGAAAACTAAAAATCAGCAAGACACAGGCACCCCAAAGTTTGGGGCTGCTCTGTTGACAAGAACCTCCACTTCGTGACACCTTAAATATCCCAGGAAAGAGAAAAATGGATAAAGAAGTGGTGGTCCTTATGTACAATGGAATATCACTCAGCCATGAAATCAATGTCATAAGGCTAGTAGCAGCATGATGAGTGGTTTTAGCTACGACGATTCTAAGTGAAATAAGTCACACAGAAAAAGACACTTATCATAAGCTATCACTTATAGAGGGAATGTAAAAACCGCTACACTTGAACTGAATTACCAAACAGAACAGAGTCACACGTTTAGAAAACACACTATGGCTGCTTAACGGGAAAGGTGGGGTGGGGTGATGCGTAAAACAAGGGTTTCAAATGAGCTCAGATAGCGTTCCATAAACCCAATATGTAATAGAAAGACCTACTCCTTGCTCAGTGAACTGGACTCAACACCCCCTATTCACCGCACAAGAATATATCTGACTAGTAAGAATCTTAAAACCTATGTATTGATATCTCTCTGGAAGTGAGTCAAGTGGGTGTAAAGCGGCAGAAACACAGCCGTGAAAAGCAGCTAAACCCCATTATAAAAATAAATTACTTTTAAAAACCCGTGAAACAAAGACAGTGAAAGAGAGAGAAATTCTTACAAAATTCGTTCAGGGGCTGTGATGCAACCTGGATTGACCATATCTAGACCCACAGCTGGAGGAGACATAAGGGTGGACACTCTCGGGGCTGAGAGGTTTGGTGAGGTTGGGGGAGCAAACGCAGAGCCTTTAAAGTAATACTGCCTGTTACCCATCCCATGGGTCCCAAATCTCCAGGTTCAAGGGCATCTTCCTATCTGGAAAACATGCATGAGAAACCCAGAAGGTGGTACACTGTGTGATCGGGAAAGGTTTCTAAAACGCACCTCATTTCTCATCTCCTTGTGCTCGGGTTCGCCATTCCAGCCGCTTTACTAGCAATCTCCCTCCTTGGAGAATCAGCACCTTTAACCTCCCATTCCGTACAGCTTGCAATATGTCCTGAGGATGAACGGGAAGAGGGGGAGCCAATGAGAGACTAGCTCTAGGTGTTGGGACAGGCACAGGTCACTCTATTTTCCCATCAGGAAGAAGAATTAACCACAGGCTCAGCCTGCCGCCCGGAACCAGAATAGGGCCTGAGGCAATCCTGCGCTTTTGTGGCCAGCTCCCAAAAAAGCGAGTTGAAAAATGGAGCTCAGGGGCACTGCAATTCACAAACCTGCAGAGTTATAAATGATAACTCTCGTCCACAAATATATTGAGGGAAGGCAACAAAGAGGATCTGAAAGCAAGGCAGAATTGCAGGAAACAGATTTCAGGAGGTCGATTCGAATCGCCTTTAAAGCACATGAAAAGCGGCAAAACGTCGACAATGATGCCCTTGGCCAAAAAGGGCGTATGCGTTTTTTCCTGAATATATTCAGGAAAAAACGCATACGCCCTTTTTGGCCAACCAAGCAACCTGGAAAGGCAAATCAGCGCTACAAAGAAGTCTCGCTTCCCATCGGTCAAAAGGGCCATGCGGAAAAAAGTGTCAAAACCAGAAATGCAGGACAGGCCATGGAGAAATGGGAGCCTTGCTACGCTGATGGGCGGGATGTAAATTGCCAACAGCCACTCTGGAGAAGTGTACGGTGTGTCCTGAAACATCGAAAAAACACAGCTTAGAGCGCATAGGGCACTTCCACTCATGGGCGTATAAATTGGGAAAACTAAAAATCAGCAAGACACAGGCACCCCAAAGTTTGGGGCTGCTCTGTTGACAAGAACCTCCACTTCGTGACACCTTAAATATCCCAGGAAAGAGAAAAATGGATAAAGAAGTGGTGGTCCTTATGTACAATGGAATATCACTCAGCCATGAAATCAATGTCATAAGGCTAGTAGCAGCATGATGAGTGGTTTTAGCTACGACGATTCTAAGTGAAATAAGTCACACAGAAAAAGACACTTATCATAAGCTATCACTTATAGAGGGAATGTAAAAACCGCTACACTTGAACTGAATTACCAAACAGAACAGAGTCACACGTTTAGAAAACACACTATGGCTGCTTAACGGGAAAGGTGGGGTGGGGTGATGCGTAAAACAAGGGTTTCAAATGAGCTCAGATAGCGTTCCATAAACCCAATATGTAATAGAAAGACCTACTCCTTGCTCAGTGAACTGGACTCAACACCCCCTATTCACCGCACAAGAATATATCTGACTAGTAAGAATCTTAAAACCTATGTATTGATATCTCTCTGGAAGTGAGTCAAGTGGGTGTAAAGCGGCAGAAACACAGCCGTGAAAAGCAGCTAAACCCCATTATAAAAATAAATTACTTTTAAAAACCCGTGAAACAAAGACAGTGAAAGAGAGAGAAATTCTTACAAAATTCGTTCAGGGGCTGTGATGCAACCTGGATTGACCATATCTAGACCCACAGCTGGAGGAGACATAAGGGTGGACACTCTCGGGGCTGAGAGGTTTGGTGAGGTTGGGGGAGCAAACGCAGAGCCTTTAAAGTAATACTGCCTGTTACCCATCCCATGGGTCCCAAATCTCCAGGTTCAAGGGCATCTTCCTACCTCGAAAACATGCATGAGAAACCCAGAAGGTGGTACACCGTGTGATCGGGAAAGGTTTCTAAAACGCACCTCATTTCTCATCTCCTTGTGCTCGGGTTCGCCATTCCAGCCGCTTTACTAGCAATCTCCCTCCTTGGAGAATCAGCACCTTTAACCTCCCGTTCCGTACAGCTTGCAATATGTCCTGAGGATGAACGGGAAGAGGGGGAGCCAATGAGAGACTAGCTCTAGGTGTTGGGACAGGCACAGGTCACTCTATTTTCCCATCAGGAAGAAGAATTAACCACAGGCTAAGCCTGCCGCCCGGAAGCAGAATAGGGCCTGAGGCGATCCTGCGCTTTTGCGGCCAGCTCCCAAAAAAGCGAGTTGAAAAATGGAGCTCAGGGGCACTGCAATTCACAAACCTGCAGAGTTATAAATGATAACTCTCGTCCACAAATATATTGAGGGAAGGCAACGAAGAGGATCTGAAAGCAAGGCAGAATTGCAGGAAACAGATTTCAGGAGGTCGATTCGAATCGCCTGTAAAGCACATGAAAAGCGGCAAAACGTCGACAATGATGCCCTTGGCCAAAAAGGGCGTATGCGTTTTTTCCTGAATATATTCAGGAAAAAACGCATACGCCCTTTTTGGCCAACCAAGCAACCTGGAAAGGTAAATCAGCGCTACAAAGAAGTCTCGCTTCCCATCGGTCAAAAGGGCCATGCGGAAAAAAGTGTCAAAACCAGAAATGCAGAACAGGCCATGGAGAAATGGGAGCCTTGCTACGCTGATGGGCGGGATGTAAATTGCCAACAGCCACTCTGGAGAAGTGTACGGTGTGTCCTGAAACATCGAAAAAACACAGCTTAGAGCGCATAGGGCACTTCCACTCATGGGCGTATAAATTGGGAAAACTAAAAATCAGCAAGACACAGGCACCCCAAAGTTTGGGGCTGCTCTGTTGACAAGAACCTCCACTTCGTGACACCTTAAATATCCCAGGAAAGAGAAAAATGGATAAAGAAGTGGTGGTCCTTATGTACAATGGAATATCACTCAGCCATGAAATCAATGTCATAAGGCTAGTAGCAGCATGATGAGTGGTTTTAGCTACGACGATTCTAAGTGAAATAAGTCACACAGAAAAAGACACTTATCATAAGCTATCACTTATAGAGGGAATGTAAAAACCGCTACACTTGAACTGAATTACCAAACAGAACAGAGTGACACGTTTAGAAAACACACTATGGCTGCTTAACGGGAAAGGTGGGGTGGGGTGATGCGTAAAACAAGGGTTTCAAATGAGCTCAGATACCGTTCCATAAACCCAATATGTAATAGAAAGACCTACTCCTTGCTCAGTGAACTGGACTCAACACCCCCTATTCACCGCACAAGAATATATCTGACTAGTAAGAATCTTAAAACCTATGTATTGATATCTCTCTGGAAGTGAGTCAAGTGGGTGTAAAGCGGCAGAAACACAGCCGTGAAAAGCAGCTAAACCCCATTATAAAAATAAATTACTTTTAAAAACCCGTGAAACAAAGACAGTGAAAGAGAGAGAAATTCTTACAAAATTCGTTCAGGGGCTGTGATGCAACCTGGATTGACCATATCTAGACCCACAGCTGGAGGAGACATAAGGGTGGACACTCTCGGGGCTGAGAGGTTTGGTGAGGTTGGTGGAGCAAACGCAGAGCCTTTAAAGTAATACTGCCTGTTACCCATCCCATGGGTCCCAAATCTCCAGGTTCAAGGGCATCTTCCTATCTGGAAAACATGCATGAGAAACCCAGAAGGTGGTACACTGTGTGATCGGGAAAGGTTTCTAAAACGCACCTCATTTCTCATCTCCTTGTGCTCGGGTTCGCCATTCCAGCCGCTTTACTAGCAATCTCCCTCCTTGGAGAATCAGCACCTTTAACCTCCCGTTCCGTACAGCTTGCAATATGTCCTGAGGATGAACGGGAAGAGGGGGAGCCAATGAGAGACTAGCTCTAGGTGTTGGGACAGGCACAGGTCACTCTATTTTCCCATCAGGAAGAAGAATTAACCACAGGCTCAGCCTGCCGCCCGGAACCAGAATAGGGCCTGAGGCAATCCTGCGCTTTTGTGGCCAGCTCCCAAAAAAGCGAGTTGAAAAATGGAGCTCAGGGGCACTGCAATTCACAAACCTGCAGAGTTATAAATGATAACTCTCGTCCACAAATATATTGAGGGAAGGCAACGAAGAGGATCTGAAAGCAAGGCAGAATTGCAGGAAACAGATTTCAGGAGGTCGATTCGAATCGCCTTTAAAGCACATGAAAAGCGGCAAAACGTCGACAATGATGCCCTTGGCCAAAAAGGGCGTATGCGTTTTTTCCTGAATATATTCAGGAAAAAACGCATACGCCCTTTTTGGCCAACCAAGCAACCTGGAAAGGCAAATCAGCGCTACAAAGAAGTCTCGCTTCCCATCGGTCAAAAGGGCCATGCGGAAAAAAGTGTCAAAACCAGAAATGCAGAACAGGCCATGGAGAAATGGGAGCCTTGCTACGCTGATGGGCGGGATGTAAATTGCCAACAGCCACTCTGGAGAAGTGTACGGTGTGTCCTGAAACATCGAAAAAACACAGCTTAGAGCGCATAGGGCACTTCCACTCATGGGCGTATAAATTGGGAAAACTAAAAATCAGCAAGACACAGGCACCCCAAAGTTTGGGGCTGCTCTGTTGACAAGAACCTCCACTTCGTGACACCTTAAATATCCCAGGAAAGAGAAAAATGGAAAAAGAAGTGGTGGTCCTTATGTACAATGGAATATCACTCAGCCATGAAATCAATGTCATAAGGCTAGTAGCAGCATGATGAGTGGCTTTAGCTACGAGGATTCTAAGTGAAATAAGTCATACAGAAAAACACACTTATTATAAGCTATCACTTATAGAGGGAATGTAAAAAACCGCTACACTTCAACTGAATTACAAAACAGAACAGAGTCACACGTTTAGAAAACACATTATGGCTGCTTAACGGGAAAGGTGGGGTGGGGTGATGCATAAAACAAGGGTTTCAAATGAGCTCAGATACCGTTCCATAAACCCAATATGTAATAGAAAGACCTACTCCTTGCTCAGTGAACTGGACTCAACACCCCCTATTCACCGCACAAGAATATATCTGACTAGTAAGAATCTTAAAACCTATGTATTGATATCTCTCTGGAAGTGAGTCAAGTGGGTGTAAAGCGGCAGAAACACAGCCGTGAAAAGCAGCTAAACCCCATTATAAAAATAAATTACTTTTAAAAACCCGTGAAACAAAGACAGTGAAAGAGAGAGAAATTCTTACAAAATTCGTTCAGGGGCTGTGATGCAACCTGGATTGACCATATCTAGACCCACAGCTGGAGGAGACATAAGGGTGGACACTCTCGGGGCTGAGAGGTTTGGTGAGGTTGGGGGAGCAAACGCAGAGTCTTTAAAGTAATACTGCCTGTTACCCATCCCATGGGTCCCAAATCTCCAGGTTCAAGGGCATCTTCCTACCTCGAAAACATGCATGAGAAACCCAGAAGGTGGTACACTGTGTGATCGGGAAAGGTTTCTAAAACGCACCTCATTTCTCATCTCCTTGTGCTCGGGTTCGCCATTCCAGCCGCTTTACTAGCAATCTCCCTCCTTGGAGAATCAGCACCTTTAACCTCCCGTTCCGTACAGCTTGCAATATGTCCTGAGGATGAACGGGAAGAGGGGGAGCCAATGAGAGACTAGCTCTAGGTGTTGGGACAGGCACAGGTCACTCTATTTTCCCATCAGGAAGAAGAATTAACCACAGGCTCAGCCTGCCGCCCGGAAGCAGAATAGGGCCTGAGGCGATCCTGCGCTTTTGCGGCCAGCTCCCAAAAAAGCGAGTTGAAAAATGGAGCTCAGGGGCACTGCAATTCACAAACCTGCAGAGTTATAAATGATAACTCTCGTCCACAAATATATTGAGGGAAGGCAACGAAGAGGATCTGAAAGCAAGGCAGAATTGCAGGAAACAGATTTCAGGAGGTCGATTCGAATCGCCTTTAAAGCACATGAAAAGCGGCAAAACGTCGACAATGATGCCCTTGGCCAAAAAGGGCGTATGCGTTTTTTCCTGAATATATTCAGGAAAAAACGCATACGCCCTTTTTGGCCAACCAAGCAACCTGGAAAGGCAAATCAGCGCTACAAAGAAGTCTCGCTTCCCGTCGGTCAAAAGGGCCATGCGGAAAAAAGTGTCAAAACCAGAAATGCAGAACAGGCCATGGAGAAATGGGAGCCTTGCTACGCTGATGGGCGGGATGTAAATTGCCAACAGCCACTCTGGAGAAGTGTACGGTGTGTCCTGAAACATCGAAAAAACACAGCTTAGAGCGCATAGGGCACTTCCACTCATGGGCGTATAAATTGGGAAAACTAAAAATCAGCAAGACACAGGCACCCCAAAGTTTGGGGCTGCTCTGTTGACAAGAACCTCCACTTCGTGACACCTTAAATATCCCAGGAAAGAGAAAAATGGATAAAGAAGTGGTGGTCCTTATGTACAATGGAATATCACTCAGCCATGAAATCAATGTCATAAGGCTAGTAGCAGCATGATGAGTGGCTTTAGCTACGACGATTCTAAGTGAAAGAAGTCATACAGAAAAAGACACTTATCATAAGCTATCACTTATAGAGGGAATGTAAAAACCGCTACACTTGAACTGAATTACCAAACAGAACAGAGTCACACGTTTAGAAAACACACTATGGCTGCTTAACGGGAAAGGTGGGGTGGGGTGATGCGTAAAACAAGGGTTTCAAATGAGCTCAGATAGCGTTCCATAAACCCAATATGTAATAGAAAGACCTACTCCTTGCTCAGTGAACTGGACTCAACACCCCCTATTCACCGCACAAGAATATATCTGACTAGTAAGAATCTTAAAACCTATGTATTGATATCTCTCTGGAAGTGAGTCAAGTGGGTGTAAAGCGGCAGAAACACAGCCGTGAAAAGCAGCTAAACCCCATTATAAAAATAAATTACTTTTAAAAACCCGTGAAACAAAGACAGTGAAAGAGAGAGAAATTCTTACAAAATTCGTTCAGGGGCTGTGATGCAACCTGGATTGACCATATCTAGACCCACAGCTGGAGGAGACATAAGGGTGGACACTCTCGGGGCTGAGAGGTATGGTGAGGTTGGGGGAGCAAACGCAGAGCCTTTAAAGTAATACTGCCTGTTACCCATCCCATGGGTCCCAAATCTCCAGGTTCAAGGGCATCTTCCTACCTCGAAAACATGCATGAGAAACCCAGAAGGTGGTACACCGTGTGATCGGGAAAGGTTTCTAAAACGCACCTCATTTCTCATCTCCTTGTGCTCGGGTTCGCCATTCCAGCCGCTTTACTAGCAATCTCCCTCCTTGGAGAATCAGCACCTTTAACCTCCCGTTCCGTACAGCTTGCAATTTGTCCTGAGGATGAACGGGAAGAGGGGGAGCCAATGAGAGACTAGCTCTAGGTGTTGGGACAGGCACAGGTCACTCTATTTTCCCATCAGGAAGAAGAATTAACCACAGGCTCAGCCTGCCGCCCGGAAGCAGAATAGGGCCTGAGGCGATCCTGCGCTTTTGCGGCCAGCTCCCAAAAAAGCGAGTTGAAAAATGGAGCTCAGGGGCACTGCAATTCACAAACCTGCAGAGTTATAAATGATAACTCTCGTCCACAAATATATTGAGGGAAGGCAACGAAGAGGATCTGAAAGCAAGGCAGAATTGCAGGAAACAGATTTCAGGAGGTCGATTCGAATCGCCTTTAAAGCACATGAAAAGCGGCAAAACGTCGACAATGATGCCCTTGGCCAAAAAGGGCGTATGCGTTTTTTCCTGAATATATTCAGGAAAAAACGCATACGCCCTTTTTGGCCAACCAAGCAACCTGGAAAGGCAAATCAGCGCTACAAAGAAGTCTCGCTTCCCGTCGGTCAAAAGGGCCATGCGGAAAAAAGTGTCAAAACCAGAAATGCAGAACAGGCCATGGAGAAATGGGAGCCTTGCTACGCTGATGGGCGGGATGTAAATTGCCAACAGCCACTCTGGAGAAGTGTACGGTGTGTCCTGAAACATCGAAAAAACACAGCTTAGAGCGCATAGGGCACTTCCACTCATGGGCGTATAAATTGGGAAAACTAAAAATCAGCAAGACACAGGCACCCCAAAGTTTGGGGCTGCTCTGTTGACAAGAACCTCCACTTCGTGACACCTTAAATATCCCAGGAAAGAGAAAAATGGATAAAGAAGTGGTGGTCCTTATGTACAATGGAATATCACTCAGCCATGAAATCAATGTCATAAGGCTAGTAGCAGCATGATGAGTGGCTTTAGCTACGACGATTCTAAGTGAAAGAAGTCATACAGAAAAAGACACTTATCATAAGCTATCACTTATAGAGGGAATGTAAAAACCGCTACACTTGAACTGAATTACCAAACAGAACAGAGTCACACGTTTAGAAAACACACTATGGCTGCTTAACGGGAAAGGTGGGGTGGGGTGATGCGTAAAACAAGGGTTTCAAATGAGCTCAGATAGCGTTCCATAAACCCAATATGTAATAGAAAGACCTACTCCTTGCTCAGTGAACTGGACTCAACACCCCCTATTCACCGCACAAGAATATATCTGACTAGTAAGAATCTTAAAACCTATGTATTGATATCTCTCTGGAAGTGAGTCAAGTGGGTGTAAAGCGGCAGAAACACAGCCGTTAAAAGCAGCTAAACCCCATTATAAAAATAAATTACTTTTAAAAACCCGTGAAACAAAGACAGTGAAAGAGAGAGAAATTCTTACAAAATTCGTTCAGGGGCTGTGATGCAACCTGGATTGACCATATCTAGACCCACAGCTGGAGGAGACATAAGGGTGGACACTCTCGGGGCTGAGAGGTATGGTGAGGTTGGGGGAGCAAACGCAGAGCCTTTAAAGTAATACTGCCTGTTACCCATCCCATGGGTCCCAAATCTCCAGGTTCAAGGGCATCTTCCTACCTCGAAAACATGCATGAGAAACCCAGAAGGTGGTACACCGTGTGATCGGGAAAGGTTTCTAAAACGCACCTCATTTCTCATCTCCTTGTGCTCGGGTTCGCCATTCCAGCCGCTTTACTAGCAATCTCCCTCCTTGGAGAATCAGCACCTTTAACCTCCCGTTCCGTACAGCTTGCAATTTGTCCTGAGGATGAACGGGAAGAGGGGGAGCCAATGAGAGACTAGCTCTAGGTGTTGGGACAGGCACAGGTCACTCTATTTTCCCATCAGGAAGAAGAATTAACCACAGGCTCAGCCTGCCGCCCGGAAGCAGAATAGGGCCTGAGGCGATCCTGCGCTTTTGCGGCCAGCTCCCAAAAAAGCGAGTTGAAAAATGGAGCTCAGGGGCACTGCAATTCACAAACCTGCAGAGTTATAAATGATAACTCTCGTCCACAAATATATTGAGGGAAGGCAACGAAGAGGATCTGAAAGCAAGGCAGAATTGCAGGAAACAGATTTCAGGAGGTCGATTCGAATCGCCTTTAAAGCACATGAAAAGCGGCAAAACGTCGACAATGATGCCCTTGGCCAAAAAGGGCGTATGCGTTTTTTCCTGAATATATTCAGGAAAAAACGCATACGCCCTTTTTGGCCAACCAAGCAACCTGGAAAGGCAAATCAGCGCTACAAAGAAGTCTCGCTTCCCATCGGTCAAAAGGGCCATGCGGAAAAAAGTGTCAAAACCAGAAATGCAGGACAGGCCATGGAGAAATGGGAGCCTTGCTACGCTGATGGGCGGGATGTAAATTGCCAACAGCCACTCTGGAGAAGTGTACGGTGTGTCCTGAAACATCGAAAAAACACAGCTTAGAGCGCATAGGGCACTTCCACTCATGGGCGTATAAATTGGGAAAACTAAAAATCAGCAAGACACAGGCACCCCAAAGTTTGGGGCTGCTCTGTTGACAAGAACCTCCACTTCGTGACACCTTAAATATCCCAGGAAAGAGAAAAATGGATAAAGAAGTGGTGGTCCTTATGTACAATGGAATATCACTCAGCCATGAAATCAATGTCATAAGGCTAGTAGCAGCATGATGAGTGGTTTTAGCTACGACGATTCTAAGTGAAATAAGTCACACAGAAAAAGACACTTATCATAAGCTATCACTTATAGAGGGAATGTAAAAACCGCTACACTTGAACTGAATTACCAAACAGAACAGAGTCACACGTTTAGAAAACACACTATGGCTGCTTAACGGGAAAGGTGGGGTGGGGTGATGTGTAAAACAAGGGTTTCAAATGAGCTCAGATAGCGTTCCATAAACCCAATATGTAATAGAAAGACCTACTCCTTGCTCAGTGAACTGGACTCAACACCCCCTATTCTCCGCACAAGAATATATCTGACTAGTAAGAATCTTAAAACCTATGTATTGATATCTCTCTGGAAGTGAGTCAAGTGGCTGTAAAGCGGCAGAAACACAGCCGTGAAAAGCAGCTAAACCCCATTATAAAAATAAATTACTTTTAAAAACCCGTGAAACAAAGACAGTGAAAGAGAGAGAAATTCTTACAAAATTCGTTCAGGGGCTGTGATGCAACCTGGATTGACCATATCTAGACCCACAGCTGGAGGAGACATAAGGGTGGACATTCTCGGGGCTGAGAGGTTTGGTGAGGTTGGGGGAGCAAACGCAGAGCCTTTAAAGTAATACTGCCTGTTACCCATCCCATGGGTCCCAAATCTCCAGGTTCAAGGGCATCTTCCTACCTCGAAAACATGCATGAGAAACCCAGAAGGTGGTACACCGTGTGATCGGGAAAGGTTTCTAAAACGCACCTCATTTCTCATCTCCTTGTGCTCGGGTTCGCCATTCCAGCCGCTTTACTAGCAATCTCCCTCCTTGGAGAATCAGCACCTTTAACCTCCCGTTCCGTACAGCTTGCAATTTGTCCTGAGGATGAACGGGAAGAGGGGGAGCCAATGAGAGACTAGCTCTAGGTGTTGGGACAGGCACAGGTCACTCTATTTTCCCATCAGGAAGAAGAATTAACCACAGGCTCAGCCTGCTGCCCGGAAGCAGAATAGGGCCTGAGGCAATACTGCGCTTTTGCGGCCAGCTCCCAAAAAAGCGAGTTGAAAAATGGAGCTCAAGGGCACTGCAATTCACAAACCTGCAGAGTTATAAATGATAACTCTCGTCCACAAATATATTGAGGGAAGGCAACGAAGAGGATCTGAAAGCAAGGCAGAATTGCAGGAAACAGATTTCAGGAGGTCGATTCGAATCGCCTTTAAAGCACATGAAAAGCGGCAAAACGTCGACAATGATGCCCTTGGCCAAAAAGGGCGTATGCGTTTTTTCCTGAATATATTCAGGAAAAAACGCATACGCCCTTTTTGGCCAACCAAGCAACCTGGAAAGGCAAATCAGCGCTACAAAGAAGTCTCGCTTCCCATCGGTCAAAAGGGCCATGCGGAAAAAAGTGTCAAAACCAGAAATGCAGAACAGGCCATGGAGAAATGGGGAGCCTTGCTACGCTGATGGGCGGGATGTAAATTGCCAACAGCCACTCTGGAGAAGTGTACGGTGTGTCCTGAAACATCGAAAAAACACAGCTTAGAGCGCATAGGGCACTTCCACTCATGGGCGTATAAATTGGGAAAACTAAAAATCAGCAAGACACAGGCACCCCAAAGTTTGGGGCTGCTCTGTTGACAAGAACCTCCACTTCGTGACACCTTAAATATCCCAGGAAAGAGAAAAATGGATAAAGAAGTGGTGGTCCTTATGTACAATGGAATATCACTCAGCCATGAAATCAATGTCATAAGGCTAGTAGCAGCATGATGAGTGGCTTTAGCTACGACGATTCTAAGTGAAATAAGTCATACAGAAAAACACACTTATTATAAGCTATCACTTATAGAGGGAATGTAAAAACCGCTACACTTGAACTGAATTACAAAACAGAACAGAGTCACACGTTTAGAAAACACATTATGGCTGCTTAACGGGAAAGGTGGGGTGGGGTGATGCATAAAACAAGGGTTTCAAATGAGCTCAGATAGCGTTCCATAAACCCAATATGTAATAGAAAGACCTACTCCTTGCTCAGTGAACTGGACTCAACACCCCCTATTCACCGCACAAGAATATATCTGACTAGTAAGAATCTTAAAACCTATGTATTGATATCTCTCTGGAAGTGAGTCAAGTGGGTGTAAAGCGGCAGAAACACAGCCGTGAAAAGCAGCTAAACCCCATTATAAAAATAAATTACTTTTAAAAACCCGTGAAACAAAGACAGTGAAAGAGAGAGAAATTCTTACAGGATTCGTTCAGGGGCTGTGATGCAACCTGGATTGACCATATCTAGACCCACAGCTGGAGGAGACATAAGGGTGGACACTCTCGGGGCTGAGAGGTTTGGTGAGGTTGGGGGAGCAAATGCAGAGCCTTTAAAGTAATACTGCCTGTTACCCATCCCATGGGTCCCAAATCTCTAGGTTCAAGGGCATCTTCCTACCTCGAAAACATGCATGAGAAACCCAGAAGGTGGTACACCGTGTGATCGGGAAAGGTTTCTAAAACGCACCTCATTTCTCATCTCCTTGTGCTCGGGTTCGCCATTCCAGCCGCTTTACTAGCAATCTCCCTCCTTGGAGAATCAGCACATTTAACCTCCCGTTCCGTACAGCTTGCAATATGTCCTGAGGATGAACGGGAAGAGGGGGAGCCAATGAGAGACTAGCTCTAGGTGTTGGGAGAGGCACAGGTCACTCTATTTTCCCATCAGGAAGAAGAATTAACCACAGGCTCAGCCTGCCGCCCGGAAGCAGAATAGGGCCTGAGGCGATCCTGCGCTTTTGCGGCCAGCTCCCAAAAAAGCGAGTTGAAAAATGGAGCTCAGGGGCACTGCAATTCACAAACCTGCAGAGTTATAAATGATAACTCTCGTCCACAAATATATTGAGGGAAGGCAACGAAGAGGATCTGAAAGCAAGGCAGAATTGCAGGAAACAGATTTCAGGAGGTCGATTCGAATCGCCTTTAAAGCACATGAAAAGTGGCAAAACTTCGACAATGATGCCCTTGGCCAAAAAGGGCGTATGCGTTTTTTCCTGAATATATTCAGGAAAAAACGCATACGCCCTTTTTGGCCAACCAAGCAACCTGGAAAGGCAAATCAGCGCTACAAAGAAGTCTCGCTTCCCATCGGTCAAAACGGCCATGCGGAAAAAAGTGTCAAAACCAGAAATGCAGGACAGGCCATGGAGAAATGGGAGCCTTGCTACGCTGATGGGCGGGATGTAAATTGCCAACAGCCACTCTGGAGAAGTGTACGGTGTGTCCTGAAACATCGAAAAAAAACCAGCTTAGAGCGCATAGGGCACTTCCACTCATGGGCGTATAAATTGGGAAAACTAAAAATCAGCAAGACACAGGCACCCCAAAGTTTGGGGCTGCTCTGTTGACAAGAACCTCCACTTCGTGACACCTTAAATATCCCAGGAAAGAGAAAAATGGATAAAGAAGTGGTGGTCCTTATGTACAATGGAATATCACTCAGCCATGAAATCAATGTCATAAGGCTAGTAGCAGCATGATGAGTGGTTTTAGCTACGACGATTCTAAGTGAAATAAGTCACACAGAAAAAGACACTTATCATAAGCTATCACTTATAGAGGGAATGTAAAAACCGCTACACTTGAACTGAATTACCAAACAGAACAGAGTCACACGTTTAGAAAACACACTATGGCTGCTTAACGGGAAAGGTGGGGTGGGGTGATGCGTAAAACAAGGGTTTCAAATGAGCTCAGATAGCGTTCCATAAACCCAATATGTAATAGAAAGACCTACTCCTTGCTCAGTGAACTGGACTCAACACCCCCTATTCACCGCACAAGAATATATCTGACTAGTAAGAATCTTAAAACCTATGTATTGATATCTCTCTGGAAGTGAGTCAAGTGGCTGTAAAGCGGCAGAAACACAGCCGTGAAAAGCAGCTAAACCCCATTATAAAAATAAATTACTTTTAAAAACCCGTGAAACAAAGACAGTGAAAGAGAGAGAAATTCTTACAAAATTCGTTCAGGGGCTGTGATGCAACCTGGATTGACCATATCTAGACCCACAGCTGGAGGAGACATAAGGGTGGACATTCTCGGGGCTGAGAGGTTTGGTGAGGTTGGGGGAGCAAACGCAGAGCCTTTAAAGTAATACTGCCTGTTACCCATCCCATGGGTCCCAAATCTCCAGGTTCAAGGGCATCTTCCTACCTCGAAAACATGCATGAGAAACCCAGAAGGTGGTACACCGTGTGATCGGGAAAGGTTTCTAAAACGCACCTCATTTCTCATCTCCTTGTGCTCGGGTTCGCCATTCCAGCCGCTTTACTAGCAATCTCCCTCCTTGGAGAATCAGCACCTTTAACCTCCCGTTCCGTACAGCTTGCAATTTGTCCTGAGGATGAACGGGAAGAGGGGGAGCCAATGAGAGACTAGCTCTAGGTGTTGGGACAGGCACAGGTCACTCTATTTTCCCATCAGGAAGAAGAATTAACCACAGGCTCAGCCTGCCGCCTGGAAGCAGAATAGGGCCTGAGGCGATCCTGCGCTTTTGCGGCCAGCTCCCAAAAAAGCGAGTTGAAAAATGGAGCTCAGGGGCACTGCAATTCACAAACCTGCAGAGTTATAAATGATAACTCTCGTCCACAAATATATTGAGGGAAGGCAACGAAGAGGATCTGAAAGCAAGGCAGAATTGCAGGAAACAGATTTCAGGAGGTCGATTCGAATCGCCTTTAAAGCACATGAAAAGCGGCAAAACGTCGACAATGATGCCCTTGGCCAAAAAGGGCGTATGCGTTTTTTCCTGAATATATTCAGGAAAAAACGCATACGCCCTTTTTGGCCAACCAAGCAACCTGGAAAGGCAAATCAGCGCTACAAAGAAGTCTCGCTTCCCATCGGTCAAAAGGGCCATTCGGAAAAAAGTGTCAAAACCAGAAGTGCAGAACAGGCCATGGAGAAATGGGAGCCTTGCTACGCTGATGGGCGGGATGTAAATTGCCAACAGCCACTCTGGAGAAGTGTACGGTGTGTCCTGAAACATCGAAAAAACACAGCTTAGAGCGCATAGGGCGCTTCCACTCATGGGCGTATAAATTGGGAAAACTAAAAATCAGCAAGACACAGGCACCCCAAAGTTTGGGGCTGCTCTGTTGACAAGAACCTCCACTTCGTGACACCTTAAATATCCCAGGAAAGAGAAAAATGGATAAAGAAGTGGTGGTCCTTATGTACAATGGAATATCACTCAGCCATGAAATCAATGTCATAAGGCTAGTAGCAGCATGATGAGTGGCTTTAGCTACGAGGATTCTAAGTGAAATAAGTCATACAGAAAAACACACTTATTATAAGCTATCACTTATAGAGGGAATGTAAAAACCGCTACACTTCAACTGAATTACAAAACAGAACAGAGTCACACGTTTAGAAAACACATTATGGCTGCTTAACGGGAAAGGTGGGGTGGGGTGATGCATAAAACAAGGGTTTCAAATGAGCTCAGATAGCGTTCCATAAACCCAATATGTAATAGAAAGACCTACTCCTTGCTCAGTGAACTGGACTCAACACCCCCTATTCACCGCACAAGAATATATCTGACTAGTAAGAATCTTAAAACCTATGTATTGATATCTCTCTGGAAGTGAGTCAAGTGGCTGTAAAGCGGCAGAAACACAGCCGTGAAAAGCAGCTAAACCCCATTATAAAAATAAATTCCTTTTAAAAACCCGTGAAACAAAGACAGTGAAAGAGAGAGAAATTCTTACAAAATTCGTTCAGGGGCTGTGATGCAACCTGGATTGACCATATCTAGACCCACAGCTGGAGGAGACATAAGGGTGGACACTCTCGGGGCTGAGAGGTTTGGTGAGGTTGGGGGAGCAAACGCAGAGCCTTTAAAGTAATACTGCCTGTTACCCATCCCATGGGTCCCAAATCTCCAGGTTCAAGGGCATCTTCCTACCTCGAAAACATGCATGAGAAACCCAGAAGGTGGTACACCGTGTGATCGGGAAAGGTTTCTAAAACGCACCTCATTTCTCATCTCCTTGTGCTCGGGTTCGCCATTCCAGCCGCTTTACTAGCAATCTCCCTCCTTGGAGAATCAGCACCTTTAACCTCCCGTTCCGTACAGCTTGCAATTTGTCCTGAGGATGAACGGGAAGAGGGGGAGCCAATGAGAGACTAGCTCTAGGTGTTGGGACAGGCACAGGTCACTCTATTTTCCCATCAGGAAGAAGAATTAACCACAGGCTCAGCCTGCCGCCCGGAAGCAGAATAGGGCCTGAGGCGATCCTGCGCTTTTGCGGCCAGCTCCCAAAAAAGCGAGTTGAAAAATGGAGCTCAGGGCCACTGCAATTCACAAACCTGCAGAGTTATAAATGATAACTCTCGTCCACAAATATATTGAGGGAAGGCAACGAAGAGGATCTGAAAGCAAGGCAGAATTGCAGGAAACAGATTTCAGGAGGTCGATTCGAATCGCCTTTAAAGCACATGAAAAGCGGCAAAACGTCGACAATGATGCCCTTGGCCAAAAAGGGCGTATGCGTTTTTTCCTGAATATATTCAGGAAAAAACGCATACGCCCTTTTTGGCCAACCAAGCAACCTGGAAAGGCAAATCAGCGCTACAAAGAAGTCTCGCTTCCCATCGGTCAAAAGGGCCATTCGGAAAAAAGTGTCAAAACCAGAAGTGCAGAACAGGCCATGGAGAAATGGGAGCCTTGCTACGCTGATGGGCGGGATGTAAATTGCCAACAGCCACTCTGGAGAAGTGTACGGTGTGTCCTGAAACATCGAAAAAACACAGCTTAGAGCGCATAGGGCGCTTCCACTCATGGGCGTATAAATTGGGAAAACTAAAAATCAGCAAGACACAGGCACCCCAAAGTTTGGGGCTGCTCTGTTGACAAGAACCTCCACTTCGTGACACCTTAAATATCCCAGGAAAGAGAAAAATGGATAAAGAAGTGGTGGTCCTTATGTACAATGGAATATCACTCAGCCATGAAATCAATGTCATAAGGCTAGTAGCAGCATGATGAGTGGCTTTAGCTACGAGGATTCTAAGTGAAATAAGTCATACAGAAAAACACACTTATTATAAGCTATCACTTATAGAGGGAATGTAAAAACCGCTACACTTCAACTGAATTACAAAACAGAACAGAGTCACACGTTTAGAAAACACATTATGGCTGCTTAACGGGAAAGGTGGGGTGGGGTGATGCATAAAACAAGGGTTTCAAATGAGCTCAGATAGCGTTCCATAAACCCAATATGTAATAGAAAGACCTACTCCTTGCTCAGTGAACTGGACTCAACACCCCCTATTCACCGCACAAGAATATATCTGACTAGTAAGAATCTTAAAACCTATGTATTGATATCTCTCTGGAAGTGAGTCAAGTGGCTGTAAAGCGGCAGAAACACAGCCGTGAAAAGCAGCTAAACCCCATTATAAAAATAAATTCCTTTTAAAAACCCGTGAAACAAAGACAGTGAAAGAGAGAGAAATTCTTACAAAATTCGTTCAGGGGCTGTGATGCAACCTGGATTGACCATATCTAGACCCACAGCTGGAGGAGACATAAGGGTGGACACTCTCGGGGCTGAGAGGTTTGGTGAGGTTGGGGGAGCAAACGCAGAGCCTTTAAAGTAATACTGCCTGTTACCCATCCCATGGGTCCCAAATCTCCAGGTTCAAGGGCATCTTCCTACCTCGAAAACATGCATGAGAAACCCAGAAGGTGGTACACCGTGTGATCGGGAAAGGTTTCTAAAACGCACCTCATTTCTCATCTCCTTGTGCTCGGGTTCGCCATTCCAGCCGCTTTACTAGCAATCTCCCTCCTTGGAGAATCAGCACCTTTAACCTCCCGTTCCGTACAGCTTGCAATTTGTCCTGAGGATGAACGGGAAGAGGGGGAGCCAATGAGAGACTAGCTCTAGGTGTTGGGACAGGCACAGGTCACTCTATTTTCCCATCAGGAAGAAGAATTAACCACAGGCTCAGCCTGCCGCCCGGAAGCAGAATAGGGCCTGAGGCGATCCTGCGCTTTTGCGGCCAGCTCCCAAAAAAGCGAGTTGAAAAATGGAGCTCAGGGCCACTGCAATTCACAAACCTGCAGAGTTATAAATGATAACTCTCGTCCACAAATATATTGAGGGAAGGCAACGAAGAGGATCTGAAAGCAAGGCAGAATTGCAGGAAACAGATTTCAGGAGGTCGATTCGAATCGCCTTTAAAGCACATGAAAAGCGGCAAAACGTCGACAATGATGCCCTTGGCCAAAAAGGGCGTATGCGTTTTTTCCTGAATATATTCAGGAAAAAACGCATACGCCCTTTTTGGCCAACCAAGCAACCTGGAAAGGCAAATCAGCGCTACAAAGAAGTCTCGCTTCCCATCGGTCAAAAGGGCCATGCGGAAAAAAGTGTCAAAACCAGAAATGCAGGACAGGCCATGGAGAAATGGGAGCCTTGCTACGCTGATGGGCGGGATGTAAATTGCCAACAGCCACTCTGGAGAAGTGTACGGTGTGTCCTGAAACATCGAAAAAACACAGCTTAGAGCGCATAGGGCACTTCCACTCATGGGCGTATAAATTGGGAAAACTAAAAATCAGCAAGACACAGGCACCCCAAAGTTTGGGGCTGCTCTGTTGACAAGAACCTCCACTTCGTGACACCTTAAATATCCCAGGAAAGAGAAAAATGGATAAAGAAGTGGTGGTCCTTATGTACAATGGAATATCACTCAGCCATGAAATCAATGTCATAAGGCTAGTAGCAGCATGATGAGTGGTTTTAGCTACGACGATTCTAAGTGAAATAAGTCACACAGAAAAAGACACTTATCATAAGCTATCACTTATAGAGGGAATGTAAAAACCGCTACACTTGAACTGAATTACCAAACAGAACAGAGTCACACGTTTAGAAAACACACTATGGCTGCTTAACGGGAAAGGTGGGGTGGGGTGATGCGTAAAACAAGGGTTTCAAATGAGCTCAGATAGCGTTCCATAAACCCAATATGTAATAGAAAGACCTACTCCTTGCTCAGTGAACTGGACTCAACACCCCCTATTCACCGCACAAGAATATATCTGACTAGTAAGAATCTTAAAACCTATGTATTGATATCTCTCTGGAAGTGAGTCAAGTGGCTGTAAAGCGGCAGAAACACAGCCGTGAAAAGCAGCTAAAACCCATTATAAAAATAAATTACTTTTAAAAACCCGTGAAACAAAGACAGTGAAAGAGAGAGAAATTCTTACAAAATTCGTTCAGGGGCTGTGATGCAACCTGGATTGACCATATCTAGACCCACAGCTGGAGGAGACATAAGGGTGGACATTCTCGGGGCTGAGAGGTTTGGTGAGGTTGGGGGAGCAAACGCAGAGCCTTTAAAGTAATACTGCCTGTTACCCATCCCATGGGTCCCAAATCTCCAGGTTCAAGGGCATCTTCCTACCTCGAAAACATGCATGAGAAACCCAGAAGGTGGTACACCGTGTGATCGGGAAAGGTTTCTAAAACGCACCTCATTTCTCATCTCCTTGTGCTCGGGTTCGGCATTCCAGCCGCTTTACTAGCAATCTCCCTCCTTGGAGAATCAGCACCTTTAACCTCCCGTTCCGTACAGCTTGCAATTTGTCCTGAGGATGAACGGGAAGAGGGGGAGCCAATGAGAGACTAGCTCTAGGTGTTGGGACAGGCACAGGTCACTCTATTTTCCCATCAGGAAGAAGAATTAACCACAGGCTCAGCCTGCCGCCCGGAAGCAGAATAGGGCCTGAGGCGATCCTGCGCTTTTGCGGCCAGCTCCCAAAAAAGCGAGTTGAAAAATGGAGCTCAGGGGCACTGCAATTCACAAACCTGCAGAGTTATAAATGATAACTCTCGTCCACAAATATATTGAGGGAAGGCAACGAAGAGGATTTGAAAGCAAGGCAGAATTGCAGGAAACAGATTTCAGGAGGTCGATTCGAATCGCCTTTAAAGCACATGAAAAGCGGCAAAACGTCGACAATGATGCCCTTGGCCAAAAAGGGCGTATGCGTTTTTTCCTGAATATATTCAGGAAAAAACGCATACGGCCTTTTTGGCCAACCAAGCAACCTGGAAAGGCAAATCAGCGCTACAAAGAAGTCTCGCTTCCCATCGGTCAAAAGGGCCATGCGGAAAAAAGTGTCAAAACCAGAAATGCAGGACAGGCCATGGAGAAATGGGAGCCTTGCTACGCTGATGGGCGGGATGTAAATTGCCAACAGCCACTCTGGAGAAGTGTACGGTGTGTCCTGAAACATCGAAAAAACACAGCTTAGAGCGCATAGGGCACTTCCACTCATGGGCGTATAAATTGGGAAAACTAAAAATCAGCAAGACACAGGCACCCCAAAGTTTGGGGCTGCTCTGTTGACAAGAACCTCCACTTCGTGACACCTTAAATATCCCAGGAAAGAGAAAAATGGATAAAGAAGTGGTGGTCCTTATGTACAATGGAATATCACTCAGCCATGAAATCAATGTCATAAGGCTAGTAGCAGCATGATGAGTGGTTTTAGCTACGACGATTCTAAGTGAAATAAGTCACACAGAAAAAGACACTTATCATAAGCTATCACTTATAGAGGGAATGTAAAAACCGCTACACTTGAACTGAATTACCAAACAGAACAGAGTCACACGTTTAGAAAACACACTATGGCTGCTTAACGGGAAAGGTGGGGTGGGGTGATGCGTAAAACAAGGGTTTCAAATGAGCTCAGATAGCGTTCCATAAACCCAATATGTAATAGAAAGACCTACTCCTTGCTCAGTGAACTGGACTCAACACCCCCTATTCACCGCACAAGAATATATCTGACTAGTAAGAATCTTAAAACCTATGTATTGATATCTCTCTGGAAGTGAGTCAAGTGGCTGTAAAGCGGCAGAAACACAGCCGTGAAAAGCAGCTAAAACCCATTATAAAAATAAATTACTTTTAAAAACCCGTGAAACAAAGACAGTGAAAGAGAGAGAAATTCTTACAAAATTCGTTCAGGGGCTGTGATGCAACCTGGATTGACCATATCTAGACCCACAGCTGGAGGAGACATAAGGGTGGACATTCTCGGGGCTGAGAGGTTTGGTGAGGTTGGGGGAGCAAACGCAGAGCCTTTAAAGTAATACTGCCTGTTACCCATCCCATGGGTCCCAAATCTCCAGGTTCAAGGGCATCTTCCTACCTCGAAAACATGCATGAGAAACCCAGAAGGTGGTACACCGTGTGATCGGGAAAGGTTTCTAAAACGCACCTCATTTCTCATCTCCTTGTGCTCGGGTTCGCCATTCCAGCCGCTTTACTAGCAATCTCCCTCCTTGGAGAATCAGCACCTTTAACCTCCCGTTCCGTACAGCTTGCAATTTGTCCTGAGGATGAACGGGAAGAGGGGGAGCCAATGAGAGACTAGCTCTAGGTGTTGGGACAGGCACAGGTCACTCTATTTTCCCATCAGGAAGAAGAATTAACCACAGGCTCAGCCTGCCGCCCGGAAGCAGAATAGGGCCTGAGGCGATCCTGCGCTTTTGCGGCCAGCTCCCAAAAAAGCGAGTTGAAAAATGGAGCTCAGGGGCACTGCAATTCACAAACCTGCAGAGTTATAAATGATAACTCTCGTCCACAAATATATTGAGGGAAGGCAACGAAGAGGATTTGAAAGCAAGGCAGAATTGCAGGAAACAGATTTCAGGAGGTCGATTCGAATCGCCTTTAAAGCACATGAAAAGCGGCAAAACGTCGACAATGATGCCCTTGGCCAAAAAGGGCGTATGCGTTTTTTCCTGAATATATTCAGGAAAAAACGCATACGCCCTTTTTGGCCAACCAAGCAACCTGGAAAGGCAAATCAGCGCTACAAAGAAGTCTCGCTTCCCATCGGTCAAAAGGGCCATGCGGAAAAAAGTGTCAAAACCAGAAATGCAGAACAGGCCATGGAGAAATGGGAGCCTTGCTACGCTGATGGGCGGGATGTAAATTGCCAACAGCCACTCTGGAGAAGTGTACGGTGTGTCCTGAAACATCGAAAAAACACAGCTTAGAGCGCATAGGGCACTTCCACTCATGGGCATATAAATTGGGAAAACTAAAAATCAGCAAGACACAGGCACCCCAAAGTTTGGGGCTGCTCTGTTGACAAGAACCTCCACTTCGTGACACCTTAAATATCCCAGGAAAGAGAAAAATGGATAAAGAAGTGGTGGTCCTTATGTACAATGGAATATCACTCAGCCATGAAATCAATGTCATAAGGCTAGTAGCAGCATGATGAGTGGCTTTAGCTACGACGATTCTAAGTGAAATAAGTCATACAGAAAAACACACTTATTATAAGCTATCACTTATAGAGGGAATGTAAAAACCGCTACACTTGAACTGAATTACAAAACAGAACAGAGTCACACGTTTACAAAACACACTATGGCTGCTTAACGGGAAAGGTGGGGTGGGGTGATGCATAAAACAAGGGTTTCAAATGAGCTCAGATACCGTTCCATAAACCCAATATGTAATAGAAAGACCTACTCCTTGCTCAGTGAACTGGACTCAACACCCCCTATTCACCGCACAAGAATATATCTGACTAGTAAGAATCTTAAAACCTATGTATTGATATCTCTCTGGAAGTGAGTCAAGTGGCTGTAAAGCGGCAGAAACACAGCCGTGAAAAGCAGCTAAACCCCATTATAAAAATAAATTACTTTTAAAAACCCGTGAAACAAAGACAGTGAAAGAGAGAGAAATTCTTACAAAATTCGTTCAGGGGCTGTGATGCAACCTGGATTGACCATATCTAGACCCACAGCTGGAGGAGACATAAGGGTGGACATTCTCGGGGCTGAGAGGTTTGGTGAGGTTGGGGGAGCAAACGCAGAGCCTTTAAAGTAATACTGCCTGTTACCCATCCCATGGGTCCCAAATCTCCAGGTTCAAGGGCATCTTCCTACCTCGAAAACATGCATGAGAAACCCAGAAGGTGGTACACCGTGTGATCGGGAAAGGTTTCTAAAACGCACCTCATTTCTCATCTCCTTGTGCTCGGGTTCGCCATTCCAGCCGCTTTACTAGCAATCTCCCTCCTTGGAGAATCAGCACCTTTAACCTCCCGTTCCGTACAGCTTGCAATATGTCCTGAGGATGAACGGGAAGAGGGGGAGCCAATGAGAGACTAGCTCTAGGTGTTGGGACAGGCACAGGTCACTCTATTTTCCCATCAGGAAGAAGAATTAACCACAGGCTCAGCCTGCCGCCCCGAACCAGAATAGGGCCTGAGGCGATCCTGCGCTTTTGTGGCCAGCTCCCAAAAAAGCGAGTTGAAAAATGGAGCTCAGGGGCACTGCAATTCACAAACCTGCAGAGTTATAAATGATAACTCTCGTCCACAAATATATTGAGGGAAGGCAACGAAGAGGATCTGAAAGCAAGGCAGAATTGCAGGAAACAGATTTCAGGAGGTCGATTCGAATCGCCTTTAAAGCACATGAAAAGCGGCAAAACGTCGACAATGATGCCCTTGGCCAAAAAGGGCGTATGCGTTTTTTCCTGAATATATTCAGGAAAAAACGCATACGCCCTTTTTGGCCAACCAAGCAACCTGGAAAGGCAAATCAGCGCTACAAAGAAGTCTCGCTTCCCATCGGTCAAAAGGGCCATGCGGAAAAAAGTGTCAAAACCAGAAATGCAGGACAGGCCATGGAGAAATGGGAGCCTTGCTACGCTGATGGGCGGGATGTAAATTGCCAACAGCCACTCTGGAGAAGTGTACGGTGTGTCCTGAAACATCGAAAAAACACAGCTTAGAGCGCATAGGGCACTTCCACTCATGGGCGTATAAATTGGGAAAACTAAAAATCAGCAAGACACAGGCACCCCAAAGTTTGGGGCTGCTCTGTTGACAAGAACCTCCACTTCGTGACACCTTAAATATCCCAGGAAAGAGAAAAATGGATAAAGAAGTGGTGGTCCTTATGTACAATGGAATATCACTCAGCCATGAAATCAATGTCATAAGGCTAGTAGCAGCATGATGAGTGGTTTTAGCTACGACGATTCTAAGTGAAATAAGTCACACAGAAAAAGACACTTATCATAAGCTATCACTTATAGAGGGAATGTAAAAACCGCTACACTTGAACTGAATTACCAAACAGAACAGAGTCACACGTTTAGAAAACACACTGTGGCTGCTTAACGGGAAAGGTGGGGTGGGGTGATGCGTAAAACAAGGGTTTCAAATGAGCTCAGATAGCGTTCCATAAACCCAATATGTAATAGAAAGACCTACTCCTTGCTCAGTGAACTGGACTCAACACCCCCTATTCACCGCACAAGAATATATCTGACTAGTAAGAATCTTAAAACCTATGTATTGATATCTCTCTGGAAGTGAGTCAAGTGGCTGTAAAGCGGCAGAAACACAGCCGTGAAAAGCAGCTAAAACCCATTATAAAAATAAATTACTTTTAAAAACCCGTGAAACAAAGACAGTGAAAGAGAGAGAAATTCTTACAAAATTCGTTCAGGGGCTGTGATGCAACCTGGATTGACCATATCTAGACCCACAGCTGGAGGAGACATAAGGGTGGACATTCTCGGGGCTGAGAGGTTTGGTGAGGTTGGGGGAGCAAACGCAGAGCCTTTAAAGTAATACTGCCTGTTACCCATCCCATGGGTCCCAAATCTCCAGGTTCAAGGGCATCTTCCTACCTCGAAAACATGCATGAGAAACCCAGAAGGTGGTACACCGTGTGATCGGGAAAGGTTTCTAAAACGCACCTCATTTCTCATCTCCTTGTGCTCGGGTTCGCCATTCCAGCCGCTTTACTAGCAATCTCCCTCCTTGGAGAATCAGCACCTTTAACCTCCCGTTCCGTACAGCTTGCAATTTGTCCTGAGGATGAACGGGAAGAGGGGGAGCCAATGAGAGACTAGCTCTAGGTGTTGGGACAGGCACAGGTCACTCTATTTTCCCATCAGGAAGAAGAATTAACCACAGGCTCAGCCTGCCGCCCGGAAGCAGAATAGGGCCTGAGGCGATCCTGCGCTTTTGCGGCCAGCTCCGAAAAAAGCGAGTTGAAAAATGGAGCTCAGGGGCACTGCAATTCACAAACCTGCAGAGTTATAAATGATAACTCTCGTCCACAAATATATTGAGGGAAGGCAACGAAGAGGATCTGAAAGCAAGGCAGAATTGCAGGAAACAGATTTCAGGAGGTCAATTCGAATCGCCTTTAAAGCACATGAAAAGCGGCAAAACGTCGACAATGATGCCCTTGGCCAAAAAGGGCGTATGCGTTTTTTCCTGAATATATTCAGGAAAAAACGCATACGCCCTTTTTGGCCAACCAAGCAACCTGGAAAGGCAAATCACCGCTACAAAGAAGTCTCCCTTCCCATCGGTCAAAAGGGCCATGCGGAAAAAAGTGTCAAAACCAGAAATGCAGAACAGGCCATGGAGAAATGGGAGCCTTGCTACGCTGATGGGCGGGATGTAAATTGCCAACAGCCACTCTGGAGAAGTGTACGGTGTGTCCTGAAACATCGAAAAAACACAGCTTAGAGCGCATAGGGCACTTCCACTCATGGGCATATAAATTGGGAAAACTAAAAATCAGCAAGACACAGGCACCCCAAAGTTTGGGGCTGCTCTGTTGACAAGAACCTCCACTTCGTGACACCTTAAATATCACAGGAAAGAGAAAAATGGATAAAGAAGTGGTGGTCCTTATGTACAATGGAATATCACTCAGCCATGAAATCAATGTCATAAGGCTAGTAGCAGCATGATGAGTGGCTTTAGCTACGAGGATTCTAAGTGAAATAAGTCATACAGAAAAACACACTTATTATAAGCTATCACTTATAGAGGGAATGTAAAAACCGCTACACTTGAACTGAATTACCAAACAGAACAGAGTCACACGTTTAGAAAACACATTAGGGCTGCTTAACGGGAAAGGTGGGGTGGGGTGATGCATAAAACAAGGGTTTCAAATGAGCTCAGATACCGTTCCATAAACCCAATATGTAATAGAAAGACCTACTCCTTGCTCAGTGAACTGGACTCAACACCCCCTATTCACCACACAAGAATATATCTGACTAGTAAGAATCTTAAAACCTATGTATTGATATCTCTCTGGAAGTGAGTCAAGTGGCTGTAAAGCGGCAGAAACACAGCCGTGAAAAGCAGCTAAACCCCATTATAAAAATAAATTACTTTTAAAAACCCGTGAAACAAAGACAGTGAAAGAGAGAGAAATTCTTACAAAATTCGTTCAGGGGCTGTGATGCAACCTGGATTGACCATATCTAGACCCACAGCTGGAGAAGACATAAGGGTGGACACTCTCGGGGCTGAAAGGTTTGGTGAGGTTGGGGGAGCAAACGCAGAGCCTTTAAAGTAATACTGCCTGTTACCCATCCCATGGGTCCCAAATCTCCAGGTTCAAGGGCATCTTCCTACCTCGAAAACATGCATGAGAAACCCAGAAGGTGGTACACCGTGTGATCGGGAAAGGTTTCTAAAACGCACCTCATTTCTCATCTCCTTGTGCTCGGGTTCGCCATTCCAGCCGCTTTACTAGCAATCTCCCTCCTTGGAGAATCAGCACCTTTAACCTCCCGTTCCGTACAGCTTGCAATTTGTCCTGAGGATGAACGGGAAGAGGGGGAGCCAATGAGAGACTAGCTCTAGGTGTTGGGACAGGCACAGGTCACTCTATTTTCCCATCAGGAAGAAGAATTAACCACAGGCTCAGCCTGCCGCCCGGAAGCAGAATAGGGCCTGAGGCGATCCTGCGCTTTTGCGGCCAGCTCCCAAAAAAGCGAGTTGAAAAATGGAGCTCAGGGGCACTGCAATTCACAAACCTGCAGAGTTATAAATGATAACTCTCGTCCACAAATATATTGAGGGAAGGCAACGAAGAGGATCTGAAAGCAAGGCAGAATTGCAGGAAACAGATTTCAGGAGGTCGATTCGAATCGCCTTTAAAGCACATGAAAAGCGGCAAAACGTCGACAATGATGCCCTTGGCCAAAAAGGGCGTATGCGTTTTTTCCTGAATATATTCAGGAAAAAACGCATACGCCCTTTTTGGCCAACCAAGCAACCTGGAAAGGCAAATCAGCGCTACAAAGAAGTCTCGCTTCCCATCGGTCAAAAGGGCCATGCGGAAAAAAGTGTCAAAACCAGAAGTGCAGAACAGGCCATGGAGAAATGGGAGCCTTGCTACGCTGATGGGCGGGATGTAAATTGCCAACAGCCACTCTGGAGAAGTGTACGGTGTGTCCTGAAACATCGAAAAAACACAGCTTAGAGCGCATAGGGCACTTCCACTCATGGGCGTATAAATTGGGAAAACTAAAAATCAGCAAGACACAGGCACCCCAAAGTTTGGGGCTGCTCTGTTGACAAGAACCTCCACTTCGTGACACCTTAAATATCCCAGGAAAGAGAAAAATGGATAAAGAAGTGGTGGTCCTTATGTACAATGGAATATCACTCAGCCATGAAATCAATGTCATAAGGCTAGTAGCAGCATGATGAGTGGCTTTAGCTACGACGATTCTAAGTGAAATAAGTCATACAGAAAAACACACTTATTATAAGCTATCACTTATAGAGGGAATGTAAAAACCGCTACACTTGAACTGAATTACGAAACAGAACAGAGTCACACGTTTAGAAAACACATTATGGCTGCTTAACGGGAAAGGTGGGGTGGGGTGATGCATAAAACAAGGGTTTCAAATGAGCTCAGATACCGTTCCATAAACCCAATATGTAATAGAAAGACCTACTCCTTGCTCAGTGAACTGGACTCAACACCCCCTATTCACCGCACAAGAATATATCTGACTAGTAAGAATCTTAAAACCTATGTATTGATATCTCTCTGGAAGTGAGTCAAGTGGCTGTAAAGCGGCAGAAACACAGCCGTGAAAAGCAGCTAAACCCCATTATAAAAATAAATTACTTTTAAAAACCCGTGAAACAAAGACAGTGAAAGAGAGAGAAATTCTTACAAAATTCGTTCAGGGGCTGTGATGCAACCTGGATTGACCATATCTAGACCCACAGCTGGAGGAGACATAAGGGTGGACACTCTCGGGGCTGAGAGTTTGGTGAGGTTGGGGGAGCAAACGCAGAGCCTTTAAAGTAATACTGCCTGTTACCCATCCCATGGGTCCCAAATCTCCAGGTTCAAGGGCATCTTCCTACCTCGAAAACATGCATGAGAAACCCAGAAGGTGGTACACCGTGTGATCGGGAAAGGTTTCTAAAACGCACCTCATTTCTCATCTCCTTGTGCTCGGGTTCGCCATTCCAGCCGCTTTACTAGCAATCTCCCTCCTTGGAGAATCAGCACCTTTAACCTCCCATTCCGTACAGCTTGCAATATGTCCTGAGGATGAACGGGAAGAGGGGGAGCCAATGAGAGACTAGCTCTAGGTGTTGGGACAGGCACAGGTCACTCTATTTTCCCATCAGGAAGAAGAATTAACCACAGGCTCAGCCTGCCGCCCGGAACCAGAATAGGGCCTGAGGCAATCCTGCGCTTTTGTGGCCAGCTCCCAAAAAAGCGAGTTGAAAAATGGAGCTCAGGGGCACTGCAATTCACAAACCTGCAGAGTTATAAATGATAACTCTCGTCCACAAATATATTGAGGGAAGGCAACGAAGAGGATCTGAAAGCAAGGCAGAATTGCAGGAAACAGATTTCAGGAGGTAGATTCGAATCGCCTTTAAAGCACATGAAAAGCGGCAAAACGTCGACAATGATGCCCTTGGCCAAAAAGGGCGTATGCGTTTTTTCCTGAATATATTCAGGAAAAAACGCATACGCCCTTTTTGGCCAACCAAGCAACCTGGAAAGGCAAATCAGCGCTACAAAGAAGTCTCGCTTCCCATCGGTCAAAAGGGCCATGCGGAAAAAAGTGTCAAAACCAGAAATGCAGAACAGGCCATGGAGAAATGGGAGCCTTGCTACGCTGATGGGCGGGATGTAAATTGCCAACAGCCACTCTGGAGAAGTGTACGGTGTGTCCTGAAACATCGAAAAAACACAGCTTAGAGCGCATAGGGCACTTCCACTCATGGGCATATAAATTGGGAAAACTAAAAATCAGCAAGACACAGGCACCCCAAAGTTCGGGGCTGCTCTGTTGACAAGAACCTCCACTTCGTGACACCTTAAATATCCCAGGAAAGAGAAAAATGGATAAAGAAGTGGTGGTCCTTATGTACAATGGAATATCACTCAGCCATGAAATCAATGTCATAAGGCTAGTAGCAGCATGATGAGTGGCTTTAGCTACGACGATTCTAAGTGAAATAAGTCATACAGAAAAACACACTTATTATAAGCTATCACTTATAGAGGGAATGTAAAAACCGCTACACTTGAACTGAATTACCAAACAGAACAGAGTCACACGTTTAGAAAACACATTATGGCTGCTTAACGGGAAAGGTGGGGTGGGGTGATGCATAAAACAAGGGTTTCAAATGAGCTCAGATACCGTTCCATAAACCCAATATGTAATAGAAAGACCTACTCCTTGCTCAGTGAACTGGACTCAACACCCCCTATTCACCGCACAAGAATATATCTGACTAGTAAGAATCTTAAAACCTATGTATTGATATCTCTCTGGAAGTGAGTCAAGTGGCTGTAAAGCGGCAGAAACACAGCCGTGAAAAGCAGCTAAACCCCATTATAAAAATAAATTACTTTTAAAAACCCGTGAAACAAAGACAGTGAAAGAGAGAGAAATTCTTACAAAATTCGTTCAGGGGCTGTGATGCAACCTGGGTTGACCATATCTAGACCCACAGCTGGAGAAGACATAAGGGTGGACACTCTCGGGGCTGAGAGGTTTGGTGAGGTTGGGGGAGCAAACGCAGAGCCTTTAAAGTAATACTGCCTGTTACCCATCCCATGGGTCCCAAATCTCCAGGTTCAAGGGCATCTTCCTACCTCGAAAACATGCATGAGAAACCCAGAATGTGGTACACCGTGTGATCGGGAAAGGTTTCTAAAACGCACCTCATTTCTCATCTCCTTGTGCTCGGGTTCGCCATTCCAGCCGCTTTACTAGCAATCTCCCTCCTTGGAGAATCAGCACCTTTAACCTCCCGTTCCGTACAGCTTGCAATTTGTCCTGAGGATGAACGGGAAGAGGGGGAGCCAATGAGAGACTAGCTCTAGGTGTTGGGACAGGCACAGGTCACTCTATTTTCCCATCAGGAAGAAGAATTAACCACAGGCTCAGCCTGCCGCCCGGAAGCAGAATAGGGCCTGAGGCGATCCTGCGCTTTTGCGGCCAGCTCCCAAAAAAGCGAGTTGAAAAATGGAGCTCAGGGACACTGCAATTCACAAACCTGCAGAGTTATAAATGATAACTCTCGTCCACAAATATATTGAGGGAAGGCAACGAAGAGGATCTGAAAGCAAGGCAGAATTGCAGGAAACAGATTTCAGGAGGTCGATTCGAATCGCCTTTAAAGCACATGAAAAGCGGCAAAACGTCGACAATGATGCCCTTGGCCAAAAAGGGCGTATGCGTTTTTTCCTGAATATATTCAGGAAAAAACGCATACGCCCTTTTTGGCCAACCAAGCAACCTGGAAAGGCAAATCAGCGCTACAAAGAAGTCTCGCTTCCCATCGGTCAAAAGGGCCATGCGGAAAAAAGTGTCAAAACCAGAAATGCAGAACAGGCCATGGAGAAATGGGAGCCTTGCTACGCTGATGGGCGGGATGTAAATTGCCAACAGCCACTCTGGAGAAGTGTACGGTGTGTCCTGAAACATCGAAAAAACACAGCTTAGAGCGCATAGGGCACTTCCACTCATGGGCGTATAAATTGGGAAAACTAAAAATCAGCAAGACACAGGCACCCCAAAGTTTGGGGCTGCTCTGTTGACAAGAACCTCCACTTCGTGACACCTTAAATATCCCAGGAAAGAGAAAAATGGATAAAGAAGTGGTGGTCCTTATGTACAATGGAATATCACTCAGCCATGAAATCAATGTCATAAGGCTAGTAGCAGCATGATGAGTGGCTTTAGCTACGACGATTCTAAGTGAAATAAGTCATACAGAAAAACACACTTATTATAAGCTATCACTTATAGAGGGAATGTAAAAACCGCTACACTTGAACTGAATTACCAAACAGAACAGAGTCACACGTTTAGAAAACACATTAGGGCTGCTTAACGGGAAAGGTGGGGTGGGGTGATGCATAAAACAAGGGTTTCAAATGAGCTCAGATACCGTTCCATAAACCCAATATGTAATAGAAAGACCTACTCCTTGCTCAGTGAACTGGACTCAACACCCCCTATTCACCGCACAAGAATATATCTGACTAGTAAGAATCTTAAAACCTATGTATTGATATCACTCTGGAAGTGAGTCAAGTGGCTGTAAAGCGGCAGAAACACAGCCGTGAAAAGCAGCTAAACGCCATTAAAAAATAAATTACTTTTAAAAACTCGTGAAACAAAGACAGTGAAAGAGAGAGAAATTCTTACAAAATTCGTTCAGGGGCTGTGATGCAACCTGGATTGACCATATCTAGACCCACAGCTGGAGGAGACATAAGGGTGGACACTCTCGGGGCTGAGAGGTTTGGTGAGGTTGGGGGAGCAAACGCAGAGCCTTTAAAGTAATACTGCCTGTTACCCATCCCATGGGTCCCAAATCTCCAGGTTCAAGGGCATCTTCCTACCTCGAAAACATGCATGAGAAACCCAGAAGGTGGTACACCGTGTGATCGGGAAAGGTTTCTAAAACGCACCTCATTTCTCATCTCCTTGTGCTCGGGTTCGCCATTCCAGCCGCTTTACTAGCAATCTCCCTCCTTGGAGAATCAGCACCTTTAACCTCCCGTTCCGTACAGCTTGCAATATGTCCTGAGGATGAACGGGAAGAGGGGGAGCCAATGAGAGACTAGCTCTAGGTGTTGGGACAGGCACAGGTCACTCTATTTTCCCATCAGGAAGAAGAATTAACCACAGGCTCAGCCTGCTGCCCGGAACCAGAATAGGGCCTGAGGCAAACCTGCGCTTTTGTGGCCAGCTCCCAAAAAAGCGAGTTGAAAAATGGAGCTCAGGGGCACTGCAATTCACAAACCTGCAGAGTTATAAATGATAACTCTCGTCCACAAATATATTGAGGGAAGGCAACGAAGAGGATCTGAAAGCAAGGCAGAATTGCAGGAAACAGATTTCAGGAGGTCGATTCGAATCGCCTTTAAAGCACATGAAAAGCGGCAAAACGTCGACAATGATGCCCTTGGCCAAAAAGGGCGTATGCGTTTTTTCCTGAATATATTCAGGAAAAAACGCATACGCCCTTTTTGGCCAACCAAGCAACCTGGAAAGGCAAATCAGCGCTACAAAGAAGTCTCGCTTCCCATCGGTCAAAAGGGCCATGCGGAAAAAAGTGTCAAAACCAGAAATGCAGAACAGGCCATGGAGAAATGGGAGCCTTGCTACGCTGATGGGCGGGATGTAAATTGCCAACAGCCACTCTGGAGAAGTGTACGGTGTGTCCTGAAACATCGAAAAAACACAGCTTAGAGCGCATAGGGCACTTCCACTCATGGGCGTATAAATTGGGAAAACTAAAAATCAGCAAGACACAGGCACCCCAAAGTTTGGGGCTGCTCTGTTGACAAGAACCTCCACTTCGTGACACCTTAAATATCCCAGGAAAGAGAAAAATGGATAAAGAAGTGGTGGTCCTTATGTACAATGGAATATCACTCAGCCATGAAATCAATGTCATAAGGCTAGTAGCAGCATGATGAGTGGTTTTAGCTACGACGATTCTAAGTGAAATAAGTCACACAGAAAGACACTTATCATAAGCTATCACTTATAGAGGGAATGTAAAAACCGCTACACTTGAACTGAATTACCAAACAGAACAGAGTCACACGTTTAGAAAACACACTATGGCTGCTTAACGGGAAAGGTGGGGTGGGGTGATGCGTAAAACAAGGGTTTCAAATGAGCTCAGATAGCGTTCCATAAACCCAATATGTAATAGAAAGACCTACTCCTTGCTCAGTGAACTGGACTCAACACCCCCTATTCACCGCACAAAAATATATCTGACTAGTAAGAATATTAAAACCTATGTATTGATATCACTCTGGAAGTGAGTCAAGTGGCTGTAAAGCGGCAGAAACACAGCCGTGAAAAGCAGCTAAACGCCATTAAAAAATAAATTACTTTTAAAAACCCGTGAAACAAAGACAGTGAAAGAGAGAGAAATTCTTACAAAATTCGTTCAGGGGCTGTGATGCAACCTGGATTGACCATATCTAGACCCACAGCTGGAGGAGACATAAGGGTGGACACTCTCGGGGCTGAGAGTTTTGGTGAGGTTGGGGGAGCAAACGCAGAGCCTTTAAAGTAATACTGCCTGTTACCCATCCCATGGGTCCCAAATCTCCAGGTTCAAGGGCATCTTCCTACCTCGAAAACATGCATGAGAAACCCAGAAGGTGGTACACCGTGTGATCGGGAAAGGTTTCTAAAACGCACCTCATTTCTCATCTCCTTGTGCTCGGGTTCGCCATTCCAGCCGCTTTACTAGCAATCTCCCTCCTTGGAGAATCAGCACCTTTAACCTCCCGTTCCGTACAGCTTGCAATTTGTCCTGAGGATGAACGGGAAGAGGGGGAGCCAATGAGAGACTAGCTCTAGGTGTTGGGACAGGCACAGGTCACTCTATTTTCCCATCAGGAAGAAGAATTAACCACAGGCTCAGCCTGCCGCCCGGAAGCAGAATAGGGCCTGAGGCGATCCTGCGCTTTTGCGGCCAGCTCCCAAAAAAGCGAGTTGAAAAATGGAGCTCAGGGGCACTGCAATTCACAAACCTGCAGAGTTATAAATGATAACTCTCGTCCACAAATATATTGAGGGAAGGCAACGAAGAGGATCTGAAAGCAAGGCAGAATTGCAGGAAACAGATTTCAGGAGGTCGATTCGAATCGCCTTTAAAGCACATGAAAAGCGGCAAAACGTCGACAATGATGCCCTTGGCCAAAAAGGGCGTATGCGTTTTTTCCTGAATATATTCAGGAAAAAACGCATACGCCCTTTTTGGCCAACCAAGCAACCTGGAAAGGCAAATCAGCGCTACAAAGAAGTCTCGCTTCCCATCGGTCAAAAGGGCCATGCGGAAAAAAGTGTCAAAACCAGAAATGCAGAACAGGCCATGGAGAAATGGGAGCCTTGCTACGCTGATGGGCGGGATGTAAATTGCCAACAGCCACTCTGGAGAAGTGTACGGTGTGTCCTGAAACATCGAAAAAACACAGCTTAGAGCGCATAGGGCACTTCCACTCATGGGCGTATAAATTGGGAAAACTAAAAATCAGCAAGACACAGGCACCCCAAAGTTTGGGGCTGCTCTGTTGACAAGAACCTCCACTTCGTGACACCTTAAATATCCCAGGAAAGAGAAAAATGGATAAAGAAGCGGTGGTCCTTATGTACAATGGAATATCCCTCAGCCATGAAATCAATGTCATAAGGCTAGTAGCAGCATGATGAGTGGTTTTAGCTACGACGATTCTAAGTGAAATAAGTCACACAGAAAAAGACACTTATCATAAGCTATCACTTATAGAGGGAATGTAAAAACCGCTACACTTGAACTGAATTACCAAACAGAACAGAGTCACACGTTTAGAAAACACACTATGGCTGCTTAACGGGAAAGGTGGGGTGGGGTGATGCGTAAAACAAGGGTTTCAAATGAGCTCAGATAGCGTTCCATAAACCCAATATGTAATAGAAAGACCTACTCCTTGCTCAGTGAACTGGACTCAACACCCCCTATTCACCGCACAAGAATATATCTGACTAGTAAGAATCTTAAAACCTATGTATTGATATCTCTCTGGAAGTGAGTCAAGTGGCTGTAAAGCGGCAGAAACACAGCCGTGAAAAGCAGCTAAACCCCATTATAAAAATAAATTACTTTTAAAAACCCGTGATACAAAGACAGTGAAAGAGAGAGAAATTCTTACAAAATTCGTTCAGGGGCTGTGATGCAACCTGGATTGACCATATCTAGACCCACAGCTGGAGGAGACATAAGGGTGGACATTCTCGGGGCTGAGAGGTTTGGTGAGGTTGGGCGAGCAAACGCAGAGCCTTTAAAGTAATACTGCCTGTTACCCATCCCATGGGTCCCAAATCTCCAGGTTCAAGGGCATCTTCCTACCTCGAAAACATGCATGAGAAACCCAGAAGGTGGTACACCGTGTGATCGGGAAAGGTTTCTAAAACGCACCTCATTTCTCATCTCCTTGTGCTCGGGTTCGCCATTCCAGCCGCTTTACTAGCAATCTCCCTCCTTGGAGAATCAGCACCTTTAACCTCCCGTTCCGTACAGCTTGCAATTTGTCCTGAGGATGAACGGGAAGAGGGGGAGCCAATGAGAGACTAGCTCTAGGTGTTGGGACAGGCACAGGTCACTCTATTTTCCCATCAGGAAGAAGAATTAACCACAGGCTCAGCCTGCCGCCCGGAAGCAGAATAGGGCCTGAGGCGATCCTGTGCTTTTGCGGCCAGCTCCCAAAAAAGCGAGTTGAAAAATGGAGCTCAGGGGCACTGCAATTCACAAACCTGCAGAGTTATAAATGATAACTCTCGTCCACAAATATATTGAGGGAAGGCAACGAAGAGGATCTGAAAGCAAGGCAGAATTGCAGGAAACAGATTTCAGGAGGTCGATTCGAATCGCCTTTAAAGCACATGAAAAGCGGCAAAACGTCGACAATGATGCCCTTGGCCAAAAAGGGCGTATGCGTTTTTTCCTGAATATATTCAGGAAAAAACGCATACGCCCTTTTTGGCCAACCAAGCAACCTGGAAAGGCAAATCAGCGCTACAAAGAAGTCTCGCTTCCCATCGGTCTAAAGGGCCATGCGGAAAAAAGTGTCAAAACCAGAAATGCAGAACAGGCCATGGAGAAATGGGAGCCTTGCTACGCTGATGGGCGGGATGTAAATTGCCAACAGCCACTCTGGAGAAGTGTACGGTGTGTCCTGAAACATCGAAAAAACACAGCTTAGAGCGCATAGGGCACTTCCACTCATGGGCGTATAAATTGGGAAAACTAAAAATCAGCAAGACACAGGCACCCCAAAGTTTGGGGCTGCTCTGTTGACAAGAACCTCCACTTCGTGACACCTTAAATATCCCAGGAAAGAGAAAAATGGATAAAGAAGTGGTGGTCCTTATGTACAATGGAATATCACTCAGCCATGAAATCAATGTCATAAGGCTAGTAGCAGCATGATGAGTGGCTTTAGCTACGACGATTCTAAGTGAAATAAGTCATACAGAAAAACACACTTATTATAAGCTATCACTTATACAGGGAATGTAAAAACCGCTACACTTGAACTGAATTACAAAACAGAACAGAGTCACACGTTTAGAAAACACATTAGGGCTGCTTAACGGGAAAGGTGGGGTGGGGTGATGCATAAAACAAGGGTTTCAAATGAGCTCAGATACCGTTCCATAAACCCAATATGTAATAGAAAGACCTACTCCTTGCTCAGTGAACTGGACTCAACACCCCCTATTCACCGCACAAGAATATATCTGACTAGTAAGAATCTTAAAACCTATGTATTGATATCACTCTGGAAGTGAGTCAAGTGGCTGTAAAGCGGCAGAAACACAGCCGTGAAAAGCAGCTAAACGCCATTAAAAAATAAATTACTTTTAAAAACCCGTGAAACAAAGACAGTGAAAGAGAGAGAAATTCTTACAAAATTCGTTCAGGGGCTGTGATGCAACCTGGATTGACCATATCTAGACCCACAGCTGGAGGAGACATAAGGGTGGACACTCTCGGGGCTGAGAGTTTTGGTGAGGTTGGGGGAGCAAACGCAGAGCCTTTAAAGTAATACTGCCTGTTACCCATCCCATGGGTCCCAAATCTCCAGGTTCAAGGGCATCTTCCTACCTCGAAAACATGCATGAGAAACCCAGAAGGTGGTACACCGTGTGATCGGGAAAGGTTTCTAAAACGCACCTCATTTCTCATCTCCTTGTGCTCGGGTTCGCCATTCCAGCCGCTTTACTAGCAATCTCCCTCCTTGGAGAATCAGCACCTTTAACCTCCCGTTCCGTACAGCTTGCAATATGTCCTGAGGATGAACGGGAAGAGGGGGAGCCAATGAGAGACTAGCTCTAGGTGTTGGGAGAGGCACAGGTCACTCTATTTTCCCATCAGGAAGAAGAATTAACCACAGGCTCAGCCTGCCGCCCGGAACCAGAATAGGGCCTGAGGCAATCCTGCGCTTTTGTGGCCAGCTCCCAAAAAAGCGAGTTGAAAAATGGAGCTCAGGGGCACTGCAATTCACAAACCTGCAGAGTTATAAATGATAACTCTCGTCCACAAATATATTGAGGGAAGGCAACGAAGAGGATCTGAAAGCAAGGCAGAATTGCAGGAAACAGATTTCAGGAGGTCGATTCGAATCGCCTTTAAAGCACATGAAAAGCGGCAAAACGTCGACAATGATGCCCTTGGCCAAAAAGGGCGTATGCGTTTTTTCCTGAATATATTCAGGAAAAAACGCATACGCCCTTTTTGGCCAACCAAGCAACCTGGAAAGGCAAATCAGCGCTACAAAGAAGTCTCGCTTCCCATCGGTCAAAAGGGCCATGCGGAAAAAACTGTCAAAACCAGAAATGCAGGACAGGCCATGGAGAAATGGGAGCCTTGCTACGCTGATGGGCGGGATGTAAATTGCCAACAGCCACTCTGGAGAAGTGTACGGTGTGTCCTGAAACATCGAAAAAACACAGCTTAGAGCGCATAGGGCACTTCCACTCATGGGCGTATAAATTGGGAAAACTAAAAATCAGCAAGACACAGGCACCCCAAAGTTTGGGGCTGCTCTGTTGACAAGAACCTCCACTTCGTGACACCTTAAATATCCCAGGAAAGAGAAAAATGGATAAAGAAGTGGTGGTCCTTATGTACAATGGAATATCACTCAGCCATGAAATCAATGTCATAAGGCTAGTAGCAGCATGATGAGTGGTTTTAGCTACGACGATTCTAAGTGAAATAAGTCACACAGAAAAAGACACTTATCATAAGCTATCACTTATAGAGGGAATGTAGAAACCGCTACACTTGAACTGAATTACCAAACAGAACAGAGTCACACGTTTAGAAAACACACTATGGCTGCTTAACGGGAAAGGTGGGGTGGGGTGATGCGTAAAACAAGGGTTTCAAATGAGCTCAGATAGCGTTCCATAAACCCAATATGTAATAGAAAGACCTACTCCTTGCTCAGTGAACTGGACTCAACACCCCCTATTCACCGCACAAGAATATATCTGACTAGTAAGAATCTTAAAACCTATGTATTGATATCTCTCTGGAAGTGAGTCAAGTGGCTGTAAAGTGGCAGAAACACAGCCGTGAAAAGCAGCTAAACCCCATTATAAAAATAAATTACTTTTAAAAACCCGTGAAACAAAGACAGTGAAAGAGAGAGAAATTCTTACAAAATTCGTTCAGGGGCTGTGATGCAACCTGGATTGACCATATCTAGACCCACAGCTGGAGGAGACATAAGGGTGGACATTCTCGGGGCTGAGAGGTTTGGTGAGGTTGGGGGAGCAAACGCAGAGCCTTTAAAGTAATACTGCCTGTTACCCATCCCATGGGTCCCAAATCTCCAGGTTCAAGGGCATCTTCCTACCTCGAAAACATGCATGAGAAACCCAGAAGGTGGTACACCGTGTGATCGGGAAAGGTTTCTAAAACGCACCTCATTTCTCATCTCCTTGTGCTCAGGTTCGCCATTCCAGCCGCTTTACTAGCAATCTCCCTCCTTGGAGAATCAGCACCTTTAACCTCCCGTTCCGTACAGCTTGCAATTTGTCCTGAGGATGAACGGGAAGAGGGGGAGCCAATGAGAGACTAGCTCTAGGTGTTGGGACAGGCACAGGTCACTCTATTTTCCCATCAGGAAGAAGAATTAACCACAGGCTCAGCCTGCCGCCCGGAAGCAGAATAGGGCCTGAGGCGATCCTGCGCTTTTGCGGCCAGCTCCCAAAAAAGCGAGTTGAAAAATGGAGCTCAGGGGCACTGCAATTCACAAACCTGCAGAGTTATAAATGATAACTCTCGTCCACAAATATATTGAGGGAAGGCAACGAAGAGGATCTGAAAGCAAGGCAGAATTGCAGGAAACAGATTTCAGGAGGTCGATTCGAATCGCCTTTAAAGCACATGAAAAGCGGCAAAACGTCGACAATGATGCCCTTGGCCAAAAAGGGCGTATGCGTTTTTTCCTGAATATATTCAGGAAAAAACGCATACGCCCTTTTTGGCCAACCAAGCAACCTGGAAAGGCAAATCAGCGCTACAAAGAACTCTCGCTTCCCATCGGTCAAAAGGGCCATGCGGAAAAAACTGTCAAAACCAGAAATGCAGGACAGGCCATGGAGAAATGGGAGCCTTGCTACGCTGATGGGCGGGATGTAAATTGCCAACAGCCACTCTGGAGAAGTGTACGGTGTGTCCTGAAACATCGAAAAAACACAGCTTAGAGCGCATAGGGCACTTCCACTCATGGGCGTATAAATTGGGAAAACTAAAAATCAGCAAGACACAGGCACCCCAAAGTTTGGGGCTGCTCTGTTGACAAGAACCTCCACTTCATGACACCTTAAATATCCCAGGAAAGAGAAAAATGGATAAAGAAGCGGTGGTCCTTATGTACAATGGAATATCACTCAGCCATGAAATCAATGTCATAAGGCTAGTAGCAGCATGATGAGTGGTTTTAGCTACGACGATTCTAAGTGAAATAAGTCACACAGAAAAAGACACTTATCATAAGCTATCACTTATAGAGGGAATGTAAAAACCGCTACACTTGAACTGAATTACCAAACAGAACAGAGTCACACGTTTAGAAAACACACTATGGCTGCTTAACGGGAAAGGTGGGGTGGGGTGATGCGTAAAACAAGGGTTTCAAATGAGCTCAGATAGCGTTCCATAAACCCAATATGTAATAGAAAGACCTACTCCTTGCTCAGTGAACTGGACTCAACACCCCCTATTCACCGCACAAGAATATATCTGACTAGTAAGAATCTTAAAACCTATGTATTGATATCTCTCTGGAAGTGAGTCAAGTGGCTGTAAAGCGGCAGAAACACAGCCGTGAAAAGCAGCTAAACCCCATTATAAAAATAAATTACTTTTAAAAACCCGTGAAACAAAGACAGTGAAAGAGAGAGAAATTCTTACAAAATTCGTTCAGGGGCTGTGATGCAACCTGGATTGACCATATCTAGACCCACAGCTGGAGGAGACATAAGGGTGGACATTCTCGGGGCTGAGAGGTTTGGTGAGGTTGGGCGAGCAAACGCAGAGCCTTTAAAGTAATACTGCCTGTTACCCATCCCATGGGTCCCAAATCTCCAGGTTCAAGGGCATCTTCCTACCTCGAAAACATGCATGAGAAACCCAGAAGGTGGTACACCGTGTGATCGGGAAAGGTTTCTAAAACGCACCTCATTTCTCATCTCCTTGTGCTCGGGTTCGCCATTCCAGCCGCTTTACTAGCAATCTCCCTCCTTGGAGAATCAGCACCTTTAACCTCCCGTTCCGTACAGCTTGCAATTTGTCCTGAGGATGAACGGGAAGAGGGGGAGCCAATGAGAGACTAGCTCTAGGTGTTGGGACAGGCACAGGTCACTCTATTTTCCCATCAGGAAGAAGAATTAACCACAGGCTCAGCCTGCCGCCCGGAAGCAGAATAGGGCCTGAGGCGATCCTGCGCTTTTGCGGCCAGCTCCCAAAAAAGCGAGTTGAAAAATGGAGCTCAGGGGCACTGCAATTCACAAACCTGCAGAGTTATAAATGATAACTCTCGTCCACAAATATATTGAGGGAAGGCAACGAAGAGGATCTGAAAGCAAGGCAGAATTGCAGGAAACAGATTTCAGGAGGTCGATTCGAATCGCCTTTAAAGCACATGAAAAGCGGCAAAACGTCGACAATGATGCCCTTGGCCAAAAAGGGCGTATGCGTTTTTTCCTGAATATATTCAGGAAAAAACGCATACGCCCTTTTTGGCCAACCAAGCAACCTGGAAAGGCAAATCAGCGCTACAAAGAAGTCTCGCTTCCCATCGGTCAAAAGGGCCATGCGGAAAAAACTGTCAAAACCAGAAATGCAGAACAGGCCATGGAGAAATGGGAGCCTTGCTACGCTGATGGGCGGGATGTAAATTGCCAACAGCCACTCTGGAGAAGTGTACGGTGTGTCCTGAAACATCGAAAAAACACAGCTTAGAGCGCATAGGGCACTTCCACTCATGGGCGTATAAATTGGGAAAACTAAAAATGAGCAAGACACAGGCACCCCAAAGTTTGGGGCTGCTCTGTTGACAAGAACCTCCACTTCGTGACACCTTAAATATCCCAGGAAAGAGAAAAATGGATAAAGAAGTGGTGGTCCTTATGTACAATGGAATATCACTCAGCCATGAAATCAATGTCATAAGGCTAGTAGCAGCATGATGAGTGGCTTTAGCTACGACGATTCTAAGTGAAATAAGTCATACAGAAAAACACACTTATTATAAGCTATCACTTATACAGGGAATGTAAAAACCGCTACACTTGAACTGAATTACAAAACAGAACAGAGTCACACGTTTAGAAAACACATTAGGGCTGCTTAACGGGAAAGGTGGGGTGGGGTGATGCATAAAACAAGGGTTTCAAATGAGCTCAGATACCGTTCCATAAACCCAATATGTAATAGAAAGACCTACTCCTTGCTCAGTGAACTGGACTCAACACCCCCTATTCACCGCACAAGAATATATCTGACTAGTAAGAATCTTAAAACCTATGTATTGATATCACTCTGGAAGTGAGTCAAGTGGCTGTAAAGCGGCAGAAACACAGCCGTGAAAAGCAGCTAAACGCCATTAAAAAATAAATTACTTTTAAAAACCCGTGAAACAAAGACAGTGAAAGAGAGAGAAATTCTTACAAAATTCGTTCAGGGGCTGTGATGCAACCTGGATTGACCATATCTAGACCCACAGCTGGAGGAGACATAAGGGTGGACACTCTCGGGGCTGAGAGTTTTGGTGAGGTTGGGGGAGCAAACGCAGAGCCTTTAAAGTAATACTGCCTGTTACCCATCCCATGGGTCCCAAATCTCCAGGTTCAAGGGCATCTTCCTACCTCGAAAACATGCATGAGAAACCCAGAAGGTGGTACACCGTGTGATCGGGAAAGGTTTCTAAAACGCACCTCATTTCTCATCTCCTTGTGCTCGGGTTCGCCATTCCAGCCGCTTTACTAGCAATCTCCCTCCTTGGAGAATCAGCACCTTTAACCTCCCGTTCCGTACAGCTTGCAATATGTCCTGAGGATGAACGGGAAGAGGGGGAGCCAATGAGAGACTAGCTCTAGGTGTTGGGAGAGGCACAGGTCACTCTATTTTCCCATCAGGAAGAAGAATTAACCACAGGCTCAGCCTGCCGCCCGGAACCAGAATAGGGCCTGAGGCAATCCTGCGCTTTTGTGGCCAGCTCCCAAAAAAGCAAGTTGAAAAATGGAGCTCAGGGGCACTGCAATTCACAAACCTGCAGAGTTATAAATGATAACTCTCGTCCACAAATATATTGAGGGAAGGCAACGAAGAGGATCTGAAAGCAAGGCAGAATTGCAGGAAACAGATTTCAGGAGGTCGATTCGAATCGCCTTTAAAGCACATGAAAAGCGGCAAAACGTCAACAATGATGCCCTTGGCCAAAAAGGGCGTATGCGTTTTTTCCTGAATATATTCAGGAAAAAACACATACGCCCTTTTTGGCCAACCAAGCAACCTGGAAAGGCAAATCAGCGCTACAAAGAACTCTCGCTTCCCATCGGTCAAAAGGGCCATGCGGAAAAAACTGTCAAAACCAGAAATGCAGGACAGGCCATGGAGAAATGGGAGCCTTGCTACGCTGATGGGCGGGATGTAAATTGCCAACAGCCACTCTGGGGAAGTGTACGGTGTGTCCTGAAACATCGAAAAAACACAGCTTAGAGTGCATAGGGCACTTCCACTCATGGGCGTATAAATTGGGAAAACTAAAAATCAGCAAGACACAGGCACCCCAAAGTTTGGGGCTGCTCTGTTGACAAGAACCTCCACTTCGTGACACCTTAAATATCCCAGGAAAGAGAAAAATGGATAAAGAAGTGGTGGTCCTTATGTACAATGGAATATCACTCAGCCATGAAATCAATGTCATAAGGCTAGTAGCAGCATGATGAGTGGTTTTAGCTACGACGATTCTAAGTGAAATAAGTCACACAGAAAAAGACACTTATCATAAGCTATCACTTATAGAGGGAATGTAAAAACCGCTACACTTGAACTGAATTACCAAACAGAACAGAGTCACACGTTTAGAAAACACACTATGGCTGCTTAACGGGAAAGGTGGGGTGGGGTGATGCGTAAAACAAGGGTTTCAAATGAGCTCAGATAGCGTTCCATAAACCCAATATGTAATAGAAAGACCTACTCCTTGCTCAGTGAACTGGACTCAACACCCCCTATTCACCGCACAAGAATATATCTGACTAGTAAGAATCTTAAAACCTATGTATTGATATCTCTCTGGAAGTGAGTCAAGTGGCTGTAAAGCGGCAGAAACACAGCCGTGAAAAGCAGCTAAACCCCATTATAAAAATAAATTACTTTTAAAAACCCGTGAAACAAAGACAGTGAAAGAGAGAGAAATTCTTACAAAATTCGTTCAGGGGCTGTGATGCAACCTGGATTGACCATATCTAGACCCACAGCTGGAGGAGACATAAGGGTGGACATTCTCGGGGCTGAGAGGTTTGGTGAGGTTGGGGGAGCAAACGCAGAGCCTTTAAAGTAATACTGCCTGTTACCCATCCCATGGGTCCCAAATCTCCAGGTTCAAGGGCATCTTCCTACCTCGAAAACATGCATGAGAAACCCAGAAGGTGGTACACCGTGTGATCGGGAAAGGTTTCTAAAACGCACCTCATTTCTCATCTCCTTGTGCTCAGGTTCGCCATTCCAGCCGCTTTACTAGCAATCTCCCTCCTTGGAGAATCAGCACCTTTAACCTCCCGTTCCGTACAGCTTGCAATTTGTCCTGAGGATGAACGGGAAGAGGGGGAGCCAATGAGAGACTAGCTCTAGGTGTTGGGACAGGCACAGGTCACTCTATTTTCCCATCAGGAAGAAGAATTAACCACAGGCTCAGCCTGCCGCCCGGAAGCAGAATAGGGCCTGAGGCGATCCTACTCTTTTGCGGCCAGCTCCCAAAAAAGCGAGTTGAAAAATGGAGCTCAGGGGCACTGCAATTCACAAACCTGCAGAGTTATAAATGATAACTCTCGTCCACAAATATATTGAGGGAAGGCAACGAAGAGGATCTGAAAGCAAGGCAGAATTGCAGGAAACAGATTTCAGGAGGTCGATTCGAATCGCCTTTAAAGCACATGAAAAGCGGCAAAACGTCGACAATGATGCCCTTGGCCAAAAAGGGCGTATGCGTTTTTTCCTGAATATATTCAGGAAAAAACGCATACGCCCTTTTTGGCCAACCAAGCAACCTGGAAAGGCAAATCAGCGCTACAAAGAACTCTCGCTTCCCATCGGTCAAAAGGGCCATGCGGAAAAAACTGTCAAAACCAGAAATGCAGGACAGGCCATGGAGAAATGGGAGCCTTGCTACGCTGATGGGCGGGATGTAAATTGCCAACAGCCACTCTGGAGAAGTGTACGGTGTGTCCTGAAACATCGAAAAAACACAGCTTAGAGCGCATAGGGCACTTCCACTCATGGGCGTATAAATTGGGAAAACTAAAAATCAGCAAGACACAGGCACCCCAAAGTTTGGGGCTGCTCTGTTGACAAGAACCTCCACTTCATGACACCTTAAATATCCCAGGAAAGAGAAAAATGGATAAAGAAGCGGTGGTCCTTATGTACAATGGAGTATCACTCAGCCATGAAATCAATGTCATAAGGCTAGTAGCAGCATGATGAGTGGTTTTAGCTACGACGATTCTAAGTGAAATAAGTCACACAGAAAAAGACACTTATCATAAGCTATCACTTATAGAGGGAATGTAAAAACCGCTACACTTGAACTGAATTACCAAACAGAACAGAGTCACACGTTTAGAAAACACACTATGGCTGCTTAACGGGAAAGGTGGGGTGGGGTGATGCGTAAAACAAGGGTTTCAAATGAGCTCAGATAGCGTTCCATAAACCCAATATGTAATAGAAAGACCTACTCCTTGCTCAGTGAACTGGACTCAACACCCCCTATTCACCGCACAAGAATATATCTGACTAGTAAGAATCTTAAAACCTATGTATTGATATCTCTCTGGAAGTGAGTCAAGTGGCTGTAAAGCGGCAGAAACACAGCCGTGAAAAGCAGCTAAACCCCATTATAAAAATAAATTACTTTTAAAAACCCGTGAAACAAAGACAGTGAAAGAGAGAGAAATTCTTACAAAATTCGTTCAGGGGCTGTGATGCAACCTGGATTGACCATATCTAGACCCACAGCTGGAGGAGACATAAGGGTGGACATTCTCGGGGCTGAGAGGTTTGGTGAGGTTGGGCGAGCAAACGCAGAGCCTTTAAAGTAATACTGCCTGTTACCCATCCCATGGGTCCCAAATCTCCAGGTTCAAGGGCATCTTCCTACCTCGAAAACATGCATGAGAAACCCAGAAGGTGGTACACCGTGTGATCGGGAAAGGTTTCTAAAACGCACCTCATTTCTCATCTCCTTGTGCTCGGGTTCGCCATTCCAGCCGCTTTACTAGCAATCTCCCTCCTTGGAGAATCAGCACCTTTAACCTCCCGTTCCGTACAGCTTGCAATTTGTCCTGAGGATGAACGGGAAGAGGGGGAGCCAATGAGAGACTAGCTCTAGGTGTTGGGAGAGGCACAGGTCACTCTATTTTCCCATCAGGAAGAAGAATTAACCACAGGCTCAGCCTGCCGCCCGGAAGCAGAATAGGGCCTGAGGCGATCCTGCGCTTTTGCGGCCAGCTCCCAAAAAAGCGAGTTGAAAAATGGAGCTCAGGGGCACTGCAATTCACAAACCTGCAGAGTTATAAATGATAACTCTCGTCCACAAATATATTGAGGGAAGGCAACGAAGAGGATCTGAAAGCAAGGCAGAATTGCAGGAAACAGATTTCAGGAGGTCGATTCGAATCGCCTTTAAAGCACATGAAAAGCGGCAAAACGTCGACAATGATGCCCTTGGCCAAAAAGGGCGTATGCGTTTTTTCCTGAATATATTCAGGAAAAAACGCATACGCCCTTTTTGGCCAACCAAGCAACCTGGAAAGGCAAATCAGCGCTACAAAGAAGTCTCGCTTCCCATCGGTCAAAAGGGCCATGCGGAAAAAAGTGTCAAAACCAGAAATGCAGAACAGGCCATGGAGAAATGGGAGCCTTGCTACGCTGATGGGCGGGATGTAAATTGCCAACAGCCACTCTGGAGAAGTGTACGGTGTGTCCTGAAACATCGAAAAAACACAGCTTAGAGCGCATAGGGCACTTCCACTCATGGGCGTATAAATTGGGAAAACTAAAAATCAGCAAGACACAGGCACCCCAAAGTTTGGGGCTGCTCTGTTGACAAGAACCTCCACTTCGTGACACCTTAAATATCCCAGGAAAGAGAAAAATGGATAAAGAAGTGGTGGTCCTTATGTACAATGGAATATCACTCAGCCATGAAATCAATGTCATAAGGCTAGTAGCAGCATGATGAGTGGCTTTAGCTACGACGATTCTAAGTGAAATAAGTCATACAGAAAAACACACTTATTATAAGCTATCACTTATACAGGGAATGTAAAAACCGCTACACTTGAACTGAATTACAAAACAGAACAGAGTCACACGTTTAGGAAACACATTAGGGCTGCTTAACGGGAAAGGTGGGGTGGGGTGATGCATAAAACAAGGGTTTCAAATGAGCTCAGATACCGTTCCATAAACCCAATATGTAATAGAAAGACCTACTCCTTGCTCAGTGAACTGGACTCAACACCCCCTATTCACCGCACAAGAATATATCTGACTAGTAAGAATCTTAAAACCTATGTATTGATATCACTCTGGAAGTGAGTCAAGTGGCTGTAAAGCGGCAGAAACACAGCCGTGAAAAGCAGCTAAACGCCATTAAAAAATAAATTACTTTTAAAAACCCGTGAAACAAAGACAGTGAAAGAGAGAGAAATTCTTACAAAATTCGTTCAGGGGCTGTGATGCAACCTGGATTGACCATATCTAGACCCACAGCTGGAGGAGACATAAGGGTGGACACTCTCGGGGCTGAGAGTTTTGGTGAGGTTGGGGGAGCAAACGCAGAGCCTTTAAAGTAATACTGCCTGTTACCCATCCCATGGGTCCCAAATCTCCAGGTTCAAGGGCATCTTCCTACCTCGAAAACATGCATGAGAAACCCAGAAGGTGGTACACCGTGTGATCGGGAAAGGTTTCTAAAACGCACCTCATTTCTCATCTCCTTGTGCTCGGGTTCGCCATTCCAGCCGCTTTACTAGCAATCTCCCTCCTTGGAGAATCAGCACCTTTAACCTCCCGTTCCGTACAGCTTGCAATATGTCCTGAGGATGAACGGGAAGAGGGGGAGCCAATGAGAGACTAGCTCTAGGTGTTGGGAGAGGCACAGGTCACTCTATTTTCCCATCAGGAAGAAGAATTAACCACAGGCTCAGCCTGCCGCCCGGAACCAGAATAGGGCCTGAGGCAATCCTGCGCTTTTGTGGCCAACTCCCAAAAAAGCGAGTTGAAAAATGGAGCTCAGGGGCACTGCAATTCACAAACCTGCAGAGTTATAAATGATAACTCTCGTCCACAAATATATTGAGGGAAGGCAACGAAGAGGATCTGAAAGCAAGGCAGAATTGCAGGAAACAGATTTCAGGAGGTCGATTCGAATCGCCTTTAAAGCACATGAAAAGCGGCAAAACGTCGACAATGATGCCCTTGGCCAAAAAGGGCGTATGCGTTTTTTCCTGAATATATTCAGGAAAAAACACATACGCCCTTTTTGGCCAACCAAGCAACCTGGAAAGGCAAATCAGCGCTACAAAGAACTCTCGCTTCCCATCGGTCAAAAGGGCCATGCGGAAAAAACTGTCAAAACCAGAAATGCAGGACAGGCCATGGAGAAATGGGAGCCTTGCTACGCTGATGGGCGGGATGTAAATTGCCAACAGCCACTCTGGAGAAGTGTACGGTGTGTCCTGAAACATCGAAAAAACACAGCTTAGAGTGCATAGGGCACTTCCACTCATGGGCGTATAAATTGGGAAAACTAAAAATCAGCAAGACACAGGCACCCCAAAGTTTGGGGCTGCTCTGTTGACAAGAACCTCCACTTCGTGACACCTTAAATATCCCAGGAAAGAGAAAAATGGATAAAGAAGTGGTGGTCCTTATGTACAATGGAATATCACTCAGCCATGAAATCAATGTCATAAGGCTAGTAGCAGCATGATGAGTGGCTTTAGCTACGACGATTCTAAGTGAAATAAGTCATACAGAAAAACACACTTATTATAAGCTATCACTTATACAGGGAATGTAAAAACCGCTACACTTGAACTGAATTACAAAACAGAACAGAGTCACACGTTTAGAAAACACACTATGGCTGCTTAACGGGAAAGGTGGGGTGGGGTGATGCGTAAAACAAGGGTTTCAAATGAGCTCAGATAGCGTTCCATAAACCCAATATGTAATAGAAAGACCTACTCCTTGCTCAGTGAACTGGACTCAACACCCCCTATTCACCGCACAAGAATATATCTGACTAGTAAGAATCTTAAAACCTATGTATTGATATCTCTCTGGAAGTGAGTCAAGTGGCTGTAAAGCGGCAGAAACACAGCCGTGAAAAGCAGCTAAACCCCATTATAAAAATAAATTACTTTTAAAAACCCGTGAAACAAAGACAGTGAAAGAGAGAGAAATTCTTACAAAATTCGTTCAGGGGCTGTGATGCAACCTGGATTGACCATATCTAGACCCACAGCTGGAGGAGACATAAGGGTGGACATTCTCGGGGCTGAGAGGTTTGGTGAGGTTGGGCGAGCAAACGCAGAGCCTTTAAAGTAATACTGCCTGTTACCCATCCCATGGGTCCCAAATCTCCAGGTTCAAGGGCATCTTCCTACCTCGAAAACATGCATGAGAAACCCAGAAGGTGGTACACCGTGTGATCGGGAAAGGTTTCTAAAACGCACCTCATTTCTCATCTCCTTGTGCTCGGGTTCGCCATTCCAGCCGCTTTACTAGCAATCTCCCTCCTTGGAGAATCAGCACCTTTAACCTCCCGTTCCGTACAGCTTGCAATTTGTCCTGAGGATGAACGGGAAGAGGGGGAGCCAATGAGAGACTAGCTCTAGGTGTTGGGACAGGCACAGGTCACTCTATTTTCCCATCAGGAAGAAGAATTAACCACAGGCTCAGCCTGCCGCCCGGAAGCAGAATAGGGCCTGAGGCGATCCTGCGCTTTTGCGGCCAGCTCCCAAAAAAGCGAGTTGAAAAATGGAGCTCAGGGGCACTGCAATTCACAAACCTGCAGAGTTATAAATGATAACTCTCGTCCACAAATATATTGAGGGAAGGCAACGAAGAGGATCTGAAAGCAAGGCAGAATTGCAGGAAACAGATTTCAGGAGGTCGATTCGAATCGCCTTTAAAGCACATGAAAAGCGGCAAAACGTCGACAATGATGCCCTTGGCCAAAAAGGGCGTATGCGTTTTTTCCTGAATATATTCAGGAAAAAACGCATACGCCCTTTTTGGCCAACCAAGCAACCTGGAAAGGCAAATCAGCGCTACAAAGAAGTCTCGCTTCCCATCGGTCAAAAGGGCCATGCGGAAAAAAGTGTCAAAACCAGAAATGCAGAACAGGCCATGGAGAAATGGGAGCCTTGCTACGCTGATGGGCGGGATGTAAATTGCCAACAGCCACTCTGGAGAAGTGTACGGTGTGTCCTGAAACATCGAAAAAACACAGCTTAGAGCGCATAGGGCACTTCCACTCATGGGCGTATAAATTGGGAAAACTAAAAATCAGCAAGACACAGGCACCCCAAAGTTTGGGGCTGCTCTGTTGACAAGAACCTCCACTTCGTGACACCTTAAATATCCCAGGAAAGAGAAAAATGGATAAAGAAGTGGTGGTCCTTATGTACAATGGAATATCACTCAGCCATGAAATCAATGTCATAAGGCTAGTAGCAGCATGATGAGTGGCTTTAGCTACGACGATTCTAAGTGAAATAAGTCATACAGAAAAACACACTTATTATAAGCTATCACTTATACAGGGAATGTAAAAACCGCTACACTTGAACTGAATTACAAAACAGAACAGAGTCACACGTTTAGAAAACACATTAGGGCTGCTTAACGGGAAAGGTGGGGTGGGGTGATGCATAAAACAAGGGTTTCAAATGAGCTCAGATACCGTTCCATAAACCCAATATGTAATAGAAAGACCTACTCCTTGCTCAGTGAACTGGACTCAACACCCCCTATTCACCGCACAAGAATATATCTGACTAGTAAGAATCTTAAAACCTATGTATTGATATCACTCTGGAAGTGAGTCAAGTGGCTGTAAAGCGGCAGAAACACAGCCGTGAAAAGCAGCTAAACGCCATTAAAAAATAAATTACTTTTAAAAACCCGTGAAACAAAGACAGTGAAAGAGAGAGAAATTCTTACAAAATTCGTTCAGGGGCTGTGATGCAACCTGGATTGACCATATCTAGACCCACAGCTGGAGGAGACATAAGGGTGGACACTCTCGGGGCTGAGAGTTTTGGTGAGGTTGGGGGAGCAAACGCAGAGCCTTTAAAGTAATACTGCCTGTTACCCATCCCATGGGTCCCAAATCTCCAGGTTCAAGGGCATCTTCCTACCTCGAAAACATGCATGAGAAACCCAGAAGGTGGTACACCGTGTGATCGGGAAAGGTTTCTAAAACGCACCTCATTTCTCATCTCCTTGTGCTCGGGTTCGCCATTCCAGCCGCTTTACTAGCAATCTCCCTCCTTGGAGAATCAGCACCTTTAACCTCCCGTTCCGTACAGCTTGCAATATGTCCTGAGGATGAACGGGAAGAGGGGGAGCCAATGAGAGACTAGCTCTAGGTGTTGGGACAGGCACAGGTCACTCTATTTTCCCATCAGGAAGAAGAATTAACCACAGGCTCAGCCTGCCGCCCGGAACCAGAATAGGGCCTGAGGCAATCCTGCGCTTTTGTGGCCAGCTCCCAAAAAAGCGAGTTGAAAAATGGAGCTCAGGGGCACTGCAATTCACAAACCTGCAGAGTTATAAATGATAACTCTCGTCCACAAATATATTGAGGGAAGGCAACGAAGAGGATCTGAAAGCAAGGCAGAATTGCAGGAAACAGATTTCAGGAGGTCGATTCGAATCGCCTTTAAAGCACATGAAAAGCGGCAAAACGTCGACAATGATGCCCTTGGCCAAAAAGGGCGTATGCGTTTTTTCCTGAATATATTCAGGAAAAAACACATACGCCCTTTTTGGCCAACCAAGCAACCTGGAAAGGCAAATCAGCGCTACAAAGAACTCTCGCTTCCCATCGGTCAAAAGGGCCATGCGGAAAAAACTGTCAAAACCAGAAATGCAGGACAGGCCATGGAGAAATGGGAGCCTTGCTACGCTGATGGGCGGGATGTAAATTGCCAACAGCCACTCTGGAGAAGTGTACGGTGTGTCCTGAAACATCGAAAAAACACAGCTTAGAGTGCATAGGGCACTTCCACTCATGGGCGTATAAATTGGGAAAACTAAAAATCAGCAAGACACAGGCACCCCAAAGTTTGGGGCTGCTCTGTTGACAAGAACCTCCACTTCGTGACACCTTAAATATCCCAGGAAAGAGAAAAATGGATAAAGAAGTGGTGGTCCTTATGTACAATGGAATATCACTCAGCCATGAAATCAATGTCATAAGGCTAGTAGCAGCATGATGAGTGGCTTTAGCTACGACGATTCTAAGTGAAATAAGTCACACAGAAAAAGACACTTATCATAAGCTATCACTTATAGAGGGAATGTAAAAACCGCTACACTTGAACTGAATTACCAAACAGAACAGAGTCACACGTTTAGAAAACACACTATGGCTGCTTAACGGGAAAGGTGGGGTGGGGTGATGCGTAAAACAAGGGTTTCAAATGAGCTCAGATAGCGTTCCATAAACCCAATATGTAATAGAAAGACCTACTCCTTGCTCAGTGAACTGGACTCAACACCCCCTATTCACCGCACAAGAATATATCTGACTAGTAAGAATCTTAAAACCTATGTATTGATATCTCTCTGGAAGTGAGTCAAGTGGCTGTAAAGCGGCAGAAACACAGCCGTGAAAAGCAGCTAAACCCCATTATAAAAATAAATTACTTTTAAAAACCCGTGAAACAAAGACAGTGAAAGAGAGAGAAATTCTTACAAAATTCGTTCAGGGGCTGTGATGCAACCTGGATTGACCATATCTAGACCCACAGCTGGAGGAGACATAAGGGTGGACATTCTCGGGGCTGAGAGGTTTGGTGAGGTTGGGGGAGCAAACGCAGAGCCTTTAAAGTAATACTGCCTGTTACCCATCCCATGGGTCCCAAATCTCCAGGTTCAAGGGCATCTTCCTACCTCGAAAACATGCATGAGAAACCCAGAAGGTGGTACACCGTGTGATCGGGAAAGGTTTCTAAAACGCACCTCATTTCTCATCTCCTTGTGCTCAGGTTCGCCATTCCAGCCGCTTTACTAGCAATCTCCCTCCTTGGAGAATCAGCACCTTTAACCTCCCGTTCCGTACAGCTTGCAATTTGTCCTGAGGATGAACGGGAAGAGGGGGAGCCAATGAGAGACTAGCTCTAGGTGTTGGGACAGGCACAGGTCACTCTATTTTCCCATCAGGAAGAAGAATTAACCACAGGCTCAGCCTGCCGCCCGGAAGCAGAATAGGGCCTGAGGCGATCCTGCGCTTTTGCGGCCAGCTCCCAAAAAAGCGAGTTGAAAAATGGAGCTCAGGGGCACTGCAATTCACAAACCTGCAGAGTTATAAATGATAACTCTCGTCCACAAATATATTGAGGGAAGGCAACGAAGAGGATCTGAAAGCAAGGCAGAATTGCAGGAAACAGATTTCAGGAGGTCGATTCGAATCGCCTTTAAAGCACATGAAAAGCGGCAAAACGTCGACAATGATGCCCTTGGCCAAAAAGGGCGTATGCGTTTTTTCCTGAATATATTCAGGAAAAAACACATACGCCCTTTTTGGCCAACCAAGCAACCTGGAAAGGCAAATCAGCGCTACAAAGAACTCTCGCTTCCCATCGGTCAAAAGGGCCATGCGGAAAAAACTGTCAAAACCAGAAATGCAGGACAGGCCATGGAGAAATGGGAGCCTTGCTACGCTGATGGGCGGGATGTAAATTGCCAACAGCCACTCTGGAGAAGTGTACGGTGTGTCCTGAAACATCGAAAAAACACAGCTTAGAGCGCATAGGGCACTTCCACTCATGGGCGTATAAATTGGGAAAACTAAAAATCAGCAAGACACAGGCACCCCAAAGTTTGGGGCTGCTCTGTTGACAAGAACCTCCACTTCATGACACCTTAAATATCCCAGGAAAGAGAAAAATGGATAAAGAAGCGGTGGTCCTTATGTACAATGGAATATCACTCAGCCATGAAATCAATGTCATAAGGCTAGTAGCAGCATGATGAGTGGTTTTAGCTACGACGATTCTAAGTGAAATAAGTCACACAGAAAAAGACACTTATCATAAGCTATCACTTATAGAGGGAATGTAAAAACCGCTACACTTGAACTGAATTACCAAACAGAACAGAGTCACACGTTTAGAAAACACACTATGGCTGCTTAACGGGAAAGGTGGGGTGGGGTGATGCGTAAAACAAGGGTTTCAAATGAGCTCAGATAGCGTTCCATAAACCCAATATGTAATAGAAAGACCTACTCCTTGCTCAGTGAACTGGACTCAACACCCCCTATTCACCGCACAAGAATATATCTGACTAGTAAGAATCTTAAAACCTATGTATTGATATCTCTCTGGAAGTGAGTCAAGTGGCTGTAAAGCGGCAGAAACACAGCCGTGAAAAGCAGCTAAACCCCATTATAAAAATAAATTACTTTTAAAAACCCGTGAAACAAAGACAGTGAAAGAGAGAGAAATTCTTACAAAATTCGTTCAGGGGCTGTGATGCAACCTGGATTGACCATATCTAGACCCACAGCTGGAGGAGACATAAGGGTGGACATTCTCGGGGCTGAGAGGTTTGGTGAGGTTGGGCGAGCAAACGCAGAGCCTTTAAAGTAATACTGCCTGTTACCCATCCCATGGGTCCCAAATCTCCAGGTTCAAGGGCATCTTCCTACCTCGAAAACATGCATGAGAAACCCAGAAGGTGGTACACCGTGTGATCGGGAAAGGTTTCTAAAACGCACCTCATTTCTCATCTCCTTGTGCTCGGGTTCGCCATTCCAGCCGCTTTACTAGCAATCTCCCTCCTTGGAGAATCAGCACCTTTAACCTCCCGTTCCGTACAGCTTGCAATTTGTCCTGAGGATGAACGGGAAGAGGGGGAGCCAATGAGAGACTAGCTCTAGGTGTTGGGACAGGCACAGGTCACTCTATTTTCCCATCAGGAAGAAGAATTAACCACAGGCTCAGCCTGCCGCCCGGAAGCAGAATAGGGCCTGAGGCGATCCTGCGCTTTTGCGGCCAGCTCCCAAAAAAGCGAGTTGAAAAATGGAGCTCAGGGGCACTGCAATTCACAAACCTGCAGAGTTATAAATGATAACTCTCGTCCACAAATATATTGAGGGAAGGCAACGAAGAGGATCTGAAAGCAAGGCAGAATTGCAGGAAACAGATTTCAGGAGGTCGATTCGAATCGCCTTTAAAGCACATGAAAAGCGGCAAAACGTCGACAATGATGCCCTTGGCCAAAAAGGGCGTATGCGTTTTTTCCTGAATATATTCAGGAAAAAACGCATACGCCCTTTTTGGCCAACCAAGCAACCTGGAAAGGCAAATCAGCGCTACAAAGAAGTCTCGCTTCCCATCGGTCAAAAGGGCCATGCGGAAAAAAGTGTCAAAACCAGAAATGCAGAACAGGCCATGGAGAAATGGGAGCCTTGCTACGCTGATGGGCGGGATGTAAATTGCCAACAGCCACTCTGGAGAAGTGTACGGTGTGTCCTGAAACATCGAAAAAACACAGCTTAGAGCGCATAGGGCACTTCCACTCATGGGCGTATAAATTGGGAAAACTAAAAATCAGCAAGACACAGGCACCCCAAAGTTTGGGGCTGCTCTGTTGACAAGAACCTCCACTTCGTGACACCTTAAATATCCCAGGAAAGAGAAAAATGGATAAAGAAGTGGTGGTCCTTATGTACAATGGAATATCACTCAGCCATGAAATCAATGTCATAAGGCTAGTAGCAGCATGATGAGTGGCTTTAGCTACGACGATTCTAAGTGAAATAAGTCATACAGAAAAACACACTTATTATAAGCTATCACTTATACAGGGAATGTAAAAACCGCTACACTTGAACTGAATTACAAAACAGAACAGAGTCACACGTTTAGAAAACACATTAGGGCTGCTTAACGGGAAAGGTGGGGTGGGGTGATGCATAAAACAAGGGTTTCAAATGAGCTCAGATACCGTTCCATAAACCCAATATGTAATAGAAAGACCTACTCCTTGCTCAGTGAACTGGACTCAACACCCCCTATTCACCGCACAAGAATATATCTGACTAGTAAGAATCTTAAAACCTATGTATTGATATCACTCTGGAAGTGAGTCAAGTGGCTGTAAAGCGGCAGAAACACAGCCGTGAAAAGCAGCTAAACGCCATTAAAAAATAAATTACTTTTAAAAACCCGTGAAACAAAGACAGTGAAAGAGAGAGAAATTCTTACAAAATTCGTTCAGGGGCTGTGATGCAACCTGGATTGACCATATCTAGACCCACAGCTGGAGGAGACATAAGGGTGGACACTCTCGGGGCTGAGAGTTTTGGTGAGGTTGGGGGAGCAAACGCAGAGCCTTTAAAGTAATACTGCCTGTTACCCATCCCATGGGTCCCAAATCTCCAGGTTCAAGGGCATCTTCCTACCTCGAAAACATGCATGAGAAACCCAGAAGGTGGTACACCGTGTGATCGGGAAAGGTTTCTAAAACGCACCTCATTTCTCATCTCCTTGTGCTCGGGTTCGCCATTCCAGCCGCTTTACTAGCAATCTCCCTCCTTGGAGAATCAGCACCTTTAACCTCCCGTTCCGTACAGCTTGCAATATGTCCTGAGGATGAACGGGAAGAGGGGGAGCCAATGAGAGACTAGCTCTAGGTGTTGGGAGAGGCACAGGTCACTCTATTTTCCCATCAGGAAGAAGAATTAACCACAGGCTCAGCCTGCCGCCCGGAACCAGAATAGGGCCTGAGGCAATCCTGCGCTTTTGTGGCCAGCTCCCAAAAAAGCGAGTTGAAAAATGGAGCTCAGGGGCACTGCAATTCACAAACCTGCAGAGTTATAAATGATAACTCTCGTCCACAAATATATTGAGGGAAGGCAACGAAGAGGATCTGAAAGCAAGGCAGAATTGCAGGAAACAGATTTCAGGAGGTCGATTCGAATCGCCTTTAAAGCACATGAAAAGCGGCAAAACGTCGACAATGATGCCCTTGGCCAAAAAGGGCGTATGCGTTTTTTCCTGAATATATTCAGGAAAAAACACATACGCCCTTTTTGGCCAACCAAGCAACCTGGAAAGGCAAATCAGCGCTACAAAGAACTCTCGCTTCCCATCGGTCAAAAGGGCCATGCGGAAAAAAGTGTCAAAACCAGAAATGCAGGACAGGCCATGGAGAAATGGGAGCCTTGCTACGCTGATGGGCGGGATGTAAATTGCCAACAGCCACTCTGGGGAAGTGTACGGTGTGTCCTGAAACATCGAAAAAACACAGCTTAGAGTGCATAGGGCACTTCCACTCATGGGCGTATAAATTGGGAAAACTAAAAATCAGCAAGACACAGGCACCCCAAAGTTTGGGGCTGCTCTGTTGACAAGAACCTCCACTTCGTGACACCTTAAATATCCCAGGAAAGAGAAAAATGGATAAAGAAGTGGTGGTCCTTATGTACAATGGAATATCACTCAGCCATGAAATCAATGTCATAAGGCTAGTAGCAGCATGATGAGTGGTTTTAGCTACGACGATTCTAAGTGAAATAAGTCACACAGAAAAAGACACTTATCATAAGCTATCACTTATAGAGGGAATGTAAAAACCGCTACACTTGAACTGAATTACCAAACAGAACAGAGTCACACGTTTAGAAAACACACTATGGCTGCTTAACGGGAAAGGTGGGGTGGGGTGATGCGTAAAACAAGGGTTTCAAATGAGCTCAGATAGCGTTCCATAAACCCAATATGTAATAGAAAGACCTACTCCTTGCTCAGTGAACTGGACTCAACACCCCCTATTCACCGCACAAGAATATATCTGACTAGTAAGAATCTTAAAACCTATGTATTGATATCTCTCTGGAAGTGAGTCAAGTGGCTGTAAAGCGGCAGAAACACAGCCGTGAAAAGCAGCTAAACCCCATTATAAAAATAAATTACTTTTAAAAACCCGTGAAACAAAGACAGTGAAAGAGAGAGAAATTCTTACAAAATTCGTTCAGGGGCTGTGATGCAACCTGGATTGACCATATCTAGACCCACAGCTGGAGGAGACATAAGGGTGGACATTCTCGGGGCTGAGAGGTTTGGTGAGGTTGGGGGAGCAAACGCAGAGCCTTTAAAGTAATACTGCCTGTTACCCATCCCATGGGTCCCAAATCTCCAGGTTCAAGGGCATCTTCCTACCTCGAAAACATGCATGAGAAACCCAGAAGGTGGTACACCGTGTGATCGGGAAAGGTTTCTAAAACGCACCTCATTTCTCATCTCCTTGTGCTCAGGTTCGCCATTCCAGCCGCTTTACTAGCAATCTCCCTCCTTGGAGAATCAGCACCTTTAACCTCCCGTTCCGTACAGCTTGCAATTTGTCCTGAGGATGAACGGGAAGAGGGGGAGCCAATGAGAGACTAGCTCTAGGTGTTGGGACAGGCACAGGTCACTCTATTTTCCCATCAGGAAGAAGAATTAACCACAGGCTCAGCCTGCCGCCCGGAAGCAGAATAGGGCCTGAGGCGATCCTGCGCTTTTGCGGCCAGCTCCCAAAAAAGCGAGTTGAAAAATGGAGCTCAGGGGCACTGCAATTCACAAACCTGCAGAGTTATAAATGATAACTCTCGTCCACAAATATATTGAGGGAAGGCAACGAAGAGGATCTGAAAGCAAGGCAGAATTGCAGGAAACAGATTTCAGGAGGTCGATTCGAATCGCCTTTAAAGCACATGAAAAGCGGCAAAACGTCGACAATGATGCCCTTGGCCAAAAAGGGCGTATGCGTTTTTTCCTGAATATATTCAGGAAAAAACACATACGCCCTTTTTGGCCAACCAAGCAACCTGGAAAGGCAAATCAGCGCTACAAAGAACTCTCGCTTCCCATCGGTCAAAAGGGCCATGCGGAAAAAACTGTCAAAACCAGAAATGCAGGACAGGCCATGGAGAAATGGGAGCCTTGCTACGCTGATGGGCGGGATGTAAATTGCCAACAGCCACTCTGGAGAAGTGTACGGTGTGTCCTGAAACATCGAAAAAACACAGCTTAGAGCGCATAGGGCACTTCCACTCATGGGCGTATAAATTGGGAAAACTAAAAATCAGCAAGACACAGGCACCCCAAAGTTTGGGGCTGCTCTGTTGACAAGAACCTCCACTTCATGACACCTTAAATATCCCAGGAAAGAGAAAAATGGATAAAGAAGCGGTGGTCCTTATGTACAATGGAATATCACTCAGCCATGAAATCAATGTCATAAGGCTAGTAGCAGCATGATGAGTGGTTTTAGCTACGACGATTCTAAGTGAAATAAGTCACACAGAAAAAGACACTTATCATAAGCTATCACTTATAGAGGGAATGTAAAAACCGCTACACTTGAACTGAATTACCAAACAGAACAGAGTCACACGTTTAGAAAACACACTATGGCTGCTTAACGGGAAAGGTGGGGTGGGGTGATGCGTAAAACAAGGGTTTCAAATGAGCTCAGATAGCGTTCCATAAACCCAATATGTAATAGAAAGACCTACTCCTTGCTCAGTGAACTGGACTCAACACCCCCTATTCACCGCACAAGAATATATCTGACTAGTAAGAATCTTAAAACCTATGTATTGATATCTCTCTGGAAGTGAGTCAAGTGGCTGTAAAGCGGCAGAAACACAGCCGTGAAAAGCAGCTAAACCCCATTATAAAAATAAATTACTTTTAAAAACCCGTGAAACAAAGACAGTGAAAGAGAGAGAAATTCTTACAAAATTCGTTCAGGGGCTGTGATGCAACCTGGATTGACCATATCTAGACCCACAGCTGGAGGAGACATAAGGGTGGACATTCTCGGGGCTGAGAGGTTTGGTGAGGTTGGGCGAGCAAACGCAGAGCCTTTAAAGTAATACTGCCTGTTACCCATCCCATGGGTCCCAAATCTCCAGGTTCAAGGGCATCTTCCTACCTCGAAAACATGCATGAGAAACCCAGAAGGTGGTACACCGTGTGATCGGGAAAGGTTTCTAAAACGCACCTCATTTCTCATCTCCTTGTGCTCGGGTTCGCCATTCCAGCCGCTTTACTAGCAATCTCCCTCCTTGGAGAATCAGCACCTTTAACCTCCCGTTCCGTACAGCTTGCAATTTGTCCTGAGGATGAACGGGAAGAGGGGGAGCCAATGAGAGACTAGCTCTAGGTGTTGGGACAGGCACAGGTCACTCTATTTTCCCATCAGGAAGAAGAATTAACCACAGGCTCAGCCTGCCGCCCGGAAGCAGAATAGGGCCTGAGGCGATCCTGCGCTTTTGCGGCCAGCTCCCAAAAAAGCGAGTTGAAAAATGGAGCTCAGGGGCACTGCAATTCACAAACCTGCAGAGTTATAAATGATAACTCTCGTCCACAAATATATTGAGGGAAGGCAACGAAGAGGATCTGAAAGCAAGGCAGAATTGCAGGAAACAGATTTCAGGAGGTCGATTCGAATCGCCTTTAAAGCACATGAAAAGCGGCAAAACGTCGACAATGATGCCCTTGGCCAAAAAGGGCGTATGCGTTTTTTCCTGAATATATTCAGGAAAAAACGCATACGCCCTTTTTGGCCAACCAAGCAACGTGGAAAGGCAAATCAGCGCTACAAAGAAGTCTCGCTTCCCATCGGTCAAAAGGGCCATGCGGAAAAAAGTGTCAAAACCAGAAATGCAGAACAGGCCATGGAGAAATGGGAGCCTTGCTACGCTGATGGGCGGGATGTAAATTGCCAACAGCCACTCTGGAGAAGTGTACGGTGTGTCCTGAAACATCGAAAAAACACAGCTTAGAGCGCATAGGGCACTTCCACTCATGGGCGTATAAATTGGGAAAACTAAAAATCAGCAAGACACAGGCACCCCAAAGTTTGGGGCTGCTCTGTTGACAAGAACCTCCACTTCGTGACACCTTAAATATCCCAGGAAAGAGAAAAATGGATAAAGAAGTGGTGGTCCTTATGTACAATGGAATATCACTCAGCCATGAAATCAATGTCATAAGGCTAGTAGCAGCATGATGAGTGGCTTTAGCTACGACGATTCTAAGTGAAATAAGTCATACAGAAAAACACACTTATTATAAGCTATCACTTATACAGGGAATGTAAAAACCGCTACACTTGAACTGAATTACAAAACAGAACAGAGTCACACGTTTAGAAAACACATTAGGGCTGCTTAACGGGAAAGGTGGGGTGGGGTGATGCATAAAACAAGGGTTTCAAATGAGCTCAGATACCGTTCCATAAACCCAATATGTAATAGAAAGACCTACTCCTTGCTCAGTGAACTGGACTCAACACCCCCTATTCACCGCACAAGAATATATCTGACTAGTAAGAATCTTAAAACCTATGTATTGATATCACTCTGGAAGTGAGTCAAGTGGCTGTAAAGCGGCAAAAACACAGCCGTGAAAAGCAGCTAAACGCCATTAAAAAATAAATTACTTTTAAAAACCCGTGAAACAAAGACAGTGAAAGAGAGAGAAATTCTTACAAAATTCGTTCAGGGGCTGTGATGCAACCTGGATTGACCATATCTAGACCCACAGCTGGAGGAGACATAAGGGTGGACACTCTCGGGGCTGAGAGTTTTGGTGAGGTTGGGGGAGCAAACGCAGAGCCTTTAAAGTAATACTGCCTGTTACCCATCCCATGGGTCCCAAATCTCCAGGTTCAAGGGCATCTTCCTACCTCGAAAACATGCATGAGAAACCCAGAAGGTGGTACACCGTGTGATCGGGAAAGGTTTCTAAAACGCACCTCATTTCTCATCTCCTTGTGCTCGGGTTCGCCATTCCAGCCGCTTTACTAGCAATCTCCCTCCTTGGAGAATCAGCACCTTTAACCTCCCGTTCCGTACAGCTTGCAATATGTCCTGAGGATGAACGGGAAGAGGGGGAGCCAATGAGAGACTAGCTCTAGGTGTTGGGAGAGGCACAGGTCACTCTATTTTCCCATCAGGAAGAAGAATTAACCACAGGCTCAGCCTGCCGCCCGGAACCAGAATAGGGCCTGAGGCAATCCTGCGCTTTTGTGGCCAGCTCCCAAAAAAGCGAGTTGAAAAATGGAGCTCAGGGGCACTGCAATTCACAAACCTGCAGAGTTATAAATGATAACTCTCGTCCACAAATATATTGAGGGAAGGCAACGAAGAGGATCTGAAAGCAAGGCAGAATTGCAGGAAACAGATTTCAGGAGGTCGATTCGAATCGCCTTTAAAGCACATGAAAAGCGGCAAAACGTCGACAATGATGCCCTTGGCCAAAAAGGGCGTATGCGTTTTTTCCTGAATATATTCAGGAAAAAACACATACGCCCTTTTTGGCCAACCAAGCAACCTGGAAAGGCAAATCAGCGCTACAAAGAACTCTCGCTTCCCATCGGTCAAAAGGGCCATGCGGAAAAAACTGTCAAAACCAGAAATGCAGGACAGGCCATGGAGAAATGGGAGCCTTGCTACGCTGATGGGCGGGATGTAAATTGCCAACAGCCACTCTGGGGAAGTGTACGGTGTGTCCTGAAACATCGAAAAAACACAGCTTAGAGTGCATAGGGCACTTCCACTCATGGGCGTATAAATTGGGAAAACTAAAAATCAGCAAGACACAGGCACCCCAAAGTTTGGGGCTGCTCTGTTGACAAGAACCTCCACTTCGTGACACCTTAAATATCCCAGGAAAGAGAAAAATGGATAAAGAAGTGGTGGTCCTTATGTACAATGGAATATCACTCAGCCATGAAATCAATGTCATAAGGCTAGTAGCAGCATGATGAGTGGTTTTAGCTACGACGATTCTAAGTGAAATAAGTCACACAGAAAAAGACACTTATCATAAGCTATCACTTATAGAGGGAATGTAAAAACCGCTACACTTGAACTGAATTACCAAACAGAACAGAGTCACACGTTTAGAAAACACACTATGGCTGCTTAACGGGAAAGGTGGGGTGGGGTGATGCGTAAAACAAGGGTTTCAAATGAGCTCAGATAGCGTTCCATAAACCCAATATGTAATAGAAAGACCTACTCCTTGCTCAGTGAACTGGACTCAACACCCCCTATTCACCGCACAAGAATATATCTGACTAGTAAGAATCTTAAAACCTATGTATTGATATCTCTCTGGAAGTGAGTCAAGTGGCTGTAAAGCGGCAGAAACACAGCCGTGAAAAGCAGCTAAACCCCATTATAAAAATAAATTACTTTTAAAAACCCGTGAAACAAAGACAGTGAAAGAGAGAGAAATTCTTACAAAATTCGTTCAGGGGCTGTGATGCAACCTGGATTGACCATATCTAGACCCACAGCTGGAGGAGACATAAGGGTGGACATTCTCGGGGCTGAGAGGTTTGGTGAGGTTGGGGGAGCAAACGCAGAGCCTTTAAAGTAATACTGCCTGTTACCCATCCCATGGGTCCCAAATCTCCAGGTTCAAGGGCATCTTCCTACCTCGAAAACATGCATGAGAAACCCAGAAGGTGGTACACCGTGTGATCGGGAAAGGTTTCTAAAACGCACCTCATTTCTCATCTCCTTGTGCTCAGGTTCGCCATTCCAGCCGCTTTACTAGCAATCTCCCTCCTTGGAGAATCAGCACCTTTAACCTCCCGTTCCGTACAGCTTGCAATTTGTCCTGAGGATGAACGGGAAGAGGGGGAGCCAATGAGAGACTAGCTCTAGGTGTTGGGACAGGCACAGGTCACTCTATTTTCCCATCAGGAAGAAGAATTAACCACAGGCTCAGCCTGCCGCCCGGAAGCAGAATAGGGCCTGAGGCGATCCTGCGCTTTTGCGGCCAGCTCCCAAAAAAGCGAGTTGAAAAATGGAGCTCAGGGGCACTGCAATTCACAAACCTGCAGAGTTATAAATGATAACTCTCGTCCACAAATATATTGAGGGAAGGCAACGAAGAGGATCTGAAAGCAAGGCAGAATTGCAGGAAACAGATTTCAGGAGGTCGATTCGAATCGCCTTTAAAGCACATGAAAAGCGGCAAAACGTCGACAATGATGCCCTTGGCCAAAAAGGGCGTATGCGTTTTTTCCTGAATATATTCAGGAAAAAACACATACGCCCTTTTTGGCCAACCAAGCAACCTGGAAAGGCAAATCAGCGCTACAAAGAACTCTCGCTTCCCATCGGTCAAAAGGGCCATGCGGAAAAAACTGTCAAAACCAGAAATGCAGGACAGGCCATGGAGAAATGGGAGCCTTGCTACGCTGATGGGCGGGATGTAAATTGCCAACAGCCACTCTGGAGAAGTGTACGGTGTGTCCTGAAACATCGAAAAAACACAGCTTAGAGCGCATAGGGCACTTCCACTCATGGGCGTATAAATTGGGAAAACTAAAAATCAGCAAGACACAGGCACCCCAAAGTTTGGGGCTGCTCTGTTGACAAGAACCTCCACTTCGTGACACCTTAAATATCCCAGGAAAGAGAAAAATGGATAAAGAAGTGGTGGTCCTTATGTACAATGGAATATCACTCAGCCATGAAATCAATGTCATAAGGCTAGTAGCAGCATGATGAGTGGTTTTAGCTACGACGATTCTAAGTGAAATAAGTCACACAGAAAAAGACACTTATCATAAGCTATCACTGATAGAGGGAATGTAAAAACCGCTTCACTTGAACTGAATTACCAAACAGAACAGAGTCACACGTTTAGAAAACACACTATGGCTGCTTAACGGGAAAGGTGGGGTGGGGTGATGCGTAAAACAAGGGTTTCAAATGAGCTCAGATAGCGTTCCATAAACCCAATATGTAATAGAAAGACCTACTCCTTGCTCAGTGAACTGGACTCAACACCCCCTATTCACCGCACAAGAATATATCTGACTAGTAAGAATCTTAAAACCTATGTATTGATATCTCTCTGGAAGTGAGTCAAGTGGCTGTAAAGCGGCAGAAACACAGCCGAGAAAAGCAGCTAAACCCCATTATAAAAATAAATTACTTTTAAAAACCCGTGAAACAAAGACAGTGAAAGAGAGAGAAATTCTTACAAAATTCGTTCAGGGGCTGTGATGCAACCTGGATTGACCATATCTAGACCCACAGCTGGAGGAGACATAAGGGTGGACACTCTCGGGGCTGAGAGGTTTGGTGAGGTTGGGGGAGCAAACGCAGAGCCTTTAAAGTAATACTGCCTGTTACCCATCCCATGGGTCCCAAATCTCCAGGTTCAAGGGCATCTTCCTACCTCGAAAACATGCATGAGAAACCCAGAAGGTGGTACACCGTGTGATCGGGAAAGGTTTCTAAAACGCACCTCATTTCTCATCTCCTTGTGCTCGGGTTCGCCATTCCAGCCGCTTTACTAGCAATCTCCCTCCTTGGAGAATCAGCACCTTTAACCTCCCGTTCCGTACAGCTTGCAATTTGTCCTGAGGATGAACGGGAAGAGGGGGAGCCAATGAGAGACTAGCTCTAGGTGTTGGGACAGGCACAGGTCACTCTATTTTCCCATCAGGAAGAAGAATTAACCACAGGCTCAGCCTGCCGCCCGGAAGCAGAATAGGGCCTGAGGCGATCCTGCGCTTTTGCGGCCAGCTCCCAAAAAAGCGAGTTGAAAAATGGAGCTCAGGGGCACTGCAATTCACAAACCTGCAGAGTTATAAATGATAACTCTCGTCCACAAATATATTGAGGGAAGGCAACGAAGAGGATCTGAAAGCAAGGCAGAATTGCAGGAAACAGATTTCAGGAGGTCGATTCGAATCGCCTTTAAAGCACATGAAAAGCGGCAAAACGTCGACAATGATGCCCTTGGCCAAAAAGGGCGTATGCGTTTTTTCCTGAATATATTCAGGAAAAAACGCATACGCCCTTTTGGGCCAACCAAGCAACCTGGAAAGGCAAATCAGCGCTACAAAGAAGTCTCGCTTCCCATCGGTCAAAAGGGCCATGCGGAAAAAACTGTCAAAACCAGAAATGCAGGACAGGCCATGGAGAAATGGGAGCCTTGCTACGCTGATGGGCGGGATGTAAATTGCCAACAGCCACTCTGGAGAAGTGTACGGTGTGTCCTGAAACATCGAAAAAACACAGCTTAGATCGCATAGGGCACTTCCACTCATGGGCGTATAAATTGGGAAAACTAAAAATCAGCAAGACACAGGCACCCCAAAGTTTGGGGCTGCTCTGTTGACAAGAACCTCCACTTCGTGACACCTTAAATATCCCAGGAAAGAGAAAAATGGATAAAGAAGTGGTGGTCCTTATGTACAATGGAATATCACTCAGCCATGAAATCAATGTCATAAGGCTAGTAGCAGCATGATGAGTGGTTTTAGCTACGACGATTCTAAGTGAAATAAGTCACACAGAAAAAGACACTTATCATAAGCTATCACTTATAGAGGGAATGTAAAAACCGCTACACTTGAACTGAATTACCAAACAGAACAGAGTCACACGTTTAGAAAACACACTATGGCTGCTTAACGGGAAAGGTGGGGTGGGGTGATGCGTAAAACAAGGGTTTCAAATGAGCTCAGATAGCGTTCCATAAACCCAATATGTAATAGAAAGACCTACTCCTTGCTCAGTGAACTGGACTCAACACCCCCTATTCACCGCACAAGAATATATCTGACTAGTAAGAATCTTAAAACCTATGTATTGATATCTCTCTGGAAGTGAGTCAAGTGGCTGTAAAGCGGCAGAAACACAGCCGTGAAAAGCAGCTAAACCCCATTATAAAAATAAATTACTTTTAAAAACCCGTGAAACAAAGACAGTGAAAGAGAGAGAAATTCTTACAAAATTCGTTCAGGGGCTGTGATGCAACCTGGATTGACCATATCTAGACCCACAGCTGGAGGAGACATAAGGGTGGACATTCTCGGGGCTGAGAGGTTTGGTGAGGTTGGGGGAGCAAACGCAGAGCCTTTAAAGTAATACTGCCTGTTACCCATCCCATGGGTCCCAAATCTCCAGGTTCAAGGGCATCTTCCTACCTCGAAAACATGCATGAGAAACCCAGAAGGTGGTACACCGTGTGATCGGGAAAGGTTTCTAAAACGCACCTCATTTCTCATCTCCTTGTGCTCGGGTTCGCCATTCCAGCCGCTTTACTAGCAATCTCCCTCCTTGGAGAATCAGCACCTTTAACCTCCCGTTCCGTACAGCTTGCAATATGTCCTGAGGATGAACGGGAAGAGGGGGAGCCAATGAGAGACTAGCTCTAGGTGTTGGGACAGGCACAGGTCACTCTATTTTCCCATCAGGAAGAAGAATTAACCACAGGCTCAGCCTGCCGCCCGGAACCAGAATAGGGCCTGAGGCGATCCTGCGCTTTTGTGGCCAGCTCCCAAAAAAGCGAGTTGAAAAATGGAGCTCAGGGGCACTGCAATTCACAAACCTGCAGAGTTATAAATGATAACTCTCGTCCACAAATATATTGAGGGAAGGCAACGAAGAGGATCTGAAAGCAAGGCAGAATTGCAGGAAACAGATTTCAGGAGGTCGATTCGAATCGCCTTTAAAGCACATGAAAAGCGGCAAAACGTCGACAATGATGCCCTTGGCCAAAAAGGGCGTATGCGTTTTTTCCTGAATATATTCAGGAAAAAACACATACGCCCTTTTTGGCCAACCAAGCAACCTGGAAAGGCAAATCAGCGCTACAAAGAACTCTCGCTTCCCATCGGTCAAAAGGGCCATGCGGAAAAAAGTGTCAAAACCAGAAATGCAGGACAGGCCATGGAGAAATGGGAGTCTTGCTACGCTGATGGGCGGGATGTAAATTGCCAACAGCCACTCTGGAGAAGTGTACGGTGTGTCCTGAAACATCGAAAAAACACAGCTTAGAGCGCATAGGGCACTTCCACTCATGGGCGTATAAATTGGGAAAACTAAAAATCAGCAAGACACAGGCACCCCAAAGTTTGGGGCTGCTCTGTTGACAAGAACCTCCACTTCGTGACACCTTAAATATCCCAGGAAAGAGAAAAATGGATAAAGAAGTGGTGGTCCTTATGTACAATGGAATATCACTCAGCCATGAAATCAATGTCATAAGGCTAGTAGCAGCATGATGAGTGGCTTTAGCTACGACGATTCTAAGTGAAATAAGTCACACAGAAAAAGACACTTATCATAAGCTATCACTGATAGAGGGAATGTAAAAACCGCTACACTTGAACTGAATTACCAAACAGAACAGAGTCACACGTTTAGAAAACACACTATGGCTGCTTAACGGGAAAGGTGGGGTGGGGTGATGCGTAAAACAAGGGTTTCAAATGAGCTCAGATAGCGTTCCATAAACCCAATATGTAATAGAAAGACCTACTCCTTGCTCAGTGAACTGGACTCAACACCCCCTATTCACGGCACAAGAATATATCTGACTAGTAAGAATCTTAAAACCTATGTATTGATATCACTCTGGAAGTGAGTCAAGTGGCTGTAAAGCGGCAGAAACACAGCCGTGAAAAGCAGCTAAACGCCATTAAAAAATAAATTACTTTTAAAAACCCGTGAAACAAAGACAGTGAAAGAGAGAGAAATTCTTACAAAATTCGTTCAGGGGCTGTGATGCAACCTGGATTGACCATATCTAGACCCACAGCTGGAGGAGACATAAGGGTGGACACTCTCGGGGCTGAGAGTTTTGGTGAGGTTGGAGGAGCAAACGCAGAGCCTTTAAAGTAATACTGCCTGTTACCCATCCCATGGGTCCCAAATCTCCAGGTTCAAGGGCATCTTCCTACCTCGAAAACATGCATGAGAAACCCAGAAGGTGGTACACCGTGTGATCGGGAAAGGTTTCTAAAACGCACCTCATTTCTCATCTCCTTGTGCTCGGGTTCGCCATTCCAGCCGCTTTACTAGCAATCTCCCTCCTTGGAGAATCAGCACCTTTAACCTCCCGTTCCGTACAGCTTGCAATTTGTCCTGAGGATGAACGGGAAGAGGGGGAGCCAATGAGAGACTAGCTCTAGGTGTTGGGACAGGCACAGGTCACTCTATTTTCCCATCAGGAAGAAGAATTAACCACAGGCTCAGCCTGCCGCCCGGAAGCAGAATAGGGCCTGAGGCGATCCTGCGCTTTTGCGGCCAGCTCCCAAAAAAGCGAGTTGAAAAATGGAGCTCAGGGGCACTGCAATTCACAAACCTGCAGAGTTATAAATGATAACTCTCGTCCACAAATATATTGAGGGAAGGCAACGAAGAGGATCTGAAAGCAAGGCAGAATTGCAGGAAACAGATTTCAGGAGGTCGATTCGAATCGCCTTTAAAGCACATGAAAAGCGGCAAAACGTCGACAATGATGCCCTTGGCCAAAAAGGGCGTATGCGTTTTTTCCTGAATATATTCAGGAAAAAACGCATACGCCCTTTTTGGCCAACCAAGCAACCTGGAAAGGCAAATCAGCGCTACAAAGAAGTCTCGCTTCCCATCGGTCAAAAGGGCCATGCGGAAAAAAGTGTCAAAACCAGAAATGCAGAACAGGCCATGGAGAAATGGGAGCCTTGCTACGCTGATGGGCGGGATGTAAATTGCCAACAGCCACTCTGGAGAAGTGTACGGTGTGTCCTGAAACATCGAAAAAACACAGCTTAGAGCGCATAGGGCACTTCCACTCATGGGCGTATAAATTGGGAAAACTAAAAATCAGCAAGACACAGGCACCCCAAAGTTTGGGGCTGCTCTGTTGACAAGAACCTCCACTTCGTGACACCTTAAATATCCCAGGAAAGAGAAAAATGGATAAAGAAGTGGTGGTCCTTATGTACAATGGAATATCACTCAGCCATGAAATCAATGTCATAAGGCTAGTAGCAGCATGATGAGTGGTTTTAGCTACGACGATTCTAAGTGAAATAATTCACACAGAAAAAGACACTTATCATAAGCTATCACTTATAGAGGGAATGTAAAAACCGCTACACTTGAACTGAATTACCAAACAGAACAGAGTCACACGTTTAGAAAACACACTATGGCTGCTTAACGGGAAAGGTGGGGTGGGGTGATGCGTAAAACAAGGGTTTCAAATGAGCTCAGATAGCGTTCCATAAACCCAATATGTAATAGAAAGACCTACTCCTTGCTCAGTGAACTGGACTCAACACCCCCTATTCACCGCACAAGAATATATCTGACTAGTAAGAATCTTAAAACCTATGTATTGATATCTCTCTGGAAGTGAGTCAAGTGGCTGTAAAGCGGCAGAAACACAGCCGTGAAAAGCAGCTAAACCCCATTATAAAAATAAATTACTTTTAAAAACCCGTGAAACAAAGACAGTGAAAGAGAGAGAAATTCTTACAAAATTCGTTCAGGGGCTGTGATGCAACCTGGATTGACCATATCTAGACCCACAGCTGGAGGAGACATAAGGGTGGACATTCTCGGGGCTGAGAGGTTTGGTGAGGTTGGGGGAGCAAACGCAGAGCCTTTAAAGTAATACTGCCTGTTACCCATCCCATGGGTCCCAAATCTCCAGGTTCAAGGGCATCTTCCTACCTCGAAAACATGCATGAGAAACCCAGAAGGTGGTACACCGTGTGATCGGGAAAGGTTTCTAAAACGCACCTCATTTCTCATCTCCTTGTGCTCGGGTTCGCCATTCCAGCCGCTTTACTAGCAATCTCCCTCCTTGGAGAATCAGCACCTTTAACCTCCCGTTCCGTACAGCTTGCAATTTGTCCTGAGGATGAACGGGAAGAGGGGGAGCCAATGAGAGACTAGCTCTAGGTGTTGGGACAGGCACAGGTCACTCTATTTTCCCATCAGGAAGAAGAATTAACCACAGGCTCAGCCTGCCGCCCGGAACCAGAATAGGGCCTGAGGCGATCCTGCGCTTTTGCGGCCAGCTCCCAAAAAAGCGAGTTGAAAAATGGAGCTCAGGGGCACTGCAATTCACAAACCTGCAGAGTTATAAATGATAACTCTCGTCCACAAATATATTGAGGGAAGGCAACGAAGAGGATCTGAAAGCAAGGCAGAATTGCAGGAAACAGATTTCAGGAGGTCGATTCGAATCGCCTTTAAAGCACATGAAAAGCGGCAAAACGTCGACAATGATGCCCTTGGCCAAAAAGGGCGTATGCGTTTTTTCCTGAATATATTCAGGAAAAAACGCATACGCCCTTTTTGGCCAACCAAGCAACCTGGAAAGGCAAATCAGCGCTACAAAGAAGTCTCGCTTCCCATCGGTCAAAAGGGCCATGCGGAAAAAAGTGTCAAAACCAGAAATGCAGACCAGGCCATGGAGAAATGGGAGCCTTGCTACGCTGATGGGCGGGATGTAAATTGCCAACAGCCACTCTGGAGAAGTGTACGGTGTGTCCTGAAACATCGAAAAAACACAGCTTAGAGCGCATAGGGCACTTCCACTCATGGGCGTATAAATTGGGAAAACTAAAAATCAGCAAGACACAGGCACCCCAAAGTTTGGGGCTGCTCTGTTGACAAGAACCTCCACTTCGTGACACCTTAAATATCCCAGGAAAGAGAAAAATGGATAAAGAAGTGGTGGTCCTTATGTACAATGGAATATCACTCAGCCATGAAATCAATGTCATAAGGCTAGTAGCAGCATGATGAGTGGTTTTAGCTACGACGATTCTAAGTGAAATAAGTCACACAGAAAAAGACACTTATCATAAGCTATCACTTATAGAGGGAATGTAAAAACCGCTACACTTGAACTGAATTACCAAACAGAACAGAGTCACACGTTTAGAAAACACACTATGGCTGCTTAACGGGAAAGGTGGGGTGGGGTGATGCGTAAAACAAGGGTTTCAAATGAGCTCAGATAGCGTTCCATAAACCCAATATGTAATAGAAAGACCTACTCCTTGCTCAGTGAACTGGACTCAACACCCCCTATTCACCGCACAAGAATATATCTGACTAGTAAGAATCTTAAAACCTATGTATTGATATCTCTCTGGAAGTGAGTCAAGTGGCTGTAAAGCGGCAGAAACACAGCCGTGAAAAGCAGCTAAACCCCATTATAAAAATAAATTACTTTTAAAAACCCGTGAAACAAAGACAGTGAAAGAGAGAGAAATTCTTACAAAATTCGTTCAGGGGCTGTGATGCAACCTGGATTGACCATATCTAGACCCACAGCTGGAGGAGACATAAGGGTGGACATTCTCGGGGCTGAGAGGTTTGGTGAGGTTGGGGGAGCAAACGCAGAGCCTTTAAAGTAATACTGCCTGTTACCCATCCCATGGGTCCCAAATCTCCAGGTTCAAGGGCATCTTCCTACCTCGAAAACATGCATGAGAAACCCAGAAGGTGGTACACCGTGTGATCGGGAAAGGTTTCTAAAACGCACCTCATTTCTCATCTCCTTGTGCTCGGGTTCGCCATTCCAGCCGCTTTACTAGCAATCTCCCTCCTTGGAGAATCAGCACCTTTAACCTCCCGTTCCGTACAGCTTGCAATTTGTCCTGAGGATGAACGGGAAGAGGGGGAGCCAATGAGAGACTAGCTCTAGGTGTTGGGACAGGCACAGGTCACTCTATTTTCCCATCAGGAAGAAGAATTAACCACAGGCTCAGCCTGCCGCCCGGAACCAGAATAGGGCCTGAGGCGATCCTGCGCTTTTGCGGCCAGCTCCCAAAAAAGCGAGTTGAAAAATGGAGCTCAGGGGCACTGCAATTCACAAACCTGCAGAGTTATAAATGATAACTCTCGTCCACAAATATATTGAGGGAAGGCAACGAAGAGGATCTGAAAGCAAGGCAGAATTGCAGGAAACAGATTTCAGGAGGTCGATTCGAATCGCCTTTAAAGCACATGAAAAGCGGCAAAACGTCGACAATGATGCCCTTGGCCAAAAAGGGCGTATGCGTTTTTTCCTGAATATATTCAGGAAAAAACGCATACGCCCTTTTTGGCCAACCAAGCAACCTGGAAAGGCAAATCAGCGCTACAAAGAAGTCTCGCTTCCCATCGGTCAAAAGGGCCATGCGGAAAAAACTGTCAAAACCAGAAATGCAGGACAGGCCATGGAGAAATGGGAGCCTTGCTACGCTGATGGGCGGGATGTAAATTGCCAACAGCCACTCTGGAGAAGTGTACGGTGTGTCCTGAAACATCGAAAAAACACAGCTTAGAGCGCATAGGGCACTTCCACTCATGGGCGTATAAATTGGGAAAACTAAAAATCAGCAAGACACAGGCACCCCAAAGTTTGGGGCTGCTCTGTTGACAAGAACCTCCACTTCGTGACACCTTAAATATCCCAGGAAAGAGAAAAATGGATAAAGAAGTGGTGGTCCTTATGTACAATGGAATATCACTCAGCCATGAAATCAATGTCATAAGGCTAGTAGCAGCATGATGAGTGGTTTTAGCTACGACGATTCTAAGTGAAATAAGTCACACAGAAAAAGACACTTATCATAAGCTATCACTTATAGAGGGAATGTAAAAACCGCTACACTTGAACTGAATTACCAAACAGAACAGAGTCACACGTTTAGAAAACACACTATGGCTGCTTAACGGGAAAGGTGGGGTGGGGTGATGCGTAAAACAAGGGTTTCAAATGAGCTCAGATAGCGTTCCATAAACCCAATATGTAATAGAAAGACCTACTCCTTGCTCAGTGAACTGGACTCAACACCCCCTATTCACCGCACAAGAATATATCTGACTAGTAAGAATCTTAAAACCTATGTATTGATATCTCTCTGGAAGTGAGTCAAGTGGCTGTAAAGCGGCAGAAACACAGCCGTGAAAAGCAGCTAAACCCCATTATAAAAATAAATTACTTTTAAAAACCCGTGAAACAAAGACAGTGAAAGAGAGAGAAATTCTTACAAAATTCGTTCAGGGGCTGTGATGCAACCTGGATTGACCATATCTAGACCCACAGCTGGAGGAGACATAAGGGTGGACTTTCTCGGGGCTGAGAGGTTTGGTGAGGTTGGGGGAGCAAACGCAGAGCCTTTAAAGTAATACTGCCTGTTACCCATCCCATGGGTCCCAAATCTCCAGGTTCAAGGGCATCTTCCTACCTCGAAAACATGCATGAGAAACCCAGAAGGTGGTACACCGTGTGATCGGGAAAGGTTTCTAAAACGCACCTCATTTCTCATCTCCTTGTGCTCGGGTTCGCCATTCCAGCCGCTTTACTAGCAATCTCCCTCCTTGGAGAATCAGCACCTTTAACCTCCCGTTCCGTACAGCTTGCAATTTGTCCTGAGGATGAACGGGAAGAGGGGGAGCCAATGAGAGACTAGCTCTAGGTGTTGGGACAGGCACAGGTCACTCTATTTTCCCATCAGGAAGAAGAATTAACCACAGGCTCAGCCTGCCGCCCGGAAGCAGAATAGGGCCTGAGGCGATCCTGCGCTTTTGCGGCCAGCTCCCAAAAAAGCGAGTTGAAAAATGGAGCTCAGGGGCACTGCAATTCACAAACCTGCAGAGTTATAAATGATAACTCTCGTCCACAAATATATTGAGGGAAGGCAACGAAGAGGATCTGAAAACAAGGCAGAATTGCAGGAAACAGATTTCAGGAGGTCGATTCGAATCGCCTTTAAAGCACATGAAAAGCGGCAAAACGTCGACAATGATACCCTTGGCCAAAAAGGGCGTATGCGTTTTTTCCTGAATATATTCAGGAAAAAACGCATACGCCCTTTTTGGCCAACCAAGCAACCTGGAAAGGCAAATCAGCGCTACAAAGAAGTCTCGCTTCCCATCGGTCAAAAGGGCCATGCGGAAAAAAGTGTCAAAACCAGAAATGCAGAACAGGCCATGGAGAAATGGGAGCCTTGCTACGCTGATGGGCGGGATGTAAATTGCCAACAGCCACTCTGGAGAAGTGTACGGTGTGTCCTGAAACATCGAAAAAACACAGCTTAGAGCGCATAGGGCACTTCCACTCATGGGCGTATAAATTGGGAAAACTAAAAATCAGCAAGACACAGGCACCCCAAAGTTTGGGGCTGCTCTGTTGACAAGAACCTCCACTTCGTGACACCTTAAATATCCCAGGAAAGAGAAAAATGGATAAAGAAGTGGTGGTCCTTATGTACAATGGAATATCACTCAGCCATGAAATCAATGTCATAAGGCTAGTAGCAGCATGATGAGTGGTTTTAGCTACGACGATTCTAAGTGAAATAAGTCACACAGAAAAAGACACTTATCATAAGCTATCACTTATAGAGGGAATGTAAAAACCGCTACACTTGAACTGAATTACCAAACAGAACAGAGTCACACGTTTAGAAAACACACTATGGCTGCTTAACGGGAAAGGTGGGGTGGGGTGATGCGTAAAACAAGGGTTTCAAATGAGCTCAGATAGCGTTCCATAAACCCAATATGTAATAGAAAGACCTACTCCTTGCTCAGTGAACTGGACTCAACACCCCCTATTCACCGCACAAGAATATATCTGACTAGTAAGAATCTTAAAACCTATGTATTGATATCTCTCTGGAAGTGAGTCAAGTGGCTGTAAAGCGGCAGAAACACAGCCGTGAAAAGCAGCTAAACCCCATTATAAAAATAAATTACTTTTAAAAACCCGTGAAACAAAGACAGTGAAAGAGAGAGAAATTCTTACAAAATTCGTTCAGGGGCTGTGATGCAACCTGGATTGACCATATCTAGACCCACAGCTGGAGGAGACATAAGGGTGGACTTTCTCGGGGCTGAGAGGTTTGGTGAGGTTGGGGGAGCAAACGCAGAGCCTTTAAAGTAATACTGCCTGTTACCCATCCCATGGGTCCCAAATCTCCAGGTTCAAGGGCATCTTCCTACCTCGAAAACATGCATGAGAAACCCAGAAGGTGGTACACCGTGTGATCGGGAAAGGTTTCTAAAACGCACCTCATTTCTCATCTCCTTGTGCTCGGGTTCGCCATTCCAGCCGCTTTACTAGCAATCTCCCTCCTTGGAGAATCAGCACCTTTAACCTCCCGTTCCGTACAGCTTGCAATTTGTCCTGAGGATGAACGGGAAGAGGGGGAGCCAATGAGAGACTAGCTCTAGGTGTTGGGACAGGCACAGGTCACTCTATTTTCCCATCAGGAAGAAGAATTAACCACAGGCTCAGCCTGCCGCCCGGAAGCAGAATAGGGCCTGAGGCGATCCTGCGCTTTTGCGGCCAGCTCCCAAAAAAGCGAGTTGAAAAATGGAGCTCAGGGGCACTGCAATTCACAAACCTGCAGAGTTATAAATGATAACTCTCGTCCACAAATATATTGAGGGAAGGCAACGAAGAGGATCTGAAAGCAAGGCAGAATTGCAGGAAACAGATTTCAGGAGGTCGATTCGAATCGCCTTTAAAGCACATGAAAAGCGGCAAAACGTCGACAATGATGCCCTTGGCCAAAAAGGGCGTATGCGTTTTTTCCTGAATATATTCAGGAAAAAACGCATACGCCCTTTTTGGCCAACCAAGCAACCTGGAAAGGCAAATCAGCGCTACAAAGAACTCTCGCTTCCCATCGGTCAAAAGGGCCATGCGGAAAAAACTGTCAAAACCAGAAATGCAGGACAGGCCATGGAGAAATGGGAGCCTTGCTACGCTGATGGGCGGGATGTAAATTGCCAACAGCCACTCTGGAGAAGTGTACGGTGTGTCCTGAAACATCGAAAAAACACAGCTTAGAGCGCATAGGGCACTTCCACTCATGGGCGTATAAATTGGGAAAACTAAAAATCAGCAAGACACAGGCACCCCAAAGTTTGGGGCTGCTCTGTTGACAAGAACCTCCACTTCGTGACACCTTAAATATCCCAGGAAAGAGAAAAATGGATAAAGAAGTGGTGGTCCTTATGTACAATGGAATATCACTCAGCCATGAAATCAATGTCATAAGGCTAGTAGCAGCATGATGAGTGGTTTTAGCTACGACGATTCTAAGTGAAATAAGTCACACAGAAAAAGACACTTATCATAAGCTATCACTGATAGAGGGAATGTAAAAACCGCTTCACTTGAACTGAATTACCAAACAGAACAGAGTCACACGTTTAGAAAACACACTATGGCTGCTTAACGGGAAAGGTGGGGTGGGGTGATGCGTAAAACAAGGGTTTCAAATGAGCTCAGATAGCGTTCCATAAACCCAATATGTAATAGAAAGACCTACTCCTTGCTCAGTGAACTGGACTCAACACCCCCTATTCACCGCACAAGAATATATCTGACTAGTAAGAATCTTAAAACCTATGTATTGATATCTCTCTGGAAGTGAGTCAAGTGGCTGTAAAGCGGCAGAAACACAGCCGTGAAAAGCAGCTAAACCCCATTATAAAAATAAATTACTTTTAAAAACCCGTGAAACAAAGACAGTGAAAGAGAGAGAAATTCTTACAAAATTCGTTCAGGGGCTGTGATGCAACCTGGATTGACCATATCTAGACCCACAGCTGGAGGAGACATAAGGGTGGACATTCTCGGGGCTGAGAGGTTTGGTGAGGTTGGGGGAGCAAACGCAGAGCCTTTAAAGTAATACTGCCTGTTACCCATCCCATGGGTCCCAAATCTCCAGGTTCAAGGGCATCTTCCTACCTCGAAAACATGCATGAGAAACCCAGAAGGTGGTACACCGTGTGATCGGGAAAGGTTTCTAAAACGCACCTCATTTCTCATCTCCTTGTGCTCGGGTTCGCCATTCCAGCCGCTTTACTAGCAATCTCCCTCCTTGGAGAATCAGCACCTTTAACCTCCCGTTCCGTACAGCTTGCAATTTGTCCTGAGGATGAACGGGAAGAGGGGGAGCCAATGAGAGACTAGCTCTAGGTGTTGGGACAGGCACAGGTCACTCTATTTTCCCATCAGGAAGAAGAATTAACCACAGGCTCAGCCTGCCGCCCGGAAGCAGAATAGGGCCTGAGGCGATCCTGCGCTTTTGCGGCCAGCTCCCAAAAAAGCGAGTTGAAAAATGGAGCTCAGGGGCACTGCAATTCACAAACCTGCAGAGTTATAAATGATAACTCTCGTCCACAAATATATTGAGGGAAGGCAACGAAGAGGATCTGAAAACAAGGCAGAATTGCAGGAAACAGATTTCAGGAGGTCGATTCGAATCGCCTTTAAAGCACATGAAAAGCGGCAAAACGTCGACAATGATACCCTTGGCCAAAAAGGGCGTATGCGTTTTTTCCTGAATATATTCAGGAAAAAACGCATACGCCCTTTTTGGCCAACCAAGCAACCTGAAAAGGCAAATCAGCGCTACAAAGAAGTCTCGCTTCCCATCGGTCAAAAGGGCCATGCGGAAAAAAGTGTCAAAACCAGAAATGCAGAACAGGCCATGGAGAAATGGGAGCCTTGCTACGCTGATGGGCGGGATGTAAATTGCCAACAGCCACTCTGGAGAAGTGTACGGTGTGTCCTGAAACATCGAAAAAACACAGCTTAGAGCGCATAGGGCACTTCCACTCATGGGCGTATAAATTGGGAAAACTAAAAATCAGCAAGACACAGGCACCCCAAAGTTTGGGGCTGCTCTGTTGACAAGAACCTCCACTTCGTGACACCTTAAATATCCCAGGAAAGAGAAAAATGGATAAAGAAGTGGTGGTCCTTATGTACAATGGAATATCACTCAGCCATGAAATCAATGTCATAAGGCTAGTAGCAGCATGATGAGTGGTTTTAGCTACGACGATTCTAAGTGAAATAAGTCACACAGAAAAAGACACTTATCATAAGCTATCACTGATAGAGGGAATGTAAAAACCGCTTCACTTGAACTGAATTACCAAACAGAACAGAGTCACACGTTTACAAAACACACTATGGCTGCTTAACGGGAAAGGTGGGGTGGGGTGATGCGTAAAACAAGGGTTTCAAATGAGCTCAGATAGCGTTCCATAAACCCAATATGTAATAGAAAGACCTACTCCTTGCTCAGTGAACTGGACTCAACACCCCCTATTCACCGCACAAGAATATATCTGACTAGTAAGAATCTTAAAACCTATGTATTGATATCTCTCTGGAAGTGAGTCAAGTGGCTGTAAAGCGGCAGAAACACAGCCGTGAAAAGCAGCTAAACCCCATTATAAAAATAAATTACTTTTAAAAACCCGTGAAACAAAGACAGTGAAAGAGAGAGAAATTCTTACAAAATTCGTTCAGGGGCTGTGATGCAACCTGGATTGACCATATCTAGACCCACAGCTGGAGGAGACATAAGGGTGGACATTCTCGGGGCTGAGAGGTTTGGTGAGGTTGGGGGAGCAAACGCAGAGCCTTTAAAGTAATACTGCCTGTTACCCATCCCATGGGTCCCAAATCTCCAGGTTCAAGGGCATCTTCCTACCTCGAAAACATGCATGAGAAACCCAGAAGGTGGTACACCGTGTGATCGGGAAAGGTTTCTAAAACGCACCTCATTTCTCATCTCCTTGTGCTCGGGTTCGCCATTCCAGCCGCTTTACTAGCAATCTCCCTCCTTGGAGAATCAGCACCTTTAACCTCCCGTTCCGTACAGCTTGCAATATGTCCTGAGGATGAACGGGAAGAGGGGGAGCCAATGAGAGACTAGCTCTAGGTGTTGGGACAGGCACAGGTCACTCTATTTTCCCATCAGGAAGAAGAATTAACCACAGGCTCAGCCTGCCGCCCGGAACCAGAATAGGGCCTGAGGCGATCCTGCGCTTTTGCGGCCAGCTCCCAAAAAAGCGAGTTGAAAAATGGAGCTCAGGGGCACTGCAATTCACAAACCTGCAGAGTTATAAATGATAACTCTCGTCCACAAATATATTGAGGGAAGGCAACGAAGAGGATCTGAAAGCAAGGCAGAATTGCAGGAAACAGATTTCAGGAGGTCGATTCGAATCGCCTTTAAAGCACATGAAAAGCGGCAAAACGTCGACAATGATGCCCTTGGCCAAAAAGGGCGTATGCGTTTTTTCCTGAATATATTCAGGAAAAAACGCATACGCCCTTTTTGGCCAACCAAGCAACCTGGAAAGGCAAATCAGCGCTACAAAGAACTCTCGCTTCCCATCGGTCAAAAGGGCCATGCGGAAAAAACTGTCAAAACCAGAAATGCAGGACAGGCCATGGAGAAATGGGAGCCTTGCTACGCTGATGGGCGGGATGTAAATTGCCAACAGCCACTCTGGAGAAGTGTACGGTGTGTCCTGAAACATCGAAAAAACACAGCTTAGAGCGCATAGGGCACTTCCACTCATGGGCGTATAAATTGGGAAAACTAAAAATCAGCAAGACACAGGCACCCCAAAGTTTGGGGCTGCTCTGTTGACAAGAACCTCCACTTCGTGACACCTTAAATATCCCAGGAAAGAGAAAAATGGATAAAGAAGTGGTGGTCCTTATGTACAATGGAATATCACTCAGCCATGAAATCAATGTCATAAGGCTAGTAGCAGCATGATGAGTGGTTTTAGCTACGACGATTCTAAGTGAAATAAGTCACACAGAAAAAGACACTTATCATAAGCTATCACTGATAGAGGGAATGTAAAAACCGCTTCACTTGAACTGAATTACCAAACAGAACAGAGTCACACGTTTAGAAAACACACTATGGCTGCTTAACGGGAAAGGTGGGGTGGGGTGATGCGTAAAACAAGGGTTTCAAATGAGCTCAGATAGCGTTCCATAAACCCAATATGTAATAGAAAGACCTACTCCTTGCTCAGTGAACTGGACTCAACACCCCCTATTCACCGCACAAGAATATATCTGACTAGTAAGAATCTTAAAACCTATGTATTGATATCTCTCTGGAAGTGAGTCAAGTGGCTGTAAAGCGGCAGAAACACAGCCGTGAAAAGCAGCTAAACCCCATTATAAAAATAAATTACTTTTAAAAACCCGTGAAACAAAGACAGTGAAAGAGAGAGAAATTCTTACAAAATTCGTTCAGGGGCTGTGATGCAACCTGGATTGACCATATCTAGACCCACAGCTGGAGGAGACATAAGGGTGGACATTCTCGGGGCTGAGAGGTTTGGTGAGGTTGGGGGAGCAAACGCAGAGCCTTTAAAGTAATACTGCCTGTTACCCATCCCATGGGTCCCAAATCTCCAGGTTCAAGGGCATCTTCCTACCTCGAAAACATGCATGAGAAACCCAGAAGGTGGTACACCGTGTGATCGGGAAAGGTTTCTAAAACGCACCTCATTTCTCATCTCCTTGTGCTCGGGTTCGCCATTCCAGCCGCTTTACTAGCAATCTCCCTCCTTGGAGAATCAGCACCTTTAACCTCCCGTTCCGTACAGCTTGCAATTTGTCCTGAGGATGAACGGGAAGAGGGGGAGCCAATGAGAGACTAGCTCTAGGTGTTGGGACAGGCACAGGTCACTCTATTTTCCCATCAGGAAGAAGAATTAACCACAGGCTCAGCCTGCCGCCCGGAAGCAGAATAGGGCCTGAGGCGATCCTGCGCTTTTGCGGCCAGCTCCCAAAAAAGCGAGTTGAAAAATGGAGCTCAGGGGCACTGCAATTCACAAACCTGCAGAGTTATAAATGATAACTCTCGTCCACAAATATATTGAGGGAAGGCAACGAAGAGGATCTGAAAACAAGGCAGAATTGCAGGAAACAGATTTCAGGAGGTCGATTCGAATCGCCTTTAAAGCACATGAAAAGCGGCAAAACGTCGACAATGATACCCTTGGCCAAAAAGGGCGTATGCGTTTTTTCCTGAATATATTCAGGAAAAAACGCATACGCCCTTTTTGGCCAACCAAGCAACCTGAAAAGGCAAATCAGCGCTACAAAGAAGTCTCGCTTCCCATCGGTCAAAAGGGCCATGCGGAAAAAAGTGTCAAAACCAGAAATGCAGAACAGGCCATGGAGAAATGGGAGCCTTGCTACGCTGATGGGCGGGATGTAAATTGCCAACAGCCACTCTGGAGAAGTGTACGGTGTGTCCTGAAACATCGAAAAAACACAGCTTAGAGCGCATAGGGCACTTCCACTCATGGGCGTATAAATTGGGAAAACTAAAAATCAGCAAGACACAGGCACCCCAAAGTTTGGGGCTGCTCTGTTGACAAGAACCTCCACTTCGTGACACCTTAAATATCCCAGGAAAGAGAAAAATGGATAAAGAAGTGGTGGTCCTTATGTACAATGGAATATCACTCAGCCATGAAATCAATGTCATAAGGCTAGTAGCAGCATGATGAGTGGTTTTAGCTACGACGATTCTAAGTGAAATAAGTCACACAGAAAAAGACACTTATCATAAGCTATCACTGATAGAGGGAATGTAAAAACCGCTTCACTTGAACTGAATTACCAAACAGAACAGAGTCACACGTTTACAAAACACACTATGGCTGCTTAACGGGAAAGGTGGGGTGGGGTGATGCGTAAAACAAGGGTTTCAAATGAGCTCAGATAGCGTTCCATAAACCCAATATGTAATAGAAAGACCTACTCCTTGCTCAGTGAACTGGACTCAACACCCCCTATTCACCGCACAAGAATATATCTGACTAGTAAGAATCTTAAAACCTATGTATTGATATCTCTCTGGAAGTGAGTCAAGTGGCTGTAAAGCGGCAGAAACACAGCCGTGAAAAGCAGCTAAACCCCATTATAAAAATAAATTACTTTTAAAAACCCGTGAAACAAAGACAGTGAAAGAGAGAGAAATTCTTACAAAATTCGTTCAGGGGCTGTGATGCAACCTGGATTGACCATATCTAGACCCACAGCTGGAGGAGACATAAGGGTGGACATTCTCGGGGCTGAGAGGTTTGGTGAGGTTGGGGGAGCAAACGCAGAGCCTTTAAAGTAATACTGCCTGTTACCCATCCCATGGGTCCCAAATCTCCAGGTTCAAGGGCATCTTCCTACCTCGAAAACATGCATGAGAAACCCAGAAGGTGGTACACCGTGTGATCGGGAAAGGTTTCTAAAACGCACCTCATTTCTCATCTCCTTGTGCTCGGGTTCGCCATTCCAGCCGCTTTACTAGCAATCTCCCTCCTTGGAGAATCAGCACCTTTAACCTCCCGTTCCGTACAGCTTGCAATATGTCCTGAGGATGAACGGGAAGAGGGGGAGCCAATGAGAGACTAGCTCTAGGTGTTGGGACAGGCACAGGTCACTCTATTTTCCCATCAGGAAGAAGAATTAACCACAGGCTCAGCCTGCCGCCCGGAACCAGAATAGGGCCTGAGGCGATTCTGCGCTTTTGCGGCCAGCTCCCAAAAAAGCGAGTTGAAAAATGGAGCTCAGGGGCACTGCAATTCACAAACCTGCAGAGTTATAAATGATAACTCTCGTCCACAAATATATTGAGGGAAGGCAACGAAGAGGATCTGAAAGCAAGGCAGAATTGCAGGAAACAGATTTCAGGAGGTCGATTCGAATCGCCTTTAAAGCACATGAAAAGCGGCAAAACGTCGACAATGATGCCCTTGGCCAAAAAGGGCGTATGCGTTTTTTCCTGAATATATTCAGGAAAAAACACATACGCCCTTTTTGGCCAACCAAGCAACCTGGAAAGGCAAATCAGCGCTACAAAGAACTCTCGCTTCCCATCGGTCAAAAGGGCCATGCGGAAAAAACTGTCAAAACCAGAAATGCAGGACAGGCCATGGAGAAATGGGAGCCTTGCTACGCTGATGGGCGGGATGTAAATTGCCAACAGCCACTCTGGAGAAGTGTACGGTGTGTCCTGAAACATCGAAAAAACACAGCTTAGAGCGCATAGGGCACTTCCACTCATGGGCGTATAAATTGGGAAAACTAAAAATCAGCAAGACACAGGCACCCCAAAGTTTGGGGCTGCTCTGTTGACAAGAACCTCCACTTCGTGACACCTTAAATATCCCAGGAAAGAGAAAAATGGATAAAGAAGTGGTGGTCCTTATGTACAATGGAATATCACTCAGCCATGAAATCAATGTCATAAGGCTAGTAGCAGCATGATGAGTGGTTTTAGCTACGACGATTCTAAGTGAAATAAGTCACACAGAAAAAGACACTTATCATAAGCTATCACTGATAGAGGGAATGTAAAAACCGCTACACTTGAACTGAATTACCAAACAGAACAGAGTCACACGTTTAGAAAACACACTATGGCTGCTTAACGGGAAAGGTGGGGTGGGGTGATGCGTAAAACAAGGGTTTCAAATGAGCTCAGATAGCGTTCCATAAACCCAATATGTAATAGAAAGACCTACTCCTTGCTCAGTGAACTGGACTCAACACCCCCTATTCACCGCACAAGAATATATCTGACTAGTAAGAATCTTAAAACCTATGTATTGATATCTCTCTGGAAGTGAGTCAAGTGGCTGTAAAGCGGCAGAAACACAGCCGTGAAAAGCAGCTAAACCCCATTATAAAAATAAATTACTTTTAAAAACCCGTGAAACAAAGACAGTGAAAGAGAGAGAAATTCTTACAAAATTCGTTCAGGGGCTGTGATGCAACCTGGATTGACCATATCTAGACCCACAGCTGGAGGAGACATAAGGGTGGACATTCTCGGGGCTGAGAGGTTTGGTGAGGTTGGGGGAGCAAACGCAGAGCCTTTAAAGTAATACTGCCTGTTACCCATCCCATGGGTCCCAAATCTCCAGGTTCAAGGGCATCTTCCTACCTCGAAAACATGCATGAGAAACCCAGAAGGTGGTACACCGTGTGATCGGGAAAGGTTTCTAAAACGCACCTCATTTCTCATCTCCTTGTGCTCGGGTTCGCCATTCCAGCCGCTTTACTAGCAATCTCCCTCCTTGGAGAATCAGCACCTTTAACCTCCCGTTCCGTACAGCTTGCAATATGTCCTGAGGATGAACGGGAAGAGGGGGAGCCAATGAGAGACTAGCTCTAGGTGTTGGGACAGGCACAGGTCACTCTATTTTCCCATCAGGAAGAAGAATTAACCACAGGCTCAGCCTGCCGCCCGGAACCAGAATAGGGCCTGAGGCGATTCTGCGCTTTTGCGGCCAGCTCCCAAAAAAGCGAGTTGAAAAATGGAGCTCAGGGGCACTGCAATTCACAAACCTGCAGAGTTATAAATGATAACTCTCGTCCACAAATATATTGAGGGAAGGCAACGAAGAGGATCTGAAAGCAAGGCAGAATTGCAGGAAACAGATTTCAGGAGGTCGATTCGAATCGCCTTTAAAGCACATGAAAAGCGGCAAAACGTCGACAATGATGCCCTTGGCCAAAAAGGGCGTATGCGTTTTTTCCTGAATATATTCAGGAAAAAACACATACGCCCTTTTTGGCCAACCAAGCAACCTGGAAAGGCAAATCAGCGCTACAAAGAACTCTCGCTTCCCATCGGTCAAAAGGGCCATGCGGAAAAAACTGTCAAAACCAGAAATGCAGGACAGGCCATGGAGAAATGGGAGCCTTGCTACGCTGATGGGCGGGATGTAAATTGCCAACAGCCACTCTGGAGAAGTGTACGGTGTGTCCTGAAACATCGAAAAAACACAGCTTAGAGCGCATAGGGCACTTCCACTCATGGGCGTATAAATTGGGAAAACTAAAAATCAGCAAGACACAGGCACCCCAAAGTTTGGGGCTGCTCTGTTGACAAGAACCTCCACTTCGTGACACCTTAAATATCCCAGGAAAGAGAAAAATGGATAAAGAAGTGGTGGTCCTTATGTACAATGGAATATCACTCAGCCATGAAATCAATGTCATAAGGCTAGTAGCAGCATGATGAGTGGTTTTAGCTACGACGATTCTAAGTGAAATAAGTCACACAGAAAAAGACACTTATCATAAGCTATCACTGATAGAGGGAATGTAAAAACCGCTACACTTGAACTGAATTACCAAACAGAACAGAGTCACACGTTTAGAAAACACACTATGGCTGCTTAACGGGAAAGGTGGGGTGGGGTGATGCGTAAAACAAGGGTTTCAAATGAGCTCAGATAGCGTTCCATAAACCCAATATGTAATAGAAAGACCTACTCCTTGCTCAGTGAACTGGACTCAACACCCCCTATTCACCGCACAAGAATATATCTGACTAGTAAGAATCTTAAAACCTATGTATTGATATCTCTCTGGAAGTGAGTCAAGTGGCTGTAAAGCGGCAGAAACACAGCCGTGAAAAGCAGCTAAACCCCATTATAAAAATAAATTACTTTTAAAAACCCGTGAAACAAAGACAGTGAAAGAGAGAGAAATTCTTACAAAATTCGTTCAGGGGCTGTGATGCAACCTGGATTGACCATATCTAGACCCACAGCTGGAGGAGACATAAGGGTGGACATTCTCGGGGCTGAGAGGTTTGGTGAGGTTGGGGGAGCAAACGCAGAGCCTTTAAAGTAATACTGCCTGTTACCCATCCCATGGGTCCCAAATCTCCAGGTTCAAGGGCATCTTCCTACCTCGAAAACATGCATGAGAAACCCAGAAGGTGGTACACCGTGTGATCGGGAAAGGTTTCTAAAACGCACCTCATTTCTCATCTCCTTGTGCTCGGGTTCGCCATTCCAGCCGCTTTACTAGCAATCTCCCTCCTTGGAGAATCAGCACCTTTAACCTCCCGTTCCGTACAGCTTGCAATATGTCCTGAGGATGAACGGGAAGAGGGGGAGCCAATGAGAGACTAGCTCTAGGTGTTGGGACAGGCACAGGTCACTCTATTTTCCCATCAGGAAGAAGAATTAACCACAGGCTCAGCCTGCCGCCCGGAAGCAGAATAGGGCCTGAGGCGATCCTGCGCTTTTGCGGCCAGCTCCCAAAAAAGCGAGTTGAAAAATGGAGCTCAGGGGCACTGCAATTCACAAACCTGCAGAGTTATAAATGATAACTCTCGTCCACAAATATATTGAGGGAAGGCAACGAAGAGGATCTGAAAGCAAGGCAGAATTGCAGGAAACAGATTTCAGGAGGTCGATTCGAATCGCCTTTAAAGCACATGAAAAGCGGCAAAACGTCGACAATGATGCCCTTGGCCAAAAAGGGCGTATGCGTTTTTTCCTGAATATATTCAGGAAAAAACGCATACGCCCTTTTTGGCCAACCAAGCAACCTGGAAAGGCAAATCAGCGCTACAAAGAAGTCTCGCTTCCCATCGGTCAAAAGGGCCATGCGGAAAAAAGTGTCAAAACCAGAAATGCAGAACAGGCCATGGAGAAATGGGAGCCTTGCTACGCTGATGGGCGGGATGTAAATTGCCAACAGCCACTCTGGAGAAGTGTACGGTGTGTCCTGAAACATCGAAAAAACACAGCTTAGAGCGCATAGGGCACTTCCACTCATGGGCGTATAAATTGGGAAAACTAAAAATCAGCAAGACACAGGCACCCCAAAGTTTGGGGCTGCTCTGTTGACAAGAACCTCCACTTCGTGACACCTTAAATATCCCAGGAAAGAGAAAAATGGATAAAGAAGTGGTGGTCCTTATGTACAATGGAATATCACTCAGCCATGAAATCAATGTCATAAGGCTAGTAGCAGCATGATGAGTGGCTTTAGCTACGACGATTCTAAGTGAAATAAGTCACACAGAAAAAGACACTTATCATAAGCTATCACTGATAGAGGGAATGTAAAAACCGCTACACTTGAACTGAATTACCAAACAGAACAGAGTCACACGTTTAGAAAACACACTATGGCTGCTTAACGGGAAAGGTGGGGTGGGGTGATGCGTAAAACAAGGGTTTCAAATGAGCTCAGATAGCGTTCCATAAACCCAATATGTAATAGAAAGACCTACTCCTTGCTCAGTGAACTGGACTCAACACCCCCTATTCACCGCACAAGAATATATCTGACTAGTAAGAATCTTAAAACCTATGTATTGATATCTCTCTGGAAGTGAGTCAAGTGGCTGTAAAGCGGCAGAAACACAGCCGTGAAAAGCAGCTAAACCCCATTATAAAAATAAATTACTTTTAAAAACCCGTGAAACAAAGACAGTGAAAGAGAGAGAAATTCTTACAAAATTCGTTCAGGGGCTGTGATGCAACCTGGATTGACCATATCTAGACCCACAGCTGGAGGAGACATAAGGGTGGACATTCTCGGGGCTGAGAGGTTTGGTGAGGTTGGGGGAGCAAACGCAGAGCCTTTAAAGTAATACTGCCTGTTACCCATCCCATGGGTCCCAAATCTCCAGGTTCAAGGGCATCTTCCTACCTCGAAAACATGCATGAGAAACCCAGAAGGTGGTACACCGTGTGATCGGGAAAGGTTTCTAAAACGCACCTCATTTCTCATCTCCTTGTGCTCGGGTTCGCCATTCCAGCCGCTTTACTAGCAATCTCCCTCCTTGGAGAATCAGCACCTTTAACCTCCCGTTCCGTACAGCTTGCAATATGTCCTGAGGATGAACGGGAAGAGGGGGAGCCAATGAGAGACTAGCTCTAGGTGTTGGGACAGGCACAGGTCACTCTATTTTCCCATCAGGAAGAAGAATTAACCACAGGCTCAGCCTGCCGCCCGGAAGCAGAATAGGGCCTGAGGCGATCCTGCGCTTTTGCGGCCAGCTCCCAAAAAAGCGAGTTGAAAAATGGAGCTCAGGGGCACTGCAATTCACAAACCTGCAGAGTTATAAATGATAACTCTCGTCCACAAATATATTGAGGGAAGGCAACGAAGAGGATCTGAAAGCAAGGCAGAATTGCAGGAAACAGATTTCAGGAGGTCGATTCGAATCGCCTTTAAAGCACATGAAAAGCGGCAAAACGTCGACAATGATGCCCTTGGCCAAAAAGGGCGTATGCGTTTTTTCCTGAATATATTCAGGAAAAAACGCATACGCCCTTTTTGGCCAACCAAGCAACCTGGAAAGGCAAATCAGCGCTACAAAGAAGTCTCGCTTCCCATCGGTCAAAAGGGCCATGTGGAAAAAAGTGTCAAAACCAGAAATGCAGAACAGGCCATGGAGAAATGGGAGCCTTGCTACGCTGATGGGCGGGATGTAAATTGCCAACAGCCACTCTGGAGAAGTGTACGGTGTGTCCTGAAACATCGAAAAAACACAGCTTAGAGCGCATAGGGCACTTCCACTCATGGGCGTATAAATTGGGAAAACTAAAAATCAGCAAGACACAGGCACCCCAAAGTTTGGGGCTGCTCTGTTGACAAGAACCTCCACTTCGTGACACCTTAAATATCCCAGGAAAGAGAAAAATGGATAAAGAAGTGGTGGTCCTTATGTACAATGGAATATCACTCAGCCATGAAATCAATGTCATAAGGCTAGTAGCAGCATGATGAGTGGCTTTAGCTACGACGATTCTAAGTGAAATAAGTCATACAGAAAAACACACTTATTATAAGCTATCACTTATAGAGGGAATGTAAAAACCGCTACACTTGAACTGAATTACAAAACAGAACAGAGTCACACGTTTAGAAAACACATTACGGCTGCTTAACGGGAAAGGTGGGGTGGGGTGATGCATAAAACAAGGGTTTCAAATGAGCTCAGATACCGTTCCATAAACCCAATATGTAATAGAAAGACCTACTCCTTGCTCAGTGAACTGGACTCAACACCCCCTATTCACCGCACAAGAATATATCTGACTAGTAAGAATCTTAAAACCTATGTATTGATATCACTCTGGAAGTGAGTCAAGTGGCTGTAAAGCGGCAGAAACACAGCCGTGAAAAGCAGCTAAACGCCATTAAAAAATAAATTACTTTTAAAAACCCGTGAAACAAAGACAGTGAAAGAGAGAGAAATTCTTACAAAATTCGTTCAGGGGCTGTGATGCAACCTGGATTGACCATATCTAGACCCACAGCTGGAGGAGACATAAGGGTGGACATTCTCGGGGCTGAGAGGTTTGGTGAGGTTGGGGGAGCAAACGCAGAGCCTTTAAAGTAATACTGCCTGTTACCCATCCCATGGGTCCCAAATCTCCAGGTTCAAGGGCATCTTCCTACCTCGAAAACATGCATGAGAAACCCAGAAGGTGGTACACCGTGTGATCGGGAAAGGTTTCTAAAACGCACCTCATTTCTCATCTCCTTGTGCTCGGGTTCGCCATTCCAGCCGCTTTACTAGCAATCTCCCTCCTTGGAGAATCAGCACCTTTAACCTCCCGTTCCGTACAGCTTGCAATTTGTCCTGAGGATGAACGGGAAGAGGGGGAGCCAATGAGAGTCTAGCTCTAGGTGTTGGGACAGGCACAGGTCACTCTATTTTCCCATCAGGAAGAAGAATTAACCACAGGCTCAGCCTGCCGCCCGGAAGCAGAATAGGGCCTGAGGCGATCCTGCGCTTTTGCGGCCAGCTCCCAAAAAAGCGAGTTGAAAAATGGAGCTCAGGGGCACTGCAATTCACAAACCTGCAGAGTTATAAATGATAACTCTCGTCCACAAATATATTGAGGGAAGGCAACGAAGAGGATCTGAAAGCAAGGCAGAATTGCAGGAAACAGATTTCAGGAGGTCGATTCGAATCGCCTTTAAAGCACATGAAAAGCGGCAAAACGTCGACAATGATGCCCTTGGCCAAAAAGGGCGTATGCGTTTTTTCCTGAATATATTCAGGAAAAAACGCATACGCCCTTTTTGGCCAACCAAGCAACCTGGAAAGGCAAATCAGCGCTACAAAGAAGTCTCGCTTCCCATCGGTCAAAAGGGCCATGCGGAAAAAAGTGTCAAAACCAGAAATGCAGAACAGGCCATGGAGAAATGGGAGCCTTGCTACGCTGATGGGCGGGATGTAAATTGCCAACAGCCACTCTGGAGAAGTGTACGGTGTGTCCTGAAACATCGAAAAAACACAGCTTAGAGCGCATAGGGCACTTCCACTCATGGGCGTATAAATTGGGAAAACTAAAAATCAGCAAGACACAGGCACCCCAAAGTTTGGGGCTGCTCTGTTGACAAGAACCTCCACTTCGTGACACCTTAAATATCCCAGGAAAGAGAAAAATGGATAAAGAAGTGGTGGTCCTTATGTACAAGGGAATATCACTCAGCCATGAAATCAATGTCATAAGGCTAGTAGCAGCATGATGAGTGGTTTTAGCTACGACGATTCTAAGTGAAATAAGTCACACAGAAAAAGACACTTATCATAAGCTATCACTTATAGAGGGAATGTAAAAACCGCTACACTTGAACTGAATTACCAAACAGAACAGAGTCACACGTTTAGAAAACACACTATGGCTGCTTAACGGGAAAGGTGGGGTGGGGTGATGCGTAAAACAAGGGTTTCAAATGAGCTCAGATAGCGTTCCATAAACCCAATATGTAATAGAAAGACCTACTCCTTGCTCAGTGAACTGGACTCAACACCCCCTATTCACCGCACAAGAATATATCTGACTAGTAAGAATCTTAAAACCTATGTATTGATATCTCTCTGGAAGTGAGTCAAGTGGCTGTAAAGCGGCAGAAACACAGCCGTGAAAAGCAGCTAAACCCCATTATAAAAATAAATTACTTTTAAAAACCCGTGAAACAAAGACAGTGAAAGAGAGAGAAATTCTTACAAAATTCGTTCAGGGGCTGTGATGCAACCTGGATTGACCATATCTAGACCCACAGCTGGAGGAGACATAAGGGTGGACATTCTCGGGGCTGAGAGGTTTGGTGAGGTTGGGGGAGCAAACGCAGAGCCTTTAAAGTAATACTGCCTGTTACCCATCCCATGGGTCCCAAATCTCCAGGTTCAAGGGCATCTTCCTACCTCGAAAACATGCATGAGAAACCCAGAAGGTGGTACACCGTGTGATCGGGAAAGGTTTCTAAAACGCACCTCATTTCTCATCTCCTTGTGCTCGGGTTCGCCATTCCAGCCGCTTTACTAGCAATCTCCCTCCTTGGAGAATCAGCACCTTTAACCTCCCGTTCCGTACAGCTTGCAATTTGTCCTGAGGATGAACGGGAAGAGGGGGAGCCAATGAGAGACTAGCTCTAGGTGTTGGGACAGGCACAGGTCACTCTATTTTCCCATCAGGAAGAAGAATTAACCACAGGCTCAGCCTGCTGCCTGGAAGCAGAATAGGGCCTGAGGCGATCCTGCGCTTTTGCGGCCAGCTCCCAAAAAAGCGAGTTGAAAAATGGAGCTCAGGGGCACTGCAATTCACAAACCTGCAGAGTTATAAATGATAACTCTCGTCCACAAATATATTGAGGGAAGGCAACGAAGAGGATCTGAAAGCAAGGCAGAATTGCAGGAAACAGATTTCAGGAGGTCGATTCGAATCGCCTTTAAAGCACATGAAAAGCGGCAAAACGTCGACAATGATGCCCTTGGCCAAAAAGGGCGTATGCGTTTTTTCCTGAATATATTCAGGAAAAAACGCATACGCCCTTTTTGGCCAACCAAGCAACCTGGAAAGGCAAATCAGCGCTACAAAGAAGTCTCGCTTCCCATCGGTCAAAAGGGCCATGCGGAAAAAACTGTCAAAACCAGAAATGCAGAACAGGCCATGGAGAAATGGGAGCCTTGCTACGCTGATGGGTGGGATGTAAATTGCCAACAGCCACTCTGGAGAAGTGTACGGTGTGTCCTGAAACACCGAAAAAACACAGCTTAGAGCGCATAGGGCACTTCCACTCATGGGCGTATAAATTGGGAAAACTAAAAATCAGCAAGACACAGGCACCCCAAAGTTTGGGGCTGCTCTGTTGACAAGAACCTCCACTTCGTGACACCTTAAATATCCCAGGAAAGAGAAAAATGGATAAAGAAGTGGTGGTCCTTATGTACAAGGGAATATCACTCAGCCATGAAATCAATGTCATAAGGCTAGTAGCAGCATGATGAGTGGTTTTAGCTACGACGATTCTAAGTGAAATAAGTCACACAGAAAAAGACACTTATCATAAGCTATCACTTATAGAGGGAATGTAAAAACCGCTACACTTGAACTGAATTACCAAACAGAACAGAGTCACACGTTTAGAAAACACACTATGGCTGCTTAACGGGAAAGGTGGGGTGGGGTGATGCATAAAACAAGGGTTTCAAATGAGCTCAGATAGCGTTCCATAAACCCAATATGTAATAGAAAGACCTACTCCTTGCTCAGTGAACTGGACTCAACACCCCCTATTCACCGCACAAGAATATATCTGACTAGTAAGAATCTTAAAACCTATGTATTGATATCTCTCTGGAAGTGAGTCAAGTGGCTGTAAAGCGGCAGAAACACAGCCGTGAAAAGCAGCTAAACCCCATTATAAAAATAAATTACTTTTAAAAACCCGTGAAACAAAGACAGTGAAAGAGAGAGAAATTCTTACAAAATTCGTTCAGGGGCTGTGATGCAACCTGGATTGACCATATCTAGACCCACAGCTGGAGGAGACATAAGGGTGGACATTCTCGGGGCTGAGAGGTTTGGTGAGGTTGGGGGAGCAAACGCAGAGCCTTTAAAGTAATACTGCCTGTTACCCATCCCATGGGTCCCAAATCTCCAGGTTCAAGGGCATCTTCCTACCTCGAAAACATGCATGAGAAACCCAGAAGGTGGTACACCGTGTGATCGGGAAAGGTTTCTAAAACGCACCTCATTTCTCATCTCCTTGTGCTCGGGTTCGCCATTCCAGCCGCTTTACTAGCAATCTCCCTCCTTGGAGAATCAGCACCTTTAACCTCCCGTTCCGTACAGCTTGCAATATGTCCTGAGGATGAACGGGAAGAGGGGGAGCCAATGAGAGACTAGCTCTAGGTGTTGGGACAGGCACAGGTCACTCTATTTTCCCATCAGGAAGAAGAATTAACCACAGGCTCAGCCTGCCGCCTGGAACCAGAATAGGGCCTGAGGCGATCCTGCGCTTTTGCGGCCAGCTCCCAAAAAAGCGAGTTGAAAAATGGAGCTCAGGGGCACTGCAATTCACAAACCTGCAGAGTTATAAATGATAACTCTCGTCCACAAATATATTGAGGGAAGGCAACGAAGAGGATCTGAAAGCAAGGCAGAATTGCAGGAAACAGATTTCAGGAGGTCGATTCGAATCGCCTTTAAAGCACATGAAAAGCGGCAAAACGTCGACAATGATGCCCTTGGCCAAAAAGGGCGTATGCGTTTTTTCCTGAATATATTCAGGAAAAAAGGCATACGCCCTTTTTGGCCAACCAAGCAACCTGGAAAGGCAAATCAGCGCTACAAAGAACTCTCGCTTCCCATCGGTCAAAAGGGCCATGCGGAAAAAACTGTCAAAACCAGAAATGCAGGACAGGCCATGGAGAAATGGGAGCCTTGCTACGCTGATGGGCGGGATGTAAATTGCCAACAGCCACTCTGGAGAAGTGTACGGTGTGTCCTGAAACATCGAAAAAACACAGCTTAGAGCGCATAGGGCACTTCCACTCATGGGCGTATAAATTGGGAAAACTAAAAATCAGCAAGACACAGGCACCCCAAAGTTTGGGGCTGCTCTGTTGACAAGAACCTCCACTTCGTGACACCTTAAATATCCCAGGAAAGAGAAAAATGGATAAAGAAGTGGTGGTCCTTATGTACAATGGAATATCACTCAGCCATGAAATCAATGTCATAAGGCTAGTAGCAGCATGATGAGTGGTTTTAGCTACGACGATTCTAAGTGAAATAAGTCACACAGAAAAAGACACTTATCATAAGCTATCACTGATAGAGGGAATGTAAAAACCGCTTCACTTGAACTGAATTACCAAACAGAACAGAGTCACACGTTTAGAAAACACACTATGGCTGCTTAACGGGAAAGGTGGGGTGGGGTGATGCGTAAAACAAGGGTTTCAAATGAGCTCAGATAGCGTTCCATAAACCCAATATGTAATAGAAAGACCTACTCCTTGCTCAGTGAACTGGACTCAACACCCCCTATTCACCGCACAAGAATATATCTGACTAGTAAGAATCTTAAAACCTATGTATTGATATCTCTCTGGAAGTGAGTCAAGTGGCTGTAAAGCGGCAGAAACACAGCCGTGAAAAGCAGCTAAACCCCATTATAAAAATAAATTACTTTTAAAAACCCGTGAAACAAAGACAGTGAAAGAGAGAGAAATTCTTACAAAATTCGTTCAGGGGCTGTGATGCAACCTGGATTGACCATATCTAGACCCACAGCTGGAGGAGACATAAGGGTGGACATTCTCGGGGCTGAGAGGTTTGGTGAGGTTGGGGGAGCAAACGCAGAGCCTTTAAAGTAATACTGCCTGTTACCCATCCCATGGGTCCCAAATCTCCAGGTTCAAGGGCATCTTCCTACCTCGAAAACATGCATGAGAAACCCAGAAGGTGGTACACCGTGTGATCGGGAAAGGTTTCTAAAACGCACCTCATTTCTCATCTCCTTGTGCTCGGGTTCGCCATTCCAGCCGCTTTACTAGCAATCTCCCTCCTTGGAGAATCAGCACCTTTAACCTCCCGTTCCGTACAGCTTGCAATTTGTCCTGAGGATGAACGGGAAGAGGGGGAGCCAATGAGAGACTAGCTCTAGGTGTTGGGACAGGCACAGGTCACTCTATTTTCCCATCAGGAAGAAGAATTAACCACAGGCTCAGCCTGCCGCCCGGAAGCAGAATAGGGCCTGAGGCGATCCTGCGCTTTTGCGGCCAGCTCCCAAAAAAGCGAGTTGAAAAATGGAGCTCAGGGGCACTGCAATTCACAAACCTGCAGAGTTATAAATGATAACTCTCGTCCACAAATATATTGAGGGAAGGCAACGAAGAGGATCTGAAAACAAGGCAGAATTGCAGGAAACAGATTTCAGGAGGTCGATTCGAATCGCCTTTAAAGCACATGAAAAGCGGCAAAACGTCGACAATGATACCCTTGGCCAAAAAGGGCGTATGCGTTTTTTCCTGAATATATTCAGGAAAAAACGCATACGCCCTTTTTGGCCAACCAAGCAACCTGAAAAGGCAAATCAGCGCTACAAAGAAGTCTCGCTTCCCATCGGTCAAAAGGGCCATGCGGAAAAAAGTGTCAAAACCAGAAATGCAGAACAGGCCATGGAGAAATGGGAGCCTTGCTACGCTGATGGGCGGGATGTAAATTGCCAACAGCCACTCTGGAGAAGTGTACGGTGTGTCCTGAAACATCGAAAAAACACAGCTTAGAGCGCATAGGGCACTTCCACTCATGGGCGTATAAATTGGGAAAACTAAAAATCAGCAAGACACAGGCACCCCAAAGTTTGGGGCTGCTCTGTTGACAAGAACCTCCACTTCGTGACACCTTAAATATCCCAGGAAAGAGAAAAATGGATAAAGAAGTGGTGGTCCTTATGTACAATGGAATATCACTCAGCCATGAAATCAATGTCATAAGGCTAGTAGCAGCATGATGAGTGGTTTTAGCTACGACGATTCTAAGTGAAATAAGTCACACAGAAAAAGACACTTATCATAAGCTATCACTTATAGAGGGAATGTAAAAACCGCTACACTTGAACTGAATTACCAAACAGAACAGAGTCACACGTTTAGAAAACACACTATGGCTGCTTAACGGGAAAGGTGGGGTGGGGTGATGCGTAAAACAAGGGTTTCAAATGAGCTCAGATAGCGTTCCATAAACCCAATATGTAATAGAAAGACCTACTCCTTGCTCAGTGAACTGGACTCAACACCCCCTATTCACCGCACAAGAATATATCTGACTAGTAAGAATCTTAAAACCTATGTATTGATATCTCTCTGGAAGTGAGTCAAGTGGCTGTAAAGCGGCAGAAACACAGCCGTGAAAAGCAGCTAAACCCCATTATAAAAATAAATTACTTTTAAAAACCCGTGAAACAAAGACAGTGAAAGAGAGAGAAATTCTTACAAAATTCGTTCAGGGGCTGTGATGCAACCTGGATTGACCATATCTAGACCCACAGCTGGAGGAGACATAAGGGTGGACATTCTCGGGGCTGAGAGGTTTGGTGAGGTTGGGGGAGCAAACGCAGAGCCTTTAAAGTAATACTGCCTGTTACCCATCCCATGGGTCCCAAATCTCCAGGTTCAAGGGCATCTTCCTACCTCGAAAACATGCATGAGAAACCCAGAAGGTGGTACACCGTGTGATCGGGAAAGGTTTCTAAAACGCACCTCATTTCTCATCTCCTTGTGCTCGGGTTCGCCATTCCAGCCGCTTTACTAGCAATCTCCCTCCTTGGAGAATCAGCACCTTTAACCTCCCGTTCCGTACAGCTTGCAATATGTCCTGAGGATGAACGGGAAGAGGGGGAGCCAATGAGAGACTAGCTCTAGGTGTTGGGACAGGCACAGGTCACTCTATTTTCCCATCAGGAAGAAGAATTAACCACAGGCTCAGCCTGCCGCCCGGAACCAGAATAGGGCCTGAGGCGATTCTGCGCTTTTGTGGCCAGCTCCCAAAAAAGCGAGTTGAAAAATGGAGCTCAGGGGCACTGCAATTCACAAACCTGCAGAGTTATAAATGATAACTCTCGTCCACAAATATATTGAGGGAAGGCAACGAAGAGGATCTGAAAGCAAGGCAGAATTGCAGGAAACAGATTTCAGGAGGTCGATTCGAATCGCCTTTAAAGCACATGAAAAGCGGCAAAACGTCGACAATGATGCCCTTGGCCAAAAAGGGCGTATGCGTTTTTTCCTGAATATATTCAGGAAAAAACACATACGCCCTTTTTGGCCAACCAAGCAACCTGGAAAGGCAAATCAGCGCTACAAAGAACTCTCGCTTCCCATCGGTCAAAAGGGCCATGCGGAAAAAACTGTCAAAACCAGAAATGCAGGACAGGCCATGGAGAAATGGGAGCCTTGCTACGCTGATGGGCGGGATGTAAATTGCCAACAGCCACTCTGGAGAAGTGTACGGTGTGTCCTGAAACATCGAAAAAACACAGCTTAGAGCGCATAGGGCACTTCCACTCATGGGCGTATAAATTGGGAAAACTAAAAATCAGCAAGACACAGGCACCCCAAAGTTTGGGGCTGCTCTGTTGACAAGAACCTCCACTTCGTGACACCTTAAATATCCCAGGAAAGAGAAAAATGGATAAAGAAGTGGTGGTCCTTATGTACAATGGAATATCACTCAGCCATGAAATCAATGTCATAAGGCTAGTAGCAGCATGATGAGTGGCTTTAGCTACGACGATTCTAAGTGAAATAAGTCATACAGAAAAACACACTTATTATAAGCTATCACTTATAGAGGGAATGTAAAAACCGCTACACTTGAACTGAATTACAAAACAGAACAGAGTCACACGTTTAGAAAACACATTACGGCTGCTTAACGGGAAAGGTGGGGTGGGGTGATGCATAAAACAAGGGTTTCAAATGAGCTCAGATACCGTTCCATAAACCCAATATGTAATAGAAAGACCTACTCCTTGCTCAGTGAACTGGACTCAACACCCCCTATTCACCGCACAAGAATATATCTGACTAGTAAGAATCTTAAAACCTATGTATTGATATCACTCTGGAAGTGAGTCAAGTGGCTGTAAAGCGGCAGAAACACAGCCGTGAAAAGCAGCTAAACGCCATTAAAAAATAAATTACTTTTAAAAACCCGTGAAACAAAGACAGTGAAAGAGAGAGAAATTCTTACAAAATTCGTTCAGGGGCTGTGATGCAACCTGGATTGACCATATCTAGACCCACAGCTGGAGGAGACATAAGGGTGGACATTCTCGGGGCTGAGAGGTTTGGTGAGGTTGGGGGAGCAAACGCAGAGCCTTTAAAGTAATACTGCCTGTTACCCATCCCATGGGTCCCAAATCTCCAGGTTCAAGGGCATCTTCCTACCTCGAAAACATGCATGAGAAACCCAGAAGGTGGTACACCGTGTGATCGGGAAAGGTTTCTAAAACGCACCTCATTTCTCATCTCCTTGTGCTCGGGTTCGCCATTCCAGCCACTTTACTAGCAATCTCCCTCCTTGGAGAATCAGCACCTTTAACCTCCCGTTCCGTACAGCTTGCAATTTGTCCTGAGGATGAACGGGAAGAGGGGGAGCCAATGAGAGTCTAGCTCTAGGTGTTGGGACAGGCACAGGTCACTCTATTTTCCCATCAGGAAGAAGAATTAACCACAGGCTCAGCCTGCCGCCCGGAAGCAGAATAGGGCCTGAGGCGATCCTGCGCTTTTGCGGCCAGCTCCCAAAAAAGCGAGTTGAAAAATGGAGCTCAGGGGCACTGCAATTCACAAACCTGCAGAGTTATAAATGATAACTCTCGTCCACAAATATATTGAGGGAAGGCAACGAAGAGGATCTGAAAGCAAGGCAGAATTGCAGGAAACAGATTTCAGGAGGTCGATTCGAATCGCCTTTAAAGCACATGAAAAGCGGCAAAACGTCGACAATGATGCCCTTGGCCAAAAAGGGCGTATGCGTTTTTTCCTGAATATATTCAGGAAAAAACGCATACGCCCTTTTTGGCCAACCAAGCAACCTGGAAAGGCAAATCAGCGCTACAAAGAAGTCTCGCTTCCCATCGGTCAAAAGGGCCATGCGGAAAAAAGTGTCAAAACCAGAAATGCAGAACAGGCCATGGAGAAATGGGAGCCTTGCTACGCTGATGGGCGGGATGTAAATTGCCAACAGCCACTCTGGAGAAGTGTACGGTGTGTCCTGAAACATCGAAAAAACACAGCTTAGAGCGCATAGGGCACTTCCACTCATGGGCGTATAAATTGGGAAAACTAAAAATCAGCAAGACACAGGCACCCCAAAGTTTGGGGCTGCTCTGTTGACAAGAACCTCCACTTCGTGACACCTTAAATATCCCAGGAAAGAGAAAAATGGATAAAGAAGTGGTGGTCCTTATGTACAATGGAATATCACTCAGCCATGAAATCAATGTCATAAGGCTAGTAGCAGCATGATGAGTGGTTTTAGCTACGACGATTCTAAGTGAAATAAGTCACACAGAAAAAGACACTTATCATAAGCTATCACTTATAGAGGGAATGTAAAAACCGCTACACTTGAACTGAATTACCAAACAGAACAGAGTCACACGTTTAGAAAACACACTATGGCTGCTTAACGGGAAAGGTGGGGTGGGGTGATGCGTAAAACAAGGGTTTCAAATGAGCTCAGATACCGTTCCATAAACCCAATATGTAATAGAAAGACCTACTCCTTGCTCAGTGAACTGGACTCAACACCCCCTATTCACCGCACAAGAATATATCTGACTAGTAAGAATCTTAAAACCTATGTATTGATATCTCTCTGGAAGTGAGTCAAGTGGCTGTAAAGCGGCAGAAACACAGCCGTGAAAAGCAGCTAAACCCCATTATAAAAATAAATTACTTTTAAAAACCCGTGAAACAAAGACAGTGAAAGAGAGAGAAATTCTTACAAAATTCGTTCAGGGGCTGTGATGCAACCTGGATTGACCATATCTAGACCCACAGCTGGAGGAGACATAAGGGTGGACATTCTCGGGGCTGAGAGGTTTGGTGAGGTTGGGGGAGCAAACGCAGAGCCTTTAAAGTAATACTGCCTGTTACCCATCCCATGGGTCCCAAATCTCCAGGTTCAAGGGCATCTTCCTACCTCGAAAACATGCATGAGAAACCCAGAAGGTGGTACACCGTGTGATCGGGAAAGGTTTCTAAAACACACCTCATTTCTCATCTCCTTGTGCTCGGGTTCGCCATTCCAGCCGCTTTACTAGCAATCTCCCTCCTTGGAGAATCAGCACCTTTAACCTCCCGTTCCGTACAGCTTGCAATTTGTCCTGAGGATGAACGGGAAGAGGGGGAGCCAATGAGAGACTAGCTCTAGGTGTTGGGACAGGCACAGGTCACTCTATTTTCCCATCAGGAAGAAGAATTAACCACAGGCTCAGCCTGCTGCCTGGAAGCAGAATAGGGCCTGAGGCGATCCTGCGCTTTTGCGGCCAGCTCCCAAAAAAGCGAGTTGAAAAATGGAGCTCAGGGGCACTGCAATTCACAAACCTGCAGAGTTATAAATGATAACTCTCGTCCACAAATATATTGAGGGAAGGCAACGAAGAGGATCTGAAAGCAAGGCAGAATTGCAGGAAACAGATTTCAGGAGGTCGATTCGAATCGCCTTTAAAGCACATGAAAAGCGGCAAAACGTCGACAATGATGCCCTTGGCCAAAAAGGGCGTATGCGTTTTTTCCTGAATATATTCAGGAAAAAACGCATACGCCCTTTTTGGCCAACCAAGCAACCTGGAAAGGCAAATCAGCGCTACAAAGAAGTCTCGCTTCCCATCGGTCAAAAGGGCCATGCGGAAAAAAGTGTCAAAACCAGAAATGCAGAACAGGCCATGGAGAAATGGGAGCCTTGCTACGCTGATGGGTGGGATGTAAATTGCCAACAGCCACTCTGGAGAAGTGTACGGTGTGTCCTGAAACACCGAAAAAACACAGCTTAGAGCGCATAGGGCACTTCCACTCATGGGCGTATAAATTGGGAAAACTAAAAATCAGCAAGACACAGGCACCCCAAAGTTTGGGGCTGCTCTGTTGACAAGAACCTCCACTTCGTGACACCTTAAATATCCCAGGAAAGAGAAAAATGGATAAAGAAGTGGTGGTCCTTATGTACAAGGGAATATCACTCAGCCATGAAATCAATGTCATAAGGCTAGTAGCAGCATGATGAGTGGTTTTAGCTACGACGATTCTAAGTGAAATAAGTCACACAGAAAAAGACACTTATCATAAGCTATCACTTATAGAGGGAATGTAAAAACCGCTACACTTGAACTGAATTACCAAACAGAACAGAGTCACACGTTTAGAAAACACACTATGGCTGCTTAACGGGAAAGGTGGGGTGGGGTGATGCATAAAACAAGGGTTTCAAATGAGCTCAGATACCGTTCCATAAACCCAATATGTAATAGAAAGACCTACTCCTTGCTCAGTGAACTGGACTCAACACCCCCTATTCACCGCACAAGAATATATCTGACTAGTAAGAATCTTAAAACCTATGTATTGATATCACTCTGGAAGTGAGTCAAGTGGCTGTAAAGCGGCAGAAACACAGCCGTGAAAAGCAGCTAAACGCCATTAAAAAATAAATTACTTTTAAAAACCCGTGAAACAAAGACAGTGAAAGAGAGAGAAATTCTTACAAAATTCGTTCAGGGGCTGTGATGCAACCTGGATTGACCATATCTAGACCCACAGCTGGAGGAGACATAAGGGTGGACACTCTCGGGGCTGAGAGGTTTGGTGAGGTTGGGGGAGCAAACGCAGAGCCTTTAAAGTAATACTGCCTGTTACCCATCCCATGGGTCCCAAATCTCCAGGTTCAAGGGCATCTTCCTACCTCGAAAACATGCATGAGAAACCCAGAAGGTGGTACACCGTGTGATCGGGAAAGGTTTCTAAAACGCACCTCATTTCTCATCTCCTTGTGCTCGGGTTCGCCATTCCAGCCGCTTTACTAGCAATCTCCCTCCTTGGAGAATCAGCACCTTTAACCTCCCGTTCCGTACAGCTTGCAATTTGTCCTGAGGATGAACGGGAAGAGGGGGAGCCAATGAGAGACTAGCTCTAGGTGTTGGGACAGGCACAGGTCACTCTATTTTCCCATCAGGAAGAAGAATTAACCACAGGCTCAGCCTGCCGCCCGGAAGCAGAATAGGGCCTGAGGCGATCCTGCGCTTTTGCGGCCAGCTCCCAAAAAAGCGAGTTGAAAAATGGAGCTCAGGGGCACTGCAATTCACAAACCTGCAGAGTTATAAATGATAACTCTCGTCCACAAATATATTGAGGGAAGGCAACGAAGAGGATCTGAAAGCAAGGCAGAATTGCAGGAAACAGATTTCAGGAGGTCGATTCGAATCGCCTTTAAAGCACATGAAAAGCGGCAAAACGTCGACAATGATGCCCTTGGCCAAAAAGGGCGTATGCGTTTTTTCCTGAATATATTCAGGAAAAAACGCATACGCCCTTTTTGGCCAACCAAGCAACCTGGAAAGGCAAATCAGCGCTACAAAGAAGTCTCGCTTCCCATCGGTCAAAAGGGCCATGCGGAAAAAAGTGTCAAAACCAGAAATGCAGGACAGGCCATGGAGAAATGGGAGCTTTGCTACGCTGATGGGCGGGATGTAAATTGCCAACAGCCACTCTGGAGAAGTGTACGGTGTGTCCTGAAACATCGAAAAAACACAGCTTAGAGCGCATAGGGCACTTCCACTCATGGGCGTATAAATTGGGAAAACTAAAAATCAGCAAGACACAGGCACCCCAAAGTTTGGGGCTGCTCTGTTGACAAGAACCTCCACTTCGTGACACCTTAAATATCCCAGGAAAGAGAAAAATGGATAAAGAAGTGGTGGTCCTTATGTACAATGGAATATCACTCAGCCATGAAATCAATGTCATAAGGCTAGTAGCAGCATGATGAGTGGTTTTAGCTACGACGATTCTAAGTGAAATAAGTCACACAGAAAAAGACACTTATCATAAGCTATCACTTATAGAGGGAATGTAAAAACCGCTACACTTGAACTGAATTACCAAACAGAACAGAGTCACACGTTTAGAAAACACACTATGGCTGCTTAACGGGAAAGGTGGGGTGGGGTGATGCGTAAAACAAGGGTTTCAAATGAGCTCAGATAGCGTTCCATAAACCCAATATGTAATAGAAAGACCTACTCCTTGCTCAGTGAACTGGACTCAACACCCCCTATTCACCGCACAAGAATATATCTGACTAGTAAGAATCTTAAAACCTATGTATTGATATCTCTCTGGAAGTGAGTCAAGTGGCTGTAAAGCGGCAGAAACACAGCCGTGAAAAGCAGCTAAACCCCATTATAAAAATAAATTACTTTTAAAAACCCGTGAAACAAAGACAGTGAAAGAGAGAGAAATTCTTACAAAATTCGTTCAGGGGCTGTGATGCAACCTGGATTGACCATATCTAGACCCACAGCTGGAGGAGACATAAGGGTGGACATTCTCGGGGCTGAGAGGTTTGGTGAGGTTGGGGGAGCAAACGCAGAGCCTTTAAAGTAATACTGCCTGTTACCCATCCCATGGGTCCCAAATCTCCAGGTTCAAGGGCATCTTCCTACCTCGAAAACATGCATGAGAAACCCAGAAGGTGGTACACCGTGTGATCGGGAAAGGTTTCTAAAACGCACCTCATTTCTCATCTCCTTGTGCTCGGGTTCGCCATTCCAGCCGCTTTACTAGCAATCTCCCTCCTTGGAGAATCAGCACCTTTAACCTCCCGTTCCGTACAGCTTGCAATATGTCCTGAGGATGAACGGGAAGAGGGGGAGCCAATGAGAGACTAGCTCTAGGTGTTGGGACAGGCACAGGTCACTCTATTTTCCCATCAGGAAGAAGAATTAACCACAGGCTCAGCCTGCCGCCCGGAACCAGAATAGGGCCTGAGGCGATCCTGCGCTTTTGTGGCCAGCTCCCAAAAAAGCGAGTTGAAAAATGGAGCTCAGGGGCACTGCAATTCACAAACCTGCAGAGTTATAAATGATAACTCTCGTCCACAAATATATTGAGGGAAGGCAACGAAGAGGATCTGAAAGCAAGGCAGAATTGCAGGAAACAGATTTCAGGAGGTCGATTCGAATCGCCTTTAAAGCACATGAAAAGCGGCAAAACGTCGACAATGATGCCCTTGGCCAAAAAGGGCGTATGCGTTTTTTCCTGAATATATTCAGGAAAAAACACATACGCCCTTTTTGGCCAACCAAGCAACCTGGAAAGGCAAATCAGCGCTACAAAGAACTCTCGCTTCCCATCGGTCAAAAGGGCCATGCGGAAAAAACTGTCAAAACCAGAAATGCAGGACAGGCCATGGAGAAATGGGAGCCTTGCTACGCTGATGGGCGGGATGTAAATTGCCAACAGCCACTCTGGAGAAGTGTACGGTGTGTCCTGAAACATCGAAAAAACACAGCTTAGAGCGCATAGGGCACTTCCACTCATGGGCGTATAAATTGGGAAAACTAAAAATCAGCAAGACACAGGCACCCCAAAGTTTGGGGCTGCTCTGTTGACAAGAACCTCCACTTCGTGACACCTTAAATATCCCAGGAAAGAGAAAAATGGATAAAGAAGTGGTGGTCCTTATGTACAATGGAATATCACTCAGCCATGAAATCAATGTCATAAGGCTAGTAGCAGCATGATGAGTGGTTTTAGCTACGACGATTCTAAGTGAAATAAGTCACACAGAAAAAGACACTTATCATAAGCTATCACTGATAGAGGGAATGTAAAAACCGCTACACTTGAACTGAATTACCAAACAGAACAGAGTCACACGTTTAGAAAACACACTATGGCTGCTTAACGGGAAAGGTGGGGTGGGGTGATGCGTAAAACAAGGGTTTCAAATGAGCTCAGATAGCGTTCCATAAACCCAATATGTAATAGAAAGACCTACTCCTTGCTCAGTGAACTGGACTCAACACCCCCTATTCACGGCACAAGAATATATCTGACTAGTAAGAATCTTAAAACCTATGTATTGATATCACTCTGGAAGTGAGTCAAGTGGCTGTAAAGCGGCAGAAACACAGCCGTGAAAAGCAGCTAAACGCCATTAAAAAATAAATTACTTTTAAAAACCCGTGAAACAAAGACAGTGAAAGAGAGAGAAATTCTTACAAAATTCGTTCAGGGGCTGTGATGCAACCTGGATTGACCATATCTAGACCCACAGCTGGAGGAGACATAAGGGTGGACACTCTCGGGGCTGAGAGTTTTGGTGAGGTTGGAGGAGCAAACGCAGAGCCTTTAAAGTAATACTGCCTGTTACCCATCCCATGGGTCCCAAATCTCCAGGTTCAAGGGCATCTTCCTACCTCGAAAACATGCATGAGAAACCCAGAAGGTGGTACACCGTGTGATCGGGAAAGGTTTCTAAAACGCACCTCATTTCTCATCTCCTTGTGCTCGGGTTCGCCATTCCAGCCGCTTTACTAGCAATCTCCCTCCTTGGAGAATCAGCACCTTTAACCTCCCGTTCCGTACAGCTTGCAATTTGTCCTGAGGATGAACGGGAAGAGGGGGAGCCAATGAGAGACTAGCTCTAGGTGTTGGGACAGGCACAGGTCACTCTATTTTCCCATCAGGAAGAAGAATTAACCACAGGCTCAGCCTGCCGCCCGGAAGCAGAATAGGGCCTGAGGCGATCCTGCGCTTTTGCGGCCAGCTCCCAAAAAAGCGAGTTGAAAAATGGAGCTCAGGGGCACTGCAATTCACAAACCTGCAGAGTTATAAATGATAACTCTCGTCCACAAATATATTGAGGGAAGGCAACGAAGAGGATCTGAAAGCAAGGCAGAATTGCAGGAAACAGATTTCAGGAGGTCGATTCGAATCGCCTTTAAAGCACATGAAAAGCGGCAAAACGTCGACAATGATGCCCTTGGCCAAAAAGGGCGTATGCGTTTTTTCCTGAATATATTCAGGAAAAAACGCATACGCCCTTTTTGGCCAACCAAGCAACCTGGAAAGGCAAATCAGCGCTACAAAGAAGTCTCGCTTCCCATCGGTCAAAAGGGCCATGCGGAAAAAAGTGTCAAAACCAGAAATGCAGAACAGGCCATGGAGAAATGGGAGCCTTGCTACGCTGATGGGCGGGATGTAAATTGCCAACAGCCACTCTGGAGAAGTGTACGGTGTGTCCTGAAACATCGAAAAAACACAGCTTAGAGCGCATAGGGCACTTCCACTCATGGGCGTATAAATTGGGAAAACTAAAAATCAGCAAGACACAGGCACCCCAAAGTTTGGGGCTGCTCTGTTGACAAGAACCTCCACTTCGTGACACCTTAAATATCCCAGGAAAGAGAAAAATGGATAAAGAAGTGGTGGTCCTTATGTACAATGGAATATCACTCAGCCATGAAATCAATGTCATAAGGCTAGTAGCAGCATGATGAGTGGTTTTAGCTACGACGATTCTAAGTGAAATAAGTCACACAGAAAAAGACACTTATCATAAGCTATCACTGATAGAGGGAATGTAAAAACCGCTACACTTGAACTGAATTACCAAACAGAACAGAGTCACACGTTTAGAAAACACACTATGGCTGCTTAACGGGAAAGGTGGGGTGGGGTGATGCGTAAAACAAGGGTTTCAAATGAGCTCAGATAGCGTTCCATAAACCCAATATGTAATAGAAAGACCTACTCCTTGCTCAGTGAACTGGACTCAACACCCCCTATTCACCGCACAAGAATATATCTGACTAGTAAGAATCTTAAAACCTATGTATTGATATCTCTCTGGAAGTGAGTCAAGTGGCTGTAAAGCGGCAGAAACACAGCCGTGAAAAGCAGCTAAACCCCATTATAAAAATAAATTACTTTTAAAAACCCGTGAAACAAAGACAGTGAAAGAGAGAGAAATTCTTACAAAATTCGTTCAGGGGCTGTGATGCAACCTGGATTGACCATATCTAGACCCACAGCTGGAGGAGACATAAGGGTGGACATTCTCGGGGCTGAGAGGTTTGGTGAGGTTGGGGGAGCAAACGCAGAGCCTTTAAAGTAATACTGCCTGTTACCCATCCCATGGGTCCCAAATCTCCAGGTTCAAGGGCATCTTCCTACCTCGAAAACATGCATGAGAAACCCAGAAGGTGGTACACCGTGTGATCGGGAAAGGTTTCTAAAACGCACCTCATTTCTCATCTCCTTGTGCTCGGGTTCGCCATTCCAGCCGCTTTACTAGCAATCTCCCTCCTTGGAGAATCAGCACCTTTAACCTCCCGTTCCGTACAGCTTGCAATTTGTCCTGAGGATGAACGGGAAGAGGGGGAGCCAATGAGAGACTAGCTCTAGGTGTTGGGACAGGCACAGGTCACTCTATTTTCCCATCAGGAAGAAGAATTAACCACAGGCTCAGCCTGCCGCCCGGAAGCAGAATAGGGCCTGAGGCGATCCTGCGCTTTTGCGGCCAGCTCCCAAAAAAGCGAGTTGAAAAATGGAGCTCAGGGGCACTGCAATTCACAAACCTGCAGAGTTATAAATGATAACTCTCGTCCACAAATATATTGAGGGAAGGCAACGAAGAGGATCTGAAAGCAAGGCAGAATTGCAGGAAACAGATTTCAGGAGGTCGATTCGAATCGCCTTTAAAGCACATGAAAAGCGGCAAAACGTCGACAATGATGCCCTTGGCCAAAAAGGGCGTATGCGTTTTTTCCTGAATATATTCAGGAAAAAACACATACGCCCTTTTTGGCCAACCAAGCAACCTGGAAAGGCAAATCAGCGCTACAAAGAACTCTCGCTTCCCATCGGTCAAAAGGGCCATGCAGAAAAAAGTGTCAAAACCAGAAATGCAGGACAGGCCATGGAGAAATGGGAGCCTTGCTACGCTGATGGGCGGGATGTAAATTGCCAACAGCCACTCTGGAGAAGTGTACGGTGTGTCCTGAAACATCGAAAAAACACAGCTTAGAGCGCATAGGGCACTTCCACTCATGGGCGTATAAATTGGGAAAACTAAAAATCAGCAAGACACAGGCACCCCAAAGTTTGGGGCTGCTCTGTTGACAAGAACCTCCACTTCGTGACACCTTAAATATCCCAGGAAAGAGAAAAATGGATAAAGAAGTGGTGGTCCTTATGTACAATGGAATATCACTCAGCCATGAAATCAATGTCATAAGGCTAGTAGCAGCATGATGAGTGGTTTTAGCTACGACGATTCTAAGTGAAATAAGTCACACAGAAAAAGACACTTATCATAAGCTATCACTGATAGAGGGAATGTAAAAACCGCTACACTTGAACTGAATTACCAAACAGAACAGAGTCACACGTTTAGAAAACACACTATGGCTGCTTAACGGGAAAGGTGGGGTGGGGTGATGCGTAAAACAAGGGTTTCAAATGAGCTCAGATAGCGTTCCATAAACCCAATATGTAATAGAAAGACCTACTCCTTGCTCAGTGAACTGGACTCAACACCCCCTATTCACGGCACAAGAATATATCTGACTAGTAAGAATCTTAAAACCTATGTATTGATATCACTCTGGAAGTGAGTCAAGTGGCTGTAAAGCGGCAGAAACACAGCCGTGAAAAGCAGCTAAACGCCATTAAAAAATAAATTACTTTTAAAAACCCGTGAAACAAAGACAGTGAAAGAGAGAGAAATTCTTACAAAATTCGTTCAGGGGCTGTGATGCAACCTGGATTGACCATATCTAGACCCACAGCTGGAGGAGACATAAGGGTGGACACTCTCGGGGCTGAGAGTTTTGGTGAGGTTGGAGGAGCAAACGCAGAGCCTTTAAAGTAATACTGCCTGTTACCCATCCCATGGGTCCCAAATCTCCAGGTTCAAGGGCATCTTCCTACCTCGAAAACATGCATGAGAAACCCAGAAGGTGGTACACCGTGTGATCGGGAAAGGTTTCTAAAACGCACCTCATTTCTCATCTCCTTGTGCTCGGGTTCGCCATTCCAGCCGCTTTACTAGCAATCTCCCTCCTTGGAGAATCAGCACCTTTAACCTCCCGTTCCGTACAGCTTGCAATTTGTCCTGAGGATGAACGGGAAGAGGGGGAGCCAATGAGAGACTAGCTCTAGGTGTTGGGACAGGCACAGGTCACTCTATTTTCCCATCAGGAAGAAGAATTAACCACAGGCTCAGCCTGCCGCCCGGAAGCAGAATAGGGCCTGAGGCGATCCTGCGCTTTTGCGGCCAGCTCCCAAAAAAGCGAGTTGAAAAATGGAGCTCAGGGGCACTGCAATTCACAAACCTGCAGAGTTATAAATGATAACTCTCGTCCACAAATATATTGAGGGAAGGCAACGAAGAGGATCTGAAAGCAAGGCAGAATTGCAGGAAACAGATTTCAGGAGGTCGATTCGAATCGCCTTTAAAGCACATGAAAAGCGGCAAAACGTCGACAATGATGCCCTTGGCCAAAAAGGGCGTATGCGTTTTTTCCTGAATATATTCAGGAAAAAACGCATACGCCCTTTTTGGCCAACCAAGCAACCTGGAAAGGCAAATCAGCGCTACAAAGAAGTCTCGCTTCCCATCGGTCAAAAGGGCCATGCGGAAAAAAGTGTCAAAACCAGAAATGCAGAACAGGCCATGGAGAAATGGGAGCCTTGCTACGCTGATGGGCGGGATGTAAATTGCCAACAGCCACTCTGGAGAAGTGTACGGTGTGTCCTGAAACATCGAAAAAACACAGCTTAGAGCGCATAGGGCACTTCCACTCATGGGCGTATAAATTGGGAAAACTAAAAATCAGCAAGACACAGGCACCCCAAAGTTTGGGGCTGCTCTGTTGACAAGAACCTCCACTTCGTGACACCTTAAATATCCCAGGAAAGAGAAAAATGGATAAAGAAGTGGTGGTCCTTATGTACAATGGAATATCACTCAGCCATGAAATCAATGTCATAAGGCTAGTAGCAGCATGATGAGTGGTTTTAGCTACGACGATTCTAAGTGAAATAAGTCACACAGAAAAAGACACTTATCATAAGCTATCACTTATAGAGGGAATGTAAAAACCGCTACACTTGAACTGAATTACCAAACAGAACAGAGTCACACGTTTAGAAAACACACTATGGCTGCTTAACGGGAAAGGTGGGGTGGGGTGATGCGTAAAACAAGGGTTTCAAATGAGCTCAGATAGCGTTCCATAAACCCAATATGTAATAGAAAGACCTACTCCTTGCTCAGTGAACTGGACTCAACACCCCCTATTCACCGCACAAGAATATATCTGACTAGTAAGAATCTTAAAACCTATGTATTGATATCTCTCTGGAAGTGAGTCAAGTGGCTGTAAAGCGGCAGAAACACAGCCGTGAAAAGCAGCTAAACCCCATTATAAAAATAAATTACTTTTAAAAACCCGTGAAACAAAGACAGTGAAAGAGAGAGAAATTCTTACAAAATTCGTTCAGGGGCTGTGATGCAACCTGGATTGACCATATCTAGACCCACAGCTGGAGGAGACATAAGGGTGGACATTCTCGGGGCTGAGAGGTTTGGTGAGGTTGGGGGAGCAAACGCAGAGCCTTTAAAGTAATACTGCCTGTTACCCATCCCATGGGTCCCAAATCTCCAGGTTCAAGGGCATCTTCCTACCTCGAAAACATGCATGAGAAACCCAGAAGGTGGTACACCGTGTGATCGGGAAAGGTTTCTAAAACGCACCTCATTTCTCATCTCCTTGTGCTCGGGTTCGCCATTCCAGCCGCTTTACTAGCAATCTCCCTCCTTGGAGAATCAGCACCTTTAACCTCCCGTTCCGTACAGCTTGCAATTTGTCCTGAGGATGAACGGGAAGAGGGGGAGCCAATGAGAGACTAGCTCTAGGTGTTGGGACAGGCACAGGTCACTCTATTTTCCCATCAGAAAGAAGAATTAACCACAGGCTCAGCCTGCCGCCCGGAAGCAGAATAGGGCCTGAGGCGATCCTGCGCTTTTGCGGCCAGCTCCCAAAAAAGCGAGTTGAAAAATGGAGCTCAGGGGCACTGCAATTCACAAACCTGCAGAGTTATAAATGATAACTCTCGTCCACAAATATATTGAGGGAAGGCAACGAAGAGGATCTGAAAGCAAGGCAGAATTGCAGGAAACAGATTTCAGGAGGTCGATTCGAATCGCCTTTAAAGCACATGAAAAGCGGCAAAACGTCGACAATGATGCCCTTGGCCAAAAAGGGCGTATGCGTTTTTTCCTGAATATATTCAGGAAAAAACGCATACGCCCTTTTTGGCCAACCAAGCAACCTGGAAAGGCAAATCAGCGCTACAAAGAAGTCTCGCTTCCCATCGGTCAAAAGGGCCATGCGGAAAAAAGTGTCAAAACCAGAAATGCAGAACAGGCCATGGAGAAATGGGAGCCTTGCTACGCTGATGGGCGGGATGTAAATTGCCAACAGCCACTCTGGAGAAGTGTACGGTGTGTCCTGAAACATCGAAAAAACACAGCTTAGAGCGCATAGGGCACTTCCACTCATGGGCGTATAAATTGGGAAAACTAAAAATCAGCAAGACACAGGCACCCCAAAGTTTGGGGCTGCTCTGTTGACAAGAACCTCCACTTCGTGACACCTTAAATATCCCAGGAAAGAGAAAAATGGATAAAGAAGTGGTGGTCCTTATGTACAATGGAATATCACTCAGCCATGAAATCAATGTCATAAGGCTAGTAGCAGCATGATGAGTGGTTTTAGCTACGACGATTCTAAGTGAAATAAGTCACACAGAAAAAGACACTTATCATAAGCTATCACTTATAGAGGGAATGTAAAAACCGCTACACTTGAACTGAATTACCAAACAGAACAGAGTCACACGTTTAGAAAACACACTATGGCTGCTTAACGGGAAAGGTGGGGTGGGGTGATGCGTAAAACAAGGGTTTCAAATGAGCTCAGATAGCGTTCCATAAACCCAATATGTAATAGAAAGACCTACTCCTTGCTCAGTGAACTGGACTCAACACCCCCTATTCACCGCACAAGAATATATCTGACTAGTAAGAATCTTAAAACCTATGTATTGATATCTCTCTGGAAGTGAGTCAAGTGGCTGTAAAGCGGCAGAAACACAGCCGTGAAAAGCAGCTAAACCCCATTATAAAAATAAATTACTTTTAAAAACCCGTGAAACAAAGACAGTGAAAGAGAGAGAAATTCTTACAAAATTCGTTCAGGGGCTGTGATGCAACCTGGATTGACCATATCTAGACCCACAGCTGGAGGAGACATAAGGGTGGACATTCTCGGGGCTGAGAGGTTTGGTGAGGTTGGGGGAGCAAACGCAGAGCCTTTAAAGTAATACTGCCTGTTACCCATCCCATGGGTCCCAAATCTCCAGGTTCAAGGGCATCTTCCTACCTCGAAAACATGCATGAGAAACCCAGAAGGTGGTACACCGTGTGATCGGGAAAGGTTTCTAAAACGCACCTCATTTCTCATCTCCTTGTGCTCGGGTTCGCCATTCCAGCCGCTTTACTAGCAATCTCCCTCCTTGGAGAATCAGCACCTTTAACCTCCCGTTCCGTACAGCTTGCAATTTGTCCTGAGGATGAACGGGAAGAGGGGGAGCCAATGAGAGACTAGCTCTAGGTGTTGGGACAGGCACAGGTCACTCTATTTTCCCATCAGGAAGAAGAATTAACCACAGGCTCAGCCTGCCGCCCAGAAGCAGAATAGGGCCTGAGGCGATCCTGTGCTTTTGCGGCCAGCTCCCAAAAAAGCGAGTTGAAAAATGGAGCTCAGGGGCACTGCAATTCACAAACCTGCAGAGTTATAAATGATAACTCTCGTCCACAAATATATTGAGGGAAGGCAACGAAGAGGATCTGAAAGCAAGGCAGAATTGCAGGAAACAGATTTCAGGAGGTCGATTCGAATCGCCTTTAAAGCACATGAAAAGCGGCAAAACGTCGACAATGATGCCCTTGGCCAAAAAGGGCGTATGCGTTTTTTCCTGAATATATTCAGGAAAAAACGCATACGCCCTTTTTGGCCAACCAAGCAACCTGGAAAGGCAAATCAGCGCTACAAAGAAGTCTCGCTTCCCATCGGTCAAAAGGGCCATGCGGAAAAAAGTGTCAAAACCAGAAATGCAGGACAGGCCATGGAGAAATGGGAGCCTTGCTACGCTGATGGGCGGGATGTAAATTGCCAACAGCCACTCTGGAGAAGTGTACGGTGTGTCCTGAAACATCGAAAAAACACAGCTTAGAGCGCATAGGGCACTTCCACTCATGGGCGTATAAATTGGGAAAACTAAAAATCAGCAAGACACAGGCACCCCAAAGTTTGGGGCTGCTCTGTTGACAAGAACCTCCACTTCGTGACACCTTAAATATCCCAGGAAAGAGAAAAATGGATAAAGAAGTGGTGGTCCTTATGTACAATGGAATATCACTCAGCCATGAAATCAATGTCATAAGGCTAGTAGCAGCATGATGAGTGGTTTTAGCTACGACGATTCTAAGTGAAATAAGTCACACAGAAAAAGACACTTATCATAAGCTATCACTGATAGAGGGAATGTAAAAACCGCTTCACTTGAACTGAATTACCAAACAGAACAGAGTCACACGTTTAGAAAACACACTATGGCTGCTTAACGGGAAAGGTGGGGTGGGGTGATGCGTAAAACAAGGGTTTCAAATGAGCTCAGATAGCGTTCCATAAACCCAATATGTAATAGAAAGACCTACTCCTTGCTCAGTGAACTGGACTCAACACCCCCTATTCACCGCACAAGAATATATCTGACTAGTAAGAATCTTAAAACCTATGTATTGATATCTCTCTGGAAGTGAGTCAAGTGGCTGTAAAGCGGCAGAAACACAGCCGTGAAAAGCAGCTAAACCCCATTATAAAAATAGATTACTTTTAAAAACCCGTGAAACAAAGACAGTGAAAGAGAGAGAAATTCTTACAAAATTCGTTCAGGGGCTGTGATGCAACCTGGATTGACCATATCTAGACCCACAGCTGGAGGAGACATAAGGGTGGACATTCTCGGGGCTGAGAGGTTTGGTGAGGTTGGGGGAGCAAACGCAGAGCCTTTAAAGTAATACTGCCTGTTACCCATCCCATGGGTCCCAAATCTCCAGGTTCAAGGGCATCTTCCTACCTCGAAAACATGCATGAGAAACCCAGAAGGTGGTACACCGTGTGATCGGGAAAGGTTTCTAAAACGCACCTCATTTCTCATCTCCTTGTGCTCGGGTTCGCCATTCCAGCCGCTTTACTAGCAATCTCCCTCCTTGGAGAATCAGCACCTTTAACCTCCCGTTCCGTACAGCTTGCAATTTGTCCTGAGGATGAACGGGAAGAGGGGGAGCCAATGAGAGACTAGCTCTAGGTGTTGGGACAGGCACAGGTCACTCTATTTTCCCATCAGGAAGAAGAATTAACCACAGGCTCAGCCTGCCGCCCGGAAGCAGAATAGGGCCTGAGGCGATCCTGCGCTTTTGCGGCCAGCTCCCAAAAAAGCGAGTTGAAAAATGGAGCTCAGGGGCACTGCAATTCACAAACCTGCAGAGTTATAAATGATAACTCTCGTCCACAAATATATTGAGGGAAGGCAACGAAGAGGATCTGAAAACAAGGCAGAATTGCAGGAAACAGATTTCAGGAGGTCGATTCGAATCGCCTTTAAAGCACATGAAAAGCGGCAAAACGTCGACAATGATACCCTTGGCCAAAAAGGGCGTATGCGTTTTTTCCTGAATATATTCAGGAAAAAACGCATACGCCCTTTTTGGCCAACCAAGCAACCTGGAAAGGCAAATCAGCGCTACAAAGAAGTCTCGCTTCCCATCGGTCAAAAGGGCCATGCGGAAAAAAGTGTCAAAACCAGAAATGCAGAACAGGCCATGGAGAAATGGGAGCCTTGCTACGCTGATGGGCGGGATGTAAATTGCCAACAGCCACTCTGGAGAAGTGTACGGTGTGTCCTGAAACATCGAAAAAACACAGCTTAGAGCGCATAGGGCACTTCCACTCATGGGCGTATAAATTGGGAAAACTAAAAATCAGCAAGACACAGGCACCCCAAAGTTTGGGGCTGCTCTGTTGACAAGAACCTCCACTTCGTGACACCTTAAATATCCCAGGAAAGAGAAAAATGGATAAAGAAGTGGTGGTCCTTATGTACAATGGAATATCACTCAGCCATGAAATCAATGTCATAAGGCTAGTAGCAGCATGATGAGTGGTTTTAGCTACGACGATTCTAAGTGAAATAAGTCACACAGAAAAAGACACTTATCATAAGCTATCACTTATAGAGGGAATGTAAAAACCGCTACACTTGAACTGAATTACCAAACAGAACAGAGTCACACGTTTAGAAAACACACTATGGCTGCTTAACGGGAAAGGTGGGGTGGGGTGATGCGTAAAACAAGGGTTTCAAATGAGCTCAGATAGCGTTCCATAAACCCAATATGTAATAGAAAGACCTACTCCTTGCTCAGTGAACTGGACTCAACACCCCCTATTCACCGCACAAGAATATATCTGACTAGTAAGAATCTTAAAACCTATGTATTGATATCTCTCTGGAAGTGAGTCAAGTGGCTGTAAAGCGGCAGAAACACAGCCGTGAAAAGCAGCTAAACCCCATTATAAAAATAAATTACTTTTAAAAACCCGTGAAACAAAGACAGTGAAAGAGAGAGAAATTCTTACAAAATTCGTTCAGGGGCTGTGATGCAACCTGGATTGACCATATCTAGACCCACAGCTGGAGGAGACATAAGGGTGGACATTCTCGGGGCTGAGAGGTTTGGTGAGGTTGGGGGAGCAAACGCAGAGCCTTTAAAGTAATACTGCCTGTTACCCATCCCATGGGTCCCAAATCTCCAGGTTCAAGGGCATCTTCCTACCTCGAAAACATGCATGAGAAACCCAGAAGGTGGTACACCGTGTGATCGGGAAAGGTTTCTAAAACGCACCTCATTTCTCATCTCCTTGTGCTCGGGTTCGCCATTCCAGCCGCTTTACTAGCAATCTCCCTCCTTGGAGAATCAGCACCTTTAACCTCCCGTTCCGTACAGCTTGCAATATGTCCTGAGGATGAACGGGAAGAGGGGGAGCCAATGAGAGACTAGCTCTAGGTGTTGGGACAGGCACAGGTCACTCTATTTTCCCATCAGGAAGAAGAATTAACCACAGGCTCAGCCTGCCGCCCGGAACCAGAATAGGGCCTGAGGCGATCCTGCGCTTTTGCGGCCAGCTCCCAAAAAAGCGAGTTGAAAAATGGAGCTCAGGGGCACTGCAATTCACAAACCTGCAGAGTTATAAATGATAACTCTCGTCCACAAATATATTGAGGGAAGGCAACGAAGAGGATCTGAAAGCAAGGCAGAATTGCAGGAAACAGATTTCAGGAGGTCGATTCGAATCGCCTTTAAAGCACATGAAAAGCGGCAAAACGTCGACAATGATGCCCTTGGCCAAAAAGGGCGTATGCGTTTTTTCCTGAATATATTCAGGAAAAAACACATACGCCCTTTTTGGCCAACCAAGCAACCTGGAAAGGCAAATCAGCGCTACAAAGAACTCTCGCTTCCCATCGGTCAAAAGGGCCATGCGGAAAAAAGTGTCAAAACCAGAAATGCAGGACAGGCCATGGAGAAATGGGAGCCTTGCTACGCTGATGGGCGGGATGTAAATTGCCAACAGCCACTCTGGAGAAGTGTACGGTGTGTCCTGAAACATCGAAAAAACACAGCTTAGAGCGCATAGGGCACTTCCACTCATGGGCGTATAAATTGGGAAAACTAAAAATCAGCAAGACACAGGCACCCCAAAGTTTGGGGCTGCTCTGTTGACAAGAACCTCCACTTCGTGACACCTTAAATATCCCAGGAAAGAGAAAAATGGATAAAGAAGTGGTGGTCCTTATGTACAATGGAATATCACTCAGCCATGAAATCAATGTCATAAGGCTAGTAGCAGCATGATGAGTGGTTTTAGCTACGACGATTCTAAGTGAAATAAGTCACACAGAAAAAGACACTTATCATAAGCTATCACTGATAGAGGGAATGTAAAAACCGCTACACTTGAACTGAATTACCAAACAGAACAGAGTCACACGTTTAGAAAACACACTATGGCTGCTTAACGGGAAAGGTGGGGTGGGGTGATGCGTAAAACAAGGGTTTCAAATGAGCTCAGATAGCGTTCCATAAACCCAATATGTAATAGAAAGACCTACTCCTTGCTCAGTGAACTGGACTCAACACCCCCTATTCACGGCACAAGAATATATCTGACTAGTAAGAATCTTAAAACCTATGTATTGATATCACTCTGGAAGTGAGTCAAGTGGCTGTAAAGCGGCAGAAACACAGCCGTGAAAAGCAGCTAAACGCCATTAAAAAATAAATTACTTTTAAAAACCCGTGAAACAAAGACAGTGAAAGAGAGAGAAATTCTTACAAAATTCGTTCAGGGGCTGTGATGCAACCTGGATTGACCATATCTAGACCCACAGCTGGAGGAGACATAAGGGTGGACTTTCTCGGGGCTGAGAGGTTTGGTGAGGTTGGGGGAGCAAACGCAGAGCCTTTAAAGTAATACTGCCTGTTACCCATCCCATGGGTCCCAAATCTCCAGGTTCAAGGGCATCTTCCTACCTCGAAAACATGCATGAGAAACCCAGAAGGTGGTACACCGTGTGATCGGGAAAGGTTTCTAAAACGCACCTCATTTCTCATCTCCTTGTGCTCGGGTTCGCCATTCCAGCCGCTTTACTAGCAATCTCCCTCCTTGGAGAATCAGCACCTTTAACCTCCCGTTCCGTACAGCTTGCAATTTGTCCTGAGGATGAACGGGAAGAGGGGGAGCCAATGAGAGACTAGCTCTAGGTGTTGGGACAGGCACAGGTCACTCTATTTTCCCATCAGGAAGAAGAATTAACCACAGGCTCAGCCTGCCGCCCGGAAGCAGAATAGGGCCTGAGGCGATCCTGCGCTTTTGCGGCCAGCTCCCAAAAAAGCGAGTTGAAAAATGGAGCTCAGGGGCACTGCAATTCACAAACCTGCAGAGTTATAAATGATAACTCTCGTCCACAAATATATTGAGGGAAGGCAACGAAGAGGATCTGAAAACAAGGCAGAATTGCAGGAAACAGATTTCAGGAGGTCGATTCGAATCGCCTTTAAAGCACATGAAAAGCGGCAAAACGTCGACAATGATACCCTTGGCCAAAAAGGGCGTATGCGTTTTTTCCTGAATATATTCAGGAAAAAACGCATACGCCCTTTTTGGCCAACCAAGCAACCTGGAAAGGCAAATCAGCGCTACAAAGAAGTCTCGCTTCCCATCGGTCAAAAGGGCCATGCGGAAAAAAGTGTCAAAACCAGAAATGCAGAACAGGCCATGGAGAAATGGGAGCCTTGCTACGCTGATGGGCGGGATGTAAATTGCCAACAGCCACTCTGGAGAAGTGTACGGTGTGTCCTGAAACATCGAAAAAACACAGCTTAGAGCGCATAGGGCACTTCCACTCATGGGCGTATAAATTGGGAAAACTAAAAATCAGCAAGACACAGGCACCCCAAAGTTTGGGGCTGCTCTGTTGACAAGAACCTCTACTTCGTGACACCTTAAATATCCCAGGAAAGAGAAAAATGGATAAAGAAGTGGTGGTCCTTATGTACAATGGAATATCACTCAGCCATGAAATCAATGTCATAAGGCTAGTAGCAGCATGATGAGTGGTTTTAGCTACGACGATTCTAAGTGAAATAAGTCACACAGAAAAAGACACTTATCATAAGCTATCACTTATAGAGGGAATGTAAAAACCGCTACACTTGAACTGAATTACCAAACAGAACAGAGTCACACGTTTAGAAAACACACTATGGCTGCTTAACGGGAAAGGTGGGGTGGGGTGATGCGTAAAACAAGGGTTTCAAATGAGCTCAGATAGCGTTCCATAAACCCAATATGTAATAGAAAGACCTACTCCTTGCTCAGTGAACTGGACTCAACACCCCCTATTCACCGCACAAGAATATATCTGACTAGTAAGAATCTTAAAACCTATGTATTGATATCTCTCTGGAAGTGAGTCAAGTGGCTGTAAAGCGGCAGAAACACAGCCGTGAAAAGCAGCTAAACCCCATTATAAAAATAAATTCCTTTTAAAAACCCGTGAAACAAAGACAGTGAAAGAGAGAGAAATTCTTACAAAATTCGTTCAGGGGCTGTGATGCAACCTGGATTGACCATATCTAGACCCACAGCTGGAGGAGACATAAGGGTGGACATTCTCGGGGCTGAGAGGTTTGGTGAGGTTGGGGGAGCAAACGCAGAGCCTTTAAAGTAATACTGCCTGTTACCCATCCCATGGGTCCCAAATCTCCAGGTTCAAGGGCATCTTCCTACCTCGAAAACATGCATGAGAAACCCAGAAGGTGGTACACCGTGTGATCGGGAAAGGTTTCTAAAACGCACCTCATTTCTCATCTCCTTGTGCTCGGGTTCGCCATTCCAGCCGCTTTACTAGCAATCTCCCTCCTTGGAGAATCAGCACCTTTAACCTCCCGTTCCGTACAGCTTGCAATATGTCCTGAGGATGAACGGGAAGAGGGGGAGCCAATGAGAGACTAGCTCTAGGTGTTGGGACAGGCACAGGTCACTCTATTTTCCCATCAGGAAGAAGAATTAACCACAGGCTCAGCCTGCCGCCCGGAACCAGAATAGGGCCTGAGGCGATCCTGCGCTTTTGCGGCCAGCTCCCAAAAAAGCGAGTTGAAAAATGGAGCTCAGGGGCACTGCAATTCACAAACCTGCAGAGTTATAAATGATAACTCTCGTCCACAAATATATTGAGGGAAGGCAACGAAGAGGATCTGAAAGCAAGGCAGAATTGCAGGAAACAGATTTCAGGAGGTCAATTCGAATCGCCTTTAAAGCACATGAAAAGCGGCAAAACGTCGACAATGATGCCCTTGGCCAAAAAGGGCGTATGCGTTTTTTCCTGAATATATTCAGGAAAAAACACATACGCCCTTTTTGGCCAACCAAGCAACCTGGAAAGGCAAATCAGCGCTACAAAGAACTCTCGCTTCCCATCGGTCAAAAGGGCCATGCGGAAAAAACTGTCAAAACCAGAAATGCAGGACAGGCCATGGAGAAATGGGAGCCTTGCTACGCTGATGGGCGGGATGTAAATTGCCAACAGCCACTCTGGAGAAGTGTACGGTGTGTCCTGAAACATCGAAAAAACACAGCTTAGAGCGCATAGGGCACTTCCACTCATGGGCGTATAAATTGGGAAAACTAAAAATCAGCAAGACACAGGCACCCCAAAGTTTGGGGCTGCTCTGTTGACAAGAACCTCCACTTCGTGACACCTTAAATATCCCAGGAAAGAGAAAAATGGATAAAGAAGTGGTGGTCCTTATGTACATTGGAATATCACTCAGCCATGAAATCAATGTCATAAGGCTAGTAGCAGCATGATGAGTGGTTTTAGCTACGACGATTCTAAGTGAAATAAGTCACACAGAAAAAGACACTTATCATAAGCTATCACTGATAGAGGGAATGTAAAAACCGCTACACTTGAACTGAATTACCAAACAGAACAGAGTCACACGTTTAGAAAACACACTATGGCTGCTTAACGGGAAAGGTGGGGTGGGGTGATGCGTAAAACAAGGGTTTCAAATGAGCTCAGATAGCGTTCCATAAACCCAATATGTAATAGAAAGACCTACTCCTTGCTCAGTGAACTGGACTCAACACCCCCTATTCACCGCACAAGAATATATCTGACTAGTAAGAATCTTAAAACCTATGTATTGATATCTCTCTGGAAGTGAGTCAAGTGGCTGTAAAGCGGCAGAAACACAGCCGTGAAAAGCAGCTAAACCCCATTATAAAAATAAATTACTTTTAAAAACCCGTGAAACAAAGACAGTGAAAGAGAGAGAAATTCTTACAAAATTCGTTCAGGGGCTGTGATGCAACCTGGATTGACCATATCTAGACCCACAGCTGGAGGAGACATAAGGGTGGACATTCTCGGGGCTGAGAGGTTTGGTGAGGTTGGGGGAGCAAACGCAGAGCCTTTAAAGTAATACTGCCTGTTACCCATCCCATGGGTCCCAAATCTCCAGGTTCAAGGGCATCTTCCTACCTCGAAAACATGCATGAGAAACCCAGAAGGTGGTACACCGTGTGATCGGGAAAGGTTTCTAAAACGCACCTCATTTCTCATCTCCTTGTGCTCGGGTTCGCCATTCCAGCCGCTTTACTAGCAATCTCCCTCCTTGGAGAATCAGCACCTTTAACCTCCCGTTCCGTACAGCTTGCAATTTGTCCTGAGGATGAACGGGAAGAGGGGGAGCCAATGAGAGACTAGCTCTAGGTGTTGGGACAGGCACAGGTCACTCTATTTTCCCATCAGGAAGAAGAATTAACCACAGGCTCAGCCTGCCGCCCGGAAGCAGAATAGGGCCTGAGGCGATCCTGCGCTTTTGCGGCCAGCTCCCAAAAAAGCGAGTTGAAAAATGGAGCTCAGGGGCACTGCAATTCACAAACCTGCAGAGTTATAAATGATAACTCTCGTCCACAAATATATTGAGGGAAGGCAACGAAGAGGATCTGAAAACAAGGCAGAATTGCAGGAAACAGATTTCAGGAGGTCGATTCGAATCGCCTTTAAAGCACATGAAAAGCGGCAAAACGTCGACAATGATACCCTTGGCCAAAAAGGGCGTATGCGTTTTTTCCTGAATATATTCAGGAAAAAACGCATACGCCCTTTTTGGCCAACCAAGCAACCTGGAAAGGCAAATCAGCGCTACAAAGAAGTCTCGCTTCCCATCGGTCAAAAGGGCCATGCGGAAAAAAGTGTCAAAACCAGAAATGCAGAACAGGCCATGGAGAAATGGGAGCCTTGCTACGCTGATGGGCGGGATGTAAATTGCCAACAGCCACTCTGGAGAAGTGTACGGTGTGTCCTGAAACATCGAAAAAACACAGCTTAGAGCGCATAGGGCACTTCCACTCATGGGCGTATAAATTGGGAAAACTAAAAATCAGCAAGACACAGGCACCCCAAAGTTTGGGGCTGCTCTGTTGACAAGAACCTCCACTTCGTGACACCTTAAATATCCCAGGAAAGAGAAAAATGGATAAAGAAGTGGTGGTCCTTATGTACAATGGAATATCACTCAGCCATGAAATCAATGTCATAAGGCTAGTAGCAGCATGATGAGTGGTTTTAGCTACGACGATTCTAAGTGAAATAAGTCACACAGAAAAAGACACTTATCATAAGCTATCACTTATAGAGGGAATGTAAAAACCGCTACACTTGAACTGAATTACCAAACAGAACAGAGTCACACGTTTAGAAAACACACTATGGCTGCTTAACGGGAAAGGTGGGGTGGGGTGATGCGTAAAACAAGGGTTTCAAATGAGCTCAGATAGCGTTCCATAAACCCAATATGTAATAGAAAGACCTACTCCTTGCTCAGTGAACTGGACTCAACACCCCCTATTCACCGCACAAGAATATATCTGACTAGTAAGAATCTTAAAACCTATGTATTGATATCTCTCTGGAAGTGAGTCAAGTGGCTGTAAAGCGGCAGAAACACAGCCGTGAAAAGCAGCTAAACCCCATTATAAAAATAAATTACTTTTAAAAACCCGTGAAACAAAGACAGTGAAAGAGAGAGAAATTCTTACAAAATTCGTTCAGGGGCTGTGATGCAACCTGGATTGACCATATCTAGACCCACAGCTGGAGGAGACATAAGGGTGGACATTCTCGGGGCTGAGAGGTTTGGTGAGGTTGGGGGAGCAAACGCAGAGCCTTTAAAGTAATACTGCCTGTTACCCATCCCATGGGTCCCAAATCTCCAGGTTCAAGGGCATCTTCCTACCTCGAAAACATGCATGAGAAACCCAGAAGGTGGTACACCGTGTGATCGGGAAAGGTTTCTAAAACGCACCTCATTTCTCATCTCCTTGTGCTCGGGTTCGCCATTCCAGCCGCTTTACTAGCAATCTCCCTCCTTGGAGAATCAGCACCTTTAACCTCCCGTTCCGTACAGCTTGCAATTTGTCCTGAGGATGAACGGGAAGAGGGGGAGCCAATGAGAGACTAGCTCTAGGTGTTGGGACAGGCACAGGTCACTCTATTTTCCCATCAGGAAGAAGAATTAACCACAGGCTCAGCCTGCCGCCCGGAACCAGAATAGGGCCTGAGGCGATTCTGCGCTTTTGTGGCCAGCTCCCAAAAAAGCGAGTTGAAAAATGGAGCTCAGGGGCACTGCAATTCACAAACCTGCAGAGTTATAAATGATAACTCTCGTCCACAAATATATTGAGGGAAGGCAACGAAGAGGATCTGAAAGCAAGGCAGAATTGCAGGAAACAGATTTCAGGAGGTCGATTCGAATCGCCTTTAAAGCACATGAAAAGCGGCAAAACGTCGACAATGATGCCCTTGGCCAAAAAGGGCGTATGCGTTTTTTCCTGAATATATTCAGGAAAAAACACATACGCCCTTTTTGGCCAACCAAGCAACCTGGAAAGGCAAATCAGCGCTACAAAGAACTCTCGCTTCCCATCGGTCAAAAGGGCCATGCGGAAAAAAGTGTCAAAACCAGAAATGCAGGACAGGCCATGGAGAAATGGGAGCCTTGCTACGCTGATGGGCGGGATGTAAATTGCCAACAGCCACTCTGGAGAAGTGTACGGTGTGTCCTGAAACATCGAAAAAACACAGCTTAGAGCGCATAGGGCACTTCCACTCATGGGCGTATAAATTGGGAAAACTAAAAATCAGCAAGACACAGGCACCCCAAAGTTTGGGGCTGCTCTGTTGACAAGAACCTCCACTTCGTGACACCTTAAATATCCCAGGAAAGAGAAAAATGGATAAAGAAGTGGTGGTCCTTATGTACAATGGAATATCACTCAGCCATGAAATCAATGTCATAAGGCTAGTAGCAGCATGATGAGTGGTTTTAGCTACGACGATTCTAAGTGAAATAAGTCACACAGAAAAAGACACTTATCATAAGCTATCACTGATAGAGGGAATGTAAAAACCGCTACACTTGAACTGAATTACCAAACAGAACAGAGTCACACGTTTAGAAAACACACTATGGCTGCTTAACGGGAAAGGTGGGGTGGGGTGATGCGTAAAACAAGGGTTTCAAATGAGCTCAGATAGCGTTCCATAAACCCAATATGTAATAGAAAGACCTACTCCTTGCTCAGTGAACTGGACTCAACACCCCCTATTCACCGCACAAGAATATATCTGACTAGTAAGAATCTTAAAACCTATGTATTGATATCTCTCTGGAAGTGAGTCAAGTGGCTGTAAAGCGGCAGAAACACAGCCGTGAAAAGCAGCTAAACCCCATTATAAAAATAAATTACTTTTAAAAACCCGTGAAACAAAGACAGTGAAAGAGAGAGAAATTCTTACAAAATTCGTTCAGGGGCTGTGATGCAACCTGGATTGACCATATCTAGACCCACAGCTGGAGGAGACATAAGGGTGGACTTTCTCGGGGCTGAGAGGTTTGGTGAGGTTGGGGGAGCAAACGCAGAGCCTTTAAAGTAATACTGCCTGTTACCCATCCCATGGGTCCCAAATCTCCAGGTTCAAGGGCATCTTCCTACCTCGAAAACATGCATGAGAAACCCAGAAGGTGGTACACCGTGTGATCGGGAAAGGTTTCTAAAACGCACCTCATTTCTCATCTCCTTGTGCTCGGGTTCGCCATTCCAGCCGCTTTACTAGCAATCTCCCTCCTTGGAGAATCAGCACCTTTAACCTCCCGTTCCGTACAGCTTGCAATTTGTCCTGAGGATGAACGGGAAGAGGGGGAGCCAATGAGAGACTAGCTCTAGGTGTTGGGACAGGCACAGGTCACTCTATTTTCCCATCAGGAAGAAGAATTAACCACAGGCTCAGCCTGCCGCCCGGAAGCAGAATAGGGCCTGAGGCGATCCTGCGCTTTTGCGGCCAGCTCCCAAAAAAGCGAGTTGAAAAATGGAGCTCAGGGGCACTGCAATTCACAAACCTGCAGAGTTATAAATGATAACTCTCGTCCACAAATATATTGAGGGAAGGCAACGAAGAGGATCTGAAAACAAGGCAGAATTGCAGGAAACAGATTTCAGGAGGTCGATTCGAATCGCCTTTAAAGCACATGAAAAGCGGCAAAACGTCGACAATGATACCCTTGGCCAAAAAGGGCGTATGCGTTTTTTCCTGAATATATTCAGGAAAAAACGCATACGCCCTTTTTGGCCAACCAAGCAACCTGGAAAGGCAAATCAGCGCTACAAAGAAGTCTCGCTTCCCATCGGTCAAAAGGGCCATGCGGAAAAAAGTGTCAAAACCAGAAATGCAGAACAGGCCATGGAGAAATGGGAGCCTTGCTACGCTGATGGGCGGGATGTAAATTGCCAACAGCCACTCTGGAGAAGTGTACGGTGTGTCCTGAAACATCGAAAAAACACAGCTTAGAGCGCATAGGGCACTTCCACTCATGGGCGTATAAATTGGGAAAACTAAAAATCAGCAAGACACAGGCACCCCAAAGTTTGGGGCTGCTCTGTTGACAAGAACCTCCACTTCGTGACACCTTAAATATCCCAGGAAAGAGAAAAATGGATAAAGAAGTGGTGGTCCTTATGTACAATGGAATATCACTCAGCCATGAAATCAATGTCATAAGGCTAGTAGCAGCATGATGAGTGGTTTTAGCTACGACGATTCTAAGTGAAATAAGTCACACAGAAAAAGACACTTATCATAAGCTATCACTTATAGAGGGAATGTAAAAACCGCTACACTTGAACTGAATTACCAAACAGAACAGAGTCACACGTTTAGAAAACACACTATGGCTGCTTAACGGGAAAGGTGGGGTGGGGTGATGCGTAAAACAAGGGTTTCAAATGAGCTCAGATAGCGTTCCATAAACCCAATATGTAATAGAAAGACCTACTCCTTGCTCAGTGAACTGGACTCAACACCCCCTATTCACCGCACAAGAATATATCTGACTAGTAAGAATCTTAAAACCTATGTATTGATATCTCTCTGGAAGTGAGTCAAGTGGCTGTAAAGCGGCAGAAACACAGCCGTGAAAAGCAGCTAAACCCCATTATAAAAATAAATTACTTTTAAAAACCCGTGAAACAAAGACAGTGAAAGAGAGAGAAATTCTTACAAAATTCGTTCAGGGGCTGTGATGCAACCTGGATTGACCATATCTAGACCCACAGCTGGAGGAGACATAAGGGTGGACATTCTCGGGGCTGAGAGGTTTGGTGAGGTTGGGGGAGCAAACGCAGAGCCTTTAAAGTAATACTGCCTGTTACCCATCCCATGGGTCCCAAATCTCCAGGTTCAAGGGCATCTTCCTACCTCGAAAACATGCATGAGAAACCCAGAAGGTGGTACACCGTGTGATCGGGAAAGGTTTCTAAAACGCACCTCATTTCTCATCTCCTTGTGCTCGGGTTCGCCATTCCAGCCGCTTTACTAGCAATCTCCCTCCTTGGAGAATCAGCACCTTTAACCTCCCGTTCCGTACAGCTTGCAATATGTCCTGAGGATGAACGGGAAGAGGGGGAGCCAATGAGAGACTAGCTCTAGGTGTTGGGACAGGCACAGGTCACTCTATTTTCCCATCAGGAAGAAGAATTAACCACAGGCTCAGCCTGCCGCCCGGAACCAGAATAGGGCCTGAGGCGATCCTGCGCTTTTGCGGCCAGCTCCCAAAAAAGCGAGTTGAAAAATGGAGCTCAGGGGCACTGCAATTCACAAACCTGCAGAGTTATAAATGATAACTCTCGTCCACAAATATATTGAGGGAAGGCAACGAAGAGGATCTGAAAGCAAGGCAGAATTGCAGGAAACAGATTTCAGGAGGTCGATTCGAATCGCCTTTAAAGCACATGAAAAGCGGCAAAACGTCGACAATGATGCCCTTGGCCAAAAAGGGCGTATGCGTTTTTTCCTGAATATATTCAGGAAAAAACACATACGCCCTTTTTGGCCAACCAAGCAACCTGGAAAGGCAAATCAGCGCTACAAAGAACTCTCGTTTCCCATCGGTCAAAAGGGCCATGCGGAAAAAACTGTCAAAACCAGAAATGCAGGACAGGCCATGGAGAAATGGGAGCCTTGCTACGCTGATGGGCGGGATGTAAATTGCCAACAGCCACTCTGGAGAAGTGTACGGTGTGTCCTGAAACATCGAAAAAACACAGCTTAGAGCGCATAGGGCACTTCCACTCATGGGCGTATAAATTGGGAAAACTAAAAATCAGCAAGACACAGGCACCCCAAAGTTTGGGGCTGCTCTGTTGACAAAAACCTCCACTTCGTGACACCTTAAATATCCCAGGAAAGAGAAAAATGGATAAAGAAGTGGTGGTCCTTATGTACAATGGAATATCACTCAGCCATGAAATCAATGTCATAAGGCTAGTAGCAGCATGATGAGTGGTTTTAGCTACGACGATTCTAAGTGAAATAAGTCACACAGAAAAAGACACTTATCATAAGCTATCACTTATAGAGGGAATGTAAAAACCGCTACACTTGAACTGAATTACCAAACAGAACAGAGTCACACGTTTAGAAAACACACTATGGCTGCTTAACGGGAAAGGTGGGGTGGGGTGATGCGTGAAACAAGGGTTTCAAATGAGCTCAGATAGCGTTCCATAAACCCAATATGTAATAGAAAGACCTACTCCTTGCTCAGTGAACTGGACTCAACACCCCCTATTCACCGCACAAGAATATATCTGACTAGTAAGAATCTTAAAACCTATGTATTGATATCTCTCTGGAAGTGAGTCAAGTGGCTGTAAAGCGGCAGAAACACAGCCGTGAAAAGCAGCTAAACCCCATTATAAAAATAAATTACTTTTAAAAACCCGTGAAACAAAGACAGTGAAAGAGAGAGAAATTCTTACAAAATTCGTTCAGGGGCTGTGATGCAACCTGGATTGACCATATCTAGACCCACAGCTGGAGGAGACATAAGGGTGGACATTCTCGGGGCTGAGAGGTTTGGTGAGGTTGGGGGAGCAAACGCAGAGCCTTTAAAGTAATACTGCCTGTTACCCATCCCATGGGTCCCAAATCTCCAGGTTCAAGGGCATCTTCCTACCTCGAAAACATGCATGAGAAACCCAGAAGGTGGTACACCGTGTGATCGGGAAAGGTTTCTAAAACGCACCTCATTTCTCATCTCCTTGTGCTCGGGTTCGCCATTCCAGCCGCTTTACTAGCAATCTCCCTCCTTGGAGAATCAGCACCTTTAACCTCCCGTTCCGTACAGCTTGCAATATGTCCTGAGGATGAACGGGAAGAGGGGGAGCCAATGAGAGACTAGCTCTAGGTGTTGGGACAGGCACAGGTCACTCTATTTTCCCATCAGGAAGAAGAATTAACCACAGGCTCAGCCTGCCGCCCGGAACCAGAATAGGGCCTGAGGCGATCCTGCACTTTTGCGGCCAGCTCCCAAAAAAGCGAGTTGAAAAATGGAGCTCAGGGGCACTGCAATTCACAAACCTGCAGAGTTATAAATGATAACTCTCGTCCACAAATATATTGAGGGAAGGCAACGAAGAGGATCTGAAAGCAAGGCAGAATTGCAGGAAACAGATTTCAGGAGGTCGATTCGAATCGCCTTTAAAGCACATGAAAAGCGGCAAAACGTCGACAATGATGCCCTTGGCCAAAAAGGGCGTATGCGTTTTTTCCTGAATATATTCAGGAAAAAACACATACGCCCTTTTTGGCCAACCAAGCAACCTGGAAAGGCAAATCAGCGCTACAAAGAACTCTCGTTTCCCATCGGTCAAAAGGGCCATGCGGAAAAAACTGTCAAAACCAGAAATGCAGGACAGGCCATGGAGAAATGGGAGCCTTGCTACGCTGATGGGCGGGATGTAAATTGCCAACAGCCACTCTGGAGAAGTGTACGGTGTGTCCTGAAACATCGAAAAAACACAGCTTAGAGCGCATAGGGCACTTCCACTCATGGGCGTATAAATTGGGAAAACTAAAAATCAGCAAGACACAGGCACCCCAAAGTTTGGGGCTGCTCTGTTGACAAGAACCTCCACTTCGTGACACCTTAAATATCCCAGGAAAGAGAAAAATGGATAAAGAAGTGGTGGTCCTTATGTACAATGGAATATCACTCAGCCATGAAATCAATGTCATAAGGCTAGTAGCAGCATGATGAGTGGTTTTAGCTACGACGATTCTAAGTGAAATAAGTCACACAGAAAAAGACACTTATCATAAGCTATCACTTATAGAGGGAATGTAAAAACCGCTACACTTGAACTGAATTACCAAACAGAACAGAGTCACACGTTTAGAAAACACACTATGGCTGCTTAACGGGAAAGGTGGGGTGGGGTGATGCGTAAAACAAGGGTTTCAAATGAGCTCAGATAGCGTTCCATAAACCCAATATGTAATAGAAAGACCTACTCCTTGCTCAGTGAACTGGACTCAACACCCCCTATTCACCGCACAAGAATATATCTGACTAGTAAGAATCTTAAAACCTATGTATTGATATCTCTCTGGAAGTGAGTCAAGTGGCTGTAAAGCGGCAGAAACACAGCCGTGAAAAGCAGCTAAACCCCATTATAAAAATAAATTACTTTTAAAAACCCGTGAAACAAAGACAGTGAAAGAGAGAGAAATTCTTACAAAATTCGTTCAGGGGCTGTGATGCAACCTGGATTGACCATATCTAGACCCACAGCTGGAGGAGACATAAGGGTGGACATTCTCGGGGCTGAGAGGTTTGGTGAGGTTGGGGGAGCAAACGCAGAGCCTTTAAAGTAATACTGCCTGTTACCCATCCCATGGGTCCCAAATCTCCAGGTTCAAGGGCATCTTCCTACCTCGAAAACATGCATGAGAAACCCAGAAGGTGGTACACCGTGTGATCGGGAAAGGTTTCTAAAACGCACCTCATTTCTCATCTCCTTGTGCTCGGGTTCGCCATTCCAGCCGCTTTACTAGCAATCTCCCTCCTTGGAGAATCAGCACCTTTAACCTCCCGTTCCGTACAGCTTGCAATTTGTCCTGAGGATGAACGGGAAGAGGGGGAGCCAATGAGAGACTAGCTCTAGGTGTTGGGACAGGCACAGGTCACTCTATTTTCCCATCAGGAAGAAGAATTAACCACAGGCTCAGCCTGCCGCCCGGAAGCAGAATAGGGCCTGAGGCGATCCTGCGCTTTTGCGGCCAGCTCCCAAAAAAGCGAGTTGAAAAATGGAGCTCAGGGGCACTGCAATTCACAAACCTGCAGAGTTATAAATGATAACTCTCGTCCACAAATATATTGAGGGAAGGCAACGAAGAGGATCTGAAAGCAAGGCAGAATTGCAGGAAACAGATTTCAGGAGGTCGATTCGAATCGCCTTTAAAGCACATGAAAAGCGGCAAAACGTCGACAATGATGCCCTTGGCCAAAAAGGGCGTATGCGTTTTTTCCTGAATATATTCAGGAAAAAACGCATACGCCCTTTTTGGCCAACCAAGCAACCTGGAAAGGCAAATCAGCGCTACAAAGAAGTCTCGCTTCCCATCGGTCAAAAGGGCCATGTGGAAAAAAGTGTCAAAACCAGAAATGCAGAACAGGCCATGGAGAAATGGGAGCCTTGCTACGCTGATGGGCGGGATGTAAATTGCCAACAGCCACTCTGGAGAAGTGTACGGTGTGTCCTGAAACATCGAAAAAACACAGCTTAGAGCGCATAGGGCACTTCCACTCATGGGCGTATAAATTGGGAAAACTAAAAATCAGCAAGACACAGGCACCCCAAAGTTTGGGGCTGCTCTGTTGACAAGAACCTCCACTTCGTGACACCTTAAATATCCCAGGAAAGAGAAAAATGGATAAAGAAGTGGTGGTCCTTATGTACAATGGAATATCACTCAGCCATGAAATCAATGTCATAAGGCTAGTAGCAGCATGATGAGTGGCTTTAGCTACGACGATTCTAAGTGAAATAAGTCATACAGAAAAACACACTTATTATAAGCTATCACTTATAGAGGGAATGTAAAAACCGCTACACTTGAACTGAATTACAAAACAGAACAGAGTCACACGTTTCGAAAACACATTAGGGCTGCTTAACGGGAAAGGTGGGGTGGGGTGATGCATAAAACAAGGGTTTCAAATGAGCTCAGATACCGTTCCATAAACCCAATATGTAATAGAAAGACCTACTCCTTGCTCAGTGAACTGGACTCAACACCCCCTATTCACCGCACAAGAATATATCTGACTAGTAAGAATCTTAAAACCTATGTATTGATATCACTCTGGAAGTGAGTCAAGTGGCTGTAAAGCGGCAGAAACACAGCCGTGAAAAGCAGCTAAACGCCATTAAAAAATAAATTACTTTTAAAAACCCGTGAAACAAAGACAGTGAAAGAGAGAGAAATTCTTACAAAATTCGTTCAGGGGCTGTGATGCAACCTGGATTGACCATATCTAGACCCACAGCTGGAGGAGACATAAGGGTGGACATTCTCGGGGCTGAGAGGTTTGGTGAGGTTGGGGGAGCAAACGCAGAGCCTTTAAAGTAATACTGCCTGTTACCCATCCCATGGGTCCCAAATCTCCAGGTTCAAGGGCATCTTCCTACCTCGAAAACATGCATGAGAAACCCAGAAGGTGGTACACCGTGTGATCGGGAAAGGTTTCTAAAACGCACCTCATTTCTCATCTCCTTGTGCTCGGGTTCGCCATTCCAGCCGCTTTACTAGCAATCTCCCTCCTTGGAGAATCAGCACCTTTAACCTCCCGTTCCGTACAGCTTGCAATTTGTCCTGAGGATGAACGGGAAGAGGGGGAGCCAATGAGAGTCTAGCTCTAGGTGTTGGGACAGGCACAGGTCACTCTATTTTCCCATCAGGAAGAAGAATTAACCACAGGCTCAGCCTGCCGCCCGGAAGCAGAATAGGGCCTGAGGCGATCCTGCGCTTTTGCGGCCAGCTCCCAAAAAAGCGAGTTGAAAAATGGAGCTCAGGGGCACTGCAATTCACAAACCTGCAGAGTTATAAATGATAACTCTCGTCCACAAATATATTGAGGGAAGGCAACGAAGAGGATCTGAAAGCAAGGCAGAATTGCAGGAAACAGATTTCAGGAGGTCGATTCGAATCGCCTTTAAAGCACATGAAAAGCGGCAAAACGTCGACAATGATGCCCTTGGCCAAAAAGGGCGTATGCGTTTTTTCCTGAATATATTCAGGAAAAAACGCATACGCCCTTTTTGGCCAACCAAGCAACCTGGAAAGGCATATCAGCGCTACAAAGAAGTCTCGCTTCCCATCGGTCAAAAGGGCCATGCGGAAAAAAGTGTCAAAACCAGAAATGCAGAACAGGCCATGGAGAAATGGGAGCCTTGCTACGCTGATGGGCGGGATGTAAATTGCCAACAGCCACTCTGGAGAAGTGTACGGTGTGTCCTGAAACATCGAAAAAACACAGCTTAGAGCGCATAGGGCACTTCCACTCATGGGCGTATAAATTGGGAAAACTAAAAATCAGCAAGACACAGGCACCCCAAAGTTTGGGGCTGCTCTGTTGACAAGAACCTCCACTTCGTGACACCTTAAATATCCCAGGAAAGAGAAAAATGGATAAAGAAGTGGTGGTCCTTATCTACAATGGAATATCACTCAGCCATGAAATCAATGTCATAAGGCTAGTAGCAGCATGATGAGTGGCTTTAGCTACGACGATTCTAAGTGAAATAAGTCATACAGAAAAACACACTTATTATAAGCTATCACTTATAGAGGGAATGTAAAAACCGCTACACTTGAACTGAATTACAAAACAGAACAGAGTCACACGTTTAGAAAACACATTAGGGCTGCTTAACGGGAAAGGTGGGGTGGGGTGATGCATAAAACAAGGGTTTCAAATGAGCTCAGATAGCGTTCCATAAACCCAATATGTAATAGAAAGACCTACTCCTTGCTCAGTGAACTGGACTCAACACCCCCTATTCACCGCACAAGAATATATCTGACTAGTAAGAATCTTAAAACCTATGTATTGATATCACTCTGGAAGTGAGTCAAGTGGCTGTAAAGCGGCAGAAACACAGCCGTGAAAAGCAGCTAAACGCCATTAAAAAATAAATTACTTTTAAAAACCCGTGAAACAAAGACAGTGAAAGAGAGAGAAATTCTTACAAAATTCGTTCAGGGGCTGTGATGCAACCTGGATTGACCATATCTAGACCCACAGCTGGAGGAGACATAAGGGTGGACACTCTCGGGGCTGAGAGGTTTGGTGAGGTTGGGGGAGCAAACGCAGAGCCTTTAAAGTAATACTGCCGGTTACCCATCCCATGGGTCCCAAATCTCCAGGTTCAAGGGCATCTTCCTACCTCGAAAACATGCATGAGAAACCCAGAAGGTGGTACACCGTGTGATCGGGAAAGGTTTCTAAAACGCACCTCATTTCTCATCTCCTTGTGCTCGGGTTCGCCATTCCAGCCGCTTTACTAGCAATCTCCCTCCTTGGAGAATCAGCACCTTTAACCTCCCGTTCCGTACAGCTTGCAATTTGTCCTGAGGATGAACGGGAAGAGGGGGAGCCAATGAGAGACTAGCTCTAGGTGTTGGGACAGGCACAGGTCACTCTATTTTCCCATCAGGAAGAAGAATTAACCACAGGCTCAGCCTGCCGCCCGGAAGCAGAATAGGGCCTGAGGCGATCCTGCGCTTTTGCGGCCAGCTCCCAAAAAAGCGAGTTGAAAAATGGAGCTCAGGGGCACTGCAATTCACAAACCTGCAGAGTTATAAATGATAACTCTCGTCCACAAATATATTGAGGGAAGGCAACGAAGAGGATCTGAAAGCAAGGCAGAATTGCAGGAAACAGATTTCAGGAGGTCGATTCGAATCGCCTTTAAAGCACATGAAAAGCGGCAAAACGTCGACAATGATGCCCTTGGCCAAAAAGGGCGTATGCGTTTTTTCCTGAATATATTCAGGAAAAAACGCATACGCCCTTTTTGGCCAACCAAGCAACCTGGAAAGGCAAATCAGCGCTACAAAGAAGTCTCGCTTCCCATCGGTCAAAAGGGCCATGCGGAAAAAAGTGTCAAAACCAGAAATGCAGGACAGGCCATGGAGAAATGGGAGCTTTGCTACGCTGATGGGCGGGATGTAAATTGCCAACAGCCACTCTGGAGAAGTGTACGGTGTGTCCTGAAACATCGAAAAAACACAGCTTAGAGCGCATAGGGCACTTCCACTCATGGGCGTATAAATTGGGAAAACTAAAAATCAGCAAGACACAGGCACCCCAAAGTTTGGGGCTGCTCTGTTGACAAGAACCTCCACTTCGTGACACCTTAAATATCCCAGGAAAGAGAAAAATGGATAAAGAAGTGGTGGTCCTTATGTACAATGGAATATCACTCAGCCATGAAATCAATGTCATAAGGCTAGTAGCAGCATGATGAGTGGTTTTAGCTACGACGATTCTAAGTGAAATAAGTCACACAGAAAAAGACACTTATCATAAGCTATCACTTATAGAGGGAATGTAAAAACCGCTACACTTGAACTGAATTACCAAACAGAACAGAGTCACACGTTTAGAAAACACACTATGGCTGCTTAACGGGAAAGGTGGGGTGGGGTGATGCGTAAAACAAGGGTTTCAAATGAGCTCAGATAGCGTTCCATAAACCCAATATGTAATAGAAAGACCTACTCCTTGCTCAGTGAACTGGACTCAACACCCCCTATTCACCGCACAAGAATATATCTGACTAGTAAGAATCTTAAAACCTATGTATTGATATCTCTCTGGAAGTGAGTCAAGTGGCTGTAAAGCGGCAGAAACACAGCCGTGAAAAGCAGCTAAACCCCATTATAAAAATAAATTACTTTTAAAAACCCGTGAAACAAAGACAGTGAAAGAGAGAGAAATTCTTACAAAATTCGTTCAGGGGCTGTGATGCAACCTGGATTGACCATATCTAGACCCACAGCTGGAGGAGACATAAGGGTGGACATTCTCGGGGCTGAGAGATTTGGTGAGGTTGGGGGAGCAAACGCAGAGCCTTTAAAGTAATACTGCCTGTTACCCATCCCATGGGTCCCAAATCTCCAGGTTCAAGGGCATCTTCCTACCTCGAAAACATGCATGAGAAACCCAGAAGGTGGTACACCGTGTGATCGGGAAAGGTTTCTAAAACACACCTCATTTCTCATCTCCTTGTGCTCGGGTTCGCCATTCCAGCCGCTTTGCTAGCAATCTCCCTCCTTGGAGAATCAGCACCTTTAACCTCCCGTTCCGTACAGCTTGCAATTTGTCCTGAGGATGAACGGGAAGAGGGGGAGCCAATGAGAGACTAGCTCTAGGTGTTGGGACAGGCACAGGTCACTCTATTTTCCCATCAGGAAGAAGAATTAACCACAGGCTCAGCCTGCTGCCTGGAAGCAGAATAGGGCCTGAGGCGATCCTGCGCTTTTGCGGCCAGCTCCCAAAAAAGCGAGTTGAAAAATGGAGCTCAGGGGCACTGCAATTCACAAACCTGCAGAGTTATAAATGATAACTCTCGTCCACAAATATATTGAGGGAAGGCAACGAAGAGGATCTGAAAGCAAGGCAGAATTGCAGGAAACAGATTTCAGGAGGTCGATTCGAATCGCCTTTAAAGCACATGAAAAGCGGCAAAACGTCGACAATGATGCCCTTGGCCAAAAAGGGCGTATGCGTTTTTTCCTGAATATATTCAGGAAAAAACGCATACGCCCTTTTTGGCCAACCAAGCAACCTGGAAAGGCAAATCAGCGCTACAAAGAAGTCTCGCTTCCCATCGGTCAAAAGGGCCATGCGGAAAAAAGTGTCAAAACCAGAAATGCAGAACAGGCCATGGAGAAATGGGAGCCTTGCTACGCTGATGGGTGGGATGTAAATTGCCAACAGCCACTCTGGAGAAGTGTACGGTGTGTCCTGAAACATCGAAAAAACACAGCTTAGAGCGCATAGGGCACTTCCACTCATGGGCGTATAAATTGGGAAAACTAAAAATCAGCAAGACACAGGCACCCCAAAGTTTGGGGCTGCTCTGTTGACAAGAACCTCCACTTCGTGACACCTTAAATATCCCAGGAAAGAGAAAAATGGATAAAGAAGTGGTGGTCCTTATGTACAAGGGAATATCACTCAGCCATGAAATCAATGTCATAAGGCTAGTAGCAGCATGATGAGTGGTTTTAGCTACGACGATTCTAAGTGAAATAAGTCACACAGAAAAAGACACTTATCATAAGCTATCACTTATAGAGGGAATGTAAAAACCGCTACACTTGAACTGAATTACCAAACAGAACAGAGTCACACGTTTAGAAAACACACTATGGCTGCTTAACGGGAAAGGTGGGGTGGGGTGATGCGTAAAACAAGGGTTTCAAATGAGCTCAGATAGCGTTCCATAAACCCAATATGTAATAGAAAGACCTACTCCTTGCTCAGTGAACTGGACTCAACACCCCCTATTCACCGCACAAGAATATATCTGACTAGTAAGAATCTTAAAACCTATGTATTGATATCTCTCTGGAAGTGAGTCAAGTGGCTGTAAAGCGGCAGAAACACAGCCGTGAAAAGCAGCTAAACCCCATTATAAAAATAAATTACTTTTAAAAACCCGTGAAACAAAGACAGTGAAAGAGAGAGAAATTCTTACAAAATTCGTTCAGGGGCTGTGATGCAACCTGGATTGACCATATCTAGACCCACAGCTGGAGGAGACATAAGGGTGGACATTCTCGGGGCTGAGAGGTTTGGTGAGGTTGGGGGAGCAAACGCAGAGCCTTTAAAGTAATACTGCCTGTTACCCATCCCATGGGTCCCAAATCTCCAGGTTCAAGGGCATCTTCCTACCTCGAAAACATGCATGAGAAACCCAGAAGGTGGTACACCGTGTGATCGGGAAAGGTTTCTAAAACACACCTCATTTCTCATCTCCTTGTGCTCGGGTTCGCCATTCCAGCCGCTTTGCTAGCAATCTCCCTCCTTGGAGAATCAGCACCTTTAACCTCCCGTTCCGTACAGCTTGCAATTTGTCCTGAGGATGAACGGGAAGAGGGGGAGCCAATGAGAGACTAGCTCTAGGTGTTGGGACAGGCACAGGTCACTCTATTTTCCCATCAGGAAGAAGAATTAACCACAGGCTCAGCCTGCTGCCTGGAAGCAGAATAGGGCCTGAGGCGATCCTGCGCTTTTGCGGCCAGCTCCCAAAAAAGCGAGTTGAAAAATGGAGCTCAGGGGCACTGCAATTCACAAACCTGCAGAGTTATAAATGATAACTCTCGTCCACAAATATATTGAGGGAAGGCAACGAAGAGGATCTGAAAGCAAGGCAGAATTGCAGGAAACAGATTTCAGGAGGTCGATTCGAATCGCCTTTAAAGCACATGAAAAGCGGCAAAACGTCGACAATGATGCCCTTGGCCAAAAAGGGCGTATGCGTTTTTTCCTGAATATATTCAGGAAAAAACGCATACGCCCTTTTTGGCCAACCAAGCAACCTGGAAAGGCAAATCAGCGCTACAAAGAAGTCTCGCTTCCCATCGGTCAAAAGGGCCATGCGGAAAAAAGTGTCAAAACCAGAAATGCAGAACAGGCCATGGAGAAATGGGAGCCTTGCTACGCTGATGGGTGGGATGTAAATTGCCAACAGCCACTCTGGAGAAGTGTACGGTGTGTCCTGAAACATCGAAAAAACACAGCTTAGAGCGCATAGGGCACTTCCACTCATGGGCGTATAAATTGGGAAAACTAAAAATCAGCAAGACACAGGCACCCCAAAGTTTGGGGCTGCTCTGTTGACAAGAACCTCCACTTCGTGACACCTTAAATATCCCAGGAAAGAGAAAAATGGATAAAGAAGTGGTGGTCCTTATGTACAAGGGAATATCACTCAGCCATGAAATCAATGTCATAAGGCTAGTAGCAGCATGATGAGTGGTTTTAGCTACGACGATTCTAAGTGAAATAAGTCACACAGAAAAAGACACTTATCATAAGCTATCACTTATAGAGGGAATGTAAAAACCGCTACACTTGAACTGAATTACCAAACAGAACAGAGTCACACGTTTAGAAAACACACTATGGCTGCTTAACGGGAAAGGTGGGGTGGGGTGATGCATAAAACAAGGGTTTCAAATGAGCTCAGATACCGTTCCATAAACCCAATATGTAATAGAAAGACCTACTCCTTGCTCAGTGAACTGGACTCAACACCCCCTATTCACCGCCCAAGAATATATCTGACTAGTAAGAATCTTAAAACCTATGTATTGATATCACTCTGGAAGTGAGTCAAGTGGCTGTAAAGCGGCAGAAACACAGCCGTGAAAAGCAGCTAAACGCCATTAAAAAATAAATTACTTTTAAAAACCCGTGAAACAAAGACAGTGAAAGAGAGAGAAATTCTTACAAAATTCGTTCAGGGGCTGTGATGCAACCTGGATTGACCATATCTAGACCCACAGCTGGAGGAGACATAAGGGTGGACACTCTCGGGGCTGAGAGGTTTGGTGAGGTTGGGGGAGCAAACGCAGAGCCTTTAAAGTAATACTGCCTGTTACCCATCCCATGGGTCCCAAATCTCCAGGTTCAAGGGCATCTTCCTACCTCGAAAACATGCATGAGAAACCCAGAAGGTGGTACACCGTGTGATCGGGAAAGGTTTCTAAAACGCACCTCATTTCTCATCTCCTTGTGCTCGGGTTCGCCATTCCAGCCGCTTTACTAGCAATCTCCCTCCTTGGAGAATCAGCACCTTTAACCTCCCGTTCCGTACAGCTTGCAATTTGTCCTGAGGATGAACGGGAAGAGGGGGAGCCAATGAGAGACTAGCTCTAGGTGTTGGGACAGGCACAGGTCACTCTATTTTCCCATCAGGAAGAAGAATTAACCACAGGCTCAGCCTGCCGCCCGGAAGCAGAATAGGGCCTGAGGCGATCCTGCGCTTTTGCGGCCAGCTCCCAAAAAAGCGAGTTGAAAAATGGAGCTCAGGGGCACTGCAATTCACAAACCTGCAGAGTTATAAATGATAACTCTCGTCCACAAATATATTGAGGGAAGGCAACGAAGAGGATCTGAAAGCAAGGCAGAATTGCAGGAAACAGAGTTCAGGAGGTCGATTCGAATCGCCTTTAAAGCACATGAAAAGCGGCAAAACGTCGACAATGATGCCCTTGGCCAAAAAGGGCGTATGCGTTTTTTCCTGAATATATTCAGGAAAAAACGCATACGCCCTTTTTGGCCAACCAAGCAACCTGGAAAGGCAAATCAGCGCTACAAAGAAGTCTCGCTTCCCATCGGTCAAAAGGGCCATGCGGAAAAAAGTGTCAAAACCAGAAATGCAGGACAGGCCATGGAGAAATGGGAGCTTTGCTACGCTGATGGGCGGGATGTAAATTGCCAACAGCCACTCTGGAGAAGTGTACGGTGTGTCCTGAAACATCGAAAAAACACAGCTTAGAGCGCATAGGGCACTTCCACTCATGGGCGTATAAATTGGGAAAACTAAAAATCAGCAAGACACAGGCACCCCAAAGTTTGGGGCTGCTCTGTTGACAAGAACCTCCACTTCGTGACACCTTAAATATCCCAGGAAAGAGAAAAATGGATAAAGAAGTGGTGGTCCTTATGTACAATGGAATATCACTCAGCCATGAAATCAATGTCATAAGGCTAGTAGCAGCATGATGAGTGGTTTTAGCTACGACGATTCTAAGTGAAATAAGTCACACAGAAAAAGACACTTATCATAAGCTATCACTTATAGAGGGAATGTAAAAACCGCTACACTTGAACTGAATTACCAAACAGAACAGAGTCACACGTTTAGAAAACACACTATGGCTGCTTAACGGGAAAGGTGGGGTGGGGTGATGCGTAAAACAAGGGTTTCAAATGAGCTCAGATAGCGTTCCATAAACCCAATATGTAATAGAAAGACCTACTCCTTGCTCAGTGAACTGGACTCAACACCCCCTATTCACGGCACAAGAATATATCTGACTAGTAAGAATCTTAAAACCTATGTATTGATATCACTCTGGAAGTGAGTCAAGTGGCTGTAAAGCGGCAGAAACACAGCCGTGAAAAGCAGCTAAACGCCATTAAAAAATAAATTACTTTTAAAAACCCGTGAAACAAAGACAGTGAAAGAGAGAGAAATTCTTACAAAATTCGTTCAGGGGCTGTGATGCAACCTGGATTGACCATATCTAGACCCACAGCTGGAGGAGACATAAGGGTGGACACTCTCGGGGCTGAGAGTTTTGGTGAGGTTGGGGGAGCAAACGCAGAGCCTTTAAAATAATACTGCCTGTTACCCATCCCATGGGTCCCAAATCTCCAGGTTCAAGGGCATCTTCCTACCTCGAAAACATGCATGAGAAACCCAGAAGGTGGTACACCGTGTGATCGGGAAAGGTTTCTAAAACGCACCTCATTTCTCATCTCCTTGTGCTCGGGTTCGCCATTCCAGCCGCTTTACTAGCAATCTCCCTCCTTGGAGAATCAGCACCTTTAACCTCCCGTTCCGTACAGCTTGCAATTTGTCCTGAGGATGAACGGGAAGAGGGGGAGCCAATGAGAGACTAGCTCTAGGTGTTGGGACAGGCACAGGTCACTCTATTTTCCCATCAGGAAGAAGAATTAACCACAGGCTCAGCCTGCCGCCCGGAAGCAGAATAGGGCCTGAGGCGATCCTGCGCTTTTGCGGCCAGCTCCCAAAAAAGCGAGTTGAAAAATGGAGCTCAGGGGCACTGCAATTCACAAACCTGCAGAGTTATAAATGATAACTCTCGTCCACAAATATATTGAGGGAAGGCAACGAAGAGGATCTGAAAGCAAGGCAGAATTGCAGGAAACAGATTTCAGGAGGTCGATTCGAATCGCCTTTAAAGCACATGAAAAGCGGCAAAACGTCGACAATGATGCCCTTGGCCAAAAAGGGCGTATGCGTTTTTTCCTGAATATATTCAGGAAAAAACGCATACGCCCTTTTTGGCCAACCAAGCAACCTGGAAAGGCAAATCAGCGCTACAAAGAAGTCTCGCTTCCCATCGGTCAAAAGGGCCATGCGGAAAAAAGTGTCAAAACCAGAAATGCAGAACAGGCCATGGAGAAATGGGAGCCTTGCTACGCTGATGGGCGGGATGTAAATTGCCAACAGCCACTCTGGAGAAGTGTACGGTGTGTCCTGAAACATCGAAAAAACACAGCTTAGAGCGCATAGGGCACTTCCACTCATGGGCGTATAAATTGGGAAAACTAAAAATCAGCAAGACACAGGCACCCCAAAGTTTGGGGCTGCTCTGTTGACAAGAACCTCCACTTCGTGACACCTTAAATATCCCAGGAAAGAGAAAAATGGATAAAGAAGTGGTGGTCCTTATGTACAATGGAATATCACTCAGCCATGAAATCAATGTCATAAGGCTAGTAGCAGCATGATGAGTGGTTTTAGCTACGACGATTCTAAGTGAAATAAGTCACACAGAAAAAGACACTTATCATAAGCTATCACTTATAGAGGGAATGTAAAAACCGCTACACTTGAACTGAATTACCAAACAGAACAGAGTCACACGTTTAGAAAACACACTATGGCTGCTTAACGGGAAAGGTGGGGTGGGGTGATGCGTAAAACAAGGGTTTCAAATGAGCTCAGATAGCGTTCCATAAACCCAATATGTAATAGAAAGACCTACTCCTTGCTCAGTGAACTGGACTCAACACCCCCTATTCACCGCACAAGAATATATCTGACTAGTAAGAATCTTAAAACCTATGTATTGATATCTCTCTGGAAGTGAGTCAAGTGGCTGTAAAGCGGCAGAAACACAGCCGTGAAAAGCAGCTAAACCCCATTATAAAAATAAATTACTTTTAAAAACCCGTGAAACAAAGACAGTGAAAGAGAGAGAAATTCTTACAAAATTCGTTCAGGGGCTGTGATGCAACCTGGATTGACCATATCTAGACCCACAGCTGGAGGAGACATAAGGGTGGACATTCTCGGGGCTGAGAGGTTTGGTGAGGTTGGGGGAGCAAACGCAGAGCCTTTAAAGTAATACTGCCTGTTACCCATCCCATGGGTCCCAAATCTCCAGGTTCAAGGGCATCTTCCTACCTCGAAAACATGCATGAGAAACCCAGAAGGTGGTACACCGTGTGATCGGGAAAGGTTTCTAAAACGCACCTCATTTCTCATCTCCTTGTGCTCGGGTTCGCCATTCCAGCCGCTTTACTAGCAATCTCCCTCCTTGGAGAATCAGCACCTTTAACCTCCCGTTCCGTACAGCTTGCAATTTGTCCTGAGGATGAACGGGAAGAGGGGGAGCCAATGAGAGACTAGCTCTAGGTGTTGGGACAGGCACAGGTCACTCTATTTTCCCATCAGGAAGAAGAATTAACCACAGGCTCAGCCTGCCGCCCGGAAGCAGAATAGGGCCTGAGGCGATCCTGCGCTTTTGCGGCCAGCTCCCAAAAAAGCGAGTTGAAAAATGGAGCTCAGGGGCACTGCAATTCACAAACCTGCAGAGTTATAAATGATAACTCTCGTCCACAAATATATTGAGGGAAGGCAACGAAGAGGATCTGAAAGCAAGGCAGAATTGCAGGAAACAGATTTCAGGAGGTCGATTCGAATCGCCTTTAAAGCACATGAAAAGCGGCAAAACGTCGACAATGATGCCCTTGGCCAAAAAGGGCGTATGCGTTTTTTCCTGAATATATTCAGGAAAAAACGCATACGCCCTTTTTGGCCAACCAAGCAACCTGGAAAGGCAAATCAGCGCTACAAAGAAGTCTCGCTTCCCATCGGTCAAAAGGGCCATGCGGAAAAAAGTGTCAAAACCAGAAATGCAGAACAGGCCATGGAGAAATGGGAGCCTTGCTACGCTGATGGGCGGGATGTAAATTGCCAACAGCCACTCTGGAGAAGTGTACGGTGTGTCCTGAAACATCGAAAAAACACAGCTTAGAGCGCATAGGGCACTTCCACTCATGGGCGTATAAATTGGGAAAACTAAAAATCAGCAAGACACAGGCACCCCAAAGTTTGGGGCTGCTCTGTTGACAAGAACCTCCACTTCGTGACACCTTAAATATCCCAGGAAAGAGAAAAATGGATAAAGAAGTGGTGGTCCTTATGTACAATGGAATATCACTCAGCCATGAAATCAATGTCATAAGGCTAGTAGCAGCATGATGAGTGGTTTTAGCTACGACGATTCTAAGTGAAATAAGTCACACAGAAAAAGACACTTATCATAAGCTATCACTTATAGAGGGAATGTAAAAACCGCTACACTTGAACTGAATTACCAAACAGAACAGAGTCACACGTTTAGAAAACACACTATGGCTGCTTAACGGGAAAGGTGGGGTGGGGTGATGCGTAAAACAAGGGTTTCAAATGAGCTCAGATAGCGTTCCATAAACCCAATATGTAATAGAAAGACCTACTCCTTGCTCAGTGAACTGGACTCAACACCCCCTATTCACCGCACAAGAATATATCTGACTAGTAAGAATCTTAAAACCTATGTATTGATATCTCTCTGGAAGTGAGTCAAGTGGCTGTAAAGCGGCAGAAACACAGCCGTGAAAAGCAGCTAAACCCCATTATAAAAATAAATTCCTTTTAAAAACCCGTGAAACAAAGACAGTGAAAGAGAGAGAAATTCTTACAAAATTCGTTCAGGGGCTGTGATGCAACCTGGATTGACCATATCTAGACCCACAGCTGGAGGAGACATAAGGGTGGACATTCTCGGGGCTGAGAGGTTTGGTGAGGTTGGGGGAGCAAACGCAGAGCCTTTAAAGTAATACTGCCTGTTACCCATCCCATGGGTCCCAAATCTCCAGGTTCAAGGGCATCTTCCTACCTCGAAAACATGCATGAGAAACCCAGAAGGTGGTACACCGTGTGATCGGGAAAGGTTTCTAAAACGCACCTCATTTCTCATCTCCTTGTGCTCGGGTTCGCCATTCCAGCCGCTTTACTAGCAATCTCCCTCCTTGGAGAATCAGCACCTTTAACCTCCCGTTCCGTACAGCTTGCAATATGTCCTGAGGATGAACGGGAAGAGGGGGAGCCAATGAGAGACTAGCTCTAGGTGTTGGGACAGGCACAGGTCACTCTATTTTCCCATCAGGAAGAAGAATTAACCACAGGCTCAGCCTGCCGCCCGGAAGCAGAATAGGGCCTGAGGCGATCCTGCGCTTTTGCGGCCAGCTCCCAAAAAAGCGAGTTGAAAAATGGAGCTCAGGGGCACTGCAATTCACAAACCTGCAGAGTTATAAATGATAACTCTCGTCCACAAATATATTGAGGGAAGGCAACGAAGAGGATCTGAAAGCAAGGCAGAATTGCAGGAAACAGATTTCAGGAGGTCGATTCGAATCGCCTTTAAAGCACATGAAAAGCGGCAAAACGTCGACAATGATGCCCTTGGCCAAAAAGGGCGTATGCGTTTTTTCCTGAATATATTCAGGAAAAAACGCATACGCCCTTTTTGGCCAACCAAGCAACCTGGAAAGGCAAATCAGCGCTACAAAGAAGTCTCGCTTCCCATCGGTCAAAAGGGCCATGCGGAAAAAAGTGTCAAGACCAGAAATGCAGAACAGGCCATGGAGAAATGGGAGCCTTGCTACGCTGATGGGCGGGATGTAAATTGCCAACAGCCACTCTGGAGAAGTGTACGGTGTGTCCTGAAACATCGAAAAAACACAGCTTAGAGCGCATAGGGCACTTCCACTCATGGGCGTATAAATTGGGAAAACTAAAAATCAGCAAGACACAGGCACCCCAAAGTTTGGGGCTGCTCTGTTGACAAGAACCTCCACTTCGTGACACCTTAAATATCCCAGGAAAGAGAAAAATGGATAAAGAAGTGGTGGTCCTTATGTACAATGGAATATCACTCAGCCATGAAATCAATGTCATAAGGCTAGTAGCAGCATGATGAGTGGCTTTAGCTACGACGATTCTAAGTGAAATAAGTCATACAGAAAAACACACTTATTATAAGCTATCACTTATAGAGGGAATGTAAAAACCGCTACACTTGAACTGAATTACAAAACAGAACAGAGTCACACGTTTAGAAAACACATTAGGGCTGCTTAACGGGAAAGGTGGGGTGGGGTGATGCATAAAACAAGGGTTTCAAATGAGCTCAGATACCGTTCCATAAACCCAATATGTAATAGAAAGACCTACTCCTTGCTCAGTGAACTGGACTCAACACCCCCTATTCACCGCACAAGAATATATCTGACTAGTAAGAATCTTAAAACCTATGTATTGATATCACTCTGGAAGTGAGTCAAGTGGCTGTAAAGCGGCAGAAACACAGCCGTGAAAAGCAGCTAAACGCCATTAAAAAATAAATTACTTTTAAAAACCCGTGAAACAAAGACAGTGAAAGAGAGAGAAATTCTTACAAAATTCGTTCAGGGGCTGTGATGCAACCTGGATTGACCATATCTAGACCCACAGCTGGAGGAGACATAAGGGTGGACACTCTCGGGGCTGAGAGTTTTGGTGAGGTTGGGGGAGCAAACGCAGAGCCTTTAAAGTAATACTGCCTGTTACCCATCCCATGGGTCCCAAATCTCCAGGTTCAAGGGCATCTTCCTACCTCGAAAACATGCATGAGAAACCCAGAAGGTGGTACACCGTGTGATCGGGAAAGGTTTCTAAAACGCACCTCATTTCTCATCTCCTTGTGCTCGGGTTCGCCATTCCAGCCGCTTTACTAGCAATCTCCCTCCTTGGAGAATCAGCACCTTTAACCTCCCGTTCCGTACAGCTTGCAATATGTCCTGAGGATGAACGGGAAGAGGGGGAGCCAATGAGAGACTAGCTCTAGGTGTTGGGACAGGCACAGGTCACTCTATTTTCCCATCAGGAAGAAGAATTAACCACAGGCTCAGCCTGCCGCCCGGAAGCAGAATAGGGCCTGAGGCGATCCTGCGCTTTTGCGGCCAGCTCCCAAAAAAGCGAGTTGAAAAATGGAGCTCAGGGGCACTGCAATTCACAAACCTGCAGAGTTATAAATGATAACTCTCGTCCACAAATATATTGAGGGAAGGCAACGAAGAGGATCTGAAAGCAAGGCAGAATTGCAGGAAACAGATTTCAGGAGGTCGATTCGAATCGCCTTTAAAGCACATGAAAAGCGGCAAAACGTCGACAATGATGCCCTTGGCCAAAAAGGGCGTATGCGTTTTTTCCTGAATATATTCAGGAAAAAACACATACGCCCTTTTTGGCCAACCAAGCAACCTGGAAAGGCAAATCAGCGCTACAAAGAAGTCTCGCTTCCCATCGGTCAAAAGGGCCATGCGGAAAAAAGTGTCAAAACCAGAAATGCAGAACAGGCCATGGAGAAATGGGAGCCTTGCTACGCTGATGGGCGGGATGTAAATTGCCAACAGCCACTCTGGAGAAGTGTACGGTGTGTCCTGAAACATCGAAAAAACACAGCTTAGAGCGCATAGGGCACTTCCACTCATGGGCGTATAAATTGGGAAAACTAAAAATCAGCAAGACACAGGCACCCCAAAGTTTGGGGCTGCTCTGTTGACAAGAACCTCCACTTCGTGACACCTTAAATATCCCAGGAAAGAGAAAAATGGATAAAGAAGTGGTGGTCCTTATGTACAATGGAATATCACTCAGCCATGAAATCAATGTCATAAGGCTAGTAGCAGCATGATGAGTGGTTTTAGCTACGACGATTCTAAGTGAAATAAGTCACACAGAAAAAGACACTTATCATAAGCTATCACTTATAGAGGGAATGTAAAAACCGCTACACTTGAACTGAATTACCAAACAGAACAGAGTCACACGTTTAGAAAACACACTATGGCTGCTTAACGGGAAAGGTGGGGTGGGGTGATGCATAAAACAAGGGTTTCAAATGAGCTCAGATAGCGTTCCATAAACCCAATATGTAATAGAAAGACCTACTCCTTGCTCAGTGAACTGGACTCAACACCCCCTATTCACCGCACAAGAATATATCTGACTAGTAAGAATCTTAAAACCTATGTATTGATATCTCTCTGGAAGTGAGTCAAGTGGCTGTAAAGCGGCAGAAACACAGCCGTGAAAAGCAGCTAAACCCCATTATAAAAATAAATTACTTTTAAAAACCCGTGAAACAAAGACAGTGAAAGAGAGAGAAATTCTTACAAAATTCGTTCAGGGGCTGTGATGCAACCTGGATTGACCATATCTAGACCCACAGCTGGAGGAGACATAAGGGTGGACACTCTCGGGGCTGAGAGTTTTGGTGAGGTTGGGGGAGCAAACGCAGAGCCTTTAAAGTAATACTGCCTGTTACCCATCCCATGGGTCCCAAATCTCCAGGTTCAAGGGCATCTTCCTACCTCGAAAACATGCATGAGAAACCCAGAAGGTGGTACACCGTGTGATCGGGAAAGGTTTCTAAAACGCACCTCATTTCTCATCTCCTTGTGCTCGGGTTCGCCATTCCAGCCGCTTTACTAGCAATCTCCCTCCTTGGAGAATCAGCACCTTTAACCTCCCGTTCCGTACAGCTTGCAATATGTCCTGAGGATGAACGGGAAGAGGGGGAGCCAATGAGAGACTAGCTCTAGGTGTTGGGACAGGCACAGGTCACTCTATTTTCCCATCAGGAAGAAGAATTAACCACAGGCTCAGCCTGCCGCCCGGAAGCAGAATAGGGCCTGAGGCGATCCTGCGCTTTTGCGGCCAGCTCCCAAAAAAGCGAGTTGGAAAATGGAGCTCAGGGGCACTGCAATTCACAAACCTGCAGAGTTATAAATGATAACTCTCGTCCACAAATATATTGAGGGAAGGCAAGGAAGAGGATCTGAAAGCAAGGCAGAATTGCAGGAAACAGATTTCAGGAGGTCGAGTCGAATCGCCTTTAAAGCACATGAAAAGCGGCAAAACGTCGACAATGATGCCCTTGGCCAAAAAGGTCGTATGCGTTTTTTCCTGAATATATTCAGGAAAAAACACATACGCCCTTTTTGGCCAACCAAGCAACCTAGAAAGGCAAATCAGCGCTACAAAGAAGTCTCGCTTCCCATCGGTCAAAAGGGCCATGCGGAAAAAAGTGTCAAAACCAGAAATGCAGAACAGGCCATGGAGAAATGGGAGCCTTGCTACGCTGATGGGCGGGATGTAAATTGCCAACAGCCACTCTGGAGGAGTGTACGGTGTGTCCTGAAACATCGAAAAAACACAGCTTAGAGCGCATAGGGCACTTCCACTCATGGGCGTATAAATTGGGAAAACTAAAAATCAGCAAGACACAGGCACCCCAAAGTTTGGGGCTGCTCTGTTGACAAGAACCTCCACTTCGTGACACCTTAAATATCCCAGGAAAGAGAAAAATGGATAAAGAAGTGGTGGTCCTTATCTACAATGGAATATCACTCAGCCATGAAATCAATGTCATAAGGCTAGTAGCAGCATGATGAGTGGCTTTAGCTACGACGATTCTAAGTGAAATAAGTCATACAGAAAAAGACACTTATTATAAGCTATCACTTATAGAGGGAATGTAAAAACCGCTACACTTGAACTGAATTACAAAACAGAACAGAGTCACACGTTTAGAAAACACATTAGGGCTGCTTAACGGGAAAGGTGGGGTGGGGTGATGCATAAAACAAGGGTTTCAAATGAGCTCAGATACCGTTCCATAAACCCAATATGTAATAGAAAGACCTACTCCTTGCTCAGTGAACTGGACTCAACACCCCCTATTCACCGCACAAGAATATATCTGACTAGTAAGAATCTTAAAACCTATGTATTGATATCACTCTGGAAGTGAGTCAAGTGGCTGTAAAGCGGCAGAAACACAGCCGTGAAAAGCAGCTAAACGCCATTAAAAAATAAATTACTTTTAAAAACTCGTGAAACAAAGACAGTGAAAGAGAGAGAAATTCTTACAAAATTCGTTCAGGGGCTGTGATGCAACCTGGATTGACCATATCTAGACCCACAGCTGGAGGAGACATAAGGGTGGACACTCTCGGGGCTGAGAGGTTTGGTGAGGTTGGGGGAGCAAACGCAGAGCCTTTAAAGTAATACTGCCTGTTACCCATCCCATGGGTCCCAAATCTCCAGGTTCAAGGGCATCTTCCTACCTCGAAAACATGCATGAGAAACCCAGAAGGTGGTACACCGTGTGATCGGGAAAGGTTTCTAAAACGCACCTCATTTCTCATCTCCTTGTGCTCGGGTTCGCCATTCCAGCCGCTTTACTAGCAATCACCCTCCTTGGAGAATCAGCACCTTTAACCTCCCGTTCCGTACAGCTTGCAATTTGTCCTGAGGATGAACGGGAAGAGGGGGAGCCAATGAGAGACTAGCTCTAGGTGTTGGGACAGGCACAGGTCACTCTATTTTCCCATCAGGAAGAAGAATTAACCACAGGCTCAGCCTGCCGCCCGGAACCAGAATAGGGCCTGAGGCAATCCTGCGCTTTTGTGGCCAGCTCCCAAAAAAGCGAGTTGAAAAATGGAGCTCAGGGGCACTGCAATTCACAAACCTGCAGAGTTATAAATGATAACTCTCGTCCACAAATATATTGAGGGAAGGCAACGAAGAGGATCTGAAAGCAAGGCAGAATTGCAGGAAACAGATTTCAGGAGGTCGATTCGAATCGCCTTTAAAGCACATGAAAAGCGGCAAAACGTCGACAATGATGCCCTTGGCCAAAAAGGGCGTATGCGTTTTTTCCTGAATATATTCAGGAAAAAACGCATACGCCCTTTTTGGCCAACCAAGCAACCTGGAAAGGCAAATCAGCGCTACAAAGAAGTCTCGCTTCCCATCGGTCAAAAGGGCCATGCGGAAAAACGTGTCAAAACCAGAAATGCAGAACAGGCCATGGAGAAATGGGAGCCTTGCTACCCTGATGGGCGGGATGTAAATTGCCAACAGCCACTCTGGAGAAGTGTACGCTGTGTCCTGAAACATCGAAAAAACACAGCTTAGAGCGCATAGGGCACTTCCACTCATGGGCGTATAAATTGGGAAAACTAAAAATCAGCAAGACACAGGCACCCCAAAGTTTGGGGCTGCTCTGTTGACAAGAACCTCCACTTCGTGACACCTTAAATATCCCAGGAAAGAGAAAAATGGATAAAGAAGTGGTGGTCCTTATGTACAATGGAATATCACTCAGCCATGAAATCAATGTCATAAGGCTAGTAGCAGCATGATGAGTGGTTTTAGCTACGACGATTCTAAGTGAAATAAGTCATACAGAAAAAGGCACTTATCATAAGCTATCACTTATAGAGGGAATGTAAAAACCGCTACACTTGAACTGAATTACCAAACAGAACAGAGTCACACGTTTAGAAAACACACTATGGCTGCTTAACGGGAAAGGTGGGGTGGGGTGATGCGTAAAACAAGGGTTTCAAATGAGCTCAGATAGCGTTCCATAAACCCAATATGTAATAGAAAGACATACTCCTTGCTCAGTGAACTGGACTCAACACCCCCTATTCACCGCACAAGAATATATCTGACTAGTAAGAATCTTAAAACCTATGTATTGATATCTCTCTGGAAGTGAGTCAAGTGGCTGTAAAGCGGCAGAAACACAGCCGTGAAAAGCAGCTAAACCCCATTATAAAAATAAATTACTTTTAAAAACCCGTGAAACAAAGACAGTGAAAGAGAGAGAAATTCTTACAAAATTCGTTCAGGGGCTGTGATGCAACCTGGATTGACCATATCTAGACCCACAGCTGGAGGAGACATAAGGGTGGACATTCTCGGGGCTGAGAGGTTTGGTGAGGTTGGGGGAGCAAACGCAGAGCCTTTAAAGTAATACTGCCTGTTACCCATCCCATGGGTCCCAAATCTCCAGGTTCAAGGGCATCTTCCTACCTCGAAAACATGCATGAGAAACCCAGAAGGTGGTACACCGTGTGATCGGGAAAGGTTTCTAAAACGCACCTCATTTCTCATCTCCTTGTGCTCGGGTTCGCCATTCCAGCCGCTTTACTAGCAATCACCCTCCTTGGAGAATCAGCACCTTTAACCTCCCGTTCCGTACAGCTTGCAATTTGTCCTGAGGATGAACGGGAAGAGGGGGAGCCAATGAGAGACTAGCTCTAGGTGTTGGGACAGGCACAGGTCACTCTATTTTCCCATCAGGAAGAAGAATTAACCACAGGCTCAGCCTGCCGCCCGGAAGCAGAATAGGGCCTGAGGCGATCCTGCGCTTTTGCGGCCAGCTCCCAAAAAAGCGAGTTGAAAAATGGAGCTCAGGGGCACTGCAATTCACAAACCTGCAGAGTTATAAATGATAACTCTCGTCCACAAATATATTGAGGGAAGGCAACGAAGAGGATCTGAAAGCAAGGCAGAATTGCAGGAAACAGATTTCAGGAGGTCGATTCGAATCGCCTTTAAAGCACATGAAAAGCGGCAAAACGTCGACAATGATGCCCTTGGCCAAAAAGGGCGTATGCGTTTTTTCCTGAATATATTCAGGAAAAAACGCATACGCCCTTTTTGGCCAACCAAGCAACCTGGAAAGGCAAATCAGCGCTACAAAGAAGTCTCGCTTCCCATCGGTCAAAAGGGCCATGCGGAAAAAAGTGTCAAAACCAGAAATGCAGAACAGGCCATGGAGAAATGGGAGCCTTGCTACGCTGATGGGCGGGATGTAAATTGCCAACAGCCACTCTGGAGAAGTGTACGGTGTGTCCTGAAACATCGAAAAAACACAGCTTAGAGCGCATAGGGCACTTCCACTCATGGGCGTATAAATTGGGAAAACTAAAAATCAGCAAGACACAGGCACCCCAAAGTTTGGGGCTGCTCTGTTGACAAGAACCTCCACTTCATGACACCTTAAATATCCCAGGAAAGAGAAAAATGGATAAAGAAGTGGTGGTCCTTATGTACAATGGAATATCACTCAGCCATGAAATCAATGTCATAAGGCTAGTAGCAGCATGATGAGTGGTTTTAGCTTCGACGATTCTAAGTGAAATAAGTCACACAGAAAAAGACACTTATCATAAGCTATCACTCATAGAGGGAATGTAAAAACCGCTACACTTGAACTGAATTACCAAACAGAACAGAGTCACACGTTTAGAAAACACATTAGGGCTGCTTAACGGGAAAGGTGGGGTGGGGTGATGCATAAAACAAGGGTTTCAAATGAGCTCAGATACCGTTCCATAAACCCAATATGTAATAGAAAGACCTACTCCTTGCTCAGTGAACTGGACTCAACACCCCCTATTCACCGCACAAGAATATATCTGACTAGTAAGAATCTTAAAACCTATGTATTGATATCACTCTGGAAGTGAGTCAAGTGGCTGTAAAGCGGCAGAAACACAGCCGTGAAAAGCAGCTAAACGCCATTAAAAAATAAATTACTTTTAAAAACCCGTGAAACAAAGACAGTGAAAGAGAGAGAAATTCTTACAAAATTCGTTCAGGGGCTGTGATGCAACCTGGATTGACCGTATCTAGACCCACAGCTGGAGGAGACATAAGGGTCGACACTCTCGGGGCTGAGAGGTTTGGTGAGGTTGGGGGAGCAAACGCAGAGCCTTTAAAGTAATACTGCCTGTTACCCATCCCATGGGTCCCAAATCTCCAGGTTCAAGGGCATCTTCCTACCTCGAAAACATGCATGAGAAACCCAGAAGGTGGTACACCGTGTGATCGGGAAAGGTTTCTAAAACGCACCTCATTTCTCATCTCCTTGTGCTCGGGTTCGCCATTCCAGCCGCTTTACTAGCAATCTCCCTCCTTGGAGAATCAGCACCTTTAACCTCCCGTTCCGTACAGCTTGCAATTTGTCCTGAGGATGAACGGGAAGAGGGGGAGCCAATGAGAGACTAGCTCTAGGTGTTGGGACAGGCACAGGTCACTCTATTTTCCCATCAGGAAGAAGAATTAACCACAGGCTCAGCCGGCCGCCCGGAACCAGAATAGGGCCTGAGGCAATCCTGCGCTTTTGTGGCCAGCTCCTAAAAAAGCGAGTTGAAAAATGGAGCTCAGGGGCACTGCAATTCACAAACCTGCAGAGTTATAAATGATAACTCTCGTCCACAAATATATTGAGGGAAGGCAACGAAGAGGATCTGAAAGCAAGGCAGAATTGCAGGAAACAGATTTCAGGAGGTCGATTCGAATCGCCTTTAAAGCACATGAAAAGCGGCAAAACGTCGACAATGATAACCTTGGCCAAAAAGGGCGTATGTGTTTTTTCCTGAATATATTCAGGAAAAAACGCATACGACCTTTTTGGCCAACCAAGCAACCTGGAAAGGCAAATCAGCGCTACAAAGAAGTCTCGCTTCCCATCGGTCAAAAGGGCCATGCGGAAAAAAGTGTCAAAACCAGAAATGCAGAACAGGCCATGGAGAAATGGGAGCCTTGCTACGCTGTTGGGCGGGATGTAAATTGCCAACAGCCACTCTGGAGAAGTGTACGGTGTGTCCTGAAACATCAAAAAAACACAGCTTAGAGCGCATAGGGCACTTCCACTCATGGGCGTATAAATTGGGAAAACTAAAAATCAGCAAGACACAGGCACCCCAAAGTTTGGGGCTGCTCTGTTGACAAGAACCTCCACTTCGTGACACCTTAAATATCCCAGGAAAGAGAAAAATGGATAAAGAAGTGGTGGTCCTTATGTACAATGGAATATCACTCAGCCATGAAATCAATGTCATAAGGCTAGTAGCAGCATGATGAGTGGTTTTAGCTACGACGATTCTAAGTGAAATAAGTCACACAGAAAAAGACACTTATCATAAGCTATCACTTATAGAGGGAATGTAAAAACCGCTACACTTGAACTGAATTACCAAACAGAACAGAGTCACACGTTTAGAAAACACACTATGGCTGCTTAACGGGAAAGGTGGGGTGGGGTGATGCGTAAAACAAGGGTTTCAAATGAGCTCAGATAGCGTTCCATAAACCCAATATGTAATAGAAAGACCTACTCCTTGCTCAGTGAACTGGACTCAACACCCCCTATTCACCGCACAAGAATATATCTGACTAGTAAGAATCTTAAAACCTATGTATTGATATCTCTCTGGAAGTGAGTCAAGTGGCTGTAAAGCGGCAGAAACACAGCCGTGAAAAGCAGCTAAACCCCATTATAAAAATAAATTACTTTTAAAAACCCGTGAAACAAAGACAGTGAAAGAGAGAGAAATTCTTACAAAATTCGTTCAGGGGCTGTGATGCAACCTGGATTGACCATATCTAGACCCACAGCTGGAGGAGACATAAGGGTGGACATTCTCGGGGCTGAGAGGTTTGGTGAGGTTGGGGGAGCAAACGCAGAGCCTTTAAAGTAATACTGCCTGTTACCCATCCCATGGGTCCCAAATCTCCAGGTTCAAGGGCATCTTCCTACCTCGAAAACATGCATGAGAAACCCAGAAGGTGGTACACCGTGTGATCGGGAAAGGTTTCTAAAACGCACCTCATTTCTCATCTCCTTGTGCTCGGGTTCGCCATTCCAGCCGCTTTACTAGCAATCTCCCTCCTTGGAGAATCAGCACCTTTAACCTCCCGTTCCGTACAGCTTGCAATTTGTCCTGAGGATGAACGGGAAGAGGGGGAGCCAATGAGAGACTAGCTCTAGGTGTTGGGACAGGCACAGGTCACTCTATTTTCCCATCAGGAAGAAGAATTAACCACAGGCTCAGCCTGCCGCCCGGAAGCAGAATAGGGCCTGAGGCGATCCTGCGCTTTTGCGGCCAGCTCCCAAAAAAGCGAGTTGAAAAATGGAGCTCAGGGGCACTGCAATTCACAAACCTGCAGAGTTATAAATGATAACTCTCGTCCACAAATATATTGAGGGAAGGCAACGAAGAGGATCTGAAAGCAAGGCAGAATTGCAGGAAACAGATTTCAGGAGGTCGATTCGAATCGCCTTTAAAGCACATGAAAAGCGGCAAAACGTCGACAATGATGCCCTTGGCCAAAAAGGGCGTATGCGTTTTTTCCTGAATATATTCAGGAAAAAACGCATACGCCCTTTTTGGCCAACCAAGCAACCTGGAAAGGCAAATCAGCGCTACAAAGAAGTCTCGCTTCCCATCGGTCAAAAGGGCCATGCGGAAAAAAGTGTCAAAACCAGAAATGCAGAACAGGCCATGGAGAAATGGGAGCCTTGCTACGCTGATGGGCGGGATGTAAATTGCCAACAGCCACTCTGGAGAAGTGTACGGTGTGTCCTGAAACATCGAAAAAACACAGCTTAGAGCGCATAGGGCACTTCCACTCATGGGCGTATAAATTGGGAAAACTAAAAATCAGCAAGACACAGGCACCCCAAAGTTTGGGGCTGCTCTGTTGACAAGAACCTCCACTTCGTGACACCTTAAATATCCCAGGAAAGAGAAAAATGGATAAAGAAGTGGTGGTCCTTATGTACAATGGAATATCACTCAGCCATGAAATCAATGTCATAAGGCTAGTAGCAGCATGATGAGTGGCTTTAGCTACGACGATTCTAAGTGAAATAAGTCATACAGAAAAACACACTTATTATAAGCTATCACTTATAGAGGGAATGTAAAAACCGCTACACTTGAACTGAATTACAAAACAGAACAGAGTCACACGTTTAGAAAACACATTAGGGCTGCTTAACGGGAAAGGTGGGGTGGGGTGATGCATAAAACAAGGGTTTCAAATGAGCTCAGATAGCGTTCCATAAACCCAATATGTAATAGAAAGACCTACTCCTTGCTCAGTGAACTGGACTCAACACCCCCTATTCACCGCACAAGAATATATCTGACTAGTAAGAATCTTAAAACCTATGTATTGATATCTCTCTGGAAGTGAGTCAAGTGGCTGTAAAGCGGCAGAAACACAGCCGTGAAAAGCAGCTAAACCCCATTATAAAAATAAATTACTTTTAAAAACCCGTGAAACAAAGACAGTGAAAGAGAGAGAAATTCTTACAAAATTCGTTCAGGGGCTGTGATGCAACCTGGATTGACCATATCTAGACCCACAGCTGGAGGAGACATAAGGGTGGACATTCTCGGGGCTGAGAGGTTTGGTGAGGTTGGGGGAGCAAACGCAGAGCCTTTAAAGTAATACTGCCTGTTACCCATCCCATGGGTCCCAAATCTCCAGGTTCAAGGGCATCTTCCTACCTCGAAAACATGCATGAGAAACCCAGAAGGTGGTACACCGTGTGATCGGGAAAGGTTTCTAAAACGCACCTCATTTCTCATCTCCTTGTGCTCGGGTTCGCCATTCCAGCCGCTTTACTAGCAATCTCCCTCCTTGGAGAATCAGCACCTTTAACCTCCCGTTCCGTACAGCTTGCAATTTGTCCTGAGGATGAACGGGAAGAGGGGGAGCCAATGAGAGACTAGCTCTAGGTGTTGGGACAGGCACAGGTCACTCTATTTTCCCATCAGGAAGAAGAATTAACCACAGGCTCAGCCTGCCGCCCGGAAGCAGAATAGGGCCTGAGGCGATCCTGCGCTTTTGCGGCCAGCTCCCAAAAAAGCGAGTTGAAAAATGGAGCTCAGGGGCACTGCAATTCACAAACCTGCAGAGTTATAAATGATAACTCTCGTCCACAAATATATTGAGGGAAGGCAACGAAGAGGATCTGAAAGCAAGGCAGAATTGCAGGAAACAGATTTCAGGAGGTCGATTCGAATCGCCTTTAAAGCACATGAAAAGCGGCAAAACGTCGACAATGATGCCCTTGGCCAAAAAGGGCGTATGCGTTTTTTCCTGAATATATTCAGGAAAAAACGCATACGCCCTTTTTGGCCAACCAAGCAACCTGGAAAGGCAAATCAGCGCTACAAAGAAGTCTCGCTTCCCATCGGTCAAAAGGGCCATGCGGAAAAAAGTGTCAAAACCAGAAATGCAGAACAGGCCATGGAGAAATGGGAGCCTTGCTACGCTGATGGGCGGGATGTAAATTGCCAACAGCCACTCTGGAGAAGTGTACGGTGTGTCCTGAAACATCGAAAAAACACAGCTTAGAGCGCATAGGGCACTTCCACTCATGGGCGTATAAATTGGGAAAACTAAAAATCAGCAAGACACAGGCACCCCAAAGTTTGGGGCTGCTCTGTTGACAAGAACCTCCACTTCGTGACACCTTAAATATCCCAGGAAAGAGAAAAATGGATAAAGAAGTGGTGGTCCTTATGTACAATGGAATATCACTCAGCCATGAAATCAATGTCATAAGGCTAGTAGCAGCATGATGAGTGGCTTTAGCTACGACGATTCTAAGTGAAATAAGTCATACAGAAAAACACACTTATTATAAGCTATCACTTATAGAGGGAATGTAAAAACCGCTACACTTGAACTGAATTACAAAACAGAACAGAGTCACACGTTTAGAAAACACATTAGGGCTGCTTAACGGGAAAGGTGGGGTGGGGTGATGCATAAAACAAGGGTTTCAAATGAGCTCAGATAGCGTTCCATAAACCCAATATGTAATAGAAAGACCTACTCCTTGCTCAGTGAACTGGACTCAACACCCCCTATTCACCGCACAAGAATATATCTGACTAGTAAGAATCTTAAAACCTATGTATTGATATCACTCTGGAAGTGAGTCAAGTGGCTGTAAAGCGGCAGAAACACAGCCGTGAAAAGCAGCTAAACGCCATTAAAAAATAAATTACTTTTAAAAACCCGTGAAACAAAGACAGTGAAAGAGAGAGAAATTCTTACAAAATTCGTTCAGGGGCTGTGATGCAACCTGGATTGACCATATCTAGACCCACAGCTGGAGGAGACATAAGGGTGGACACTCTCGGGGCTGAGAGTTTTGGTGAGGTTGGGGGAGCAAACGCAGAGCCTTTAAAGTAATACTGCCTGTTACCCATCCCATGGGTCCCAAATCTCCAGGTTCAAGGGCATCTTCCTACCTCGAAAACATGCATGAGAAACCCAGAAGGTGGTACACCGTGTGATCGGGAAAGGTTTCTAAAACGCACCTCATTTCTCATCTCCTTGTGCTCGGGTTCGCCATTCCAGCCGCTTTACTAGCAATCTCCCTCCTTGGAGAATCAGCACCTTTAACCTCCCGTTCCGTACAGCTTGCAATATGTCCTGAGGATGAACGGGAAGAGGGGGAGCCAATGAGAGACTAGCTCTAGGTGTTGGGACAGGCACAGGTCACTCTATTTTCCCATCAGGAAGAAGAATTAACCACAGGCTCAGCCTGCCGCCCGGAACCAGAATAGGGCCTGAGGCAATCCTGCGCTTTTGAGGCCAGCTCCCAAAAAAGCGAGTTGAAAAATGGAGCTCAGGGGCACTGCAATTCACAAACCTGCAGAGTTATAAATGATAACTCTCGTCCACAAATATATTGAGGGAAGGCAACGAAGAGGATCTGAAAGCAAGGCAGAATTGCAGGAAACAGATTTCAGGAGGTCGATTCGAATCGCCTTTAAAGCACATGAAAAGCGGCAAAACGTCGACAATGATGCCCTTGGCCAAAAAGGGCGTATGCGTTTTTTCCTGAATATATTCAGGAAAAAACACATACGCCCTTTTTGGCCAACCAAGCAACCTGGAAAGGCAAATCAGCGCTACAAAGAACTCTCGCTTCCCATCGGTCAAAAGGGCCATGCGGAAAAAACTGTCAAAACCAGAAATGCAGGACAGGCCATGGAGAAATGGGAGCCTTGCTACGCTGATGGGCGGGATGTAAATTGCCAACAGCCACTCTGGAGAAGTGTACGGTGTGTCCTGAAACATCGAAAAAACACAGCTTAGAGCGCATAGGGCACTTCCACTCATGGGCGTATAAATTGGGAAAACTAAAAATCAGCAAGACACAGGCACCCCAAAGTTTGGGGCTGCTCTGTTGACAAGAACCTCCACTTCGTGACACCTTAAATATCCCAGGAAAGAGAAAAATGGATAAAGAAGTGGTGGTCCTTATGTACAATGGAATATCACTCAGCCATGAAATCAATGTCATAAGGCTAGTAGCAGCATGATGAGTGGTTTTAGCTACGACGATTCTAAGTGAAATAAGTCACACAGAAAAAGACACTTATCATAAGCTATCACTTATAGAGGGAATGTAAAAACCGCTACACTTGAACTGAATTACCAAACAGAACAGAGTCACACGTTTAGAAAACACACTATGGCTGCTTAACGGGAAAGGTGGGGTGGGGTGATGCGTAAAACAAGGGTTTCAAATGAGCTCAGATAGCGTTCCATAAACCCAATATGTAATAGAAAGACCTACTCCTTGCTCAGTGAACTGGACTCAACACCCCCTATTCACCGCACAAGAATATATCTGACTAGTAAGAATCTTAAAACCTATGTATTGATATCTCTCTGGAAGTGAGTCAAGTGGCTGTAAAGCGGCAGAAACACAGCCGTGAAAAGCAGCTAAACCCCATTATAAAAATAAATTACTTTTAAAAACCCGTGAAACAAAGACAGTGAAAGAGAGAGAAATTCTTACAAAATTCGTTCAGGGGCTGTGATGCAACCTGGATTGACCATATCTAGACCCACAGCTGGAGGAGACATAAGGGTGGACATTCTCGGGGCTGAGAGGTTTGGTGAGGTTGGGGGAGCAAACGCAGAGCCTTTAAAGTAATACTGCCTGTTACCCATCCCATGGGTCCCAAATCTCCAGGTTCAAGGGCATCTTCCTACCTCGAAAACATGCATGAGAAACCCAGAAGGTGGTACACCGTGTGATCGGGAAAGGTTTCTAAAACGCACCTCATTTCTCATCTCCTTGTGCTCAGGTTCGCCATTCCAGCCGCTTTACTAGCAATCTCCCTCCTTGGAGAATCAGCACCTTTAACCTCCCGTTCCGTACAGCTTGCAATTTGTCCTGAGGATGAACGGGAAGAGGGGGAGCCAATGAGAGACTAGCTCTAGGTGTTGGGACAGGCACAGGTCACTCTATTTTCCCATCAGGAAGAAGAATTAACCACAGGCTCAGCCTGCCGCCCGGAAGCAGAATAGGGCCTGAGGCGATCCTGCGCTTTTGCGGCCAGCTCCCAAAAAAGCGAGTTGAAAAATGGAGCTCAGGGGCACTGCAATTCACAAACCTGCAGAGTTATAAATGATAACTCTCGTCCACAAATATATTGAGGGAAGGCAACGAAGAGGATCTGAAAGCAAGGCAGAATTGCAGGAAACAGATTTCAGGAGGTCGATTCGAATCGCCTTTAAAGCACATGAAAAGCGGCAAAACGTCGACAATGATACCCTTGGCCAAAAAGGGCGTATGCGTTTTTTCCTGAATATATTCAGGAAAAAACGCATACGCCCTTTTTGGCCAACCAAGCAACCTGGAAAGGCAAATCAGCGCTACAAAGAAGTCTCGCTTCCCATCGGTCAAAAGGGCCATGCGGAAAAAAGTGTCAAAACCAGAAATGCAGGACAGGCCATGGAGAAATGGGAGCCTTGCTACGCTGATGGGCGGGATGTAAATTGCCAACAGCCACTCTGGAGAAGTGTACGGTGTGTCCTGAAACATCGAAAAAACACAGCTTAGAGCGCATAGGGCACTTCCACTCATGGGCGTATAAATTGGGAAAACTAAAAATCAGCAAGACACAGGCACCCCAAAGTTTGGGGCTGCTCTGTTGACAAGAACCTCCACTTCGTGACACCTTAAATATCCCAGGAAAGAGAAAAATGGATAAAGAAGTGGTGGTCCTTATGTACAATGGAATATCACTCAGCCATGAAATCAATGTCATAAGGCTAGTAGCAGCATGATGAGTGGCTTTAGCTACGACGATTCTAAGTGAAATAAGTCATACAGAAAAACACACTTATTATAAGCTATCACTTATAGAGGGAATGTAAAAACCGCTACACTTGAACTGAATTACAAAACAGAACAGAGTCACACGTTTAGAAAACACATTAGGGCTGCTTAACGGGAAAGGTGGGGTGGGGTGATGCATAAAACAAGGGTTTCAAATGAGCTCAGATACCGTTCCATAAACCCAATATGTAATAGAAAGACCTACTCCTTGCTCAGTGAACTGGACTCAACACCCCCTATTCACCGCACAAGAATATATCTGACTAGTAAGAATCTTAAAACCTATGTATTGATATCACTCTGGAAGTGAGTCAAGTGGCTGTAAAGCGGCAGAAACACAGCCGTGAAAAGCAGCTAAACGCCATTAAAAAATAAATTACTTTTAAAAACCCGTGAAACAAAGACAGTGAAAGAGAGTGAAATTCTTACAAAATTCGTTCAGGGGCTGTGATGCAACCTGGATTGACCATATCTAGACCCACAGCTGGAGGAGACATAAGGGTGGACATTCTCGGGGCTGAGAGGTTTGGTGAGGTTGGGGGAGCAAACGCAGAGCCTTTAAAGTAATACTGCCTGTTACCCATCCCATGGGTCCCAAATCTCCAGGTTCAAGGGCATCTTCCTACCTCGAAAACATGCATGAGAAACCCAGAAGGTGGTACACCGTGTGATCGGGAAAGGTTTCTAAAACGCACCTCATTTCTCATCTCCTTGTGCTCGGGTTCGCCATTCCAGCCGCTTTACTAGCAATCTCCCTCCTTGGAGAATCAGCACCTTTAACCTCCCGTTCCGTACAGCTTGCAATTTGTCCTGAGGATGAACGGGAAGAGGGGGAGCCAATGAGAGACTAGCTCTAGGTGTTGGGACAGGCACAGGTCACTCTATTTTCCCATCAGGAAGAAGAATTAACCACAGGCTCAGCCTGCCGCCCGGAAGCAGAATAGGGCCTGAGGCGATCCTGCGCTTTTGCGGCCAGCTCCCAAAAAAGTGAGTTGAAAAATGGAGCTCAGGGGCACTGCAATTCACAAACCTGCAGAGTTATAAATGATAACTCTCGTCCACAAATATATTGAGGGAAGGCAACGAAGAGGATCTGAAAGCAAGGCAGAACTGCAGGAAACAGATTTCAGGAGGTCGATTCGAATCGCCTTTAAAGCACATGAAAAGCGGCAAAACGTCGACAATGATGCCCTTGGCCAAAAAGGGCGTATGCGTTTTTTCCTGAATATATTCAGGAAAAAACGCATACGCCCTTTTTGGCCAACCAAGCAACCTGGAAAGGCAAATCAGCGCTACAAAGAAGTCTCGCTTCCCATCGGTCAAAAGGGCCATGCGGAAAAAAGTGTCAAAACCAGAAATGCAGGACAGGCCATGGAGAAATGGGAGCCTTGCTACGCTGATGGGCGGGATGTAAATTGCCAACAGCCACTCTGGAGAAGTGTACGGTGTGTCCTGAAACATCGAAAAAACACAGCTTAGAGCGCATAGGGCACTTCCACTCATGGGCGTATAAATTGGGAAAACTAAAAATCAGCAAGACACAGGCACCCCAAAGTTTGGGGCTGCTCTGTTGACAAGAACCTCCACTTCGTGACACCTTAAATATCCCAGGAAAGAGAAAAATGGATAAAGAAGTGGTGGTCCTTATGTACAATGGAATATCACTCAGCCATGAAATCAATGTCATAAGGCTAGTAGCAGCATGATGAGTGGTTTTAGCTACGACGATTCTAAGTGAAATAAGTCACACAGAAAAAGACACTTATCATAAGCTATCACTTATAGAGGGAATGTAAAAACCGCTACACTTGAACTGAATTACCAAACAGAACAGAGTCACACGTTTAGAAAACACACTATGGCTGCTTAACGGGAAAGGTGGGGTGGGGTGATGCGTAAAACAAGGGTTTCAAATGAGCTCAGATAGCGTTCCATAAACCCAATATGTAATAGAAAGACCTACTCCTTGCTCAGTGAACTGGACTCAACACCCCCTATTCACCGCACAAGAATATATCTGACTAGTAAGAATCTTAAAACCTATGTATTGATATCTCTCTGGAAGTGAGTCAAGTGGCTGTAAAGCGGCAGAAACACAGCCGTGAAAAGCAGCTAAACCCCATTATAAAAATAAATTACTTTTAAAAACCCGTGAAACAAAGACAGTGAAAGAGAGAGAAATTCTTACAAAATTCATTCAGGGGCTGTGATGCAACCTGGATTGACCATATCTAGACCCACAGCTGGAGGAGACATAAGGGTGGACATTCTCGGGGCTGAGAGGTTTGGTGAGGTTGGGGGAGCAAACGCAGAGCCTTTAAAGTAATACTGCCTGTTACCCATCCCATGGGTCCCAAATCTCCAGGTTCAAGGGCATCTTCCTACCTCGAAAACATGCATGAGAAACCCAGAAGGTGGTACACCGTGTGATCGGGAAAGGTTTCTAAAACGCACCTCATTTCTCATCTCCTTGTGCTCGGGTTCGCCATTCCAGCCGCTTTACTAGCAATCTCCCTCCTTGGAGAATCAGCACCTTTAACCTCCCGTTCCGTACAGCTTGCAATATGTCCTGAGGATGAACGGGAAGAGGGGGAGCCAATGAGAGACTAGCTCTAGGTGTTGGGACAGGCACTGGTCACTCTATTTTCCCATCAGGAAGAAGAATTAACCACAGGCTCAGCCTGCCGCCCAGAACCAGAATAGGGCCTGAGGCAATCCTGCGCTTTTGAGGCCAGCTCCCAAAAAAGCGAGTTGAAAAATGGAGCTCAGGGGCACTGCAATTCACAAACCTGCAGAGTTATAAATGATAACTCTCGTCCACAAATATATTGAGGGAAGGCAACGAAGAGGATCTGAAAGCAAGGCAGAATTGCAGGAAACAGATTTCAGGAGGTCGATTCGAATCGCCTTTAAAGCACATGAAAAGCGGCAAAACGTCGACAATGATGCCCTTGGCCAAAAAGGGCGTATGCGTTTTTTCCTGAATATATTCAGGAAAAAACACATACGCCCTTTTTGGCCAACCAAGCAACCTGGAAAGGCAAATCAGCACTACAAAGAACTCTCCCTTCCCATCGGTCAAAAGGGCCATGCGGAAAAAACTGTCAAAACCAGAAATGCAGGACAGGCCATGGAGAAATGGGAGCCTTGCTACGCTGATGGGCGGGATGTAAATTGCCAACAGCCACTCTGGAGAAGTGTACGGTGTGTCCTGAAACATCGAAAAAACACAGCTTAGAGCGCATAGGGCACTTCCACTCATGGGCGTATAAATTGGGAAAACTAAAAATCAGCAAGACACAGGCACCCCAAAGTTTGGGGCTGCTCTGTTGACAAGAACCTCCACTTCGTGACACCTTAAATATCCCAGGAAAGAGAAAAATGGATAAAGAAGTGGTGGTCCTTATGTACAATGGAATATCACTCAGCCATGAAATCAATGTCATAAGGCTAGTAGCAGCATGATGAGTGGTTTTAGCTACGACGATTCTAAGTGAAATAAGTCACACAGAAAAAGACACTTATCATAAGCTATCACTGATAGAGGGAATGTAAAAACCGCTACACTTGAACTGAATTACCAAACAGAACAGAGTCACACGTTTAGAAAACACACTATGGCTGCTTAACGGGAAAGGTGGGGTGGGGTGATGCGTAAAACAAGGGTTTCAAATGAGCTCAGATAGCGTTCCATAAACCCAATATGTAATAGAAAGACCTACTCCTTGCTCAGTGAACTGGACTCAACACCCCCTATTCACCGCACAAGAATATATCTGACTAGTAAGAATCTTAAAACCTATGTATTGATATCTCTCTGGAAGTGAGTCAAGTGGCTGTAAAGCGGCAGAAACACAGCCGTGAAAAGCAGCTAAACCCCATTATAAAAATAAATTCCTTTTAAAAACCCGTGAAACAAAGACAGTGAAAGAGAGAGAAATTCTTACAAAATTCGTTCAGGGGCTGTGATGCAACCTGGATTGACCATATCTAGACCCACAGCTGGAGGAGACATAAGGGTGGACATTCTCGGGGCTGAGAGGTTTGGTGAGGTTGGGGGAGCAAACGCAGAGCCTTTAAAGTAATACTGCCTGTTACCCATCCCATGGGTCCCAAATCTCCAGGTTCAAGGGCATCTTCCTACCTCGAAAACATGCATGAGAAACCCAGAAGGTGGTACACCGTGTGATCGGGAAAGGTTTCTAAAACGCACCTCATTTCTCATCTCCTTGTGCTCAGGTTCGCCATTCCAGCCGCTTTACTAGCAATCTCCCTCCTTGGAGAATCAGCACCTTTAACCTCCCGTTCCGTACAGCTTGCAATTTGTCCTGAGGATGAACGGGAAGAGGGGGAGCCAATGAGAGACTAGCTCTAGGTGTTGGGACAGGCACAGGTCACTCTATTTTCCCATCAGGAAGAAGAATTAACCACAGGCTCAGCCTGCCGCCCGGAAGCAGAATAGGGCCTGAGGCGATCCTGCGCTTTTGCGGCCAGCTCCCAAAAAAGCGAGTTGAAAAATGGAGCTCAGGGGCACTGCAATTCACAAACCTGCAGAGTTATAAATGATAACTCTCGTCCACAAATATATTGAGGGAAGGCAACGAAGAGGATCTGAAAGCAAGGCAGAATTGCAGGAAACAGATTTCAGGAGGTCGATTCGAATCGCCTTTAAAGCACATGAAAAGCGGCAAAACGTCGACAATGATACCCTTGGCCAAAAAGGGCGTATGCGTTTTTTCCTGAATATATTCAGGAAAAAACGCATACGCCCTTTTTGGCCAACCAAGCAACCTGGAAAGGCAAATCAGCGCTACAAAGAAGTCTCGCTTCCCATCGGTCAAAAGGGCCATGCGGAAAAAAGTGTCAAAACCAGAAATGCAGAACAGGCCATGGAGAAATGGGAGCCTTGCTACGCTGATGGGCGGGATGTAAATTGCCAACAGCCACTCTGGAGAAGTGTACGGTGTGTCCTGAAACATCGAAAAAACACAGCTTAGAGCGCATAGGGCACTTCCACTCATGGGCGTATAAATTGGGAAAACTAAAAATCAGCAAGACACAGGCACCCCAAAGTTTGGGGCTGCTCTGTTGACAAGAACCTCCACTTCGTGACACCTTAAATATCCCAGGAAAGAGAAAAATGGATAAAGAAGTGGTGGTCCTTATGTACAATGGAATATCACTCAGCCATGAAATCAATGTCATAAGGCTAGTAGCAGCATGATGAGTGGTTTTAGCTACGACGATTCTAAGTGAAATAAGTCACACAGAAAAAGACACTTATCATAAGCTATCACTTATAGAGGGAATGTAAAAACCGCTACACTTGAACTGAATTACCAAACAGAACAGAGTCACACGTTTAGAAAACACACTATGGCTGCTTAACGGGAAAGGTGGGGTGGGGTGATGCGTAAAACAAGGGTTTCAAATGAGCTCAGATAGCGTTCCATAAACCCAATATGTAATAGAAAGACCTACTCCTTGCTCAGTGAACTGGACTCAACACCCCCTATTCACCGCACAAGAATATATCTGACTAGTAAGAATCTTAAAACCTATGTATTGATATCTCTCTGGAAGTGAGTCAAGTGGCTGTAAAGCGGCAGAAACACAGCCGTGAAAAGCAGCTAAACCCCATTATAAAAATAAATTACTTTTAAAAACCCGTGAAACAAAGACAGTGAAAGAGAGAGAAATTCTTACAAAATTCGTTCAGGGGCTGTGATGCAACCTGGATTGACCATATCTAGACCCACAGCTGGAGGAGACATAAGGGTGGACATTCTCGGGGCTGAGAGGTTTGGTGAGGTTGGGGGAGCAAACGCAGAGCCTTTAAAGTAATACTGCCTGTTACCCATCCCATGGGTCCCAAATCTCCAGGTTCAAGGGCATCTTCCTACCTCGAAAACATGCATGAGAAACCCAGAAGGTGGTACACCGTGTGATCGGGAAAGGTTTCTAAAACGCACCTCATTTCTCATCTCCTTGTGCTCGGGTTCGCCATTCCAGCCGCTTTACTAGCAATCTCCCTCCTTGGAGAATCAGCACCTTTAACCTCCCGTTCCGTACAGCTTGCAATATGTCCTGAGGATGAACGGGAAGAGGGGGAGCCAATGAGAGACTAGCTCTAGGTGTTGGGAGAGGCACAGGTCACTCTATTTTCCCATCAGGAAGAAGAATTAACCACAGGCTCAGCCTGCCGCCCGGAAGCAGAATAGGGCCTGAGGCGATCCTGCGCTTTTGCGGCCAGCTCCCAAAAAAGCGAGTTGAAAAATGGAGCTCAGGGGCACTGCAATTCACAAACCTGCAGAGTTATAAATGATAACTCTCGTCCACAAATATATTGAGGGAAGGCAACGAAGAGGATCTGAAAGCAAGGCAGAATTGCAGGAAACAGATTTCAGGAGGTCGATTCGAATCGCCTTTAAAGCACATGAAAAGCGGCAAAACGTCGACAATGATGCCCTTGGCCAAAAAGGGCGTATGCGTTTTTTCCTGAATATATTCAGGAAAAAACGCATACGCCCTTTTTGGCCAACCAAGCAACCTGGAAAGGCAAATCAGCGCTACAAAGAAGTCTCGCTTCCCATCGGTCAAAAGGGCCATGCGGAAAAAAGTGTCAAAACCAGAAATGCAGGACAGGCCATGGAGAAATGGGAGCCTTGCTATGCTGATGGGCGGGATGTAAATTGCCAACAGCCACTCTGGAGAAGTGTACGGTGTGTCCTGAAACATCGAAAAAACACAGCTTAGAGCGCATAGGGCACTTCCACTCATGGGCGTATAAATTGGGAAAACTAAAAATCAGCAAGACACAGGCACCCCAAAGTTTGGGGCTGCTCTGTTGACAAGAACCTCCACTTCGTGACACCTTAAATATCCCAGGAAAGAGAAAAATGGATAAAGAAGTGGTGGTCCTTATGTACAATGGAATATCACTCAGCCATGAAATCAATGTCATAAGGCTAGTAGCAGCATGATGAGTGGTTTTAGCTACGACGATTCTAAGTGAAATAAGTCACACAGAAAAAGACACTTATCATAAGCTATCACTTATAGAGGGAATGTAAAAACCGCTACACTTGAACTGAATTACCAAACAGAACAGAGTCACACGTTTAGAAAACACACTATGGCTGCTTAACGGGAAAGGTGGGGTGGGGTGATGCGTAAAACAAGGGTTTCAAATGAGCTCAGATAGCGTTCCATAAACCCAATATGTAATAGAAAGACCTACTCCTTGCTCAGTGAACTGGACTCAACACCCCCTATTCACCGCACAAGAATATATCTGACTAGTAAGAATCTTAAAACCTATGTATTGATATCTCTCTGGAAGTGAGTCAAGTGGCTGTAAAGCGGCAGAAACACAGCCGTGAAAAGCAGCTAAACCCCATTATAAAAATAAATTACTTTTAAAAACCCGTGAAACAGAGACAGTGAAAGAGAGAGAAATTCTTACAAAATTCATTCAGGGGCTGTGATGCAACCTGGATTGACCATATCTAGACCCACAGCTGGAGGAGACATAAGGGTGGACATTCTCGGGGCTGAGAGGTTTGGTGAGGTTGGGGGAGCAAACGCAGAGCCTTTAAAGTAATACTGCCTGTTACCCATCCCATGGGTCCCAAATCTCCAGGTTCAAGGGCATCTTCCTACCTCGAAAACATGCATGAGAAACCCAGAAGGTGGTACACCGTGTGATCGGGAAAGGTTTCTAAAACGCACCTCATTTCTCATCTCCTTGTGCTCGGGTTCGCCATTCCAGCCGCTTTACTAGCAATCTCCCTCCTTGGAGAATCAGCACCTTTAACCTCCCGTTCTGTACAGCTTGCAATTTGTCCTGAGGATGAACGGGAAGAGGGGGAGCCAATGAGAGACTAGCTCTAGGTGTTGGGACAGGCACAGGTCACTCTATTTTCCCATCAGGAAGAAGAATTAACCAGAGGCTCAGCCTGCCGCCCGGAAGCAGAATAGGGCCTGAGGCGATCCTGCGCTTTTGCGGCCAGCTCCCAAAAAAGCGAGTTGAAAAATGGAGCTCAGGGGCACTGCAATTCACAAACCTGCAGAGTTATAAATGATAACTCTCGTCCACAAATATATTGAGGGAAGGCAACGAAGAGGATCTGAAAGCAAGGCAGAATTGCAGGAAACAGATTTCAGGAGGTCGATTCGAATCGCCTTTAAAGCACATGAAAAGCGGCAAAACGTCGACAATGATGCCCTTGGCCAAAAAGGGCGTATGCGTTTTTTCCTGAATATATTCAGGAAAAAACGCATACGCCCTTTTTGGCCAACCAAGCAACCTGGAAAGGCAAATCAGCGCTACAAAGAAGTCTCGCTTCCCATCGGTCAAAAGGGCCATGCGGAAAAAAGTGTCAAAACCAGAAATGCAGAACAGGCCATGGAGAAATGGGAGCCTTGCTACGCTGATGGGCGGGATGTAAATTGCCAACAGCCACTCTGGAGAAGTGTACGGTGTGTCCTGAAACATCGAAAAAAACACAGCTTAGAGCGCATAGGGCACTTCCACTCATGGGCGTATAAATTGGGAAAACTAAAAATCAGCAAGACACAGGCACCCCAAAGTTTGGGGCTGCTCTGTTGACAAGAACCTCCACTTCGTGACACCTTAAATATCCCAGGAAAGAGAAAAATGGATAAAGAAGTGGTGGTCCTTATGTACAATGGAATATCACTCAGCCATGAAATCAATGTCATAAGGCTAGTAGCAGCATGATGAGTGGTTTTAGCTACGACGATTCTAAGTGAAATAAGTCACACAGAAAAAGACACTTATCATAAGCTATCACTTATAGAGGGAATGTAAAAACCGCTACACTTGAACTGAATTACCAAACAGAACAGAGTCACACGTTTAGAAAACACACTATGGCTGCTTAACGGGAAAGGTGGGGTGGGGTGATGCGTAAAACAAGGGTTTCAAATGAGCTCAGATAGCGTTCCATAAACCCAATATGTAATAGAAAGACCTACTCCTTGCTCAGTGAACTGGACTCAACACCCCCTATTCACCGCACAAGAATATATCTGACTAGTAAGAATCTTAAAACCTATGTATTGATATCACTCTGGAAGTGAGTCAAGTGGCTGTAAAGCGGCAGAAACACAGCCGTGAAAAGCAGCTAAACACCATTAAAAAATAAATTCCTTTTAAAAACCCGTGAAACAAAGACAGTGAAAGAGAGAGAAATTCTTACAAAATTCGTTCAGGGGCTGTGATGCAACCTGGATTGACCATATCTAGACCCACAGCTGGAGGAGACATAAGGGTGGACACTCTCGGGGCTGAGAGTTTTGGTGAGGTTGGGGGAGCAAACGCAGAGCCTTTAAAGTAATACTGCCTGTTACCCATCCCATGGGTCCCAAATCTCCAGGTTCAAGGGCATCTTCCTACCTCGAAAACATGCATGAGAAACCCAGAAGGTGGTACACCGTGTGATCGGGAAAGGTTTCTAAAACGCACCTCATTTCTCATCTCCTTGTGCTCAGGTTCGCCATTCCAGCCGCTTTACTAGCAATCTCCCTCCTTGGAGAATCAGCACCTTTAACCTCCCGTTCCGTACAGCTTGCAATTTGTCCTGAGGATGAACGGGAAGAGGGGGAGCCAATGAGAGACTAGCTCTAGGTGTTGGGACAGGCACAGGTCACTCTATTTTCCCATCAGGAAGAAGAATTAACCACAGGCTCAGCCTGCCGCCCGGAAGCAGAATAGGGCCTGAGGCGATCCTGCGCTTTTGCGGCCAGCTCCCAAAAAAGCGAGTTGAAAAATGGAGCTCAGGGGCACTGCAATTCACAAACCTGCAGAGTTATAAATGATAACTCTCGTCCACAAATATATTGAGGGAAGGCAACGAAGAGGATCTGAAAGCAAGGCAGAATTGCAGGAAACAGATTTCAGGAGGTCGATTCGAATCGCCTTTAAAGCACATGAAAAGCGGCAAAACGTCGACAATGATACCCTTGGCCAAAAAGGGCGTATGCGTTTTTTCCTGAATATATTCAGGAAAAAACGCATACGCCCTTTTTGGCCAACCAAGCAACCTGGAAAGGCAAATCAGCGCTACAAAGAAGTCTCGCTTCCCATCGGTCAAAAGGGCCATGCGGAAAAAAGTGTCAAAACCAGAAATGCAGGACAGGCCATGGAGAAATGGGAGCCTTGCTACGCTGATGGGCGGGATGTAAATTGCCAACAGCCACTCTGGAGAAGTGTACGGTGTGTCCTGAAACATCGAAAAAACACAGCTTAGAGCGCATAGGGCACTTCCACTCATGGGCGTATAAATTGGGAAAACTAAAAATCAGCAAGACACAGGCACCCCAAAGTTTGGGGCTGCTCTGTTGACAAGAACCTCCACTTCGTGACACCTTAAATATCCCAGGAAAGAGAAAAATGGATAAAGAAGTGGTGGTCCTTATGTACAATGGAATATCACTCAGCCATGAAATCAATGTCATAAGGCTAGTAGCAGCATGATGAGTGGCTTTAGCTACGACGATTCTAAGTGAAATAAGTCATACAGAAAAACACACTTATTATAAGCTATCACTTATAGAGGGAATGTAAAAACCGCTACACTTGAACTGAATTACAAAACAGAACAGAGTCACACGTTTAGAAAACACATTAGGGCTGCTTAACGGGAAAGGTGGGGTGGGGTGATGCATAAAACAAGGGTTTCAAATGAGCTCAGATACCGTTCCATAAACCCAATATGTAATAGAAAGACCTACTCCTTGCTCAGTGAACTGGACTCAACACCCCCTATTCACCGCACAAGAATATATCTGACTAGTAAGAATCTTAAAACCTATGTATTGATATCACTCTGGAAGTGAGTCAAGTGGCTGTAAAGCGGCAGAAACACAGCCGTGAAAAGCAGCTAAACGCCATTAAAAAATAAATTACTTTTAAAAACCCGTGAAACAAAGACAGTGAAAGAGAGTGAAATTCTTACAAAATTCGTTCAGGGGCTGTGATGCAACCTGGATTGACCATATCTAGACCCACAGCTGGAGGAGACATAAGGGTGGACATTCTCGGGGCTGAGAGGTTTGGTGAGGTTGGGGGAGCAAACGCAGAGCCTTTAAAGTAATACTGCCTGTTACCCATCCCATGGGTCCCAAATCTCCAGGTTCAAGGGCATCTTCCTACCTCGAAAACATGCATGAGAAACCCAGAAGGTGGTACACCGTGTGATCGGGAAAGGTTTCTAAAACGCACCTCATTTCTCATCTCCTTGTGCTCGGGTTCGCCATTCCAGCCGCTTTACTAGCAATCTCCCTCCTTGGAGAATCAGCACCTTTAACCTCCCGTTCCGTACAGCTTGCAATTTGTCCTGAGGATGAACGGGAAGAGGGGGAGCCAATGAGAGACTAGCTCTAGGTGTTGGGACAGGCACAGGTCACTCTATTTTCCCATCAGGAAGAAGAATTAACCACAGGCTCAGCCTGCCGCCCGGAAGCAGAATAGGGCCTGAGGCGATCCTGCGCTTTTGCGGCCAGCTCCCAAAAAAGTGAGTTGAAAAATGGAGCTCAGGGGCACTGCAATTCACAAACCTGCAGAGTTATAAATGATAACTCTCGTCCACAAATATATTGAGGGAAGGCAACGAAGAGGATCTGAAAGCAAGGCAGAACTGCAGGAAACAGATTTCAGGAGGTCGATTCGAATCGCCTTTAAAGCACATGAAAAGCGGCAAAACGTCGACAATGATGCCCTTGGCCAAAAAGGGCGTATGCGTTTTTTCCTGAATATATTCAGGAAAAAACGCATACGCCCTTTTTGGCCAACCAAGCAACCTGGAAAGGCAAATCAGCGCTACAAAGAAGTCTCGCTTCCCATCGGTCAAAAGGGCCATGCGGAAAAAAGTGTCAAAACCAGAAATGCAGGACAGGCCATGGAGAAATGGGAGCCTTGCTACGCTGATGGGCGGGATGTAAATTGCCAACAGCCACTCTGGAGAAGTGTACGGTGTGTCCTGAAACATCGAAAAAACACAGCTTAGAGCGCATAGGGCACTTCCACTCATGGGCGTATAAATTGGGAAAACTAAAAATCAGCAAGACACAGGCACCCCAAAGTTTGGGGCTGCTCTGTTGACAAGAACCTCCACTTCGTGACACCTTAAATATCCCAGGAAAGAGAAAAATGGATAAAGAAGTGGTGGTCCTTATGTACAATGGAATATCACTCAGCCATGAAATCAATGTCATAAGGCTAGTAGCAGCATGATGAGTGGTTTTAGCTACGACGATTCTAAGTGAAATAAGTCACACAGAAAAAGACACTTATCATAAGCTATCACTTATAGAGGGAATGTAAAAACCGCTACACTTGAACTGAATTACCAAACAGAACAGAGTCACACGTTTAGAAAACACACTATGGCTGCTTAACGGGAAAGGTGGGGTGGGGTGATGCGTAAAACAAGGGTTTCAAATGAGCTCAGATAGCGTTCCATAAACCCAATATGTAATAGAAAGACCTACTCCTTGCTCAGTGAACTGGACTCAACACCCCCTATTCACCGCACAAGAATATATCTGACTAGTAAGAATCTTAAAACCTATGTATTGATATCTCTCTGGAAGTGAGTCAAGTGGCTGTAAAGCGGCAGAAACACAGCCGTGAAAAGCAGCTAAACCCCATTATAAAAATAAATTACTTTTAAAAACCCGTGAAACAAAGACAGTGAAAGAGAGAGAAATTCTTACAAAATTCATTCAGGGGCTGTGATGCAACCTGGATTGACCATATCTAGACCCACAGCTGGAGGAGACATAAGGGTGGACATTCTCGGGGCTGAGAGGTTTGGTGAGGTTGGGGGAGCAAACGCAGAGCCTTTAAAGTAATACTGCCTGTTACCCATCCCATGGGTCCCAAATCTCCAGGTTCAAGGGCATCTTCCTACCTCGAAAACATGCATGAGAAACCCAGAAGGTGGTACACCGTGTGATCGGGAAAGGTTTCTAAAACGCACCTCATTTCTCATCTCCTTGTGCTCGGGTTCGCCATTCCAGCCGCTTTACTAGCAATCTCCCTCCTTGGAGAATCAGCACCTTTAACCTCCCGTTCCGTACAGCTTGCAATATGTCCTGAGGATGAACGGGAAGAGGGGGAGCCAATGAGAGACTAGCTCTAGGTGTTGGGACAGGCACTGGTCACTCTATTTTCCCATCAGGAAGAAGAATTAACCACAGGCTCAGCCTGCCGCCCGGAACCAGAATAGGGCCTGAGGCAATCCTGCGCTTTTGAGGCCAGCTCCCAAAAAAGCGAGTTGAAAAATGGAGCTCAGGGGCACTGCAATTCACAAACCTGCAGAGTTATAAATGATAACTCTCGTCCACAAATATATTGAGGGAAGGCAACGAAGAGGATCTGAAAGCAAGGCAGAATTGCAGGAAACAGATTTCAGGAGGTCGATTCGAATCGCCTTTAAAGCACATGAAAAGCGGCAAAACGTCGACAATGATGCCCTTGGCCAAAAAGGGCGTATGCGTTTTTTCCTGAATATATTCAGGAAAAAACACATACGCCCTTTTTGGCCAACCAAGCAACCTGGAAAGGCAAATCAGCACTACAAAGAACTCTCCCTTCCCATCGGTCAAAAGGGCCATGCGGAAAAAACTGTCAAAACCAGAAATGCAGGACAGGCCATGGAGAAATGGGAGCCTTGCTACGCTGATGGGCGGGATGTAAATTGCCAACAGCCACTCTGGAGAAGTGTACGGTGTGTCCTGAAACATCGAAAAAACACAGCTTAGAGCGCATAGGGCACTTCCACTCATGGGCGTATAAATTGGGAAAACTAAAAATCAGCAAGACACAGGCACCCCAAAGTTTGGGGCTGCTCTGTTGACAAGAACCTCCACTTCGTGACACCTTAAATATCCCAGGAAAGAGAAAAATGGATAAAGAAGTGGTGGTCCTTATGTACAATGGAATATCACTCAGCCATGAAATCAATGTCATAAGGCTAGTAGCAGCATGATGAGTGGTTTTAGCTACGACGATTCTAAGTGAAATAAGTCACACAGAAAAAGACACTTATCATAAGCTATCACTTATAGAGGGAATGTAAAAACCGCTACACTTGAACTGAATTACCAAACAGAACAGAGTCACACGTTTAGAAAACACACTATGGCTGCTTAACGGGAAAGGTGGGGTGGGGTGATGCGTAAAACAAGGGTTTCAAATGAGCTCAGATAGCGTTCCATAAACCCAATATGTAATAGAAAGACCTACTCCTTGCTCAGTGAACTGGACTCAACACCCCCTATTCACCGCACAAGAATATATCTGACTAGTAAGAATCTTAAAACCTATGTATTGATATCTCTCTGGAAGTGAGTCAAGTGGCTGTAAAGCGGCAGAAACACAGCCGTGAAAAGCAGCTAAACCCCATTATAAAAATAAATTCCTTTTAAAAACCCGTGAAACAAAGACAGTGAAAGAGAGAGAAATTCTTACAAAATTCGTTCAGGGGCTGTGATGCAACCTGGATTGACCATATCTAGACCCACAGCTGGAGGAGACATAAGGGTGGACATTCTCGGGGCTGAGAGGTTTGGTGAGGTTGGGGGAGCAAACGCAGAGCCTTTAAAGTAATACTGCCTGTTACCCATCCCATGGGTCCCAAATCTCCAGGTTCAAGGGCATCTTCCTACCTCGAAAACATGCATGAGAAACCCAGAAGGTGGTACACCGTGTGATCGGGAAAGGTTTCTAAAACGCACCTCATTTCTCATCTCCTTGTGCTCAGGTTCGCCATTCCAGCCGCTTTACTAGCAATCTCCCTCCTTGGAGAATCAGCACCTTTAACCTCCCGTTCCGTACAGCTTGCAATTTGTCCTGAGGATGAACGGGAAGAGGGGGAGCCAATGAGAGACTAGCTCTAGGTGTTGGGACAGGCACAGGTCACTCTATTTTCCCATCAGGAAGAAGAATTAACCACAGGCTCAGCCTGCCGCCCGGAAGCAGAATAGGGCCTGAGGCGATCCTGCGCTTTTGCGGCCAGCTCCCAAAAAAGCGAGTTGAAAAATGGAGCTCAGGGGCACTGCAATTCACAAACCTGCAGAGTTATAAATGATAACTCTCGTCCACAAATATATTGAGGGAAGGCAACGAAGAGGATCTGAAAGCAAGGCAGAATTGCAGGAAACAGATTTCAGGAGGTCGATTCGAATCGCCTTTAAAGCACATGAAAAGCGGCAAAACGTCGACAATGATACCCTTGGCCAAAAAGGGCGTATGCGTTTTTTCCTGAATATATTCAGGAAAAAACGCATACGCCCTTTTTGGCCAACCAAGCAACCTGGAAAGGCAAATCAGCGCTACAAAGAAGTCTCGCTTCCCATCGGTCAAAAGGGCCATGCGGAAAAAAGTGTCAAAACCAGAAATGCAGAACAGGCCATGGAGAAATGGGAGCCTTGCTACGCTGATGGGCGGGATGTAAATTGCCAACAGCCACTCTGGAGAAGTGTACGGTGTGTCCTGAAACATCGAAAAAACACAGCTTAGAGCGCATAGGGCACTTCCACTCATGGGCGTATAAATTGGGAAAACTAAAAATCAGCAAGACACAGGCACCCCAAAGTTTGGGGCTGCTCTGTTGACAAGAACCTCCACTTCGTGACACCTTAAATATCCCAGGAAAGAGAAAAATGGATAAAGAAGTGGTGGTCCTTATGTACAATGGAATATCACTCAGCCATGAAATCAATGTCATAAGGCTAGTAGCAGCATGATGAGTGGTTTTAGCTACGACGATTCTAAGTGAAATAAGTCACACAGAAAAAGACACTTATCATAAGCTATCACTTATAGAGGGAATGTAAAAACCGCTACACTTGAACTGAATTACCAAACAGAACAGAGTCACACGTTTAGAAAACACACTATGGCTGCTTAACGGGAAAGGTGGGGTGGGGTGATGCGTAAAACAAGGGTTTCAAATGAGCTCAGATAGCGTTCCATAAACCCAATATGTAATAGAAAGACCTACTCCTTGCTCAGTGAACTGGACTCAACACCCCCTATTCACCGCACAAGAATATATCTGACTAGTAAGAATCTTAAAACCTATGTATTGATATCTCTCTGGAAGTGAGTCAAGTGGCTGTAAAGCGGCAGAAACACAGCCGTGAAAAGCAGCTAAACCCCATTATAAAAATAAATTACTTTTAAAAACCCGTGAAACAAAGACAGTGAAAGAGAGAGAAATTCTTACAAAATTCGTTCAGGGGCTGTGATGCAACCTGGATTGACCATATCTAGACCCACAGCTGGAGGAGACATAAGGGTGGACATTCTCGGGGCTGAGAGGTTTGGTGAGGTTGGGGGAGCAAACGCAGAGCCTTTAAAGTAATACTGCCTGTTACCCATCCCATGGGTCCCAAATCTCCAGGTTCAAGGGCATCTTCCTACCTCGAAAACATGCATGAGAAACCCAGAAGGTGGTACACCATGTGATCGGGAAAGGTTTCTAAAACGCACCTCATTTCTCATCTCCTTGTGCTCGGGTTCGCCATTCCAGCCGCTTTACTAGCAATCTCCCTCCTTGGAGAATCAGCACCTTTAACCTCCCGTTCCGTACAGCTTGCAATTTGTCCTGAGGATGAACGGGAAGAGGGGGAGCCAATGAGAGACTAGCTCTAGGTGTTGGGACAGGCACAGGTCACTCTATTTTCCCATCAGGAAGAAGAATTAACCACAGGCTCAGCCTGCCGCCCGGAAGCAGAATAGGGCCTGAGGCGATCCTGCGCTTTTGCGGCCAGCTCCCAAAAAAGCGAGTTGAAAAATGGAGCTCAGGGGCACTGCAATTCACAAACCTGCAGAGTTATAAATGATAACTCTCGTCCACAAATATATTGAGGGAAGGCAACGAAGAGGATCTGAAAACAAGGCAGAATTGCAGGAAACAGATTTCAGGAGGTCGATTCGAATCGCCTTTAAAGCACATGAAAAGCGGCAAAACGTCGACAATGATACCCTTGGCCAAAAAGGGCGTATGCGTTTTTTCCTGAATATATTCAGGAAAAAACGCATACGCCCTTTTTGGCCAACCAAGCAACCTGGAAAGGCAAATCAGCGCTACAAAGAAGTCTCGCTTCCCATCGGTCAAAAGGGCCATGCGGAAAAAAGTGTCAAAACCAGAAATGCAGGACAGGCCATGGAGAAATGGGAGCCTTGCTACGCTGATGGGCGGGATGTAAATTGCCAACAGCCACTCTGGAGAAGTGTACGGTGTGTCCTGAAACATCGAAAAAACACAGCTTAGAGCGCATAGGGCACTTCCACTCATGGGCGTATAAATTGGGAAAACTAAAAATCAGCAAGACACAGGCACCCCAAAGTTTGGGGCTGCTCTGTTGACAAGAACCTCCACTTCGTGACACCTTAAATATCCCAGGAAAGAGAAAAATGGATAAAGAAGTGGTGGTCCTTATGTACAATGGAATATCACTCAGCCATGAAATCAATGTCATAAGGCTAGTAGCAGCATGATGAGTGGCTTTAGCTACGACGATTCTAAGTGAAATAAGTCATACAGAAAAACACACTTATTATAAGCTATCACTTATAGAGGGAATGTAAAAACCGCTACACTTGAACTGAATTACAAAACAGAACAGAGTCACACGTTTAGAAAACACATTAGGGCTGCTTAACGGGAAAGGTGGGGTGGGGTGATGCATAAAACAAGGGTTTCAAATGAGCTCAGATACCGTTCCATAAACCCAATATGTAATAGAAAGACCTACTCCTTGCTCAGTGAACTGGACTCAACACCCCCTATTCACCGCACAAGAATATATCTGACTAGTAAGAATCTTAAAACCTATGTATTGATATCACTCTGGAAGTGAGTCAAGTGGCTGTAAAGCGGCAGAAACACAGCCGTGAAAAGCAGCTAAACGCCATTAAAAAATAAATTACTTTTAAAAACCCGTGAAACAAAGACAGTGAAAGAGAGAGAAATTCTTACAAAATTCGTTCAGGGGCTGTGATGCAACCTGGATTGACCATATCTAGACCCACAGCTGGAGGAGACATAAGGGTGGACATTCTCGGGGCTGAGAGGTTTGGTGAGGTTGGGGGAGCAAACGCAGAGCCTTTAAAGTAATACTGCCTGTTACCCATCCCATGGGTCCCAAATCTCCAGGTTCAAGGGCATCTTCCTACCTCGAAAACATGCATGAGAAACCCAGAAGGTGGTACACCGTGTGATCGGGAAAGGTTTCTAAAACGCACCTCATTTCTCATCTCCTTGTGCTCGGGTTCGCCATTCCAGCCGCTTTACTAGCAATCTCCCTCCTTGGAGAATCATCACCTTTAACCTCCCGTTCCGTACAGCTTGCAATTTGTCCTGAGGATGAACGGGAAGAGGGGGAGCCAATGAGAGACTAGCTCTAGGTGTTGGGACAGGCACAGGTCACTCTATTTTCCCATCAGGAAGAAGAATTAACCACAGGCTCAGCCTGCCGCCCGGAAGCAGACTAGGGCCTGAGGCGATCCTGCGCTTTTGCGGCCAGCTCCCAAAAAAGCGAGTTGAAAAATGGAGCTCAGGGGCACTGCAATTCACAAACCTGCAGAGTTATAAATGATAACTCTCGTCCACAAATATATTGAGGGAAGGCAACGAAGAGGATCTGAAAGCAAGGCAGAATTGCAGGAAACAGATTTCAGGAGGTCGATTCGAATCGCCTTTAAAGCACATGAAAAGCGGCAAAACGTCGACAATGATGCCCTTGGCCAAAAAGGGCGTATGCGTTTTTTCCTGAATATATTCAGGAAAAAACGCATACGCCCTTTTTGGCCAACCAAGCAACCTGGAAAGGCAAATCAGCGCTACAAAGAAGTCTCGCTTCCCATCGGTCAAAAGGGCCATGCGGAAAAAAGTGTCAAAACCAGAAATGCAGAACAGGCCATGGAGAAATGGGAGCCTTGCTACGCTGATGGGCGGGATGTAAATTGCCAACAGCCACTCTGGAGAAGTGTACGGTGTGTCCTGAAACATCGAAAAAACACAGCTTAGAGCGCATAGGGCACTTCCACTCATGGGCGTATAAATTGGGAAAACTAAAAATCAGCAAGACACAGGCACCCCAAAGTTTGGGGCTGCTCTGTTGACAAGAACCTCCACTTCGTGACACCTTAAATATCCCAGGAAAGAGAAAAATGGATAAAGAAGTGGTGGTCCTTATGTACAATGGAATATCACTCAGCCATGAAATCAATGTCATAAGGCTAGTAGCAGCATGATGAGTGGCTTTAGCTACGACGATTCTAAGTGAAATAAGTCATACAGAAAAACACACTTATTATAAGCTATCACTTATACAGGGAATGTAAAAACCGCTACACTTGAACTGAATTACAAAACAGAACAGAGTCACACGTTTAGAAAACACATTAGGGCTGCTTAACGGGAAAGGTGGGGTGGGGTGATGCATAAAACAAGGGTTTCAAATGAGCTCAGATACCGTTCCATAAACCCAATATGTAATAGAAAGACCTACTCCTTGCTCAGTGAACTGGACTCAACACCCCCTATTCACCGCACAAGAATATATCTGACTAGTAAGAATCTTAAAACCTATGTATTGATATCACTCTGGAAGTGAGTCAAGTGGCTGTAAAGCGGCAGAAACACAGCCGTGAAAAGCAGCTAAACGCCATTAAAAAATAAATTACTTTTAAAAACCCGTGAAACAAAGACAGTGAGAGAGAAATTCTTACAAAATTCGTTCAGGGGCTGTGATGCAACCTGGATTGACCATATCTAGACCCACAGCTGGAGGAGACATAAGGGTGGACACTCTCGGGGCTGAGAGGTATGGTGAGGTTGGGGGAGCAAACGCAGAGCCTTTAAAGTAATACTGCCTGTTACCCATCCCATGGGTCCCAAATCTCCAGGTTCAAGGGCATCTTCCTACCTCGAAAACATGCATGAGAAACCCAGAAGGTGGTACACCGTGTGATCGGGAAAGGTTTCTAAAACGCACCTCATTTCTCATCTCCTTGTGCTCGGGTTCGCCATTCCAGCCGCTTTACTAGCAATCTCCCTCCTTGGAGAATCAGCACCTTTAACCTCCCGTTCCGTACAGCTTGCAATATGTCCTGAGGATGAACGGGAAGAGGGGGAGCCAATGAGAGACTAGCTCTAGGTGTTGGGAGAGGCACAGGTCACTCTATTTTCCCATCAGGAAGAAGAATTAACCACAGGCTCAGCCTGCCGCCCGGAAGCAGAATAGGGCCTGAGGCGATCCTGCGCTTTTGCGGCCAGCTCCCAAAAAAGCGAGTTGAAAAATGGAGCTCAGGGGCACTGCAATTCACAAACCTGCAGAGTTATAAATGATAACTCTCGTCCACAAATATATTGAGGGAAGGCAACGAAGAGGATCTGAAAGCAAGGCAGAATTGCAGGAAACAGATTTCAGGAGGTCGATTCGAATCGCCTTTAAAGCACATGAAAAGCGGCAAAACGTCGACAATGATGCCCTTGGCCAAAAAGGGCGTATGCGTTTTTTCCTGAATATATTCAGGAAAAAACGCATACGCCCTTTTTGGCCAACCAAGCAACCTGGAAAGGCAAATCAGCGCTACAAAGAAGTCTCGCTTCCCATCGGTCAAAAGGGCCATGCGGAAAAAAGTGTCAAAACCAGAAATGCAGGACAGGCCATGGAGAAATGGGAGCCTTGCTATGCTGATGGGCGGGATGTAAATTGCCAACAGCCACTCTGGAGAAGTGTACGGTGTGTCCTGAAACATCGAAAAAACACAGCTTAGAGCGCATAGGGCACTTCCACTCATGGGCGTATAAATTGGGAAAACTAAAAATCAGCAAGACACAGGCACCCCAAAGTTTGGGGCTGCTCTGTTGACAAGAACCTCCACTTCGTGACACCTTAAATATCCCAGGAAAGAGAAAAATGGATAAAGAAGTGGTGGTCCTTATGTACAATGGAATATCACTCAGCCATGAAATCAATGTCATAAGGCTAGTAGCAGCATGATGAGTGGTTTTAGCTACGACGATTCTAAGTGAAATAAGTCACACAGAAAAAGACACTTATCATAAGCTATCACTTATAGAGGGAATGTAAAAACCGCTACACTTGAACTGAATTACCAAACAGAACAGAGTCACACGTTTAGAAAACACACTATGGCTGCTTAACGGGAAAGGTGGGGTGGGGTGATGCGTAAAACAAGGGTTTCAAATGAGCTCAGATAGCGTTCCATAAACCCAATATGTAATAGAAAGACCTACTCCTTGCTCAGTGAACTGGACTCAACACCCCCTATTCACCGCACAAGAATATATCTGACTAGTAAGAATCTTAAAACCTATGTATTGATATCTCTCTGGAAGTGAGTCAAGTGGCTGTAAAGCGGCAGAAACACAGCCGTGAAAAGCAGCTAAACCCCATTATAAAAATAAATTACTTTTAAAAACCCGTGAAACAGAGACAGTGAAAGAGAGAGAAATTCTTACAAAATTCATTCAGGGGCTGTGATGCAACCTGGATTGACCATATCTAGACCCACAGCTGGAGGAGACATAAGGGTGGACATTCTCGGGGCTGAGAGGTTTGGTGAGGTTGGGGGAGCAAACGCAGAGCCTTTAAAGTAATACTGCCTGTTACCCATCCCATGGGTCCCAAATCTCCAGGTTCAAGGGCATCTTCCTACCTCGAAAACATGCATGAGAAACCCAGAAGGTGGTACACCGTGTGATCGGGAAAGGTTTCTAAAACGCACCTCATTTCTCATCTCCTTGTGCTCGGGTTCGCCATTCCAGCCGCTTTACTAGCAATCTCCCTCCTTGGAGAATCAGCACCTTTAACCTCCCGTTCTGTACAGCTTGCAATTTGTCCTGAGGATGAACGGGAAGAGGGGGAGCCAATGAGAGACTAGCTCTAGGTGTTGGGACAGGCACAGGTCACTCTATTTTCCCATCAGGAAGAAGAATTAACCAGAGGCTCAGCCTGCCGCCCGGAAGCAGAATAGGGCCTGAGGCGATCCTGCGCTTTTGCGGCCAGCTCCCAAAAAAGCGAGTTGAAAAATGGAGCTCAGGGGCACTGCAATTCACAAACCTGCAGAGTTATAAATGATAACTCTCGTCCACAAATATATTGAGGGAAGGCAACGAAGAGGATCTGAAAGCAAGGCAGAATTGCAGGAAACAGATTTCAGGAGGTCGATTCGAATCGCCTTTAAAGCACATGAAAAGCGGCAAAACGTCGACAATGATGCCCTTGGCCAAAAAGGGCGTATGCGTTTTTTCCTGAATATATTCAGGAAAAAACGCATACGCCCTTTTTGGCCAACCAAGCAACCTGGAAAGGCAAATCAGCGCTACAAAGAAGTCTCGCTTCCCATCGGTCAAAAGGGCCATGCGGAAAAAAGTGTCAAAACCAGAAATGCAGAACAGGCCATGGAGAAATGGGAGCCTTGCTACGCTGATGGGCGGGATGTAAATTGCCAACAGCCACTCTGGAGAAGTGTACGGTGTGTCCTGAAACATCGAAAAAAACACAGCTTAGAGCGCATAGGGCACTTCCACTCATGGGCGTATAAATTGGGAAAACTAAAAATCAGCAAGACACAGGCACCCCAAAGTTTGGGGCTGCTCTGTTGACAAGAACCTCCACTTCGTGACACCTTAAATATCCCAGGAAAGAGAAAAATGGATAAAGAAGTGGTGGTCCTTATGTACAATGGAATATCACTCAGCCATGAAATCAATGTCATAAGGCTAGTAGCAGCATGATGAGTGGTTTTAGCTACGACGATTCTAAGTGAAATAAGTCACACAGAAAAAGACACTTATCATAAGCTATCACTTATAGAGGGAATGTAAAAACCGCTACACTTGAACTGAATTACCAAACAGAACAGAGTCACACGTTTAGAAAACACACTATGGCTGCTTAACGGGAAAGGTGGGGTGGGGTGATGCGTAAAACAAGGGTTTCAAATGAGCTCAGATAGCGTTCCATAAACCCAATATGTAATAGAAAGACCTACTCCTTGCTCAGTGAACTGGACTCAACACCCCCTATTCACCGCACAAGAATATATCTGACTAGTAAGAATCTTAAAACCTATGTATTGATATCACTCTGGAAGTGAGTCAAGTGGCTGTAAAGCGGCAGAAACACAGCCGTGAAAAGCAGCTAAACACCATTAAAAAATAAATTCCTTTTAAAAACCCGTGAAACAAAGACAGTGAAAGAGAGAGAAATTCTTACAAAATTCGTTCAGGGGCTGTGATGCAACCTGGATTGACCATATCTAGACCCACAGCTGGAGGAGACATAAGGGTGGACACTCTCGGGGCTGAGAGTTTTGGTGAGGTTGGGGGAGCAAACGCAGAGCCTTTAAAGTAATACTGCCTGTTACCCATCCCATGGGTCCCAAATCTCCAGGTTCAAGGGCATCTTCCTACCTCGAAAACATGCATGAGAAACCCAGAAGGTGGTACACCGTGTGATCGGGAAAGGTTTCTAAAACGCACCTCATTTCTCATCTCCTTGTGCTCGGGTTCGCCATTCCAGCCGCTTTACTAGCAATCTCCCTCCTTGGAGAATCAGCACCTTTAACCTCCCGTTCCGTACAGCTTGCAATATGTCCTGAGGATGAACGGGAAGAGGGGGAGCCAATGAGAGACTAGCTCTAGGTGTTGGGACAGGCACAGGTCACTCTATTTTCCCATCAGGAAGAAGAATTAACCACAGGCTCAGCCTGCCGCCCGGAAGCAGAATAGGGCCTGAGGCAATCCTGCGCTTTTGTGGCCAGCTCCCAAAAAAGCGAGTTGAAAAATGGAGCTCAGGGGCACTGCAATTCACAAACCTGCAGAGTTATAAATGATAACTCTCGTCCACAAATATATTGAGGGAAGGCAACGAAGAGGATCTGAAAGCAAGGCAGAATTGCAGGAAACAGATTTCAGGAGGTCGATTCGAATCGCCTTTAAAGCACATGAAAAGCGGCAAAACGTCGACAATGATGCCCTTGGCCAAAAAGGGCGTATGCGTTTTTTCCTGAATATATTCAGGAAAAAACACATACGCCCTTTTTGGCCAACCAAGCAACCTGGAAAGGCAAATCAGCGCTACAAAGAAGTCTCGCTTCCCATCGGTCAAAAGGGCCATGCGGAAAAAAGTGTCAAAACCAGAAATGCAGGACAGGCCATGGAGAAATGGGAGCCTTGCTACGCTGATGGGCGGGATGTAAATTGCCAACAGCCACTCTGGAGAAGTGTACGGTGTGTCCTGAAACATCGAAAAAACACAGCTTAGAGCGCATAGGGCACTTCCACTCATGGGCGTATAAATTGGGAAAACTAAAAATCAGCAAGACACAGGCACCCCAAAGTTTGGGGCTGCTCTGTTGACAAGAACCTCCACTTCGTGACACCTTAAATATCCCAGGAAAGAGAAAAATGGATAAAGAAGTGGTGGTCCTTATGTACAATGGAATATCACTCAGCCATGAAATCAATGTCATAAGGCTAGTAGCAGCATGATGAGTGGTTTTAGCTACGACGATTCTAAGTGAAATAAGTCACACAGAAAAAGACACTTATCATAAGCTATCACTTATAGAGGGAATGTAAAAACCGCTACACTTGAACTGAATTACCAAACAGAACAGAGTCACACGTTTAGAAAACACACTATGGCTGCTTAACGGGAAAGGTGGGGTGGGGTGATGCGTAAAACAAGGGTTTCAAATGAGCTCAGATAGCGTTCCATAAACCCAATATGTAATAGAAAGACCTACTCCTTGCTCAGTGAACTGGACTCAACACCCCCTATTCACCGCACAAGAATATATCTGACTAGTAAGAATCTTAAAACCTATGTATTGATATCTCTCTGGAAGTGAGTCAAGTGGCTGTAAAGCGGCAGAAACACAGCCGTGAAAAGCAGCTAAACCCCATTATAAAAATAAATTACTTTTAAAAACCCGTGAAACAAAGACAGTGAAAGAGAGAGAAATTCTTACAAAATTCGTTCAGGGGCTGTGATGCAACCTGGATTGACCATATCTAGACCCACAGCTGGAGGAGACATAAGGGTGGACATTCTCGGGGCTGAGAGGTTTGGTGAGGTTGGGGGAGCAAACGCAGAGCCTTTAAAGTAATACTGCCTGTTACCCATCCCATGGGTCCCAAATCTCCAGGTTCAAGGGCATCTTCCTACCTCGAAAACATGCATGAGAAACCCAGAAGGTGGTACACCGTGTGATCGGGAAAGGTTTCTAAAACGCACCTCATTTCTCATCTCCTTGTGCTCAGGTTCGCCATTCCAGCCGCTTTACTAGCAATCTCCCTCCTTGGAGAATCAGCACCTTTAACCTCCCGTTCCGTACAGCTTGCAATTTGTCCTGAGGATGAACGGGAAGAGGGGGAGCCAATGAGAGACTAGCTCTAGGTGTTGGGACAGGCACAGGTCACTCTATTTTCCCATCAGGAAGAAGAATTAACCACAGGCTCAGCCTGCCGCCCGGAAGCAGAATAGGGCCTGAGGCGATCCTGCGCTTTTGCGGCCAGCTCCCAAAAAAGTGAGTTGAGAAATGGAGCTCAGGGGCACTGCAATTCACAAACCTGCAGAGTTATAAATGATAACTCTCGTCCACAAATATATTGAGGGAAGGCAACGAAGAGGATCTGAAAGCAAGGCAGAATTGCAGGAAACAGATTTCAGGAGGTCGATTCGAATCGCCTTTAAAGCACATGAAAAGCGGCAAAACGTCGACAATGATGCCCTTGGCCAAAAAGGGCGTATGCGTTTTTTCCTGAATATATTCAGGAAAAAACGCATACGCCCTTTTTGGCCAACCAAGCAACCTGGAAAGGCAAATCAGCGCTACAAAGAAGTCTCGCTTCCCATCGGTCAAAAGGGCCATGCGGAAAAAAGTGTCAAAACCAGAAATGCAGAACAGGCCATGGAGAAATGGGAGCCTTGCTACGCTGATGGGCGGGATGTAAATTGCCAACAGCCACTCTGGAGAAGTGTACGGTGTGTCCTGAAACATCGAAAAAACACAGCTTAGAGCGCATAGGGCACTTCCACTCATGGGCGTATAAATTGGGAAAACTAAAAATCAGCAAGACACAGGCACCCCAAAGTTTGGGGCTGCTCTGTTGACAAGAACCTCCACTTCGTGACACCTTAAATATCCCAGGAAAGAGAAAAATGGATAAAGAAGTGGTGGTCCTTATGTACAATGGAATATCACTCAGCCATGAAATCAATGTCATAAGGCTAGTAGCAGCATGATGAGTGGCTTTAGCTACGACGATTCTAAGTGAAATAAGTCATACAGAAAAACACACTTATTATAAGCTATCACTTAAAGAGGGAATGTAAAAACCGCTACACTTGAACTGAATTACAAAACAGAACAGAGTCACACGTTTAGAAAACACATTAGGGCTGCTTAACGGGAAAGGTGGGGTGGGGTGATGCATAAAACAAGGGTTTCAAATGAGCTCAGATACCGTTCCATAAACCCAATATGTAATAGAAAGACCTACTCCTTGCTCAGTGAACTGGACTCAACACCCCCTATTCACCGCACAAGAATATATCTGACTAGTAAGAATCTTAAAACCTATGTATTGATATCACTCTGGAAGTGAGTCAAGTGGCTGTAAAGCGGCAGAAACACAGCCGTGAAAAGCAGCTAAACGCCATTAAAAAATAAATTCCTTTTAAAAACCCATGAAACAAAGACAGTGAAAGAGAGAGAAATTCTTACAAAATTCGTTCAGGGGCTGTGATGCAACCTGGATTGACCATATCTAGACCCACAGCTGGAGGAGACATAAGGGTGGACATTCTCGGGGCTGAGAGGTTTGGTGAGGTTGGGGGAGCAAACACAGAGCCTTTAAAGTAATACTGCCTGTTACCCATCCCATGGGTCCCAAATCTCCAGGTTCAAGGGCATCTTCCTACCTCGAAAACATGCATGAGAAACCCAGAAGGTGGTACACCGTGTGATCGGGAAAGGTTTCTAAAACGCACCTCATTTCTCATCTCCTTGTGCTCGGGTTCGCCATTCCAGCCGCTTTACTAGCAATCTCCCTCCTTGGAGAATCAGCACCTTTAACCTCCCGTTCCGTACAGCTTGCAATATGTCCTGAGGATGAACGGGAAGAGGGGGAGCCAATGAGAGACTAGCTCTAGGTGTTGGGAGAGGCACAGGTCACTCTATTTTCCCACCAGGAAGAAGAATTAACCACAGGCTCAGCCTGCCGCCCGGAAGCAGAATAGGGCCTGAGGCGATCCTGCGCTTTTGCGGCCAGCTCCCAAAAAAGCGAGTTGAAAAATGGAGCTCAGGGGCACTGCAATTCACAAACCTGCAGAGTTATAAATGATAACTCTCGTCCACAAATATATTGAGGGAAGGCAATGAAGAGGATCTGAAAGCAAGGCAGAATTGCAGGAAACAGATTTCAGGAGGTCGATTCGAATCGCCTTTAAAGCACATGAAAAGCGGCAAAACGTCGACAATGATGCCCTTGGCCAAAAAGGGCGTATGCGTTTTTTCCTGAATATATTCAGGAAAAAACGCATACGCCCTTTTTGGCCAACCAAGCAACCTGGAAAGGCAAATCAGCGCTACAAAGAAGTCTCGCTTCCCATCGGTCAAAAGGGCCATGCGGAAAAAAGTGTCAAAACCAGAAATGCAGGACAGGCCATGGAGAAATGGGAGCCTTGCTACGCTGATGGGCGGGATGTAAATTGCCAACAGCCACTCTGGAGAAGTGTACGGTGTGTCCTGAAACATCGAAAAAACACAGCTTAGAGCGCATAGGGCACTTCCACTCATGGGCGTATAAATTGGGAAAACTAAAAATCAGCAAGACACAGGCACCCCAAAGTTTGGGGCTGCTCTGTTGACAAGAACCTCCACTTCGTGACACCTTAAATATCCCAGGAAAGAGAAAAATGGATAAAGAAGTGGTGGTCCTTATGTACAATGGAATATCACTCAGCCATGAAATCAATGTCATAAGGCTAGTAGCAGCATGATGAGTGGTTTTAGCTACGACGATTCTAAGTGAAATAAGTCACACAGAAAAAGACACTTATCATAAGCTATCACTTATAGAGGGAATGTAAAAACCGCTACACTTGAACTGAATTACCAAACAGAACAGAGTCACACGTTTAGAAAACACCCTATGGCTGCTTAACGGGAAAGGTGGGGTGGGGTGATGCGTAAAACAAGGGTTTCAAATGAGCTCAGATAGCGTTCCATAAACCCAATATGTAATAGAAAGACCTACTCCTTGCTCAGTGAACTGGACTCAACACCCCCTATTCACCGCACAAGAATATATCTGACTAGTAAGAATCTTAAAACCTATGTATTGATATCTCTCTGGAAGTGAGTCAAGTGGCTGTAAAGCGGCAGAAACACAGCCGTGAAAAGCAGCTAAACCCCATTATAAAAATAAATTACTTTTAAAAACCCGTGAAACAAAGACAGTGAAAGAGAGAGAAATTCTTACAAAATTCATTCAGGGGCTGTGATGCAACCTGGATTGACCATATCTAGACCCACAGCTGGAGGAGACATAAGGGTGGACATTCTCGGGGCTGAGAGGTTTGGTGAGGTTGGGGGAGCAAACGCAGAGCCTTTAAAGTAATACTGCCTGTTACCCATCCCATGGGTCCCAAATCTCCAGGTTCAAGGGCATCTTCCTACCTCGAAAACATGCATGAGAAACCCAGAAGGTGGTACACCGTGTGATCGGGAAAGGTTTCTAAAACGCACCTCATTTCTCATCTCCTTGTGCTCGGGTTCGCCATTCCAGCCGCTTTACTAGCAATCTCCCTCCTTGGAGAATCAGCACCTTTAACCTCCCGTTCCGTACAGCTTGCAATTTGTCCTGAGGATGAACGGGAAGAGGGGGAGCCAATGAGAGACTAGCTCTAGGTGTTGGGACAGGCACAGGTCACTCTATTTTCCCATCAGGAAGAAGAATTAACCACAGGCTCAGCCTGCCGCCTGGAAGCAGAATAGGGCCTGAGGCGATCCTGCGCTTTTGCGGCCAGCTCCCAAAAAAGCGAGTTGAAAAATGGAGCTCAGGGGCACTGCAATTCACAAACCTGCAGAGTTATAAATGATAACTCTCGTCCACAAATATATTGAGGGAAGGCAACGAAGAGGATCTGAAAGCAAGGCAGAATTGCAGGAAACAGATTTCAGGAGGTCGATTCGAATCGCCTTTAAAGCACATGAAAAGCGGCAAAACGTCGACAATGATGCCCTTGGCCAAAAAGGGCGTATGCGTTTTTTCCTGAATATATTCAGGAAAAAACGCATACGCCCTTTTTGGCCAACCAAGCAACCTGGAAAGGCAAATCAGCGCTACAAAGAAGTCTCGCTTCCCATCGGTCAAAAGGGCCATGCGGAAAAAAGTGTCAAAACCAGAAATGCAGAACAGGCCATGGAGAAATGGGAGCCTTGCTACGCTGATGGGCGGGATGTAAATTGCCAACAGCCACTCTGGAGAAGTGTACGGTGTGTCCTGAAACATCGAAAAAAACACAGCTTAGAGCGCATAGGGCACTTCCACTCATGGGCGTATAAATTGGGAAAACTAAAAATCAGCAAGACACAGGCACCCCAAAGTTTGGGGCTGCTCTGTTGACAAGAACCTCCACTTCGTGACACCTTAAATATCCCAGGAAAGAGAAAAATGGATAAAGAAGTGGTGGTCCTTATGTACAATGGAATATCACTCAGCCATGAAATCAATGTCATAAGGCTAGTAGCAGCATGATGAGTGGTTTTAGCTACGACGATTCTAAGTGAAATAAGTCACACAGAAAAAGACACTTATCATAAGCTATCATTTATAGAGGGAATGTAAAAACCGCTACACTTGAACTGAATTACCAAACAGAACAGAGTCACACGTTTAGAAAACACACTATGGCTGCTTAACGGGAAAGGTGGGGTGGGGTGATGCGTAAAACAAGGGTTTCAAATGAGCTCAGATAGCGTTCCATAAACCCAATATGTAATAGAAAGACCTACTCCTTGCTCAGTGAACTGGACTCAACACCCCCTATTCACCGCACAAGAATATATCTGACTAGTAAGAATCTTAAAACCTATGTATTGATATCACTCTGGAAGTGAGTCAAGTGGCTGTAAAGCGGCAGAAACACAGCCGTGAAAAGCAGCTAAACGCCATTAAAAAATAAATTACTTTTAAAAACCCGTGAAACAAAGACAGTGAAAGAGAGAGAAATTCTTACAAAATTCGTTCAGGGGCTGTGATGCAACCTGGATTGACCATATCTAGACCCACAGCTGGAGGAGACATAAGGGTGGACACTCTCGGGGCTGAGAGTTTTGGTGAGGTTGCGGGAGCAAACGCAGAGCCTTTAAAGTAATACTGCCTGTTACCCATCCCATGGGTCCCAAATCTCCAGGTTCAAGGGCATCTTCCTACCTCGAAAACATGCATGAGAAACCCAGAAGGTGGTACACCGTGTGATCGGGAAAGGTTTCTAAAACGCACCTCATTTCTCATCTCCTTGTGCTCGGGTTCGCCATTCCAGCCGCTTTACTAGCAATCTCCCTCCTTGGAGAATCAGCACCTTTAACCTCCCGTTCCGTACAGCTTGCAATTTGTCCTGAGGATGAACGGGAAGAGGGGGAGCCAATGAGAGACTAGCTCTAGGTGTTGGGACAGGCACAGGTCACTCTATTTTCCCATCAGGAAGAAGAATTAACCACAGGCTCAGCCTGCCGCCCGGAAGCAGAATAGGGCCTGAGGCAATCCTGCGCTTTTGTGGCCAGCTCCCAAAAAAGCGAGTTGAAAAATGGAGCTCAGGGGCACTGCAATTCACAAACCTGCAGAGTTATAAATGATAACTCTCGTCCACAAATATATTGAGGGAAGGCAACGAAGAGGATCTGAAAGCAAGGCAGAATTGCAGGAAACAGATTTCAGGAGGTCGATTCGAATCGCCTTTAAAGCACATGAAAAGCGGCAAAACGTCGACAATGATGCCCTTGGCCAAAAAGGGCGTATGCGTTTTTTCCTGAATATATTCAGGAAAAAACACATACGCCCTTTTTGGCCAACCAAGCAACCTGGAAAGGCAAATCAGCGCTACAAAGAAGTCTCGCTTCCCATCGGTCAAAAGGGCCATGCGGAAAAAAGTGTCAAAACCAGAAATGCAGGACAGGCCATGGAGAAATGGGAGCCTTGCTACGCTGATGGGCGGGATGTAAATTGCCAACAGCCACTCTGGAGAAGTGTACGGTGTGTCCTGAAACATCGAAAAAACACAGCTTAGAGCGCATAGGGCACTTCCACTCATGGGCGTATAAATTGGGAAAACTAAAAATCAGCAAGACACAGGCACCCCAAAGTTTGGGGCTGCTCTGTTGACAAGAACCTCCACTTCGTGACACCTTAAATATCCCAGGAAAGAGAAAAATGGATAAAGAAGTGGTGGTCCTTATGTACAATGGAATATCACTCAGCCATGAAATCAATGTCATAAGGCTAGTAGCAGCATGATGAGTGGTTTTAGCTACGACGATTCTAAGTGAAATAAGTCACACAGAAAAAGACACTTATCATAAGCTATCACTTATAGAGGGAATGTAAAAACCGCTACACTTGAACTGAATTACCAAACAGAACACAGTCACACGTTTAGAAAACACACTATGGCTGCTTAACGGGAAAGGTGGGGTGGGGTGATGCGTAAAACAAGGGTTTCAAATGAGCTCAGATAGCGTTCCATAAACCCAATATGTAATAGAAAGACCTACTCCTTGCTCAGTGAACTGGACTCAACACCCCCTATTCACCGCACAAGAATATATCTGACTAGTAAGAATCTTAAAACCTATGTATTGATATCACTCTGGAAGTGAGTCAAGTGGCTGTAAAGCGGCAGAAACACAGCCGTGAAAAGCAGCTAAACCCCATTATAAAAATAAATTACTTTTAAAAACCCGTGAAACAAAGACAGTGAAAGAGAGAGAAATTCTTACAAAATTCGTTCAGGGGCTGTGATGCAACCTGGATTGACCATATCTAGACCCACAGCTGGAGGAGACATAAGGGTGGACATTCTCGGGGCTGAGAGGTTTGGTGAGGTTGGGGGAGCAAACGCAGAGCCTTTAAAGTAATACTGCCTGTTACCCATCCCATGGGTCCCAAATCTCCAGGTTCAAGGGCATCTTCCTACCTCGAAAACATGCATGAGAAACCCAGAAGGTGGTACACCGTGTGATCGGGAAAGGTTTCTAAAACACACCTCATTTCTCATCTCCTTGTGCTCGGGTTCGCCATTCCAGCCGCTTTACTAGCAATCTCCCTCCTTGGAGAATCAGCACCTTTAACCTCCCGTTCCGTACAGCTTGCAATTTGTCCTGAGGATGAACGGGAAGAGGGGGAGCCAATGAGAGACTAGCTCTAGGTGTTGGGACAGGCACAGGTCACTCTATTTTCCCATCAGGAAGAAGAATTAACCACAGGCTCAGCCTGCCGCCCGGAAGCAGAATAGGGCCTGAGGCGATCCTGCGCTTTTGCGGCCAGCTCCCAAAAAAGTGAGTTGAGAAATGGAGCTCAGGGGCACTGCAATTCACAAACCTGCAGAGTTATAAATGATAACTCTCGTCCACAAATATATTGAGGGAAGGCAACGAAGAGGATCTGAAAGCAAGGCAGAATTGCAGGAAACAGATTTCAGGAGGTCGATTCGAATCGCCTTTAAAGCACATGAAAAGCGGCAAAACGTCGACAATGATGCCCTTGGCCAAAAAGGGCGTATGCGTTTTTTCCTGAATATATTCAGGAAAAAACGCATACGCCCTTTTTGGCCAACCAAGCAACCTGGAAAGGCAAATCAGCGCTACAAAGAAGTCTCGCTTCCCATCGGTCAAAAGGGCCATGCGGAAAAAAGTGTCAAAACCAGAAATGCAGAACAGGCCATGGAGAAATGGGAGCCTTGCTACGCTGATGGGCGGGATGTAAATTGCCAACAGCCACTCTGGAGAAGTGTACGGTGTGTCCTGAAACATCGAAAAAACACAGCTTAGAGCGCATAGGGCACTTCCACTCATGGGCGTATAAATTGGGAAAACTAAAAATCAGCAAGACACAGGCACCCCAAAGTTTGGGGCTGCTCTGTTGACAAGAACCTCCACTTCGTGACACCTTAAATATCCCAGGAAAGAGAAAAATGGATAAAGAAGTGGTGGTCCTTATGTACAATGGAATATCACTCAGCCATGAAATCAATGTCATAAGGCTAGTAGCAGCATGATGAGTGGCTTTAGCTACGACGATTCTAAGTGAAATAAGTCATACAGAAAAACACACTTATTATAAGCTATCACTTAAAGAGGGAATGTAAAAACCGCTACACTTGAACTGAATTACAAAACAGAACAGAGTCACACGTTTAGAAAACACATTAGGGCTGCTTAACGGGAAAGGTGGGGTGGGGTGATGCATAAAACAAGGGTTTCAAATGAGCTCAGATACCGTTCCATAAACCCAATATGTAATAGAAAGACCTACTCCTTGCTCAGTGAACTGGACTCAACACCCCCTATTCACCGCACAAGAATATATCTGACTAGTAAGAATCTTAAAACCTATGTATTGATATCACTCTGGAAGTGAGTCAAGTGGCTGTAAAGCGGCAGAAACACAGCCGTGAAAAGCAGCTAAACGCCATTAAAAAATAAATTCCTTTTAAAAACCCATGAAACAAAGACAGTGAAAGAGAGAGAAATTCTTACAAAATTCGTTCAGGGGCTGTGATGCAACCTGGATTGACCATATCTAGACCCACAGCTGGAGGAGACATAAGGGTGGACATTCTCGGGGCTGAGAGGTTTGGTGAGGTTGGGGGAGCAAACACAGAGCCTTTAAAGTAATACTGCCTGTTACCCATCCCATGGGTCCCAAATCTCCAGGTTCAAGGGCATCTTCCTACCTCGAAAACATGCATGAGAAACCCAGAAGGTGGTACACCGTGTGATCGGGAAAGGTTTCTAAAACGCACCTCATTTCTCATCTCCTTGTGCTCGGGTTCGCCATTCCAGCCGCTTTACTAGCAATCTCCCTCCTTGGAGAATCAGCACCTTTAACCTCCCGTTCCGTACAGCTTGCAATATGTCCTGAGGATGAACGGGAAGAGGGGGAGCCAATGAGAGACTAGCTCTAGGTGTTGGGAGAGGCACAGGTCACTCTATTTTCCCACCAGGAAGAAGAATTAACCACAGGCTCAGCCTGCCGCCCGGAAGCAGAATAGGGCCTGAGGCGATCCTGCGCTTTTGCGGCCAGCTCCCAAAAAAGCGAGTTGAAAAATGGAGCTCAGGGGCACTGCAATTCACAAACCTGCAGAGTTATAAATGATAACTCTCGTCCACAAATATATTGAGGGAAGGCAATGAAGAGGATCTGAAAGCAAGGCAGAATTGCAGGAAACAGATTTCAGGAGGTCGATTCGAATCGCCTTTAAAGCACATGAAAAGCGGCAAAACGTCGACAATGATGCCCTTGGCCAAAAAGGGCGTATGCGTTTTTTCCTGAATATATTCAGGAAAAAACGCATACGCCCTTTTTGGCCAACCAAGCAACCTGGAAAGGCAAATCAGCGCTACAAAGAAGTCTCGCTTCCCATCGGTCAAAAGGGCCATGCGGAAAAAAGTGTCAAAACCAGAAATGCAGGACAGGCCATGGAGAAATGGGAGCCTTGCTACGCTGATGGGCGGGATGTAAATTGCCAACAGCCACTCTGGAGAAGTGTACGGTGTGTCCTGAAACATCGAAAAAACACAGCTTAGAGCGCATAGGGCACTTCCACTCATGGGCGTATAAATTGGGAAAACTAAAAATCAGCAAGACACAGGCACCCCAAAGTTTGGGGCTGCTCTGTTGACAAGAACCTCCACTTCGTGACACCTTAAATATCCCAGGAAAGAGAAAAATGGATAAAGAAGTGGTGGTCCTTATGTACAATGGAATATCACTCAGCCATGAAATCAATGTCATAAGGCTAGTAGCAGCATGATGAGTGGTTTTAGCTACGACGATTCTAAGTGAAATAAGTCACACAGAAAAAGACACTTATCATAAGCTATCACTTATAGAGGGAATGTAAAAACCGCTACACTTGAACTGAATTACCAAACAGAACAGAGTCACACGTTTAGAAAACACCCTATGGCTGCTTAACGGGAAAGGTGGGGTGGGGTGATGCGTAAAACAAGGGTTTCAAATGAGCTCAGATAGCGTTCCATAAACCCAATATGTAATAGAAAGACCTACTCCTTGCTCAGTGAACTGGACTCAACACCCCCTATTCACCGCACAAGAATATATCTGACTAGTAAGAATCTTAAAACCTATGTATTGATATCTCTCTGGAAGTGAGTCAAGTGGCTGTAAAGCGGCAGAAACACAGCCGTGAAAAGCAGCTAAACCCCATTATAAAAATAAATTACTTTTAAAAACCCGTGAAACAAAGACAGTGAAAGAGAGAGAAATTCTTACAAAATTCATTCAGGGGCTGTGATGCAACCTGGATTGACCATATCTAGACCCACAGCTGGAGGAGACATAAGGGTGGACATTCTCGGGGCTGAGAGGTTTGGTGAGGTTGGGGGAGCAAACGCAGAGCCTTTAAAGTAATACTGCCTGTTACCCATCCCATGGGTCCCAAATCTCCAGGTTCAAGGGCATCTTCCTACCTCGAAAACATGCATGAGAAACCCAGAAGGTGGTACACCGTGTGATCGGGAAAGGTTTCTAAAACGCACCTCATTTCTCATCTCCTTGTGCTCGGGTTCGCCATTCCAGCCGCTTTACTAGCAATCTCCCTCCTTGGAGAATCAGCACCTTTAACCTCCCGTTCCGTACAGCTTGCAATTTGTCCTGAGGATGAACGGGAAGAGGGGGAGCCAATGAGAGACTAGCTCTAGGTGTTGGGACAGGCACAGGTCACTCTATTTTCCCATCAGGAAGAAGAATTAACCACAGGCTCAGCCTGCCGCCTGGAAGCAGAATAGGGCCTGAGGCGATCCTGCGCTTTTGCGGCCAGCTCCCAAAAAAGCGAGTTGAAAAATGGAGCTCAGGGGCACTGCAATTCACAAACCTGCAGAGTTATAAATGATAACTCTCGTCCACAAATATATTGAGGGAAGGCAACGAAGAGGATCTGAAAGCAAGGCAGAATTGCAGGAAACAGATTTCAGGAGGTCGATTCGAATCGCCTTTAAAGCACATGAAAAGCGGCAAAACGTCGACAATGATGCCCTTGGCCAAAAAGGGCGTATGCGTTTTTTCCTGAATATATTCAGGAAAAAACGCATACGCCCTTTTTGGCCAACCAAGCAACCTGGAAAGGCAAATCAGCGCTACAAAGAAGTCTCGCTTCCCATCGGTCAAAAGGGCCATGCGGAAAAAAGTGTCAAAACCAGAAATGCAGAACAGGCCATGGAGAAATGGGAGCCTTGCTACGCTGATGGGCGGGATGTAAATTGCCAACAGCCACTCTGGAGAAGTGTACGGTGTGTCCTGAAACATCGAAAAAAACACAGCTTAGAGCGCATAGGGCACTTCCACTCATGGGCGTATAAATTGGGAAAACTAAAAATCAGCAAGACACAGGCACCCCAAAGTTTGGGGCTGCTCTGTTGACAAGAACCTCCACTTCGTGACACCTTAAATATCCCAGGAAAGAGAAAAATGGATAAAGAAGTGGTGGTCCTTATGTACAATGGAATATCACTCAGCCATGAAATCAATGTCATAAGGCTAGTAGCAGCATGATGAGTGGTTTTAGCTACGACGATTCTAAGTGAAATAAGTCACACAGAAAAAGACACTTATCATAAGCTATCATTTATAGAGGGAATGTAAAAACCGCTACACTTGAACTGAATTACCAAACAGAACAGAGTCACACGTTTAGAAAACACACTATGGCTGCTTAACGGGAAAGGTGGGGTGGGGTGATGCGTAAAACAAGGGTTTCAAATGAGCTCAGATAGCGTTCCATAAACCCAATATGTAATAGAAAGACCTACTCCTTGCTCAGTGAACTGGACTCAACACCCCCTATTCACCGCACAAGAATATATCTGACTAGTAAGAATCTTAAAACCTATGTATTGATATCACTCTGGAAGTGAGTCAAGTGGCTGTAAAGCGGCAGAAACACAGCCGTGAAAAGCAGCTAAACGCCATTAAAAAATAAATTACTTTTAAAAACCCGTGAAACAAAGACAGTGAAAGAGAGAGAAATTCTTACAAAATTCGTTCAGGGGCTGTGATGCAACCTGGATTGACCATATCTAGACCCACAGCTGGAGGAGACATAAGGGTGGACACTCTCGGGGCTGAGAGTTTTGGTGAGGTTGCGGGAGCAAACGCAGAGCCTTTAAAGTAATACTGCCTGTTACCCATCCCATGGGTCCCAAATCTCCAGGTTCAAGGGCATCTTCCTACCTCGAAAACATGCATGAGAAACCCAGAAGGTGGTACACCGTGTGATCGGGAAAGGTTTCTAAAACGCACCTCATTTCTCATCTCCTTGTGCTCGGGTTCGCCATTCCAGCCGCTTTACTAGCAATCTCCCTCCTTGGAGAATCAGCACCTTTAACCTCCCGTTCCGTACAGCTTGCAATTTGTCCTGAGGATGAACGGGAAGAGGGGGAGCCAATGAGAGACTAGCTCTAGGTGTTGGGACAGGCACAGGTCACTCTATTTTCCCATCAGGAAGAAGAATTAACCACAGGCTCAGCCTGCCGCCCGGAAGCAGAATAGGGCCTGAGGCAATCCTGCGCTTTTGTGGCCAGCTCCCAAAAAAGCGAGTTGAAAAATGGAGCTCAGGGGCACTGCAATTCACAAACCTGCAGAGTTATAAATGATAACTCTCGTCCACAAATATATTGAGGGAAGGCAACGAAGAGGATCTGAAAGCAAGGCAGAATTGCAGGAAACAGATTTCAGGAGGTCGATTCGAATCGCCTTTAAAGCACATGAAAAGCGGCAAAACGTCGACAATGATGCCCTTGGCCAAAAAGGGCGTATGCGTTTTTTCCTGAATATATTCAGGAAAAAACACATACGCCCTTTTTGGCCAACCAAGCAACCTGGAAAGGCAAATCAGCGCTACAAAGAAGTCTCGCTTCCCATCGGTCAAAAGGGCCATGCGGAAAAAAGTGTCAAAACCAGAAATGCAGGACAGGCCATGGAGAAATGGGAGCCTTGCTACGCTGATGGGCGGGATGTAAATTGCCAACAGCCACTCTGGAGAAGTGTACGGTGTGTCCTGAAACATCGAAAAAACACAGCTTAGAGCGCATAGGGCACTTCCACTCATGGGCGTATAAATTGGGAAAACTAAAAATCAGCAAGACACAGGCACCCCAAAGTTTGGGGCTGCTCTGTTGACAAGAACCTCCACTTCGTGACACCTTAAATATCCCAGGAAAGAGAAAAATGGATAAAGAAGTGGTGGTCCTTATGTACAATGGAATATCACTCAGCCATGAAATCAATGTCATAAGGCTAGTAGCAGCATGATGAGTGGTTTTAGCTACGACGATTCTAAGTGAAATAAGTCACACAGAAAAAGACACTTATCATAAGCTATCACTTATAGAGGGAATGTAAAAACCGCTACACTTGAACTGAATTACCAAACAGAACACAGTCACACGTTTAGAAAACACACTATGGCTGCTTAACGGGAAAGGTGGGGTGGGGTGATGCGTAAAACAAGGGTTTCAAATGAGCTCAGATAGCGTTCCATAAACCCAATATGTAATAGAAAGACCTACTCCTTGCTCAGTGAACTGGACTCAACACCCCCTATTCACCGCACAAGAATATATCTGACTAGTAAGAATCTTAAAACCTATGTATTGATATCACTCTGGAAGTGAGTCAAGTGGCTGTAAAGCGGCAGAAACACAGCCGTGAAAAGCAGCTAAACCCCATTATAAAAATAAATTACTTTTAAAAACCCGTGAAACAAAGACAGTGAAAGAGAGAGAAATTCTTACAAAATTCGTTCAGGGGCTGTGATGCAACCTGGATTGACCATATCTAGACCCACAGCTGGAGGAGACATAAGGGTGGACATTCTCGGGGCTGAGAGGTTTGGTGAGGTTGGGGGAGCAAACGCAGAGCCTTTAAAGTAATACTGCCTGTTACCCATCCCATGGGTCCCAAATCTCCAGGTTCAAGGGCATCTTCCTACCTCGAAAACATGCATGAGAAACCCAGAAGGTGGTACACCGTGTGATCGGGAAAGGTTTCTAAAACACACCTCATTTCTCATCTCCTTGTGCTCGGGTTCGCCATTCCAGCCGCTTTACTAGCAATCTCCCTCCTTGGAGAATCAGCACCTTTAACCTCCCGTTCCGTACAGCTTGCAATTTGTCCTGAGGATGAACGGGAAGAGGGGGAGCCAATGAGAGACTAGCTCTAGGTGTTGGGACAGGCACAGGTCACTCTATTTTCCCATCAGGAAGAAGAATTAACCACAGGCTCAGCCTGCCGCCCAGAAGCAGAATAGGGCCTGAGGCGATCCTGCGCTTTTGTGGCCAGCTCCCAAAAAAGCGAGTTGAAAAATGGAGCTCAGGGGCACTGCAATTCACAAACCTGCAGAGTTATAAATGATAACTCTCGTCCACAAATATATTGAGGGAAGGCAACGAAGAGGATCTGAAAGCAAGGCAGAATTGCAGGAAACAGATTTCAGGAGGTCGATTCGAATCGCCTTTAAAGCACATGAAAAGCGGCAAAACGTCGACAATGATGCCCTTGGCCAAAAAGGGCGTATGCGTTTTTTCCTGAATATATTCAGGAAAAAACGCATACGCCCTTTTTGGCCAACCAAGCAACCTGGAAAGGCAAATCAGCGCTACAAAGAAGTCTCGCTTCCCATCGGTCAAAAGGGCCATGCGGAAAAAAGTGTCAAAACCAGAAATGCAGAACAGGCCATGGAGAAATGGGAGCCTTGCTACGCTGATGGGCGGGATGTAAATTGCCAACAGCCACTCTGGAGAAGTGTACGGTGTGTCCTGAAACATCGAAAAAACACAGCTTAGAGCGCATAGGGCACTTCCACTCATGGGTGTATAAATTGGGAAAACTAAAAATCAGCAAGACACAGGCACCCCAAAGTTTGGGGCTGCTCTGTTGACAAGAACCTCCACTTCGTGACACCTTAAATATCCCAGGAAAGAGAAAAATGGATAAAGAAGTGGTGGTCCTTATGTACAATGGAATATCACTCAGCCATGAAATCAATGTCATAAGGCTAGTAGCAGCATGATGAGTGGTTTTAGCTACGACGATTCTAAGTGAAATAAGTCACACAGAAAAAGACACTTATCATAAGCTATCACTTATAGAGGGAATGTAAAAACCGCTACACTTGAACTGAATTACCAAACAGAACAGAGTCACACGTTTAGAAAACACACTATGGCTGCTTAACGGGAAAGGTGGGGTGGGGTGATGCGTAAAACAAGGGTTTCAAATGAGCTCAGATAGCGTTCCATAAACCCAATATGAAATAGAAAGACCTACTCCTTGCTCAGTGAACTGGACTCAACACCCCCTATTCACCGCACAAGAATATATCTGACTAGTAAGAATCTTAAAACCTATGTATTGATATCTCTCTGGAAGTGAGTCAAGTGGCTGTAAAGCGGCAGAAACACAGCCGTGAAAAGCAGCTAAACCCCATTATAAAAATAAATTACTTTTAAAAACCCGTGAAACAAAGACAGTGAAAGAGAGAGAAATTCTTACAAAATTCGTTCAGGGGCTGTGATGCAACCTGGATTGACCATATCTAGACCCACAGCTGGAGGAGACATAAGGGTGGACATTCTCGGGGCTGAGAGGTTTGGTGAGGTTGGGGGAGCAAACGCAGAGCCTTTAAAGTAATACTGCCTGTTACCCATCCCATGGGTCCCAAATCTCCAGGTTCAAGGGCATCTTCCTACCTCGAAAACATGCATGAGAAACCCAGAAGGTGGTACACCGTGTGATCGGGAAAGGTTTCTAAAACGCACCTCATTTCTCATCTCCTTGTGCTCGGGTTCGCCATTCCAGCCGCTTTACTAGCAATCTCCCTCCTTGGAGAATCAGCACCTTTAACCTCCCGTTCCGTACAGCTTGCAATTTGTCCTGAGGATGAACGGGAAGAGGGGGAGCCAATGAGAGACTAGCTCTAGGTGTTGGGACAGGCACAGGTCACTCTATTTTCCCATCAGGAAGAAGAATTAACCACAGGCTCAGCCTGCCGCCCAGAAGCAGAATAGGGCCTGAGGCGATCCTGCGCTTTTGCGGCCAGCTCCCAAAAAAGCGAGTTGAAAAATGGAGCTCAGGGGCACTGCAATTCACAAACCTGCAGAGTTATAAATGATAACTCTCGTCCACAAATATATTGAGGGAAGGCAACGAAGAGGATCTGAAAGCAAGGCAGAATTGCAGGAAACAGATTTCAGGAGGTCGATTCGAATCGCCTTTAAAGCACATGAAAAGCGGCAAAACGTCGACAATGATGCCCTTGGCCAAAAAGGGCGTATGCGTTTTTTCCTGAATATATTCAGGAAAAAACGCATACGCCCTTTTTGGCCAACCAAGCAACCTGGAAAGGCAAATCAGCGCTACAAAGAAGTCTCGCTTCCCATCGGTCAAAAGGGCCATGCGGAAAAAACTGTCAAAACCAGAAATGCAGAACAGGCCATGGAGAAATGGGAGCCTTGCTACGCTGATGGGCGGGATGTAAATTGCCAACAGCCACTCTGGAGAAGTGTACGGTGTGTCCTGAAACATCGAAAAAACACAGCTTAGAGCGCATAGGGCACTTCCACTCATGGGCGTATAAATTGGGAAAACTAAAAATCAGCAAGACACAGGCACCCCAAAGTTTGGGGCTGCTCTGTTGACAAGAACCTCCACTTCGTGACACCTTAAATATCCCAGGAAAGAGAAAAATGGATAAAGAAGTGGTGGTCCTTATGTACAATGGAATATCACTCAGCCATGAAATCAATGTCATAAGGCTAGTAGCAGCATGATGAGTGGTTTTAGCTACGACGATTCTAAGTGAAATAAGTCACACAGAAAAAGACACTTATCATAAGCTATCACTTATAGAGGGAATGTAAAAACCGCTACACTTGAACTGAATTACCAAACAGAACAGAGTCACACGTTTAGAAAACACACTATGGCTGCTTAACGGGAAAGGTGGGGTGGGGTGATGCGTAAAACAAGGGTTTCAAATGAGCTCAGATAGCGTTCCATAAACCCAATATGTAATAGAAAGACCTACTCCTTGCTCAGTGAACTGGACTCAACACCCCCTATTCACTGCACAAGAATATATCTGACTAGTAAGAATCTTAAAACCTATGTATTGATATCTCTCTGGAAGTGAGTCAAGTGGCTGTAAAGCGGCAGAAACACAGCCGTGAAAAGCAGCTAAACCCCATTATAAAAATAAATTACTTTTAAAAACCCGTGAAACAAAGACAGTGAAAGAGAGAGAAATTCTTACAAAATTCGTTCAGGGGCTGTGATGCAACCTGGATTGACCATATCTAGACCCACAGCTGGAGGAGACATAAGGGTGGACATTCTCGGGGCTGAGAGGTTTGGTGAGGTTGGGGGAGCAAACGCAGAGCCTTTAAAGTAATACTGCCTGTTACCCATCCCATGGGTCCCAAATCTCCAGGTTCAAGGGCATCTTCCTACCTCGAAAACATGCATGAGAAACCCAGAAGGTGGTACACCGTGTGATCGGGAAAGGTTTCTAAAACGCACCTCATTTCTCATCTCCTTGTGCTCGGGTTCGCCATTCCAGCCGCTTTACTAGCAATCTCCCTCCTTGGAGAATCAGCACCTTTAACCTCCCGTTCCGTACAGCTTGCAATTTGTCCTGAGGATGAACGGGAAGAGGGGGAGCCAATGAGAGACTAGCTCTAGGTGTTGGGACAGGCACAGGTCACTCTATTTTCCCATCAGGAAGAAGAATTAACCACAGGCTCAGCCTGCCGCCCGGAAGCAGAATAGGGCCTGAGGCGATCCTGTGCTTTTGCGGCCAGCTCCCAAAAAAGCGAGTTGAAAAATGGAGCTCAGGGGCACTGCAATTCACAAACCTGCAGAGTTATAAATGATAACTCTCGTCCACAAATATATTGAGGGAAGGCAACGAAGAGGATCTGAAAGCAAGGCAGAATTGCAGGAAACAGATTTCAGGAGGTCGATTCGAATCGCCTTTAAAGCACATGAAAAGCGGCAAAACGTCGACAATGATGCCCTTGGCCAAAAAGGGCGTATGCGTTTTTTCCTGAATATATTCAGGAAAAAACGCATACGCCCTTTTTGGCCAACCAAGCAACCTGGAAAGGCAAATCAGCGCTACAAAGAAGTCTCGCTTCCCATCGGTCAAAAGGGCCATGCGGAAAAAAGTGTCAAAACCAGAAATGCAGAACAGGCCATGGAGAAATGGGAGCCTTGCTACGCTGATGGGCGGGATGTAAATTGCCAACAGCCACTCTGGAGAAGTGTACGGTGTGTCCTGAAACATCGAAAAAACACAGCTTAGAGCGCATAGGGCACTTCCACTCATGGGCGTATAAATTGGGAAAACTAAAAATCAGCAAGACACAGGCACCCCAAAGTTTGGGGCTGCTCTGTTGACAAGAACCTCCACTTCGTGACACCTTAAATATCCCAGGAAAGAGAAAAATGGATAAATAAGTGGTGGTCCTTATGTACAATGGAATATCACTCAGCCATGAAATCAATGTCATAAGGCTAGTAGCAGCATGATGAGTGGTTTTAGCTACGACGATTCTAAGTGAAATAAGTCACACAGAAAAAGACACTTATCATAAGCTATCACTTATAGAGGGAATGTAAAAACCGCTACACTTGAACTGAATTACCAAACAGAACAGAGTCACACGTTTAGAAAACACACTATGGCTGCTTAACGGGAAAGGTGGGGTGGGGTGATGCGTAAAACAAGGGTTTCAAATGAGCTCAGATAGCGTTCCATAAACCCAATATGTAATAGAAAGACCTACTCCTTGCTCAGTGAACTGGACTCAACACCCCCTATTCACCGCACAAGAATATATCTGACTAGTAAGAATCTTAAAACCTATGTATTGATATCTCTCTGGAAGTGAGTCAAGTGGCTGTAAAGCGGCAGAAACACAGCCGTGAAAAGCAGCTAAACCCCATTATAAAAATAAATTACTTTTAAAAACCCGTGAAACAAAGACAGTGAAAGAGAGAGAAATTCTTACAAAATTCGTTCAGGGGCTGTGATGCAACCTGGATTGACCATATCTAGACCCACAGCTGGAGGAGACATAAGGGTGGACATTCTCGGGGCTGAGAGGTTTGGTGAGGTTGGGGGAGCAAACGCAGAGCCTTTAAAGTAATACTGCCTGTTACCCATCCCATGGGTCCCAAATCTCCAGGTTCAAGGGCATCTTCCTACCTCGAAAACATGCATGAGAAACCCAGAAGGTGGTACACCGTGTGATCGGGAAAGGTTTCTAAAACGCACCTCATTTCTCATCTCCTTGTGCTCGGGTTCGCCATTCCAGCCGCTTTACTAGCAATCTCCCTCCTTGGAGAATCAGCACCTTTAACCTCCCGTTCCGTACAGCTTGCAATTTGTCCTGAGGATGAACAGGAAGAGGGGGAGCCAATGAGAGACTAGCTCTAGGTGTTGGGACAGGCACAGGTCACTCTATTTTCCCATCAGGAAGAAGAATTAACCACAGGCTCAGCCTTCCGCCTGGAAGCAGAATAGGGCCTGAGGCGATCCTGCGCTTTTGCGGCCAGCTCCCAAAAAAGCGAGTTGAAAAATGGAGCTCAGGGGCACTGCAATTCACAAACCTGCAGAGTTATAAATGATAACTCTCGTCCACAAATATATTGAGGGAAGGCAACGAAGAGGATCTGAAAGCAAGGCAGAATTGCAGGAAACAGATTTCAGGAGGTCGATTCGAATCGCCTTTAAAGCACATGAAAAGCGGCAAAACCTTGACAATGATGCCCTTGGCCAAAAAGGGCGTATGCGTTTTTTCCTGAATATATTCAGGAAAAAACGCATACGCCCTTTTTGGCCAACCAAGCAACCTGGAAAGGCAAATCAGCGCTACAAAGAAGTCTCGCTTCCCATCGGTCAAAAGGGCCATGCGGAAAAAAGTGTCAAAACCAGAAATGCAGAACAGGCCATGGAGAAATGGGAGCCTTGCTACGCTGATGGGCGGGATGTAAATTGCCAACAGCCACTCTGGAGAAGTGTACGGTGTGTCCTGAAACATCGAAAAAACACAGCTTAGAGCGCATAGGGCACTTCCACTCATGGGCGTATAAATTGGGAAAACTAAAAATCAGCAAGACACAGGCACCCCAAAGTTTGGGGCTGCTCTGTTGACAAGAACCTCCACTTCGTGACACCTTAAATATCCCAGGAAAGAGAAAAATGGATAAAGAAGTGGTGGTCCTTATGTACAATGGAATATCACTCAGCCATGAAATCAATGTCATAAGGCTAGTAGCAGCATGATGAGTGGCTTTAGCTACGACGATTCTAAGTGAAATAAGTTATACAGAAAAACACACTTATTATAAGCTATCACTTATAGAGGGAATGTAAAAACCGCTACACTTGAACTGAATTACAAAACAGAACAGAGTCACACGTTTAGAAAACACATTAGGGCTGCTTAACGGGAAAGTTGGGGTGGGGTGATGCATAAAACAAGGGTTTCAAATGAGCTCAGATAGCGTTCCATAAACCCAATATGTAATAGAAAGACCTACTCCTTGCTCAGTGAACTGGACTCAACACCCCCTATTCACCGCACAAGAATATATCTGACTAGTAAGAATCTTAAAACCTATGTATTGATATCTCTCTGGAAGTGAGTCAAGTGGGTGTAAAGCGGCAGAAACACAGCCGTGAAAAGCAGCTAAACGCCATTAAAAAATAAATTACTTTTAAAAACCCGTGAAACAAAGACAGTGAAAGAGAGAGAAATTCTTACAAAATTCGTTCAGGGGCTGTGATGCAACCTGGATTGACCATATCTAGACCCACAGCTGGAGGAGACATAAGGGTGGACACTCTCGGGGCTGAGAGTTTTGGTGAGGTTGGGGGAGCAAACGCAGAGCCTTTAAAGTAATACTGCCTGTTACCCATCCCATGGGTCCCAAATCTCCAGGTTCAAGGGCATCTTCCTACCTCGAAAACATGCATGAGAAACCCAGAAGGTGGTACACCGTGTGATCGGGAAAGGTTTCTAAAACGCACCTCATTTCTCATCTCCTTGTGCTCGGGTTCGCCATTCCAGCCGCTTTACTAGCAATCTCCCTCCTTGGAGAATCAGCACCTTTAACCTCCCGTTCCGTACAGCTTGCAATATGTCCTGAGGATGAACGGGAAGAGGGGGAGCCAATGAGAGACTAGCTCTAGGTGTTGGGACAGGCACAGGTCACTCTATTTTCCCATCAGGAAGAAGAATTAACCACAGGCTCAGCCTGCCGCCCGGAACCAGAATAGGGCCTGAGGCAATCCTGCGCTTTTGTGGCCAGCTCCCAAAAAAGCGAGTTGAAAAATGGAGCTCAGGGGCACTGCAATTCACAAACCTGCAGAGTTATAAATGATAACTCTCGTCCACAAATATATTGAGGGAAGGCAACGAAGAGGATCTGAAAGCAAGGCAGAATTGCAGGAAACAGATTTCAGGAGGTCGATTCGAATCGCCTTTAAAGCACATGAAAAGCGGCAAAACGTCGACAATGATGCCCTTGGCCAAAAAGGGCGTATGCATTTTTTCCTGAATATATTCAGGAAAAAACACATACGCCCTTTTTGGCCAACCAAGCAACCTGGAAAGGCAAATCAGCGCTACAAAGAAGTCTCGCTTCCCATCGGTCAAAAGGGCCATGCGGAAAAAAGTGTCAAAACCAGAAATGCAGGACAGGCCATGGAGAAATGGGAGCCTTGCTACGCTGATGGGCGGGATGTAAATTGCCAACAGCCACTCTGGAGAAGTGTACGGTGTGTCCTGAAACATCGAAAAAACACAGCTTAGAGCGCATAGGGCACTTCCACTCATGGGCGTATAAATTGGGAAAACTAAAAATCAGCAAGACACAGGCACCCCAAAGTTTGGGGCTGCTCTGTTGACAAGAACCTCCACTTCGTGACACCTTAAATATCCCAGGAAAGAGAAAAATGGATAAATAAGTGGTGGTCCTTATGTACAATGGAATATCACTCAGCCATGAAATCAATGTCATAAGGCTAGTAGCAGCATGATGAGTGGTTTTAGCTACGACGATTCTAAGTGAAATAAGTCACACAGAAAAAGACACTTATCATAAGCTATCACTTATAGAGGGAATGTAAAAACCGCTACACTTGAACTGAATTACCAAACAGAACAGAGTCACACGTTTAGAAAACACACTATGGCTGCTTAACGGGAAAGGTGGGGTGGGGTGATGCGTAAAACAAGGGTTTCAAATGAGCTCAGATAGCGTTCCATAAACCCAATATGTAATAGAAAGACCTACTCCTTGCTCAGTGAACTGGACTCAACACCCCCTATTCACCGCACAAGAATATATCTGACTAGTAAGAATCTTAAAACCTATGTATTGATATCTCTCTGGAAGTGAGTCAAGTGGCTGTAAAGCGGCAGAAACACAGCCGTGAAAAGCAGCTAAACCCCATTATAAAAATAAATTACTTTTAAAAACCCGTGAAACAAAGACAGTGAAAGAGAGAGAAATTCTTACAAAATTCGTTCAGGGGCTGTGATGCAACCTGGATTGACCATATCTAGACCCACAGCTGGAGGAGACATAAGGGTGGACATTCTCGGGGCTGAGAGGTTTGGTGAGGTTGGGGGAGCAAACGCAGAGCCTTTAAAGTAATACTGCCTGTTACCCATCCCATGGGTCCCAAATCTCCAGGTTCAAGGGCATCTTCCTACCTCGAAAACATGCATGAGAAACCCAGAAGGTGGTACACCGTGTGATCGGGAAAGGTTTCTAAAACACACCTCATTTCTCATCTCCTTGTGCTCGGGTTCGCCATTCCAGCCGCTTTACTAGCAATCTCCCTCCTTGGAGAATCAGCACCTTTAACCTCCCGTTCCGTACAGCTTGCAATTTGTCCTGAGGATGAACGGGAAGAGGGGGAGCCAATGAGAGACTAGCTCTAGGTGTTGGGACAGGCACAGGTCACTCTATTTTCCCATCAGGAAGAAGAATTAACCACAGGCTCAGCCTGCTGCCTGGAAGCAGAATAGGGCCTGAGGCGATCCTGCGCTTTTGCGGCCAGCTCCCAAAAAAGCGAGTTGAAAAATGGAGCTCAGGGGCACTGCAATTCACAAACCTGCAGAGTTATAAATGATAACTCTCGTCCACAAATATATTGAGGGAAGGTAATGAAGAGGATCTGAAAGCAAGGCAGAATTGCAGGAAACAGATTTCAGGAGGTCGATTCGAATCGCCTTTAAAGCACATGAAAAGCGGCAAAACGTCGACAATGATGCCCTTGGCCAAAAAGGGCGTATGCGTTTTTTCCTGAATATATTCAGGAAAAAACGCATACGCCCTTTTTGGCCAACCAAGCAACCTGGAAAGGCAAATCAGCGCTACAAAGAAGTCTCGCTTCCCATCGGTCAAAAGGGCCATGCGGAAAAAAGTGTCAAAACCAGAAATGCAGAACAGGCCATGGAGAAATGGGAGCCTTGCTACGCTGATGGGCGGGATGTAAATTGCCAACAGCCACTCTGGAGAAGTGTACGGTGTGTCCTGAAACATCGAAAAAACACAGCTTAGAGCGCATAGGGCACTTCCACTCATGGGCGTATAAATTGGGAAAACTAAAAATCAGCAAGACACAGGCACCCCAAAGTTTGGGGCTGCTCTGTTGACAAGAACCTCCACTTCGTGACACCTTAAATATCCCAGGAAAGAGAAAAATGGATAAAGAAGTGGTGGTCCTTATGTACAATGGAATATCACTCAGCCATGAAATCAATGTCATAAGGCTAGTAGCAGCATGATGAGTGGCTTTAGCTACGACGATTCTAAGTGAAATAAGTTATACAGAAAAACACACTTATTATAAGCTATCACTTATAGAGGGAATGTAAAAACCGCTACACTTGAACTGAATTACAAAACAGAACAGAGTCACACGTTTAGAAAACACATTAGGGCTGCTTAACGGGAAAGGTGGGGTGGGGTGATGCATAAAACAAGGGTTTCAAATGAGCTCAGATACCGTTCCATAAACCCAATATGTAATAGAAAGACCTACTCCTTGCTCAGTGAACTGGACTCAACACCCCCTATTCACCGCACAAGAATATATCTGACTAGTAAGAATCTTAAAACCTATGTATTGATATCTCTCTGGAAGTGAGTCAAGTGGGTGTAAAGCGGCAGAAACAGAGCCGTGAAAAGCAGCTAAACGCCATTAAAAAATAAATTACTTTTAAAAACCCGTGAAACAAAGACAGTGAAAGAGAGAGAAATTCTTACAAAATTCGTTCAGGGGCTGTGATGCAACCTGGATTGACCATATCTAGACCCACAGCTGGAGGAGACATAAGGGTGGACACTCTCGGGGCTGAGAGTTTTGGTGAGGTTGGGGGAGCAAACGCAGAGCCTTTAAAGTAATACTGCCTGTTACCCATCCCATGGGTCCCAAATCTCCAGGTTCAAGGGCATCTTCCTACCTCGAAAACATGCATGAGAAACCCAGAAGGTGGTACACCGTGTGATCGGGAAAGGTTTCTAAAACGCACCTCATTTCTCATCTCCTTGTGCTCGGGTTCGCCATTCCAGCCGCTTTACTAGCAATCTCCCTCCTTGGAGAATCAGCACCTTTAACCTCCCGTTCCGTACAGCTTGCAATATGTCCTGAGTATGAACGGGAAGAGGGGGAGCCAATGAGAGACTAGCTCTAGGTGTTGGGACAGGCACAGGTCACTCTATTTTCCCATCAGGAAGAAGAATTAACCACAGGCTCAGCCTGCCGCCCGGAAGCAGAATAGGGCCTGAGGCGATCCTGCGCTTTTGCGGCCAGCTCCCAAAAAAGCGAGTTGAAAAATGGAGCTCAGGGGCACTGCAATTCACAAACCTGCAGAGTTATAAATGATAACTCTCGTCCACAAATATATTGAGGGAAGGCAACGAAGAGGATCTGAAAGCAAGGCAGAATTGCAGGAAACAGATTTCAGGAGGTCGATTCGAATCGCCTTTAAAGCACATGAAAAGCGGCAAAACGTCGACAATGATGCCCTTGGCCAAAAAGGGCGTATGCATTTTTTCCTGAATATATTCAGGAAAAAACACATACGCCCTTTTTGGCCAACCAAGCAACCTGGAAAGGCAAATCAGCGCTACAAAGAAGTCTCGCTTCCCATCGGTCAAAAGGGCCATGCGGAAAAAAGTGTCAAAACCAGAAATGCAGGACAGGCCATGGAGAAATGGGAGCCTTGCTACGCTGATGGGCGGGATGTAAATTGCCAACAGCCACTCTGGAGAAGTGTACGGTGTGTCCTGAAACATCGAAAAAACACAGCTTAGAGCGCATAGGGCACTTCCACTCATGGGCGTATAAATTGGGAAAACTAAAAATCAGCAAGACACAGGCACCCCAAAGTTTGGGGCTGCTCTGTTGACAAGAACCTCCACTTCGTGACACCTTAAATATCCCAGGAAAGAGAAAAATGGATAAAGAAGTGGTGGTCCTTATGTACAATGGAATATCACTCAGCCATGAAATCAATGTCATAAGGCTAGTAGCAGCATGATGAGTGGTTTTAGCTACGACGATTCTAAGTGAAATAAGTCACACAGAAAAAGACACTTATCATAAGCTATCACTTATAGAGGGAATGTAAAAACCGCTACACTTGAACTGAATTACCAAACAGAACAGAGTCACACGTTTAGAAAACACACTATGGCTGCTTAACGGGAAAGGTGGGGTGGGGTGATGCGTAAAACAAGGGTTTCAAATGAGCTCAGATAGCGTTCCATAAACCCAATATGTAATAGAAAGACCTACTCCTTGCTCAGTGAACTGGACTCAACACCCCCTATTCACCGCACAAGAATATATCTGACTAGTAAGAATCTTAAAACCTATGTATTGATATCTCTCTGGAAGTGAGTCAAGTGGCTGTAAAGCGGCAGAAACACAGCCGTGAAAAGCAGCTAAACCCCATTATAAAAATAAATTACTTTTAAAAACCCGTGAAACAAAGACAGTGAAAGAGAGAGAAATTCTTACAAAATTCGTTCAGGGGCTGTGATGCAACCTGGATTGACCATATCTAGACCCACAGCTGGAGGAGACATAAGGGTGGACATTCTCGGGGCTGAGAGGTTTGGTGAGGTTGGGGGAGCAAACGCAGAGCCTTTAAAGTAATACTGCCTGTTACCCATCCCATGGGTCCCAAATCTCCAGGTTCAAGGGCATCTTCCTACCTCGAAAACATGCATGAGAAACCCAGAAGGTGGTACACCGTGTGATCGGGAAAGGTTTCTAAAACACACCTCATTTCTCATCTCCTTGTGCTCGGGTTCGCCATTCCAGCCGCTTTACTAGCAATCTCCCTCCTTGGAGAATCAGCACCTTTAACCTCCCGTTCCGTACAGCTTGCAATTTGTCCTGAGGATGAACGGGAAGAGGGGGAGCCAATGAGAGACTAGCTCTAGGTGTTGGGACAGGCACAGGTCACTCTATTTTCCCATCAGGAAGAAGAATTAACCACAGGCTCAGCCTGCTGCCTGGAAGCAGAATAGGGCCTGAGGCGATCCTGCGCTTTTGCGGCCAGCTCCCAAAAAAGCGAGTTGAAAAATGGAGCTCAGGGGCACTGCAATTCACAAACCTGCAGAGTTATAAATGATAACTCTCGTCCACAAATATATTGAGGGAAGGCAATGAAGAGGATCTGAAAGCAAGGCAGAATTGCAGGAAACAGATTTCAGGAGGTCGATTCGAATCGCCTTTAAAGCACATGAAAAGCGGCAAAACGTCGACAATGATGCCCTTGGCCAAAAAGGGCGTATGCATTTTTTCCTGAATATATTCAGGAAAAAACACATACGCCCTTTTTGGCCAACCAAGCAACCTGGAAAGGCAAATCAGCGCTACAAAGAAGTCTCGCTTCCCATCGGTCAAAAGGGCCATGCGGAAAAAAGTGTCAAAACCAGAAATGCAGGACAGGCCATGGAGAAATGGGAGCCTTGCTACGCTGATGGGCGGGATGTAAATTGCCAACAGCCACTCTGGAGAAGTGTACGGTGTGTCCTGAAACATCGAAAAAACACAGCTTAGAGCGCATAGGGCACTTCCACTCATGGGCGTATAAATTGGGAAAACTAAAAATCAGCAAGACACAGGCACCCCAAAGTTTGGGGCTGCTCTGTTGACAAGAACCTCCACTTCGTGACACCTTAAATATCCCAGGAAAGAGAAAAATGGATAAAGAAGTGGTGGTCCTTATGTACAATGGAATATCACTCAGCCATGAAATCAATGTCATAAGGCTAGTAGCAGCATGATGAGTGGTTTTAGCTACGACGATTCTAAGTGAAATAAGTCACACAGAAAAAGACACTTATCATAAGCTATCACTTATAGAGGGAATGTAAAAACCGCTACACTTGAACTGAATTACCAAACAGAACAGAGTCACACGTTTAGAAAACACACTATGGCTGCTTAACGGGAAAGGTGGGGTGGGGTGATGCGTAAAACAAGGGTTTCAAATGAGCTCAGATAGCGTTCCATAAACCCAATATGTAATAGAAAGACCTACTCCTTGCTCAGTGAACTGGACTCAACACCCCCTATTCACCGCACAAGAATATATCTGACTAGTAAGAATCTTAAAACCTATGTATTGATATCTCTCTGGAAGTGAGTCAAGTGGCTGTAAAGCGGCAGAAACACAGCCGTGAAAAGCAGCTAAACCCCATTATAAAAATAAATTACTTTTAAAAACCCGTGAAACAAAGACAGTGAAAGAGAGAGAAATTCTTACAAAATTCGTTCAGGGGCTGTGATGCAACCTGGATTGACCATATCTAGACCCACAGCTGGAGGAGACATAAGGGTGGACATTCTCGGGGCTGAGAGGTTTGGTGAGGTTGGGGGAGCAAACGCAGAGCCTTTAAAGTAATACTGCCTGTTACCCATCCCATGGGTCCCAAATCTCCAGGTTCAAGGGCATCTTCCTACCTCGAAAACATGCATGAGAAACCCAGAAGGTGGTACACCGTGTGATCGGGAAAGGTTTCTAAAACACACCTCATTTCTCATCTCCTTGTGCTCGGGTTCGCCATTCCAGCCGCTTTACTAGCAATCTCCCTCCTTGGAGAATCAGCACCTTTAACCTCCCGTTCCGTACAGCTTGCAATTTGTCCTGAGGATGAACGGGAAGAGGGGGAGCCAATGAGAGACTAGCTCTAGGTGTTGGGACAGGCACAGGTCACTCTATTTTCCCATCAGGAAGAAGAATTAACCACAGGCTCAGCCTGCTGCCTGGAAGCAGAATAGGGCCTGAGGCGATCCTGCGCTTTTGCGGCCAGCTCCCAAAAAAGCGAGTTGAAAAATGGAGCTCAGGGGCACTGCAATTCACAAACCTGCAGAGTTATAAATGATAACTCTCGTCCACAAATATATTGAGGGAAGGCAACGAAGAGGATCTGAAAGCAAGGCAGAATTGCAGGAAACAGATTTCAGGAGGTCGATTCGAATCGCCTTTAAAGCACATGAAAAGCGGCAAAACGTCGACAATGATGCCCTTGGCCAAAAAGGGCGTATGCGTTTTTTCCTGAATATATTCAGGAAAAAACGCATACGCCCTTTTTGGCCAACCAAGCAACCTGGAAAGGCAAATCAGCGCTACAAAGAAGTCTCGCTTCCCATCGGTCAAAAGGGCCATGCGGAAAAAAGTGTCAAAACCAGAAATGCAGAACAGGCCATGGAGAAATGGGAGCCTTGCTACGCTGATGGGCGGGATGTAAATTGCCAACAGCCACTCTGGAGAAGTGTACGGTGTGTCCTGAAACATCGAAAAAACACAGCTTAGAGCGCATAGGGCACTTCCACTCATGGGCGTATAAATTGGGAAAACTAAAAATCAGCAAGACACAGGCACCCCAAAGTTTGGGGCTGCTCTGTTGACAAGAACCTCCACTTCGTGACACCTTAAATATCCCAGGAAAGAGAAAAATGGATAAAGAAGTTGTGGTCCTTATGTACAATGGAATATCACTCAGCCATGAAATCAATGTCATAAGGCTAGTAGCAGCATGATGAGTGGTTTTAGCTACGACAATTCTAAGTGAAATAAGTCACACAGAAAAAGACACTTATCATAAGCTATCACTTATAGAGGGAATGTAAAAACCGCTACACTTGAACTGAATTACCAAACAGAACAGAGTCACACGTTTAGAAAACACACTATGGCTGCTTAACGGGAAAGGTGGGGTGGGGTGATGCGTAAAACAAGGGTTTCAAATGAGCTCAGATAGCGTTCCATAAACCCAATATGTAATAGAAAGACCTACTCCTTGCTCAGTGAACTGGACTCAACACCCCCTATTCACCGCACAAGAATATATCTGACTAGTAAGAATCTTAAAACCTATGTATTGATATCTCTCTGGAAGTGAGTCAAGTGGCTGTAAAGCGGCAGAAACACAGCCGTGAAAAGCAGCTAAACCCCATTATAAAAATAAATTCCTTTTAAAAACCCGTGAAACAAAGACAGTGAAAGAGAGAGAAATTCTTACAAAATTCGTTCAGGGGCTGTGATGCAACCTGGATTGACCATATCTAGACCCACAGCTGGAGGAGACATAAGGGTGGACATTCTCGGGGCTGAGAGGTTTGGTGAGGTTGGGGGAGCAAACGCAGAGCCTTTAAAGTAATACTGCCTGTTACCCATCCCATGGGTCCCAAATCTCCAGGTTCAAGGGCATCTTCCTACCTCGAAAACATGCATGAGAAACCCAGAAGGTGGTACACCGTGTGATCGGGAAAGGTTTCTAAAACGCACCTCATTTCTCATCTCCTTGTGCTCGGGTTCGCCATTCCAGCCACTTTACTAGCAATCTCCCTCCTTGGAGAATCAGCACCTTTAACCTCCCGTTCCGTACAGCTTGCAATTTGTCCTGAGGATGAACGGGAAGAGGGGGAGCCAATGAGAGACTAGCTCTAGGTGTTGGGACAGGCACAGGTCACTCTATTTTCCCATCAGGAAGAAGAATTAACCACAGGCTCAGCCTGCAGCCCGGAAGCAGAATAGGGCCTGAGGCGATCCTGCGCTTTTGCGGCCAGCTCCCAAAAAAGCGAGTTGAAAAATGGAGCTCAGGGGCACTGCAATTCACAAACCTGCAGAGTTATAAATGATAACTCTCGTCCACAAATATATTGAGGGAAGGCAACGAAGAGGATCTGAAAGCAAGGCAGAATTGCAGGAAACAGATTTCAGGAGGTCGATTCGAATCGCCTTTAAAGCACATGAAAAGCGGCAAAACGTCGACAATGATGCCCTTGGCCAAAAAAGCGTATGCGTTTTTTCCTGAATATATTCAGGAAAAAACGCATACGCCCTTTTTGGCCAACCAAGCAACCTGGAAAGGCAAATCAGCGCTACAAAGAAGTCTCGCTTCCCATCGGTCAAAAGGGCCATGCGGAAAAAAGTGTCAAAACCAGAAATGCAGAACAGGCCATGGAGAAATGGGAGCCTTGCTACGCTGATGGGCGGGATGTAAATTGCCAACAGCCACTCTGGAGAAGTGTACGGTGTGTCCTGAAACATCGAAAAAACACAGCTTAGAGCGCATAGGGCACTTCCACTCATGGGCGTATAAATTGGGAAAACTAAAAATCAGCAAGACACAGGCACCCCAAAGTTTGGGGCTGCTCTGTTGACAAGAACCTCCACTTCGTGACACCTTAAATATCCCAGGAAAGAGAAAAATGGATAAAGAAGTGGTGGTCCTTATGTACAATGGAATATCACTCAGCCATGAAATCAATGTCATAAGGCTAGTAGCAGCATGATGAGTGGTTTTAGCTACGACGATTCTAAGTGAAATAAGTCACACAGAAAAAGACACTTATCATAAGCTATCACTTATAGAGGGAATGTAAAAACCGCTACACTTGAACTGAATTACCAAACAGAACAGAGTCACACGTTTAGAAAACACACTATGGCTGCTTAACGGGAAAGGTGGGGTGGGGTGATGCGTAAAACAAGGGTTTCAAATGAGCTCAGATAGCGTTCCATAAACCCAATATGTAATAGAAAGACCTACTCCTTGCTCAGTGAACTGGACTCAACACCCCCTATTCACCGCACAAGAATATATCTGACTAGTAAGAATCTTAAAACCTATGTATTGATATCTCTCTGGAAGTGAGTCAAGTGGCTGTAAAGCGGCAGAAACACAGCCGTGAAAAGCAGCTAAACCCCATTATAAAAATAAATTACTTTTAAAAACCCGTGAAACAAAGACAGTGAAAGAGAGAGAAATTCTTACAAAATTCGTTCAGGGGCTGTGATGCAACCTGGATTGACCATATCTAGACCCACAGCTGGAGGAGACATAAGGGTGGACATTCTCGGGGCTGAGAGGTTTGGTGAGGTTGGGGGAGCAAACGCAGAGCCTTTAAAGTAATACTGCCTGTTACCCATCCCATGGGTCCCAAATCTCCAGGTTCAAGGGCATCTTCCTACCTCGAAAACATGCATGAGAAACCCAGAAGGTGGTACACCGTGTGATCGGGAAAGGTTTCTAAAACGCACCTCATTTCTCATCTCCTTGTGCTCGGGTTCGCCATTCCAGCCGCTTTACTAGCAATCTCCCTCCTTGGAGAATCAGCACCTTTAACCTCCCGTTCCGTACAGCTTGCAATTTGTCCTGAGGATGAACGGGAAGAGGGGGAGCCAATGAGAGACTAGCTCTAGGTGTTGGGACAGGCACAGGTCACTCTATTTTCCCATCAGGAAGAAGAATTAACCACAGGCTCAGCCTGCCGCCCGGAAGCAGAATAGGGCCTGAGGCGATCCTGCGCTTTTGCGGCCAGCTCCCAAAAAAGCGAGTTGAAAAATGGAGCTCAGGGGCACTGCAATTCACAAACCTGCAGAGTTATAAATGATAACTCTCGTCCACAAATATATTGAGGGAAGGCAACGAAGAGGATCTGAAAGCAAGGCAGAATTGCAGGAAACAGATTTCAGGAGGTCGATTCGAATCGCCTTTAAAGCACATGAAAAGCGGCAAAACGTCGACAATGATGCCCTTGGCCAAAAAGGGCGTATGCGTTTTTTCCTGAATATATTCAGGAAAAAACGCATACGCCCTTTTTGGCCAACCAAGCAACCTGGAAAGGCAAATCAGCGCTACAAAGAAGTCTCGCTTCCCATCGGTCAAAAGGGCCATGCGAAAAAAAGTGTCAAAACCAGAAATGCAGAACAGGCCATGGAGAAATGGGAGCCTTGCTACGCTGATGGGCGGGATGTAAATTGCCAACAGCCACTCTGGAGAAGTGTACGGTGTGTCCTGAAACATCGAAAAAACACAGCTTAGAGCGCATAGGGCACTTCCACTCATGGGCGTATAAATTGGGAAAACTAAAAATCAGCAAGACACAGGCACCCCAAAGTTTGGGGCTGCTCTGTTGACAAGAACCTCCACTTCGTGACACCTTAAATATCCCAGGAAAGAGAAAAATGGATAAAGAAGTGGTGGTCCTTATGTACAATGGAATATCACTCAGCCATGAAATCAATGTCATAAGGCTAGTAGCAGCATGATGAGTGGTTTTAGCTACGACGATTCTAAGTGAAATAAGTCACACAGAAAAAGACACTTATCATAAGCTATCACTTATAGAGGGAATGTAAAAACCGCTACACTTGAACTGAATTACCAAACAGAACAGAGTCACACGTTTAGAAAACACACTATGGCTGCTTAACGGGAAAGGTGGGGTGGGGTGATGCGTAAAACAAGGGTTTCAAATGAGCTCAGATAGCGTTCCATAAACCCAATATGTAATAGAAAGACCTACTCCTTGCTCAGTGAACTGGACTCAACACCCCCTATTCACCGCACAAGAATATATCTGACTAGTAAGAATCTTAAAACCTATGTATTGATATCTCTCTGGAAGTGAGTCAAGTGGCTGTAAAGCGGCAGAAACACAGCCGTGAAAAGCAGCTAAACCCCATTATAAAAATAAATTACTTTTAAAAACCCGTGAAACAAAGACAGTGAAAGAGAGAGAAATTCTTACAAAATTCGTTCAGGGGCTGTGATGCAACCTGGATTGACCATATCTAGACCCACAGCTGGAGGAGACATAAGGGTGGACATTCTCGGGGCTGAGAGGTTTGGTGAGGTTGGGGGAGCAAATGCAGAGCCTTTAAAGTAATACTGCCTGTTACCCATCCCATGGGTCCCAAATCTCCAGGTTCAAGGGCATCTTCCTACCTCGAAAACATGCATGAGAAACCCAGAAGGTGGTACACCGTGTGATCGGGAAAGGTTTCTAAAACGCACCTCATTTCTCATCTCCTTGTGCTCGGGTTCGCCATTCCAGCCGCTTTACTAGCAATCTCCCTCCTTGGAGAATCAGCACCTTTAACCTCCCGTTCCGTACAGCTTGCAATTTGTCCTGAGGATGAACGGGAAGAGGGGGAGCCAATGAGAGACTAGCTCTAGGTGTTGGGACAGGCACAGGTCACTCTATTTTCCCATCAGGAAGAAGAATTAACCACAGGCTCAGCCTGCCGCCCGGAAGCAGAATAGGGCCTGAGGCGATCCTGCGCTTTTGCGGCCAGCTCCCAAAAAAGCGAGTTGAAAAATGGAGCTCAGGGGCACTGCAATTCACAAACCTGCAGAGTTATAAATGATAACTCTCGTCCACAAATATATTGAGGGAAGGCAACGAAGAGGATCTGAAAGCAAGGCAGAATTGCAGGAAACAGATTTCAGGAGGTCGATTCGAATCGCCTTTAAAGCACATGAAAAGCGGCAAAACGTCGACAATGATGCCCTTGGCCAAAAAGGGCGTATGCGTTTTTTCCTGAATATATTCAGGAAAAAACACATACGCCCTTTTTGGCCAACCAAGCAACCTGGAAAGGCAAATCAGCGCTACAAAGAAGTCTCGCTTCCCATCGGTCAAAAGGGCCATGCGGAAAAAAGTGTCAAAACCAGAAATGCAGGACAGGCCATGGAGAAATGGGAGCCTTGCTACGCTGATGGGCGGGATGTAAATTGCCAACAGCCACTCTGGAGAAGTGTACGGTGTGTCCTGAAACATCGAAAAAACACAGCTTAGAGCGCATAGGGCACTTCCACTCATGGGCGTATAAATTGGGAAAACTAAAAATCAGCAAGACACAGGCACCCCAAAGTTTGGGGCTGCTCTGTTGACAAGAACCTCCACTTCGTGACACCTTAAATATCCCAGGAAAGAGAAAAATGGATAAAGAAGTGGTGGTCCTTATGTACAATGGAATATCACTCAGCCATGAAATCAATGTCATAAGGCTAGTAGCAGCATGATGAGTGGTTTTAGCTACGACGATTCTAAGTGAAATAAGTCACACAGAAAAAGACACTTATCATAAGCTATCACTTATAGAGGGAATGTAAAAACCGCTACACTTGAACTGAATTACCAAACAGAACAGAGTCACACGTTTAGAAAACACACTATGGCTGCTTAACGGGAAAGGTGGGGTGGGGTGATGCGTAAAACAAGGGTTTCAAATGAGCTCAGATAGCGTTCCATAAACCCAATATGTAATAGAAAGACCTACTCCTTGCTCAGTGAACTGGACTCAACACCCCCTATTCACCGCACAAGAATATATCTGACTAGTAAGAATCTTAAAACCTATGTATTGATATCTCTCTGGAAGTGAGTCAAGTGGCTGTAAAGCGGCAGAAACACAGCCGTGAAAAGCAGCTAAACCCCATTATAAAAATAAATTACTTTTAAAAACCCGTGAAACAAAGACAGTGAAAGAGAGAGAAATTCTTACAAAATTCGTTCAGGGGCTGTGATGCAACCTGGATTGACCATATCTAGACCCACAGCTGGAGGAGACATAAGGGTGGACATTCTCGGGGCTGAGAGGTTTGGTGAGGTTGGGGGAGCAAACGCAGAGCCTTTAAAGTAATACTGCCTGTTACCCATCCCATGGGTCCCAAATCTCCAGGTTCAAGGGCATCTTCCTACCTCGAAAACATGCATGAGAAACCCAGAAGGTGGTACACCGTGTGATCGGGAAAGGTTTCTAAAACGCACCTCATTTCTCATCTCCTTGTGCTCGGGTTCGCCATTCCAGCCGCTTTACTAGCAATCTCCCTCCTTGGAGAATCAGCACCTTTAACCTCCCGTTCCGTACAGCTTGCAATTTGTCCTGAGGATGAACGGGAAGAGGGGGAGCCAATGAGAGACTAGCTCTAGGTGTTGGGACAGGCACAGGTCACTCTATTTTCCCATCAGGAAGAAGAATTAAACACAGGCTCAGCCTGCAGCCCGGAAGCAGAATAGGGCCTGAGGCGATCCTGCGCTTTTGCGGCCAGCTCCCAAAAAAGCGAGTTGAAAAATGGAGCTCAGGGGCACTGCAATTCACAAACCTGCAGAGTTATAAATGATAACTCTCGTCCACAAATATATTGAGGGAAGGCAACGAAGAGGATCTGAAAGCAAGGCAGAATTGCAGGAAACAGATTTCAGGAGGTCGATTCGAATCGCCTTTAAAGCACATGAAAAGCGGCAAAACGTCGACAATGATGCCCTTGGCCAAAAAGGGCGTATGCGTTTTTTCCTGAATATATTCAGGAAAAAACGCATACGCCCTTTTTGGCCAACCAAGCAACCTGGAAAGGCAAATCAGCGCTACAAAGAAGTCTCGCTTCCCATCGGTCAAAAGGGCCATGCGGAAAAAAGTGTCAAAACCAGAAATGCAGAACAGGCCATGGAGAAATGGGAGCCTTGCTACGCTGATGGGCGGGATGTAAATTGCCAACAGCCACTCTGGAGAAGTGTACGGTGTGTCCTGAAACATCGAAAAAACACAGCTTAGAGCGCATAGGGCACTTCCACTCATGGGCGTATAAATTGGGAAAACTAAAAATCAGCAAGACACAGGCACCCCAAAGTTTAGGGCTGCTCTGTTGACAAGAACCTCCACTTCGTGACACCTTAAATATCCCAGGAAAGAGAAAAATGGATAAAGAAGTTGTGGTCCTTATGTACAATGGAATATCACTCAGCCATGAAATCAATGTCATAAGGCTAGTAGCAGCATGATGAGTGGTTTTAGCTACGACGATTCTAAGTGAAATAAGTCACACAGAAAAAGACACTTATCATAAGCTATCACTTATAGAGGGAATGTAAAAACCGCTACACTTGAACTGAATTACCAAACAGAACAGAGTCACACGTTTAGAAAACACACTATGGCTGCTTAACGGGAAAGGTGGGGTGGGGTGATGCGTAAAACAAGGGTTTCAAATGAGCTCAGATAGCGTTCCATAAACCCAATATGTAATAGAAAGACCTACTCCTTGCTCAGTGAACTGGACTCAACACCCCCTATTCACCGCACAAGAATATATCTGACTAGTAAGAATCTTAAAACCTATGTATTGATATCTCTCTGGAAGTGAGTCAAGTGGCTGTAAAGCGGCAGAAACACAGCCGTGAAAAGCAGCTAAACCCCATTATAAAAATAAATTACTTTTAAAAACCCGTGAAACAAAGACAGTGAAAGAGAGAGAAATTCTTACAAAATTCGTTCAGGGGCTGTGATGCAACCTGGATTGACCATATCTAGACCCACAGCTGGAGGAGACATAAGGGTGGACATTCTCGGGGCTGAGAGGTTTGGTGAGGTTGGGGGAGCAAACGCAGAGCCTTTAAAGTAATACTGCCTGTTACCCATCCCATGGGTCCCAAATCTCCAGGTTCAAGGGCATCTTCCTACCTCGAAAACATGCATGAGAAACCCAGAAGGTGGTACACCGTGTGATCGGGAAAGGTTTCTAAAACGCACCTCATTTCTCATCTCCTTGTGCTCGGGTTCGCCATTCCAGCCGCTTTACTAGCAATCTCCCTCCTTGGAGAATCAGCACCTTTAACCTCCCGTTCCGTACAGCTTGCAATTTGTCCTGAGGATGAACGGGAAGAGGGGGAGCCAATGAGAGACTAGCTCTAGGTGTTGGGACAGGCACAGGTCACTCTATTTTCCCATCAGGAAGAAGAATTAACCACAGGCTCAGCCTGCCGCCCAGAAGCAGAATAGGGCCTGAGGCGATCCTGCGCTTTTGCGGCCAGCTCCCAAAAAAGCGAGTTGAAAAATGGAGCTCAGGGGCACTGCAATTCACAAACCTGCAGAGTTATAAATGATAACTCTCGTCCACAAATATATTGAGGGAAGGCAACGAAGAGGATCTGAAAGCAAGGCAGAATTGCAGGAAACAGATTTCAGGAGGTCGATTCGAATCGCCTTTAAAGCACATGAAAAGCGGCAAAACTTCGACAATGATGCCCTTGGCCAAAAAGGGCGTATGCGTTTTTTCCTGAATATATTCAGGAAAAAACACATACGCCCTTTTTGGCCAACCAAGCAACCTGGAAAGGCAAATCAGCGCTACAAAGAAGTCTCGCTTCCCATCGGTCAAAAGGGCCATGCGGAAAAAAGTGTCAAAACCAGAAATGCAGGACAGGCCATGGAGAAATGGGAGCCTTGCTACGCTGATGGGCGGGATGTAAATTGCCAACAGCCACTCTGGAGAAGTGTACGGTGTGTCCTGAAACATCGAAAAAACACAGCTTAGAGCGCATAGGGCACTTCCACTCATGGGCGTATAAATTGGGAAAACTAAAAATCAGCAAGACACAGGCACCCCAAAGTTTGGGGCTGCTCTGTTGACAAGAACCTCCACTTCGTGACACCTTAAATATCCCAGGAAAGAGAAAAATGGATAAAGAAGTGGTGGTCCTTATGTACAATGGAATATCACTCAGCCATGAAATCAATGTCATAAGGCTAGTAGCAGCATGATGAGTGGTTTTAGCTACGACGATTCTAAGTGAAATAAGTCACACAGAAAAAGACACTTATCATAAGCTATCACTTATAGAGGGAATGTAAAAACCGCTACACTTGAACTGAATTACCAAACAGAACAGAGTCACACGTTTAGAAAACACACTATGGCTGCTTAACGGGAAAGGTGGGGTGGGGTGATGCGTAAAACAAGGGTTTCAAATGAGCTCAGATAGCGTTCCATAAACCCAATATGTAATAGAAAGACCTACTCCTTGCTCAGTGAACTGGACTCAACACCCCCTATTCACCGCACAAGAATATATCTGACTAGTAAGAATCTTAAAACCTATGTATTGATATCTCTCTGGAAGTGAGTCAAGTGGCTGTAAAGCGGCAGAAACACAGCCGTGAAAAGCAGCTAAACCCCATTATAAAAATAAATTACTTTTAAAAACCCGTGAAACAAAGACAGTGAAAGAGAGAGAAATTCTTACAAAATTCGTTCAGGGGCTGTGATGCAAGCTGGATTGACCATATCTAGACCCACAGCTGGAGGAGACATAAGGGTGGACATTCTCGGGGCTGAGAGGTTTGGTGAGGTTGGGGGAGCAAACGCAGAGCCTTTAAAGTAATACTGCCTGTTACCCATCCCATGGGTCCCAAATCTCCAGGTTCAAGGGCATCTTCCTACCTCGAAAACATGCATGAGAAACCCAGAAGGTGGTACACCGTGTGATCGGGAAAGGTTTCTAAAACGCACCTCATTTCTCATCTCCTTGTGCTCGGGTTCGCCATTCCAGCCGCTTTACTAGCAATCTCCCTCCTTGGAGAATCAGCACCTTTAACCTCCCGTTCCGTACAGCTTGCAATTTGTCCTGAGGATGAACGGGAAGAGGGGGAGCCAATGAGAGACTAGCTCTAGGTGTTGGGACAGGCACAGGTCACTCTATTTTCCCATCAGGAAGAAGAATTAACCACAGGCTCAGCCTGCCGCCCAGAAGCAGAATAGGGCCTGAGGCGATCCTGCGCTTTTGCGGCCAGCTCCCAAAAAAGCGAGTTGAAAAATGGAGCTCAGGGGCACTGCAATTCACAAACCTGCAGAGTTATAAATGATAACTCTCGTCCACAAATATATTGAGGGAAGGCAACGAAGAGGATCTGAAAGCAAGGCAGAATTGCAGGAAACAGATTTCAGGAGGTCGATTCGAATCGCCTTTAAAGCACATGAAAAGCGGCAAAACTTCGACAATGATGCCCTTGGCCAAAAAGGGCGTATGCGTTTTTTCCTGAATATATTCAGGAAAAAACACATACGCCCTTTTTGGCCAACCAAGCAACCTGGAAAGGCAAATCAGCGCTACAAAGAAGTCTCGCTTCCCATCGGTCAAAAGGGCCATGCGGAAAAAAGTGTCAAAACCAGAAATGCAGGACAGGCCATGGAGAAATGGGAGCCTTGCTACGCTGATGGGCGGGATGTAAATTGCCAACAGCCACTCTGGAGAAGTGTACGGTGTGTCCTGAAACATCGAAAAAACACAGCTTAGAGCGCATAGGGCACTTCCACTCATGGGCGTATAAATTGGGAAAACTAAAAATCAGCAAGACACAGGCACCCCAAAGTTTGGGGCTGCTCTGTTGACAAGAACCTCCACTTCGTGACACCTTAAATATCCCAGGAAAGAGAAAAATGGATAAAGAAGTGGTGGTCCTTATGTACAATGGAATATCACTCAGCCATGAAATCAATGTCATAAGGCTAGTAGCAGCATGATGAGTGGTTTTAGCTACGACGATTCTAAGTGAAATAAGTCACACAGAAAAAGACACTTATCATAAGCTATCACTTATAGAGGGAATGTAAAAACCGCTACACTTGAACTGAATTACCAAACAGAACAGAGTCACACGTTTAGAAAACACACTATGGCTGCTTAACGGGAAAGGTGGGGTGGGGTGATGCGTAAAACAAGGGTTTCAAATGAGCTCAGATAGCGTTCCATAAACCCAATATGTAATAGAAAGACCTACTCCTTGCTCAGTGAACTGGACTCAACACCCCCTATTCACCGCACAAGAATATATCTGACTAGTAAGAATCTTAAAACCTATGTATTGATATCTCTCTGGAAGTGAGTCAAGTGGCTGTAAAGCGGCAGAAACACAGCCGTGAAAAGCAGCTAAACCCCATTATAAAAATAAATTACTTTTAAAAACCCGTGAAACAAAGACAGTGAAAGAGAGAGAAATTCTTACAAAATTCGTTCAGGGGCTGTGATGCAACCTGGATTGACCATATCTAGACCCACAGCTGGAGGAGACATAAGGGTGGACATTCTCGGGGCTGAGAGGTTTGGTGAGGTTGGGGGAGCAAACGCAGAGCCTTTAAAGTAATACTGCCTGTTACCCATCCCATGGGTCCCAAATCTCCAGGTTCAAGGGCATCTTCCTACCTCGAAAACATGCATGAGAAACCCAGAAGGTGGTACACCGTGTGATCGGGAAAGGTTTCTAAAACGCACCTCATTTCTCATCTCCTTGTGCTCGGGTTCGCCATTCCAGCCGCTTTACTAGCAATCTCCCTCCTTGGAGAATCAGCACCTTTAACCTCCCGTTCCGTACAGCTTGCAATTTGTCCTGAGGATGAACGGGAAGAGGGGGAGCCAATGAGAGACTAGCTCTAGGTGTTGGGACAGGCACAGGTCACTCTATTTTCCCATCAGGAAGAAGAATTAACCACAGGCTCAGCCTGCCGCCCGGAAGCAGAATAGGGCCTGAGGCGATCCTGCGCTTTTGCGGCCAGCTCCCAAAAAAGCGAGTTGAAAAATGGAGCTCAGGGGCACTGCAATTCACAAACCTGCAGAGTTATAAATGATAACTCTCGTCCACAAATATATTGAGGGAAGGCAACGAAGAGGATCTGAAAGCAAGGCAGAATTGCAGGTAACAGATTTCAGGAGGTCGATTCGAATCGCCTTTAAAGCACATGAAAAGCGGCAAAACGTCGACAATGATGCCCTTGGCCAAAAAGGGCGTATGCGTTTTTTCCTGAATATATTCAGGAAAAAACGCATACGCCCTTTTTGGCCAACCAAGCAACCTGGAAAGGCAAATCAGCGCTACAAAGAAGTCTCGCTTCCCATCGGTCAAAAGGGCCATGCGGAAAAAAGTGTCAAAACCAGAAATGCAGAACAGGCCATGGAGAAATGGGAGCCTTGCTACGCTGATGGGCGGGATGTAAATTGCCAACAGCCACTCTGGAGAAGTGTACGGTGTGTCCTGAAACATCGAAAAAACACAGCTTAGAGCGCATAGGGCACTTCCACTCATGGGCGTATAAATTGGGAAAACTAAAAATCAGCAAGACACAGGCACCCCAAAGTTTAGGGCTGCTCTGTTGACAAGAACCTCCACTTCGTGACACCTTAAATATCCCAGGAAAGAGAAAAATGGATAAAGAAGTGGTGGTCCTTATGTACAATGGAATATCACTCAGCCATGAAATCAATGTCATAAGGCTAGTAGCAGCATGATGAGTGGTTTTAGCTACGACGATTCTAAGTGAAATAAGTCACACAGAAAAAGACACTTATCATAAGCTATCACTTATAGAGGGAATGTAAAAACCGCTACACTTGAACTGAATTACCAAACAGAACAGAGTCACACGTTTAGAAAACACACTATGGCTGCTTAACGGGAAAGGTGGGGTGGGGTGATGCGTAAAACAAGGGTTTCAAATGAGCTCAGATAGCGTTCCATAAACCCAATATGTAATAGAAAGACCTACTCCTTGCTCAGTGAACTGGACTCAACACCCCCTATTCACCGCACAAGAATATATCTGACTAGTAAGAATCTTAAAACCTATGTATTGATATCTCTCTGGAAGTGAGTCAAGTGGCTGTAAAGCGGCAGAAACACAGCCGTGAAAAGCAGCTAAACCCCATTATAAAAATAAATTACTTTTAAAAACCCGTGAAACAAAGACAGTGAAAGAGAGAGAAATTCTTACAAAATTCGTTCAGGGGCTGTGATGCAACCTGGATTGACCATATCTAGACCCACAGCTGGAGGAGACATAAGGGTGGACATTCTCGGGGCTGAGAGGTTTGGTGAGGTTGGGGGAGCAAACGCAGAGCCTTTAAAGTAATACTGCCTGTTACCCATCCCATGGGTCCCAAATCTCCAGGTTCAAGGGCATCTTCCTACCTCGAAAACATGCATGAGAAACCCAGAAGGTGGTACACCGTGTGATCGGGAAAGGTTTCTAAAACGCACCTCATTTCTCATCTCCTTGTGCTCGGGTTCGCCATTCCAGCCGCTTTACTAGCAATCTCCCTCCTTGGAGAATCAGCACCTTTAACCTCCCGTTCCGTACAGCTTGCAATTTGTCCTGAGGATGAACGGGAAGAGGGGGAGCCAATGAGAGACTAGCTCTAGGTGTTGGGACAGGCACAGGTCACTCTATTTTCCCATCAGGAAGAAGAATTAACCACAGGCTCAGCCTGCCGCCCGGAAGCAGAATAGGGCCTGAGGCGATCCTGCGCTTTCGCGGCCAGCTCCCAAAAAAGCGAGTTGAAAAATGGAGCTCAGGGGCACTGCAATTCACAAACCTGCAGAGTTATAAATGATAACTCTCGTCCACAAATATATTGAGGGAAGGCAACGAAGAGGATCTGAAAGCAAGGCAGAATTGCAGGTAACAGATTTCAGGAGGTCGATTCGAATCGCCTTTAAAGCACATGAAAAGCGGCAAAACGTCGACAATGATGCCCTTGGCCAAAAAGGGCGTATGCGTTTTTTCCTGAATATATTCAGGAAAAAACGCATACGCCCTTTTTGGCCAACCAAGCAACCTGGAAAGGCAAATCAGCGCTACAAAGAAGTCTCGCTTCCCATCGGTCAAAAGGGCCATGCGGAAAAAAGTGTCAAAACCAGAAATGCAGAACAGGCCATGGAGAAATGGGAGCCTTGCTACGCTGATGGGCGGGATGTAAATTGCCAACAGCCACTCTGGAGAAGTGTACGGTGTGTCCTGAAACATCGAAAAAACACAGCTTAGAGCGCATAGGGCACTTCCACTCATGGGCGTATAAATTGGGAAAACTAAAAATCAGCAAGACACAGGCACCCCAAAGTTTAGGGCTGCTCTGTTGACAAGAACCTCCACTTCGTGACACCTTAAATATCCCAGGAAAGAGAAAAATGGATAAAGAAGTTGTGGTCCTTATGTACAATGGAATATCACTCAGCCATGAAATCAATGTCATAAGGCTAGTAGCAGCATGATGAGTGGTTTTAGCTACGACGATTCTAAGTGAAATAAGTCACACAGAAAAAGACACTTATCATAAGCTATCACTTATAGAGGGAATGTAAAAACCGCTACACTTGAACTGAATTACCAAACAGAACAGAGTCACACGTTTAGAAAACACACTATGGCTGCTTAACGGGAAAGGTGGGGTGGGGTGATGCGTAAAACAAGGGTTTCAAATGAGCTCAGATAGCGTTCCATAAACCCAATATGTAATAGAAAGACCTACTCCTTGCTCAGTGAACTGGACTCAACATCCCCTATTCACCGCACAAGAATATATCTGACTAGTAAGAATCTTAAAACCTATGTATTGATATCTCTCTGGAAGTGAGTCAAGTGGCTGTAAAGCGGCAGAAACACAGCCGTGAAAAGCAGCTAAACCCCATTATAAAAATAAATTCCTTTTAAAAACCCGTGAAACAAAGACAGTGAAAGAGAGAGAAATTCTTACAAAATTCGTTCAGGGGCTGTGATGCAACCTGGATTGACCATATCTAGACCCACAGCTGGAGGAGACATAAGGGTGGACATTCTCGGGGCTGAGAGGTTTGGTGAGGTTGGGGGAGCAAACGCAGAGCCTTTAAAGTAATACTGCCTGTTACCCATCCCATGGGTCCCAAATCTCCAGGTTCAAGGGCATCTTCCTACCTCGAAAACATGCATGAGAAACCCAGAAGGTGGTACACCGTGTGATCGGGAAAGGTTTCTAAAACGCACCTCATTTCTCATCCCCTTGTGCTCGGGTTCGCCATTCCAGCCGCTTTACTAGCAATCTCCCTCCTTGGAGAATCAGCACCTTTAACCTCCCGTTCCGTACAGCTTGCAATTTGTCCTGAGGATGAACGGGAAGAGGGGGAGCCAATGAGAGACTAGCTCTAGGTGTTGGGACAGGCACAGGTCACTCTATTTTCCCATCAGGAAGAAGAATTAACCACAGGCTCAGCCTGCCGCCCAGAAGCAGAATAGGGCCTGAGGCGATCCTGCGCTTTTGCGGCCAGCTCCCAAAAAAGCGAGTTGAAAAATGGAGCTCAGGGGCACTGCAATTCACAAACCTGCAGAGTTATAAATGATAACTCTCGTCCACAAATATATTGAGGGAAGGCAACGAAGAGGATCTGAAAGCAAGGCAGAATTGCAGGAAACAGATTTCAGGAGGTCGATTCGAATCGCCTTTAAAGCACATGAAAAGCGGCAAAACGTCGACAATGATGCCCTTGGCCAAAAAGGGCGTATGCGTTTTTTCCTGAATATATTCAGGAAAAAACACATACGCCCTTTTTGGCCAACCAAGCAACCTGGAAAGGCAAATCAGCGCTACAAAGAAGTCTCGCTTCCCATCGGTCAAAAGGGCCATGCGGAAAAAAGTGTCAAAACCAGAAATGCAGGACAGGCCATGGAGAAATGGGAGCCTTGCTACGCTGATGGGCGGGATGTAAATTGCCAACAGCCACTCTGGAGAAGTGTACGGTGTGTCCTGAAACATCGAAAAAACACAGCTTAGAGCGCATAGGGCACTTCCACTCATGGGCGTATAAATTGGGAAAACTAAAAATCAGCAAGACACAGGCACCCCAAAGTTTGGGGCTGCTCTGTTGACAAGAACCTCCACTTCGTGACACCTTAAATATCCCAGGAAAGAGAAAAATGGATAAAGAAGTTGTGGTCCTTATGTACAATGGAATATCACTCAGCCATGAAATCAATGTCATAAGGCTAGTAGCAGCATGATGAGTGGTTTTAGCTACGACGATTCTAAGTGAAATAAGTCACACAGAAAAAGACACTTATCATAAGCTATCACTTATAGAGGGAATGTAAAAACCGCTACACTTGAACTGAATTACCAAACAGAACAGAGTCACACGTTTAGAAAACACACTATGGCTGCTTAACGGGAAAGGTGGGGTGGGGTGATGCGTAAAACAAGGGTTTCAAATGAGCTCAGATAGCGTTCCATAAACCCAATATGTAATAGAAAGACCTACTCCTTGCTCAGTGAACTGGACTCAACACCCCCTATTCACCGCACAAGAATATATCTGACTAGTAAGAATCTTAAAACCTATGTATTGATATCTCTCTGGAAGTGAGTCAAGTGGCTGTAAAGCGGCAGAAACACAGCCGTGAAAAGCAGCTAAACCCCATTATAAAAATAAATTACTTTTAAAAACCCGTGAAACAAAGACAGTGAAAGAGAGAGAAATTCTTACAAAATTCGTTCAGGGGCTGTGATGCAACCTGGATTGACCATATCTAGACCCACAGCTGGAGGAGACATAAGGGTGGACATTCTCGGGGCTGAGAGGTTTGGTGAGGTTGGGGGAGCAAATGCAGAGCCTTTAAAGTAATACTGCCTGTTACCCATCCCATGGGTCCCAAATCTCCAGGTTCAAGGGCATCTTCCTACCTCGAAAACATGCATGAGAAACCCAGAAGGTGGTACACCGTGTGATCGGGAAAGGTTTCTAAAACGCACCTCATTTCTCATCTCCTTGTGCTCGGGTTCGCCATTCCAGCCGCTTTACTAGCAATCTCCCTCCTTGGAGAATCAGCACCTTTAACCTCCCGTTCCGTACAGCTTGCAATTTGTCCTGAGGATGAACGGGAAGAGGGGGAGCCAATGAGAGACTAGCTCTAGGTGTTGGGACAGGCACAGGTCACTCTATTTTCCCATCAGGAAGAAGAATTAACCACAGGCTCAGCCTGCCGCCCGGAAGCAGAATAGGGCCTGAGGCGATCCTGCGCTTTTGCGGCCAGCTCCCAAAAAAGCGAGTTGAAAAATGGAGCTCAGGGGCACTGCAATTCACAAACCTGCAGAGTTATAAATGATAACTCTCGTCCACAAATATATTGAGGGAAGGCAACGAAGAGGATCTGAAAGCAAGGCAGAATTGCAGGTAACAGATTTCAGGAGGTCGATTCGAATCGCCTTTAAAGCACATGAAAAGCGGCAAAACGTCGACAATGATGCCCTTGGCCAAAAAGGGCGTATGCGTTTTTTCCTGAATATATTCAGGAAAAAACGCATACGCCCTTTTTGGCCAACCAAGCAACCTGGAAAGGCAAATCAGCGCTACAAAGAAGTCTCGCTTCCCATCGGTCAAAAGGGCCATGCGGAAAAAAGTGTCAAAACCAGAAATGCAGAACAGGCCATGGAGAAATGGGAGCCTTGCTACGCTGATGGGCGGGATGTAAATTGCCAACAGCCACTCTGGAGAAGTGTACGGTGTGTCCTGAAACATCGAAAAAACACAGCTTAGAGCGCATAGGGCACTTCCACTCATGGGCGTATAAATTGGGAAAACTAAAAATCAGCAAGACACAGGCACCCCAAAGTTTAGGGCTGCTCTGTTGACAAGAACCTCCACTTCGTGACACCTTAAATATCCCAGGAAAGAGAAAAATGGATAAAGAAGTTGTGGTCCTTATGTACAATGGAATATCACTCAGCCATGAAATCAATGTCATAAGGCTAGTAGCAGCATGATGAGTGGTTTTAGCTACGACGATTCTAAGTGAAATAAGTCACACAGAAAAAGACACTTATCATAAGCTATCACTTATAGAGGGAATGTAAAAACCGCTACACTTGAACTGAATTACCAAACAGAACAGAGTCACACGTTTAGAAAACACACTATGGCTGCTTAACGGGAAAGGTGGGGTGGGGTGATGCGTAAAACAAGGGTTTCAAATGAGCTCAGATAGCGTTCCATAAACCCAATATGTAATAGAAAGACCTACTCCTTGCTCAGTGAACTGGACTCAACATCCCCTATTCACCGCACAAGAATATATCTGACTAGTAAGAATCTTAAAACCTATGTATTGATATCTCTCTGGAAGTGAGTCAAGTGGCTGTAAAGCGGCAGAAACACAGCCGTGAAAAGCAGCTAAACCCCATTATAAAAATAAATTACTTTTAAAAACCCGTGAAACAAAGACAGTGAAAGAGAGAGAAATTCTTACAAAATTCGTTCAGGGGCTGTGATGCAACCTGGATTGACCATATCTAGACCCACAGCTGGAGGAGACATAAGGGTGGACATTCTCGGGGCTGAGAGGTTTGGTGAGGTTGGGGGAGCAAACGCAGAGCCTTTAAAGTAATACTGCCTGTTACCCATCCCATGGGTCCCAAATCTCCAGGTTCAAGGGCATCTTCCTACCTCGAAAACATGCATGAGAAACCCAGAAGGTGGTACACCGTGTGATCGGGAAAGGTTTCTAAAACGCACCTCATTTCTCATCTCCTTGTGCTCGGGTTCGCCATTCCAGCCGCTTTACTAGCAATCTCCCTCCTTGGAGAATCAGCACCTTTAACCTCCCGTTCCGTACAGCTTGCAATTTGTCCTGAGGATGAACGGGAAGAGGGGGAGCCAATGAGAGACTAGCTCTAGGTGTTGGGACAGGCACAGGTCACTCTATTTTCCCATCAGGAAGAAGAATTAACCACAGGCTCAGCCTGCCGCCCAGAAGCAGAATAGGGCCTGAGGCGATCCTGCGCTTTTGCGGCCAGCTCCCAAAAAAGCGAGTTGAAAAATGGAGCTCAGGGGCACTGCAATTCACAAACCTGCAGAGTTATAAATGATAACTCTCGTCCACAAATATATTGAGGGAAGGCAACGAAGAGGATCTGAAAGCAAGGCAGAATTGCAGGAAACAGATTTCAGGAGGTCGATTCGAATCGCCTTTAAAGCACATGAAAAGCGGCAAAACGTCGACAATGATGCCCTTGGCCAAAAAGGGCGTATGCGTTTTTTCCTGAATATATTCAGGAAAAAACGCATACGCCCTTTTTGGCCAACCAAGCAACCTGGAAAGGCAAATCAGCGCTACAAAGAAGTCTCGCTTCCCATCGGTCAAAAGGGCCATGCGGAAAAAAGTGTCAAAACCAGAAATGCAGAACAGGCCATGGAGAAATGGGAGCCTTGCTACGCTGATGGGCGGGATGTAAATTGCCAACAGCCACTCTGGAGAAGTGTACGGTGTGTCCTGAAACATCGAAAAAACACAGCTTAGAGCGCATAGGGCACTTCCACTCATGGGCGTATAAATTGGGAAAACTAAAAATCAGCAAGACACAGGCACCCCAAAGTTTGGGGCTGCTCTGTTGACAAGAACCTCCACTTCGTGACACCTTAAATATCCCAGGAAAGAGAAAAATGGATAAAGAAGTGGTGGTCCTTATGTACAATGGAATATCACTCAGCCATGAAATCAATGTCATAAGGCTAGTAGCAGCATGATGAGTGGTTTTAGCTACGACGATTCTAAGTGAAATAAGTCACACAGAAAAAGACACTTATCATAAGCTATCACTTATAGAGGGAATGTAAAAACCGCTACACTTGAACTGAATTACCAAACAGAACAGAGTCACACGTTTAGAAAACACACTATGGCTGCTTAACGGGAAAGGTGGGGTGGGGTGATGCGTAAAACAAGGGTTTCAAATGAGCTCAGATAGCGTTCCATAAACCCAATATGTAATAGAAAGACCTACTCCTTGCTCAGTGAACTGGACTCAACACCCCCTATTCACCGCACAAGAATATATCTGACTAGTAAGAATCTTAAAACCTATGTATTGATATCTCTCTGGAAGTGAGTCAAGTGGCTGTAAAGCGGCAGAAACACAGCCGTGAAAAGCAGCTAAACCCCATTATAAAAGTAAATTACTTTTAAAAACCCGTGAAACAAAGACAGTGAAAGAGAGAGAAATTCTTACAAAATTCGTTCAGGGGCTGTGATGCAACCTGGATTGACCATATCTAGACCCACAGCTGGAGGAGACATAAGGGTGGACATTCTCGGGGCTGAGAGGTTTGGTGAGGTTGGGGGAGCAAACACAGAGCCTTTAAAGTAATACTGCCTGTTACCCATCCCATGGGTCCCAAATCTCCAGGTTCAAGGGCATCTTCCTACCTCGAAAACATGCATGAGAAACCCAGAAGGTGGTACACCGTGTGATCGGGAAAGGTTTCTAAAACACACCTCATTTCTCATCTCCTTGTGCTCGGGTTCGCCATTCCAGCCGCTTTACTAGCAATCTCCCTCCTTGGAGAATCAGCACCTTTAACCTCCCGTTCCGTACAGCTTGCAATTTGTCCTGAGGATGAACGGGAAGAGGGGGAGCCAATGAGAGACTAGCTCTAGGTGTTGGGACAGGCACAGGTCACTCTATTTTCCCATCAGGAAGAAGAATTAACCACAGGCTCAGCCTGCTGCCTGGAAGCAGAATAGGGCCTGAGGCGATCCTGCACTTTTGCGGCCAGCTCCCAAAAAAGCGAGTTGAAAAATGGAGCTCAGGGGCACTGCAATTCACAAACCTGCAGAGTTATAAATGATAACTCTCGTCCACAAATATATTGAGGGAAGGCAACGAAGAGGATCTGAAAGCAAGGCAGAATTGCAGGAAACAGATTTCAGGAGGTCGATTCGAATCACCTTTAAAGCACATGAAAAGCGGCAAAACGTCGACAATGATGCCCTTGGCCAAAAAGGGCGTATGCGTTTTTTCCTGAATATATTCAGGAAAAAACGCATACGCCCTTTTTGGCCAACCAAGCAACCTGGAAAGGCAAATCAGCGCTACAAAGAAGTCTCGCTTCCCATCGGTCAAAAGGGCCATGCGGAAAAAAGTGTCAAAACCAGAAATGCAGAACAGGCCATGGAGAAATGGGAGCCTTGCTACGCTGATGGGCGGGATGTAAATTGCCAACAGCCACTCTGGAGAAGTGTACGGTGTGTCCTGAAACATCGAAAAAACACAGCTTAGAGCGCATAGGGCACTTCCACTCATGGGCGTATAAATTGGGAAAACTAAAAATCAGCAAGACACAGGCACCCCAAAGTTTGGGGCTGCTCTGTTGACAAGAACCTCCACTTCGTGACACCTTAAATATCCCAGGAAAGAGAAAAATGGATAAAGAAGTGGTGGTCCTTATGTACAATGGAATATCACTCAGCCATGAAATCAATGTCATAAGGCTAGTAGCAGCATGATGAGTGGTTTTAGCTACGACGATTCTAAGTGAAATAAGTCACACAGAAAAAGACACTTATCATAAGCTATCACTTATAGAGGGAATGTAAAAACCGCTACACTTGAACTGAATTACCAAACAGAACAGAGTCACACGTTTAGAAAACACACTATGGCTGCTTAACGGGAAAGGTGGGGTGGGGTGATGCGTAAAACAAGGGTTTCAAATGAGCTCAGATAGCGTTCCATAAACCCAATATGTAATAGAAAGACCTACTCCTTGCTCAGTGAACTGGACTCAACACCCCCTATTCACCGCACAAGAATATATCTGACTAGTAAGAATCTTAAAACCTATGTATTGATATCTCTCTGGAAGTGAGTCAAGTGGCTGTAAAGCGGCAGAAACACAGCCGTGAAAAGCAGCTAAACCCCATTATAAAAGTAAATTACTTTTAAAAACCCGTGAAACAAAGACAGTGAAAGAGAGAGAAATTCTTACAAAATTCGTTCAGGGGCTGTGATGCAACCTGGATTGACCATATCTAGACCCACAGCTGGAGGAGACATAAGGGTGGACATTCTCGGGGCTGAGAGGTTTGGTGAGGTTGGGGGAGCAAACACAGAGCCTTTAAAGTAATACTGCCTGTTACCCATCCCATGGGTCCCAAATCTCCAGGTTCAAGGGCATCTTCCTACCTCGAAAACATGCATGAGAAACCCAGAAGGTGGTACACCGTGTGATCGGGAAAGGTTTCTAAAACACACCTCATTTCTCATCTCCTTGTGCTCGGGTTCGCCATTCCAGCCGCTTTACTAGCAATCTCCCTCCTTGGAGAATCAGCACCTTTAACCTCCCGTTCCGTACAGCTTGCAATTTGTCCTGAGGATGAACGGGAAGAGGGGGAGCCAATGAGAGACTAGCTCTAGGTGTTGGGACAGGCACAGGTCACTCTATTTTCCCATCAGGAAGAAGAATTAACCACAGGCTCAGCCTGCTGCCTGGAAGCAGAATAGGGCCTGAGGCGATCCTGCACTTTTGCGGCCAGCTCCCAAAAAAGCGAGTTGAAAAATGGAGCTCAGGGGCACTGCAATTCACAAACCTGCAGAGTTATAAATGATAACTCTCGTCCACAAATATATTGAGGGAAGGCAACGAAGAGGATCTGAAAGCAAGGCAGAATTGCAGGAAACAGATTTCAGGAGGTCGATTCGAATCACCTTTAAAGCACATGAAAAGCGGCAAAACGTCGACAATGATGCCCTTGGCCAAAAAGGGCGTATGCGTTTTTTCCTGAATATATTCAGGAAAAAACGCATACGCCCTTTTTGGCCAACCAAGCAACCTGGAAAGGCAAATCAGCGCTACAAAGAAGTCTCGCTTCCCATCGGTCAAAAGGGCCATGCGGAAAAAAGTGTCAAAACCAGAAATGCAGAACAGGCCATGGAGAAATGGGAGCCTTGCTACGCTGATGGGCGGGATGTAAATTGCCAACAGCCACTCTGGAGAAGTGTACGGTGTGTCCTGAAACATCGAAAAAACACAGCTTAGAGCGCATAGGGCACTTCCACTCATGGGCGTATAAATTGGGAAAACTAAAAATCAGCAAGACACAGGCACCCCAAAGTTTAGGGCTGCTCTGTTGACAAGAACCTCCACTTCGTGACACCTTAAATATCCCAGGAAAGAGAAAAATGGATAAAGAAGTGGTGGTCCTTATGTACAATGGAATATCACTCAGCCATGAAATCAATGTCATAAGGCTAGTAGCAGCATGATGAGTGGCTTTAGCTACGACGATTCTAAGTGAAATAAGTCATACAGAAAAACACACTTATTATAAGCTATCACTTATAGAGGGAATGTAAAAACCGCTACACTTGAACTGAATTACCAAACAGAACAGAGTCACACGTTTAGAAAACACACTATGGCTGCTTAACGGGAAAGGTGGGGTGGGGTGATGCGTAAAACAAGGGTTTCAAATGAGCTCAGATAGCGTTCCATAAACCCAATATGTAATAGAAAGACCTACTCCTTGCTCAGTGAACTGGACTCAACACCCCCTATTCACCGCACAAGAATATATCTGACTAGTAAGAATCTTAAAACCTATGTATTGATATCTCTCTGGAAGTGAGTCAAGTGGCTGTAAAGCGGCAGAAACACAGCCGTGAAAAGCAGCTAAACCCCATTATAAAAATAAATTACTTTTAAAAACCCGTGAAACAAAGACAGTGAAAGAGAGAGAAATTCTTACAAAATTCGTTCAGGGGCTGTGATGCAACCTGGATTGACCATATCTAGACCCACAGCTGGAGGAGACATAAGGGTGGACACTCTCGGGGCTGAGAGGTTTGGTGAGGTTGGGGGAGCAAACGCAGAGCCTTTAAAGTAATACTGCCTGTTACCCATCCCATGGGTCCCAAATCTCCAGGTTCAAGGGCATCTTCCTACCTCGAAAACATGCATGAGAAACCCAGAAGGTGGTACACCGTGTGATCGGGAAAGGTTTCTAAAACGCACCTCATTTCTCATCTCCTTGTGCTCGGGTTCGCCATTCCAGCCGCTTTACTAGCAATCTTCCTCCTTGGAGAATCAGCACCTTTAACCTCCCGTTCCGTACAGCTTGCAATATGTCCTGAGGATGAACGGGAAGAGGGGGAGCCAATGAGAGACTAGCTCTAGGTGTTGGGACAGGCACAGGTCACTCTATTTTCCCATCAGGAAGAAGAATTAACCACAGGCTCAGCCTGCCGCCCGGAACCAGAATAGGGCCTGAGGCAATCCTGCGCTTTTGTGGCCAGCTCCCAAAAAAGCGAGTTGAAAAATGGAGCTCAGGGGCACTGCAATTCACAAACCTGCAGAGTTATAAATGATAACTCTCGTCCACAAATATATTGAGGGAAGGCAACGAAGAGGATCTGAAAGCAAGGCAGAATTGCAGGAAACAGATTTCAGGAGGTCGATTCGAATCGCCTTTAAAGCACATGAAAAGCGGCAAAACGTCGACAATGATGCCCTTGGCCAAAAAGGGCGTATGCATTTTTTCCTGAATATATTCAGGAAAAAACACATACGCCCTTTTTGGCCAACCAAGCAACCTGGAAAGGCAAATCAGTGCTACAAAGAAGTCTCGCTTCCCATCGGTCAAAAGGGCCATGCGGAAAAAAGTGTCAAAACCAGAAATGCAGAACAGGCCATGGAGAAATGGGAGCCTTGCTACGCTGATGGGCGGGATGTAAATTGCCAACAGCCACTCTGGAGAAGTGTACGGTGTGTCCTGAAACATCGAAAAAACACAGCGTAGAGCGCATAGGGCACTTCCACTCATGGGCGTATAAATTGGGAAAACTAAAAATCAGCAAGACACAGGCACCCCAAAGTTTGGGGCTGCTCTGTTGACAAGAACCTCCACTTCGTGACACCTTAAATATCCCAGGAAAGAGAAAAATGGATAAAGAAGTGGTGGTCCTTATGTACAATGGAATATCACTCAGCCATGAAATCAATGTCATAAGGCTAGTAGCAGCATGATGAGTGGTTTTAGCTACGACGATTCTAAGTGAAATAAGTCACACAGAAAAAGACACTTATCATAAGCTATCACTTATAGAGGGAATGTAAAAACCGCTACACTTGAACTGAATTACCAAACAGAACAGAGTCACACGTTTAGAAAACACACTATGGCTGCTTAACGGGAAAGGTGGGGTGGGGTGATGCGTAAAACAAGGGTTTCAAATGAGCTCAGATAGCGTTCCATAAACCCAATATGTAATAGAAAGACCTACTCCTTGCTCAGTGAACTGGACTCAACACCCCCTATTCACCGCACAAGAATATATTTGACTAGTAAGAATCTTAAAACCTATGTATTGATATCACTCTGGAAGTGAGTCAAGTGGCTGTAAAGCGGCAGAAACACAGCCGTGAAAAGCAGCTAAACGCCATTAAAAAATAAATTACTTTTAAAAACCCGTGAAACAAAGACAGTGAAAGAGAGAGAAATTCTTACAAAATTCGTTCAGGGGCTGTGATGCAACCTGGATTGACCATATCTAGACCCACAGCTGGAGGAGACATAAGGGTGGACACTCTCGGGGCTGAGAGTTTTGGTGAGGTTGGGGGAGCAAACGCAGAGCCTTTAAAGTAATACTGCCTGTTACCCATCCCATGGGTCCCAAATCTCCAGGTTCAAGGGCATCTTCCTACCTCGAAAACATGCATGAGAAACCCAGAAGGTGGTACACCGTGTGATCGGGAAAGGTTTCTAAAACGCACCTCATTTCTCATCTCCTTGTGCTCGGGTTCGCCATTCCAGCCGCTTTACTAGCAATCTCCCTCCTTGGAGAATCAGCACCTTTAACCTCCCGTTCCGTACAGCTTGCAATATGTCCTGAGGATGAACGGGAAGAGGGGGAGCCAATGAGAGACTAGCTCTAGGTGTTGGGACAGGCACAGGTCACTCTATTTTCCCATGAGGAAGAAGAATTAACCACAGGCTCAGCCTGCCGCCCGGAACCAGAATAGGGCCTGAGGCAATCCTGCGCTTTTGTGGCCAGCTCCCAAAAAAGCGAGTTGAAAAATGGAGCTCAGGGGCACTGCAATTCACAAACCTGCAGAGTTATAAATGATAACTCTCGTCCACAAATATATTGAGGGAAGGCAACGAAGAGGATCTGAAAGCAAGGCAGAATTGCAGGAAACAGATTTCAGGAGGTCGATTCGAATCGCCTTTAAAGCACATGAAAAGCGGCAAAACGTCGACAATGATGCCCTTGGCCAAAAAGGGCGTATGCGTTTTTTCCTGAATATATTCAGGAAAAAACGCATACGCCCTTTTTGGCCAACCAAGCAACCTGGAAAGGCAAATCAGCGCTACAAAGAAGTCTCGCTTCCCATCGGTCAAAAGGGCCATGCGGAAAAAAGTGTCAAAACCAGAAATGCAGGACAGGCCATGGAGAAATGGGAGCCTTGCTACGCTGATGGGCGGGATGTAAATTGCCAACAGCCACTCTGGAGAAGTGTACGGTGTGTCCTGAAACATCGAAAAAACACAGCTTAGAGCGCATAGGGCACTTCCACTCATGGGCGTATAAATTGGGAAAACTAAAAATCAGCAAGACACAGGCACCCCAAAGTTTGGGGCTGCTCTGTTGACAAGAACCTCCACTTCGTGACACCTTAAATATCCCAGGAAAGAGAAAAATGGATAAAGAAGTGGTGGTCCTTATGTACAATGGAATATCACTCAGCCATGAAATCAATGTCATAAGGCTAGTAGCAGCATGATGAGTGGTTTTAGCTACGACGATTCTAAGTGAAATAAGTCACACAGAAAAAGACACTTATCATAAGCTATCACTTATAGAGGGAATGTAAAAACCGCTACACTTGAACTGAATTACCAAACAGAACAGAGTCACACGTTTAGAAAACACACTATGGCTGCTTAACGGGAAAGGTGGGGTGGGGTGATGCGTAAAACAAGGGTTTCAAATGAGCTCAGATAGCGTTCCATAAACCCAATATGTAATAGAAAGACCTACTCCTTGCTCAGTGAACTGGACTCAACACCCCCTATTCACCGCACAAGAATATATCTGACTAGTAAGAATCTTAAAACCTATGTATTGATATCTCTCTGGAAGTGAGTCAAGTGGCTGTAAAGCGGCAGAAACACAGCCGTGAAAAGCAGCTAAACCCCATTATAAAAATAAATTACTTTTAAAAACCCGTGAAACAAAGACAGTGAAAGAGAGAGAAATTCTTACAAAATTCGTTCAGGGGCTGTGATGCAACCTGGATTGACCATATCTAGACCCACAGCTGGAGGAGACATAAGGGTGGACACTCTCGGGGCTGAGAGGTTTGGTGAGGTTGGGGGAGCAAACGCAGAGCCTTTAAAGTAATACTGCCTGTTACCCATCCCATGGGTCCCAAATCTCCAGGTTCAAGGGCATCTTCCTACCTCGAAAACATGCATGAGAAACCCAGAAGGTGGTACACCGTGTGATCGGGAAAGGTTTCTAAAACGCACCTCATTTCTCATCTCCTTGTGCTCGGGTTCGCCATTCCAGCCGCTTTACTAGCAATCTTCCTCCTTGGAGAATCAGCACCTTTAACCTCCCGTTCCGTACAGCTTGCAATATGTCCTGAGGATGAACGGGAAGAGGGGGAGCCAATGAGAGACTAGCTCTAGGTGTTGGGACAGGCACAGGTCACTCTATTTTCCCATCAGGAAGAAGAATTAACCACAGGCTCAGCCTGCCGCCCGGAACCAGAATAGGGCCTGAGGCAATCCTGCGCTTTTGTGGCCAGCTCCCAAAAAAGCGAGTTGAAAAATGGAGCTCAGGGGCACTGCAATTCACAAACCTGCAGAGTTATAAATGATAACTCTCGTCCACAAATATATTGAGGGAAGGCAACGAAGAGGATCTGAAAGCAAGGCAGAATTGCAGGAAACAGATTTCAGGAGGTCGATTCGAATCGCCTTTAAAGCACATGAAATGCGGCAAAACGTCGACAATGATGCCCTTGGCCAAAAAGGGCGTATGCATTTTTTCCTGAATATATTCAGGAAAAAACACATACGCCCTTTTTGGCCAACCAAGCAACCTGGAAAGGCAAATCAGCGCTACAAAGAAGTCTCGCTTCCCATCGGTCAAAAGGGCCATGCGGAAAAAAGTGTCAAAACCAGAAATGCAGAACAGGCCATGGAGAAATGGGAGCCTTGCTACGCTGATGGGCGGGATGTAAATTGCCAACAGCCACTCTGGAGAAGTGTACGGTGTGTCCTGAAACATCGAAAAAACACAGCTTAGAGCGCATAGGGCACTTCCACTCATGGGCGTATAAATTGGGAAAACTAAAAATCAGCAAGACACAGGCACCCCAAAGTTTGGGGCTGCTCTGTTGACAAGAACCTCCACTTCGTGACACCTTAAATATCCCAGGAAAGAGAAAAATGGATAAAGAAGTGGTGGTCCTTATGTACAATGGAATATCACTCAGCCATGAAATCAATGTCATAAGGCTAGTAGCAGCATGATGAGTGGTTTTAGCTACGACGATTCTAAGTGAAATAAGTCACACAGAAAAAGACACTTATCATAAGCTATCACTTATAGAGGGAATGTAAAAACCGCTACACTTGAACTGAATTACCAAACAGAACAGAGTCACACGTTTAGAAAACACACTATGGCTGCTTAACGGGAAAGGTGGGGTGGGGTGATGCGTAAAACAAGGGTTTCAAATGAGCTCAGATAGCGTTCCATAAACCCAATATGTAATAGAAAGACCTACTCCTTGCTCAGTGAACTGGACTCAACACCCCCTATTCACCGCACAAGAATATATCTGACTAGTAAGAATCTTAAAACCTATGTATTGATATCTCTCTGGAAGTGAGTCAAGTGGCTGTAAAGCGGCAGAAACACAGCCGTGAAAAGCAGCTAAACCCCATTATAAAAATAAATTACTTTTAAAAACCCGTGAAACAAAGACAGTGAAAGAGAGAGAAATTCTTACAAAATTCGTTCAGGGGCTGTGATGCAACCTGGATTGACCATATCTAGACCCACAGCTGGAGGAGACATAAGGGTGGACACTCTCGGGGCTGAGAGGTTTGGTGAGGTTGGGGGAGCAAACGCAGAGCCTTTAAAGTAATACTGCCTGTTACCCATCCCATGGGTCCCAAATCTCCAGGTTCAAGGGCATCTTCCTACCTCGAAAACATGCATGAGAAACCCAGAAGGTGGTACACCGTGTGATCGGGAAAGGTTTCTAAAACGCACCTCATTTCTCATCTCCTTGTGCTCGGGTTCGCCATTCCAGCCGCTTTACTAGCAATCTCCCTCCTTGGAGAATCAGCACCTTTAACCTCCCGTTCCGTACAGCTTGCAATATGTCCTGAGGATGAACGGGAAGAGGGGGAGCCAATGAGAGACTAGCTCTAGGTGTTGGGACAGGCACAGGTCACTCTATTTTCCCATCAGGAAGAAGAATTAACCACAGGCTCAGCCTGCCGCCCGGAACCAGAATAGGGCCTGAGGCAATCCTGCGCTTTTGTGGCCAGCTCCCAAAAAAGCGAGTTGAAAAATGGAGCTCAGGGGCACTGCAATTCACAAACCTGCAGAGTTATAAATGATAACTCTCGTCCACAAATATATTGAGGGAAGGCAACGAAGAGGATCTGAAAGCAAGGCAGAATTGCAGGAAACAGATTTCAGGAGGTCGATTCGAATCGCCTTTAAAGCACATGAAAAGCGGCAAAACGTCGACAATGATGCCCTTGGCCAAAAAGGGCGTATGCGTTTTTTCCTGAATATATTCAGGAAAAAACGCATACGCCCTTTTTGGCCAACCAAGCAACCTGGAAAGGCAAATCAGCGCTACAAAGAAGTCTCGCTTCCCATCGGTCAAAAGGGCCATGCGGAAAAAAGTGTCAAAACCAGAAATGCAGGACAGGCCATGGAGAAATGGGAGCCTTGCTACGCTGATGGGCGGGATGTAAATTGCCAACAGCCACTCTGGAGAAGTGTACGGTGTGTCCTGAAACATCGAAAAAACACAGCTTAGAGCGCATAGGGCACTTCCACTCATGGGCGTATAAATTGGGAAAACTAAAAATCAGCAAGACACAGGCACCCCAAAGTTTGGGGCTGCTCTGTTGACAAGAACCTCCACTTCGTGACACCTTAAATATCCCAGGAAAGAGAAAAATGGATAAAGAAGTGGTGGTCCTTATGTACAATGGAATATCACTCAGCCATGAAATCAATGTCATAAGGCTAGTAGCAGCATGATGAGTGGTTTTAGCTACGACGATTCTAAGTGAAATAAGTCACACAGAAAAAGACACTTATCATAAGCTATCACTTATAGAGGGAATGTAAAAACCGCTACACTTGAACTGAATTACCAAACAGAACAGAGTCACACGTTTAGAAAACACACTATGGCTGCTTAACGGGAAAGGTGGGGTGGGGTGATGCGTAAAACAAGGGTTTCAAATGAGCTCAGATAGCGTTCCATAAACCCAATATGTAATAGAAAGACCTACTCCTTGCTCAGTGAACTGGACTCAACACCCCCTATTCACCGCACAAGAATATATCTGACTAGTAAGAATCTTAAAACCTATGTATTGATATCTCTCTGGAAGTGAGTCAAGTGGCTGTAAAGCGGCAGAAACACAGCCGTGAAAAGCAGCTAAACCCCATTATAAAAATAAATTCCTTTTAAAAACCCGTGAAACAAAGACAGTGAAAGAGAGAGAAATTCTTACAAAATTCGTTCAGGGGCTGTGATGCAACCTGGATTGACCATATCTAGACCCACAGCTGGAGGAGACATAAGGGTGGACACTCTCGGGGCTGAGAGGTTTGGTGAGGTTGGGGGAGCAAACGCAGAGCCTTTAAAGTAATACTGCCTGTTACCCATCCCATGGGTCCCAAATCTCCAGGTTCAAGGGCATCTTCCTACCTCGAAAACATGCATGAGAAACCCAGAAGGTGGTACACCGTGTGATCGGGAAAGGTTTCTAAAACGCACCTCATTTCTCATCTCCTTGTGCTCGGGTTCGCCATTCCAGCCGCTTTACTAGCAATCTCCCTCCTTGGAGAATCAGCACCTTTAACCTCCCGTTCCGTACAGCTTGCAATATGTCCTGAGGATGAACGGGAAGAGGGGGAGCCAATGAGAGACTAGCTCTAGGTGTTGGGACAGGCACAGGTCACTCTATTTTCCCATCAGGAAGAAGAATTAACCACAGGCTCAGCCTGCCGCCCGGAACCAGAATAGGGCCTGAGGCAATCCTGCGCTTTTGTGGCCAGCTCCCAAAAAAGCGAGTTGAAAAATGGAGCTCAGGGGCACTGCAATTCACAAACCTGCAGAGTTATAAATGATAACTCTCGTCCACAAATATATTGAGGGAAGGCAACGAAGAGGATCTGAAAGCAAGGCAGAATTGCAGGAAACAGATTTCAGGAGGTCGATTCGAATCGCCTTTAAAGCACATGAAAAGCGGCAAAACGTCGACAATGATGCCCTTGGCCAAAAAGGGCGTATGCGTTTTTTCCTGAATATATTCAGGAAAAAACGCATACGCCCTTTTTGGCCAACCAAGCAACCTGGAAAGGCAAATCAGCGCTACAAAGAAGTCTCGCTTCCCATCGGTCAAAAGGGCCATGCGGAAAAAAGTGTCAAAACCAGAAATGCAGAACAGGCCATGGAGAAATGGGAGCCTTGCTACGCTGATGGGCGGGATGTAAATTGCCAACAGCCACTCTGGAGAAGTGTACGGTGTGTCCTGAAACATCGAAAAAACACAGCTTAGAGCGCATAGGGCACTTCCACTCATGGGCGTATAAATTGGGAAAACTAAAAATCAGCAAGACACAGGCACCCCAAAGTTTAGGGCTGCTCTGTTGACAAGAACCTCCACTTCGTGACACCTTAAATATCCCAGGAAAGAGAAAAATGGATAAAGAAGTGGTGGTCCTTATGTACAATGGAATATCACTCAGCCATGAAATCAATGTCATAAGGCTAGTAGCAGCATGATGAGTGGTTTTAGCTACGACGATTCTAAGTGAAATAAGTCACACAGAAAAAGACACTTATCATAAGCTATCACTTATAGAGGGAATGTAAAAACCGCTACACTTGAACTGAATTACCAAACAGAACAGAGTCACACGTTTAGAAAACACACTATGGCTGCTTAACGGGAAAGGTGGGGTGGGGTGATGCGTAAAACAAGGGTTTCAAATGAGCTCAGATAGCGTTCCATAAACCCAATATGTAATAGAAAGACCTACTCCTTGCTCAGTGAACTGGACTCAACACCCCCTATTCACCGCACAAGAATATATCTGACTAGTAAGAATCTTAAAACCTATGTATTGATATCTCTCTGGAAGTGAGTCAAGTGGCTGTAAAGCGGCAGAAACACAGCCGTGAAAAGCAGCTAAACCCCATTATAAAAATAAATTCCTTTTAAAAACCCGTGAAACAAAGACAGTGAAAGAGAGAGAAATTCTTACAAAATTCGTTCAGGGGCTGTGATGCAACCTGGATTGACCATATCTAGACCCACAGCTGGAGGAGACATAAGGGTGGACACTCTCGGGGCTGAGAGGTTTGGTGAGGTTGGGGGAGCAAACGCAGAGCCTTTAAAGTAATACTGCCTGTTACCCATCCCATGGGTCCCAAATCTCCAGGTTCAAGGGCATCTTCCTACCTCGAAAACATGCATGAGAAACCCAGAAGGTGGTACACCGTGTGATCGGGAAAGGTTTCTAAAACGCACCTCATTTCTCATCTCCTTGTGCTCGGGTTCGCCATTCCAGCCGCTTTACTAGCAATCTCCCTCCTTGGAGAATCAGCACCTTTAACCTCCCGTTCCGTACAGCTTGCAATATGTCCTGAGGATGAACGGGAAGAGGGGGAGCCAATGAGAGACTAGCTCTAGGTGTTGGGACAGGCACAGGTCACTCTATTTTCCCATCAGGAAGAAGAATTAACCACAGGCTCAGCCTGCCGCCCGGAACCAGAATAGGGCCTGAGGCAATCCTGCGCTTTTGTGGCCAGCTCCCAAAAAAGCGAGTTGAAAAATGGAGCTCAGGGGCACTGCAATTCACAAACCTGCAGAGTTATAAATGATAACTCTCGTCCACAAATATATTGAGGGAAGGCAACGAAGAGGATCTGAAAGCAAGGCAGAATTGCAGGAAACAGATTTCAGGAGGTCGATTCGAATCGCCTTTAAAGCACATGAAAAGCGGCAAAACGTCGACAATGATGCCCTTGGCCAAAAAGGGCGTATGCGTTTTTTCCTGAATATATTCAGGAAAAAACGCATACGCCCTTTTTGGCCAACCAAGCAACCTGGAAAGGCAAATCAGCGCTACAAAGAAGTCTCGCTTCCCATCGGTCAAAAGGGCCATGCGGAAAAAAGTGTCAAAACCAGAAATGCAGAACAGGCCATGGAGAAATGGGAGCCTTGCTACGCTGATGGGCGGGATGTAAATTGCCAACAGCCACTCTGGAGAAGTGTACGGTGTGTCCTGAAACATCGAAAAAACACAGCTTAGAGCGCATAGGGCACTTCCACTCATGGGCGTATAAATTGGGAAAACTAAAAATCAGCAAGACACAGGCACCCCAAAGTTTAGGGCTGCTCTGTTGACAAGAACCTCCACTTCGTGACACCTTAAATATCCCAGGAAAGAGAAAAATGGATAAAGAAGTGGTGGTCCTTATGTACAATGGAATATCACTCAGCCATGAAATCAATGTCATAAGGCTAGTAGCAGCATGATGAGTGGTTTTAGCTACGACGATTCTAAGTGAAATAAGTCACACAGAAAAAGACACTTATCATAAGCTATCACTTATAGAGGGAATGTAAAAACCGCTACACTTGAACTGAATTACCAAACAGAACAGAGTCACACGTTTAGAAAACACACTATGGCTGCTTAACGGGAAAGGTGGGGTGGGGTGATGCGTAAAACAAGGGTTTCAAATGAGCTCAGATAGCGTTCCATAAACCCAATATGTAATAGAAAGACCTACTCCTTGCTCAGTGAACTGGACTCAACACCCCCTATTCACCGCACAAGAATATATCTGACTAGTAAGAATCTTAAAACCTATGTATTGATATCTCTCTGGAAGTGAGTCAAGTGGCTGTAAAGCGGCAGAAACACAGCCGTGAAAAGCAGCTAAACCCCATTATAAAAATAAATTACTTTTAAAAACCCGTGAAACAAAGACAGTGAAAGAGAGAGAAATTCTTACAAAATTCGTTCAGGGGCTGTGATGCAACCTGGATTGACCATATCTAGACCCACAGCTGGAGGAGACATAAGGGTGGACACTCTCGGGGCTGAGAGGTTTGGTGAGGTTGGGGGAGCAAACGCAGAGCCTTTAAAGTAATACTGCCTGTTACCCATCCCATGGGTCCCAAATCTCCAGGTTCAAGGGCATCTTCCTACCTCAAAAACATGCATGAGAAACCCAGAAGGTGGTACACCGTGTGATCGGGAAAGGTTTCTAAAACGCACCTCATTTCTCATCTCCTTGTGCTCGGGTTCGCCATTCCAGCCGCTTTACTAGCAATCTCCCTCCTTGGAGAATCAGCACCTTTAACCTCCCGTTCCGTACAGCTTGCAATATGTCCTGAGGATGAACGGGAAGAGGGGGAGCCAATGAGAGACTAGCTCTAGGTGTTGGGAGAGGCACAGGTCACTCTATTTTCCCATCAGGAAGAAGAATTAACCACAGGCTCAGCCTGCCGCCCGGAACCAGAATAGGGCCTGAGGCAATCCTGCGCTTTTGTGGCCAGCTCCCAAAAAAGCGAGTTGAAAAATGGAGCTCAGGGGCACTGCAATTCACAAACCTGCAGAGTTATAAATGATAACTCTCGTCCACAAATATATTGAGGGAAGGCAACGAAGAGGATCTGAAAGCAAGGCAGAATTGCAGGAAACAGATTTCAGGAGGTCGATTCGAATCGCCTTTAAAGCACATGAAAAGCGGCAAAACGTCGACAATGATACCCTTGGCCAAAAAGGGCGTATGCATTTTTTCCTGAATATATTCAGGAAAAAACACATACGCCCTTTTTGGCCAACCAAGCAACCTGGAAAGGCAAATCAGTGCTACAAAGAAGTCTCGCTTCCCATCGGTCAAAAGGGCCATGCGGAAAAAAGTGTCAAAACCAGAAATGCAGAACAGGCCATGGAGAAATGGGAGCCTTGCTACGCTGATGGGCGGGATGTAAATTGCCAACAGCCACTCTGGAGAAGTGTACGGTGTGTCCTGAAACATCGAAAAAACACAGCTTAGAGCGCATAGGGCACTTCCACTCATGGGCGTATAAATTGGGAAAACTAAAAATCAGCAAGACACAGGCACCCCAAAGTTTGGGGCTGCTCTGTTGACAAGAACCTCCACTTCGTGACACCTTAAATATCCCAGGAAAGAGAAAAATGGATAAAGAAGTGGTGGTCCTTATGTACAATGGAATATCACTCAGCCATGAAATCAATGTCATAAGGCTAGTAGCAGCATGATGAGTGGTTTTAGCTACGACGATTCTAAGTGAAATAAGTCACACAGAAAAAGACACTTATCATAAGCTATCACTTATAGAGGGAATGTAAAAACCGCTACACTTGAACTGAATTACCAAACAGAACAGAGTCACACGTTTAGAAAACACACTATGGCTGCTTAACGGGAAAGGTGGGGTGGGGTGATGCGTAAAACAAGGGTTTCAAATGAGCTCAGATAGCGTTCCATAAACCCACTATGTAATAGAAAGACCTACTCCTTGCTCAGTGAACTGGACTCAACACCCCCTATTCACCGCACAAGAATATATCTGACTAGTAAGAATCTTAAAACCTATGTATTGATATCTCTCTGGAAGTGAGTCAAGTGGCTGTAAAGCGGCAGAAACACAGCCGTGAAAAGCAGCTAAACCCCATTATAAAAATAAATTACTTTTAAAAACCCGTGAAACAAAGACAGTGAAAGAGAGAGAAATTCTTACAAAATTCGTTCAGGGGCTGTGATGCAACCTGGATTGACCATATCTAGACCCACAGCTGGAGGAGACATAAGGGTGGACACTCTCGGGGCTGAGAGGTTTGGTGAGGTTGGGGGAGCAAACGCAGAGCCTTTAAAGTAATACTGCCTGTTACCCATCCCATGGGTCCCAAATCTCCAGGTTCAAGGGCATCTTCCTACCTCGAAAACATGCATGAGAAACCCAGAAGGTGGTACACCGTGTGATCGGGAAAGGTTTCTAAAACGCACCTCATTTCTCATCTCCTTGTGCTCGGGTTCGCCATTCCAGCCGCTTTACTAGCAATCTCCCTCCTTGGAGAATCAGCACCTTTAACCTCCCGTTCCGTACAGCTTGCAATATGTCCTGAGGATGAACGGGAAGAGGGGGAGCCAATGAGAGACTAGCTCTAGGTGTTGGGACAGGCACAGGTCACTCTATTTTCCCATCAGGAAGAAGAATTAACCACAGGCTCAGCCTGCCGCCCGGAACCAGAATAGGGCCTGAGGCAATCCTGCGCTTTTGTGGCCAGCTCCCAAAAAAGCGAGTTGAAAAATGGAGCTCAGGGGCACTGCAATTCACAAACCTGCAGAGTTATAAATGATAACTCTCGTCCACAAATATATTGAGGGAAGGCAACGAAGAGGATCTGAAAGCAAGGCAGAATTGCAGGAAACAGATTTCAGGAGGTCGATTCGAATCGCCTTTAAAGCACATGAAAAGCGGCAAAACGTCGACAATGATGCCCTTGGCCAAAAAGGGCGTATGCGTTTTTTCCTGAATATATTCAGGAAAAAACGCATACGCCCTTTTTGGCCAACCAAGCAACCTGGAAAGGCAAATCAGCGCTACAAAGAAGTCTCGCTTCCCATCGGTCAAAAGGGCCATGCGGAAAAAAGTGTCAAAACCAGAAATGCAGGACAGGCCATGGAGAAATGGGAGCCTTGCTACGCTGATGGGCGGGATGTAAATTGCCAACAGCCACTCTGGAGAAGTGTACGGTGTGTCCTGAAACATCGAAAAAACACAGCTTAGAGCGCATAGGGCACTTCCACTCATGGGCGTATAAATTGGGAAAACTAAAAATCAGCAAGACACAGGCACCCCAAAGTTTGGGGCTGCTCTGTTGACAAGAACCTCCACTTCGTGACACCTTAAATATCCCAGGAAAGAGAAAAATGGATAAAGAAGTGGTGGTCCTTATGTACAATGGAATATCACTCAGCCATGAAATCAATGTCATAAGGCTAGTAGCAGCATGATGAGTGGTTTTAGCTACGACGATTCTAAGTGAAATAAGTCACACAGAAAAAGACACTTATCATAAGCTATCACTTATAGAGGGAATGTAAAAACCGCTACACTTGAACTGAATTACCAAACAGAACAGAGTCACACGTTTAGAAAACACACTATGGCTGCTTAACGGGAAAGGTGGGGTGGGGTGATGCGTAAAACAAGGGTTTCAAATGAGCTCAGATAGCGTTCCATAAACCCAATATGTAATAGAAAGACCTACTCCTTGCTCAGTGAACTGGACTCAACACCCCCTATTCACCGCACAAGAATATATCTGACTAGTAAGAATCTTAAAACCTATGTATTGATATCTCTCTGGAAGTGAGTCAAGTGGCTGTAAAGCGGCAGAAACACAGCCGTGAAAAGCAGCTAAACCCCATTATAAAAATAAATTACTTTTAAAAACCCGTGAAACAAAGACAGTGAAAGAGAGAGAAATTCTTACAAAATTCGTTCAGGGGCTGTGATGCAACCTGGATTGACCATATCTAGACCCACAGCTGGAGGAGACATAAGGGTGGACACTCTCGGGGCTGAGAGGTTTGGTGAGGTTGGGGGAGCAAACGCAGAGCCTTTAAAGTAATACTGCCTGTTACCCATCCCATGGGTCCCAAATCTCCAGGTTCAAGGGCATCTTCCTACCTCGAAAACATGCATGAGAAACCCAGAAGGTGGTACACCGTGTGATCGGGAAAGGTTTCTAAAACGCACCTCATTTCTCATCTCCTTGTGCTCGGGTTCGCCATTCCAGCCGCTTTACTAGCAATCTTCCTCCTTGGAGAATCAGCACCTTTAACCTCCCGTTCCGTACAGCTTGCAATATGTCCTGAGGATGAACGGGAAGAGGGGGAGCCAATGAGAGACTAGCTCTAGGTGTTGGGACAGGCACAGGTCACTCTATTTTCCCATCAGGAAGAAGAATTAACCACAGGCTCAGCCTGCCGCCCGGAACCAGAATAGGGCCTGAGGCAATCCTGCGCTTTTGTGGCCAGCTCCCAAAAAAGCGAGTTGAAAAATGGAGCTCAGGGGCACTGCAATTCACAAACCTGCAGAGTTATAAATGATAACTCTCGTCCACAAATATATTGAGGGAAGGCAACGAAGAGGATCTGAAAGCAAGGCAGAATTGCAGGAAACAGATTTCAGGAGGTCGATTCGAATCGCCTTTAAAGCACATGAAAAGCGGCAAAACGTCGACAATGATGCCCTTGGCCAAAAAGGGCGTATGCATTTTTTCCTGAATATATTCAGGAAAAAACACATACGCCCTTTTTGGCCAACCAAGCAACCTGGAAAGGCAAATCAGTGCTACAAAGAAGTCTCGCTTCCCATCGGTCAAAAGGGCCATGCGGAAAAAAGTGTCAAAACCAGAAATGCAGAACAGGCCATGGAGAAATGGGAGCCTTGCTACGCTGATGGGCGGGATGTAAATTGCCAACAGCCACTCTGGAGAAGTGTACGGTGTGTCCTGAAACATCGAAAAAACACAGCGTAGAGCGCATAGGGCACTTCCACTCATGGGCGTATAAATTGGGAAAACTAAAAATCAGCAAGACACAGGCACCCCAAAGTTTGGGGCTGCTCTGTTGACAAGAACCTCCACTTCGTGACACCTTAAATATCCCAGGAAAGAGAAAAATGGATAAAGAAGTGGTGGTCCTTATGTACAATGGAATATCACTCAGCCATGAAATCAATGTCATAAGGCTAGTAGCAGCATGATGAGTGGTTTTAGCTACGACGATTCTAAGTGAAATAAGTCACACAGAAAAAGACACTTATCATAAGCTATCACTTATAGAGGGAATGTAAAAACCGCTACACTTGAACTGAATTACCAAACAGAACAGAGTCACACGTTTAGAAAACACACTATGGCTGCTTAACGGGAAAGGTGGGGTGGGGTGATGCGTAAAACAAGGGTTTCAAATGAGCTCAGATAGCGTTCCATAAACCCAATATGTAATAGAAAGACCTACTCCTTGCTCAGTGAACTGGACTCAACACCCCCTATTCACCGCACAAGAATATATCTGACTAGTAAGAATCTTAAAACCTATGTATTGATATCTCTCTGGAAGTGAGTCAAGTGGCTGTAAAGCGGCAGAAACACAGCCGTGAAAAGCAGCTAAACCCCATTATAAAAATAAATTCCTTTTAAAAACCCGTGAAACAAAGACAGTGAAAGAGAGAGAAATTCTTACAAAATTCGTTCAGGGGCTGTGATGCAACCTGGATTGACCATATCTAGACCCACAGCTGGAGGAGACATAAGGGTGGACACTCTCGGGGCTGAGAGGTTTGGTGAGGTTGGGGGAGCAAACGCAGAGCCTTTAAAGTAATACTGCCTGTTACCCATCCCATGGGTCCCAAATCTCCAGGTTCAAGGGCATCTTCCTACCTCGAAAACATGCATGAGAAACCCAGAAGGTGGTACACCGTGTGATCGGGAAAGGTTTCTAAAACGCACCTCATTTCTCATCTCCTTGTGCTCGGGTTCGCCATTCCAGCCGCTTTACTAGCAATCTCCCTCCTTGGAGAATCAGCACCTTTAACCTCCCGTTCCGTACAGCTTGCAATATGTCCTGAGGATGAACGGGAAGAGGGGGAGCCAATGAGAGACTAGCTCTAGGTGTTGGGACAGGCACAGGTCACTCTATTTTCCCATCAGGAAGAAGAATTAACCACAGGCTCAGCCTGCCGCCCGGAACCAGAATAGGGCCTGAGGCAATCCTGCGCTTTTGTGGCCAGCTCCCAAAAAAGCGAGTTGAAAAATGGAGCTCAGGGGCACTGCAATTCACAAACCTGCAGAGTTATAAATGATAACTCTCGTCCACAAATATATTGAGGGAAGGCAACGAAGAGGATCTGAAAGCAAGGCAGAATTGCAGGAAACAGATTTCAGGAGGTCGATTCGAATCGCCTTTAAAGCACATGAAAAGCGGCAAAACGTCGACAATGATGCCCTTGGCCAAAAAGGGCGTATGCGTTTTTTCCTGAATATATTCAGGAAAAAACGCATACGCCCTTTTTGGCCAACCAAGCAACCTGGAAAGGCAAATCAGCGCTACAAAGAAGTCTCGCTTCCCATCGGTCAAAAGGGCCATGCGGAAAAAAGTGTCAAAACCAGAAATGCAGGACAGGCCATGGAGAAATGGGAGCCTTGCTACGCTGATGGGCGGGATGTAAATTGCCAACAGCCACTCTGGAGAAGTGTACGGTGTGTCCTGAAACATCGAAAAAACACAGCTTAGAGCGCATAGGGCACTTCCACTCATGGGCGTATAAATTGGGAAAACTAAAAATCAGCAAGACACAGGCACCCCAAAGTTTGGGGCTGCTCTGTTGACAAGAACCTCCACTTCGTGACACCTTAAATATCCCAGGAAAGAGAAAAATGGATAAAGAAGTGGTGGTCCTTATGTACAATGGAATATCACTCAGCCATGAAATCAATGTCATAAGGCTAGTAGCAGCATGATGAGTGGTTTTAGCTACGACGATTCTAAGTGAAATAAGTCACACAGAAAAAGACACTTATCATAAGCTATCACTTATAGAGGGAATGTAAAAACCGCTACACTTGAACTGAATTACCAAACAGAACAGAGTCACACGTTTAGAAAACACACTATGGCTGCTTAACGGGAAAGGTGGGGTGGGGTGATGCGTAAAACAAGGGTTTCAAATGAGCTCAGATAGCGTTCCATAAACCCAATATGTAATAGAAAGACCTACTCCTTGCTCAGTGAACTGGACTCAACACCCCCTATTCACCGCACAAGAATATATCTGACTAGTAAGAATCTTAAAACCTATGTATTGATATCTCTCTGGAAGTGAGTCAAGTGGCTGTAAAGCGGCAGAAACACAGCCGTGAAAAGCAGCTAAACCCCATTATAAAAATAAATTACTTTTAAAAACCCGTGAAACAAAGACAGTGAAAGAGAGAGAAATTCTTACAAAATTCGTTCAGGGGCTGTGATGCAACCTGGATTGACCATATCTAGACCCACAGCTGGAGGAGACATAAGGGTGGACACTCTCGGGGCTGAGAGGTTTGGTGAGGTTGGGGGAGCAAACGCAGAGCCTTTAAAGTAATACTGCCTGTTACCCATCCCATGGGTCCCAAATCTCCAGGTTCAAGGGCATCTTCCTACCTCGAAAACATGCATGAGAAACCCAGAAGGTGGTACACCGTGTGATCGGGAAAGGTTTCTAAAACGCACCTCATTTCTCATCTCCTTGTGCTCGGGTTCGCCATTCCAGCCGCTTTACTAGCAATCTTCCTCCTTGGAGAATCAGCACCTTTAACCTCCCGTTCCGTACAGCTTGCTATATGTCCTGAGGATGAACGGGAAGAGGGGGAGCCAATGAGAGACTAGCTCTAGGTGTTGGGACAGGCACAGGTCACTCTATTTTCCCATCAGGAAGAAGAATTAACCACAGGCTCAGCCTGCCGCCCGGAACCAGAATAGGGCCTGAGGCAATCCTGCGCTTTTGTGGCCAGCTCCCAAAAAAGCGAGTTGAAAAATGGAGCTCAGGGGCACTGCAATTCACAAACCTGCAGAGTTATAAATGATAACTCTCGTCCACAAATATATTGAGGGAAGGCAACGAAGAGGATCTGAAAGCAAGGCAGAATTGCAGGAAACAGATTTCAGGAGGTCGATTCGAATCGCCTTTAAAGCACATGAAAAGCGGCAAAACGTCGACAATGATGCCCTTGGCCAAAAAGGGCGTATGCATTTTTTCCTGAATATATTCAGGAAAAAACACATACGCCCTTTTTGGCCAACCAAGCAACCTGGAAAGGCAAATCAGTGCTACAAAGAAGTCTCGCTTCCCATCGGTCAAAAGGGCCATGCGGAAAAAAGTGTCAAAACCAGAAATGCAGAACAGGCCATGGAGAAATGGGAGCCTTGCTACGCTGATGGGCGGGATGTAAATTGCCAACAGCCACTCTGGAGAAGTGTACGGTGTGTCCTGAAACATCGAAAAAACACAGCGTAGAGCGCATAGGGCACTTCCACTCATGGGCGTATAAATTGGGAAAACTAAAAATCAGCAAGACACAGGCACCCCAAAGTTTGGGGCTGCTCTGTTGACAAGAACCTCCACTTCGTGACACCTTAAATATCCCAGGAAAGAGAAAAATGGATAAAGAAGTGGTGGTCCTTATGTACAATGGAATATCACTCAGCCATGAAATCAATGTCATAAGGCTAGTAGCAGCATGATGAGTGGTTTTAGCTACGACGATTCTAAGTGAAATAAGTCACACAGAAAAAGACACTTATCATAAGCTATCACTTATAGAGGGAATGTAAAAACCGCTACACTTGAACTGAATTACCAAACAGAACAGAGTCACACGTTTAGAAAACACACTATGGCTGCTTAACGGGAAAGGTGGGGTGGGGTGATGCGTAAAACAAGGGTTTCAAATGAGCTCAGATAGCGTTCCATAAACCCAATATGTAATAGAAAGACCTACTCCTTGCTCAGTGAACTGGACTCAACACCCCCTATTCACCGCACAAGAATATATCTGACTAGTAAGAATCTTAAAACCTATGTATTGATATCTCTCTGGAAGTGAGTCAAGTGGCTGTAAAGCGGCAGAAACACAGCCGTGAAAAGCAGCTAAACCCCATTATAAAAATAAATTACTTTTAAAAACCCGTGAAACAAAGACAGTGAAAGAGAGAGAAATTCTTACAAAATTCGTTCAGGGGCTGTGATGCAACCTGGATTGACCATATCTAGACCCACAGCTGGAGGAGACATAAGGGTGGACACTCTCGGGGCTGAGAGGTTTGGTGAGGTTGGGGGAGCAAACGCAGAGCCTTTAAAGTAATACGGCCTGTTACCCATCCCATGGGTCCCAAATCTCCAGGTTCAAGGGCATCTTCCTACCTCGAAAACATGCATGAGAAACCCAGAAGGTGGTACACCGTGTGATCGGGAAAGGTTTCTAAAACGCACCTCATTTCTCATCTCCTTGTGCTCGGGTTCGCCATTCCAGCCGCTTTACTAGCAATCTCCCTCCTTGGAGAATCAGCACCTTTAACCTCCCGTTCCGTACAGCTTGCAATATGTCCTGAGGATGAACGGGAAGAGGGGGAGCCAATGAGAGACTAGCTCTAGGTGTTGGGACAGGCACAGGTCACTCTATTTTCCCATCAGGAAGAAGAATTAACCACAGGCTCAGCCTGCCGCCCGGAACCAGAATAGGGCCTGAGGCAATCCTGCGCTTTTGTGGCCAGCTCCCAAAAAAGCGAGTTGAAAAATGGAGCTCAGGGGCACTGCAATTCACAAACCTGCAGAGTTATAAATGATAACTCTCGTCCACAAATATATTGAGGGAAGGCAACGAAGAGGATCTGAAAGCAAGGCAGAATTGCAGGAAACAGATTTCAGGAGGTCGATTCGAATCGCCTTTAAAGCACATGAAAAGCGGCAAAACGTCGACAATGATGCCCTTGGCCAAAAAGGGCGTATGTGTTTTTTCCTGAATATATTCAGGAAAAAACGCATACGCCCTTTTTGGCCAACCAAGCAACCTGGAAAGGCAAATCAGCGCTACAAAGAAGTCTCGCTTCCCATCGGTCAAAAGGGCCATGCGGAAAAAAGTGTCAAAACCAGAAATGCAGGACAGGCCATGGAGAAATGGGAGCCTTGCTACGCTGATGGGCGGGATGTAAATTGCCAACAGCCACTCTGGAGAAGTGTACGGTGTGTCCTGAAACATCGAAAAAACACAGCTTAGAGCGCATAGGGCACTTCCACTCATGGGCGTATAAATTGGGAAAACTAAAAATCAGCAAGACACAGGCACCCCAAAGTTTGGGGCTGCTCTGTTGACAAGAACCTCCACTTCGTGACACCTTAAATATCCCAGGAAAGAGAAAAATGGATAAAGAAGTGGTGGTCCTTATGTACAATGGAATATCACTCAGCCATGAAATCAATGTCATAAGGCTAGTAGCAGCATGATGAGTGGTTTTAGCTACGACGATTCTAAGTGAAATAAGTCACACAGAAAAAGACACTTATCATAAGCTATCACTTATAGAGGGAATGTAAAAACCGCTACACTTGAACTGAATTACCAAACAGAACAGAGTCACACGTTTAGAAAACACACTATGGCTGCTTAACGGGAAAGGTGGGGTGGGGTGATGCGTAAAACAAGGGTTTCAAATGAGCTCAGATAGCGTTCCATAAACCCAATATGTAATAGAAAGACCTACTCCTTGCTCAGTGAACTGGACTCAACACCCCCTATTCACCGCACAAGAATATATCTGACTAGTAAGAATCTTAAAACCTATGTATTGATATCTCTCTGGAAGTGAGTCAAGTGGCTGTAAAGCGGCAGAAACACAGCCGTGAAAAGCAGCTAAACCCCATTATAAAAATAAATTCCTTTTAAAAACCCGTGAAACAAAGACAGTGAAAGAGAGAGAAATTCTTACAAAATTCGTTCAGGGGCTGTGATGCAACCTGGATTGACCATATCTAGACCCACAGCTGGAGGAGACATAAGGGTGGACACTCTCGGGGCTGAGAGGTTTGGTGAGGTTGGGGGAGCAAACGCAGAGCCTTTAAAGTAATACTGCCTGTTACCCATCCCATGGGTCCCAAATCTCCAGGTTCAAGGGCATCTTCCTACCTCGAAAACATGCATGAGAAACCCAGAAGGTGGTACACCGTGTGATCGGGAAAGGTTTCTAAAACGCACCTCATTTCTCATCTCCTTGTGCTCGGGTTCGCCATTCCAGCCGCTTTACTAGCAATCTTCCTCCTTGGAGAATCAGCACCTTTAACCTCCCGTTCCGTACAGCTTGCAATATGTCCTGAGGATGAACGGGAAGAGGGGGAGCCAATGAGAGACTAGCTCTAGGTGTTGGGACAGGCACAGGTCACTCTATTTTCCCATCAGGAAGAAGAATTAACCACAGGCTCAGCCTGCCGCCCGGAACCAGAATAGGGCCTGAGGCAATCCTGCGCTTTTGTGGCCAGCTCCCAAAAAAGCGAGTTGAAAAATGGAGCTCAGGGGCACTGCAATTCACAAACCTGCAGAGTTATAAATGATAACTCTCGTCCACAAATATATTGAGGGAAGGCAACGAAGAGGATCTGAAAGCAAGGCAGAATTGCAGGAAACAGATTTCAGGAGGTCGATTCGAATCGCCTTTAAAGCACATGAAAAGCGGCAAAACGTCGACAATGATGCCCTTGGCCAAAAAGGGCGTATGCATTTTTTCCTGAATATATTCAGGAAAAAACACATACGCCCTTTTTGGCCAACCAAGCAACCTGGAAAGGCAAATCAGTGCTACAAAGAAGTCTCGCTTCCCATCGGTCAAAAGGGCCATGCGGAAAAAAGTGTCAAAACCAGAAATGCAGGACAGGCCATGGAGAAATGGGAGCCTTGCTACGCTGATGGGCGGGATGTAAATTGCCAACAGCCACTCTGGAGAAGTGTACGGTGTGTCCTGAAACATCGAAAAAACACAGCGTAGAGCGCATAGGGCACTTCCACTCATGGGCGTATAAATTGGGAAAACTAAAAATCAGCAAGACACAGGCACCCCAAAGTTTGGGGCTGCTCTGTTGACAAGAACCTCCACTTCGTGACACCTTAAATATCCCAGGAAAGAGAAAAATGGATAAAGAAGTGGTGGTCCTTATGTACAATGGAATATCACTCAGCCATGAAATCAATGTCATAAGGCTAGTAGCAGCATGATGAGTGGTTTTAGCTACGACGATTCTAAGTGAAATAAGTCACACAGAAAAAGACACTTATCATAAGCTATCACTTATAGAGGGAATGTAAAAACCGCTACACTTGAACTGAATTACCAAACAGAACAGAGTCACACGTTTAGAAAACACACTATGGCTGCTTAACGGGAAAGGTGGGGTGGGGTGATGCGTAAAACAAGGGTTTCAAATGAGCTCAGATAGCGTTCCATAAACCCAATATGTAATAGAAAGACCTACTCCTTGCTCAGTGAACTGGACTCAACACCCCCTATTCACCGCACAAGAATATATCTGACTAGTAAGAATCTTAAAACCTATGTATTGATATCTCTCTGGAAGTGAGTCAAGTGGCTGTAAAGCGGCAGAAACACAGCCGTGAAAAGCAGCTAAACCCCATTATAAAAATAAATTACTTTTAAAAACCCGTGAAACAAAGACAGTGAAAGAGAGAGAAATTCTTACAAAATTCGTTCAGGGGCTGTGATGCAACCTGGATTGACCATATCTAGACCCACAGCTGGAGGAGACATAAGGGTGGACACTCTCGGGGCTGAGAGGTTTGGTGAGGTTGGGGGAGCAAACGCAGAGCCTTTAAAGTAATACTGCCTGTTACCCATCCCATGGGTCCCAAATCTCCAGGTTCAAGGGCATCTTCCTACCTCGAAAACATGCATGAGAAACCCAGAAGGTGGTACACCGTGTGATCGGGAAAGGTTTCTAAAACGCACCTCATTTCTCATCTCCTTGTGCTCGGGTTCGCCATTCCAGCCGCTTTACTAGCAATCTCCCTCCTTGGAGAATCAGCACCTTTAACCTCCCGTTCCGTACAGCTTGCAATATGTCCTGAGGATGAACGGGAAGAGGGGGAGCCAATGAGAGACTAGCTCTAGGTGTTGGGACAGGCACAGGTCACTCTATTTTCCCATCAGGAAGAAGAATTAACCACAGGCTCAGCCTGCCGCCCGGAACCAGAATAGGGCCTGAGGCAATCCTGCGCTTTTGTGGCCAGCTCCCAAAAAAGCGAGTTGAAAAATGGAGCTCAGGGGCACTGCAATTCACAAACCTGCAGAGTTATAAATGATAACTCTCGTCCACAAATATATTGAGGGAAGGCAACGAAGAGGATCTGAAAGCAAGGCAGAATTGCAGGAAACAGATTTCAGGAGGTCGATTCGAATCGCCTTTAAAGCACATGAAAAGCGGCAAAACGTCGACAATGATGCCCTTGGCCAAAAAGGGCGTATGCGTTTTTTCCTGAATATATTCAGGAAAAAACGCATACGCCCTTTTTGGCCAACCAAGCAACCTGGAAAGGCAAATCAGCGCTACAAAGAAGTCTCGCTTCCCATCGGTCAAAAGGGCCATGCGGAAAAAAGTGTCAAAACCAGAAATGCAGGACAGGCCATGGAGAAATGGGAGCCTTGCTACGCTGATGGGCGGGATGTAAATTGCCAACAGCCACTCTGGAGAAGTGTACGGTGTGTCCTGAAACATCGAAAAAACACAGCTTAGAGCGCATAGGGCACTTCCACTCATGGGCGTATAAATTGGGAAAACTAAAAATCAGCAAGACACAGGCACCCCAAAGTTTGGGGCTGCTCTGTTGACAAGAACCTCCACTTCGTGACACCTTAAATATCCCAGGAAAGAGAAAAATGGATAAAGAAGTGGTGGTCCTTATGTACAATGGAATATCACTCAGCCATGAAATCAATGTCATAAGGCTAGTAGCAGCATGATGAGTGGTTTTAGCTACGACGATTCTAAGTGAAATAAGTCACACAGAAAAAGACACTTATCATAAGCTATCACTTATAGAGGGAATGTAAAAACCGCTACACTTGAACTGAATTACCAAACAGAACAGAGTCACACGTTTAGAAAACACACTATGGCTGCTTAACGGGAAAGGTGGGGTGGGGTGATGCGTAAAACAAGGGTTTCAAATGAGCTCAGATAGCGTTCCATAAACCCAATATGTAATAGAAAGACCTACTCCTTGCTCAGTGAACTGGACTCAACACCCCCTATTCACCGCACAAGAATATATCTGACTAGTAAGAATCTTAAAACCTATGTATTGATATCTCTCTGGAAGTGAGTCAAGTGGCTGTAAAGCGGCAGAAACACAGCCGTGAAAAGCAGCTAAACCCCATTATAAAAATAAATTCCTTTTAAAAACCCGTGAAACAAAGACAGTGAAAGAGAGAGAAATTCTTACAAAATTCGTTCAGGGGCTGTGATGCAACCTGGATTGACCATATCTAGACCCACAGCTGGAGGAGACATAAGGGTGGACACTCTCGGGGCTGAGAGGTTTGGTGAGGTTGGGGGAGCAAACGCAGAGCCTTTAAAGTAATACTGCCTGTTACCCATCCCATGGGTCCCAAATCTCCAGGTTCAAGGGCATCTTCCTACCTCGAAAACATGCATGAGAAACCCAGAAGGTGGTACACCGTGTGATCGGGAAAGGTTTCTAAAACGCACCTCATTTCTCATCTCCTTGTGCTCGGGTTCGCCATTCCAGCCGCTTTACTAGCAATCTCCCTCCTTGGAGAATCAGCACCTTTAACCTCCCGTTCCGTACAGCTTGCAATTTGTCCTGAGGATGAACGGGAAGAGGGGGAGCCAATGAGAGACTAGCTCTAGGTGTTGGGACAGGCACAGGTCACTCTATTTTCCCATCAGGAAGAAGAATTACCCACAGGCTCAGCCTGCCGCCCGGAACCAGAATAGGGCCTGAGGCAATCCTGCGCTTTTGTGGCCAGCTCCCAAAAAAGCGAGTTGAAAAATGGAGCTCAGGGGCACTGCAATTCACAAACCTGCAGAGTTATAAATGATAACTCTCGTCCACAAATATATTGAGGGAAGGCAACGAAGAGGATCTGAAAGCAAGGCAGAATTGCAGGAAACAGATTTCAGGAGGTCGATTCGAATCGCCTTTAAAGCACATGAAAAGCGGCAAAACGTCGACAATGATGCCCTTGGCCAAAAAGGGCGTATGCATTTTTTCCTGAATATATTCAGGAAAAAACACATACGCCCTTTTTGGCCAACCAAGCAACCTGGAAAGGCAAATCAGTGCTACAAAGAAGTCTCGCTTCCCATCGGTCAAAAGGGCCATGCGGAAAAAAGTGTCAAAACCAGAAATGCAGGACAGGCCATGGAGAAATGGGAGCCTTGCTACGCTGATGGGCGGGATGTAAATTGCCAACAGCCACTCTGGAGAAGTGTACGGTGTGTCCTGAAACATCGAAAAAACACAGCGTAGAGCGCATAGGGCACTTCCACTCATGGGCGTATAAATTGGGAAAACTAAAAATCAGCAAGACACAGGCACCCCAAAGTTTGGGGCTGCTCTGTTGACAAGAACCTCCACTTCGTGACACCTTAAATATCCCAGGAAAGAGAAAAATGGATAAAGAAGTGGTGGTCCTTATGTACAATGGAATATCACTCAGCCATGAAATCAATGTCATAAGACTAGTAGCAGCATGATGAGTGGTTTTAGCTACGACGATTCTAAGTGAAATAAGTCACACAGAAAAAGACACTTATCATAAGCTATCACTGATAGAGGGAATGTAAAAACCGCTACACTTGAACTGAATTACCAAACAGAACAGAGTCACACGTTTAGAAAACACACTATGGCTGCTTAACGGGAAAGGTGGGGTGGGGTGATGCGTAAAACAAGGGTTTCAAATGAGCTCAGATAGCGTTCCATAAACCCAATATGTAATAGAAAGACCTACTCCTTGCTCAGTGAACTGGACTCAACACCCCCTATTCACCGCACAAGAATATATCTGACTAGTAAGAATCTTAAAACCTATGTATTGATATCTCTCTGGAAGTGAGTCAAGTGGCTGTAAAGCGGCAGAAACACAGCCGTGAAAAGCAGCTAAACCCCATTATAAAAATAAATTACTTTTAAAAACCCGTGAAACAAAGACAGTGAAAGAGAGAGAAATTCTTACAAAATTCGTTCAGGGGCTGTGATGCAACCTGGATTGACCATATCTAGACCCACAGCTGGAGGAGACATAAGGGTGGACACTCTCAGGGCTGAGAGGTTTGGTGAGGTTGGGGGAGCAAACGCAGAGCCTTTAAAGTAATACTGCCTGTTACCCATCCCATGGGTCCCAAATCTCCAGGTTCAAGGGCATCTTCCTACCTCGAAAACATGCATGAGAAACCCAGAAGGTGGTACACCGTGTGATCGGGAAAGGTTTCTAAAACGCACCTCATTTCTCATCTCCTTGTGCTCGGGTTCGCCATTCCAGCCGCTTTACTAGCAATCTCCCTCCTTGGAGAATCAGCACCTTTAACCTCCCGTTCTGTACAGCTTGCAATATGTCCTGAGGATGAACGGGAAGAGGGGGAGCCAATGAGAGACTAGCTCTAGGTGTTGGGACAGGTACAGGTCACTCTATTTTCCCATCAGGAAGAAGAATTAACCACAGGCTCAGCCTGCCGCCCGGAACCAGAATAGGGCCTGAGGCAATCCTGCGCTTTTGTGGCCAGCTCCCAAAAAAGCTAGTTGAAAAATGGAGCTCAGGGGCACTGCAATTCACAAACCTGCAGAGTTATAAATGATAACTCTCGTCCACAAATATATTGAGGGAAGGCAACGAAGAGGATCTGAAAGCAAGGCAGAATTGCAGGAAACAGATTTCAGGAGGTCGATTCGAATCGCCTTTAAAGCACATGAAAAGCGGCAAAACGTCGACAATGATGCCCTTGGCCAAAAAGGGCGTATGCGTTTTATCCTGAATATATTCAGGAAAAAACACATACGCCCTTTTTGGCCAACCAAGCAACCTGGAAAGGCAAATCAGCGCTACAAAGAAGTCTCGCTTCCCATCGGTCAAAAGGGCCATGCGGAAAAAAGTGTCAAAACCAGAAATGCAGGACAGGCCATGGAGAAATGGGAGCCTTGCTACGCTGATGGGCGGGATGTAAATTGCCAACAGCCACTCTGGAGAAGTGTACGGTGTGTCCTGAAACATCGAAAAAACACAGCGTAGAGCGCATAGGGCACTTCCACTCATGGGCGTATAAATTGGGAAAACTAAAAATCAGCAAGACACAGGCACCCCAAAGTTTGGGGCTGCTCTGTTGACAAGAACCTCCACTTCGTGACACCTTAAATATCCCAGGAAAGAGAAAAATGGATAAAGAAGTGGTGGTCCTTATGTACAATGGAATATCACTCAGCCATGAAATCAATGTCATAAGGCTAGTAGCAGCATGATGAGTGGCTTTAGCTACGACGATTCTAAGTGAAATAAGTCATACAGAAAAACACACTTATTATAAGCTATCACTTATAGAGGGAATGTAAAAACCGCTACACTTGAACTGAATTACAAAACAGAACAGAGTCACACGTTTCGAAAACACATTAGGGCTGCTTAACGGGAAAGGTGGGGTGGGGTGATGCATAAAACAAGGGTTTCAAATGAGCTCAGATACCGTTCCATAAACCCAATATGTAATAGAAAGACCTACTCCTTGCTCAGTGAACTGGACTCAACACCCCCTATTCACCGCACAAGAATATATCTGACTAGTAAGAATCTTAAAACCTATGTATTGATATCACTCTGGAAGTGAGTCAAGTGGCTGTAAAGCGGCAGAAACACAGCCGTGAAAAGCAGCTAAACGCCATTAAAAAATAAATTACTTTTAAAAACCCGTGAAACAAAGACAGTGAAAGAGAGAGAAATTCTTACAAAATTCGTTCAGGGGCTGTGATGCAACCTGGATTGACCATATCTAGACCCACAGCTGGAGGAGACATAAGGGTGGACACTCTCGGGGCTGAGAGTTTTGGTGAGGTTGGGGGAGCAAACGCAGAGCCTTTAAAGTAATACTGCCTGTTACCCATCCCATGGGTCCCAAATCTCCAGGTTCAAGGGCATCTTCCTACCTCGAAAACATGCATGAGAAACCCAGAAGGTGGTACACCGTGTGATCGGGAAAGGTTTCTAAAACGCACCTCATTTCTCATCTCCTTGTGCTCGGGTTCGCCATTCCAGCCGCTTTACTAGCAATCTCCCTCCTTGGAGAATCAGCACCTTTAACCTCCCGTTCCGTACAGCTTGCAATTTGTCCTGAGGATGAACGGGAAGAGGGGGAGCCAATGAGAGACTAGCTCTAGGTGTTGGGACAGGCACAGGTCACTCTATTTTCCCATCAGGAAGAAGAATTAACCACAGGCTCAGCCTGCCGCCGGGAACCAGAATAGGGCCTGAGGCAATCCTGCGCTTTTGTGGCCAGCTTCCAAAAAAGCGAGTTGAAAAATGGAGCTCAGGGGCACTGCAATTCACAAACCTGCAGAGTTATAAATGATAACTCTCGTCCACAAATATATTGAGGGAAGGCAACGAAGAGGATCTGAAAGCAAGGCAGAATTGCAGGAAACAGATTTCAGGAGGTCGATTCGAATCGCCTTTAAAGCACATGAAAAGCGGCAAAACGTCGACAATGATGCCCTTGGCCAAAAAGGGCGTATGCATTTTTTCCTGAATATATTCAGGAAAAAACGCATACGCCCTTTTTGGCCAACCAAGCAACCTGGAAAGGCAAATCAGCGCTACAAAGAACTCTCGCTTCCCATCGGTCAAAAGGGCCATGCGGAAAAAAGTGTCAAAACCAGAAATGCAGGACAGGCCATGGAGAAATGGGAGCCTTGCTACGCTGATGGGCGGGATGTAAATTGCCAACAGCCACTCTGGAGAAGTGTACGGTGTGTCCTGAAACATCGAAAAAACACAGCTTAGAGCGCTTAGGGCACTTCCACTCATGGGCGTATAAATTGGGAAAACTAAAAATCAGCAAGACACAGGCACCCCAAAGTTTGGGGCTGCTCTGTTGACAAGAACCTCCACTTCGTGACACCTTAAATATCCCAGGAAAGAGAAAAATGGATAAAGAAGTGGTGGTCCTTATGTACAATGGAATATCACTCAGCCATGAAATCAATGTCATAAGGCTAGTAGCAGCATGATGAGTGGTTTTAGCTACGACGATTCTAAGTGAAATAAGTCACACAGAAAAAGACACTTATCATAAGCTATCACTTATAGAGGGAATGTAGAAACCGCTACACTTGAACTGAATTACCAAACAGAACAGAGTCACACGTTTAGAAAACACACTATGGCTGCTTAACGGGAAAGGTGGGGTGGGGTGATGCGTAAAACAAGGGTTTCAAATGAGCTCAGATAGCGTTCCATAAACCCAATATGTAATAGAAAGACCTACTCCTTGCTCAGTGAACTGGACTCAACACCCCCTATTCACCGCACAAGAATATATCTGACTAGTAAGAATCTTAAAACCTATGTATTGATATCTCTCTGGAAGTGAGTCAAGTGGCTGTAAAGCGGCAGAAACACAGCCGTGAAAAGCAGCTAAACCCCATTATAAAAATAAATTCCTTTTAAAAACCCGTGAAACAAAGACAGTGAAAGAGAGAGAAATTCTTACAAAATTCGTTCAGGGGCTGTGATGCAACCTGGATTGACCATATCTAGACCCACAGCTGGAGGAGACATAAGGGTGGACACTCTCGGGGCTGAGAGGTTTGGTGAGGTTGGGGGAGCAAACGCAGAGCCTTTAAAGTAATACTGCCTGTTACCCATCCCATGGGTCCCAAACCTCCAGGTTCAAGGGCATCTTCCTACCTCGAAAACATGCATGAGAAACCCAGAAGGTGGTACACCGTGTGATCGGGAAAGGTTTCTAAAACGCACCTCATTTCTCATCTCCTTGTGCTCGGGTTCGCCATTCCAGCCGCTTTACTAGCAATCTCCCTCCTTGGAGAATCAGCACCTTTAACCTCCCGTTCCGTACAGCTTGCAATATGTCCTGAGGATGAACGGGAAGAGGGGGAGCCAATGAGAGACTAGCTCTAGGTGTTGGGACAGGCACAGGTCACTCTATTTTCCCATCAGGAAGAAGAATTAACCACAGGCTCAGCCTGCCGCCCGGAACCAGAATAGGGCCTGAGGCGATCCTGCGCTTTTGCGGCCAGCTCCCAAAAAAGCGAGTTGAAAAATGGAGCTCAGGGGCACTGCAATTCACAAACCTGCAGAGTTATAAATGATAACTCTCGTCCACAAATATATTGAGGGAAGGCAACGAAGAGGATCTGAAAGCAAGGCAGAATTGCAGGAAACAGATTTCAGGAGGTCGATTCGAATCGCCTTTAAAGCACATGAAAAGCGGCAAAACGTCGACAATGATGCCCTTGGCCAAAAAGGGCGTATGCGTTTTTTCCTGAATATATTCAGGAAAAAACGCATACGCCCTTTTTGGCCAACCAAGCAACCTGGAAAGGCAAATCAGCGCTACAAAGAAGTCTCGCTTCCCATCGGTCAAAAGGGCCATGCGGAAAAAAGTGTCAAAACCAGAAATGCAGAACAGGCCATGGAGAAATGGGAGCCTTGCTACGCTGATGGGCGGGATGTAAATTGCCAACAGTCACTCTGGAGAAGTGTACGGTGTGTCCTGAAACATCGAAAAAACACAGCTTAGAGCGCATAGGGCACTTCCACTCATGGGCGTATAAATTGGGAAAACTAAAAATCAGCAAGACACAGGCACCCCAAAGTTTGGGGCTGCTCTGTTGACAAGAACCTCCACTTCGTGACACCTTAAATATCCCAGGAAAGAGAAAAATGGATAAAGAAGTGGTGGTCCTTATGTACAATGGAATATCACTCAGCCATGAAATCAATGTCATAAGGCTAGTAGCAGCATGATGAGTGGTTTTAGCTACGACGATTCTAAGTGAAATAAGTCACACAGAAAAAGACACTTATCATAAGCTATCACTTATAGAGGGAATGTAAAAACCGCTACACTTGAACTGAATTACCAAACAGAACAGAGTCACACGTTTAGAAAACACACTATGGCTGCTTAACGGGAAAGGTGGGGTGGGGTGATGCGTAAAACAAGGGTTTCAAATGAGCTCAGATAGCGTTCCATAAACCCAATATGTAATAGAAAGACCTACTCCTTGCTCAGTGAACTGGACTCAACACCCCCTATTCACCGCACAAGAATATATCTGACTAGTAAGAATCTTAAAACCTATGTATTGATATCTCTCTGGAAGTGAGTCAAGTGGCTGTAAAGGGGCAGAAACACAGCCGTGAAAAGCAGCTAAACCCCATTATAAAAATAAATTACTTTTAAAAACCCGTGAAACAAAGACAATGAAAGAGAGAGAAATTCTTACAAAATTCGTTCAGGGGCTGTGATGCAACCTGGATTGACCATATCTAGACCCACAGCTGGAGGAGACATAAGGGTGGACATTCTCGGGGCTGAGAGGTTTGGTGAGGTTGGGGGAGCAAACGCAGAGCCTTTAAAGTAATACTGCCTGTTACCCATCCCATGGGTCCCAAATCTCCAGGTTCAAGGGCATCTTCCTACCTCGAAAACATGCATGAGAAACCCAGAAGGTGGTACACCGTGTGATCGGGAAAGGTTTCTAAAACGCACCTCATTTCTCATCTCCTTGTGCTCGGGTTCGCCATTCCAGCCGCTTTACTAGCAATCTCCCTCCTTGGAGAATCAGCACCTTTAACCTCCCGTTCCGTACAGCTTGCAATTTGTCCTGAGGATGAACGGGAAGAGGGGGAGCCAATGAGAGACTAGCTCTAGGTGTTGGGACAGGCACAGGTCACTCTATTTTCCCATCAGGAAGAAGAATTAACCACAGGCTCAGCCTGCCGCCCGGAACCAGAATAGGGCCTGAGGCAATCCTGCGCTTTTGTGGCCAGCTCCCAAAAAAGCGAGTTGAAAAATGGAGCTCAGGGGCACTGCAATTCACAAACCTGCAGAGTTATAAATGATAACTCTCGTCCACAAATATATTGAGGGAAGGCAACGAAGAGGATCTGAAAGCAAGGCAGAATTGCAGGAAACAGATTTCAGGAGGTCGATTCTAATCGCCTTTAAAGCACATGAAAAGCGGCAAAACGTCGACAATGATGCCCTTGGCCAAAAAGGGCGTATGCGTTTTTTCCTGAATATATTCAGGAAAAAACACATACGCCCTTTTTGGCCAACCAAGCAACCTGGAAAGGAAAATCAGCGCTACAAAGAAGTCTCGCTTCCCATCGGTCAAAAGGGCCATGCGGAAAAAAGTGTCAAAACCAGAAATGCAGAACAGGCCATGGAGAAATGGGAGCCTTGCTACGCTGATGGGCGGGATGTAAATTGCCAACAGTCACTCTGGAGAAGTGTACGGTGTGTCCTGAAACATCGAAAAAACACAGCTTAGAGCGCATAGGGCACTTCCACTCATGGGCGTATAAATTGGGAAAACTAAAAATCAGCAAGACACAGGCACCCCAAAGTTTGGGGCTGCTCTGTTGACAAGAACCTCCACTTCGTGACACCTTAAATATCCCAGGAAAGAGAAAAATGGATAAAGAAGTGGTGGTCCTTATGTACAATGGAATATCACTCAGCCATGAAATCAATGTCATAAGGCTAGTAGCAGCATGATGAGTGGTTTTAGCTACGACGATTCTAAGTGAAATAAGTCACACAGAAAAAGACACTTATCATAAGCTATCACTTATAGAGGGAATGTAAAAACCGCTACACTTGAACTGAATTACCAAACAGAACAGAGTCACACGTTTAGAAAACACACTATGGCTGCTTAACGGGAAAGGTGGGGTGGGGTGATGCGTAAAACAAGGGTTTCAAATGAGCTCAGATAGCGTTCCATAAACCCAATATGTAATAGAAAGACCTACTCCTTGCTCAGTGAACTGGACTCAACACCCCCTATTCACCGCACAAGAATATATCTGACTAGTAAGAATCTTAAAACCTATGTATTGATATCTCTCTGGAAGTGAGTCAAGTGGCTGTAAAGCGGCAGAAACACAGCCGTGAAAAGCAGCTAAACCCCATTATAAAAATAAATTCCTTTTAAAAACCCGTGAAACAAAGACAATGAAAGAGAGAGAAATTCTTACAAAATTCGTTCAGGGGCTGTGATGCAACCTGGATTGACCATATCTAGACCCACAGCTGGAGGAGACATAAGGGTGGACATTCTCGGGGCTGAGAGGTTTGGTGAGGTTGGGGGAGCAAACGCAGAGCCTTTAAAGTAATACTGCCTGTTACCCATCCCATGGGTCCCAAATCTCCAGGTTCAAGGGCATCTTCCTACCTCGAAAACATGCATGAGAAACCCAGAAGGTGGTACACCGTGTGATCGGGAAAGGTTTCTAAAACGCACCTCATTTCTCATCTCCTTGTGCTCGGGTTCGCCATTCCAGCCGCTTTACTAGCAATCTCCCTCCTTGGAGAATCAGCACCTTTAAACTCCCGTTCCGTACAGCTTGCAATTTGTCCTGAGGATGAACGGGAAGAGGGGGAGCCAATGAGAGACTAGCTCTAGGTGTTGGGACAGGCACAGGTCACTCTATTTTCCCATCAGGAAGAAGAATTAACCACAGGCTCAGCCTGCCGCCCGGAAGCAGAATAGGGCCTGAGGCGATCCTGCGCTTTTGCGGCCAGCTCCCAAAAAAGCGAGTTGAAAAATGGAGCTCAGGGGCACTGCAATTCACAAACCTGCAGAGTTATAAATGATAACTTTCGTCCACAAATATATTGAGGGAAGGCAACGAAGAGGATCTGAAAGCAAGGCAGAATTGCAGGAAACAGATTTCAGGAGGTCGATTCGAATCGCCTTTAAAGCACATGAAAAGCGGCAAAACGTCGACAATGATGCCCTTGGCCAAAAAGGGCGTATGCGTTTTTTCCTGAATATATTCAGGAAAAAACGCATACGCCCTTTTTGGCCAACCAAGCAACCTGGAAAGGCAAATCAGCGCTACAAAGAAGTCTTGCTTCCCATCGGTCAAAAGGGCCATGCGGAAAAAACTGTCAAAACCAGAAATGCAGGACAGAACATGGAGAAATGGGAGCCTTGCTACGCTGATGGGCGGGATGTAAATTGCCAACAGCCACTCTGGAGAAGTGTACGGTGTGTCCTGAAACATCGAAAAAACACAGCTTAGAGCGCATAGGGCACTTCCACTCATGGGCGTATAAATTGGGAAAACTAAAAATCAGCAAGACACAGGCACCCCAAAGTTTGGGGCTGCTCTGTTGACAAGAACCTCCACTTCGTGACACCTTAAATATCCCAGGAAAGAGAAAAATGGATAAAGAAGTGGTGGTCCTTATGTACAATGGAATATCACTCAGCCATGAAATCAATGTCATAAGGCTAGTAGCAGCATGATGAGTGGTTTTAGCTACGACGATTCTAAGTGAAATAAGTCACACAGAAAAAGACACTTATCATAAGCTATCACTTATAGAGGGAATGTAAAAACCGCTACACTTGAACTGAATTACCAAACAGAACAGAGTCACACGTTTAGAAAACACACTATGGCTGCTTAACGGGAAAGGTGGGGTGGGGTGATGCGTAAAACAAGGGTTTCAAATGAGCTCAGATAGCGTTCCATAAACCCAATATGTAATAGAAAGACCTACTCCTTGCTCAGTGAACTGGACTCAACACCCCCTATTCACCGCACAAGAATATATCTGACTAGTAAGAATCTTAAAACCTATGTATTGATATCTCTCTGGAAGTGAGTCAAGTGGCTGTAAAGCGGCAGAAACACAGCCGTGAAAAGCAGCTAAACCCCATTATAAAAATAAATTACTTTTAAAAACCCGTGAAACAAAGACAGTGAAAGAGAGAGAAATTCTTACAAAATTCGTTCAGGGGCTGTGATGCAACCTGGATTGACCATATCTAGACCCACAGCTGGAGGAGACATAAGGGTGGACACTCTCGGGGCTGAGAGGTTTGGTGAGGTTGGGGGAGCAAACGCAGAGCCTTTAAAGTAATACTGCCTGTTACCCATCCCATGGGTCCCAAATCTCCAGGTTCAAGGGCATCTTCCTACCTCGAAAACATGCATGAGAAACCCAGAAGGTGGTACACCGTGTGATCGGGAAAGGTTTCTAAAACGCACCTCATTTCTCATCTCCTTGTGCTCGGGTTCGCCATTCCAGCCGCTTTACTAGCAATCTCCCTCCTTGGAGAATCAGCACCTTTAACCTCCCGTTCCGTACAGCTTGCAATATGTCCTGAGGATGAACGGGAAGAGGGGGAGCCAATGAGAGACTAGCTCTAGGTGTTGGGACAGGCACAGGTCACTCTATTTTCCCATCAGGAAGAAGAATTAACCACAGGCTCAGCCTGCCGCCCGGAACCAGAATAGGGCCTGAGGCAATCCTGCGCTTTTGTGGCCAGCTCCCAAAAAAGCGAGTTGAAAAATGGAGCTCAGGGGCACTGCAATTCACAAACCTGCAGAGTTATAAATGATAACTCTCGTCCACAAATATATTGAGGGAAGGCAACGAAGAGGATCTGAAAGCAAGGCAGAATTGCAGGAAACAGATTTCAGGAGGTTGATTCGAATCGCCTTTAAAGCACATGAAAAGCGGCAAAACGTCGACAATGATGCCCTTGGCCAAAAAGGGCGTATGCGTTTTTTCCTGAATATATTCAGGAAAAAACGCATACGCCCTTTTTGGCCAACCAAGCAACCTGGAAAGGCAAATCAGCGCTACAAAGAAGTCTCGCTTCCCATCGGTCAAAAGGGCCATGCGGAAAAAAGTGTCAAAACCAGAAATGCAGGACAGGCCATGGAGAAATGGGAGCCTTGCTACGCTGATGGGCGGGATGTAAATTGCCAACAGCCACTCTGGAGAAGTGTACGGTGTGTCCTGAAACATCGAAAAAACACAGCTTAGAGCGCATAGGGCACTTCCACTCATGGGCGTATAAATTGGGAAAACTAAAAATCAGCAAGACACAGGCACCCCAAAGTTTGGGGCTGCTCTGTTGACAAGAACCTCCACTTCGTGACACCTTAAATATCCCAGGAAAGAGAAAAATGGATAAAGAAGTGGTGGTCCTTATGTACAATGGAATATCACTCAGCCATGAAATCAATGTCATAAGGCTAGTAGCAGCATGATGAGTGGTTTTAGCTACGACGATTCTAAGTGAAATAAGTCACACAGAAAAAGACACTTATCATAAGCTATCACTTATAGAGGGAATGTAGAAACCGCTACACTTGAACTGAATTACCAAACAGAACAGAGTCACACGTTTAGAAAACACACTATGGCTGCTTAACGGGAAAGGTGGGGTGGGGTGATGCGTAAAACAAGGGTTTCAAATGAGCTCAGATAGCGTTCCATAAACCCAATATGTAATAGAAAGACCTACTCCTTGCTCAGTGAACTGGACTCAACACCCCCTATTCACCGCACAAGAATATATCTGACTAGTAAGAATCTTAAAACCTATGTATTGATATCTCTCTGGAAGTGAGTCAAGTGGCTGTAAAGCGGCAGAAACACAGCCGTGAAAAGCAGCTAAACCCCATTATAAAAATAAATTACTTTTAAAAACCCGTGAAACAAAGACAGTGAAAGAGAGAGAAATTCTTACAAAATTCGTTCAGGGGCTGTGATGCAACCTGGATTGACCATATCTAGACCCACAGCTGGAGGAGACATAAGGGTGGACACTCTCGGGGCTGAGAGGTTTGGTGAGGTTGGGGGAGCAAACGCAGAGCCTTTAAAGTAATACTGCCTGTTACCCATCCCATGGGTCCCAAATCTCCAGGTTCAAGGGCATCTTCCTACCTCGAAAACATGCATGAGAAACCCAGAAGGTGGTACACCGTGTGATCGGGAAAGGTTTCTAAAACGCACCTCATTTCTCATCTCCTTGTGCTCGGGTTCGCCATTCCAGCCGCTTTACTAGCAATCTCCCTCCTTGGAGAATCAGCACCTTTAACCTCCCGTTCCGTACAGCTTGCAATTTGTCCTGAGGATGAACGGGAAGAGGGGGAGCCAATGAGAGACTAGCTCTAGGTGTTGGGACAGGCACAGGTCACTCTATTTTCCCATCAGGAAGAAGAATTAACCACAGGCTCAGCCTGCCGCCCGGAACCAGAATAGGGCCTGAGGCGATCCTGCGCTTTTGTGGCCAGCTCCCAAAAAAGCGAGTTGAAAAATGGAGCTCAGGGGCACTGCAATTCACAAACCTGCAGAGTTATAAATGATAACTCTCGTCCACAAATATATTGAGGGAAGGCAACGAAGAGGATCTGAAAGCAAGGCAGAATTGCAGGAAACAGATTTCAGGAGGTCGATTCGAATCGCCTTTAAAGCACATGAAAAGCGGCAAAACGTCGACAATGATGCCCTTGGCCAAAAAGGGCGTATGCGTTTTTTCCTGAATATATTCAGGAAAAAACGCATACGCCCTTTTTGGCCAACCAAGCAACCTGGAAAGGCAAATCAGCGCTACAAAGAAGTCTCGCTTCCCATCGGTCAAAAGGGCCATGCGGAAAAAAGTGTCAAAACCAGAAATGCAGGACAGGCCATGGAGAAATGGGAGCCTTGCTACGCTGATGGGCGGGATGTAAATTGCCAACAGCCACTCTGGAGAAGTGTACGGTGTGTCCTGAAACATCGAAAAAACACAGCTTAGAGCGCATAGGGCACTTCCACTCATGGGCGTATAAATTGGGAAAACTAAAAATCAGCAAGACACAGGCACCCCAAAGTTTGGGGCTGCTCTGTTGACAAGAACCTCCACTTCGTGACACCTTAAATATCCCAGGAAAGAGAAAAATGGATAAAGAAGTGGTGGTCCTTATGTACAATGGAATATCACTCAGCCATGAAATCAATGTCATAAGGCTAGTAGCAGCATGATGAGTGGTTTTAGCTACGACGATTCTAAGTGAAATAAGTCACACAGAAAAAGACACTTATCATAAGCTATCACTTATAGAGGGAATGTAAAAACCGCTACACTTGAACTGAATTACCAAACAGAACAGAGTCACACGTTTAGAAAACACACTATGGCTGCTTAACGGGAAAGGTGGGGTGGGGTGATGCGTAAAACAAGGGTTTCAAATGAGCTCAGATAGCGTTCCATAAACCCAATATGTAATAGAAAGACCTACTCCTTGCTCAGTGAACTGGACTCAACACCCCCTATTCACCGCACAAGAATATATCTGACTAGTAAGAATCTTAAAACCTATGTATTGATATCTCTCTGGAAGTGAGTCAAGTGGCTGTAAAGCGGCAGAAACACAGCCGTGAAAAGCAGCTAAACCCCATTATAAAAATAAATTACTTTTAAAAACCCGTGAAACAAAGACAATGAAAGAGAGAGAAATTCTTACAAAATTCGTTCAGGGGCTGTGATGCAACCTGGATTGACCATATCTAGACCCACAGCTGGAGGAGACATAAGGGTGGACATTCTCGGGGCTGAGAGGTTTGGTGAGGTTGGGGGAGCAAACGCAGAGCCTTTAAAGTAATACTGCCTGTTACCCATCCCATGGGTCCCAAATCTCCAGGTTCAAGGGCATCTTCCTACCTCGAAAACATGCATGAGAAACCCAGAAGGTGGTACACCGTGTGATCGGGAAAGGTTTCTAAAACGCACCTCATTTCTCATCTCCTTGTGCTCGGGTTCGCCATTCCAGCCGCTTTACTAGCAATCTCCCTCCTTGGAGAATCAGCACCTTTAAACTCCCGTTCCGTACAGCTTGCAATTTGTCCTGAGGATGAACGGGAAGAGGGGGAGCCAATGAGAGACTAGCTCTAGGTGTTGGGACAGGCACAGGTCACTCTATTTTCCCATCAGGAAGAAGAATTAACCACAGGCTCAGCCTGCCGCCCGGAAGCAGAATAGGGCCTGAGGCGATCCTGCGCTTTTGCGGCCAGCTCCCAAAAAAGCGAGTTGAAAAATGGAGCTCAGGGGCACTGCAATTCACAAACCTGCAGAGTTATAAATGATAACTCTCGTCCACAAATATATTGAGGGAAGGCAACGAAGAGGATCTGAAAGCAAGGCAGAATTGCAGGAAACAGATTTCAGGAGGTCGATTCGAATCGCCTTTAAAGCACATGAAAAGCGGCAAAACGTCGACAATGATGCCCTTGGCCAAAAAGGGCGTATGCGTTTTTTCCTGAATATATTCAGGAAAAAACGCATACGCCCTTTTTGGCCAACCAAGCAACCTGGAAAGGCAAATCAGCGCTACAAAGAAGTCTCGCTTCCCATCGGTCAAAAGGGCCATGCGGAAAAAAGTGTCAAAACCAGAAATGCAGGACAGGCCATGGAGAAATGGGAGCCTTGCTACGCTGATGGGCGGGATGTAAATTGCCAACAGCCACTCTGGAGAAGTGTACGGTGTGTCCTGAAACATCGAAAAAACACAGCTTAGAGCGCATAGGGCACTTCCACTCATGGGCGTATAAATTGGGAAAACTAAAAATCAGCAAGACACAGGCACCCCAAAGTTTGGGGCTGCTCTGTTGACAAGAACCTCCACTTCGTGACACCTTAAATATCCCAGGAAAGAGAAAAATGGATAAAGAAGTGGTGGTCCTTATGTACAATGGAATATCACTCAGCCATGAAATCAATGTCATAAGGCTAGTAGCAGCATGATGAGTGGTTTTAGCTACGACGATTCTAAGTGAAATAAGTCACACAGAAAAAGACACTTATCATAAGCTATCACTTATAGAGGGAATGTAAAAACCGCTACACTTGAACTGAATTACCAAACAGAACAGAGTCACACGTTTAGAAAACACACTATGGCTGCTTAACGGGAAAGGTGGGGTGGGGTGATGCGTAAAACAAGGGTTTCAAATGAGCTCAGATAGCGTTCCATAAACCCAATATGTAATAGAAAGACCTACTCCTTGCTCAGTGAACTGGACTCAACACCCCCTATTCACCGCACAAGAATATATCTGACTAGTAAGAATCTTAAAACCTATGTATTGATATCTCTCTGGAAGTGAGTCAAGTGGCTGTAAAGCGGCAGAAACACAGCCGTGAAAAGCAGCTAAACCCCATTATAAAAATAAATTCCTTTTAAAAACCCGTGAAACAAAGACAGTGAAAGAGAGAGAAATTCTTACAAAATTCGTTCAGGGGCTGTGATGCAACCTGGATTGACCATATCTAGACCCACAGCTGGAGGAGACATAAGGGTGGACACTCTCGGGGCTGAGAGGTTTGGTGAGGTTGGGGGAGCAAACGCAGAGCCTTTAAAGTAATACTGCCTGTTACCCATCCCATGGGTCCCAAATCTCCAGGTTCAAGGGCATCTTCCTACCTCGAAAACATGCATGAGAAACCCAGAAGGTGGTACACCGTGTGATCGGGAAAGGTTTCTAAAACGCACCTCATTTCTCATCTCCTTGTGCTCGGGTTCGCCATTCCAGCCGCTTTACTAGCAATCTCCCTCCTTGGAGAATCAGCACCTTTAACCTCCCGTTCCGTACAGCTTGCAATTTGTCCTGAGGATGAACGGGAAGAGGGGGAGCCAATGAGAGACTAGCTCTAGGTGTTGGGACAGGCACAGGTCACTCTATTTTCCCATCAGGAAGAAGAATTAACCACAGGCTCAGCCTGCCGCCCGGAACCAGAATAGGGCCTGAGGCAATCCTGCGCTTTTGCGGCCAGCTCCCAAAAAAGCGAGTTGAAAAATGGAGCTCAGGGGCACTGCAATTCACAAACCTGCAGAGTTATAAATGATAACTCTCGTCCACAAATATATTGAGGGAAGGCAACGAAGAGGATCTGAAAGCAAGGCAGAATTGCAGGAAACAGATTTCAGGAGGTCGATTCGAATCGCCTTTAAAGCACATGAAAAGCGGCAAAACGTCGACAATGATGCCCTTGGCCAAAAAGGGCGTATGCGTTTTTTCCTGAATATATTCAGGAAAAAACGCATACGCCCTTTTTGGCCAACCAAGCAACCTGGAAAGGCAAATCAGCGCTACAAAGAAGTCTCGCTTCCCATCGGTCAAAAGGGCCATGCGGAAAAAACTGTCAAAACCAGAAATGCAGGACAGGCCATGGAGAAATGGGAGCCTTGCTACGCTGATGGGCGGGATGTAAATTGCCAACAGCCACTCTGGAGAAGTGTACGGTGTGTCCTGAAACATCGAAAAAACACAGCTTAGAGCGCATAGGGCACTTCCACTCATGGGCGTATAAATTGGGAAAACTAAAAATCAGCAAGACACAGGCACCCCAAAGTTTGGGGCTGCTCTGTTGACAAGAACCTCCACTTCGTGACACCTTAAATATCCCAGGAAAGAGAAAAATGGATAAAGAAGTGGTGGTCCTTATGTACAATGGAATATCACTCAGCCATGAAATCAATGTCATAAGGCTAGTAGCAGCATGATGAGTGGTTTTAGCTACGACGATTCTAAGTGAAATAAGTCACACAGAAAAAGACACTTATCATAAGCTATCACTTATAGAGGGAATGTAAAAACCGCTACACTTGAACTGAATTACCAAACAGAACAGAGTCACACGCTTAGAAAACACACTATGGCTGCTTAACGGGAAAGGTGGGGTGGGGTGATGCGTAAAACAAGGGTTTCAAATGAGCTCAGATAGCGTTCCATAAACCCAATATGTAATAGAAAGACCTACTCCTTGCTCAGTGAACTGGACTCAACACCCCCTATTCACCGCACAAGAATATATCTGACTAGTAAGAATCTTAAAACCTATGTATTGATATCTCTCTGGAAGTGAGTCAAGTGGCTGTAAAGCGGCAGAAACACAGCCGTGAAAAGCAGCTAAACCCCATTATAAAAATAAATTCCTTTTAAAAACCCGTGAAACAAAGACAGTGAAAGAGAGAGAAATTCTTACAAAATTCGTTCAGGGGCTGTGATGCAACCTGGATTGACCATATCTAGACCCACAGCTGGAGGAGACATAAGGGTGGACACTCTCGGGGCTGAGAGGTTTGGTGAGGTTGGGGGAGCAAACGCAGAGCCTTTAAAGTAATACTGCCTGTTACCCATCCCATGGGTCCCAAATCTCCAGGTTCAAGGGCATCTTCCTACCTCGAAAACATGCATGAGAAACCCAGAAGGTGGTACACCGTGTGATCGGGAAAGGTTTCTAAAACGCACCTCATTTCTCATCTCCTTGTGCTCGGGTTCGCCATTCCAGCCGCTTTACTAGCAATCTCCCTCCTTGGAGAATCAGCACCTTTAACCTCCCGTTCCGTACAGCTTGCAATATGTCCTGAGGATGAACGGGAAGAGGGGGAGCCAATGAGAGACTAGCTCTAGGTGTTGGGACAGGCACAGGTCACTCTATTTTCCCATCAGGAAGAAGAATTAACCACAGGCTCAGCCTGCCGCCCGGAACCAGAATAGGGCCTGAGGCAATCCTGCGCTTTTGCGGCCAGCTCCCAAAAAAGCGAGTTGAAAAATGGAGCTCAGGGGCACTGCAATTCACAAACCTGCAGAGTTATAAATGATAACTCTCGTCCACAAATATATTGAGGGAAGGCAACGAAGAGGATCTGAAAGCAAGGCAGAATTGCAGGAAACAGATTTCAGGAGGTCGATTCGAATCGCCTTTAAAGCACATGAAAAGCGGCAAAACGTCGACAATGATGCCCTTGGCCAAAAAGGGCGTATGCGTTTTTTCCTGAATATATTCAGGAAAAAACGCATACGCCCTTTTTGGCCAACCAAGCAACCTGGAAAGGCAAATCAGCGCTACAAAGAAGTCTCGCTTCCCATCGGTCAAAAGGGCCATGCGGAAAAAACTGTCAAAACCAGAAATGCAGGACAGGCCATGGAGAAATGGGAGCCTTGCTACGCTGATGGGCGGGATGTAAATTGCCAACAGCCACTCTGGAGAAGTGTACGGTGTGTCCTGAAACATCGAAAAAACACAGCTTAGAGCGCATAGGGCACTTCCACTCATGGGCGTATAAATTGGGAAAACTAAAAATCAGCAAGACACAGGCACCCCAAAGTTTGGGGCTGCTCTGTTGACAAGAACCTCCACTTCGTGACACCTTAAATATCCCAGGAAAGAGAAAAATGGATAAAGAAGTGGTGGTCCTTATGTACAATGGAATATCACTCAGCCATGAAATCAATGTCATAAGGCTAGTAGCAGCATGATGAGTGGTTTTAGCTACGACGATTCTAAGTGAAATAAGTCACACAGAAAAAGACACTTATCATAAGCTATCACTTATAGAGGGAATGTAAAAACCGCTACACTTGAACTGAATTACCAAACAGAACAGAGTCACACGCTTAGAAAACACACTATGGCTGCTTAACGGGAAAGGTGGGGTGGGGTGATGCGTAAAACAAGGGTTTCAAATGAGCTCAGATAGCGTTCCATAAACCCAATATGTAATAGAAAGACCTACTCCTTGCTCAGTGAACTGGACTCAACACCCCCTATTCACCGCACAAGAATATATCTGACTAGTAAGAATCTTAAAACCTATGTATTGATATCTCTCTGGAAGTGAGTCAAGTGGCTGTAAAGCGGCAGAAACACAGCCGTGAAAAGCAGCTAAACCCCATTATAAAAATAAATTCCTTTTAAAAACCCGTGAAACAAAGACAGTGAAAGAGAGAGAAATTCTTACAAAATTCGTTCAGGGGCTGTGATGCAACCTGGATTGACCATATCTAGACCCACAGCTGGAGGAGACATAAGGGTGGACACTCTCGGGGCTGAGAGGTTTGGTGAGGTTGGGGGAGCAAACGCAGAGCCTTTAAAGTAATACTGCCTGTTACCCATCCCATGGGTCCCAAATCTCCAGGTTCAAGGGCATCTTCCTACCTCGAAAACATGCATGAGAAACCCAGAAGGTGGTACACCGTGTGATCGGGAAAGGTTTCTAAAACGCACCTCATTTCTCATCTCCTTGTGCTCGGGTTCGCCATTCCAGCCGCTTTACTAGCAATCTCCCTCCTTGGAGAATCAGCACCTTTAACCTCCCGTTCCGTACAGCTTGCAATTTGTCCTGAGGATGAACGGGAAGAGGGGGAGCCAATGAGAGACTAGCTCTAGGTGTTGGGACAGGCACAGGTCACTCTATTTTCCCATCAGGAAGAAGAATTAACCACAGGCTCAGCCTGCCGCCTGGAAGCAGAATAGGGCCTGAGGCGATCCTGCGCTTTTGCGGCCAGCTCCCAAAAAAGCGAGTTGAAAAATGGAGCTCAGGGGCACTGCAATTCACAAACCTGCAGAGTTATAAATGATAACTCTCGTCCACAAATATATTGAGGGAAGGCAACGAAGAGGATCTGAAAGCAAGGCAGAATTGCAGGAAACAGATTTCAGGAGGTCGATTCGAATCGCCTTTAAAGCACATGAAAAGCGGCAAAACGTCGACAATGATGCCCTTGGCCAAAAAGGGCGTATGCGTTTTTTCCTGAATATATTCAGGAAAAAACGCATACGCCCTTTTTGGCCAACCAAGCAACCTGGAAAGGCAAATCAGCGCTACAAAGAAGTCTCGCTTCCCATCGGTCAAAAGGGCCATGCAGAAAAAAGTGTCAAAACCAGAAATGCAGGACAGGCCATGGAGAAATGGGAGCCTTGCTACGCTGATGGGCGGGATGTAAATTGCCAACAGCCACTCTGGAGAAGTGTACGGTGTGTCCTGAAACATCGAAAAAACACAGCTTAGAGCGCATAGGGCACTTCCACTCATGGGCGTATAAATTGGGAAAACTAAAAATCAGCAAGACACAGGCACCCCAAAGTTTGGGGCTGCTCTGTTGACAAGAACCTCCACTTCGTGACACCTTAAATATCCCAGGAAAGAGAAAAATGGATAAAGAAGTGGTGGTCCTTATGTACAATGGAATATCACTCAGCCATGAAATCAATGTCATAAGGCTAGTAGCAGCATGATGAGTGGTTTTAGCTACGACGATTCTAAGTGAAATAAGTCACACAGAAAAAGACACTTATCATAAGCTATCACTTATAGAGGGAATGTAAAAACCGCTACACTTGAACTGAATTACCAAACAGAACAGAGTCACACGTTTAGAAAACACACTATGGCTGCTTAACGGGAAAGGTGGGGTGGGGTGATGCGTAAAACAAGGGTTTCAAATGAGCTCAGATAGCGTTCCATAAACCCAATATGTAATAGAAAGACCTACTCCTTGCTCAGTGAACTGGACTCAACACCCCCTATTCACCGCACAAGAATATATCTGACTAGTAAGAATCTTAAAACCTATGTATTGATATCTCTCTGGAAGTGAGTCAAGTGGCTGTAAAGCGGCAGAAACACAGCCGTGAAAAGCAGCTAAACCCCATTATAAAAATAAATTCCTTTTAAAAACCCGTGAAACAAAGACAGTGAAAGAGAGAGAAATTCTTACAAAATTCGTTCAGGGGCTGTGATGCAACCTGGATTGACCATATCTAGACCCACAGCTGGAGGAGACATAAGGGTGGACACTCTCGGGGCTGAGAGGTTTGGTGAGGTTGGGGGAGCAAACGCAGAGCCTTTAAAGTAATACTGCCTGTTACCCATCCCATGGGTCCCAAATCTCCAGGTTCAAGGGCATCTTCCTACCTCGAAAACATGCATGAGAAACCCAGAAGGTGGTACACCGTGTGATCGGGAAAGGTTTCTAAAACGCACCTCATTTCTCATCTCCTTGTGCTCGGGTTCGCCATTCCAGCCGCTTTACTAGCAATCTCCCTCCTTGGAGAATCAGCACCTTTAACCTCCCGTTCCGTACAGCTTGCAATTTGTCCTGAGGATGAACGGGAAGAGGGGGAGAAAATGAGAGACTAGCTCTAGGTGTTGGGACAGGCACAGGTCACTCTATTTTCCCATCAGGAAGAAGAATTAACCACAGGCTCAGCCTGCCGCCCGGAAGCAGAATAGGGCCTGAGGCGATCGTGCGCTTTTGTGGCCAGCTCCCAAAAAAGCGAGTTGAAAAATGGAGCTCAGGGGCACTGCAATTCACAAACCTGCAGAGTTATAAATGATAACTCTCGTCCACAAATATATTGAGGGAAGGCAACGAAGAGGATCTGAAAGCAAGGCAGAATTGCAGGAAACAGATTTCAGGAGGTCGATTCGAATCGCCTTTAAAGCACATGAAAAGCGGCAAAACGTCGACAATGATGCCCTTGGCCAAAAAGGGCGTATGCGTTTTTTCCTGAATATATTCAGGAAAAAACGCATACGCCCTTTTTGGCCCACCAAGCAACCTGGAAAGGCAAATCAGCGCTACAAAGAAGTCTCGCTTCCCATCGGTCAAAAGGGCCATGTGGAAAAAAGTGTCAAAACCAGAAATGCAGGACAGGCCATGGAGAAATGGGAGCCGTGCTACGCTGATGGGCGGGATGTAAATTGCCAACAGCCACTCTGGAGAAGTGTACGGTGTGTCCTGAAACATCGAAAAAACACAGCTTAGAGCGCATAGGGCACTTCCACTCATGGGCGTATAAATTGGGAAAACTAAAAATCAGCAAGACACAGGCACCCCAAAGTTTGGGGCTGCTCTGTTGACAAGAACCTCCACTTCGTGACACCTTAAATATCCCAGGAAAGAGAAAAATGGATAAAGAAGTGGTGGTCCTTATGTACAATGGAATATCACTCAGCCATGAAATCAATGTCATAAGGCTAGTAGCAGCATGATGAGTGGTTTTAGCTACGACGATTCTAAGTGAAATAAGTCACACAGAAAAAGACACTTATCATAAGCTATCACTTATAGAGGGAATGTAGAAACCGCTACACTTGAACTGAATTACCAAACAGAACAGAGTCACACGTTTAGAAAACACACTATGGCTGCTTAACGGGAAAGGTGGGGTGGGGTGATGCGTAAAACAAGGGTTTCAAATGAGCTCAGATAGCGTTCCATAAACCCAATATGTAATAGAAAGACCTACTCCTTGCTCAGTGAACTGGACTCAACACCCCCTATTCACCGCACAAGAATATATCTGACTAGTAAGAATCTTAAAACCTATGTATTGATATCTCTCTGGAAGTGAGTCAAGTGGCTGTAAAGCGGCAGAAACACAGCCGTGAAAAGCAGCTAAACCCCATTATAAAAATAAATTACTTTTAAAAACCCGTGAAACAAAGACAGTGAAAGAGAGAGAAATTCTTACAAAATTCGTTCAGGGGCTGTGATGCAACCTGGATTGACCATATCTAGACCCACAGCTGGAGGAGACATAAGGGTGGACACTCTCGGGGCTGAGAGGTTTGGTGAGGTTGGGGGAGCAAACGCAGAGCCTTTAAAGTAATACTGCCTGTTACCCATCCCATGGGTCCCAAATCTCCAGGTTCAAGGGCATCTTCCTACCTCGAAAACATGCATGAGAAACCCAGAAGGTGGTACACCGTGTGATCGGGAAAGGTTTCTAAAACGCACCTCATTTCTCATCTCCTTGTGCTCGGGTTCGCCATTCCAGCCGCTTTACTAGCAATCTCCCTCCTTGGAGAATCAGCACCTTTAACCTCCCGTTCCGTACAGCTTGCAATTTGTCCTGAGGATGAACGGGAAGAGGGGGAGCCAATGAGAGACTAGCTCTAGGTGTTGGGACAGGCACAGGTCACTCTATTTTCCCATCAGGAAGAAGAATTAACCACAGGCTCAGCCTGCCGCCCGGAAGCAGAATAGGGCCTGAGGCGATCCTGCGCTTTTGCGGCCAGCTCCCAAAAAAGCGAGTTGAAAAATGGAGCTCAGGGGCACTGCAATTCACAAACCTGCAGAGTTATAAATGATAACTCTCGTCCACAAATATATTGAGGGAAGGCAACGAAGAGGATCTGAAAGCAAGGCAGAATTGCAGGAAACAGATTTCAGGAGGTCGATTCGAATCGCCTTTAAAGCACATGAAAAGCGGCAAAACGTCGACAATGATGCCCTTGGCCAAAAAGGGCGTATGCGTTTTTTCCTGAATATATTCAGGAAAAAACGCATACGCCCTTTTTGGCCAACCAAGCAACCTGGAAAGGCAAATCAGCGCTACAAAGAAGTCTCGCTTCCCATCGGTCAAAAGGGCCATGCGGAAAAAAGTGTCAAAACCAGAAATGCAGGACAGGCCATGGAGAAATGGGAGCCTTGCTACGCTGATGGGCGGGATGTAAATTGCCAACAGCCACTCTGGAGAAGTGTACGGTGTGTCCTGAAACATCGAAAAAACACAGCTTAGAGCGCATAGGGCACTTCCACTCATGGGCGTATAAATTGGGAAAACTAAAAATCAGCAAGACACAGGCACCCCAAAGTTTGGGGCTGCTCTGTTGACAAGAACCTCCACTTCGTGACACCTTAAATATCCCAGGAAAGAGAAAAATGGATAAAGAAGTGGTGGTCCTTATGTACAATGGAATATCACTCAGCCATGAAATCAATGTCATAAGGCTAGTAGCAGCATGATGAGTGGTTTTAGCTACGACGATTCTAAGTGAAATAAGTCACACAGAAAAAGACACTTATCATAAGCTATCACTTATAGAGGGAATGTAAAAACCGCTACACTTGAACTGAATTACCAAACAGAACAGAGTCACACGTTTAGAAAACACACTATGGCTGCTTAACGGGAAAGGTGGGGTGGGGTGATGCGTAAAACAAGGGTTTCAAATGAGCTCAGATAGCGTTCCATAAACCCAATATGTAATAGAAAGACCTACTCCTTGCTCAGTGAACTGGACTCAACACCCCCTATTCACCGCACAAGAATATATCTGACTAGTAAGAATCTTAAAACCTATGTATTGATATCTCTCTGGAAGTGAGTCAAGTGGCTGTAAAGCGGCATAAACACAGCCGTGAAAAGCAGCTAAACCCCATTATAAAAATAAATTCCTTTTAAAAACCCGTGAAACAAAGACAGTGAAAGAGAGAGAAATTCTTACAAAATTCGTTCAGGGGCTGTGATGCAACCTGGATTGACCATATCTAGACCCACAGCTGGAGGAGACATAAGGGTGGACACTCTCGGGGCTGAGAGGTTTGGTGAGGTTGGGGGAGCAAACGCAGAGCCTTTAAAGTAATACTGCCTGTTACCCATCCCATGGGTCCCAAATCTCCAGGTTCAAGGGCATCTTCCTACCTCGAAAACATGCATGAGAAACCCAGAAGGTGGTACACCGTGTGATCGGGAAAGGTTTCTAAAACGCACCTCATTTCTCATCTCCTTGTGCTCGGGTTCGCCATTCCAGCCGCTTTACTAGCAATCTCCCTCCTTGGAGAATCAGCACCTTTAACCTCCCGTTCCGTACAGCTTGCAATATGTCCTGAGGATGAACGGGAAGAGGGGGAGCCAATGAGAGACTAGCTCTAGGTGTTGGGACAGGCACAGGTCACTCTATTTTCCCATCAGGAAGAAGAATTAACCACAGGCTCAGCCTGCCGCCCGGAAGCAGAATAGGGCCTGAGGCGATCCTGCGCTTTTGCGGCCAGCTCCCAAAAAAGCGAGTTGAAAAATGGAGCTCAGGGGCACTGCAATTCACAAACCTGCAGAGTTATAAATGATAACTCTCGTCCACAAATATATTGAGGGAAGGCAACGAAGAGGATCTGAAAGCAAGGCAGAATTGCAGGAAACAGATTTCAGGAGGTCGATTCGAATCGCCTTTAAAGCACATGAAAAGCGGCAAAACGTCGACAATGATGCCCTTGGCCAAAAAGGGCGTATGCGTTTTTTCCTGAATATATTCAGGAAAAAACGCATACGCCCTTTTTGGCCAACCAAGCAACCTGGAAAGGCAAATCAGCGCTACAAAGAAGTCTCGCTTCCCATCGGTCAAAAGGGCCATGCGGAAAAAAGTGTCAAAACCAGAAATGCAGGACAGGCCATGGAGAAATGGGAGCCTTGCTACGCTGATGGGCGGGATGTAAATTGCCAACAGCCACTCTGGAGAAGTGTACGGTGTGTCCTGAAACATCGAAAAAACACAGCTGAGAGCGCATAGGGCACTTCCACTCATGGGCGTATAAATTGGGAAAACTAAAAATCAGCAAGACACAGGCACCCCAAAGTTTGGGGCTGCTCTGTTGACAAGAACCTCCACTTCGTGACACCTTAAATATCCCAGGAAAGAGAAAAATGGATAAAGAAGTGGTGGTCCTTATGTACAATGGAATATCACTCAGCCATGAAATCAATGTCATAAGGCTAGTAGCAGCATGATGAGTGGTTTTAGCTACGACGATTCTAAGTGAAATAAGTCACACAGAAAAAGACACTTATCATAAGCTATCACTTATAGAGGGAATGTAAAAACCGCTACACTTGAACTGAATTACCAAACAGAACAGAGTCACACGTTTAGAAAACACACTATGGCTGCTTAACGGGAAAGGTGGGGTGGGGTGATGCGTAAAACAAGGGTTTCAAATGAGCTCAGATAGCGTTCCATAAACCCAATATGTAATAGAAAGACCTACTCCTTGCTCAGTGAACTGGACTCAACACCCCCTATTCACCGCACAAGAATATATCTGACTAGTAAGAATCTTAAAACCTATGTATTGATATCTCTCTGGAAGTGAGTCAAGTGGCTGTAAAGCGGCAGAAACACAGCCGTGAAAAGCAGCTAAACCCCATTATAAAAATAAATTACTTTTAAAAACCCGTGAAACAAAGACAGTGAAAGAGAGAGAAATTCTTACAAAATTCGTTCAGGGGCTGTGATGCAACCTGGATTGACCATATCTAGACCCACAGCTGGAGGAGACATAAGGGTGGACACTCTCGGGGCTGAGAGGTTTGGTGAGGTTGGGGGAGCAAACGCAGAGCCTTTAAAGTAATACTGCCTGTTACCCATCCCATGGGTCCCAAATCTCCAGGTTCAAGGGCATCTTCCTACCTCGAAAACATGCATGAGAAACCCAGAAGGTGGTACACCGTGTGATCGGGAAAGGTTTCTAAAACGCACCTCATTTCTCATCTCCTTGTGCTCGGGTTCGCCATTCCAGCCGCTTTACTAGCAATCTCCCTCCTTGGAGAATCAGCACCTTTAACCTCCCGTTCCGTACAGCTTGCAATATGTCCTGAGGATGAACGGGAAGAGGGGGAGCCAATGAGAGACTAGCTCTAGGTGTTGGGACAGGCACAGGTCACTCTATTTTCCCATCAGGAAGAAGAATTAACCACAGGCTCAGCCTGCCGCCCGGAAGCAGAATAGGGCCTGAGGCAATCCTGCGCTTTTGCGGCCAGCTCCCAAAAAAGCGAGTTGAAAAATGGAGCTCAGGGGCACTGCAATTCACAAACCTGCAGAGTTATAAATGATAACTCTCGTCCACAAATATATTGAGGGAAGGCAACGAAGAGGATCTGAAAGCAAGGCAGAATTGCAGGAAACAGATTTCAGGAGGTCGATTCGAATCGCCTTTAAAGCACATGAAAAGCGGCAAAACGTCGACAATGATGCCCTTGGCCAAAAAGGGCGTATGCGTTTTTTCCTGAATATATTCAGGAAAAAACGCATACGCCCTTTTTGGCCAACCAAGCAACCTGGAAAGGCAAATCAGCGCTACAAAGAAGTCTCGCTTCCCATCGGTCAAAAGGGCCATGCAGAAAAAAGTGTCAAAACCAGAAATGCAGGACAGGCCATGGAGAAATGGGAGCCTTGCTACGCTGATGGGCGGGATGTAAATTGCCAACAGCCACTCTGGAGAAGTGTACGGTGTGTCCTGAAACATCGAAAAAACACAGCTTAGAGCGCATAGGGCACTTCCACTCATGGGCGTATAAATTGGGAAAACTAAAAATCAGCAAGACACAGGCACCCCAAAGTTTGGGGCTGCTCTGTTGACAAGAACCTCCACTTCGTGACACCTTAAATATCCCAGGAAAGAGAAAAATGGATAAAGAAGTGGTGGTCCTTATGTACAATGGAATATCACTCAGCCATGAAATCAATGTCATAAGGCTAGTAGCAGCATGATGAGTGGTTTTAGCTACGACGATTCTAAGTGAAATAAGTCACACAGAAAAAGACACTTATCATAAGCTATCACTTATAGAGGGAATGTAAAAACCGCTACACTTGAACTGAATTACCAAACAGAACAGAGTCACACGTTTAGAAAACACACTATGGCTGCTTAACGGGAAAGGTGGGGTGGGGTGATGCGTAAAACAAGGGTTTCAAATGAGCTCAGATAGCGTTCCATAAACCCAATATGTAATAGAAAGACCTACTCCTTGCTCAGTGAACTGGACTCAACACCCCCTATTCACCGCACAAGAATATATCTGACTAGTAAGAATCTTAAAACCTATGTATTGATATCTCTCTGGAAGTGAGTCAAGTGGCTGTAAAGCGGCAGAAACACAGCCGTGAAAAGCAGCTAAACCCCATTATAAAAATAAATTCCTTTTAAAAACCCGTGAAACAAAGACAGTGAAAGAGAGAGAAATTCTTACAAAATTCGTTCAGGGGCTGTGATGCAACCTGGATTGACCATATCTAGACCCACAGCTGGAGGAGACATAAGGGTGGACACTCTCGGGGCTGAGAGGTTTGGTGAGGTTGGGGGAGCAAACGCAGAGCCTTTAAAGTAATACTGCCTGTTACCCATCCCATGGGTCCCAAATCTCCAGGTTCAAGGGCATCTTCCTACCTCGAAAACATGCATGAGAAACCCAGAAGGTGGTACACCGTGTGATCGGGAAAGGTTTCTAAAACGCACCTCATTTCTCATCTCCTTGTGCTCGGGTTCGCCATTCCAGCCGCTTTACTAGCAATCTCCCTCCTTGGAGAATCAGCACCTTTAACCTCCCGTTCCGTACAGCTTGCAATTTGTCCTGAGGATGAACGGGAAGAGGGGGAGAAAATGAGAGACTAGCTCTAGGTGTTGGGACAGGCACAGGTCACTCTATTTTCCCATCAGGAAGAAGAATTAACCACAGGCTCAGCCTGCCGCCCGGAAGCAGAATAGGGCCTGAGGCGATCCTGCGCTTTTGTGGCCAGCTCCCAAAAAAGCGAGTTGAAAAATGGAGCTCAGGGGCACTGCAATTCACAAACCTGCAGAGTTATAAATGATAACTCTCGTCCACAAATATATTGAGGGAAGGCAACGAAGAGGATCTGAAAGCAAGGCAGAATTGCAGGAAACAGATTTCAGGAGGTCGATTCGAATCGCCTTTAAAGCACATGAAAAGCGGCAAAACGTCGACAATGATGCCCTTGGCCAAAAAGGGCGTATGCGTTTTTTCCTGAATATATTCAGGAAAAAACGCATACGCCCTTTTTGGCCCACCAAGCAACCTGGAAAGGCAAATCAGCGCTACAAAGAAGTCTCGCTTCCCATCGGAAAAAAGGGCCATGTGGAAAAAAGTGTCAAAACCAGAAATGCAGGACAGGCCATGGAGAAATGGGAGCCGTGCTACGCTGATGGGCGGGATGTAAATTGCCAACAGCCACTCTGGAGAAGTGTACGGTGTGTCCTGAAACATCGAAAAAACACAGCTTAGAGCGCATAGGGCACTTCCACTCATGGGCGTATAAATTGGGAAAACTAAAAATCAGCAAGACACAGGCACCCCAAAGTTTGGGGCTGCTCTGTTGACAAGAACCTCCACTTCGTGACACCTTAAATATCCCAGGAAAGAGAAAAATGGATAAAGAAGTGGTGGTCCTTATGTACAATGGAATATCACTCAGCCATGAAATCAATGTCATAAGGCTAGTAGCAGCATGATGAGTGGTTTTAGCTACGACGATTCTAAGTGAAATAAGTCACACAGAAAAAGACACTTATCATAAGCTATCACTTATAGAGGGAATGTAGAAACCGCTACACTTGAACTGAATTACCAAACAGAACAGAGTCACACGTTTAGAAAACACACTATGGCTGCTTAACGGGAAAGGTGGGGTGGGGTGATGCGTAAAACAAGGGTTTCAAATGAGCTCAGATAGCGTTCCATAAACCCAATATGTAATAGAAAGACCTACTCCTTGCTCAGTGAACTGGACTCAACACCCCCTATTCACCGCACAAGAATATATCTGACTAGTAAGAATCTTAAAACCTATGTATTGATATCTCTCTGGAAGTGAGTCAAGTGGCTGTAAAGCGGCAGAAACACAGCCGTGAAAAGCAGCTAAACCCCATTATAAAAATAAATTCCTTTTAAAAACCCGTGAAACAAAGACAGTGAAAGAGAGAGAAATTCTTACAAAATTCGTTCAGGGGCTGTGATGCAACCTGGATTGACCATATCTAGACCCACAGCTGGAGGAGACATAAGGGTGGACACTCTCGGGGCTGAGAGGTTTGATGAGGTTGGGGGAGCAAACGCAGAGCCTTTAAAGTAATACTGCCTGTTACCCATCCCATGGGTCCCAAATCTCCAGGTTCAAGGGCATCTTCCTACCTCGAAAACATGCATGAGAAACCCAGAAGGTGGTACACCGTGTGATCGGGAAAGGTTTCTAAAACGCACCTCATTTCTCATCTCCTTGTGCTCGGGTTCGCCATTCCAGCCGCTTTACTAGCAATCTCCCTCCTTGGAGAATCAGCACCTTTAACCTCCCGTTCCGTACAGCTTGCAATTTGTCCTGAGGATGAACGGGAAGAGGGGGAGCCAGTGAGAGACTAGCTCTAGGTGTTGGGACAGGCACAGGTCACTCTATTTTCCCATCAGGAAGAAGAATTAACCACAGGCTCAGCCTGCCGCCCGGAACCAGAATAGGGCCTGAGGCGATCCTGCGCTTTTGCAGCCAGCTCCCAAAAAAGCGAGTTGAAAAATGGAGCTCAGGGGCACTGCAATTCACAAACCTGCAGAGTTATAAATGATAACTCTCGTCCACAAATATATTGAGGGAAGGCAACGAAGAGGATCTGAAAGCAAGGCAGAATTGCAGGAAACAGATTTCAGGAGGTCGATTCGAATCGCCTTTAAAGCACATGAAAAGCGGCAAAACGTCGACAATGATGCCCTTGGCCAAAAAGGGCGTATGCGTTTTTTCCTGAATATATTCAGGAAAAAACACATACGCCCTTTTTGGCCAACCAAGCAACCTGGAAAGGCAAATCAGCGCTACAAAGAAGTCTCGCTTCCCATCGGTCAAAAGGGCCATGCGGAAAAAACTGTCAAAACCAGAAATGCAGGACAGGCCATGGAGAAATGGGAGCCTTGCTACGCTGATGGGCGGGATGTAAATTGCCAACAGCCACTCTGGAGAAGTGTACGGTGTGTCCTGAAACATCGAAAAAACACAGCTGAGAGCGCATAGGGCACTTCCACTCATGGGCGTATAAATTGGGAAAACTAAAAATCAGCAAGACACAGGCACCCCAAAGTTTGGGGCTGCTCTGTTGACAAGAACCTCCACTTCGTGACACCTTAAATATCCCAGGAAAGAGAAAAATGGATAAAGAAGTGGTGGTCCTTATGTACAATGGAATATCACTCAGCCATGAAATCAATGTCATAAGGCTAGTAGCAGCATGATGAGTGGTTTTAGCTACGACGATTCTAAGTGAAATAAGTCACACAGAAAAAGACACTTATCATAAGCTATCACTTATAGAGGGAATGTAAAAACCGCTACACTTGAACTGAATTACCAAACAGAACAGAGTCACACGTTTAGAAAACACACTATGGCTGCTTAACGGGAAAGGTGGGGTGGGGTGATGCATAAAACAAGGGTTTCAAATGAGCTCAGATAGCGTTCCATAAACCCAATATGTAATAGAAAGACCTACTCCTTGCTCAGTGAACTGGACTCAACACCCCCTATTCACCGCACAAGAATATATCTGACTAGTAAGAATCTTAAAACCTATGTATTGATATCTCTCTGGAAGTGAGTCAAGTGGCTGTAAAGCGGCAGAAACACAGCCGTGAAAAGCAGCTAAACCCCATTATAAAAATAAATTCCTTTTAAAAACCCGTGAAACAAAGACAGTGAAAGAGAGAGAAATTCTTACAAAATTCGTTCAGGGGCTGTGATGCAACCTGGATTGACCATATCTAGACCCACAGCTGGAGGAGACATAAGGGTGGACACTCTCGGGGCTGAGAGGTTTGGTGAGGTTGGGGGAGCAAACGCAGAGCCTTTAAAGTAATACTGCCTGTTACCCATCCCATGGGTCCCAAATCTCCAGGTTCAAGGGCATCTTCCTACCTCGAAAACATGCATGAGAAACCCAGAAGGTGGTACACCGTGTGATCGGGAAAGGTTTCTAAAACGCACCTCATTTCTCATCTCCTTGTGCTCGGGTTCGCCATTCCAGCCGCTTTACTAGCAATCTCCCTCCTTGGAGAATCAGCACCTTTAACCTCCCGTTCCGTACAGCTTGCAATTTGTCCTGAGGATGAACGGGAAGAGGGGGAGCCAATGAGAGACTAGCTCTAGGTGTTGGGACAGGCACAGGTCACTCTATTTTCCCATCAGGAAGAAGAATTAACCACAGGCTCAGCTTGCCGCCCGGAACCAGAATAGGGCCTGAGGCGATCCTGCGCTTTTGCGGCCAGCTCCCAAAAAAGCGAGTTGAAAAATGGAGCTCAGGGGCACTGCAATTCACAAACCTGCAGAGTTATAAATGATAACTCTCGTCCACAAATATATTGAGGGAAGGCAACGAAGAGGATCTGAAAGCAAGGCAGAATTGCAGGAAACAGATTTCAGGAGGTCGATTCGAATTGCCTTTAAAGCACATGAAAAGCGGCAAAACGTCGACAATGATGCCCTTGGCCAAAAAGGGCGTATGCGTTTTTTCCTGAATATATTCAGGAAAAAACACATACGCCCTTTTTGGCCAACCAAGCAACCTGGAAAGGCAAATCAGCGCTACAAAGAAGTCTCGCTTCCCATCGGTCAAAAGGGCCATGCGGAAAAAACTGTCAAAACCAGAAATGCAGGACAGGCCATGGAGAAATGGGAGCCTTGCTACGCTGATGGGCGGGATGTAAATTGCCAACAGCCACTCTGGAGAAGTGTACGGTGTGTCCTGAAACATCGAAAAAACACAGCTTAGAGCGCATAGGGCACTTCCACTCATGGGCGTATAAATTGGGAAAACTAAAAATCAGCAAGACACAGGCACCCCAAAGTTTGGGGCTGCTCTGTTGACAAGAACCTCCACTTCGTGACACCTTAAATATCCCAGGAAAGAGAAAAATGGATAAAGAAGTGGTGGTCGTTACGTACAATGGAATATCACTCAGCCATGAAATCAATGTCATAAGGCTAGTAGCAGCATGATGAGTGGTTTTAGCTACGACGATTCTAAGTGAAATAAGTCACACAGAAAAAGACACTTATCATAAGCTATCACTTATAGAGGGAATGTAAAAACCGCTACACTTGAACTGAATTACCAAACAGAACAGAGTCACACGTTTAGAAAACACACTATGGCTGCTTAACGGGAAAGGTGGGGTGGGGTGATGCGTAAAACAAGGGTTTCAAATGAGCTCAGATAGCGTTCCATAAACCCAATATGTAATAGAAAGACCTACTCCTTGCTCAGTGAACTGGACTCAACACCCCCTATTCACCGCACAAGAATATATCTGACTAGTAAGAATCTTAAAACCTATGTATTGATATCTCTCTGGAAGTGAGTCAAGTGGCTGTAAAGCGGCAGAAACACAGCCGTGAAAAGCAGCTAAACCCCATTATAAAAATAAATTACTTTTAAAAACCCGTGAAACAAAGACAGTGAGAGAGAGAAATTCTTACAAAATTCGTTCAGGGGCTGTGATGCAACCTGGATTGACCATATCTAGACCCACAGCTGGAGGAGACATAAGGGTGGACATTCTCGGGGCTGAGAGGTTTGGTGAGGTTGGGGGAGCAAACGCAGAGCCTTTAAAGTAATACTGCCTGTTACCCATCCCATGGGTCCCAAATCTCCAGGTTCAAGGGCATCTTCCTACCTCGAAAACATGCATGAGAAACCCAGAAGGTGGTACACCGTGTGATCGGGAAAGGTTTCTAAAACGCACCTCATTTCTCATCTCCTTGTGCTCGGGTTCGCCATTCCAGCCGCTTTACTAGCAATCTCCCTCCTTGGAGAATCAGCACCTTTAACCTCCCGTTCCGTACAGCTTGCAATTTGTCCTGAGGATGAACGGGAAGAGGGGGAGCCAATGAGAGACTAGCTCTAGGTGTTGGGACAGGCACAGGTCACTCTATTTTCCCATCAGGAAGAAGAATTAACCACAGGCTCAGCCTGCCGCCCGGAAGCAGAATAGGGCCTGAGGCGATCCTGCGCTTTTGCGGCCAGCTCCCAAAAAAGCGAGTTGAAAAATGGAGCTCAGGGGCACTGCAATTCACAAACCTGCAGAGTTATAAATGATAACTCTCGTCCACAAATATATTGAGGGAAGGCAACGAAGAGGATCTGAAAGCAAGGCAGAATTGCAGGAAACAGATTTCAGGAGGTCGATTCGAATCGCCTTTAAAGCACATGAAAAGCGGCAAAACGTCGACAATGATGCCCTTGGCCAAAAAGGGCGTATGCGTTTTTTCCTGAATATATTCAGGAAAAAACGCATACGCCCTTTTTGGCCAACCAAGCAACCTGGAAAGGCAAATCAGCGCTACAATGAAGTCTTGCTTCCCATCGGTCAAAAGGGCCATGCGGAAAAAAGTGTCAAAACCAGAAATGCAGAACGGGCCATGGAGAAATGGGAGCCTTGCTACACTGATGGGCGGGATGTAAATTGCCAACAGCCACTCTGGAGAAGTGTACGGTGTGTCCTGAAACATCGAAAAAACACAGCTTAGAGCGCATAGGGCACTTCCACTCATGGGCGTATAAATTGGGAAAACTAAAAATCAGCAAGACACAGGCACCCCAAAGTTTGGGGCTGCTCTGTTGACAAGAACCTCCACTTCGTGACACCTTAAATATCCCAGGAAAGAGAAAAATGGATAAAGAAGTGGTGGTCCTTATGTACAATGGAGTATCACTCAGCCATGAAATCAATGTCATAAGGCTAGTATCAGCATGATGAGTGGCTTTAGCTACGACGATTCTAAGTGAAATAAGTCATACAGAAAAACACACTTATCATAAGCTATCACTTATAGAGGGAATGTAAAAACCGCTACACTTGAACTGAATTACAAAACAGAACAGAGTCACACGTTTAGAAAACACATTATGGCTGCTTAACGGGAAAGGTGGGGTGGGGTGATGCATAAAACAAGGGTTTCAAATGAGCTCAGATAGCGTTCCATAAACCCAATATGTAATAGAAAGACCTACTCCTTGCTCAGTGAACTGGACTCAACACCCCCTATTCACCGCACAAGAATATATCTGACTAGTAAGAATCTTAAAACCTATGTATTGATATCTCTCTGGAAGTGAGTCAAGTGGCTGTAAAGCGGCAGAAACACAGCCGTGAAAAGCAGCTAAACCCCATTATAAAAATAAATTCCTTTTAAAAACCCGTGAAACAAAGACAGTGAAAGAGAGAGAAATTCTTACAAAATTCGTTCAGGGGCTGTGATGCAACCTGGATTGACCATATCTAGACCCACAGCTGGAGGAGACATAAGGGTGGACACTCTCGGGGCTGAGAGGTTTGGTGAGGTTGGGGGAGCAAACGCAGAGCCTTTAAAGTAATACTGCCTGTTACCCATCCCATGGGTCCCAAATCTCCAGGTTCAAGGGCATCTTCCTACCTCGAAAACATGCATGAGAAACCCAGAAGGTGGTACACCGTGTGATCGGGAAAGGTTTCTAAAACGCACCTCATTTCTCATCTCCTTGTGCTCGGGTTCGCCATTCCAGCCGCTTTACTAGCAATCTCCCTCCTTGGAGAATCAGCACCTTTAACCTCCCGTTCCGTACAGCTTGCAATTTGTCCTGAGGATGAACGGGAAGAGGGGGAGCCAATGAGAGACTAGCTCTAGGTGTTGGGACAGGCACAGGTCACTCTATTTTCCCATCAGGAAGAAGAATTAACCACAGGCTCAGCCTGCCGCCCGGAAGCAGAATAGGGCCTGAGGCGATCCTGCGCTTTTGCGGCCAGCTCCCAAAAAAGCGAGTTGAAAAATGGAGCTCAGGGGCACTGCAATTCACAAACCTGCAGAGTTATAAATGATAACTCTCGTCCACAAATATATTGAGGGAAGGCAACGAAGAGGATCTGAAAGCAAGGCAGAATTGCAGGAAACAGATTTCAGGAGGTCGATTCGAATCGCCTTTAAAGCACATGAAAAGCGGCAAAACGTCGACAATGATGCCCTTGGCCAAAAAGGGCGTATGCGTTTTTTCCTGAATATATTCAGGAAAAAACGCATACGCCCTTTTTGGCCAACCAAGCAACCTGGAAAGGCAAATCAGCGCTACAATGAAGTCTTGCTTCCCATCGGTCAAAAGGGCCATGCGGAAAAAAGTGTCAAAACCAGAAATGCAGAACGGGCCATGGAGAAATGGGAGCCTTGCTACACTGATGGGCGGGATGTAAATTGCCAACAGCCACTCTGGAGAAGTGTACGGTGTGTCCTGAAACATCGAAAAAACACAGCTTAGAGCGCATAGGGCACTTCCACTCATGGGCGTATAAATTGGGAAAACTAAAAATCAGCAAGACACAGGCACCCCAAAGTTTGGGGCTGCTCTGTTGACAAGAACCTCCACTTCGTGACACCTTAAATATCCCAGGAAAGAGAAAAATGGATAAAGAAGTGGTGGTCCTTATGTACAATGGAATATCACTCAGCCATGAAATCAATGTCATAAGGCTAGTATCAGCATGATGAGTGGCTTTAGCTACGACGATTCTAAGTGAAATAAGTCATACAGAAAAACACACTTATCATAAGCTATCACTTATAGAGGGAATGTAAAAACCGCTACACTTGAACTGAATTACAAAACAGAACAGAGTCACACGTTTAGAAAACACATTATGGCTGCTTAACGGGAAAGGTGGGGTGGGGTGATGCATAAAACAAGGGTTTCAAATGAGCTCAGATAGCGTTCCATAAACCCAATATGTAATAGAAAGACCTACTCCTTGCTCAGTGAACTGGACTCAACACCCCCTATTCACCGCACAAGAATATATCTGACTAGTAAGAATCTTAAAACCTATGTATTGATATCTCTCTGGAAGTGAGTCAAGTGGGTGTAAAGCGGCAGAAACACAGCCGTGAAAAGCAGCTAAACCCCATTATAAAAATAAATTACTTTTAAAAACCCGTGAAACAAAGACAGTGAAAGAGAGAGAAATTCTTACAAAATTCGTTCAGGGGCTGTGATGCAACCTGGATTGACCATATCTAGACCCACAGCTGGAGGAGACATAAGGGTGGACACTCTCGGGGCTGAGAGGTTTGGTGAGGTTGGGGGAGCAAACGCAGAGCCTTTAAAGTAATACTGCCTGTTACCCATCCCATGGGTCCCAAATCTCCAGGTTCAAGGGCATCTTCCTACCTCGAAAACATGCATGAGAAACCCAGAAGGTGGTACACCATGTGATCGGGAAAGGTTTCTAAAACGCACCTCATTTCTCATCTCCTTGTGCTCGGGTTCGCCATTCCAGCCGCTTTACTAGCAATCTCCCTCCTTGGAGAATCAGCACCTTTAACCTCCCGTTCCGTACAGCTTGCAATTTGTCCTGAGGATGAACGGGAAGAGGGGGAGCCAATGAGAGACTAGCTCTAGGTGTTGGGACAGGCACAGGTCACTCTATTTTCCCATCAGGAAGAAGAATTAACCACAGGCTCAGCCTGCCGCCCGGAAGCAGAATAGGGCCTGAGGCGATCCTGCGCTTTTGCGGCCAGCTCCCAAAAAACCGAGTTGAAAAATGGAGCTCAGGGGCACTGCAATTCACAAACCTGCAGAGTTATAAATGATAACTCTCGTCCACAAATATATTGAGGGAAGGCAACGAAGAGGATCTGAAAGCAAGGCAGAATTGCAGGAAACAGATTTCAGGAGGTCGATTCGAATCGCCTTTAAAGCACATGAAAAGCGGCAAAACGTCGACAATGATGCCCTTGGCCAAAAAGGGCGTATGCGTTTTTTCCTGAATATATTCAGGAAAAAACGCATACGCCCTTTTTGGCCAACCAAGCAACCTGGAAAGGCAAATCAGCGCTACAAAGAAGTCTTGCTTCCCATCGGTCAAAAGGGCCATGCGGAAAAAAGTGTCAAAACCAGAAATGCAGAACAGGCCATGGAGAAATGGGAGCCTTGCTACACTGATGGGCGGGATGTAAATTGCCAACAGCCACTCTGGAGAAGTGTACGGTGTGTCCTGAAACATCGAAAAAACACAGCTTAGAGCGCATAGGGCACTTCCACTCATGGGCGTATAAATTGGGAAAACTAAAAATCAGCAAGACACAGGCACCCCAAAGTTTGGGGCTGCTCTGTTGACAAGAACCTCCACTTCGTGACACCTTAAATATCCCAGGAAAGAGAAAAATGGATAAAGAAGTGGTGGTCCTTATGTACAATGGAATATCACTCAGCCATGAAATCAATGTCATAAGGCTAGTATCAGCATGATGAGTGGCTTTAGCTACGACGATTCTAAGTGAAATAAGTCATACAGAAAAACACACTTATCATAAGCTATCACTTATAGAGGGAATGTAAAAACCGCTACACTTGAACTGAATTACAAAACAGAACAGAGTCACACGTTTAGAAAACACATTATGGCTGCTTAACGGGAAAGGTGGGGTGGGGTGATGCATAAAACAAGGGTTTCAAATGAGCTCAGATAGCGTTCCATAAACCCAATATGTAATAGAAAGACCTACTCCTTGCTCAGTGAACTGGACTCAACACCCCCTATTCACCGCACAAGAATATATCTGACTAGTAAGAATCTTAAAACCTATGTATTGATATCTCTCTGGAAGTGAGTCAAGTGGGTGTAAAGCGGCAGAAACACAGCCGTGAAAAGCAGCTAAACCCCATTATAAAAATAAATTACTTTTAAAAACCCGTGAAACAAAGACAGTGAAAGAGAGAGAAATTCTTACAAAATTCGTTCAGGGGCTGTGATGCAACCTGGATTGACCATATCTAGACCCACAGCTGGAGGAGACATAAGGGTGGACACTCTCGGGGCTGAGAGGTTTGGTGAGGTTGGGGGAGCAAACGCAGAGCCTTTAAAGTAATACTGCCTGTTACCCATCCCATGGGTCCCAAATCTCCAGGTTCAAGGGCATCTTCCTACCTCGAAAACATGCATGAGAAACCCAGAAGGTGGTACACCGTGTGATCGGGAAAGGTTTCTAAAACGCACCTCATTTCTCATCTCCTTGTGCTCGGGTTCGCCATTCCAGCCGCTTTACTAGCAATCTCCCTCCTTGGAGAATCAGCACCTTTAACCTCCCGTTCCGTACAGCTTGCAATTTGTCCTGAGGATGAACGGGAAGAGGGGGAGCCAATGAGAGACTAGCTCTAGGTGTTGGGACAGGCACAGGTCACTCTATTTTCCCATCAGGAAGAAGAATTAACCACAGGCTCAGCCTGCCGCCCGGAAGCAGAATAGGGCCTGAGGCGATCCTGCGCTTTTGCGGCCAGCTCCCAAAAAAGCGAGTTGAAAAATGGAGCTCAGGGGCACTGCAATTCACAAACCTGCAGAGTTATAAATGATAACTCTCGTCCACAAATATATTGAGGGAAGGCAACGAAGAGGATCTGAAAGCAAGGCAGAATTGCAGGAAACAGATTTCAGGAGGTCGATTCGAATCGCCTTTAAAGCACATGAAAAGCGGCAAAACGTCGACAATGATGCCCTTGGCCAAAAAGGGCGTATGCGTTTTTTCCTGAATATATTCAGGAAAAAACGCATACGCCCTTTTTGGCCAACCAAGCAACCTGGAAAGGCAAATCAGCGCTACAATGAAGTCTTGCTTCCCATCGGTCAAAAGGGCCATGCGGAAAAAAGTGTCAAAACCAGAAATGCAGAACGGGCCATGGAGAAATGGGAGCCTTGCTACACTGATGGGCGGGATGTAAATTGCCAACAGCCACTCTGGAGAAGTGTACGGTGTGTCCTGAAACATCGAAAAAACACAGCTTAGAGCGCATAGGGCACTTCCACTCATGGGCGTATAAATTGGGAAAACTAAAAATCAGCAAGACACAGGCACCCCAAAGTTTGGGGCTGCTCTGTTGACAAGAACCTCCACTTCGTGACACCTTAAATATCCCAGGAAAGAGAAAAATGGATAAAGAAGTGGTGGTCCTTATGTACAATGGAGTATCACTCAGCCATGAAATCAATGTCATAAGGCTAGTATCAGCATGATGAGTGGCTTTAGCTACGACGATTCTAAGTGAAATAAGTCATACAGAAAAACACACTTATCATAAGCTATCACTTATAGAGGGAATGTAAAAACCGCTACACTTGAACTGAATTACAAAACAGAACAGAGTCACACGTTTAGAAAACACATTATGGCTGCTTAACGGGAAAGGTGGGGTGGGGTGATGCATAAAACAAGGGTTTCAAATGAGCTCAGATAGCGTTCCATAAACCCAATATGTAATAGAAAGACCTACTCCTTGCTCAGTGAACTGGACTCAACACCCCCTATTCACCGCACAAGAATATATCTGACTAGTAAGAATCTTAAAACCTATGTATTGATATCTCTCTGGAAGTGAGTCAAGTGGCTGTAAAGCGGCAGAAACACAGCCGTGAAAAGCAGCTAAACCCCATTATAAAAATAAATTCCTTTTAAAAACCCGTGAAACAAAGACAGTGAAAGAGAGAGAAATTCTTACAAAATTCGTTCAGGGGCTGTGATGCAACCTGGATTGACCATATCTAGACCCACAGCTGGAGGAGACATAAGGGTGGACACTCTCGGGGCTGAGAGGTTTGGTGAGGTTGGGGGAGCAAACGCAGAGCCTTTAAAGTAATACTGCCTGTTACCCATCCCATGGGTCCCAAATCTCCAGGTTCAAGGGCATCTTCCTACCTCGAAAACATGCATGAGAAACCCAGAAGGTGGTACACCGTGTGATCGGGAAAGGTTTCTAAAACGCACCTCATTTCTCATCTCCTTGTGCTCGGGTTCGCCATTCCAGCCGCTTTACTAGCAATCTCCCTCCTTGGAGAATCAGCACCTTTAACCTCCCGTTCCGTACAGCTTGCAATTTGTCCTGAGGATGAACGGGAAGAGGGGGAGCCAATGAGAGACTAGCTCTAGGTGTTGGGACAGGCACAGGTCACTCTATTTTCCCATCAGGAAGAAGAATTAACCACAGGCTCAGCCTGCCGCCCGGAAGCAGAATAGGGCCTGAGGCGATCCTGCGCTTTTGCGGCCAGCTCCCAAAAAAGCGAGTTGAAAAATGGAGCTCAGGGGCACTGCAATTCACAAACCTGCAGAGTTATAAATGATAACTCTCGTCCACAAATATATTGAGGGAAGGCAACGAAGAGGATCTGAAAGCAAGGCAGAATTGCAGGAAACAGATTTCAGGAGGTCGATTCGAATCGCCTTTAAAGCACATGAAAAGCGGCAAAACGTCGACAATGATGCCCTTGGCCAAAAAGGGCGTATGCGTTTTTTCCTGAATATATTCAGGAAAAAACGCATACGCCCTTTTTGGCCAACCAAGCAACCTGGAAAGGCAAATCAGCGCTACAATGAAGTCTTGCTTCCCATCGGTCAAAAGGGCCATGCGGAAAAAAGTGTCAAAACCAGAAATGCAGAACGGGCCATGGAGAAATGGGAGCCTTGCTACGCTGATGGGCGGGATGTAAATTGCCAACAGCCACTCTGGAGAAGTGTACGGTGTGTCCTGAAACATCGAAAAAACACAGCTTAGAGCGCATAGGGCACTTCCACTCATGGGCGTATAAATTGGGAAAACTAAAAATCAGCAAGACACAGGCACCCCAAAGTTTGGGGCTGCTCTGTTGACAAGAACCTCCACTTCGTGACACCTTAAATATCCCAGGAAAGAGAAAAATGGATAAAGAAGTGGTGGTCCTTATGTACAATGGAATATCACTCAGCCATGAAATCAATGTCATAAGGCTAGTATCAGCATGATGAGTGGCTTTAGCTACGACGATTCTAAGTGAAATAAGTCATACAGAAAAACACACTTATCATAAGCTATCACTTATAGAGGGAATGTAAAAACCGCTACACTTGAACTGAATTACAAAACAGAACAGAGTCACACGTTTAGAAAACACATTATGGCTGCTTAACGGGAAAGGTGGGGTGGGGTGATGCATAAAACAAGGGTTTCAAATGAGCTCAGATAGCGTTCCATAAACCCAATATGTAATAGAAAGACCTACTCCTTGCTCAGTGAACTGGACTCAACACCCCCTATTCACCGCACAAGAATATATCTGACTAGTAAGAATCTTAAAACCTATGTATTGATATCTCTCTGGAAGTGAGTCAAGTGGGTGTAAAGCGGCAGAAACACAGCCGTGAAAAGCAGCTAAACCCCATTATAAAAATAAATTACTTTTAAAAACCCGTGAAACAAAGACAGTGAAAGAGAGAGAAATTCTTACAAAATTCGTTCAGGGGCTGTGATGCAACCTGGATTGACCATATCTAGACCCACAGCTGGAGGAGACATAAGGGTGGACACTCTCGGGGCTGAGAGGTTTGGTGAGGTTGGGGGAGCAAACGCAGAGCCTTTAAAGTAATACTGCCTGTTACCCATCCCATGGGTCCCAAATCTCCAGGTTCAAGGGCATCTTCCTACCTCGAAAACATGCATGAGAAACCCAGAAGGTGGTACACCATGTGATCGGGAAAGGTTTCTAAAACGCACCTCATTTCTCATCTCCTTGTGCTCGGGTTCGCCATTCCAGCCGCTTTACTAGCAATCTCCCTCCTTGGAGAATCAGCACCTTTAACCTCCCGTTCCGTACAGCTTGCAATTTGTCCTGAGGATGAACGGGAAGAGGGGGAGCCAATGAGAGACTAGCTCTAGGTGTTGGGACAGGCACAGGTCACTCTATTTTCCCATCAGGAAGAAGAATTAACCACAGGCTCAGCCTGCCGCCCGGAAGCAGAATAGGGCCTGAGGCGATCCTGCGCTTTTGCGGCCAGCTCCCAAAAAAGCGAGTTGAAAAATGGAGCTCAGGGGCACTGCAATTCACAAACCTGCAGAGTTATAAATGATAACTCTCGTCCACAAATATATTGAGGGAAGGCAACGAAGAGGATCTGAAAGCAAGGCAGAATTGCAGGAAACAGATTTCAGGAGGTCGATTCGAATCGCCTTTAAAGCACATGAAAAGCGGCAAAACGTCGACAATGATGCCCTTGGCCAAAAAGGGCGTATGCGTTTTTTCCTGAATATATTCAGGAAAAAACGCATACGCCCTTTTTGGCCAACCAAGCAACCTGGAAAGGCAAATCAGCGCTACAAAGAAGTCTTGCTTCCCATCGGTCAAAAGGGCCATGCGGAAAAAAGTGTCAAAACCAGAAATGCAGAACAGGCCATGGAGAAATGGGAGCCTTGCTACGCTGATGGGCGGGATGTAAATTGCCAACAGCCACTCTGGAGAAGTGTACGGTGTGTCCTGAAACATCGAAAAAACACAGCTTAGAGCGCATAGGGCACTTCCACTCATGGGCGTATAAATTGGGAAAACTAAAAATCAGCAAGACACAGGCACCCCAAAGTTTGGGGCTGCTCTGTTGACAAGAACCTCCACTTCGTGACACCTTAAATATCCCAGGAAAGAGAAAAATGGATAAAGAAGTGGTGGTCCTTATGTACAATGGAGTATCACTCAGCCATGAAATCAATGTCATAAGGCTAGTATCAGCATGATGAGTGGCTTTAGCTACGACGATTCTAAGTGAAATAAGTCATACAGAAAAACACACTTATCATAAGCTATCACTTATAGAGGGAATGTAAAAACCGCTACACTTGAACTGAATTACAAAACAGAACAGAGTCACACGTTTAGAAAACACATTATGGCTGCTTAACGGGAAAGGTGGGGTGGGGTGATGCATAAAACAAGGGTTTCAAATGAGCTCAGATAGCGTTCCATAAACCCAATATGTAATAGAAAGACCTACTCCTTGCTCAGTGAACTGGACTCAACACCCCCTATTCACCGCACAAGAATATATCTGACTAGTAAGAATCTTAAAACCTATGTATTGATATCTCTCTGGAAGTGAGTCAAGTGGCTGTAAAGCGGCAGAAACACAGCCGTGAAAAGCAGCTAAACCCCATTATAAAAATAAATTCCTTTTAAAAACCCGTGAAACAAAGACAGTGAAAGAGAGAGAAATTCTTACAAAATTCGTTCAGGGGCTGTGATGCAACCTGGATTGACCATATCTAGACCCACAGCTGGAGGAGACATAAGGGTGGACACTCTCGGGGCTGAGAGGTTTGGTGAGGTTGGGGGAGCAAACGCAGAGCCTTTAAAGTAATACTGCCTGTTACCCATCCCATGGGTCCCAAATCTCCAGGTTCAAGGGCATCTTCCTACCTCGAAAACATGCATGAGAAACCCAGAAGGTGGTACACCGTGTGATCGGGAAAGGTTTCTAAAACGCACCTCATTTCTCATCTCCTTGTGCTCGGGTTCGCCATTCCAGCCGCTTTACTAGCAATCTCCCTCCTTGGAGAATCAGCACCTTTAACCTCCCGTTCCGTACAGCTTGCAATTTGTCCTGAGGATGAACGGGAAGAGGGGGAGCCAATGAGAGACTAGCTCTAGGTGTTGGGACAGGCACAGGTCACTCTATTTTCCCATCAGGAAGAAGAATTAACCACAGGCTCAGCCTGCCGCCCGGAAGCAGAATAGGGCCTGAGGCGATCCTGCGCTTTTGCGGCCAGCTCCCAAAAAAGCGAGTTGAAAAATGGAGCTCAGGGGCACTGCAATTCACAAACCTGCAGAGTTATAAATGATAACTCTCGTCCACAAATATATTGAGGGAAGGCAACGAAGAGGATCTGAAAGCAAGGCAGAATTGCAGGAAACAGATTTCAGGAGGTCGATTCGAATCGCCTTTAAAGCACATGAAAAGCGGCAAAACGTCGACAATGATGCCCTTGGCCAAAAAGGGCGTATGCGTTTTTTCCTGAATATATTCAGGAAAAAACGCATACGCCCTTTTTGGCCAACCAAGCAACCTGGAAAGGCAAATCAGCGCTACAATGAAGTCTTGCTTCCCATCGGTCAAAAGGGCCATGCGGAAAAAAGTGTCAAAACCAGAAATGCAGAACGGGCCATGGAGAAATGGGAGCCTTGCTACACTGATGGGCGGGATGTAAATTGCCAACAGCCACTCTGGAGAAGTGTACGGTGTGTCCTGAAACATCGAAAAAACACAGCTTAGAGCGCATAGGGCACTTCCACTCATGGGCGTATAAATTGGGAAAACTAAAAATCAGCAAGACACAGGCACCCCAAAGTTTGGGGCTGCTCTGTTGACAAGAACCTCCACTTCGTGACACCTTAAATATCCCAGGAAAGAGAAAAATGGATAAAGAAGTGGTGGTCCTTATGTACAATGGAATATCACTCAGCCATGAAATCAATGTCATAAGGCTAGTATCAGCATGATGAGTGGCTTTAGCTACGACGATTCTAAGTGAAATAAGTCATACAGAAAAACACACTTATCATAAGCTATCACTTATAGAGGGAATGTAAAAACCGCTACACTTGAACTGAATTACAAAACAGAACAGAGTCACACGTTTAGAAAACACATTATGGCTGCTTAACGGGAAAGGTGGGGTGGGGTGATGCATAAAACAAGGGTTTCAAATGAGCTCAGATAGCGTTCCATAAACCCAATATGTAATAGAAAGACCTACTCCTTGCTCAGTGAACTGGACTCAACACCCCCTATTCACCGCACAAGAATATATCTGACTAGTAAGAATCTTAAAACCTATGTATTGATATCTCTCTGGAAGTGAGTCAAGTGGGTGTAAAGCGGCAGAAACACAGCCGTGAAAAGCAGCTAAACCCCATTATAAAAATAAATTACTTTTAAAAACCCGTGAAACAAAGACAGTGAAAGAGAGAGAAATTCTTACAAAATTCGTTCAGGGGCTGTGATGCAACCTGGATTGACCATATCTAGACCCACAGCTGGAGGAGACATAAGGGTGGACACTCTCGGGGCTGAGAGGTTTGGTGAGGTTGGGGGAGCAAACGCAGAGCCTTTAAAGTAATACTGCCTGTTACCCATCCCATGGGTCCCAAATCTCCAGGTTCAAGGGCATCTTCCTACCTCGAAAACATGCATGAGAAACCCAGAAGGTGGTACACCATGTGATCGGGAAAGGTTTCTAAAACGCACCTCATTTCTCATCTCCTTGTGCTCGGGTTCGCCATTCCAGCCGCTTTACTAGCAATCTCCCTCCTTGGAGAATCAGCACCTTTAACCTCCCGTTCCGTACAGCTTGCAATTTGTCCTGAGGATGAACGGGAAGAGGGGGAGCCAATGAGAGACTAGCTCTAGGTGTTGGGACAGGCACAGGTCACTCTATTTTCCCATCAGGAAGAAGAATTAACCACAGGCTCAGCCTGCCGCCCGGAAGCAGAATAGGGCCTGAGGCGATCCTGCGCTTTTGCGGCCAGCTCCCAAAAAAGCGAGTTGAAAAATGGAGCTCAGGGGCACTGCAATTCACAAACCTGCAGAGTTATAAATGATAACTCTCGTCCACAAATATATTGAGGGAAGGCAACGAAGAGGATCTGAAAGCAAGGCAGAATTGCAGGAAACAGATTTCAGGAGGTCGATTCGAATCGCCTTTAAAGCACATGAAAAGCGGCAAAACGTCGACAATGATGCCCTTGGCCAAAAAGGGCGTATGCGTTTTTTCCTGAATATATTCAGGAAAAAACGCATATGCCCTTTTTGGCCAACCAAGCAACCTGGAAAGGCAAATCAGCGCTACAAAGAAGTCTTGCTTCCCATCGGTCAAAAGGGCCATGCGGAAAAAAGTGTCAAAACCAGAAATGCAGAACAGGCCATGGAGAAATGGGAGCCTTGCTACACTGATGGGCGGGATGTAAATTGCCAACAGCCACTCTGGAGAAGTGTACGGTGTGTCCTGAAACATCGAAAAAACACAGCTTAGAGCGCATAGGGCACTTCCACTCATGGGCGTATAAATTGGGAAAACTAAAAATCAGCAAGACACAGGCACCCCAAAGTTTGGGGCTGCTCTGTTGACAAGAACCTCCACTTCGTGACACCTTAAATATCCCAGGAAAGAGAAAAATGGATAAAGAAGTGGTGGTCCTTATGTACAATGGAATATCACTCAGCCATGAAATCAATGTCATAAGGCTAGTATCAGCATGATGAGTGGCTTTAGCTACGACGATTCTAAGTGAAATAAGTCATACAGAAAAACACACTTATCATAAGCTATCACTTATAGAGGGAATGTAAAAACCGCTACACTTGAACTGAATTACAAAACAGAACAGAGTCACACGTTTAGAAAACACATTATGGCTGCTTAACGGGAAAGGTGGGGTGGGGTGATGCATAAAACAAGGGTTTCAAATGAGCTCAGATAGCGTTCCATAAACCCAATATGTAATAGAAAGACCTACTCCTTGCTCAGTGAACTGGACTCAACACCCCCTATTCACCGCACAAGAATATATCTGACTAGTAAGAATCTTAAAACCTATGTATTGATATCTCTCTGGAAGTGAGTCAAGTGGGTGTAAAGCGGCAGAAACACAGCCGTGAAAAGCAGCTAAACCCCATTATAAAAATAAATTACTTTTAAAAACCCGTGAAATAAAGACAGTGAAAGAGAGAGAAATTCTTACAAAATTCGTTCAGGGGCTGTGATGCAACCTGGATTGACCATATCTAGACCCACAGCTGGAGGAGACATAAGGGTGGACACTCTCGGGGCTGAGAGGTTTGGTGAGGTTGGGGGAGCAAACGCAGAGCCTTTAAAGTAATACTGCCTGTTACCCATCCCATGGGTCCCAAATCTCCAGGTTCAAGGGCATCTTCCTACCTCGAAAACATGCATGAGAAACCCAGAAGGTGGTACACCGTGTGATCGGGAAAGGTTTCTAAAACGCACCTCATTTCTCATCTCCTTGTGCTCGGGTTCGCCATTCCAGCCGCTTTACTAGCAATCTCCCTCCTTGGAGAATCAGCACCTTTAACCTCCCGTTCCGTACAGCTTGCAATTTGTCCTGAGGATGAACGGGAAGAGGGGGAGCCAATGAGAGACTAGCTCTAGGTGTTGGGACAGGCACAGGTCACTCTATTTTCCCATCAGGAAGAAGAATTAACCACAGGCTCAGCCTGCCGCCCGGAACCAGAATAGGGCCTGAGGCGATCCTGCGCTTTTGCGGCCAGCTCCCAAAAAAGCGAGTTGAAAAATGGAGCTCAGGGGCACTGCAATTCACAAACCTGCAGAGTTATAAATGATAACTCTCGTCCACAAATATATTGAGGGAAGGCAACGAAGAGGATCTGAAAGCAAGGCAGAATTGCAGGAAACAGATTTCAGGAGGTCGATTCGAATCGCCTTTAAAGCACATGAAAAGCGGCAAAACGTCGACAATGATGCCCTTGGCCAAAAAGGGCGTATGCGTTTTTTCCTGAATATATTCAGGAAAAAACGCATACGCCCTTTTTGGCCAACCAAGCAACCTGGAAAGGCAAATCAGCGCTACAAAGAAGTCTTGCTTCCCATCGGTCAAAAGGGCCATGCGGAAAAAAGTGTCAAAACCAGAAATGCAGAACAGGCCATGGAGAAATGGGAGCCTTGCTACACTGATGGGCGGGATGTAAATTGCCAACAGCCACTCTGGAGAAGTGTACGGTGTGTCCTGAAACATCGAAAAAACACAGCTTAGAGCGCATAGGGCACTTCCACTCATGGGCGTATAAATTGGGAAAACTAAAAATCAGCAAGACACAGGCACCCCAAAGTTTGGGGCTGCTCTGTTGACAAGAACCTCCACTTCGTGACACCTTAAATATCCCAGGAAAGAGAAAAATGGATAAAGAAGTGGTGGTCCTTATGTACAATGGAATATCACTCAGCCATGAAATCAATGTCATAAGGCTAGTATCAGCATGATGAGTGGCTTTAGCTACGACGATTCTAAGTGAAATAAGTCATACAGAAAAACACACTTATCATAAGCTATCACTTATAGAGGGAATGTAAAAACCGCTACACTTGAACTGAATTACAAAACAGAACAGAGTCACACGTTTAGAAAACACATTATGGCTGCTTAACGGGAAAGGTGGGGTGGGGTGATGCATAAAACAAGGGTTTCAAATGAGCTCAGATAGCGTTCCATAAACCCAATATGTAATAGAAAGACCTACTCCTTGCTCAGTGAACTGGACTCAACACCCCCTATTCACCGCACAAGAATATATCTGACTAGTAAGAATCTTAAAACCTATGTATTGATATCTCTCTGGAAGTGAGTCAAGTGGGTGTAAAGCGGCAGAAACACAGCCGTGAAAAGCAGCTAAACCCCATTATAAAAATAAATTACTTTTAAAAACCCGTGAAACAAAGACAGTGAAAGAGAGAGAAATTCTTACAAAATTCGTTCAGGGGCTGTGATGCAACCTGGATTGACCATATCTAGACCCACAGCTGGAGGAGACATAAGGGTGGACACTCTCGGGGCTGAGAGGTTTGGTGAGGTTGGGGGAGCAAACGCAGAGCCTTTAAAGTAATACTGCCTGTTACCCATCCCATGGGTCCCAAATCTCCAGGTTCAAGGGCATCTTCCTACCTCGAAAACATGCATGAGAAACCCAGAAGGTGGTACACCATGTGATCGGGAAAGGTTTCTAAAACGCACCTCATTTCTCATCTCCTTGTGCTCGGGTTCGCCATTCCAGCCGCTTTACTAGCAATCTCCCTCCTTGGAGAATCAGCACCTTTAACCTCCCGTTCCGTACAGCTTGCAATTTGTCCTGAGGATGAACGGGAAGAGGGGGAGCCAATGAGAGACTAGCTCTAGGTGTTGGGACAGGCACAGGTCACTCTATTTTCCCATCAGGAAGAAGAATTAACCACAGGCTCAGCCTGCCGCCCGGAAGCAGAATAGGGCCTGAGGCGATCCTGCGCTTTTGCGGCCAGCTCCCAAAAAAGCGAGTTGAAAAATGGAGCTCAGGGGCACTGCAATTCACAAACCTGCAGAGTTATAAATGATAACTCTCGTCCACAAATATATTGAGGGAAGGCAACGAAGAGGATCTGAAAGCAAGGCAGAATTGCAGGAAACAGATTTCAGGAGGTCGATTCGAATCGCCTTTAAAGCACATGAAAAGCGGCAAAACGTCGACAATGATGCCCTTGGCCAAAAAGGGCGTATGCGTTTTTTCCTGAATATATTCAGGAAAAAACGCATACGCCCTTTTTGGCCAACCAAGCAACCTGGAAAGGCAAATCAGCGCTACAAAGAAGTCTCGCTTCCCATCGGTCAAAAGGGCCATGCGGAAAAAAGTGTCAAAACCAGAAATGCAGGACAGGCCATGGAGAAATGGGAGCCTTGCTACGCTGATGGGCGGGATGTAAATTGCCAACAGCCACTCTGGAGAAGTGTACGGTGTGTCCTGAAACATCGAAAAAACACAGCTTAGAGCGCATAGGGCACTTCCACTCATGGGCGTATAAATTGGGAAAACTAAAAATCAGCAAGACACAGGCACCCCAAAGTTTGGGGCTGCTCTGTTGACAAGAACCTCCACTTCGTGACACCTTAAATATCCCAGGAAAGAGAAAAATGGATAAAGAAGTGGTGGTCCTTATGTACAATGGAATATCACTCAGCCATGAAATCAATGTCATAAGGCTAGTATCAGCATGATGAGTGGCTTTAGCTACGACGATTCTAAGTGAAATAAGTCATACAGAAAAACACACTTATCATAAGCTATCACTTATAGAGGGAATGTAAAAACCGCTACACTTGAACTGAATTACAAAACAGAACAGAGTCACACGTTTAGAAAACACATTATGGCTGCTTAACGGGAAAGGTGGGGTGGGGTGATGCATAAAACAAGGGTTTCAAATGAGCTCAGATAGCGTTCCATAAACCCAATATGTAATAGAAAGACCTACTCCTTGCTCAGTGAACTGGACTCAACACCCCCTATTCACCGCACAAGAATATATCTGACTAGTAAGAATCTTAAAACCTATGTATTGATATCTCTCTGGAAGTGAGTCAAGTGGGTGTAAAGCGGCAGAAACACAGCCGTGAAAAGCAGCTAAACCCCATTATAAAAATAAATTACTTTTAAAAACCCGTGAAACAAAGACAGTGAAAGAGAGAGAAATTCTTACAAAATTCGTTCAGGGGCTGTGATGCAACCTGGATTGACCATATCTAGACCCACAGCTGGAGGAGACATAAGGGTGGACACTCTCGGGGCTGAGAGGTTTGGTGAGGTTGGGGGAGCAAACGCAGAGCCTTTAAAGTAATACTGCCTGTTACCCATCCCATGGGTCCCAAATCTCCAGGTTCAAGGGCATCTTCCTACCTCGAAAACATGCATGAGAAACCCAGAAGGTGGTACACCATGTGATCGGGAAAGGTTTCTAAAACGCACCTCATTTCTCATCTCCTTGTGCTCGGGTTCGCCATTCCAGCCGCTTTACTAGCAATCTCCCTCCTTGGAGAATCAGCACCTTTAACCTCCCGTTCCGTACAGCTTGCAATTTGTCCTGAGGATGAACGGGAAGAGGGGGAGCCAATGAGAGACTAGCTCTAGGTGTTGGGACAGGCACAGGTCACTCTATTTTCCCATCAGGAAGAAGAATTAACCACAGGCTCAGCCTGCCGCCCGGAAGCAGAATAGGGCCTGAGGCGATCCTGCGCTTTTGCGGCCAGCTCCCAAAAAAGCGAGTTGAAAAATGGAGCTCAGGGGCACTGCAATTCACAAACCTGCAGAGTTATAAATGATAACTCTCGTCCACAAATATATTGAGGGAAGGCAACGAAGAGGATCTGAAAGCAAGGCAGAATTGCAGGAAACAGATTTCAGGAGGTCGATTCGAATCGCCTTTAAAGCACATGAAAAGCGGCAAAACGTCGACAATGATGCCCTTGGCCAAAAAGGGCGTATGCGTTTTTTCCTGAATATATTCAGGAAAAAACGCATACGCCCTTTTTGGCCAACCAAGCAACCTGGAAAGGCAAATCAGCGCTACAAAGAAGTCTCGCTTCCCATCGGTCAAAAGGGCCATGCGGAAAAAAGTGTCAAAACCAGAAATGCAGGACAGGCCATGGAGAAATGGGAGCCTTGCTACGCTGATGGGCGGGATGTAAATTGCCAACAGCCACTCTGGAGAAGTGTACGGTGTGTCCTGAAACATCGAAAAAACACAGCTTAGAGCGCATAGGGCACTTCCACTCATGGGCGTATAAATTGGGAAAACTAAAAATCAGCAAGACACAGGCACCCCAAAGTTTGGGGCTGCTCTGTTGACAAGAACCTCCACTTCGTGACACCTTAAATATCCCAGGAAAGAGAAAAATGGATAAAGAAGTGGTGGTCCTTATGTACAATGGAATATCACTCAGCCATGAAATCAATGTCATAAGGCTAGTATCAGCATGATGAGTGGCTTTAGCTACGACGATTCTAAGTGAAATAAGTCATACAGAAAAACACACTTATCATAAGCTATCACTTATAGAGGGAATGTAAAAACCGCTACACTTGAACTGAATTACAAAACAGAACAGAGTCACACGTTTAGAAAACACATTATGGCTGCTTAACGGGAAAGGTGGGGTGGGGTGATGCATAAAACAAGGGTTTCAAATGAGCTCAGATAGCGTTCCATAAACCCAATATGTAATAGAAAGACCTACTCCTTGCTCAGTGAACTGGACTCAACACCCCCTATTCACCGCACAAGAATATATCTGACTAGTAAGAATCTTAAAACCTATGTATTGATATCTCTCTGGAAGTGAGTCAAGTGGGTGTAAAGCGGCAGAAACACAGCCGTGAAAAGCAGCTAAACCCCATTATAAAAATAAATTACTTTTAAAAACCCGTGAAACAAAGACAGTGAAAGAGAGAGAAATTCTTACAAAATTCGTTCAGGGGCTGTGATGCAACCTGGATTGACCATATCTAGACCCACAGCTGGAGGAGACATAAGGGTGGACACTCTCGGGGCTGAGAGGTTTGGTGAGGTTGGGGGAGCAAACGCAGAGCCTTTAAAGTAATACTGCCTGTTACCCATCCCATGGGTCCCAAATCTCCAGGTTCAAGGGCATCTTCCTACCTCGAAAACATGCATGAGAAACCCAGAAGGTGGTACACCGTGTGATCGGGAAAGGTTTCTAAAACGCACCTCATTTCTCATCTCCTTGTGCTCGGGTTCGCCATTCCAGCCGCTTTACTAGCAATCTCCCTCCTTGGAGAATCAGCACCTTTAACCTCCCGTTCCGTACAGCTTGCAATTTGTCCTGAGGATGAACGGGAAGAGGGGGAGCCAATGAGAGACTAGCTCTAGGTGTTGGGACAGGCACAGGTCACTCTATTTTCCCATCAGGAAGAAGAATTAACCACAGGCTCAGCCTGCCGCCCGGAACCAGAATAGGGCCTGAGGCGATCCTGCGCTTTTGCGGCCAGCTCCCAAAAAAGCGAGTTGAAAAATGGAGCTCAGGGGCACTGCAATTCACAAACCTGCAGAGTTATAAATGATAACTCTCGTCCACAAATATATTGAGGGAAGGCAACGAAGAGGATCTGAAAGCAAGGCAGAATTGCAGGAAACAGATTTCAGGAGGTCGATTCGAATCGCCTTTAAAGCACATGAAAAGCGGCAAAACGTCGACAATGATGCCCTTGGCCAAAAAGGGCGTATGCGTTTTTTCCTGAATATATTCAGGAAAAAACGCATACGCCCTTTTTGGCCAACCAAGCAACCTGGAAAGGCAAATCAGCGCTACAAAGAAGTCTTGCTTCCCATCGGTCAAAAGGGCCATGCGGAAAAAAGTGTCAAAACCAGAAATGCAGAACAGGCCATGGAGAAATGGGAGCCTTGCTACACTGATGGGCGGGATGTAAATTGCCAACAGCCACTCTGGAGAAGTGTACGGTGTGTCCTGAAACATCGAAAAAACACAGCTTAGAGCGCATAGGGCACTTCCACTCATGGGCGTATAAATTGGGAAAACTAAAAATCAGCAAGACACAGGCACCCCAAAGTTTGGGGCTGCTCTGTTGACAAGAACCTCCACTTCGTGACACCTTAAATATCCCAGGAAAGAGAAAAATGGATAAAGAAGTGGTGGTCCTTATGTACAATGGAATATCACTCAGCCATGAAATCAATGTCATAAGGCTAGTATCAGCATGATGAGTGGCTTTAGCTACGACGATTCTAAGTGAAATAAGTCATACAGAAAAACACACTTATCATAAGCTATCACTTATAGAGGGAATGTAAAAACCGCTACACTTGAACTGAATTACAAAACAGAACAGAGTCACACGTTTAGAAAACACATTATGGCTGCTTAACGGGAAAGGTGGGGTGGGGTGATGCATAAAACAAGGGTTTCAAATGAGCTCAGATAGCGTTCCATAAACCCAATATGTAATAGAAAGACCTACTCCTTGCTCAGTGAACTGGACTCAACACCCCCTATTCACCGCACAAGAATATATCTGACTAGTAAGAATCTTAAAACCTATGTATTGATATCTCTCTGGAAGTGAGTCAAGTGGGTGTAAAGCGGCAGAAACACAGCCGTGAAAAGCAGCTAAACCCCATTATAAAAATAAATTACTTTTAAAAACCCGTGAAACAAAGACAGTGAAAGAGAGAGAAATTCTTACAAAATTCGTTCAGGGGCTGTGATGCAACCTGGATTGACCATATCTAGACCCACAGCTGGAGGAGACATAAGGGTGGACACTCTCGGGGCTGAGAGGTTTGGTGAGGTTGGGGGAGCAAACGCAGAGCCTTTAAAGTAATACTGCCTGTTACCCATCCCATGGGTCCCAAATCTCCAGGTTCAAGGGCATCTTCCTACCTCGAAAACATGCATGAGAAACCCAGAAGGTGGTACACCATGTGATCGGGAAAGGTTTCTAAAACGCACCTCATTTCTCATCTCCTTGTGCTCGGGTTCGCCATTCCAGCCGCTTTACTAGCAATCTCCCTCCTTGGAGAATCAGCACCTTTAACCTCCCGTTCCGTACAGCTTGCAATTTGTCCTGAGGATGAACGGGAAGAGGGGGAGCCAATGAGAGACTAGCTCTAGGTGTTGGGACAGGCACAGGTCACTCTATTTTCCCATCAGGAAGAAGAATTAACCACAGGCTCAGCCTGCCGCCCGGAAGCAGAATAGGGCCTGAGGCGATCCTGCGCTTTTGCGGCCAGCTCCCAAAAAAGCGAGTTGAAAAATGGAGCTCAGGGGCACTGCAATTCACAAACCTGCAGAGTTATAAATGATAACTCTCGTCCACAAATATATTGAGGGAAGGCAACGAAGAGGATCTGAAAGCAAGGCAGAATTGCAGGAAACAGATTTCAGGAGGTCGATTCGAATCGCCTTTAAAGCACATGAAAAGCGGCAAAACGTCGACAATGATGCCCTTGGCCAAAAAGGGCGTATGCGTTTTTTCCTGAATATATTCAGGAAAAAACGCATACGCCCTTTTTGGCCAACCAAGCAACCTGGAAAGGCAAATCAGCGCTACAAAGAAGTCTCGCTTCCCATCGGTCAAAAGGGCCATGCGGAAAAAAGTGTCAAAACCAGAAATGCAGGACAGGCCATGGAGAAATGGGAGCCTTGCTACGCTGATGGGCGGGATGTAAATTGCCAACAGCCACTCTGGAGAAGTGTACGGTGTGTCCTGAAACATCGAAAAAACACAGCTTAGAGCGCATAGGGCACTTCCACTCATGGGCGTATAAATTGGGAAAACTAAAAATCAGCAAGACACAGGCACCCCAAAGTTTGGGGCTGCTCTGTTGACAAGAACCTCCACTTCGTGACACCTTAAATATCCCAGGAAAGAGAAAAATGGATAAAGAAGTGGTGGTCCTTATGTACAATGGAATATCACTCAGCCATGAAATCAATGTCATAAGGCTAGTAGCAGCATGATGAGTGGTTTTAGCTACGACGATTCTAAGTGAAATAAGTCACACAGAAAAAGACACTTATCATAAGCTATCACTTATAGAGGGAATGTAAAAACCGCTACACTTGAACTGAATTACCAAACAGAACAGAGTCACACGTTTAGAAAACACACTATGGCTGCTTAACGGGAAAGGTGGGGTGGGGTGATGCGTAAAACAAGGGTTTCAAATGAGCTCAGATAGCGTTCCATAAACCCAATATGTAATAGAAAGACCTACTCCTTGCTCAGTGAACTGGACTCAACACCCCCTATTCACCGCACAAGAATATATCTGACTAGTAAGAATCTTAAAACCTATGTATTGATATCTCTCTGGAAGTGAGTCAAGTGGCTGTAAAGCGGCAGAAACACAGCCGTGAAAAGCAGCTAAACCCCATTATAAAAATAAATTACTTTTAAAAACCCGTGAAACAAAGACAGTGAAAGAGAGAGAAATTCTTACAAAATTCGTTCAGGGGCTGTGATGCAACCTGGATTGACCATATCTAGACCCACAGCTGGAGGAGACATAAGGGTGGACACTCTCGGGGCTGAGAGGTTTGGTGAGGTTGGGGGAGCAAACGCAGAGCCTTTAAAGTAATACTGCCTGTTACCCATCCCATGGGTCCCAAATCTCCAGGTTCAAGGGCATCTTCCTACCTCGAAAACATGCATGAGAAACCCAGAAGGTGGTACACCATGTGATCGGGAAAGGTTTCTAAAACGCACCTCATTTCTCATCTCCTTGTGCTCGGGTTCGCCATTCCAGCCGCTTTACTAGCAATCTCCCTCCTTGGAGAATCAGCACCTTTAACCTCCCGTTCCGTACAGCTTGCAATTTGTCCTGAGGATGAACGGGAAGAGGGGGAGCCAATGAGAGACTAGCTCTAGGTGTTGGGACAGGCACAGGTCACTCTATTTTCCCATCAGGAAGAAGAATTAACCACAGGCTCAGCCTGCCGCCCGGAAGCAGAATAGGGCCTGAGGCGATCCTGCGCTTTTGCGGCCAGCTCCCAAAAAAGCGAGTTGAAAAATGGAGCTCAGGGGCACTGCAATTCACAAACCTGCAGAGTTATAAATGATAACTCTCGTCCACAAATATATTGAGGGAAGGCAACGAAGAGGATCTGAAAGCAAGGCAGAATTGCAGGAAACAGATTTCAGGAGGTCGATTCGAATCGCCTTTAAAGCACATGAAAAGCGGCAAAACGTCGACAATGATGCCCTTGGCCAAAAAGGGCGTATGCGTTTTTTCCTGAATATATTCAGGAAAAAACGCATACGCCCTTTTTGGCCAACCAAGCAACCTGGAAAGGCAAATCAGCGCTACAAAGAAGTCTCGCTTCCCATCGGTCAAAAGGGCCATGCGGAAAAAAGTGTCAAAACCAGAAATGCAGGACAGGCCATGGAGAAATGGGAGCCTTGCTACGCTGATGGGCGGGATGTAAATTGCCAACAGCCACTCTGGAGAAGTGTACGGTGTGTCCTGAAACATCGAAAAAACACAGCTTAGAGCGCATAGGGCACTTCCACTCATGGGCGTATAAATTGGGAAAACTAAAAATCAGCAAGACACAGGCACCCCAAAGTTTGGGGCTGCTCTGTTGACAAGAACCTCCACTTCGTGACACCTTAAATATCCCAGGAAAGAGAAAAATGGATAAAGAAGTGGTGGTCCTTATGTACAATGGAATATCACTCAGCCATGAAATCAATGTCATAAGGCTAGTAGCAGCATGATGAGTGGTTTTAGCTACGACGATTCTAAGTGAAATAAGTCACACAGAAAAAGACACTTATCATAAGCTATCACTTATAGAGGGAATGTAAAAACCGCTACACTTGAACTGAATTACCAAACAGAACAGAGTCACACGTTTAGAAAACACACTATGGCTGCTTAACGGGAAAGGTGGGGTGGGGTGATGCGTAAAACAAGGGTTTCAAATGAGCTCAGATAGCGTTCCATAAACCCAATATGTAATAGAAAGACCTACTCCTTGCTCAGTGAACTGGACTCAACACCCCCTATTCACCGCACAAGAATATATCTGACTAGTAAGAATCTTAAAACCTATGTATTGATATCTCTCTGGAAGTGAGTCAAGTGGCTGTAAAGCGGCAGAAACACAGCCGTGAAAAGCAGCTAAACCCCATTATAAAAATAAATTACTTTTAAAAACCCGTGAAACAAAGACAGTGAGAGAGAGAAATTCTTACAAAATTCGTTCAGGGGCTGTGATGCAACCTGGATTGACCATATCTAGACCCACAGCTGGAGGAGACATAAGGGTGGACATTCTCGGGGCTGAGAGGTTTGGTGAGGTTGGGGGAGCAAACGCAGAGCCTTTAAAGTAATACTGCCTGTTACCCATCCCATGGGTCCCAAATCTCCAGGTTCAAGGGCATCTTCCTACCTCGAAAACATGCATGAGAAACCCAGAAGGTGGTACACCGTGTGATCGGGAAAGGTTTCTAAAACGCACCTCATTTCTCATCTCCTTGTGCTCGGGTTCGCCATTCCAGCCGCTTTACTAGCAATCTCCCTCCTTGGAGAATCAGCACCTTTAACCTCCCGTTCCGTACAGCTTGCAATTTGTCCTGAGGATGAACGGGAAGAGGGGGAGCCAATGAGAGACTAGCTCTAGGTGTTGGGACAGGCACAGGTCACTCTATTTTCCCATCAGGAAGAAGAATTAACCACAGGCTCAGCCTGCCGCCCGGAAGCAGAATAGGGCCTGAGGCGATCCTGCGCTTTTGCGGCCAGCTCCCAAAAAAGCGAGTTGAAAAATGGAGCTCAGGGGCACTGCAATTCACAAACCTGCAGAGTTATAAATGATAACTCTCGTCCACAAATATATTGAGGGAAGGCAACGAAGAGGATCTGAAAGCAAGGCAGAATTGCAGGAAACAGATTTCAGGAGGTCGATTCGAATCGCCTTTAAAGCACATGAAAAGCGGCAAAACGTCGACAATGATGCCCTTGGCCAAAAAGGGCGTATGCGTTTTTTCCTGAATATATTCAGGAAAAAACGCATACGCCCTTTTTGGCCAACCAAGCAACCTGGAAAGGCAAATCAGCGCTACAAAGAAGTCTCGCTTCCCATCGGTCAAAAGGGCCATGCGGAAAAAAGTGTCAAAACCAGAAATGCAGGACAGGCCATGGAGAAATGGGAGCCTTGCTACGCTGATGGGCGGGATGTAAATTGCCAACAGCCACTCTGGAGAAGTGTACGGTGTGTCCTGAAACATCGAAAAAACACAGCTTAGAGCGCATAGGGCACTTCCACTCATGGGCGTATAAATTGGGAAAACTAAAAATCAGCAAGACACAGGCACCCCAAAGTTTGGGGCTGCTCTGTTGACAAGAACCTCCACTTCGTGACACCTTAAATATCCCAGGAAAGAGAAAAATGGATAAAGAAGTGGTGGTCCTTATGTACAATGGAATATCACTCAGCCATGAAATCAATGTCATAAGGCTAGTATCAGCATGATGAGTGGCTTTAGCTACGACGATTCTAAGTGAAATAAGTCATACAGAAAAACACACTTATCATAAGCTATCACTTATAGAGGGAATGTAAAAACCGCTACACTTGAACTGAATTACAAAACAGAACAGAGTCACACGTTTAGAAAACACATTATGGCTGCTTAACGGGAAAGGTGGGGTGGGGTGATGCATAAAACAAGGGTTTCAAATGAGCTCAGATAGCGTTCCATAAACCCAATATGTAATAGAAAGACCTACTCCTTGCTCAGTGAACTGGACTCAACACCCCCTATTCACCGCACAAGAATATATCTGACTAGTAAGAATCTTAAAACCTATGTATTGATATCTCTCTGGAAGTGAGTCAAGTGGGTGTAAAGCGGCAGAAACACAGCCGTGAAAAGCAGCTAAACCCCATTATAAAAATAAATTACTTTTAAAAACCCGTGAAACAAAGACAGTGAAAGAGAGAGAAATTCTTACAAAATTCGTTCAGGGGCTGTGATGCAACCTGGATTGACCATATCTAGACCCACAGCTGGAGGAGACATAAGGGTGGACACTCTCGGGGCTGAGAGGTTTGGTGAGGTTGGGGGAGCAAACGCAGAGCCTTTAAAGTAATACTGCCTGTTACCCATCCCATGGGTCCCAAATCTCCAGGTTCAAGGGCATCTTCCTACCTCGAAAACATGCATGAGAAACCCAGAAGGTGGTACACCATGTGATCGGGAAAGGTTTCTAAAACGCACCTCATTTCTCATCTCCTTGTGCTCGGGTTCGCCATTCCAGCCGCTTTACTAGCAATCTCCCTCCTTGGAGAATCAGCACCTTTAACCTCCCGTTCCGTACAGCTTGCAATTTGTCCTGAGGATGAACGGGAAGAGGGGGAGCCAATGAGAGACTAGCTCTAGGTGTTGGGACAGGCACAGGTCACTCTATTTTCCCATCAGGAAGAAGAATTAACCACAGGCTCAGCCTGCCGCCCGGAAGCAGAATAGGGCCTGAGGCGATCCTGCGCTTTTGCGGCCAGCTCCCAAAAAAGCGAGTTGAAAAATGGAGCTCAGGGGCACTGCAATTCACAAACCTGCAGAGTTATAAATGATAACTCTCGTCCACAAATATATTGAGGGAAGGCAACGAAGAGGATCTGAAAGCAAGGCAGAATTGCAGGAAACAGATTTCAGGAGGTCGATTCGAATCGCCTTTAAAGCACATGAAAAGCGGCAAAACGTCGACAATGATGCCCTTGGCCAAAAAGGGCGTATGCGTTTTTTCCTGAATATATTCAGGAAAAAACGCATACGCCCTTTTTGGCCAACCAAGCAACCTGGAAAGGCAAATCAGCGCTACAAAGAAGTCTCGCTTCCCATCGGTCAAAAGGGCCATGCGGAAAAAAGTGTCAAAACCAGAAATGCAGGACAGGCCATGGAGAAATGGGAGCCTTGCTACGCTGATGGGCGGGATGTAAATTGCCAACAGCCACTCTGGAGAAGTGTACGGTGTGTCCTGAAACATCGAAAAAACACAGCTTAGAGCGCATAGGGCACTTCCACTCATGGGCGTATAAATTGGGAAAACTAAAAATCAGCAAGACACAGGCACCCCAAAGTTTGGGGCTGCTCTGTTGACAAGAACCTCCACTTCGTGACACCTTAAATATCCCAGGAAAGAGAAAAATGGATAAAGAAGTGGTGGTCCTTATGTACAATGGAATATCACTCAGCCATGAAATCAATGTCATAAGGCTAGTAGCAGCATGATGAGTGGCTTTAGCTACGACGATTCTAAGTGAAATAAGTCACACAGAAAAAGACACTTATCATAAGCTATCACTTATAGAGGGAATGTAAAAACCGCTACACTTGAACTGAATTACCAAACAGAACAGAGTCACACGTTTAGAAAACACACTATGGCTGCTTAACGGGAAAGGTGGGGTGGGGTGATGCGTAAAACAAGGGTTTCAAATGAGCTCAGATAGCGTTCCATAAACCCAATATGTAATAGAAAGACCTACTCCTTGCTCAGTGAACTGGACTCAACACCCCCTATTCACCGCACAAGAATATATCTGACTAGTAAGAATCTTAAAACCTATGTATTGATATCTCTCTGGAAGTGAGTCAAGTGGCTGTAAAGCGGCAGAAACACAGCCGTGAAAAGCAGCTAAACCCCATTATAAAAATAAATTACTTTTAAAAACCCGTGAAACAAAGACAGTGAAAGAGAGAGAAATTCTTACAAAATTCGTTCAGGGGCTGTGATGCAACCTGGATTGACCATATCTAGACCCACAGCTGGAGGAGACATAAGGGTGGACACTCTCGGGGCTGAGAGGTTTGGTGAGGTTGGGGGAGCAAACGCAGAGCCTTTAAAGTAATACTGCCTGTTACCCATCCCATGGGTCCCAAATCTCCAGGTTCAAGGGCATCTTCCTACCTCGAAAACATGCATGAGAAACCCAGAAGGTGGTACACCGTGTGATCGGGAAAGGTTTCTAAAACGCACCTCATTTCTCATCTCCTTGTGCTCGGGTTCGCCATTCCAGCCGCTTTACTAGCAATCTCCCTCCTTGGAGAATCAGCACCTTTAACCTCCCGTTCCGTACAGCTTGCAATTTGTCCTGAGGATGAACGGGAAGAGGGGGAGCCAATGAGAGACTAGCTCTAGGTGTTGGGACAGGCACAGGTCACTCTATTTTCCCATCAGGAAGAAGAATTAACCACAGGCTCAGCCTGCCGCCCGGAAGCAGAATAGGGCCTGAGGCGATCCTGCGCTTTTGCGGCCAGCTCCCAAAAAAGCGAGTTGAAAAATGGAGCTCAGGGGCACTGCAATTCACAAACCTGCAGAGTTATAAATGATAACTCTCGTCCACAAATATATTGAGGGAAGGCAACGAAGAGGATCTGAAAGCAAGGCAGAATTGCAGGAAACAGATTTCAGGAGGTCGATTCGAATCACCTTTAAAGCACATGAAAAGCGGCAAAACGTCGACAATGATGCCCTTGGCCAAAAAGGGCGTATGCGTTTTTTCCTGAATATATTCAGGAAAAAACGCATACGCCCTTTTTGGCCAACCAAGCAACCTGGAAAGGCAAATCAGCGCTACAAAGAAGTCTCGCTTCCCATCGGTCAAAAGGGCCATGCGGAAAAAAGTGTCAAAACCAGAAATGCAGAACAGGCCATGGAGAAATGGGACCCTTGCTACGCTGATGGGCGGGATGTAAATTGCCAACAGCCACTCTGGAGAAGTGTACGGTGTGTCCTGAAACATCGAAAAAACACAGCTTAGAGCGCATAGGGCACTTCCACTCATGGGCGTATAAATTGGGAAAACTAAAAATCAGCAAGACACAGGCACCCCAAAGTTTGGGGCTGCTCTGTTGACAAGAACCTCCACTTCGTGACACCTTAAATATCCCAGGAAAGAGAAAAATGGATAAAGAAGTGGTGGTCCTTATGTACAATGGAATATCACTCAGCCATGAAATCAATGTCATAAGGATAGTAGCAGCATGATGAGTGGCTTTAGCTACGACGATTCTAAGTGAAATAAGTCATACAGAAAAACACACTTATCATAAGCTATCACTTATAGAGGGAATGTAAAAACCGCTACACTTGAACTGAATTAGAAAACAGAACAGAGTCACACGTTTAGAAAACACATTATGGCTGCTTAACGGGAAAGGTGGGGTGGGGTGATGCATAAAACAAGGGTTTCAAATGAGCTCAGATAGCGTTCCATAAACCCAATATGTAATAGAAAGACCTACTCCTTGCTCAGTGAACTGGACTCAACACCCCCTATTCACCGCACAAGAATATATCTGACTAGTAAGAATCTTAAAACCTATGTATTGATATCTCTCTGGAAGTGAGTCAAGTGGCTGTAAAGCGGCAGAAACACAGCCGTGAAAAGCAGCTAAACCCCATTATAAAAATAAATTACTTTTAAAAACCCGTGAAACAAAGACAGTGAAAGAGAGAGAAATTCTTACAAAATTCGTTCAGGGGCTGTGATGCAACCTGGATTGACCATATCTAGACCCACAGCTGGAGGAGACATAAGGGTGGACACTCTCGGGGCTGAGAGGTTTGGTGAGGTTGGGGGAGCAAACGCAGAGCCTTTAAAGTAATACTGCCTGTTACCCATCCCATGGGTCCCAAATCTCCAGGTTCAAGGGCATCTTCCTACCTCGAAAACATGCATGAGAAACCCAGAAGGTGGTACACCATGTGATCGGGAAAGGTTTCTAAAACGCACCTCATTTCTCATCTCCTTGTGCTCGGGTTCGCCATTCCAGCCGCTTTACTAGCAATCTCCCTCCTTGGAGAATCAGCACCTTTAACCTCCCGTTCCGTACAGCTTGCAATTTGTCCTGAGGATGAACGGGAAGAGGGGGAGCCAATGAGAGACTAGCTCTAGGTGTTGGGACAGGCACAGGTCACTCTATTTTCCCATCAGGAAGAAGAATTAACCACAGGCTCAGCCTGCCGCCCGGAAGCAGAATAGGGCCTGAGGCGATCCTGCGCTTTTGCGGCCAGCTCCCAAAAAAGCGAGTTGAAAAATGGAGCTCAGGGGCACTGCAATTCACAAACCTGCAGAGTTATAAATGATAACTCTCGTCCACAAATATATTGAGGGAAGGCAACGAAGAGGATCTGAAAGCAAGGCAGAATTGCAGGAAACAGATTTCAGGAGGTCGATTCGAATCGCCTTTAAAGCACATGAAAAGCGGCAAAACGTCGACAATGATGCCCTTGGCCAAAAAGGGCGTATGCGTTTTTTCCTGAATATATTCAGGAAAAAACGCATACGCCCTTTTTGGCCAACCAAGCAACCTGGAAAGGCAAATCAGCGCTACAAAGAAGTCTCGCTTCACATCGGTCAAAAGGGCCATGCGGAAAAAAGTGTCAAAACCAGAAATGCAGGACAGGCCATGGAGAAATGGGAGCCTTGCTACGCTGATGGGCGGGATGTAAATTGCCAACAGCCACTCTGGAGAAGTGTACGGTGTGTCCTGAAACATCGAAAAAACACAGCTTAGAGCGCATAGGGCACTTCCACTCATGGGCGTATAAATTGGGAAAACTAAAAATCAGCAAGACACAGGCACCCCAAAGTTTGGGGCTGCTCTGTTGACAAGAACCTCCACTTCGTGACACCTTAAATATCCCAGGAAAGAGAAAAATGGATAAAGAAGTGGTGGTCCTTATGTACAATGGAATATCACTCAGCCATGAAATCAATGTCATAAGGCTAGTAGCAGCATGATGAGTGGTTTTAGCTACGACGATTCTAAGTGAAATAAGTCACACAGAAAAAGACACTTATCATAAGCTATCACTTATAGAGGGAATGTAAAAACCGCTACACTTGAACTGAATTACCAAACAGAACACAGTCACACGCTTAGAAAACACACTATGGCTGCTTAACGGGAAAGGTGGGGTGGGGTGATGCGTAAAACAAGGGTTTCAAATGAGCTCAGATAGCGTTCCATAAACCCAATATGTAATAGAAAGACCTACTCCTTGCTCAGTGAACTGGACTCAACACCCCCTATTCACCGCACAAGAATATATCTGACTAGTAAGAATCTTAAAACCTATGTATTGATATCTCTCTGGAAGTGAGTCAAGTGGCTGTAAAGCGGCAGAAACACAGCCGTGAAAAGCAGCTAAACCCCATTATAAAAATAAATTACTTTTAAAAACCCGTGAAACAAAGACAGTGAGAGAGAGAAATTCTTACAAAATTCGTTCAGGGGCTGTGATGCAACCTGGATTGACCATATCTAGACCCACAGCTGGAGGAGACATAAGGGTGGACATTCTCGGGGCTGAGAGGTTTGGTGAGGTTGGGGGAGCAAACGCAGAGCCTTTAAAGTAATACTGCCTGTTACCCATCCCATGGGTCCCAAATCTCCAGGTTCAAGGGCATCTTCCTACCTCGAAAACATGCATGAGAAACCCAGAAGGTGGTACACCGTGTGATCGGGAAAGGTTTCTAAAACGCACCTCATTTCTCATCTCCTTGTGCTCGGGTTCGCCATTCCAGCCGCTTTACTAGCAATCTCCCTCCTTGGAGAATCAGCACCTTTAACCTCCCGTTCCGTACAGCTTGCAATTTGTCCTGAGGATGAACGGGAAGAGGGGGAGCCAATGAGAGACTAGCTCTAGGTGTTGGGACAGGCACAGGTCACTCTATTTTCCCATCAGGAAGAAGAATTAACCACAGGCTCAGCCTGCCGCCCGGAAGCAGAATAGGGCCTGAGGCGATCCTGCGCTTTTGCGGCCAGCTCCCAAAAAAGCGAGTTGAAAAATGGAGCTCAGGGGCACTGCAATTCACAAACCTGCAGAGTTATAAATGATAACTCTCGTCCACAAATATATTGAGGGAAGGCAACGAAGAGGATCTGAAAGCAAGGCAGAATTGCAGGAAACAGATTTCAGGAGGTCGATTCGAATCGCCTTTAAGGCACATGAAAAGCGGCAAAACGTCGACAATGATGCCCTTGGCCAAAAAGGGCGTATGCGTTTTTTCCTGAATATATTCAGGAAAAAACGCATACGCCCTTTTTGGCCAACCAAGCAACCTGGAAAGGCAAATCAGCGCTACAAAGAAGTCTCGCTTCCCATCGGTCAAAAGGGCCATGCGGAAAAAAGTGTCAAAACCAGAAATGCAGAACAGGCCATGGAGAAATGGGAGCCTTGCTACGCTGATGGGCGGGATGTAAATTGCCAACAGCCACTCTGGAGAAGTGTACGGTGTGTCCTGAAACATCGAAAAAACACAGCTTAGAGCGCATAGGGCACTTCCACTCATGGGCGTATAAATTGGGAAAACTAAAAATCAGCAAGACACAGGCACCCCAAAGTTTGGGGCTGCTCTGTTGACAAGAACCTCCACTTCGTGACACCTTAAATATCCCAGGAAAGAGAAAAATGGATAAAGAAGTGGTGGTCCTTATGTACAATGGAATATCACTCAGGCATGAAATCAATATCATAAGGCTAGTAGCAGCATGATGAGTGGTTTTAGCTACGACGATTCTAAGTGAAATAAGTCACACAGAAAAAGACACTTATCATAAGCTATCACTTATAGAGGGAATGTAAAAACCGCTACACTTGAACTGAATTACCAAACAGAACACAGTCACACGCTTAGAAAACACACTATGGCTGCTTAACGGGAAAGGTGGGGTGGGGTGATGCGTAAAACAAGGGTTTCAAATGAGCTCAGATAGCGTTCCATAAACCCAATATGTAATAGAAAGACCTACTCCTTGCTCAGTGAACTGGACTCAACACCCCCTATTCACCGCACAAGAATATATCTGACTAGTAAGAATCTTAAACCTATGTATTGATATCTCTCTGGAAGTGAGTCAAGTGGCTGTAAAGCGGCAGAAACACAGCCGTGAAAAGCAGCTAAACCCCATTATAAAAATAAATTACTTTTAAAAACCCGTGAAACAAAGACAGTGAGAGAGAGAAATTCTTACAAAATTCGTTCAGGGGCTGTGATGCAACCTGGATTGACCATATCTAGACCCACAGCTGGAGGAGACATAAGGGTGGACATTCTCGGGGCTGAGAGGTTTGGTGAGGTTGGGGGAGCAAACGCAGAGCCTTTAAAGTAATACTGCCTGTTACCCATCCCATGGGTCCCAAATCTCCAGGTTCAAGGGCATCTTCCTACCTCGAAAACATGCATGAGAAACCCAGAAGGTGGTACACCGTGTGATCGGGAAAGGTTTCTAAAACGCACCTCATTTCTCATCTCCTTGTGCTCGGGTTCGCCATTCCAGCCGCTTTACTAGCAATCTCCCTCCTTGGAGAATCAGCACCTTTAACCTCCCGTTCCGTACAGCTTGCAATTTGTCCTGAGGATGAACGGGAAGAGGGGGAGCCAATGAGAGACTAGCTCTAGGTGTTGGGACAGGCACAGGTCACTCTATTTTCCCATCAGGAAGAAGAATTAACCACAGGCTCAGCCTGCCGCCCGGAAGCAGAATAGGGCCTGAGGCGATCCTGCGCTTTTGCGGCCAGCTCCCAAAAAAGCGAGTTGAAAAATGGAGCTCAGGGGCACTGCAATTCACAAACCTGCAGAGTTATAAATGATAACTCTCGTCCACAAATATATTGAGGGAAGGCAACGAAGAGGATCTGAAAGCAAGGCAGAACTGCAGGAAACAGATTTCAGGAGGTCGATTCGAATCGCCTTTAAAGCACATGAAAAGCGGCAAAACGTCGACAATGATGCCCTTGGCCAAAAAGGGCGTATGCGTTTTTTCCTGAATATATTCAGGAAAAAACGCATACGCCCTTTTTGGCCAACCAAGCAACCTGGAAAGGCAAATCAGCGCTACAAAGAAGTCTCGCTTCCCATCGGTCAAAAGGGCCATGCGGAAAAAAGTGTCAAAACCAGAAATGCAGGACAGGCCATGGAGAAATGGGAGCCTTGCTACGCTGATGGGCGGGATGTAAATTGCCAACAGCCACTCTGGAGAAGTGTACGGTGTGTCCTGAAACATCGAAAAAACACAGCTTAGAGCGCATAGGGCACTTCCACTCATGGGCGTATAAATTGGGAAAACTAAAAATCAGCAAGACACAGGCACCCCAAAGTTTGGGGCTGCTCTGTTGACAAGAACCTCCACTTCGTGACACCTTAAATATCCCAGGAAAGAGAAAAATGGATAAAGAAGTGGTGGTCCTTATGTACAATGGAATATCACTCAGCCATGAAATCAATGTCATAAGGCTAGTAGCAGCATGATGAGTGGTTTTAGCTACGACGATTCTAAGTGAAATAAGTCACACAGAAAAAGACACTTATCATAAGCTATCACTTATAGAGGGAATGTAAAAACCGCTACACTTGAACTGAATTACCAAACAGAACACAGTCACACGCTTAGAAAACACACTATGGCTGCTTAACGGGAAAGGTGGGGTGGGGTGATGCGTAAAACAAGGGTTTCAAATGAGCTCAGATAGCGTTCCATAAACCCAATATGTAATAGAAAGACCTACTCCTTGCTCAGTGAACTGGACTCAACACCCCCTATTCACCGCACAAGAATATATCTGACTAGTAAGAATCTTAAAACCTATGTATTGATATCTCTCTGGAAGTGAGTCAAGTGGCTGTAAAGCGGCAGAAACACAGCCGTGAAAAGCAGCTAAACCCCATTATAAAAATAAATTACTTTTAAAAACCCGTGAAACAAAGACAGTGAAAGAGAGAGAAATTCTTACAAAATTCGTTCAGGGGCTGTGATGCAACCTGGATTGACCATATCTAGACCCACAGCTGGAGGAGACATAAGGGTGGACACTCTCGGGGCTGAGAGGTTTGGTGAGGTTGGGGGAGCAAACGCAGAGCCTTTAAAGTAATACTGCCTGTTACCCATCCCATGGGTCCCAAATCTCCAGGTTCAAGGGCATCTTCCTACCTCGAAAACATGCATGAGAAACCCAGAAGGTGGTACACCGTGTGATCGGGAAAGGTTTCTAAAACGCACCTCATTTCTCATCTCCTTGTGCTCGGGTTCGCCATTCCAGCCGCTTTACTAGCAATCTCCCTCCTTGGAGAATCAGCACCTTTAACCTCCCGTTCCGTACAGCTTGCAATTTGTCCTGAGGATGAACGGGAAGAGGGGGAGCCAATGAGAGACTAGCTCTAGGTGTTGGGACAGGCACAGGTCACTCTATTTTCCCATCAGGAAGAAGAATTAACCACAGGCTCAGCCTGCCGCCCGGAAGCAGAATAGGGCCTGAGGCGATCCTGCGCTTTTGCGGCCAGCTCCCAAAAAAGCGAGTTGAAAAATGGAGCTCAGGGGCACTGCAATTCACAAACCTGCAGAGTTATAAATGATAACTCTCGTCCACAAATATACTGAGGGAAGGCAACGAAGAGGATCTGAAAGCAAGGCAGAATTGCAGGAAACAGATTTCAGGAGGTCGATTCGAATCACCTTTAAAGCACATGAAAAGCGGCAAAACGTCGACAATGATGCCCTTGGCCAAAAAGGGCGTATGCGTTTTTTCCTGAATATATTCAGGAAAAAACGCATACGCCCTTTTTGGCCAACCAAGCAACCTGGAAAGGCAAATCAGCGCTACAAAGAAGTCTCGCTTCCCATCGGTCAAAAGGGCCATGCGGAAAAAAGTGTCAAAACCAGAAATGCAGAACAGGCCATGGAGAAATGGGACCCTTGCTACGCTGATGGGCGGGATGTAAATTGCCAACAGCCACTCTGGAGAAGTGTACGGTGTGTCCTGAAACATCGAAAAAACACAGCTTAGAGCGCATAGGGCACTTCCACTCATGGGCGTATAAATTGGGAAAACTAAAAATCAGCAAGACACAGGCACCCCAAAGTTTGGGGCTGCTCTGTTGACAAGAACCTCCACTTCGTGACACCTTAAATATCCCAGGAAAGAGAAAAATGGATAAAGAAGTGGTGGTCCTTATGTACAATGGAATATCACTCAGCCATGAAATCAATGTCATAAGGATAGTAGCAGCATGATGAGTGGCTTTAGCTACGACGATTCTAAGTGAAATAAGTCATACAGAAAAACACACTTATCATAAGCTATCACTTATAGAGGGAATGTAAAAACCGCTACACTTGAACTGAATTACAAAACAGAACAGAGTCACACGTTTAGAAAACACATTATGGCTGCTTAACGGGAAAGGTGGGGTGGGGTGATGCAGAAAACAAGGGTTTCAAATGAGCTCAGATAGCGTTCCATAAACCCAATATGTAATAGAAAGACCTACTCCTTGCTCAGTGAACTGGACTCAACACCCCCTATTCACCGCACAAGAATATATCTGACTAGTAAGAATCTTAAACCTATGTATTGATATCTCTCTGGAAGTGAGTCAAGTGGCTGTAAAGCGGCAGAAACACAGCCGTGAAAAGCAGCTAAACCCCATTATAAAAATAAATTACTTTTAAAAACCCGTGAAACAAAGACAGTGAGAGAGAGAAATTCTTACAAAATTCGTTCAGGGGCTGTGATGCAACCTGGATTGACCATATCTAGACCCACAGCTGGAGGAGACATAAGGGTGGACATTCTCGGGGCTGAGAGGTTTGGTGAGGTTGGGGGAGCAAACGCAGAGCCTTTAAAGTAATACTGCCTGTTACCCATCCCATGGGTCCCAAATCTCCAGGTTCAAGGGCATCTTCCTACCTCGAAAACATGCATGAGAAACCCAGAAGGTGGTACACCGTGTGATCGGGAAAGGTTTCTAAAACGCACCTCATTTCTCATCTCCTTGTGCTCGGGTTCGCCATTCCAGCCGCTTTACTAGCAATCTCCCTCCTTGGAGAATCAGCACCTTTAACCTCCCGTTCCGTACAGCTTGCAATTTGTCCTGAGGATGAACGGGAAGAGGGGGAGCCAATGAGAGACTAGCTCTAGGTGTTGGGACAGGCACAGGTCACTCTATTTTCCCATCAGGAAGAAGAATTAACCACAGGCTCAGCCTGCCGCCCGGAAGCAGAATAGGGCCTGAGGCGATCCTGCGCTTTTGCGGCCAGCTCCCAAAAAAGCGAGTTGAAAAATGGAGCTCAGGGGCACTGCAATTCACAAACCTGCAGAGTTATAAATGATAACTCTCGTCCACAAATATATTGAGGGAAGGCAACGAAGAGGATCTGAAAGCAAGGCAGAATTGCAGGAAACAGATTTCAGGAGGTCGATTCGAATCGCCTTTAAAGCACATGAAAAGCGGCAAAACGTCGACAATGATGCCCTTGGCCAAAAAGGGCGTATGCGTTTTTTCCTGAATATATTCAGGAAAAAACGCATACGCCCTTTTTGGCCAACCAAGCAACCTGGAAAGGCAAATCAGCGCTACAAAGAAGTCTTGCTTCCCATCGGTCAAAAGGGCCATGCGGAAAAAAGTGTCAAAACCAGAAATGCAGGACAGGCCATGGAGAAATGGGAGCCTTGCTACGCTGATGGGCGGGATGTAAATTGCCAACAGCCACTCTGGAGAAGTGTACGGTGTGTCCTGAAACATCGAAAAAACACAGCTTAGAGCGCATAGGGCACTTCCACTCATGGGCGTATAAATTGGGAAAACTAAAAATCAGCAAGACACAGGCACCCCAAAGTTTGGGGCTGCTCTGTTGACAAGAACCTCCACTTCGTGACACCTTAAATATCCCAGGAAAGAGAAAAATGGATAAAGAAGTGGTGGTCCTTATGTACAATGGAATATCACTCAGCCATGAAATCAATGTCATAAGGCTAGTAGCAGCATGATGAGTGGTTTTAGCTACGACGATTCTAAGTGAAATAAGTCACACAGAAAAAGACACTTATCATAAGCTATCACTTATAGAGGGAATGTAAAAACCGCTACACTTGAACTGAATTACCAAACAGAACACAGTCACACGCTTAGAAAACACACTATGGCTGCTTAACGGGAAAGGTGGGGTGGGGTGATGCGTAAAACAAGGGTTTCAAATGAGCTCAGATAGCGTTCCATAAACCCAATATGTAATAGAAAGACCTACTCCTTGCTCAGTGAACTGGACTCAACACCCCCTATTCACCGCACAAGAATATATCTGACTAGTAAGAATCTTAAAACCTATGTATTGATATCTCTCTGGAAGTGAGTCAAGTGGCTGTAAAGCGGCAGAAACACAGCCGTGAAAAGCAGCTAAACCCCATTATAAAAATAAATTACTTTTAAAAACCCGTGAAACAAAGACAGTGAAAGAGAGAGAAATTCTTACAAAATTCGTTCAGGGGCTGTGATGCAACCTGGATTGACCATATCTAGACCCACAGCTGGAGGAGACATAAGGGTGGACACTCTCGGGGCTGAGAGGTTTGGTGAGGTTGGGGGAGCAAACGCAGAGCCTTTAAAGTAATACTGCCTGTTACCCATCCCATGGGTCCCAAATCTCCAGGTTCAAGGGCATCTTCCTACCTCGAAAACATGCATGAGAAACCCAGAAGGTGGTACACCGTGTGATCGGGAAAGGTTTCTAAAACGCACCTCATTTCTCATCTCCTTGTGCTCGGGTTCGCCATTCCAGCCGCTTTACTAGCAATCTCCCTCCTTGGAGAATCAGCACCTTTAACCTCCCGTTCCGTACAGCTTGCAATTTGTCCTGAGGATGAACGGGAAGAGGGGGAGCCAATGAGAGACTAGCTCTAGGTGTTGGGACAGGCACAGGTCACTCTATTTTCCCATCAGGAAGAAGAATTAACCACAGGCTCAGCCTGCCGCCCGGAAGCAGAATAGGGCCTGAGGCGATCCTGCGCTTTTGCGGCCAGCTCCCAAAAAAGCGAGTTGAAAAATGGAGCTCAGGGGCACTGCAATTCACAAACCTGCAGAGTTATAAATGATAACTCTCGTCCACAAATATATTGAGGGAAGGCAACGAAGAGGATCTGAAAGCAAGGCAGAATTGCAGGAAACAGATTTCAGGAGGTCGATTCGAATCACCTTTAAAGCACATGAAAAGCGGCAAAACGTCGACAATGATGCCCTTGGCCAAAAAGGGCGTATGCGTTTTTTCCTGAATATATTCAGGAAAAAACGCATACGCCCTTTTTGGCCAACCAAGCAACCTGGAAAGGCAAATCAGCGCTACAAAGAAGTCTCGCTTCCCATCGGTCAAAAGGGCCATGCGGAAAAAAGTGTCAAAACCAGAAATGCAGAACAGGCCATGGAGAAATGGGACCCTTGCTACGCTGATGGGCGGGATGTAAATTGCCAACAGCCACTCTGGAGAAGTGTACGGTGTGTCCTGAAACATCGAAAAAACACAGCTTAGAGCGCATAGGGCACTTCCACTCATGGGCGTATAAATTGGGAAAACTAAAAATCAGCAAGACACAGGCACCCCAAAGTTTGGGGCTGCTCTGTTGACAAGAACCTCCACTTCGTGACACCTTAAATATCCCAGGAAAGAGAAAAATGGATAAAGAAGTGGTGGTCCTTATGTACAATGGAATATCACTCAGCCATGAAATCAATGTCATAAGGATAGTAGCAGCATGATGAGTGGCTTTAGCTACGACGATTCTAAGTGAAATAAGTCATACAGAAAAACACACTTATCATAAGCTATCACTTATAGAGGGAATGTAAAAACCGCTACACTTGAACTGAATTACAAAACAGAACAGAGTCACACGTTTAGAAAACACATTATGGCTGCTTAACGGGAAAGGTGGGGTGGGGTGATGCAGAAAACAAGGGTTTCAAATGAGCTCAGATAGCGTTCCATAAACCCAATATGTAATAGAAAGACCTACTCCTTGCTCAGTGAACTGGACTCAACACCCCCTATTCACCGCACAAGAATATATCTGACTAGTAAGAATCTTAAAACCTATGTATTGATATCTCTCTGGAAGTGAGTCAAGTGGCTGTAAAGCGGCAGAAACACAGCCGTGAAAAGCAGCTAAACCCCATTATAAAAATAAATTACTTTTAAAAACCCGTGAAACAAAGACAGTGAAAGAGAGAGAAATTCTTACAAAATTCGTTCAGGGGCTGTGATGCAACCTGGATTGACCATATCTAGACCCACAGCTGGAGGAGACATAAGGGTGGACACTCTCGGGGCTGAGAGGTTTGGTGAGGTTGGGGGAGCAAACGCAGAGCCTTTAAAGTAATACTGCCTGTTACCCATCCCATGGGTCCCAAATCTCCAGGTTCAAGGGCATCTTCCTACCTCGAAAACATGCATGAGAAACCCAGAAGGTGGTACACCATGTGATCGGGAAAGGTTTCTAAAACGCACCTCATTTCTCATCTCCTTGTGCTCGGGTTCGCCATTCCAGCCGCTTTACTAGCAATCTCCCTCCTTGGAGAATCAGCACCTTTAACCTCCCGTTCCGTACAGCTTGCAATTTGTCCTGAGGATGAACGGGAAGAGGGGGAGCCAATGAGAGACTAGCTCTAGGTGTTGGGACAGGCACAGGTCACTCTATTTTCCCATCAGGAAGAAGAATTAACCACAGGCTCAGCCTGCCGCCCGGAAGCAGAATAGGGCCTGAGGCGATCCTGCGCTTTTGCGGCCAGCTCCCAAAAAAGCGAGTTGAAAAATGGAGCTCAGGGGCACTGCAATTCACAAACCTGCAGAGTTATAAATGATAACTCTCGTCCACAAATATATTGAGGGAAGGCAACGAAGAGGATCTGAAAGCAAGGCAGAATTGCAGGAAACAGATTTCAGGAGGTCGATTCGAATCGCCTTTAAAGCACATGAAAAGCGGCAAAACGTCGACAATGATGCCCTTGGCCAAAAAGGGCGTATGCGTTTTTTCCTGAATATATTCAGGAAAAAACGCATACGCCCTTTTTGGCCAACCAAGCAACCTGGAAAGGCAAATCAGCGCTACAAAGAAGTCTCGCTTCCCATCGGTCAAAAGGGCCATGCGGAAAAAAGTGTCAAAACCAGAAATGCAGGACAGGCCATGGAGAAATGGGAGCCTTGCTACGCTGATGGGCGGGATGTAAATTGCCAACAGCCACTCTGGAGAAGTGTACGGTGTGTCCTGAAACATCGAAAAAACACAGCTTAGAGCGCATAGGGCACTTCCACTCATGGGCGTATAAATTGGGAAAACTAAAAATCAGCAAGACACAGGCACCCCAAAGTTTGGGGCTGCTCTGTTGACAAGAACCTCCACTTCGTGACACCTTAAATATCCCAGGAAAGAGAAAAATGGATAAAGAAGTGGTGGTCCTTATGTACAATGGAATATCACTCAGCCATGAAATCAATGTCATAAGGCTAGTAGCAGCATGATGAGTGGTTTTAGCTACGACGATTCTAAGTGAAATAAGTCACACAGAAAAAGACACTTATCATAAGCTATCACTTATAGAGGGAATGTAAAAACCGCTACACTTGAACTGAATTACCAAACAGAACAGAGTCACACGTTTAGAAAACACACTATGGCTGCTTAACGGGAAAGGTGGGGTGGGGTGATGCGTAAAACAAGGGTTTCAAATGAGCTCAGATAGCGTTCCATAAACCCAATATGTAATAGAAAGACCTACTCCTTGCTCAGTGAACTGGACTCAACACCCCCTATTCACCGCACAAGAATATATCTGACTAGTAAGAATCTTAAACCTATGTATTGATATCTCTCTGGAAGTGAGTCAAGTGGCTGTAAAGCGGCAGAAACACAGCCGTGAAAAGCAGCTAAACCCCATTATAAAAATAAATTCCTTTTAAAAACCCGTGAAACAAAGACAGTGAGAGAGAGAAATTCTTACAAAATTCGTTCAGGGGCTGTGATGCAACCTGGATTGACCATATCTAGACCCACAGCTGGAGGAGACATAAGGGTGGACACTCTCGGGGCTGAGAGGTTTGGTGAGGTTGGGGGAGCAAACGCAGAGCCTTTAAAGTAATACTGCCTGTTACCCATCCCATGGGTCCCAAATCTCCAGTTTCAAGGGCATCTTCCTACCTCGAAAACATGCATGAGAAACCCAGAAGGTGGTACACCGTGTGATCGGGAAAGGTTTCTAAAACGCACCTCATTTCTCATCTCCTTGTGCTCGGGTTCGCCATTCCAGCCGCTTTACTAGCAATCTCCCTCCTTGGAGAATCAGCACCTTTAACCTCCCGTTCCGTACAGCTTGCAATATGTCCTGAGGATGAACGGGAAGAGGGGGAGCCAATGAGAGACTAGCTCTAGGTGTTGGGACAGGCACAGGTCACTCTATTTTCCCATCAGGAAGAAGAATTAACCACAGGCTCAGCCTGCTGCCCGGAAGCAGAATAGGGCCTGAGGCGATCCTGCGCTTTTGCGGCCAGCTCCCAAAAAAGCGAGTTGAAAAATGGAGCTCAGGGGCACTGCAATTCACAAACCTGCAGAGTTATAAATGATAACTCTCGTCCACAAATATATTGAGGGAAGGCAACGAAGAGGATCTGAAAGCAAGGCAGAATTGCAGGAAACAGATTTCAGGAGGTCGATTCGAATCACCTTTAAAGCACATGAAAAGCGGCAAAACGTCGACAATGATGCCCTTGGCCAAAAAGGGCGTATGCGTTTTTTCCTGAATATATTCAGGAAAAAACGCATACGCCCTTTTTGGCCAACCAAGCAACCTGGAAAGGCAAATCAGCGCTACAAAGAAGTCTCGCTTCCCATCGGTCAAAAGGGCCATGCGGAAAAAAGTGTCAAAACCAGAAATGCAGAACAGGCCATGGAGAAATGGGACCCTTGCTACGCTGATGGGCGGGATGTAAATTGCCAACAGCCACTCTGGAGAAGTGTACGGTGTGTCCTGAAACATCGAAAAAACACAGCTTAGAGCGCATAGGGCACTTCCACTCATGGGCGTATAAATTGGGAAAACTAAAAATCAGCAAGACACAGGCACCCCAAAGTTTGGGGCTGCTCTGTTGACAAGAACCTCCACTTCGTGACACCTTAAATATCCCAGGAAAGAGAAAAATGGATAAAGAAGTGGTGGTCCTTATGTACAATGGAATATCACTCAGCCATGAAATCAATGTCATAAGGATAGTAGCAGCATGATGAGTGGCTTTAGCTACGACGATTCTAAGTGAAATAAGTCATACAGAAAAACACACTTATCATAAGCTATCACTTATAGAGGGAATGTAAAAACCGCTACACTTGAACTGAATTACAAAACAGAACAGAGTCACACGTTTAGAAAACACATTATGGCTGCTTAACGGGAAAGGTGGGGTGGGGTGATGCAGAAAACAAGGGTTTCAAATGAGCTCAGATAGCGTTCCATAAACCCAATATGTAATAGAAAGACCTACTCCTTGCTCAGTGAACTGGACTCAACACCCCCTATTCACCGCACAAGAATATATCTGACTAGTAAGAATCTTAAAACCTATGTATTGATATCTCTCTGGAAGTGAGTCAAGTGGCTGTAAAGCGGCAGAAACACAGCCGTGAAAAGCAGCTAAACCCCATTATAAAAATAAATTACTTTTAAAAACCCGTGAAACAAAGACAGTGAAAGAGAGAGAAATTCTTACAAAATTCGTTCAGGGGCTGTGATGCAACCTGGATTGACCATATCTAGACCCACAGCTGGAGGAGACATAAGGGTGGACACTCTCGGGGCTGAGAGGTTTGGTGAGGTTGGGGGAGCAAACGCAGAGCCTTTAAAGTAATACTGCCTGTTACCCATCCCATGGGTCCCAAATCTCCAGGTTCAAGGGCATCTTCCTACCTCGAAAACATGCATGAGAAACCCAGAAGGTGGTACACCGTGTGATCGGGAAAGGTTTCTAAAACGCACCTCATTTCTCATCTCCTTGTGCTCGGGTTCGCCATTCCAGCCGCTTTACTAGCAATCTCCCTCCTTGGAGAATCAGCACCTTTAACCTCCCGTTCCGTACAGCTTGCAATTTGTCCTGAGGATGAACGGGAAGAGGGGGAGCCAATGAGAGACTAGCTCTAGGTGTTGGGACAGGCACAGGTCACTCTATTTTCCCATCAGGAAGAAGAATTAACCACAGGCTCAGCCTGCCGCCCGGAACCAGAATAGGGCCTGAGGCGATCCTGCGCTTTTGCGGCCAGCTCCCAAAAAAGCGAGTTGAAAAATGGAGCTCAGGGGCACTGCAATTCACAAACCTGCAGAGTTATAAATGATAACTCTCGTCCACAAATATATTGAGGGAAGGCAACGAAGAGGATCTGAAAGCAAGGCAGAATTGCAGGAAACAGATTTCAGGAGGTCGATTCGAATCGCCTTTAAAGCACATGAAAAGCGGCAAAACGTCGACAATGATGCCCTTGGCCAAAAAGGGCGTATGCGTTTTTTCCTGAATATATTCAGGAAAAAACGCATACGCCCTTTTTGGCCAACCAAGCAACCTGGAAAGGCAAATCAGCGCTACAAAGAAGTCTCGCTTCCCATCGGTCAAAAGGGCCATGCGGAAAAAAGTGTCAAAACCAGAAATGCAGGACAGGCCATGGAGAAATGGGAGCCTTGCTACGCTGATGGGCGGGATGTAAATTGCCAACAGCCACTCTGGAGAAGTGTACGGTGTGTCCTGAAACATCGAAAAAACACAGCTTAGAGCGCATAGGGCACTTCCACTCATGGGCGTATAAATTGGGAAAACTAAAAATCAGCAAGACACAGGCACCCCAAAGTTTGGGGCTGCTCTGTTGACAAGAACCTCCACTTCGTGACACCTTAAATATCCCAGGAAAGAGAAAAATGGATAAAGAAGTGGTGGTCCTTATGTACAATGGAATATCACTCAGCCATGAAATCAATGTCATAAGGATAGTAGCAGCATGATGAGTGGCTTTAGCTACGACGATTCTAAGTGAAATAAGTCATACAGAAAAACACACTTATCATAAGCTATCACTTATAGAGGGAATGTAAAAACCGCTACACTTGAACTGAATTACAAAACAGAACAGAGTCACACGTTTAGAAAACACATTATGGCTGCTTAACGGGAAAGGTGGGGTGGGGTGATGCAGAAAACAAGGGTTTCAAATGAGCTCAGATAGCGTTCCATAAACCCAATATGTAATAGAAAGACCTACTCCTTGCTCAGTGAACTGGACTCAACACCCCCTATTCACCGCACAAGAATATATCTGACTAGTAAGAATCTTAAAACCTATGTATTGATATCTCTCTGGAAGTGAGTCAAGTGGCTGTAAAGCGGCAGAAACACAGCCGTGAAAAGCAGCTAAACCCCATTATAAAAATAAATTACTTTTAAAAACCCGTGAAACAAAGACAGTGAAAGAGAGAGAAATTCTTACAAAATTCGTTCAGGGGCTGTGATGCAACCTGGATTGACCATATCTAGACCCACAGCTGGAGGAGACATAAGGGTGGACACTCTCGGGGCTGAGAGGTTTGGTGAGGTTGGGGGAGCAAACGCAGAGCCTTTAAAGTAATACTGCCTGTTACCCATCCCATGGGTCCCAAATCTCCAGGTTCAAGGGCATCTTCCTACCTCGAAAACATGCATGAGAAACCCAGAAGGTGGTACACCATGTGATCGGGAAAGGTTTCTAAAACGCACCTCATTTCTCATCTCCTTGTGCTCGGGTTCGCCATTCCAGCCGCTTTACTAGCAATCTCCCTCCTTGGAGAATCAGCACCTTTAACCTCCCGTTCCGTACAGCTTGCAATTTGTCCTGAGGATGAACGGGAAGAGGGGGAGCCAATGAGAGACTAGCTCTAGGTGTTGGGACAGGCACAGGTCACTCTATTTTCCCATCAGGAAGAAGAATTAACCACAGGCTCAGCCTGCCGCCCGGAACCAGAATAGGGCCTGAGGCGATCCTGCGCTTTTGCGGCCAGCTCCCAAAAAAGCGAGTTGAAAAATGGAGCTCAGGGGCACTGCAATTCACAAACCTGCAGAGTTATAAATGATAACTCTCGTCCACAAATATATTGAGGGAAGGCAACGAAGAGGATCTGAAAGCAAGGCAGAATTGCAGGAAACAGATTTCAGGAGGTCGATTCGAATCGCCTTTAAAGCACATGAAAAGCGGCAAAACGTCGACAATGATGCCCTTGGCCAAAAAGGGCGTATGCGTTTTTTCCTGAATATATTCAGGAAAAAACGCATACGCCCTTTTTGGCCAACCAAGCAACCTGGAAAGGCAAATCAGCGCTACAAAGAAGTCTCGCTTCCCATCGGTCAAAAGGGCCATGCGGAAAAAAGTGTCAAAACCAGAAATGCAGGACAGGCCATGGAGAAATGGGAGCCTTGCTACGCTGATGGGCGGGATGTAAATTGCCAACAGCCACTCTGGAGAAGTGTACGGTGTGTCCTGAAACATCGAAAAAACACAGCTTAGAGCGCATAGGGCACTTCCACTCATGGGCGTATAAATTGGGAAAACTAAAAATCAGCAAGACACAGGCACCCCAAAGTTTGGGGCTGCTCTGTTGACAAGAACCTCCACTTCGTGACACCTTAAATATCCCAGGAAAGAGAAAAATGGATAAAGAAGTGGTGGTCCTTATGTACAATGGAATATCACTCAGCCATGAAATCAATGTCATAAGGCTAGTAGCAGCATGATGAGTGGTTTTAGCTACGACGATTCTAAGTGAAATAAGTCACACAGAAAAAGACACTTATCATAAGCTATCACTTATAGAGGGAATGTAAAAACCGCTACACTTGAACTGAATTACCAAACAGAACACAGTCACACGTTTAGAAAACACACTATGGCTGCTTAACGGGAAAGGTGGGGTGGGGTGATGCGTAAAACAAGGGTTTCAAATGAGCTCAGATAGCGTTCCATAAACCCAATATGTAATAGAAAGACCTACTCCTTGCTCAGTGAACTGGACTCAACACCCCCTATTCACCGCACAAGAATATATCTGACTAGTAAGAATCTTAAACCTATGTATTGATATCTCTCTGGAAGTGAGTCAAGTGGCTGTAAAGCGGCAGAAACACAGCCGTGAAAAGCAGCTAAACCCCATTATAAAAATAAATTCCTTTTAAAAACCCGTGAAACAAAGACAGTGAGAGAGAGAAATTCTTACAAAATTCGTTCAGGGGCTGTGATGCAACCTGGATTGACCATATCTAGACCCACAGCTGGAGGAGACATAAGGGTGGACACTCTCGGGGCTGAGAGGTTTGGTGAGGTTGGGGGAGCAAACGCAGAGCCTTTAAAGTAATACTGCCTGTTACCCATCCCATGGGTCCCAAATCTCCAGTTTCAAGGGCATCTTCCTACCTCGAAAACATGCATGAGAAACCCAGAAGGTGGTACACCGTGTGATCGGGAAAGGTTTCTAAAACGCACCTCATTTCTCATCTCCTTGTGCTCGGGTTCGCCATTCCAGCCGCTTTACTAGCAATCTCCCTCCTTGGAGAATCAGCACCTTTAACCTCCCGTTCCGTACAGCTTGCAATATGTCCTGAGGATGAACGGGAAGAGGGGGAGCCAATGAGAGACTAGCTCTAGGTGTTGGGACAGGCACAGGTCACTCTATTTTCCCATCAGGAAGAAGAATTAACCACAGGCTCAGCCTGCTGCCCGGAAGCAGAATAGGGCCTGAGGCGATCCTGCGCTTTTGCGGCCAGCTCCCAAAAAAGCGAGTTGAAAAATGGAGCTCAGGGGCACTGCAATTCACAAACCTGCAGAGTTATAAATGATAACTCTCGTCCACAAATATATTGAGGGAAGGCAACGAAGAGGATCTGAAAGCAAGGCAGAATTGCAGGAAACAGATTTCAGGAGGTCGATTCGAATCACCTTTAAAGCACATGAAAAGCGGCAAAACGTCGACAATGATGCCCTTGGCCAAAAAGGGCGTATGCGTTTTTTCCTGAATATATTCAGGAAAAAACGCATACGCCCTTTTTGGCCAACCAAGCAACCTGGAAAGGCAAATCAGCGCTACAAAGAAGTCTCGCTTCCCATCGGTCAAAAGGGCCATGCGGAAAAAAGTGTCAAAACCAGAAATGCAGAACAGGCCATGGAGAAATGGGACCCTTGCTACGCTGATGGGCGGGATGTAAATTGCCAACAGCCACTCTGGAGAAGTGTACGGTGTGTCCTGAAACATCGAAAAAACACAGCTTAGAGCGCATAGGGCACTTCCACTCATGGGCGTATAAATTGGGAAAACTAAAAATCAGCAAGACACAGGCACCCCAAAGTTTGGGGCTGCTCTGTTGACAAGAACCTCCACTTCGTGACACCTTAAATATCCCAGGAAAGAGAAAAATGGATAAAGAAGTGGTGGTCCTTATGTACAATGGAATATCACTCAGCCATGAAATCAATGTCATAAGGATAGTAGCAGCATGATGAGTGGCTTTAGCTACGACGATTCTAAGTGAAATAAGTCATACAGAAAAACACACTTATCATAAGCTATCACTTATAGAGGGAATGTAAAAACCGCTACACTTGAACTGAATTACAAAACAGAACAGAGTCACACGTTTAGAAAACACATTATGGCTGCTTAACGGGAAAGGTGGGGTGGGGTGATGCAGAAAACAAGGGTTTCAAATGAGCTCAGATAGCGTTCCATAAACCCAATATGTAATAGAAAGACCTACTCCTTGCTCAGTGAACTGGACTCAACACCCCCTATTCACCGCACAAGAATATATCTGACTAGTAAGAATCTTAAAACCTATGTATTGATATCTCTCTGGAAGTGAGTCAAGTGGCTGTAAAGCGGCAGAAACACAGCCGTGAAAAGCAGCTAAACCCCATTATAAAAATAAATTACTTTTAAAAACCCGTGAAACAAAGACAGTGAAAGAGAGAGAAATTCTTACAAAATTCGTTCAGGGGCTGTGATGCAACCTGGATTGACCATATCTAGACCCACAGCTGGAGGAGACATAAGGGTGGACACTCTCGGGGCTGAGAGGTTTGGTGAGGTTGGGGGAGCAAACGCAGAGCCTTTAAAGTAATACTGCCTGTTACCCATCCCATGGGTCCCAAATCTCCAGGTTCAAGGGCATCTTCCTACCTCGAAAACATGCATGAGAAACCCAGAAGGTGGTACACCGTGTGATCGGGAAAGGTTTCTAAAACGCACCTCATTTCTCATCTCCTTGTGCTCGGGTTCGCCATTCCAGCCGCTTTACTAGCAATCTCCCTCCTTGGAGAATCAGCACCTTTAACCTCCCGTTCCGTACAGCTTGCAATTTGTCCTGAGGATGAACGGGAAGAGGGGGAGCCAATGAGAGACTAGCTCTAGGTGTTGGGACAGGCACAGGTCACTCTATTTTCCCATCAGGAAGAAGAATTAACCACAGGCTCAGCCTGCCGCCCGGAACCAGAATAGGGCCTGAGGCGATCCTGCGCTTTTGCGGCCAGCTCCCAAAAAAGCGAGTTGAAAAATGGAGCTCAGGGGCACTGCAATTCACAAACCTGCAGAGTTATAAATGATAACTCTCGTCCACAAATATATTGAGGGAAGGCAACGAAGAGGATCTGAAAGCAAGGCAGAATTGCAGGAAACAGATTTCAGGAGGTCGATTCGAATCGCCTTTAAAGCACATGAAAAGCGGCAAAACGTCGACAATGATGCCCTTGGCCAAAAAGGGCGTATGCGTTTTTTCCTGAATATATTCAGGAAAAAACGCATACGCCCTTTTTGGCCAACCAAGCAACCTGGAAAGGCAAATCAGCGCTACAAAGAAGTCTCGCTTCCCATCGGTCAAAAGGGCCATGCGGAAAAAAGTGTCAAAACCAGAAATGCAGGACAGGCCATGGAGAAATGGGAGCCTTGCTACGCTGATGGGCGGGATGTAAATTGCCAACAGCCACTCTGGAGAAGTGTACGGTGTGTCCTGAAACATCGAAAAAACACAGCTTAGAGCGCATAGGGCACTTCCACTCATGGGCGTATAAATTGGGAAAACTAAAAATCAGCAAGACACAGGCACCCCAAAGTTTGGGGCTGCTCTGTTGACAAGAACCTCCACTTCGTGACACCTTAAATATCCCAGGAAAGAGAAAAATGGATAAAGAAGTGGTGGTCCTTATGTACAATGGAATATCACTCAGCCATGAAATCAATGTCATAAGGATAGTAGCAGCATGATGAGTGGCTTTAGCTACGACGATTCTAAGTGAAATAAGTCATACAGAAAAACACACTTATCATAAGCTATCACTTATAGAGGGAATGTAAAAACCGCTACACTTGAACTGAATTACAAAACAGAACAGAGTCACACGTTTAGAAAACACATTATGGCTGCTTAACGGGAAAGGTGGGGTGGGGTGATGCAGAAAACAAGGGTTTCAAATGAGCTCAGATAGCGTTCCATAAACCCAATATGTAATAGAAAGACCTACTCCTTGCTCAGTGAACTGGACTCAACACCCCCTATTCACCGCACAAGAATATATCTGACTAGTAAGAATCTTAAAACCTATGTATTGATATCTCTCTGGAAGTGAGTCAAGTGGCTGTAAAGCGGCAGAAACACAGCCGTGAAAAGCAGCTAAACCCCATTATAAAAATAAATTACTTTTAAAAACCCGTGAAACAAAGACAGTGAAAGAGAGAGAAATTCTTACAAAATTCGTTCAGGGGCTGTGATGCAACCTGGATTGACCATATCTAGACCCACAGCTGGAGGAGACATAAGGGTGGACACTCTCGGGGCTGAGAGGTTTGGTGAGGTTGGGGGAGCAAACGCAGAGCCTTTAAAGTAATACTGCCTGTTACCCATCCCATGGGTCCCAAATCTCCAGGTTCAAGGGCATCTTCCTACCTCGAAAACATGCATGAGAAACCCAGAAGGTGGTACACCATGTGATCGGGAAAGGTTTCTAAAACGCACCTCATTTCTCATCTCCTTGTGCTCGGGTTCGCCATTCCAGCCGCTTTACTAGCAATCTCCCTCCTTGGAGAATCAGCACCTTTAACCTCCCGTTCCGTACAGCTTGCAATTTGTCCTGAGGATGAACGGGAAGAGGGGGAGCCAATGAGAGACTAGCTCTAGGTGTTGGGACAGGCACAGGTCACTCTATTTTCCCATCAGGAAGAAGAATTAACCACAGGCTCAGCCTGCCGCCCGGAACCAGAATAGGGCCTGAGGCGATCCTGCGCTTTTGCTGCCAGCTCCCAAAAAAGCGAGTTGAAAAATGGAGCTCAGGGGCACTGCAATTCACAAACCTGCAGAGTTATAAATGATAACTCTCGTCCACAAATATATTGAGGGAAGGCAACGAAGAGGATCTGAAAGCAAGGCAGAATTGCAGGAAACAGATTTCAGGAGGTCGATTCGAATCGCCTTTAAAGCACATGAAAAGCGGCAAAACGTCGACAATGATGCCCTTGGCCAAAAAGGGCGTATGCGTTTTTTCCTGAATATATTCAGGAAAAAACGCATACGCCCTTTTTGGCCAACCAAGCAACCTGGAAAGGCAAATCAGCGCTACAAAGAAGTCTCGCTTCCCATCGGTCAAAAGGGCCATGCGGAAAAAAGTGTCAAAACCAGAAATGCAGGACAGGCCATGGAGAAATGGGAGCCTTGCTACGCTGATGGGCGGGATGTAAATTGCCAACAGCCACTCTGGAGAAGTGTACGGTGTGTCCTGAAACATCGAAAAAACACAGCTTAGAGCGCATAGGGCACTTCCACTCATGGGCGTATAAATTGGGAAAACTAAAAATCAGCAAGACACAGGCACCCCAAAGTTTGGGGCTGCTCTGTTGACAAGAACCTCCACTTCGTGACACCTTAAATATCCCAGGAAAGAGAAAAATGGATAAAGAAGTGGTGGTCCTTATGTACAATGGAATATCACTCAGCCATGAAATCAATGTCATAAGGCTAGTAGCAGCATGATGAGTGGTTTTAGCTACGACGATTCTAAGTGAAATAAGTCACACAGAAAAAGACACTTATCATAAGCTATCACTTATAGAGGGAATGTAAAAACCGCTACACTTGAACTGAATTACCAAACAGAACAGAGTCACACGTTTAGAAAACACACTATGGCTGCTTAACGGGAAAGGTGGGGTGGGGTGATGCGTAAAACAAGGGTTTCAAATGAGCTCAGATAGCGTTCCATAAACCCAATATGTAATAGAAAGACCTACTCCTTGCTCAGTGAACTGGACTCAACACCCCCTATTCACCGCACAAGAATATATCTGACTAGTAAGAATCTTAAACCTATGTATTGATATCTCTCTGGAAGTGAGTCAAGTGGCTGTAAAGCGGCAGAAACACAGCCGTGAAAAGCAGCTAAACCCCATTATAAAAATAAATTCCTTTTAAAAACCCGTGAAACAAAGACAGTGAGAGAGAGAAATTCTTACAAAATTCGTTCAGGGGCTGTGATGCAACCTGGATTGACCATATCTAGACCCACAGCTGGAGGAGACATAAGGGTGGACACTCTCGGGGCTGAGAGGTTTGGTGAGGTTGGGGGAGCAAACGCAGAGCCTTTAAAGTAATACTGCCTGTTACCCATCCCATGGGTCCCAAATCTCCAGTTTCAAGGGCATCTTCCTACCTCGAAAACATGCATGAGAAACCCAGAAGGTGGTACACCGTGTGATCGGGAAAGGTTTCTAAAACGCACCTCATTTCTCATCTCCTTGTGCTCGGGTTCGCCATTCCAGCCGCTTTACTAGCAATCTCCCTCCTTGGAGAATCAGCACCTTTAACCTCCCGTTCCGTACAGCTTGCAATATGTCCTGAGGATGAACGGGAAGAGGGGGAGCCAATGAGAGACTAGCTCTAGGTGTTGGGACAGGCACAGGTCACTCTATTTTCCCATCAGGAAGAAGAATTAACCACAGGCTCAGCCTGCTGCCCGGAAGCAGAATAGGGCCTGAGGCGATCCTGCGCTTTTGCGGCCAGCTCCCAAAAAAGCGAGTTGAAAAATGGAGCTCAGGGGCACTGCAATTCACAAACCTGCAGAGTTATAAATGATAACTCTCGTCCACAAATATATTGAGGGAAGGCAACGAAGAGGATCTGAAAGCAAGGCAGAATTGCAGGAAACAGATTTCAGGAGGTCGATTCGAATCACCTTTAAAGCACATGAAAAGCGGCAAAACGTCGACAATGATGCCCTTGGCCAAAAAGGGCGTATGCGTTTTTTCCTGAATATATTCAGGAAAAAACGCATACGCCCTTTTTGGCCAACCAAGCAACCTGGAAAGGCAAATCAGCGCTACAAAGAAGTCTCGCTTCCCATCGGTCAAAAGGGCCATGCGGAAAAAAGTGTCAAAACCAGAAATGCAGAACAGGCCATGGAGAAATGGGACCCTTGCTACGCTGATGGGCGGGATGTAAATTGCCAACAGCCACTCTGGAGAAGTGTACGGTGTGTCCTGAAACATCGAAAAAACACAGCTTAGAGCGCATAGGGCACTTCCACTCATGGGCGTATAAATTGGGAAAACTAAAAATCAGCAAGACACAGGCACCCCAAAGTTTGGGGCTGCTCTGTTGACAAGAACCTCCACTTCGTGACACCTTAAATATCCCAGGAAAGAGAAAAATGGATAAAGAAGTGGTGGTCCTTATGTACAATGGAATATCACTCAGCCATGAAATCAATGTCATAAGGCTAGTAGCAGCATGATGAGTGGTTTTAGCTACGACGATTCTAAGTGAAATAAGTCACACAGAAAAAGACACTTATCATAAGCTATCACTTATAGAGGGAATGTAAAAACCGCTACACTTGAACTGAATTACCAAACAGAACAGAGTCACACGTTTAGAAAACACACTATGGCTGCTTAACGGGAAAGGTGGGGTGGGGTGATGCGTAAAACAAGGGTTTCAAATGAGCTCAGATAGCGTTCCATAAACCCAATATGTAATAGAAAGACCTACTCCTTGCTCAGTGAACTGGACTCAACACCCCCTATTCACCGCACAAGAATATATCTGACTAGTAAGAATCTTAAACCTATGTATTGATATCTCTCTGGAAGTGAGTCAAGTGGCTGTAAAGCGGCAGAAACACAGCCGTGAAAAGCAGCTAAACCCCATTATAAAAATAAATTCCTTTTAAAAACCCGTGAAACAAAGACAGTGAGAGAGAGAAATTCTTACAAAATTCGTTCAGGGGCTGTGATGCAACCTGGATTGACCATATCTAGACCCACAGCTGGAGGAGACATAAGGGTGGACACTCTCGGGGCTGAGAGGTTTGGTGAGGTTGGGGGAGCAAACGCAGAGCCTTTAAAGTAATACTGCCTGTTACCCATCCCATGGGTCCCAAATCTCCAGTTTCAAGGGCATCTTCCTACCTCGAAAACATGCATGAGAAACCCAGAAGGTGGTACACCGTGTGATCGGGAAAGGTTTCTAAAACGCACCTCATTTCTCATCTCCTTGTGCTCGGGTTCGCCATTCCAGCCGCTTTACTAGCAATCTCCCTCCTTGGAGAATCAGCACCTTTAACCTCCCGTTCCGTACAGCTTGCAATATGTCCTGAGGATGAACGGGAAGAGGGGGAGCCAATGAGAGACTAGCTCTAGGTGTTGGGACAGGCACAGGTCACTCTATTTTCCCATCAGGAAGAAGAATTAACCACAGGCTCAGCCTGCTGCCCGGAAGCAGAATAGGGCCTGAGGCGATCCTGCGCTTTTGCGGCCAGCTCCCAAAAAAGCGAGTTGAAAAATGGAGCTCAGGGGCACTGCAATTCACAAACCTGCAGAGTTATAAATGATAACTCTCGTCCACAAATATATTGAGGGAAGGCAACGAAGAGGATCTGAAAGCAAGGCAGAATTGCAGGAAACAGATTTCAGGAGGTCGATTCGAATCACCTTTAAAGCACATGAAAAGCGGCAAAACGTCGACAATGATGCCCTTGGCCAAAAAGGGCGTATGCGTTTTTTCCTGAATATATTCAGGAAAAAACGCATACGCCCTTTTTGGCCAACCAAGCAACCTGGAAAGGCAAATCAGCGCTACAAAGAAGTCTCGCTTCCCATCGGTCAAAAGGGCCATGCGGAAAAAAGTGTCAAAACCAGAAATGCAGAACAGGCCATGGAGAAATGGGACCCTTGCTACGCTGATGGGCGGGATGTAAATTGCCAACAGCCACTCTGGAGAAGTGTACGGTGTGTCCTGAAACATCGAAAAAACACAGCTTAGAGCGCATAGGGCACTTCCACTCATGGGCGTATAAATTGGGAAAACTAAAAATCAGCAAGACACAGGCACCCCAAAGTTTGGGGCTGCTCTGTTGACAAGAACCTCCACTTCGTGACACCTTAAATATCCCAGGAAAGAGAAAAATGGATAAAGAAGTGGTGGTCCTTATGTACAATGGAATATCACTCAGCCATGAAATCAATGTCATAAGGATAGTAGCAGCATGATGAGTGGCTTTAGCTACGACGATTCTAAGTGAAATAAGTCATACAGAAAAACACACTTATCATAAGCTATCACTTATAGAGGGAATGTAAAAACCGCTACACTTGAACTGAATTACAAAACAGAACAGAGTCACACGTTTAGAAAACACATTATGGCTGCTTAACGGGAAAGGTGGGGTGGGGTGATGCAGAAAACAAGGGTTTCAAATGAGCTCAGATAGCGTTCCATAAACCCAATATGTAATAGAAAGACCTACTCCTTGCTCAGTGAACTGGACTCAACACCCCCTATTCACCGCACAAGAATATATCTGACTAGTAAGAATCTTAAACCTATGTATTGATATCTCTCTGGAAGTGAGTCAAGTGGCTGTAAAGCGGCAGAAACACAGCCGTGAAAAGCAGCTAAACCCCATTATAAAAATAAATTCCTTTTAAAAACCCGTGAAACAAAGACAGTGAGAGAGAGAAATTCTTACAAAATTCGTTCAGGGGCTGTGATGCAACCTGGATTGACCATATCTAGACCCACAGCTGGAGGAGACATAAGGGTGGACACTCTCGGGGCTGAGAGGTTTGGTGAGGTTGGGGGAGCAAACGCAGAGCCTTTAAAGTAATACTGCCTGTTACCCATCCCATGGGTCCCAAATCTCCAGTTTCAAGGGCATCTTCCTACCTCGAAAACATGCATGAGAAACCCAGAAGGTGGTACACCGTGTGATCGGGAAAGGTTTCTAAAACGCACCTCATTTCTCATCTCCTTGTGCTCGGGTTCGCCATTCCAGCCGCTTTACTAGCAATCTCCCTCCTTGGAGAATCAGCACCTTTAACCTCCCGTTCCGTACAGCTTGCAATATGTCCTGAGGATGAACGGGAAGAGGGGGAGCCAATGAGAGACTAGCTCTAGGTGTTGGGACAGGCACAGGTCACTCTATTTTCCCATCAGGAAGAAGAATTAACCACAGGCTCAGCCTGCTGCCCGGAAGCAGAATAGGGCCTGAGGCGATCCTGCGCTTTTGCGGCCAGCTCCCAAAAAAGCGAGTTGAAAAATGGAGCTCAGGGGCACTGCAATTCACAAACCTGCAGAGTTATAAATGATAACTCTCGTCCACAAATATATTGAGGGAAGGCAACGAAGAGGATCTGAAAGCAAGGCAGAATTGCAGGAAACAGATTTCAGGAGGTCGATTCGAATCACCTTTAAAGCACATGAAAAGCGGCAAAACGTCGACAATGATGCCCTTGGCCAAAAAGGGCGTATGCGTTTTTTCCTGAATATATTCAGGAAAAAACGCATACGCCCTTTTTGGCCAACCAAGCAACCTGGAAAGGCAAATCAGCGCTACAAAGAAGTCTCGCTTCCCATCGGTCAAAAGGGCCATGCGGAAAAAAGTGTCAAAACCAGAAATGCAGAACAGGCCATGGAGAAATGGGACCCTTGCTACGCTGATGGGCGGGATGTAAATTGCCAACAGCCACTCTGGAGAAGTGTACGGTGTGTCCTGAAACATCGAAAAAACACAGCTTAGAGCGCATAGGGCACTTCCACTCATGGGCGTATAAATTGGGAAAACTAAAAATCAGCAAGACACAGGCACCCCAAAGTTTGGGGCTGCTCTGTTGACAAGAACCTCCACTTCGTGACACCTTAAATATCCCAGGAAAGAGAAAAATGGATAAAGAAGTGGTGGTCCTTATGTACAATGGAATATCACTCAGCCATGAAATCAATGTCATAAGGATAGTAGCAGCATGATGAGTGGCTTTAGCTACGACGATTCTAAGTGAAATAAGTCATACAGAAAAACACACTTATCATAAGCTATCACTTATAGAGGGAATGTAAAAACCGCTACACTTGAACTGAATTACAAAACAGAACAGAGTCACACGTTTAGAAAACACATTATGGCTGCTTAACGGGAAAGGTGGGGTGGGGTGATGCAGAAAACAAGGGTTTCAAATGAGCTCAGATAGCGTTCCATAAACCCAATATGTAATAGAAAGACCTACTCCTTGCTCAGTGAACTGGACTCAACACCCCCTATTCACCGCACAAGAATATATCTGACTAGTAAGAATCTTAAAACCTATGTATTGATATCTCTCTGGAAGTGAGTCAAGTGGCTGTAAAGCGGCAGAAACACAGCCGTGAAAAGCAGCTAAACCCCATTATAAAAATAAATTACTTTTAAAAACCCGTGAAACAAAGACAGTGAAAGAGAGAGAAATTCTTACAAAATTCGTTCAGGGGCTGTGATGCAACCTGGATTGACCATATCTAGACCCACAGCTGGAGGAGACATAAGGGTGGACACTCTCGGGGCTGAGAGGTTTGGTGAGGTTGGGGGAGCAAACGCAGAGCCTTTAAAGTAATACTGCCTGTTACCCATCCCATGGGTCCCAAATCTCCAGGTTCAAGGGCATCTTCCTACCTCGAAAACATGCATGAGAAACCCAGAAGGTGGTACACCATGTGATCGGGAAAGGTTTCTAAAACGCACCTCATTTCTCATCTCCTTGTGCTCGGGTTCGCCATTCCAGCCGCTTTACTAGCAATCTCCCTCCTTGGAGAATCAGCACCTTTAACCTCCCGTTCCGTACAGCTTGCAATTTGTCCTGAGGATGAACGGGAAGAGGGGGAGCCAATGAGAGACTAGCTCTAGGTGTTGGGACAGGCACAGGTCACTCTATTTTCCCATCAGGAAGAAGAATTAACCACAGGCTCAGCCTGCCGCCCGGAACCAGAATAGGGCCTGAGGCGATCCTGCGCTTTTGCTGCCAGCTCCCAAAAAAGCGAGTTGAAAAATGGAGCTCAGGGGCACTGCAATTCACAAACCTGCAGAGTTATAAATGATAACTCTCGTCCACAAATATATTGAGGGAAGGCAACGAAGAGGATCTGAAAGCAAGGCAGAATTGCAGGAAACAGATTTCAGGAGGTCGATTCGAATCGCCTTTAAAGCACATGAAAAGCGGCAAAACGTCGACAATGATGCCCTTGGCCAAAAAGGGCGTATGCGTTTTTTCCTGAATATATTCAGGAAAAAACGCATACGCCCTTTTTGGCCAACCAAGCAACCTGGAAAGGGAAATCAGCGCTACAAAGAAGTCTCGCTTCCCATCCGTCAAAAGGGCCATGCGGAAAAAAGTGTCAAAACCAGAAATGCAGGACAGGCCATGGAGAAATGGGAGCCTTGCTACGCTGATGGGCGGGATGTAAATTGCCAACAGCCACTCTGGAGAAGTGTACGGTGTGTCCTGAAACATCGAAAAAACACAGCTTAGAGCGCATAGGGCACTTCCACTCATGGGCGTATAAATTGGGAAAACTAAAAATCAGCAAGACACAGGCACCCCAAAGTTTGGGGCTGCTCTGTTGACAAGAACCTCCACTTCGTGACACCTTAAATATCCCAGGAAAGAGAAAAATGGATAAAGAAGTGGTGGTCCTTATGTACAATGGAATATCACTCAGCCATGAAATCAATGTCATAAGGCTAGTAGCAGCATGATGAGTGGTTTTAGCTACGACGATTCTAAGTGAAATAAGTCACACAGAAAAAGACACTTATCATAAGCTATAACTTATAGAGGGAATGTAAAAACCGCTACACTTGAACTGAATTACCAAACAGAACAGAGTCACACGTTTAGAAAACACACTATGGCTGCTTAACGGGAAAGGTGGGGTGGGGTGATGCGTAAAACAAGGGTTTCAAATGAGCTCAGATAGCGTTCCATAAACCCAATATGTAATAGAAAGACCTACTCCTTGCTCAGTGAACTGGACTCAACACCCCCTATTCACCGCACAAGAATATATCTGACTAGTAAGAATCTTAAACCTATGTATTGATATCTCTCTGGAAGTGAGTCAAGTGGCTGTAAAGCGGCAGAAACACAGCCGTGAAAAGCAGCTAAACCCCATTATAAAAATAAATTCCTTTTAAAAACCCGTGAAACAAAGACAGTGAGAGAGAGAAATTCTTACAAAATTCGTTCAGGGGCTGTGATGCAACCTGGATTGACCATATCTAGACCCACAGCTGGAGGAGACATAAGGGTGGACACTCTCGGGGCTGAGAGGTTTGGTGAGGTTGGGGGAGCAAACGCAGAGCCTTTAAAGTAATACTGCCTGTTACCCATCCCATGGGTCCCAAATCTCCAGTTTCAAGGGCATCTTCCTACCTCGAAAACATGCATGAGAAACCCAGAAGGTGGTACACCGTGTGATCGGGAAAGGTTTCTAAAACGCACCTCATTTCTCATCTCCTTGTGCTCGGGTTCGCCATTCCAGCCGCTTTACTAGCAATCTCCCTCCTTGGAGAATCAGCACCTTTAACCTCCCGTTCCGTACAGCTTGCAATTTGTCCTGAGGATGAACGGGAAGAGGGGGAGCCAATGAGAGACTAGCTCTAGGTGTTGGGACAGGCACAGGTCACTCTATTTTCCCATCAGGAAGAAGAATTAACCACAGGCTCAGCCTGCCGCCCGGAACCAGAATAGGGCCTGAGGCGATCCTGCGCTTTTGCGGCCAGCTCCCAAAAAAGCGAGTTGAAAAATGGAGCTCAGGGGCACTGCAATTCACAAACCTGCAGAGTTATAAATGATAACTCTCGTCCACAAATATATTGAGGGAAGGCAACGAAGAGGATCTGAAAGCAAGGCAGAATTGCAGGAAACAGATTTCAGGAGGTCGATTCGAATCGCCTTTAAAGCACATGAAAAGCGGCAAAACGTCGACAATGATGCCCTTGGCCAAAAAGGGCGTATGCGTTTTTTCCTGAATATATTCAGGAAAAAACGCATACGCCCTTTTTGGCCAACCAAGCAACCTGGAAAGGCAAATCAGCGCTACAAAGAAGTCTCGCTTCCCATCGGTCAAAAGGGCCATGCGGAAAAAAGTGTCAAAACCAGAAATGCAGGACAGGCCATGGAGAAATGGGAGCCTTGCTACGCTGATGGGCGGGATGTAAATTGCCAACAGCCACTCTGGAGAAGTGTACGGTGTGTCCTGAAACATCGAAAAAACACAGCTTAGAGCGCATAGGGCACTTCCACTCATGGGCGTATAAATTGGGAAAACTAAAAATCAGCAAAACACAGGCACCCCAAAGTTTGGGGCTGCTCTGTTGACAAGAACCTCCACTTCGTGACACCTTAAATATCCCAGGAAAGAGAAAAATGGATAAAGAAGTGGTGGTCCTTATGTACAATGGAATATCACTCAGCCATGAAATCAATGTCATAAGGATAGTAGCAGCATGATGAGTGGCTTTAGCTACGACGATTCTAAGTGAAATAAGTCATACAGAAAAACACACTTATCATAAGCTATCACTTATAGAGGGAATGTAAAAACCGCTACACTTGAACTGAATTACAAAACAGAACAGAGTCACACGTTTAGAAAACACATTATGGCTGCTTAACGGGAAAGGTGGGGTGGGGTGATGCAGAAAACAAGGGTTTCAAATGAGCTCAGATAGCGTTCCATAAACCCAATATGTAATAGAAAGACCTACTCCTTGCTCAGTGAACTGGACTCAACACCCCCTATTCACCGCACAAGAATATATCTGACTAGTAAGAATCTTAAAACCTATGTATTGATATCTCTCTGGAAGTGAGTCAAGTGGCTGTAAAGCGGCAGAAACACAGCCGTGAAAAGCAGCTAAACCCCATTATAAAAATAAATTACTTTTAAAAACCCGTGAAACAAAGACAGTGAAAGAGAGAGAAATTCTTACAAAATTCGTTCAGGGGCTGTGATGCAACCTGGATTGACCATATCTAGACCCACAGCTGGAGGAGACATAAGGGTGGACACTCTCGGGGCTGAGAGGTTTGGTGAGGTTGGGGGAGCAAACGCAGAGCCTTTAAAGTAATACTGCCTGTTACCCATCCCATGGGTCCCAAATCTCCAGGTTCAAGGGCATCTTCCTACCTCGAAAACATGCATGAGAAACCCAGAAGGTGGTACACCATGTGATCGGGAAAGGTTTCTAAAACGCACCTCATTTCTCATCTCCTTGTGCTCGGGTTCGCCATTCCAGCCGCTTTACTAGCAATCTCCCTCCTTGGAGAATCAGCACCTTTAACCTCCCGTTCCGTACAGCTTGCAATTTGTCCTGAGGATGAACGGGAAGAGGGGGAGCCAATGAGAGACTAGCTCTAGGTGTTGGGACAGGCACAGGTCACTCTATTTTCCCATCAGGAAGAAGAATTAACCACAGGCTCAGCCTGCCGCCCGGAACCAGAATAGGGCCTGAGGCGATCCTGCGCTTTTGCGGCCAGCTCCCAAAAAAGCGAGTTGAAAAATGGAGCTCAGGGGCACTGCAATTCACAAACCTGCAGAGTTATAAATGATAACTCTCGTCCACAAATATATTGAGGGAAGGCAACGAAGAGGATCTGAAAGCAAGGCAGAATTGCAGGAAACAGATTTCAGGAGGTCGATTCGAATCGCCTTTAAAGCACATGAAAAGCGGCAAAACGTCGACAATGATGCCCTTGGCCAAAAAGGGCGTATGCGTTTTTTCCTGAATATATTCAGGAAAAAACGCATACGCCCTTTTTGGCCAACCAAGCAACCTGGAAAGGCAAATCAGCGCTACAAAGAAGTCTCGCTTCCCATCGGTCAAAAGGGCCATGCGGAAAAAAGTGTCAAAACCAGAAATGCAGGACAGGCCATGGAGAAATGGGAGCCTTGCTACGCTGATGGGCGGGATGTAAATTGCCAACAGCCACTCTGGAGAAGTGTACGGTGTGTCCTGAAACATCGAAAAAACACAGCTTAGAGCGCATAGGGCACTTCCACTCATGGGCGTATAAATTGGGAAAACTAAAAATCAGCAAGACACAGGCACCCCAAAGTTTGGGGCTGCTCTGTTGACAAGAACCTCCACTTCGTGACACCTTAAATATCCCAGGAAAGAGAAAAATGGATAAAGAAGTGGTGGTCCTTATGTACAATGGAATATCACTCAGCCATGAAATCAATGTCATAAGGCTAGTAGCAGCATGATGAGTGGTTTTAGCTACGACGATTCTAAGTGAAATAAGTCACACAGAAAAAGACACTTATCATAAGCTATCACTTATAGAGGGAATGTAAAAACCGCTACACTTGAACTGAATTACCAAACAGAACAGAGTCACACGTTTAGAAAACACACTATGGCTGCTTAACGGGAAAGGTGGGGTGGGGTGATGCGTAAAACAAGGGTTTCAAATGAGCTCAGATAGCGTTCCATAAACCCAATATGTAATAGAAAGACCTACTCCTTGCTCAGTGAACTGGACTCAACACCCCCTATTCACCGCACAAGAATATATCTGACTAGTAAGAATCTTAAAACCTATGTATTGATATCTCTCTGGAAGTGAGTCAAGTGGCTGTAAAGCGGCAGAAACACAGCCGTGAAAAGCAGCTAAACCCCATTATAAAAATAAATTACTTTTAAAAACCCGTGAAACAAAGACAGTGAGAGAGAGAAATTCTTACAAAATTCGTTCAGGGGCTGTGATGCAACCTGGATTGACCATATCTAGACCCACAGCTGGAGGAGACATAAGGGTGGACATTCTCGGGGCTGAGAGGTTTGGTGAGGTTGGGGGAGCAAACGCAGAGCCTTTAAAGTAATACTGCCTGTTACCCAACCCATGGGTCCCAAATCTCCAGGTTCAAGGGCATCTTCCTACCTCGAAAACATGCATGAGAAACCCAGAAGGTGGTACACCGTGTGATCGGGAAAGGTTTCTAAAACGCACCTCATTTCTCATCTCCTTGTGCTCGGGTTCGCCATTCCAGCCGCTTTACTAGCAATCTCCCTCCTTGGAGAATCAGCACCTTTAACCTCCCGTTCCGTACAGCTTGCAATTTGTCCTGAGGATGAACGGGAAGAGGGGGAGCCAATGAGAGACTAGCTCTAGGTGTTGGGACAGGCACAGGTCACTCTATTTTCCCATCAGGAAGAAGAATTAACCACAGGCTCAGCCTGCCGCCCGGAAGCAGAATAGGGCCTGAGGCGATCCTGCGCTTTTGCGGCCAGCTCCCAAAAAAGCGAGTTGAAAAATGGAGCTCAGGGGCACTGCAATTCACAAACCTGCAGAGTTATAAATGATAACTCTCGTCCACAAATATATTGAGGGAAGGCAACGAAGAGGATCTGAAAGCAAGGCAGAATTGCAGGAAACAGATTTCAGGAGGTCGATTCGAATCACCTTTAAAGCACATGAAAAGCGGCAAAACGTCGACAATGATGCCCTTGGCCAAAAAGGGCGTATGCGTTTTTTCCTGAATATATTCAGGAAAAAACGCATACGCCCTTTTTGGCCAACCAAGCAACCTGGAAAGGCAAATCAGCGCTACAAAGAAGTCTCGCTTCCCATCGGTCAAAAGGGCCATGCGGAAAAAAGTGTCAAAACCAGAAATGCAGAACAGGCCATGGAGAAATGGGAGCCTTGCTACGCTGATGGGCGGGATGTAAATTGCCAACAGCCACTCTGGAGAAGTGTACGGTGTGTCCTGAAACATCGAAAAAACACAGCTTAGAGCGCATAGGGCACTTCCACTCATGGGCGTATAAATTGGGAAAACTAAAAATCAGCAAGACACAGGCACCCCAAAGTTTGGGGCTGCTCTGTTGACAAGAACCTCCACTTCGTGACACCTTAAATATCCCAGGAAAGAGAAAAATGGATAAAGAAGTGGTGGTCCTTATGTACAATGGAATATCACTCAGCCATGAAATCAATGTCATAAGGCTAGTAGCAGCATGATGAGTGGTTTTAGCTACGACGATTCTAAGTGAAATAAGTCACACAGAAAAAGACACTTATCATAAGCTATCACTTATAGAGGGAATGTAAAAACCGCTACACTTGAACTGAATTACCAAACAGAACACAGTCACACGCTTAGAAAACACACTATGGCTGCTTAACAGGAAAGTTGGGGTGCGGTGATGCGTAAAACAAGGGTTTCAAATGAGCTCAGATAGCGTTCCATAAACCCAATATGTAATAGAAAGACCTACTCCTTGCTCAGTGAACTGGACTCAACACCCCCTATTCACCGCACAAGAATATATCTGACTAGTAAGAATCTTAAAACCTATGTATTGATATCTCTCTGGAAGTGAGTCAAGTGGCTGTAAAGCGGCAGAAACACAGCCGTGAAAAGCAGCTAAACCCATTATAAAAATAAATTACTTTTAAAAACCCGTGAAACAAAGACAGTGAGAGAGAGAAATTCTTACAAAATTCGTTCAGGGGCTGTGATGCAACCTGGATTGACCATATCTAGACCCACAGCTGGAGGAGACATAAGGGTGGACATTCTCGGGGCTGAGAGGTTTGGTGAGATTGGGGGAGCAAACGCAGAGCCTTTAAAGTAATACTGCCTGTTACCCATCCCATGGGTCCCAAATCTCCAGGTTCAAGGGCATCTTCCTACCTCGAAAACATGCATGAGAAACCCAGAAGGTGGTACACCGTGTGATCGGGAAAGGTTTCTAAAACGCACCTCATTTCTCATCTCCTTGTGCTCGGGTTTGCCATTCCAGCCGCTTTACTAGCAATCTCCCTCCTTGGAGAATCAGCACCTTTAACCTCCCGTTCCGTACAGCTTGCAATTTGTCCTGAGGATGAACGGGAAGAGGGGGAGCCAATGAGAGACTAGCTCTAGGTGTTGGGACAGGCACAGGTCACTCTATTTTCCCATCAGGAAGAAGAATTAACCACAGGCTCAGCCTGCCGCCCGGAAGCAGAATAGGGCCTGAGGCGATCCTGCGCTTTTGCGGCCAGCTCCCAAAAAAGCGAGTTGAAAAATGGAGCTCAGGGGCACTGCAATTCACAAACCTGCAGAGTTATAAATGATAACTCTCGTCCACAAATATATTGAGGGAAGGCAACGAAGAGGATCTGAAAGCAAGGCAGAATTGCAGGAAACAGATTTCAGGAGGTCGATTCGAATCACCTTTAAAGCACATGAAAAGCGGCAAAACGTCGACAATGATGCCCTTGGCCAAAAAGGGCGTATGCGTTTTTTCCTGAATATATTCAGGAAAAAACGCATACGCCCTTTTTGGCCAACCAAGCAACCTGGAAAGGCAAATCAGCGCTACAAAGAAGTCTCGCTTCCCATCGGTCAAAAGGGCCATGCGGAAAAAAGTGTCAAAACCAGAAATGCAGGACAGGCCATGGAGAAATGGGAGCCTTGCTACGCTGATGGGCGGGATGTAAATTGCCAACAGCCACTCTGGAGAAGTGTACGGTGTGTCCTGAAACATCGAAAAAACACAGCTTAGAGCGCATAGGGCACTTCCACTCATGGGCGTATAAATTGGGAAAACTAAAAATCAGCAAGACACAGGCACCCCAAAGTTTGGGGCTGCTCTGTTGACAAGAACCTCCACTTCGTGACACCTTAAATATCCCAGGAAAGAGAAAAATGGATAAAGAAGTGGTGGTCCTTATGTACAATGGAATATCACTCAGCCATGAAATCAATGTCATAAGGCTAGTAGCAGCATGATGAGTGGTTTTAGCTACGACGATTCTAAGTGAAATAAGTCACACAGAAAAAGACACTTATCATAAGCTATCACTTATAGAGGGAATGTAAAAACCGCTACACTTGAACTGAATTACCAAACAGAACAGAGTCACACGTTTAGAAAACACACTATGGCTGCTTAACGGGAAAGGTGGGGTGGGGTGATGCGTAAAACAAGGGTTTCAAGTGAGCTCAGATAGCGTTCCATAAACCCAATATGTAATAGAAAGCCCTACTCCTTGCTCAGTGAACTGGACTCAACACCCCCTATTCACCGCACAAGAATATATCTGACTAGTAAGAATCTTAAAACCTATGTATTGATATCTCTCTGGAAGTGAGTCAAGTGGCTGTAAAGCGGCAGAAACACAGCCGTGAAAAGCAGCTAAACCCCATTATAAAAATAAATTACTTTTAAAAACCCGTGAAACAAAGACAGTGAAAGAGAGAGAAATTCTTACAAAATTCGTTCAGGGGCTGTGATGCAACCTGGATTGACCATATCTAGACCCACAGCTGGAGGAGACATAAGGGTGGACACTCTCGGGGCTGAGAGGTTTGGTGAGGTTGGGGGAGCAAACGCAGAGCCTTTAAAGTAATACTGCCTGTTACCCATCCCATGGGTCCCAAATCTCCAGGTTCAAGGGCATCTTCCTACCTCGAAAACATGCATGAGAAACCCAGAAGGTGGTACACCGTGTGATCGGGAAAGGTTTCTAAAACGCACCTCATTTCTCATCTCCTTGTGCTCGGGTTCGCCATTCCAGCCGCTTTACTAGCAATCTCCCTCCTTGGAGAATCAGCACCTTTAACCTCCCATTCCGTACAGCTTGCAATTTGTCCTGAGGATGAACGGGAAGAGGGGGAGCCAATGAGAGACTAGCTCTAGGTGTTGGGACAGGCACAGGTCACTCTATTTTCCCATCAGGAAGAAGAATTAACCACAGGCTCAGCCTGCTGCCCGGAAGCAGAATAGGGCCTGAGGCGATCCTGCGCTTTTGCGGCCAGCTCCCAAAAAAGCGAGTTGAAAAATGGAGCTCAGGGGCACTGCAATTCACAAACCTGCAGAGTTATAAATGATAACTCTCGTCCACAAATATATTGAGGGAAGGCAACGAAGAGGATCTGAAAGCAAGGCAGAATTGCAGGAAACAGATTTCAGGAGGTCGATTCGAATCACCTTTAAAGCACATGAAAAGCGGCAAAACGTCGACAATGATGCCCTTGGCCAAAAAGGGCGTATGCGTTTTTTCCTGAATATATTCAGGAAAAAACGCATACGCCCTTTTTGGCCAACCAAGCAACCTGGAAAGGCAAATCAGCGCTACAAAGAAGTCTCGCTTCCCATCGGTCAAAAGGGCCATGCGGAAAAAAGTGTCAAAACCAGAAATGCAGAACAGGCCATGGAGAAATGGGAGCCTTGCTACGCTGATGGGCGGGATGTAAATTGCCAACAGCCACTCTGGAGAAGTGTACGGTGTGTCCTGAAACATCGAAAAAACACAGCTTAGAGCGCATAGGGCACTTCCACTCATGGGCGTATAAATTGGGAAAACTAAAAATCAGCAAGACACAGGCACCCCAAAGTTTGGGGCTGCTCTGTTGACAAGAACCTCCACTTCGTGACACCTTAAATATCCCAGGAAAGAGAAAAATGGATAAAGAAGTGGTGGTCCTTATGTACAATGGAATATCACTCAGCCATGAAATCAATGTCATAAGGATAGTAGCAGCATGATGAGTGGCTTTAGCTACGACGATTCTAAGTGAAATAAGTCATACAGAAAAACACACTTATCATAAGCTATCACTTATAGAGGGAATGTAAAAACCGCTACACTTGAACTGAATTACAAAACAGAACAGAGTCACACGTTTAGAAAACACATTATGGCTGCTTAACGGGAAAGGTGGGGTGGGGTGATGCAGAAAACAAGGGTTTCAAATGAGCTCAGATAGCGTTCCATAAACCCAATATGTAATAGAAAGACCTACTCCTTGCTCAGTGAACTGGACTCAACACCCCCTATTCACCGCACAAGAATATATCTGACTAGTAAGAATCTTAAAACCTATGTATTGATATCTCTCTGGAAGTGAGTCAAGTGGCTGTAAAGCGGCAGAAACACAGCCGTGAAAAGCAGCTAAACCCCATTATAAAAATAAATTACTTTTAAAAACCCGTGAAACAAAGACAGTGAAAGAGAGAGAAATTCTTACAAAATTCGTTCAGGGGCTGTGATGCAACCTGGATTGACCATATCTAGACCCACAGCTGGAGGAGACATAAGGGTGGACACTCTCGGGGCTGAGAGGTTTGGTGAGGTTGGGGGAGCAAACGCAGAGCCTTTAAAGTAATACTGCCTGTTACCCATCCCATGGGTCCCAAATCTCCAGGTTCAAGGGCATCTTCCTACCTCGAAAACATGCATGAGAAACCCAGAAGGTGGTACACCATGTGATCGGGAAAGGTTTCTAAAACGCACCTCATTTCTCATCTCCTTGTGCTCGGGTTCGCCATTCCAGCCGCTTTACTAGCAATCTCCCTCCTTGGAGAATCAGCACCTTTAACCTCCCGTTCCGTACAGCTTGCAATTTGTCCTGAGGATGAACGGGAAGAGGGGGAGCCAATGAGAGACTAGCTCTAGGTGTTGGGACAGGCACAGGTCACTCTATTTTCCCATCAGGAAGAAGAATTAACCACAGGCTCAGCCTGCCGCCCGGAACCAGAATAGGGCCTGAGGCGATCCTGCGCTTTTGCGGCCAGCTCCCAAAAAAGCGAGTTGAAAAATGGAGCTCAGGGGCACTGCAATTCACAAACCTGCAGAGTTATAAATGATAACTCTCGTCCACAAATATATTGAGGGAAGGCAACGAAGAGGATCTGAAAGCAAGGCAGAATTGCAGGAAACAGATTTCAGGAGGTCGATTCGAATCGCCTTTAAAGCACATGAAAAGCGGCAAAACGTCGACAATGATGCCCTTGGCCAAAAAGGGCGTATGCGTTTTTTCCTGAATATATTCAGGAAAAAACGCATACGCCCTTTTTGGCCAACCAAGCAACCTGGAAAGGCAAATCAGCGCTACAAAGAAGTCTCGCTTCCCATCGGTCAAAAGGGCCATGCGGAAAAAAGTGTCAAAACCAGAAATGCAGGACAGGCCATGGAGAAATGGGAGCCTTGCTACGCTGATGGGCGGGATGTAAATTGCCAACAGCCACTCTGGAGAAGTGTACGGTGTGTCCTGAAACATCGAAAAAACACAGCTTAGAGCGCATAGGGCACTTCCACTCATGGGCGTATAAATTGGGAAAACTAAAAATCAGCAAGACACAGGCACCCCAAAGTTTGGGGCTGCTCTGTTGACAAGAACCTCCACTTCGTGACACCTTAAATATCCCAGGAAAGAGAAAAATGGATAAAGAAGTGGTGGTCCTTATGTACAATGGAATATCACTCAGCCATGAAATCAATGTCATAAGGCTAGTAGCAGCATGATGAGTGGTTTTAGCTACGACGATTCTAAGTGAAATAAGTCACACAGAAAAAGACACTTATCATAAGCTATCACTTATAGAGGGAATGTAAAAACCGCTACACTTGAACTGAATTACCAAACAGAACAGAGTCACACGTTTAGAAAACACACTATGGCTGCTTAACGGGAAAGGTGGGGTGGGGTGATGCGTAAAACAAGGGTTTCAAATGAGCTCAGATAGCGTTCCATAAACCCAATATGTAATAGAAAGACCTACTCCTTGCTCAGTGAACTGGACTCAACACCCCCTATTCACCGCACAAGAATATATCTGACTAGTAAGAATCTTAAAACCTATGTATTGATATCTCTCTGGAAGTGAGTCAAGTGGCTGTAAAGCGGCAGAAACACAGCCGTGAAAAGCAGCTAAACCCCATTATAAAAATAAATTACTTTTAAAAACCCGTGAAACAAAGACAGTGAGAGAGAGAAATTCTTACAAAATTCGTTCAGGGGCTGTGATGCAACCTGGATTGACCATATCTAGACCCACAGCTGGAGGAGACATAAGGGTGGACATTCTCGGGGCTGAGAGGTTTGGTGAGGTTGGGGGAGCAAACGCAGAGCCTTTAAAGTAATACTGCCTGTTACCCAACCCATGGGTCCCAAATCTCCAGGTTCAAGGGCATCTTCCTACCTCGAAAACATGCATGAGAAACCCAGAAGGTGGTACACCGTGTGATCGGGAAAGGTTTCTAAAACGCACCTCATTTCTCATCTCCTTGTGCTCGGGTTCGCCATTCCAGCCGCTTTACTAGCAATCTCCCTCCTTGGAGAATCAGCACCTTTAACCTCCCGTTCCGTACAGCTTGCAATTTGTCCTGAGGATGAACGGGAAGAGGGGGAGCCAATGAGAGACTAGCTCTAGGTGTTGGGACAGGCACAGGTCACTCTATTTTCCCATCAGGAAGAAGAATTAACCACAGGCTCAGCCTGCCGCCCGGAAGCAGAATAGGGCCTGAGGCGATCCTGCGCTTTTGCGGCCAGCTCCCAAAAAAGCGAGTTGAAAAATGGAGCTCAGGGGCACTGCAATTCACAAACCTGCAGAGTTATAAATGATAACTCTCGTCCACAAATATATTGAGGGAAGGCAACGAAGAGGATCTGAAAGCAAGGCAGAATTGCAGGAAACAGATTTCAGGAGGTCGATTCGAATCACCTTTAAAGCACATGAAAAGCGGCAAAACGTCGACAATGATGCCCTTGGCCAAAAAGGGCGTATGCGTTTTTTCCTGAATATATTCAGGAAAAAACGCATACGCCCTTTTTGGCCAACCAAGCAACCTGGAAAGGCAAATCAGCGCTACAAAGAAGTCTCGCTTCCCATCGGTCAAAAGGGCCATGCGGAAAAAAGTGTCAAAACCAGAAATGCAGAACAGGCCATGGAGAAATGGGAGCCTTGCTACGCTGATGGGCGGGATGTAAATTGCCAACAGCCACTCTGGAGAAGTGTACGGTGTGTCCTGAAACATCGAAAAAACACAGCTTAGAGCGCATAGGGCACTTCCACTCATGGGCGTATAAATTGGGAAAACTAAAAATCAGCAAGACACAGGCACCCCAAAGTTTGGGGCTGCTCTGTTGACAAGAACCTCCACTTCGTGACACCTTAAATATCCCAGGAAAGAGAAAAATGGATAAAGAAGTGGTGGTCCTTATGTACAATGGAATATCACTCAGCCATGAAATCAATGTCATAAGGCTAGTAGCAGCATGATGAGTGGTTTTAGCTACGACGATTCTAAGTGAAATAAGTCACACAGAAAAAGACACTTATCATAAGCTATCACTTATAGAGGGAATGTAAAAACCGCTACACTTGAACTGAATTACCAAACAGAACACAGTCACACGCTTAGAAAACACACTATGGCTGCTTAACAGGAAAGGTGGGGTGGGGTGATGCGTAAAACAAGGGTTTCAAATGAGCTCAGATAGCGTTCCATAAACCCAATATGTAATAGAAAGACCTACTCCTTGCTCAGTGAACTGGACTCAACACCCCCTATTCACCGCACAAGAATATATCTGACTAGTAAGAATCTTAAAACCTATGTATTGATATCTCTCTGGAAGTGAGTCAAGTGGCTGTAAAGCGGCAGAAACACAGCCGTGAAAAGCAGCTAAACCCATTATAAAAATAAATTACTTTTAAAAACCCGTGAAACAAAGACAGTGAGAGAGAGAAATTCTTACAAAATTCGTTCAGGGGCTGTGATGCAACCTGGATTGACCATATCTAGACCCACAGCTGGAGGAGACATAAGGGTGGACATTCTCGGGGCTGAGAGGTTTGGTGAGATTGGGGGAGCAAACGCAGAGCCTTTAAAGTAATACTGCCTGTTACCCATCCCATGGGTCCCAAATCTCCAGGTTCAAGGGCATCTTCCTACCTCGAAAACATGCATGAGAAACCCAGAAGGTGGTACACCGTGTGATCGGGAAAGGTTTCTAAAACGCACCTCATTTCTCATCTCCTTGTGCTCGGGTTTGCCATTCCAGCCGCTTTACTAGCAATCTCCCTCCTTGGAGAATCAGCACCTTTAACCTCCCGTTCCGTACAGCTTGCAATTTGTCCTGAGGATGAACGGGAAGAGGGGGAGCCAATGAGAGACTAGCTCTAGGTGTTGGGACAGGCACAGGTCACTCTATTTTCCCATCAGGAAGAAGAATTAACCACAGGCTCAGCCTGCCGCCCGGAAGCAGAATAGGGCCTGAGGCGATCCTGCGCTTTTGCGGCCAGCTCCCAAAAAAGCGAGTTGAAAAATGGAGCTCAGGGGCACTGCAATTCACAAACCTGCAGAGTTATAAATGATAACTCTCGTCCACAAATATATTGAGGGAAGGCAACGAAGAGGATCTGAAAGCAAGGCAGAATTGCAGGAAACAGATTTCAGGAGGTCGATTCGAATCACCTTTAAAGCACATGAAAAGCGGCAAAACGTCGACAATGATGCCCTTGGCCAAAAAGGGCGTATGCGTTTTTTCCTGAATATATTCAGGAAAAAACGCATACGCCCTTTTTGGCCAACCAAGCAACCTGGAAAGGCAAATCAGCGCTACAAAGAAGTCTCGCTTCCCATCGGTCAAAAGGGCCATGCGGAAAAAAGTGTCAAAACCAGAAATGCAGAACAGGCCATGGAGAAATGGGAGCCTTGCTACGCTGATGGGCGGGATGTAAATTGCCAACAGCCACTCTGGAGAAGTGTACGGTGTGTCCTGAAACATCGAAAAAACACAGCTTAGAGCGCATAGGGCACTTCCACTCATGGGCGTATAAATTGGGAAACTAAAAATCAGCAAGACACAGGCACCCCAAAGTTTGGGGCTGCTCTGTTGACAAGAACCTCCACTTCGTGACACCTTAAATATCCCAGGAAAGAGAAAAATGGATAAAGAAGTGGTGGTCCTTATGTACAATGGAATATCACTCAGCCATGAAATCAATGTCATAAGGCTAGTAGCAGCATGATGAGTGGTTTTAGCTACGACGATTCTAAGTGAAATAAGTCACACAGAAAAAGACACTTATCATAAGCTATCACTTATAGAGGGAATGTAAAAACCGCTACACTTGAACTGAATTACCAAACAGAACACAGTCACACGCTTAGAAAACACACTATGGCTGCTTAACGGGAAAGGTGGGGTGGGGTGATGCGTAAAACAAGGGTTTCAAATGAGCTCAGATAGCGTTCCATAAACCCAATATGTAATAGAAAGACCTACTCCTTGCTCAGTGAACTGGACTCAACACCCCCTATTCACCGCACAAGAATATATCTGACTAGAAAGAATCTTAAACCTATGTATTGATATCTCTCTGGAAGTGAGTCAAGTGGCTGTAAAGCGGCAGAAACACAGCCGTGAAAAGCAGCTAAACCCCATTATAAAAATAAATTACTTTTAAAAACCCGTGAAACAAAGACAGTGAGAGAGAGAAATTCTTACAAAATTCGTTCAGGGGCTGTGATGCAACCTGGATTGACCATATCTAGACCCACAGCTGGAGGAGACATAAGGGTGGACATTCTCGGGGCTGAGAGGTTTGGTGAGGTTGGGGGAGCAAACGCAGAGCCTTTAAAGTAATACTGCCTGTTACCCATCCCATGGGTCCCAAATCTCCAGGTTCAAGGGCATCTTCCTACCTCGAAAACATGCATGAGAAACCCAGAAGGTGGTACACCGTGTGATCGGGAAAGGTTTCTAAAACGCACCTCATTTCTCATCTCCTTGTGCTCGGGTTCGCCATTCCAGCCGCTTTACTAGCAATCTCCCTCCTTGGAGAATCAGCACCTTTAACCTCCCGTTCCGTACAGCTTGCAATTTGTCCTGAGGATGAACGGGAAGAGGGGGAGCCAATGAGAGACTAGCTCTAGGTGTTGGGACAGGCACAGGTCACTCTATTTTCCCATCAGGAAGAAGAATTAACCACAGGCTCAGCCTGCCGCCCGGAAGCAGAATAGGGCCTGAGGCGATCCTGCGCTTTTGCGGCCAGCTCCCAAAAAAGTGAGTTGAAAAATGGAGCTCAGGGGCACTGCAATTCACAAACCTGCAGAGTTATAAATGATAACTCTCGTCCACAAATATATTGAGGGAAGGCAACGAAGAGGATCTGAAAGCAAGGCAGAATTGCAGGAAACAGATTTCAGGAGGTCGATTCGAATCGCCTTTAAAGCACATGAAAAGCGGCAAAACGTCGACAATGATGCCCTTGGCCAAAAAGGGCGTATGCGTTTTTTCCTGAATATATTCAGGAAAAAACGCATACGCCCTTTTTGGCCAACCAAGCAACCTGGAAAGGCAAATCAGCGCTACAAAGAAGTCTCGCTTCCCATCGGTCAAAAGGGCCATGCGGAAAAAAGTGTCAAAACCAGAAATGCAGGACAGGCCATGGAGAAATGGGAGCCTTGCTACGCTGATGGGCGGGATGTAAATTGCCAACAGCCACTCTGGAGAAGTGTACGGTGTGTCCTGAAACATCGAAAAAACACAGCTTAGAGCGCATAGGGCACTTCCACTCATGGGCGTATAAATTGGGAAAACTAAAAATCAGCAAGACACAGGCACCCCAAAGTTTGGGGCTGCTCTGTTGACAAGAACCTCCACTTCGTGACACCTTAAATATCCCAGGAAAGAGAAAAATGGATAAAGAAGTGGTGGTCCTTATGTACAATGGAATATCACTCAGCCATGAAATCAATGTCATAAGGCTAGTAGCAGCATGATGAGTGGTTTTAGCTACGACGATTCTAAGTGAAATAAGTCACACAGAAAAAGACACTTATCATAAGCTATCACTTATAGAGGGAATGTAAAAACCGCTACACTTGAACTGAATTACCAAACAGAACACAGTCACACGCTTAGAAAACACACTATGGCTGCTTAACGGGAAAGGTGGGGTGGGGTGATGCGTAAAACAAGGGTTTCAAGTGAGCTCAGATAGCGTTCCATAAACCCAATATGTAATAGAAAGCCCTACTCCTTGCTCAGTGAACTGGACTCAACACCCCCTATTCACCGCACAAGAATATATCTGACTAGTAAGAATCTTAAAACCTATGTATTGATATCTCTCTGGAAGTGAGTCAAGTGGCTGTAAAGCGGCAGAAACACAGCCGTGAAAAGCAGCTAAACCCCATTATAAAAATAAATTACTTTTAAAAACCCGTGAAACAAAGACAGTGAAAGAGAGAGAAATTCTTACAAAATTCGTTCAGGGGCTGTGATGCAACCTGGATTGACCATATCTAGACCCACAGCTGCAGGAGACATAAGGGTGGACACTCTCGGGGCTGAGAGGTTTGGTGAGGTTGGGGGAGCAAACGCAGAGCCTTTAAAGTAATACTGCCTGTTACCCATCCCATGGGTCCCAAATCTCCAGGTTCAAGGGCATCTTCCTACCTCGAAAACATGCATGAGAAACCCAGAAGGTGGTACACCGTGTGATCGGGAAAGGTTTCTAAAACGCACCTCATTTCTCATCTCCTTGTGCTCGGGTTCGCCATTCCAGCCGCTTTACTAGCAATCTCCCTCCTTGGAGAATCAGCACCTTTAACCTCCCATTCCGTACAGCTTGCAATTTGTCCTGAGGATGAACGGGAAGAGGGGGAGCCAATGAGAGACTAGCTCTAGGTGTTGGGACAGGCACAGGTCACTCTATTTTCCCATCAGGAAGAAGAATTAACCACAGGCTCAGCCTGCCGCCCGGAAGCAGAATAGGGCCTGAGGCGATCCTGCGCTTTTGCGGCCAGCTCCCAAAAAAGCGAGTTGAAAAATGGAGCTCAGGGGCACTGCAATTCACAAACCTGCAGAGTTATAAATGATAACTCTCGTCCACAAATATATTGAGGGAAGGCAACGAAGAGGATCTGAAAGCAAGGCAGAATTGCAGGAAACAGATTTCAGGAGGTCGATTCGAATCACCTTTAAAGCACATGAAAAGCGGCAAAACGTCGACAATGATGCCCTTGGCCAAAAAGGGCGTATGCGTTTTTTCCTGAATATATTCAGGAAAAAACGCATACGCCCTTTTTGGCCAACCAAGCAACCTGGAAAGGCAAATCAGCGCTACAAAGAAGTCTCGCTTCCCATCGGTCAAAAGGGCCATGCGGAAAAAAGTGTCAAAACCAGAAATGCAGAACAGGCCATGGAGAAATGGGAGCCTTGCTACGCTGATGGGCGGGATGTAAATTGCCAACAGCCACTCTGGAGAAGTGTACGGTGTGTCCTGAAACATCGAAAAAACACAGCTTAGAGCGCATAGGGCACTTCCACTCATGGGCGTATAAATTGGGAAAACTAAAAATCAGCAAGACACAGGCACCCCAAAGTTTGGGGCTGCTCTGTTGACAAGAACCTCCACTTCGTGACACCTTAAATATCCCAGGAAAGAGAAAAATGGATAAAGAAGTGGTGGTCCTTATGTACAATGGAATATCACTCAGCCATGAAATCAATGTCATAAGGATAGTAGCAGCATGATGAGTGGCTTTAGCTATGACGATTCTAAGTGAAATAAGTCATACAGAAAAACACACTTATCATAAGCTATCACTTATAGAGGGAATGTAAAAACCGCTACACTTGAACTGAATTACAAAACAGAACAGAGTCACACGTTTAGAAAACACATTATGGCTGCTTAACGGGAAAGGTGGGGTGGGGTGATGCAGAAAACAAGGGTTTCAAATGAGCTCAGATAGCGTTCCATAAACCCAATATGTAATAGAAAGACCTACTCCTTGCTCAGTGAACTGGACTCAACACCCCCTATTCACCGCACAAGAATATATCTGACTAGTAAGAATCTTAAAACCTATGTATTGATATCTCTCTGGAAGTGAGTCAAGTGGCTGTAAAGCGGCAGAAACACAGCCGTGAAAAGCAGCTAAACCCCATTATAAAAATAAATTACTTTTAAAAACCCGTGAAACAAAGACAGTGAAAGAGAGAGAAATTCTTACAAAATTCGTTCAGGGGCTGTGATGCAACCTGGATTGACCATATCTAGACCCACAGCTGGAGGAGACATAAGGGTGGACACTCTCGGGGCTGAGAGGTTTGGTGAGGTTGGGGGAGCAAACGCAGAGCCTTTAAAGTAATACTGCCTGTTACCCATCCCATGGGTCCCAAATCTCCAGGTTCAAGGGCATCTTCCTACCTCGAAAACATGCATGAGAAACCCAGAAGGTGGTACACCATGTGATCGGGAAAGGTTTCTAAAACGCACCTCATTTCTCATCTCCTTGTGCTCGGGTTCGCCATTCCAGCCGCTTTACTAGCAATCTCCCTCCTTGGAGAATCAGCACCTTTAACCTCCCGTTCCGTACAGCTTGCAATTTGTCCTGAGGATGAACGGGAAGAGGGGGAGCCAATGAGAGACTAGCTCTAGGTGTTGGGACAGGCACAGGTCACTCTATTTTCCCATCAGGAAGAAGAATTAACCACAGGCTCAGCCTGCCGCCCGGAACCAGAATAGGGCCTGAGGCGATCCTGCGCTTTTGCGGCCAGCTCCCAAAAAAGCGAGTTGAAAAATGGAGCTCAGGGGCACTGCAATTCACAAACCTGCAGAGTTATAAATGATAACTCTCGTCCACAAATATATTGAGGGAAGGCAACGAAGAGGATCTGAAAGCAAGGCAGAATTGCAGGAAACAGATTTCAGGAGGTCGATTCGAATCGCCTTTAAAGCACATGAAAAGCGGCAAAACGTCGACAATGATGCCCTTGGCCAAAAAGGGCGTATGCGTTTTTTCCTGAATATATTCAGGAAAAAACGCATACGCCCTTTTTGGCCAACCAAGCAACCTGGAAAGGCAAATCAGCGCTACAAAGAAGTCTCGCTTCCCATCGGTCAAAAGGGCCATGCGGAAAAAAGTGTCAAAACCAGAAATGCAGGACAGGCCATGGAGAAATGGGAGCCTTGCTACGCTGATGGGCGGGATGTAAATTGCCAACAGCCACTCTGGAGAAGTGTACGGTGTGTCCTGAAACATCGAAAAAACACAGCTTAGAGCGCATAGGGCACTTCCACTCATGGGCGTATAAATTGGGAAAACTAAAAATCAGCAAGACACAGGCACCCCAAAGTTTGGGGCTGCTCTGTTGACAAGAACCTCCACTTCGTGACACCTTAAATATCCCAGGAAAGAGAAAAATGGATAAAGAAGTGGTGGTCCTTATGTACAATGGAATATCACTCAGCCATGAAATCAATGTCATAAGGCTAGTAGCAGCATGATGAGTGGTTTTAGCTACGACGATTCTAAGTGAAATAAGTCACACAGAAAAAGACACTTATCATAAGCTATCACTTATAGAGGGAATGTAAAAACCGCTACACTTGAACTGAATTACCAAACAGAACACAGTCACACGCTTAGAAAACACACTATGGCTGCTTAACGGGAAAGGTGGGGTGGGGTGATGCGTAAAACAAGGGTTTCAAGTGAGCTCAGATAGCGTTCCATAAACCCAATATGTAATAGAAAGCCCTACTCCTTGCTCAGTGAACTGGACTCAACACCCCCTATTCACCGCACAAGAATATATCTGACTAGTAAGAATCTTAAAACCTATGTATTGATATCTCTCTGGAAGTGAGTCAAGTGGCTGTAAAGCGGCAGAAACACAGCCGTGAAAAGCAGCTAAACCCCATTATAAAAATAAATTACTTTTAAAAACCCGTGAAACAAAGACAGTGAAAGAGAGAGAAATTCTTACAAAATTCGTTCAGGGGCTGTGATGCAACCTGGATTGACCATATCTAGACCCACAGCTGGAGGAGACATAAGGGTGGACACTCTCGGGGCTGAGAGGTTTGGTGAGGTTGGGGGAGCAAACGCAGAGCCTTTAAAGTAATACTGCCTGTTACCCATCCCATGGGTCCCAAATCTCCAGGTTCAAGGGCATCTTCCTACCTTGAAAACATGCATGAGAAACCCAGAAGGTGGTACACCGTGTGATCGGGAAAGGTTTCTAAAACGCACCTCATTTCTCATCTCCTTGTGCTCGGGTTCGCCATTCCAGCCGCTTTACTAGCAATCTCCCTCCTTGGAGAATCAGCACCTTTAACCTCCCATTCCGTACAGCTTGCAATTTGTCCTGAGGATGAACGGGAAGAGGGGGAGCCAATGAGAGACTAGCTCTAGGTGTTGGGACAGGCACAGGTCACTCTATTTTCCCATCAGGAAGAAGAATTAACCACAGGCTCAGCCTGCCGCCCGGAAGCAGAATAGGGCCTGAGGCGATCCTGCGCTTTTGCGGCCAGCTCCCAAAAAAGCGAGTTGAAAAATGGAGCTCAGGGGCACTGCAATTCACAAACCTGCAGAGTTATAAATGATAACTCTCGTCCACAAATATATTGAGGGAAGGCAACGAAGAGGATCTGAAAGCAAGGCAGAATTGCAGGAAACAGATTTCAGGAGGTCGATTCGAATCACCTTTAAAGCACATGAAAAGCGGCAAAACGTCGACAATGATGCCCTTGGCCAAAAAGGGCGTATGCGTTTTTTCCTGAATATATTCAGGAAAAAACGCATACGCCCTTTTTGGCCAACCAAGCAACCTGGAAAGGCAAATCAGCGCTACAAAGAAGTCTCGCTTCCCATCGGTCAAAAGGGCCATGCGGAAAAAAGTGTCAAAACCAGAAATGCAGAACAGGCCATGGAGAAATGGGAGCCTTGCTACGCTGATGGGCGGGATGTAAATTGCCAACAGCCACTCTGGAGAAGTGTACGGTGTGTCCTGAAACATCGAAAAAACACAGCTTAGAGCGCATAGGGCACTTCCACTCATGGGCGTATAAATTGGGAAAACTAAAAATCAGCAAGACACAGGCACCCCAAAGTTTGGGGCTGCTCTGTTGACAAGAACCTCCACTTCGTGACACCTTAAATATCCCAGGAAAGAGAAAAATGGATAAAGAAGTGGTGGTCCTTATGTACAATGGAATATCACTCAGCCATGAAATCAATGTCATAAGGATAGTAGCAGCATGATGAGTGGCTTTAGCTACGACGATTCTAAGTGAAATAAGTCATACAGAAAAACACACTTATCATAAGCTATCACTTATAGAGGGAATGTAAAAACCGCTACACTTGAACTGAATTACAAAACCGAACAGAGTCACACGTTTAGAAAACACATTATGGCTGCTTAACGGGAAAGGTGGGGTGGGGTGATGCAGAAAACAAGGGTTTCAAATGAGCTCAGATAGCGTTCCATAAACCCAATATGTAATAGAAAGACCTACTCCTTGCTCAGTGAACTGGACTCAACACCCCCTATTCACCGCACAAGAATATATCTGACTAGTAAGAATCTTAAAACCTATGTATTGATATCTCTCTGGAAGTGAGTCAAGTGGCTGTAAAGCGGCAGAAACACAGCCGTGAAAAGCAGCTAAACCCCATTATAAAAATAAATTACTTTTAAAAACCCGTGAAACAAAGACAGTGAAAGAGAGAGAAATTCTTACAAAATTCGTTCAGGGGCTGTGATGCAACCTGGATTGACCATATCTAGACCCACAGCTGGAGGAGACATAAGGGTGGACACTCTCGGGGCTGAGAGGTTTGGTGAGGTTGGGGGAGCAAACGCAGAGCCTTTAAAGTAATACTGCCTGTTACCCATCCCATGGGTCCCAAATCTCCAGGTTCAAGGGCATCTTCCTACCTCGAAAACATGCATGAGAAACCCAGAAGGTGGTACACCATGTGATCGGGAAAGGTTTCTAAAACGCACCTCATTTCTCATCTCCTTGTGCTCGGGTTCGCCATTCCAGCCGCTTTACTAGCAATCTCCCTCCTTGGAGAATCAGCACCTTTAACCTCCCGTTCCGTACAGCTTGCAATTTGTCCTGAGGATGAACGGGAAGAGGGGGAGCCAATGAGAGACTAGCTCTAGGTGTTGGGACAGGCACAGGTCACTCTATTTTCCCATCAGGAAGAAGAATTAACCACAGGCTCAGCCTGCCGCCCGGAACCAGAATAGGGCCTGAGGCGATCCTGCGCTTTTGCGGCCAGCTCCCAAAAAAGCGAGTTGAAAAATGGAGCTCAGGGGCACTGCAATTCACAAACCTGCAGAGTTATAAATGATAACTCTCGTCCACAAATATATTGAGGGAAGGCAACGAAGAGGATCTGAAAGCAAGGCAGAATTGCAGGAAACAGATTTCAGGAGGTCGATTCGAATCGCCTTTAAAGCACATGAAAAGCGGCAAAACGTCGACAATGATGCCCTTGGCCAAAAAGGGCGTATGCGTTTTTTCCTGAATATATTCAGGAAAAAACGCATACGCCCTTTTTGGCCAACCAAGCAACCTGGAAAGGCAAATCAGCGCTACAAAGAAGTCTCGCTTCCCATCGGTCAAAAGGGCCATGCGGAAAAAAGTGTCAAAACCAGAAATGCAGGACAGGCCATGGAGAAATGGGAGCCTTGCTACGCTGATGGGCGGGATGTAAATTGCCAACAGCCACTCTGGAGAAGTGTACGGTGTGTCCTGAAACATCGAAAAAACACAGCTTAGAGCGCATAGGGCACTTCCACTCATGGGCGTATAAATTGGGAAAACTAAAAATCAGCAAGACACAGGCACCCCAAAGTTTGGGGCTGCTCTGTTGACAAGAACCTCCACTTCGTGACACCTTAAATATCCCAGGAAAGAGAAAAATGGATAAAGAAGTGGTGGTCCTTATGTACAATGGAATATCACTCAGCCATGAAATCAATGTCATAAGGCTAGTAGCAGCATGATGAGTGGTTTTAGCTACGACGATTCTAAGTGAAATAAGTCACACAGAAAAAGACACTTATCATAAGCTATCACTTATAGAGGGAATGTAAAAACCGCTACACTTGAACTGAATTACCAAACAGAACACAGTCACACGCTTAGAAAACACACTATGGCTGCTTAACGGGAAAGGTGGGGTGGGGTGATGCGTAAAACAAGGGTTTCAAGTGAGCTCAGATAGCGTTCCATAAACCCAATATGTAATAGAAAGCCCTACTCCTTGCTCAGTGAACTGGACTCAACACCCCCTATTCACCGCACAAGAATATATCTGACTAGTAAGAATCTTAAAACCTATGTATTGATATCTCTCTGGAAGTGAGTCAAGTGGCTGTAAAGCGGCAGAAACACAGCCGTGAAAAGCAGCTAAACCCCATTATAAAAATAAATTACTTTTAAAAACCCGTGAAACAAAGACAGTGAAAGAGAGAGAAATTCTTACAAAATTCGTTCAGGGGCTGTGATGCAACCTGGATTGACCATATCTAGACCCACAGCTGCAGGAGACATAAGGGTGGACACTCTCGGGGCTGAGAGGTTTGGTGAGGTTGGGGGAGCAAACGCAGAGCCTTTAAAGTAATACTGCCTGTTACCCATCCCATGGGTCCCAAATCTCCAGGTTCAAGGGCATCTTCCTACCTCGAAAACATGCATGAGAAACCCAGAAGGTGGTACACCGTGTGATCGGGAAAGGTTTCTAAAACGCACCTCATTTCTCATCTCCTTGTGCTCGGGTTCGCCATTCCAGCCGCTTTACTAGCAATCTCCCTCCTTGGAGAATCAGCACCTTTAACCTCCCATTCCGTACAGCTTGCAATTTGTCCTGAGGATGAACGGGAAGAGGGGGAGCCAATGAGAGACTAGCTCTAGGTGTTGGGACAGGCACAGGTCACTCTATTTTCCCATCAGGAAGAAGAATTAACCACAGGCTCAGCCTGCCGCCCGGAAGCAGAATAGGGCCTGAGGCGATCCTGCGCTTTTGCGGCCAGCTCCCAAAAAAGCGAGTTGAAAAATGGAGCTCAGGGGCACTGCAATTCACAAACCTGCAGAGTTATAAATGATAACTCTCGTCCACAAATATATTGAGGGAAGGCAACGAAGAGGATCTGAAAGCAAGGCAGAATTGCAGGAAACAGATTTCAGGAGGTCGATTCGAATCACCTTTAAAGCACATGAAAAGCGGCAAAACGTCGACAATGATGCCCTTGGCCAAAAAGGGCGTATGCGTTTTTTCCTGAATATATTCAGGAAAAAACGCATACGCCCTTTTTGGCCAACCAAGCAACCTGGAAAGGCAAATCAGCGCTACAAAGAAGTCTCGCTTCCCATCGGTCAAAAGGGCCATGCGGAAAAAAGTGTCAAAACCAGAAATGCAGAACAGGCCATGGAGAAATGGGAGCCTTGCTACGCTGATGGGCGGGATGTAAATTGCCAACAGCCACTCTGGAGAAGTGTACGGTGTGTCCTGAAACATCGAAAAAACACAGCTTAGAGCGCATAGGGCACTTCCACTCATGGGCGTATAAATTGGGAAAACTAAAAATCAGCAAGACACAGGCACCCCAAAGTTTGGGGCTGCTCTGTTGACAAGAACCTCCACTTCGTGACACCTTAAATATCCCAGGAAAGAGAAAAATGGATAAAGAAGTGGTGGTCCTTATGTACAATGGAATATCACTCAGCCATGAAATCAATGTCATAAGGATAGTAGCAGCATGATGAGTGGCTTTAGCTATGACGATTCTAAGTGAAATAAGTCATACAGAAAAACACACTTATCATAAGCTATCACTTATAGAGGGAATGTAAAAACCGCTACACTTGAACTGAATTACAAAACAGAACAGAGTCACACGTTTAGAAAACACATTATGGCTGCTTAACGGGAAAGGTGGGGTGGGGTGATGCAGAAAACAAGGGTTTCAAATGAGCTCAGATAGCGTTCCATAAACCCAATATGTAATAGAAAGACCTACTCCTTGCTCAGTGAACTGGACTCAACACCCCCTATTCACCGCACAAGAATATATCTGACTAGTAAGAATCTTAAAACCTATGTATTGATATCTCTCTGGAAGTGAGTCAAGTGGCTGTAAAGCGGCAGAAACACAGCCGTGAAAAGCAGCTAAACCCCATTATAAAAATAAATTACTTTTAAAAACCCGTGAAACAAAGACAGTGAAAGAGAGAGAAATTCTTACAAAATTCGTTCAGGGGCTGTGATGCAACCTGGATTGACCATATCTAGACCCACAGCTGGAGGAGACATAAGGGTGGACACTCTCGGGGCTGAGAGGTTTGGTGAGGTTGGGGGAGCAAACGCAGAGCCTTTAAAGTAATACTGCCTGTTACCCATCCCATGGGTCCCAAATCTCCAGGTTCAAGGGCATCTTCCTACCTCGAAAACATGCATGAGAAACCCAGAAGGTGGTACACCATGTGATCGGGAAAGGTTTCTAAAACGCACCTCATTTCTCATCTCCTTGTGCTCGGGTTCGCCATTCCAGCCGCTTTACTAGCAATCTCCCTCCTTGGAGAATCAGCACCTTTAACCTCCCGTTCCGTACAGCTTGCAATTTGTCCTGAGGATGAACGGGAAGAGGGGGAGCCAATGAGAGACTAGCTCTAGGTGTTGGGACAGGCACAGGTCACTCTATTTTCCCATCAGGAAGAAGAATTAACCACAGGCTCAGCCTGCCGCCCGGAACCAGAATAGGGCCTGAGGCGATCCTGCGCTTTTGCGGCCAGCTCCCAAAAAAGCGAGTTGAAAAATGGAGCTCAGGGGCACTGCAATTCACAAACCTGCAGAGTTATAAATGATAACTCTCGTCCACAAATATATTGAGGGAAGGCAACGAAGAGGATCTGAAAGCAAGGCAGAATTGCAGGAAACAGATTTCAGGAGGTCGATTCGAATCGCCTTTAAAGCACATGAAAAGCGGCAAAACGTCGACAATGATGCCCTTGGCCAAAAAGGGCGTATGCGTTTTTTCCTGAATATATTCAGGAAAAAACGCATACGCCCTTTTTGGCCAACCAAGCAACCTGGAAAGGCAAATCAGCGCTACAAAGAAGTCTCGCTTCCCATCGGTCAAAAGGGCCATGCGGAAAAAAGTGTCAAAACCAGAAATGCAGGACAGGCCATGGAGAAATGGGAGCCTTGCTACGCTGATGGGCGGGATGTAAATTGCCAACAGCCACTCTGGAGAAGTGTACGGTGTGTCCTGAAACATCGAAAAAACACAGCTTAGAGCGCATAGGGCACTTCCACTCATGGGCGTATAAATTGGGAAAACTAAAAATCAGCAAGACACAGGCACCCCAAAGTTTGGGGCTGCTCTGTTGACAAGAACCTCCACTTCGTGACACCTTAAATATCCCAGGAAAGAGAAAAATGGATAAAGAAGTGGTGGTCCTTATGTACAATGGAATATCACTCAGCCATGAAATCAATGTCATAAGGCTAGTAGCAGCATGATGAGTGGTTTTAGCTACGACGATTCTAAGTGAAATAAGTCACACAGAAAAAGACACTTATCATAAGCTATCACTTATAGAGGGAATGTAAAAACCGCTACACTTGAACTGAATTACCAAACAGAACACAGTCACACGCTTAGAAAACACACTATGGCTGCTTAACGGGAAAGGTGGGGTGGGGTGATGCGTAAAACAAGGGTTTCAAGTGAGCTCAGATAGCGTTCCATAAACCCAATATGTAATAGAAAGCCCTACTCCTTGCTCAGTGAACTGGACTCAACACCCCCTATTCACCGCACAAGAATATATCTGACTAGTAAGAATCTTAAAACCTATGTATTGATATCTCTCTGGAAGTGAGTCAAGTGGCTGTAAAGCGGCAGAAACACAGCCGTGAAAAGCAGCTAAACCCCATTATAAAAATAAATTACTTTTAAAAACCCGTGAAACAAAGACAGTGAAAGAGAGAGAAATTCTTACAAAATTCGTTCAGGGGCTGTGATGCAACCTGGATTGACCATATCTAGACCCACAGCTGGAGGAGACATAAGGGTGGACACTCTCGGGGCTGAGAGGTTTGGTGAGGTTGGGGGAGCAAACGCAGAGCCTTTAAAGTAATACTGCCTGTTACCCATCCCATGGGTCCCAAATCTCCAGGTTCAAGGGCATCTTCCTACCTTGAAAACATGCATGAGAAACCCAGAAGGTGGTACACCGTGTGATCGGGAAAGGTTTCTAAAACGCACCTCATTTCTCATCTCCTTGTGCTCGGGTTCGCCATTCCAGCCGCTTTACTAGCAATCTCCCTCCTTGGAGAATCAGCACCTTTAACCTCCCATTCCGTACAGCTTGCAATTTGTCCTGAGGATGAACGGGAAGAGGGGGAGCCAATGAGAGACTAGCTCTAGGTGTTGGGACAGGCACAGGTCACTCTATTTTCCCATCAGGAAGAAGAATTAACCACAGGCTCAGCCTGCCGCCCGGAAGCAGAATAGGGCCTGAGGCGATCCTGCGCTTTTGCGGCCAGCTCCCAAAAAAGCGAGTTGAAAAATGGAGCTCAGGGGCACTGCAATTCACAAACCTGCAGAGTTATAAATGATAACTCTCGTCCACAAATATATTGAGGGAAGGCAACGAAGAGGATCTGAAAGCAAGGCAGAATTGCAGGAAACAGATTTCAGGAGGTCGATTCGAATCACCTTTAAAGCACATGAAAAGCGGCAAAACGTCGACAATGATGCCCTTGGCCAAAAAGGGCGTATGCGTTTTTTCCTGAATATATTCAGGAAAAAACGCATACGCCCTTTTTGGCCAACCAAGCAACCTGGAAAGGCAAATCAGCGCTACAAAGAAGTCTCGCTTCCCATCGGTCAAAAGGGCCATGCGGAAAAAAGTGTCAAAACCAGAAATGCAGAACAGGCCATGGAGAAATGGGAGCCTTGCTACGCTGATGGGCGGGATGTAAATTGCCAACAGCCACTCTGGAGAAGTGTACGGTGTGTCCTGAAACATCGAAAAAACACAGCTTAGAGCGCATAGGGCACTTCCACTCATGGGCGTATAAATTGGGAAAACTAAAAATCAGCAAGACACAGGCACCCCAAAGTTTGGGGCTGCTCTGTTGACAAGAACCTCCACTTCGTGACACCTTAAATATCCCAGGAAAGAGAAAAATGGATAAAGAAGTGGTGGTCCTTATGTACAATGGAATATCACTCAGCCATGAAATCAATGTCATAAGGATAGTAGCAGCATGATGAGTGGCTTTAGCTACGACGATTCTAAGTGAAATAAGTCATACAGAAAAACACACTTATCATAAGCTATCACTTATAGAGGGAATGTAAAAACCGCTACACTTGAACTGAATTACAAAACCGAACAGAGTCACACGTTTAGAAAACACATTATGGCTGCTTAACGGGAAAGGTGGGGTGGGGTGATGCAGAAAACAAGGGTTTCAAATGAGCTCAGATAGCGTTCCATAAACCCAATATGTAATAGAAAGACCTACTCCTTGCTCAGTGAACTGGACTCAACACCCCCTATTCACCGCACAAGAATATATCTGACTAGTAAGAATCTTAAAACCTATGTATTGATATCTCTCTGGAAGTGAGTCAAGTGGCTGTAAAGCGGCAGAAACACAGCCGTGAAAAGCAGCTAAACCCCATTATAAAAATAAATTACTTTTAAAAACCCGTGAAACAAAGACAGTGAAAGAGAGAGAAATTCTTACAAAATTCGTTCAGGGGCTGTGATGCAACCTGGATTGACCATATCTAGACCCACAGCTGGAGGAGACATAAGGGTGGACACTCTCGGGGCTGAGAGGTTTGGTGAGGTTGGGGGAGCAAACGCAGAGCCTTTAAAGTAATACTGCCTGTTACCCATCCCATGGGTCCCAAATCTCCAGGTTCAAGGGCATCTTCCTACCTCGAAAACATGCATGAGAAACCCAGAAGGTGGTACACCATGTGATCGGGAAAGGTTTCTAAAACGCACCTCATTTCTCATCTCCTTGTGCTCGGGTTCGCCATTCCAGCCGCTTTACTAGCAATCTCCCTCCTTGGAGAATCAGCACCTTTAACCTCCCGTTCCGTACAGCTTGCAATTTGTCCTGAGGATGAACGGGAAGAGGGGGAGCCAATGAGAGACTAGCTCTAGGTGTTGGGACAGGCACAGGTCACTCTATTTTCCCATCAGGAAGAAGAATTAACCACAGGCTCAGCCTGCCGCCCGGAACCAGAATAGGGCCTGAGGCGATCCTGCGCTTTTGCGGCCAGCTCCCAAAAAAGCGAGTTGAAAAATGGAGCTCAGGGGCACTGCAATTCACAAACCTGCAGAGTTATAAATGATAACTCTCGTCCACAAATATATTGAGGGAAGGCAACGAAGAGGATCTGAAAGCAAGGCAGAATTGCAGGAAACAGATTTCAGGAGGTCGATTCGAATCGCCTTTAAAGCACATGAAAAGCGGCAAAACGTCGACAATGATGCCCTTGGCCAAAAAGGGCGTATGCGTTTTTTCCTGAATATATTCAGGAAAAAACGCATACGCCCTTTTTGGCCAACCAAGCAACCTGGAAAGGCAAATCAGCGCTACAAAGAAGTCTCGCTTCCCATCGGTCAAAAGGGCCATGCGGAAAAAAGTGTCAAAACCAGAAATGCAGGACAGGCCATGGAGAAATGGGAGCCTTGCTACGCTGATGGGCGGGATGTAAATTGCCAACAGCCACTCTGGAGAAGTGTACGGTGTGTCCTGAAACATCAAAAAAACACAGCTTAGAGCGCATAGGGCACTTCCACTCATGGGCGTATAAATTGGGAAAACTAAAAATCAGCAAGACACAGGCACCCCAAAGTTTGGGGCTGCTCTGTTGACAAGAACCTCCACTTCGTGACACCTTAAATATCCCAGGAAAGAGAAAAATGGATAAAGAAGTGGTGGTCCTTATGTACAATGGAATATCACTCAGCCATGAAATCAATGTCATAAGGCTAGTAGCAGCATGATGAGTGGTTTTAGCTACGACGATTCTAAGTGAAATAAGTCACACAGAAAAAGACACTTATCATAAGCTATCACTTATAGAGGGAATGTAAAAACCGCTACACTTGAACTGAATTACCAAACAGAACAGAGTCACACGTTTAGAAAACACACTATGGCTGCTTAACGGGAAAGGTGGGGTGGGGTGATGCGTAAAACAAGGGTTTCAAATGAGCTCAGATAGCGTTCCATAAACCCAATATGTAATAGAAAGACCTACTCCTTGCTCAGTGAACTGGACTCAACACCCCCTATTCACCGCACAAGAATATATCTGACTAGTAAGAATCTTAAACCTATGTATTGATATCTCTCTGGAAGTGAGTCAAGTGGCTGTAAAGCGGCAGAAACACAGCCGTGAAAAGCAGCTAAACCCCATTATAAAAATAAATTACTTTTAAAAACCCGTGAAACAAAGACAGTGAGAGAGAGAAATTCTTACAAAATTCGTTCAGGGGCTGTGATGCAACCTGGATTGACCATATCTAGACCCACAGCTGGAGGAGACATAAGGGTGGACACTCTCGGGGCTGAGAGGTTTGGTGAGGTTGGGGGAGCAAACGCAGAGCCTTTAAAGTAATACTGCCTGTTACCCATCCCATGGGTCCCAAATCTCCAGGTTCAAGGGCATCTTCCTACCTCGAAAACATGCATGAGAAACCCAGAAGGTGGTACACCGTGTGATCGGGAAAGGTTTCTAAAACGCACCTCATTTCTCATCTCCTTGTGCTCGGGTTCGCCATTCCAGCCGCTTTACTAGCAATCTCCCTCCTTGGAGAATCAGCACCTTTAACCTCCCGTTCCGTACAGCTTGCAATTTGTCCTGAGGATGAACGGGAAGAGGGGGAGCCAATGAGAGACTAGCTCTAGGTGTTGGGACAGGCACAGGTCACTCTATTTTCCCATCAGGAAGAAGAATTAACCACAGGCTCAGCCTGCCGCCCGGAACCAGAATAGGGCCTGAGGCGATCCTGCGCTTTTGCGGCCAGCTCCCAAAAAAGCGAGTTGAAAAATGGAGCTCAGGGGCACTGCAATTCACAAACCTGCAGAGTTATAAATGATAACTCTCGTCCACAAATATATTGAGGGAAGGCAACGAAGAGGATCTGAAAGCAAGGCAGAATTGCAGGAAACAGATTTGAGGAGGTCGATTCGAATCACCTTTAAAGCACAAGAAAAGCGGCAAAACGTCGACAATGATGCCCTTGGCCAAAAAGGGCGTATGCGTTTTTTCCTGAATATATTCAGGAAAAAACGCATACGCCCTTTTTGGCCAACCAAGCAACCTGGAAAGGCAAATCAGCGCTACAAAGAAGTCTCGCTTCCCATCGGTCAAAAGGGCCATGCGGAAAAACGTGTCAAAACCAGAAATGCAGAACAGGCCATGGAGAAATGGGACCCTTGCTACGCTGATGGGCGGGATGTAAATTGCCAACAGCCACTCTGGAGAAGTGTACGGTGTGTCCTGAAACATCGAAAAAACACAGCTTAGAGCGCATAGGGCACTTCCACTCATGGGCGTATAAATTGGGAAAACTAAAAATCAGCAAGACACAGGCACCCCAAAGTTTGGGGCTGCTCTGTTGACAAGAACCTCCACTTCGTGACACCTTAAATATCCCAGGAAAGAGAAAAATGGATAAAGAAGTGGTGGTCCTTATGTACAATGGAATATCACTCAGCCATGAAATCAATGTCATAAGGATAGTAGCAGCATGATGAGTGGCTTTAGCTACGACGATTCTAAGTGAAATAAGTCATACAGAAAAACACACTTATCATAAGCTATCACTTATAGAGGGAATGTAAAAACCGCTACACTTGAACTGAATTACAAAACAGAACAGAGTCACACGTTTAGAAAACACATTATGGCTGCTTAACGGGAAAGGTGGGGTGGGGTGATGCAGAAAACAAGGGTTTCAAATGAGCTCAGATAGCGTTCCATAAACCCAATATGTAATAGAAAGACCTACTCCTTGCTCAGTGAACTGGACTCAACACCCCCTATTCACCGCACAAGAATATATCTGACTAGTAAGAATCTTAAAACCTATGTATTGATATCTCTCTGGAAGTGAGTCAAGTGGCTGTAAAGCGGCAGAAACACAGCCGTGAAAAGCAGCTAAACCCCATTATAAAAATAAATTACTTTTAAAAACCCGTGAAACAAAGACAGTGAAAGAGAGAGAAATTCTTACAAAATTCGTTCAGGGGCTGTGATGCAACCTGGATTGACCATATCTAGACCCACAGCTGGAGGAGACATAAGGGTGGACACTCTCGGGGCTGAGAGGTTTGGTGAGGTTGGGGGAGCAAACGCAGAGCCTTTAAAGTAATACTGCCTGTTACCCATCCCATGGGTCCCAAATCTCCAGGTTCAAGGGCATCTTCCTACCTCGAAAACATGCATGAGAAACCCAGAAGGTGGTACACCATGTGATCGGGAAAGGTTTCTAAAACGCACCTCATTTCTCATCTCCTTGTGCTCGGGTTCGCCATTCCAGCCGCTTTACTAGCAATCTCCCTCCTTGGAGAATCAGCACCTTTAACCTCCCGTTCCGTACAGCTTGCAATTTGTCCTGAGGATGAACGGGAAGAGGGGGAGCCAATGAGAGACTAGCTCTAGGTGTTGGGACAGGCACAGGTCACTCTATTTTCCCATCAGGAAGAAGAATTAACCACAGGCTCAGCCTGCCGCCCGGAACCAGAATAGGGCCTGAGGCGATCCTGCGCTTTTGCGGCCAGCTCCCAAAAAAGCGAGTTGAAAAATGGAGCTCAGGGGCACTGCAATTCACAAACCTGCAGAGTTATAAATGATAACTCTCGTCCACAAATATATTGAGGGAAGGCAACGAAGAGGATCTGAAAGCAAGGCAGAATTGCAGGAAACAGATTTCAGGAGGTCGATTCGAATCGCCTTTAAAGCACATGAAAAGCGGCAAAACGTCGACAATGATGCCCTTGGCCAAAAAGGGCGTATGCGTTTTTTCCTGAATATATTCAGGAAAAAACGCATACGCCCTTTTTGGCCAACCAAGCAACCTGGAAAGGCAAATCAGCGCTACAAAGAAGTCTCGCTTCCCATCGGTCAAAAGGGCCATGCGGAAAAAAGTGTCAAAACCAGAAATGCAGGACAGGCCATGGAGAAATGGGAGCCTTGCTACGCTGATGGGCGGGATGTAAATTGCCAACAGCCACTCTGGAGAAGTGTACGGTGTGTCCTGAAACATCGAAAAAACACAGCTTAGAGCGCATAGGGCACTTCCACTCATGGGCGTATAAATTGGGAAAACTAAAAATCAGCAAGACACAGGCACCCCAAAGTTTGGGGCTGCTCTGTTGACAAGAACCTCCACTTCGTGACACCTTAAATATCCCAGGAAAGAGAAAAATGGATAAAGAAGTGGTGGTCCTTATGTACAATGGAATATCACTCAGCCATGAAATCAATGTCATAAGGCTAGTAGCAGCATGATGAGTGGTTTTAGCTACGACGATTCTAAGTGAAATAAGTCACACAGAAAAAGACACTTATCATAAGCTATCACTTATAGAGGGAATGTAAAAACCGCTACACTTGAACTGAATTACCAAACAGAACACAGTCACACGCTTAGAAAACACACTATGGCTGCTTAACGGGAAAGGTGGGGTGGGGTGATGCGTAAAACAAGGGTTTCAAGTGAGCTCAGATAGCGTTCCATAAACCCAATATGTAATAGAAAGCCCTACTCCTTGCTCAGTGAACTGGACTCAACACCCCCTATTCACCGCACAAGAATATATCTGACTAGTAAGAATCTTAAAACCTATGTATTGATATCTCTCTGGAAGTGAGTCAAGTGGCTGTAAAGCGGCAGAAACACAGCCGTGAAAAGCAGCTAAACCCCATTATAAAAATAAATTACTTTTAAAAACCCGTGAAACAAAGACAGTGAAAGAGAGAGAAATTCTTACAAAATTCGTTCAGGGGCTGTGATGCAACCTGGATTGACCATATCTAGACCCACAGCTGGAGGAGACATAAGGGTGGACACTCTCGGGGCTGAGAGGTTTGGTGAGGTTGGGGGAGCAAACGCAGAGCCTTTAAAGTAATACTGCCTGTTACCCATCCCATGGGTCCCAAATCTCCAGGTTCAAGGGCATCTTCCTACCTTGAAAACATGCATGAGAAACCCAGAAGGTGGTACACCGTGTGATCGGGAAAGGTTTCTAAAACGCACCTCATTTCTCATCTCCTTGTGCTCGGGTTCGCCATTCCAGCCGCTTTACTAGCAATCTCCCTCCTTGGAGAATCAGCACCTTTAACCTCCCATTCCGTACAGCTTGCAATTTGTCCTGAGGATGAACGGGAAGAGGGGGAGCCAATGAGAGACTAGCTCTAGGTGTTGGGACAGGCACAGGTCACTCTATTTTCCCATCAGGAAGAAGAATTAACCACAGGCTCAGCCTGCCGCCCGGAAGCAGAATAGGGCCTGAGGCGATCCTGCGCTTTTGCGGCCAGCTCCCAAAAAAGCGAGTTGAAAAATGGAGCTCAGGGGCACTGCAATTCACAAACCTGCAGAGTTATAAATGATAACTCTCGTCCACAAATATATTGAGGGAAGGCAACGAAGAGGATCTGAAAGCAAGGCAGAATTGCAGGAAACAGATTTCAGGAGGTCGATTCGAATCACCTTTAAAGCACATGAAAAGCGGCAAAACGTCGACAATGATGCCCTTGGCCAAAAAGGGCGTATGCGTTTTTTCCTGAATATATTCAGGAAAAAACGCATACGCCCTTTTTGGCCAACCAAGCAACCTGGAAAGGCAAATCAGCGCTACAAAGAAGTCTCGCTTCCCATCGGTCAAAAGGGCCATGCGGAAAAAAGTGTCAAAACCAGAAATGCAGAACAGGCCATGGAGAAATGGGAGCCTTGCTACGCTGATGGGCGGGATGTAAATTGCCAACAGCCACTCTGGAGAAGTGTACGGTGTGTCCTGAAACATCGAAAAAACACAGCTTAGAGCGCATAGGGCACTTCCACTCATGGGCGTATAAATTGGGAAAACTAAAAATCAGCAAGACACAGGCACCCCAAAGTTTGGGGCTGCTCTGTTGACAAGAACCTCCACTTCGTGACACCTTAAATATCCCAGGAAAGAGAAAAATGGATAAAGAAGTGGTGGTCCTTATGTACAATGGAATATCACTCAGCCATGAAATCAATGTCATAAGGATAGTAGCAGCATGATGAGTGGCTTTAGCTACGACGATTCTAAGTGAAATAAGTCATACAGAAAAACACACTTATCATAAGCTATCACTTATAGAGGGAATGTAAAAACCGCTACACTTGAACTGAATTACAAAACCGAACAGAGTCACACGTTTAGAAAACACATTATGGCTGCTTAACGGGAAAGGTGGGGTGGGGTGATGCAGAAAACAAGGGTTTCAAATGAGCTCAGATAGCGTTCCATAAACCCAATATGTAATAGAAAGACCTACTCCTTGCTCAGTGAACTGGACTCAACACCCCCTATTCACCGCACAAGAATATATCTGACTAGTAAGAATCTTAAAACCTATGTATTGATATCTCTCTGGAAGTGAGTCAAGTGGCTGTAAAGCGGCAGAAACACAGCCGTGAAAAGCAGCTAAACCCCATTATAAAAATAAATTACTTTTAAAAACCCGTGAAACAAAGACAGTGAAAGAGAGAGAAATTCTTACAAAATTCGTTCAGGGGCTGTGATGCAACCTGGATTGACCATATCTAGACCCACAGCTGGAGGAGACATAAGGGTGGACACTCTCGGGGCTGAGAGGTTTGGTGAGGTTGGGGGAGCAAACGCAGAGCCTTTAAAGTAATACTGCCTGTTACCCATCCCATGGGTCCCAAATCTCCAGGTTCAAGGGCATCTTCCTACCTCGAAAACATGCATGAGAAACCCAGAAGGTGGTACACCATGTGATCGGGAAAGGTTTCTAAAACGCACCTCATTTCTCATCTCCTTGTGCTCGGGTTCGCCATTCCAGCCGCTTTACTAGCAATCTCCCTCCTTGGAGAATCAGCACCTTTAACCTCCCGTTCCGTACAGCTTGCAATTTGTCCTGAGGATGAACGGGAAGAGGGGGAGCCAATGAGAGACTAGCTCTAGGTGTTGGGACAGGCACAGGTCACTCTATTTTCCCATCAGGAAGAAGAATTAACCACAGGCTCAGCCTGCCGCCCGGAACCAGAATAGGGCCTGAGGCGATCCTGCGCTTTTGCGGCCAGCTCCCAAAAAAGCGAGTTGAAAAATGGAGCTCAGGGGCACTGCAATTCACAAACCTGCAGAGTTATAAATGATAACTCTCGTCCACAAATATATTGAGGGAAGGCAACGAAGAGGATCTGAAAGCAAGGCAGAATTGCAGGAAACAGATTTCAGGAGGTCGATTCGAATCGCCTTTAAAGCACATGAAAAGCGGCAAAACGTCGACAATGATGCCCTTGGCCAAAAAGGGCGTATGCGTTTTTTCCTGAATATATTCAGGAAAAAACGCATACGCCCTTTTTGGCCAACCAAGCAACCTGGAAAGGCAAATCAGCGCTACAAAGAAGTCTCGCTTCCCATCGGTCAAAAGGGCCATGCGGAAAAAAGTGTCAAAACCAGAAATGCAGGACAGGCCATGGAGAAATGGGAGCCTTGCTACGCTGATGGGCGGGATGTAAATTGCCAACAGCCACTCTGGAGAAGTGTACGGTGTGTCCTGAAACATCAAAAAAACACAGCTTAGAGCGCATAGGGCACTTCCACTCATGGGCGTATAAATTGGGAAAACTAAAAATCAGCAAGACACAGGCACCCCAAAGTTTGGGGCTGCTCTGTTGACAAGAACCTCCACTTCGTGACACCTTAAATATCCCAGGAAAGAGAAAAATGGATAAAGAAGTGGTGGTCCTTATGTACAATGGAATATCACTCAGCCATGAAATCAATGTCATAAGGCTAGTAGCAGCATGATGAGTGGTTTTAGCTACGACGATTCTAAGTGAAATAAGTCACACAGAAAAAGACACTTATCATAAGCTATCACTTATAGAGGGAATGTAAAAACCGCTACACTTGAACTGAATTACCAAACAGAACAGAGTCACACGTTTAGAAAACACACTATGGCTGCTTAACGGGAAAGGTGGGGTGGGGTGATGCGTAAAACAAGGGTTTCAAATGAGCTCAGATAGCGTTCCATAAACCCAATATGTAATAGAAAGACCTACTCCTTGCTCAGTGAACTGGACTCAACACCCCCTATTCACCGCACAAGAATATATCTGACTAGTAAGAATCTTAAACCTATGTATTGATATCTCTCTGGAAGTGAGTCAAGTGGCTGTAAAGCGGCAGAAACACAGCCGTGAAAAGCAGCTAAACCCCATTATAAAAATAAATTACTTTTAAAAACCCGTGAAACAAAGACAGTGAGAGAGAGAAATTCTTACAAAATTCGTTCAGGGGCTGTGATGCAACCTGGATTGACCATATCTAGACCCACAGCTGGAGGAGACATAAGGGTGGACACTCTCGGGGCTGAGAGGTTTGGTGAGGTTGGGGGAGCAAACGCAGAGCCTTTAAAGTAATACTGCCTGTTACCCATCCCATGGGTCCCAAATCTCCAGGTTCAAGGGCATCTTCCTACCTCGAAAACATGCATGAGAAACCCAGAAGGTGGTACACCGTGTGATCGGGAAAGGTTTCTAAAACGCACCTCATTTCTCATCTCCTTGTGCTCGGGTTCGCCATTCCAGCCGCTTTACTAGCAATCTCCCTCCTTGGAGAATCAGCACCTTTAACCTCCCGTTCCGTACAGCTTGCAATTTGTCCTGAGGATGAACGGGAAGAGGGGGAGCCAATGAGAGACTAGCTCTAGGTGTTGGGACAGGCACAGGTCACTCTATTTTCCCATCAGGAAGAAGAATTAACCACAGGCTCAGCCTGCCGCCCGGAACCAGAATAGGGCCTGAGGCGATCCTGCGCTTTTGCGGCCAGCTCCCAAAAAAGCGAGTTGAAAAATGGAGCTCAGGGGCACTGCAATTCACAAACCTGCAGAGTTATAAATGATAACTCTCGTCCACAAATATATTGAGGGAAGGCAACGAAGAGGATCTGAAAGCAAGGCAGAATTGCAGGAAACAGATTTGAGGAGGTCGATTCGAATCACCTTTAAAGCACAAGAAAAGCGGCAAAACGTCGACAATGATGCCCTTGGCCAAAAAGGGCGTATGCGTTTTTTCCTGAATATATTCAGGAAAAAACGCATACGCCCTTTTTGGCCAACCAAGCAACCTGGAAAGGCAAATCAGCGCTACAAAGAAGTCTCGCTTCCCATCGGTCAAAAGGGCCATGCGGAAAAACGTGTCAAAACCAGAAATGCAGAACAGGCCATGGAGAAATGGGACCCTTGCTACGCTGATGGGCGGGATGTAAATTGCCAACAGCCACTCTGGAGAAGTGTACGGTGTGTCCTGAAACATCGAAAAAACACAGCTTAGAGCGCATAGGGCACTTCCACTCATGGGCGTATAAATTGGGAAAACTAAAAATCAGCAAGACACAGGCACCCCAAAGTTTGGGGCTGCTCTGTTGACAAGAACCTCCACTTCGTGACACCTTAAATATCCCAGGAAAGAGAAAAATGGATAAAGAAGTGGTGGTCCTTATGTACAATGGAATATCACTCAGCCATGAAATCAATGTCATAAGGATAGTAGCAGCATGATGAGTGGCTTTAGCTACGACGATTCTAAGTGAAATAAGTCATACAGAAAAACACACTTATCATAAGCTATCACTTATAGAGGGAATGTAAAAACCGCTACACTTGAACTGAATTACAAAACAGAACAGAGTCACACGTTTAGAAAACACATTATGGCTGCTTAACGGGAAAGGTGGGGTGGGGTGATGCAGAAAACAAGGGTTTCAAATGAGCTCAGATAGCGTTCCATAAACCCAATATGTAATAGAAAGACCTACTCCTTGCTCAGTGAACTGGACTCAACACCCCCTATTCACCGCACAAGAATATATCTGACTAGTAAGAATCTTAAAACCTATGTATTGATATCTCTCTGGAAGTGAGTCAAGTGGCTGTAAAGCGGCAGAAACACAGCCGTGAAAAGCAGCTAAACCCCATTATAAAAATAAATTACTTTTAAAAACCCGTGAAACAAAGACAGTGAAAGAGAGAGAAATTCTTACAAAATTCGTTCAGGGGCTGTGATGCAACCTGGATTGACCATATCTAGACCCACAGCTGGAGGAGACATAAGGGTGGACACTCTCGGGGCTGAGAGGTTTGGTGAGGTTGGGGGAGCAAACGCAGAGCCTTTAAAGTAATACTGCCTGTTACCCATCCCATGGGTCCCAAATCTCCAGGTTCAAGGGCATCTTCCTACCTCGAAAACATGCATGAGAAACCCAGAAGGTGGTACACCATGTGATCGGGAAAGGTTTCTAAAACGCACCTCATTTCTCATCTCCTTGTGCTCGGGTTCGCCATTCCAGCCGCTTTACTAGCAATCTCCCTCCTTGGAGAATCAGCACCTTTAACCTCCCGTTCCGTACAGCTTGCAATTTGTCCTGAGGATGAACGGGAAGAGGGGGAGCCAATGAGAGACTAGCTCTAGGTGTTGGGACAGGCACAGGTCACTCTATTTTCCCATCAGGAAGAAGAATTAACCACAGGCTCAGCCTGCCGCCCGGAACCAGAATAGGGCCTGAGGCGATCCTGCGCTTTTGCGGCCAGCTCCCAAAAAAGCGAGTTGAAAAATGGAGCTCAGGGGCACTGCAATTCACAAACCTGCAGAGTTATAAATGATAACTCTCGTCCACAAATATATTGAGGGAAGGCAACGAAGAGGATCTGAAAGCAAGGCAGAATTGCAGGAAACAGATTTCAGGAGGTCGATTCGAATCGCCTTTAAAGCACATGAAAAGCGGCAAAACGTCGACAATGATGCCCTTGGCCAAAAAGGGCGTATGCGTTTTTTCCTGAATATATTCAGGAAAAAACGCATACGCCCTTTTTGGCCAACCAAGCAACCTGGAAAGGCAAATCAGCGCTACAAAGAAGTCTCGCTTCCCTTCGGTCAAAAGGGCCATGCGGAAAAAAGTGTCAAAACCAGAAATGCAGGACAGGCCATGGAGAAATGGGAGCCTTGCTACGCTGATGGGCGGGATGTAAATTGCCAACAGCCACTCTGGAGAAGTGTACGGTGTGTCCTGAAACATCGAAAAAACACAGCTTAGAGCGCATAGGGCACTTCCACTCATGGGCGTATAAATTGGGAAAACTAAAAATCAGCAAGACACAGGCACCCCAAAGTTTGGGGCTGCTCTGTTGACAAGAACCTCCACTTCGTGACACCTTAAATATCCCAGGAAAGAGAAAAATGGATAAAGAAGTGGTGGTCCTTATGTACAATGGAATATCACTCAGCCATGAAATCAATGTCATAAGGATAGTAGCAGCATGATGAGTGGCTTTAGCTACGACGATTCTAAGTGAAATAAGTCATACAGAAAAACACACTTATCATAAGCTATCACTTATAGAGGGAATGTAAAAACCGCTACACTTGAACTGAATTACAAAACAGAACAGAGTCACACGTTTAGAAAACACATTATGGCTGCTTAACGGGAAAGGTGGGGTGGGGTGATGCAGAAAACAAGGGTTTCAAATGAGCTCAGATAGCGTTCCATAAACCCAATATGTAATAGAAAGACCTACTCCTTGCTCAGTGAACTGGACTCAACACCCCCTATTCACCGCACAAGAATATATCTGACTAGTAAGAATCTTAAAACCTATGTATTGATATCTCTCTGGAAGTGAGTCAAGTGGCTGTAAAGCGGCAGAAACACAGCCGTGAAAAGCAGCTAAACCCCATTATAAAAATAAATTCCTTTTAAAAACCCGTGAAACAAAGACAGTGAAAGAGAGAGAAATTCTTACAAAATTCGTTCAGGGGCTGTGATGCAACCTGGATTGACCATATCTAGACCCACAGCTGGAGGAGACATAAGGGTGGACACTCTCGGGGCTGAGAGGTTTGGTGAGGTTGGGGGAGCAAACGCAGAGCCTTTAAAGTAATACTGCCTGTTACCCATCCCATGGGTCCCAAATCTCCAGGTTCAAGGGCATCTTCCTACCTCGAAAACATGCATGAGAAACCCAGAAGGTGGTACACCATGTGATCGGGAAAGGTTTCTAAAACGCACCTCATTTCTCATCTCCTTGTGCTCGGGTTCGCCATTCCAGCCGCTTTACTAGCAATCTCCCTCCTTGGAGAATCAGCACCTTTAACCTCCCGTTCCGTACAGCTTGCAATTTGTCCTGAGGATGAACGGGAAGAGGGGGAGCCAATGAGAGACTAGCTCTAGGTGTTGGGACAGGCACAGGTCACTCTATTTTCCCATCAGGAAGAAGAATTAACCACAGGCTCAGCCTGCCGCCCGGAACCAGAATAGGGCCTGAGGCGATCCTGCGCTTTTGCGGCCAGCTCCCAAAAAAGCGAGTTGAAAAATGGAGCTCAGGGGCACTGCAATTCACAAACCTGCAGAGTTATAAATGATAACTCTCGTCCACAAATATATTGAGGGAAGGCAACGAAGAGGATCTGAAAGCAAGGCAGAATTGCAGGAAACAGATTTCAGGAGGTCGATTCGAATCGCCTTTAAAGCACATGAAAAGCGGCAAAACGTCGACAATGATGCCCTTGGCCAAAAAGGGCGTATGCGTTTTTTCCTGAATATATTCAGGAAAAAACGCATACGCCCTTTTTGGCCAACCAAGCAACCTGGAAAGGCAAATCAGCGCTACAAAGAAGTCTCGCTTCCCATCGGTCAAAAGGGCCATGCGGAAAAAAGTGTCAAAACCAGAAATGCAGGACAGGCCATGGAGAAATGGGAGCCTTGCTACGCTGATGGGCGGGATGTAAATTGCCAACAGCCACTCTGGAGAAGTGTACGGTGTGTCCTGAAACATCGAAAAAACACAGCTTAGAGCGCATAGGGCACTTCCACTCATGGGCGTATAAATTGGGAAAACTAAAAATCAGCAAGACACAGGCACCCCAAAGTTTGGGGCTGCTCTGTTGACAAGAACCTCCACTTCGTGACACCTTAAATATCCCAGGAAAGAGAAAAATGGATAAAGAAGTGGTGGTCCTTATGTACAATGGAATATCACTCAGCCATGAAATCAATGTCATAAGGATAGTAGCAGCATGATGAGTGGCTTTAGCTACGACGATTCTAAGTGAAATAAGTCATACAGAAAAACACACTTATCATAAGCTATCACTTATAGAGGGAATGTAAAAACCGCTACACTTGAACTGAATTACAAAACAGAACAGAGTCACACGTTTAGAAAACACATTATGGCTGCTTAACGGGAAAGGTGGGGTGGGGTGATGCAGAAAACAAGGGTTTCAAATGAGCTCAGATAGCGTTCCATAAACCCAATATGTAATAGAAAGACCTACTCCTTGCTCAGTGAACTGGACTCAACACCCCCTATTCACCGCACAAGAATATATCTGACTAGTAAGAATCTTAAAACCTATGTATTGATATCTCTCTGGAAGTGAGTCAAGTGGCTGTAAAGCGGCAGAAACACAGCCGTGAAAAGCAGCTAAACCCCATTATAAAAATAAATTCCTTTTAAAAACCCGTGAAACAAAGACAGTGAAAGAGAGAGAAATTCTTACAAAATTCGTTCAGGGGCTGTGATGCAACCTGGATTGACCATATCTAGACCCACAGCTGGAGGAGACATAAGGGTGGACACTCTCGGGGCTGAGAGGTTTGGTGAGGATGGGGGAGCAAACGCAGAGCCTTTAAAGTAATACTGCCTGTTACCCATCCCATGGGTCCCAAATCTCCAGGTTCAAGGGCATCTTCCTACCTCGAAAACATGCATGAGAAACCCAGAAGGTGGTACACCATGTGATCGGGAAAGGTTTCTAAAACGCACCTCATTTCTCATCTCCTTGTGCTCGGGTTCGCCATTCCAGCCGCTTTACTAGCAATCTCCCTCCTTGGAGAATCAGCACCTTTAACCTCCCGTTCCGTACAGCTTGCAATTTGTCCTGAGGATGAACGGGAAGAGGGGGAGCCAATGAGAGACTAGCTCTAGGTGTTGGGACAGGCACAGGTCACTCTATTTTCCCATCAGGAAGAAGAATTAACCACAGGCTCAGCCTGCCGCCCGGAACCAGAATAGAGCCTGAGGCGATCCTGCGCTTTTGCGGCCAGCTCCCAAAAAAGCGAGTTGAAAAATGGAGCTCAGGGGCACTGCAATTCACAAACCTGCAGAGTTATAAATGATAACTCTCGTCCACAAATATATTGAGGGAAGGCAACGAAGAGGATCTGAAAGCAAGGCAGAATTGCAGGAAACAGATTTCAGGAGGTCGATTCGAATCGCCTTTAAAGCACATGAAAAGCGGCAAAACGTCGACAATGATGCCCTTGGCCAAAAAGGGCGTATGCGTTTTTTCCTGAATATATTCAGGAAAAAACGCATACGCCCTTTTTGGCCAACCAAGCAACCTGGAAAGGCAAATCAGCGCTACAAAGAAGTCTCGCTTCCCATCGGTCAAAAGGGCCATGCGGAAAAAAGTGTCAAAACCAGAAATGCAGGACAGGCCATGGAGAAATGGGAGCCTTGCTACGCTGATGGGCGGGATGTAAATTGCCAACAGCCACTCTGGAGAAGTGTACGGTGTGTCCTGAAACATCGAAAAAACACAGCTTAGAGCGCATAGGGCACTTCCACTCATGGGCGTATAAATTGGGAAAACTAAAAATCAGCAAGACACAGGCACCCCAAAGTTTGGGGCTGCTCTGTTGACAAGAACCTCCACTTCGTGACACCTTAAATATCCCAGGAAAGAGAAAAATGGATAAAGAAGTGGTGGTCCTTATGTACAATGGAATATCACTCAGCCATGAAATCAATGTCATAAGGCTAGTAGCAGCATGATGAGTGGTTTTAGCTACGACGATTCTAAGTGAAATAAGTCACACAGAAAAAGACACTTATCATAAGCTATCACTTATAGAGGGAATGTAAAAACCGCTACACTTGAACTGAATTACCAAACAGAACAGAGTCACACGTTTAGAAAACACACTATGGCTGCTTAACGGGAAAGGTGGGGTGGGGTGATGCGTAAAACAAGGGTTTCAAATGAGCTCAGATAGCGTTCCATAAACCCAATATGTAATAGAAAGACCTACTCCTTGCTCAGTGAACTGGACTCAACACCCCCTATTCACCGCACAAGAATATATCTGACTAGTAAGAATCTTAAAACCTATGTATTGATATCTCTCTGGAAGTGAGTCAAGTGGCTGTAAAGCGGCAGAAACACAGCCGTGAAAAGCAGCTAAACCCCATTATAAAAATAAATTACTTTTAAAAACCCGTGAAACAAAGACAGTGAGAGAGAGAAATTCTTACAAAATTCGTTCAGGGGCTGTGATGCAACCTGGATTGACCATATCTAGACCCACAGCTGGAGGAGACATAAGGGTGGACATTCTCGGGGCTGAGAGGTTTGGTGAGGTTGGGGGAGCAAACGCAGAGCCTTTAAAGTAATACTGCCTGTTACCCATCCCATGGGTCCCAAATCTCCAGGTTCAAGGGCATCTTCCTACCTCGAAAACATGCATGAGAAACCCAGAAGGTGGTACACCGTGTGATCGGGAAAGGTTTCTAAAACGCACCTCATTTCTCATCTCCTTGTGCTCGGGTTCGCCATTCCAGCCGCTTTACTAGCAATCTCCCTCCTTGGAGAATCAGCACCTTTAACCTCCCGTTCCGTACAGCTTGCAATTTGTCCTGAGGATGAACGGGAAGAGGGGGAGCCAATGAGAGACTAGCTCTAGGTGTTGGGACAGGCACAGGTCACTCTATTTTCCCATCAGGAAGAAGAATTAACCACAGGCTCAGCCTGCCGCCCGGAAGCAGAATAGGGCCTGAGGCGATCCTGCGCTTTTGCGGCCAGCTCCCAAAAAAGCGAGTTGAAAAATGGAGCTCAGGGGCACTGCAATTCACAAACCTGCAGAGTTATAAATGATAACTCTCGTCCACAAATATATTGAGGGAAGGCAACGAAGAGGATCTGAAAGCAAGGCAGAATTGCAGGAAACAGATTTCAGGAGGTCGATTCGAATCGCCTTTAAAGCACATGAAAAGCGGCAAAACGTCGACAATGATGCCCTTGGCCAAAAAGGGCGTATGCGTTTTTTCCTGAATATATTCAGGAAAAAACGCATACGCCCTTTTTGGCCAACCAAGCAACCTGGAAAGGCAAATCAGCGCTACAAAGAAGTCTCGCTTCCCATCGGTCAAAAGGGCCATGCGGAAAAAAGTGTCAAAACCAGAAATGCAGAACAGGCCATGGAGAAATGGGAGCCTTGCTACGCTGATGGGCGGGATGTAAATTGCCAACAGCCACTCTGGAGAAGTGTACGGTGTGTCCTGAAACATCGAAAAAACACAGCTTAGAGCGCATAGGGCACTTCCACTCATGGGCGTATAAATTGGGAAAACTAAAAATCAGCAAGACACAGGCACCCCAAAGTTTGGGGCTGCTCTGTTGACAAGAACCTCCACTTCGTGACACCTTAAATATCCCAGGAAAGAGAAAAATGGATAAAGAAGTGGTGGTCCTTATGTACAATGGAATATCACTCAGCCATGAAATCAATGTCATAAGGCTAGTAGCAGCATGATGAGTGGTTTTAGCTACGACGATTCTAAGTGAAATAAGTCACACAGAAAAAGACACTTATCATAAGCTATCACTTATAGAGGGAATGTAAAAACCGCTACACTTGAACTGAATTACCAAACAGAACACAGTCACACGCTTAGAAAACACACTATGGCTGCTTAACAGGAAAGGTGGGGTGGGGTGATGCGTAAAACAAGGGTTTCAAATGAGCTCAGATAGCGTTCCATAAACCCAATATGTAATAGAAAGACCTACTCCTTGCTCAGTGAACTGGACTCAACACCCCCTATTCAACGAACAAGAATATATCTGACTAGTAAGAATCTTAAAACCTATGTATTGATATCTCTCTGGAAGTGAGTCAAGTGGCTGTAAAGCGGCAGAAACACAGCCGTGAAAAGCAGCTAAACCCCATTATAAAAATAAATTACTTTTAAAAACCCGTGAAACAAAGACAGTGAAAGAGAGAGAAATTCTTACAAAATTCGTTCAGGGGCTGTGATGCAACCTGGATTGACCATATCTAGACCCACAGCTGCAGGAGACATAAGGGTGGACACTCTCGGGGCTGAGAGGTTTGGTGAGGTTGGGGGAGCAAACGCAGAGCCTTTAAAGTAATACTGCCTGTTACCCATCCCATGGGTCCCAAATCTCCAGTTTCAAGGGCATCTTCCTACCTCGAAAACATGCATGAGAAACCCAGAAGGTGGTACACCGTGTGATCGGGAAAGGTTTCTAAAACGCACCTCATTTCTCATCTCCTTGTGCTCGGGTTCGCCATTCCAGCCGCTTTACTAGCAATCTCCCTCCTTGGAGAATCAGCACCTTTAACCTCCCGTTCCGTACAGCTTGCAATTTGTCCTGAGGATGAACGGGAAGAGGGGGAGCCAATGAGAGACTAGCTCTAGGTGTTGGGACAGGCACAGGTCACTCTATTTTCCCATCAGGAAGAAGAATTAACCACAGGCTCAGCCTGCCGCCCGGAAGCAGAATAGGGCCTGAGGCGATCCTGCGCTTTTGCGGCCAGCTCCCAAAAAAGCGAGTTGAAAAATGGAGCTCAGGGGCACTGCAATTCACAAACCTGCAGAGTTATAAATGATAACTCTCGTCCACAAATATATTGAGGGAAGGCAACGAAGAGGATCTGAAAGCAAGGCAGAATTGCAGGAAACAGATTTCAGGAGGTCGATTCGAATCGCCTTTAAAGCACATGAAAAACGGCAAAACGTCGACAATGATGCCCTTGGCCAAAAAGGGCGTATGCGTTTTTTCCTGAATATATTCAGGAAAAAACGCATACGCCCTTTTTGGCCAACCAAGCAACCTGGAAAGGCAAATCAGCGCTACAAAGAAGTCTCGCTTCCCATCGGTCAAAAGGGCCATGCGGGAAAAAGTGTCAAAACCAGAAATGCAGAACAGGCCATGGAGAAATGGGAGCCTAGCTACGCTGATGGGCGGGATGTAAATTGCCAACAGCCACTCTGGAGAAGTGTACGGTGTGTCCTGAAACATCGAAAAAACACAGCTTAGAGCGCATAGGGCACTTCCACTCATGGGCGTATAAATTGGGAAAACTAAAAATCAGCAAGACACAGGCACCCCAAAGTTTGGGGCTGCTCTGTTGACAAGAACCTCCACTTCGTGACACCTTAAATATCCCAGGAAAGAGAAAAATGGATAAAGAAGTGGTGGTCCTTATGTACAATGGAATATCACTCAGCCATGAAATCAATGTCATAAGGATAGTAGCAGCATGATGAGTGGCTTTAGCTACGACGATTCTAAGTGAAATAAGTCATACAGAAAAACACACTTATCATTAGCTATCACTTATAGAGGGAATGTAAAAACCGCTACACTTGAACTGAATTACAAAACAGAACAGAGTCACACGTTTAGAAAACACATTATGGCTGCTTAACGGGAAAGGTGGGGTGGGGTGATGCATAAAACAAGGGTTTCAAATGAGCTCAGATAGCGTTCCATAAACCCAATATGTAATAGAAAGACCTACTCCTTGCTCAGTGAACTGGACTCAACACCCCCTATTCACCGCACAAGAATATATCTGACTAGTAAGAATCTTAAAACCTATGTATTGATATCTCTCTGTAAGTGAGTCAAGTGGCTATAAAGCGGCAGAAACACAGCCGTGAAAAGCAGCTAAACCCCATTATAAAAATAAATTACTTTTAAAAACCCGTGAAACAAAGACAGTGAAAGAGAGAGAAATTCTTACAAAATTCGATCAGGGGCTGTGATGCAACCTGGATTGACCATATCTAGACCCACAGCTGGAGGAGACATAAGGGTGGACACTCTCGGGGCTGAGAGGTTTGGTGAGGTTGGGGGAGCAAACGCAGAGCCTTTAAAGTAATACTGCCTGTTACCCATCCCATGGGTCCCAAATCTCCAGGTTCAAGGGCATCTTCCTACCTCGAAAACATGCATGAGAAACCCAGAAGGTGGTACACCATGTGATCGGGAAAGGTTTCTAAAACGCACCTCATTTCTCATCTCCTTGTGCTCGGGTTCGCCATTCCAGCCGCTTTACTAGCAATCTCCCTCCTTGGAGAATCAGCACCTTTAACCTCCCGTTCCGTACAGCTTGCAATATGTCCTGAGGATGAACGGGAAGAGGGGGAGCCAATGAGAGACTAGCTCTAGGTGTTGGGACAGGCACAGGTCACTCTATTTTCCCATCAGGAAGAAGAATTAACCACAGGCTCAGCCTGCTGCCCGGAAGCAGAATAGGGCCTGAGGCGATCCTGCGCTTTTGCGGCCAGCTCCCAAAAAAGCGAGTTGAAAAATGGAGCTCAGGGGCACTGCAATTCACAAACCTGCAGAGTTATAAATGATAACTCTCGTCCACAAATATATTGAGGGAAGGCAACGAAGAGGATCTGAAAGCAAGGCAGAATTGCAGGAAACAGATTTCAGGAGGTCGATTCGAATCGCCTTTAAAGCACATGAAAAGTGGCAAAACGTCGACAATGATGCCCTTGGCCAAAAAGGGCGTATGCGTTTTTTCCTGAATATATTCAGGAAAAAACGCATACGCCCTTTTTGGCCAACCAAGCAACCTGGAAAGGCAAATCAGCGCTACAAAGAAGTCTCGCTTCCCATCGGTCAAAAGGGCCATGCGGAAAAAAGTGTCAAAACCAGAAGTGCAGAACAGGCCATGGAGAAATGGGAGCCTTGCTACGCTGATGGGCGGGATGTAAATTGCCAACAGCCACTCTGGAGAAGTGTACGGTGTGTCCTGAAACATCGAAAAAACACAGCTTAGAGCGCATAGGGCACTTCCACTCATGGGCGTATAAATTGGGAAAACTAAAAATCAGCAAGACACAGGCACCCCAAAGTTTGGGGCTGCTCTGTTGACAAGAACCTCCACTTCGTGACACCTTAAATATCCCAGGAAAGAGAAAAATGGATAAAGAAGTGGTGGTCCTTATGTACAATGGAATATCACTCAGCCATGAAATCAATGTCATAAGGCTAGTAGCAGCATGATGAGTGGTTTTAGCTACGACGATTCTAAGTGAAATAAGTCACACAGAAAAAGACACTTATCATAAGCTATCACTTATAGAGGGAATGTAAAAACCGCTACACTTGAACTGAATTACCAAACAGAACACAGTCACACGCTTAGAAAACACACTATGGCTGCTTAACAGGAAAGGTGGGGTGGGGTGATGCGTAAAACAAGGGTTTCAAATGAGCTCAGATAGCGTTCCATAAACCCAATATGTAATAGAAAGACCTACTCCTTGCTCAGTGAACTGGACTCAACACCCCCTATTCACCGCACAAGAATATATCTGACTAGTAAGAATCTTAAAACCTATGTATTGATATCTCTCTGGAAGTGAGTCAAGTGGCTGTAAAGCGGCAGAAACACAGCCGTGAAAAGCAGCTAAACCCCATTATAAAAATAAATTACTTTTAAAAACCCGTGAAACAAAGACAGTGAGAGAGAGAAATTCTTACAAAATTCGTTCAGGGGCTGTGATGCAACCTGGATTGACCATATCTAGACCCACAGCTGGAGGAGACATAAGGGTGGACATTCTCGGGGCTGAGAGGTTTGGTGAGGTTGGGGGAGCAAACGCAGAGCCTTTAAAGTAATACTGCCTGTTACCCATCCCATGGGTCCCAAATCTCCAGGTTCAAGGGCATCTTCCTACCTCGAAAACATGCATGAGAAACCCAGAAGGTGGTACACCGTGTGATCGGGAAAGGTTTCTAAAACGCACCTCATTTCTCATCTCCTTGTGCTCGGGTTCGCCATTCCAGCCGCTTTACTAGCAATCTCCCTCCTTGGAGAATCAGCACCTTTAACCTCCCGTTCCGTACAGCTTGCAATTTGTCCTGAGGATGAACGGGAAGAGGGGGAGCCAATGAGAGACTAGCTCTAGGTGTTGGGACAGGCACAGGTCACTCTATTTTCCCATCAGGAAGAAGAATTAACCACAGGCTCAGCCTGCCGCCTGGAAGCAGAATAGGGCCTGAGGCGATCCTGCGCTTTTGCGGCCAGCTCCCAAAAAAGCGAGTTGAAAAATGGAGCTCAGGGGCACTGCAATTCACAAACCTGCAGAGTTATAAATGATAACTCTCGTCCACAAATATATTGAGGGAAGGCAACGAAGAGGATCTGAAAGCAAGGCAGAATTGCAGGAAACAGATTTCAGGAGGTCGATTCGAATCGCCTTTAAAGCACATGAAAAGCGGCAAAACGTCGACAATGATGCCCTTGGCCAAAAAGGGCGTATGCGTTTTTTCCTGAATATATTCAGGAAAAAACGCATACGCCCTTTTTGGCCAACCAAGCAACCTGGAAAGGCAAATCAGCGCTACAAAGAAGTCTCGCTTCCCATCGGTCAAAAGGGCCATGTGGAAAAAAGTGTCAAAACCAGAAATGCAGAACAGGCCATGGAGAAATGGGAGCCTTGCTACGCTGATGGGCGGGATGTAAATTGCCAACAGCCACTCTGGAGAAGTGTACGGTGTGTCCTGAAACATCGAAAAAACACAGCTTAGAGCGCATAGGGCACTTCCACTCATGGGCGTATAAATTGGGAAAACTAAAAATCAGCAAGACACAGGCACCCCAAAGTTTGGGGCTGCTCTGTTGACAAGAACCTCCACTTCGTGACACCTTAAATATCCCAGGAAAGAGAAAAATGGATAAAGAAGTGGTGGTCCTTATGTACAATGGAATATCACTCAGCCATGAAATCAATGTCATAAGGCTAGTAGCAGCATGATGAGTGGTTTTAGCTACGACGATTCTAAGTGAAATAAGTCACACAGAAAAAGACACTTATCATAAGCTATCACTTATAGAGGGAATGTAAAAACCGCTACACTTGAACTGAATTACCAAACAGAACACAGTCACACGCTTAGAAAACACACTATGGCTGCTTAACAGGAAAGGTGGGGTGGGGTGATGTGTAAAACAAGGGTTTCAAATGAGCTCAGATAGCGTTCCATAAACCCAATATGTAATAGAAAGACCTACTCCTTGCTCAGTGAACTGGACTCAACACCCCCTATTCACCGCACAAGAATATATCTGACTAGTAAGAATCTTAAAACCTATGTATTGATATCTCTCTGGAAGTGAGTCAAGTGGCTGTAAAGCGGCAGAAACACAGCCGTGAAAAGCAGCTAAACCCCATTATAAAAATAAATTACTTTTAAAAACCCGTGAAACAAAGACAGTGAAAGAGAGAGAAATTCTTACAAAATTCGTTCAGGGGCTGTGATGCAACCTGGATTGGCCATATCTAGACCCACAGCTGGAGGAGACATAAGGGTGGACACTCTCGGGGCTGAGAGGTTTGGTGAGGTTGGGGGAGCAAACGCAGAGCCTTTAAAGTAATACTGCCTGTTACCCATCCCATGGGTCCCAAATCTCCAGTTTCAAGGGCATCTTCCTACCTCGAAAACATGCATGAGAAACCCAGAAGGTGGTACACCGTGTGATCGGGAAAGGTTTCTAAAACGCACCTCATTTCTCATCTCCTTGTGCTCGGGTTCGCCATTCCAGCCGCTTTACTAGCAATCTCCCTCCTTGGAGAATCAGCACCTTTAACCTCCCGTTCCGTACAGCTTGCAATTTGTCCTGAGGATGAACGGGAAGAGGGGGAGCCAATGAGAGACTAGCTCTAGGTGTTGGGACAGGCACAGGTCACTCTATTTTCCCATCAGGAAGAAGAATTAACCACAGGCTCAGCCTGCCGCCCGGAAGCAGAATAGGGCCTGAGGCGATCCTGCGCTTTTGCGGCCAGCTCCCAAAAAAGCGAGTTGAAAAATGGAGCTCAGGGGCACTGCAATTCACAAACCTGCAGAGTTATAAATGATAACTCTCGTCCACAAATATATTGAGGGAAGGCAACGAAGAGGATCTGAAAGCAAGGCAGAATTGCAGGAAACAGATTTCAGGAGGTCGATTCGAATCGCCTTTAAAGCACATGAAAAACGGCAAAACGTCGACAATGATGCCCTTGGCCAAAAAGGGCGTATGCGTTTTTTCCTGAATATATTCAGGAAAAAACGCATACGCCCTTTTTGGCCAACCAAGCAACCTGGAAAGGCAAATCAGCGCTACAAAGAAGTCTCGCTTCCCATCGGTCAAAAGGGCCATGCGGGAAAAAGTGTCAAAACCAGAAATGCAGAACAGGCCATGGAGAAATGGGAGCCTAGCTACGCTGATGGGCGGGATGTAAATTGCCAACAGCCACTCTGGAGAAGTGTACGGTGTGTCCTGAAACATCGAAAAAACACAGCTTAGAGCGCATAGGGCACTTCCACTCATGGGCGTATAAATTGGGAAAACTAAAAATCAGCAAGACACAGGCACCCCAAAGTTTGGGGCTGCTCTGTTGACAAGAACCTCCACTTCGTGACACCTTAAATATCCCAGGAAAGAGAAAAATGGATAAAGAAGTGGTGGTCCTTATGTACAATGGAATATCACTCAGCCATGAAATCAATGTCATAAGGATAGTAGCAGCATGATGAGTGGCTTTAGCTACGACGATTCTAAGTGAAATAAGTCATACAGAAAAACACACTTATCATTAGCTATCACTTATAGAGGGAATGTAAAAACCGCTACACTTGAACTGAATTACAAAACAGAACAGAGTCACACGTTTAGAAAACACATTATGGCTGCTTAACGGGAAAGGTGGGGTGGGGTGATGCATAAAACAAGGGTTTCAAATGAGCTCAGATAGCGTTCCATAAACCCAATATGTAATAGAAAGACCTACTCCTTGCTCAGTGAACTGGACTCAACACCCCCTATTCACCGCACAAGAATATATCTGACTAGTAAGAATCTTAAAACCTATGTATTGATATCTCTCTGTAAGTGAGTCAAGTGGCTATAAAGCGGCAGAAACACAGCCGTGAAAAGCAGCTAAACCCCATTATAAAAATAAATTACTTTTAAAAACCCGTGAAACAAAGACAGTGAAAGAGAGAGAAATTCTTACAAAATTCGTTCAGGGGCTGTGATGCAACCTGGATTGACCATATCTAGACCCACAGCTGGAGGAGACATAAGGGTGGACACTCTCGGGGCTGAGAGGTTTGGTGAGGTTGGGGGAGCAAACGCAGAGCCTTTAAAGTAATACTGCCTGTTACCCATCCCATGGGTCCCAAATCTCCAGGTTCAAGGGCATCTTCCTACCTCGAAAACATGCATGAGAAACCCAGAAGGTGGTACACCATGTGATCGGGAAAGGTTTCTAAAACGCACCTCATTTCTCATCTCCTTGTGCTCGGGTTCGCCATTCCAGCCGCTTTACTAGCAATCTCCCTCCTTGGAGAATCAGCACCTTTAACCTCCCGTTCCGTACAGCTTGCAATATGTCCTGAGGATGAACGGGAAGAGGGGGAGCCAATGAGAGACTAGCTCTAGGTGTTGGGACAGGCACAGGTCACTCTATTTTCCCATCAGGAAGAAGAATTAACCACAGGCTCAGCCTGCTGCCCGGAAGCAGAATAGGGCCTGAGGCGATCCTGCGCTTTTGCGGCCAGCTCCCAAAAAAGCGAGTTGAAAAATGGAGCTCAGGGGCACTGCAATTCACAAACCTGCAGAGTTATAAATGATAACTCTCGTCCACAAATATATTGAGGGAAGGCAACGAAGAGGATCTGAAAGCAAGGCAGAATTGCAGGAAACAGATTTCAGGAGGTCGATTCGAATCGCCTTTAAAGCACATGAAAAGTGGCAAAACGTCGACAATGATGCCCTTGGCCAAAAAGGGCGTATGCGTTTTTTCCTGAATATATTCAGGAAAAAACGCATACGCCCTTTTTGGCCAACCAAGCAACCTGGAAAGGCAAATCAGCGCTACAAAGAAGTCTCGCTTCCCATCGGTCAAAAGGGCCATGCGGAAAAAAGTGTCAAAACCAGAAGTGCAGAACAGGCCATGGAGAAATGGGAGCCTTGCTACGCTGATGGGCGGGATGTAAATTGCCAACAGCCACTCTGGAGAAGTGTACGGTGTGTCCTGAAACATCGAAAAAACACAGCTTAGAGCGCATAGGGCACTTCCACTCATGGGCGTATAAATTGGGAAAACTAAAAATCAGCAAGACACAGGCACCCCAAAGTTTGGGGCTGCTCTGTTGACAAGAACCTCCACTTCGTGACACCTTAAATATCCCAGGAAAGAGAAAAATGGATAAAGAAGTGGTGGTCCTTATGTACAATGGAATATCACTCAGCCATGAAATCAATGTCATAAGGCTAGTAGCAGCATGATGAGTGGTTTTAGCTACGACGATTCTAAGTGAAATAAGTCACACAGAAAAAGACACTTATCATAAGCTATCACTTATAGAGGGAATGTAAAAACCGCTACACTTGAACTGAATTACCAAACAGAACACAGTCACACGCTTAGAAAACACACTATGGCTGCTTAACAGGAAAGGTGGGGTGGGGTGATGCGTAAAACAAGGGTTTCAAATGAGCTCAGATAGCGTTCCATAAACCCAATATGTAATAGAAAGACCTACTCCTTGCTCAGTGAACTGGACTCAACACCCCCTATTCACCGCACAAGAATATATCTGACTAGTAAGAATCTTAAAACCTATGTATTGATATCTCTCTGGAAGTGAGTCAAGTGGCTGTAAAGCGGCAGAAACACAGCCGTGAAAAGCAGCTAAACCCCATTATAAAAATAAATTACTTTTAAAAACCCGTGAAACAAAGACAGTGAGAGAGAGAAATTCTTACAAAATTCGTTCAGGGGCTGTGATGCAACCTGGATTGACCATATCTAGACCCACAGCTGGAGGAGACATAAGGGTGGACATTCTCGGGGCTGAGAGGTTTGGTGAGGTTGGGGGAGCAAACGCAGAGCCTTTAAAGTAATACTGCCTGTTACCCATCCCATGGGTCCCAAATCTCCAGGTTCAAGGGCATCTTCCTACCTCGAAAACATGCATGAGAAACCCAGAAGGTGGTACACCGTGTGATCGGGAAAGGTTTCTAAAACGCACCTCATTTCTCATCTCCTTGTGCTCGGGTTCGCCATTCCAGCCGCTTTACTAGCAATCTCCCTCCTTGGAGAATCAGCACCTTTAACCTCCCGTTCCGTACAGCTTGCAATTTGTCCTGAGGATGAACGGGAAGAGGGGGAGCCAATGAGAGACTAGCTCTAGGTGTTGGGACAGGCACAGGTCACTCTATTTTCCCATCAGGAAGAAGAATTAACCACAGGCTCAGCCTGCCGCCTGGAAGCAGAATAGGGCCTGAGGCGATCCTGCGCTTTTGCGGCCAGCTCCCAAAAAAGCGAGTTGAAAAATGGAGCTCAGGGGCACTGCAATTCACAAACCTGCAGAGTTATAAATGATAACTCTCGTCCACAAATATATTGAGGGAAGGCAACGAAGAGGATCTGAAAGCAAGGCAGAATTGCAGGAAACAGATTTCAGGAGGTCGATTCGAATCGCCTTTAAAGCACATGAAAAGCGGCAAAACGTCGACAATGATGCCCTTGGCCAAAAAGGGCGTATGCGTTTTTTCCTGAATATATTCAGGAAAAAACGCATACGCCCTTTTTGGCCAACCAAGCAACCTGGAAAGGCAAATCAGCGCTACAAAGAAGTCTCGCTTCCCATCGGTCAAAAGGGCCATGTGGAAAAAAGTGTCAAAACCAGAAATGCAGAACAGGCCATGGAGAAATGGGAGCCTTGCTACGCTGATGGGCGGGATGTAAATTGCCAACAGCCACTCTGGAGAAGTGTACGGTGTGTCCTGAAACATCGAAAAAACACAGCTTAGAGCGCATAGGGCACTTCCACTCATGGGCGTATAAATTGGGAAAACTAAAAATCAGCAAGACACAGGCACCCCAAAGTTTGGGGCTGCTCTGTTGACAAGAACCTCCACTTCGTGACACCTTAAATATCCCAGGAAAGAGAAAAATGGATAAAGAAGTGGTGGTCCTTATGTACAATGGAATATCACTCAGCCATGAAATCAATGTCATAAGGCTAGTAGCAGCATGATGAGTGGTTTTAGCTACGACGATTCTAAGTGAAATAAGTCACACAGAAAAAGACACTTATCATAAGCTATCACTTATAGAGGGAATGTAAAAACCGCTACACTTGAACTGAATTACCAAACAGAACACAGTCACACGCTTAGAAAACACACTATGGCTGCTTAACAGGAAAGGTGGGGTGGGGTGATGTGTAAAACAAGGGTTTCAAATGAGCTCAGATAGCGTTCCATAAACCCAATATGTAATAGAAAGACCTACTCCTTGCTCAGTGAACTGGACTCAACACCCCCTATTCACCGCACAAGAATATATCTGACTAGTAAGAATCTTAAAACCTATGTATTGATATCTCTCTGGAAGTGAGTCAAGTGGCTGTAAAGCGGCAGAAACACAGCCGTGAAAAGCAGCTAAACCCCATTATAAAAATAAATTACTTTTAAAAACCCGTGAAACAAAGACAGTGAAAGAGAGAGAAATTCTTACAAAATTCGTTCAGGGGCTGTGATGCAACCTGGATTGGCCATATCTAGACCCACAGCTGGAGGAGACATAAGGGTGGACACTCTCGGGGCTGAGAGGTTTGGTGAGGTTGGGGGAGCAAACGCAGAGCCTTTAAAGTAATACTGCCTGTTACCCATCCCATGGGTCCCAAATCTCCAGTTTCAAGGGCATCTTCCTACCTCGAAAACATGCATGAGAAACCCAGAAGGTGGTACACCGTGTGTTCGGGAAAGGTTTCTAAAACGCACCTCATTTCTCATCTCCTTGTGCTCGGGTTCGCCATTCCAGCCGCTTTACTAGCAATCTCCCTCCTTGGAGAATCAGCACCTTTAACCTCCCGTTCCGTACAGCTTGCAATATGTCCTGAGGATGAACGGGAAGAGGGGGAGCCAATGAGAGACTAGCTCTAGGTGTTGGGACAGGCACAGGTCACTCTATTTTCCCATCAGGAAGAAGAATTAACCACAGGCTCAGCCTGCTGCCCGGAAGCAGAATAGGGCCTGAGGCGATCCTGCGCTTTTGCGGCCAGCTCCCAAAAAAGCGAGTTGAAAAATGGAGCTCAGGGGCACTGCAATTCACAAACCTGCAGAGTTATAAATGATAACTCTCGTCCACAAATATATTGAGGGAAGGCAACGAAGAGGATCTGAAAGCAAGGCAGAATTGCAGGAAACAGATTTCAGGAGGTCGATTCGAATCGCCTTTAAAGCACATGAAAAGTGGCAAAACGTGGACAATGATGCCCTTGGCCAAAAAGGGCGTATGCGTTTTTTCCTGAATATATTCAGGAAAAAACGCATACGCCCTTTTTGGCCAACCAAGCAACCTGGAAAGGCAAATCAGCGCTACAAAGAAGTCTCGCTTCCCATCGGTCAAAAGGGCCATGCGGAAAAAAGTGTCAAAACCAGAAGTGCAGAACAGGCCATGGAGAAATGGGAGCCTTGCTACGCTGATGGGCGGGATGTAAATTGCCAACAGCCACTCTGGAGAAGTGTACGGTGTGTCCTGAAACATCGAAAAAACACAGCTTAGAGCGCATAGGGCACTTCCACTCATGGGCGTATAAATTGGGAAAACTAAAAATCAGCAAGACACAGGCACCCCAAAGTTTGGGGCTGCTCTGTTGACAAGAACCTCCACTTCGTGACACCTTAAATATCCCAGGAAAGAGAAAAATGGATAAAGAAGTGGTGGTCCTTATGTACAATGGAATATCACTCAGCCATGAAATCAATGTCATAAGGCTAGTAGCAGCATGATGAGTGGTTTTAGCTACGACGATTCTAAGTGAAATAAGTCACACAGAAAAAGACACTTATCATAAGCTATCACTTATAGAGGGAATGTAAAAACCGCTACACTTGAACTGAATTACCAAACAGAACACAGTCACACGCTTAGAAAACACACTATGGCTGCTTAACAGGAAAGGTGGGGTGGGGTGATGCGTAAAACAAGGGTTTCAAATGAGCTCAGATAGCGTTCCATAAACCCAATATGTAATAGAAAGACCTACTCCTTGCTCAGTGAACTGGACTCAACACCCCCTATTCACCGCACAAGAATATATCTGACTAGTAAGAATCTTAAAACCTATGTATTGATATCTCTCTGGAAGTGAGTCAAGTGTCTGTAAAGCGGCAGAAACACAGCCGTGAAAAGCAGCTAAACCCCATTATAAAAATAAATTACTTTTAAAAACCCGTGAAACAAAGACAGTGAAAGAGAGAGAAATTCTTACAAAATTCGTTCAGGGGCTGTGATGCAACCTGGATTGGCCATATCTAGACCCACAGCTGGAGGAGACATAAGGGTGGACACTCTCGGGGCTGAGAGGTTTGGTGAGGTTGGGGGAGCAAACGCAGAGCCTTTAAAGTAATACTGCCTGTTACCCATCCCATGGGTCCCAAATCTCCAGTTTCAAGGGCATCTTCCTACCTCAAAAACATGCATGAGAAACCCAGAAGGTGGTACACCGTGTGTTCGGGAAAGGTTTCTAAAACGCACCTCATTTCTCATCTCCTTGTGCTCGGGTTCGCCATTCCAGCCGCTTTACTAGCAATCTCCCTCCTTGGAGAATCAGCACCTTTAACCTCCCGTTCCGTACAGCTTGCAATATGTCCTGAGGATGAACGGGAAGAGGGGGAGCCAATGAGAGACTAGCTCTAGGTGTTGGGACAGGCACAGGTCACTCTATTTTCCCATCAGGAAGAAGAATTAACCACAGGCTCAGCCTGCTGCCCGGAAGCAGAATAGGGCCTGAGGCGATCCTGCACTTTTGCGGCCAGCTCCCAAAAAAGCGAGTTGAAAAATGGAGCTCAGGGGCACTGCAATTCACAAACCTGCAGAGTTATAAATGATAACTCTCGTCCACAAATATATTGAGGGAAGGCAACGAAGAGGATCTGAAAGCAAGGCAGAATTGCAGGAAACAGATTTCAGGAGGTCGATTCGAATCGCCTTTAAAGCACATGAAAAGTGGCAAAACGTCGACAATGATGCCCTTGGCCAAAAAGGGCGTATGCGTTTTTTCCTGAATATATTCAGGAAAAAACGCATACGCCCTTTTTGGCCAACCAAGCAACCTGGAAAGGCAAATCAGCGCTACAAAGAAGTCTCGCTTCCCATCGGTCAAAAGGGCCATGCGGAAAAAAGTGTCAAAACCAGAAGTGCAGAACAGGCCATGGAGAAATGGGAGCCTTGCTACGCTGATGGGCGGGATGTAAATTGCCAACAGCCACTCTGGAGAAGTGTACGGTGTGTCCTGAAACATCGAAAAAACACAGCTTAGAGCGCATAGGGCACTTCCACTCATGGGCGTATAAATTGGGAAAACTAAAAATCAGCAAGACACAGGCACCCCAAAGTTTGGGGCTGCTCTGTTGAAAAGAACCTCCACTTCGTGACACCTTAAATATCCCAGGAAAGAGAAAAATGGATAAAGAAGTGGTGGTCCTTATGTACAATGGAATATCACTCAGCCATGAAATCAATGTCATAAGGCTAGTAGCAGCATGATGAGTGGTTTTAGCTACGACGATTCTAAGTGAAATAAGTCACACAGAAAAAGACACTTATCATAAGCTATCACTTATAGAGGGAATGTAAAAACCGCTACACTTGAACTGAATTACCAAACAGAACACAGTCACACGCTTAGAAAACACACTATGGCTGCTTAACAGGAAAGGTGGGGTGGGGTGATGCGTAAAACAAGGGTTTCAAATGAGCTCAGATAGCGTTCCATAAACCCAATATGTAATAGAAAGACCTACTCCTTGCTCAGTGAACTGGACTCAACACCCCCTATTCACCGCACAAGAATATATCTGACTAGTAAGAATCTTAAAACCTATGTATTGATATCTCTCTGGAAGTGAGTCAAGTGGCTGTAAAGCGGCAGAAACACAGCCGTGAAAAGCAGCTAAACCCCATTATAAAAATAAATTACTTTTAAAAACCCGTGAAACAAAGACAGTGAAAGAGAGAGAAATTCTTACAAAATTCGTTCAGGGGCTGTGATGCAAACTGGATTGGCCATATCTAGACCCACAGCTGGAGGAGACATAAGGGTGGACACTCTCGGGGCTGAGAGGTTTGGTGAGGTTGGGGGAGCAAACGCAGAGCCTTTAAAGTAATACTGCCTGTTACCCATCCCATGGGTCCCAAATCTCCAGGTTCAAGGGCATCTTCCTACCTCGAAAACATGCATGAGAAACCCAGAAGGTGGTACACCGTGTGTTCGGGAAAGGTTTCTAAAACGCACCTCATTTCTCATCTCCTTGTGCTCGGGTTCGCCATTCCAGCCGCTTTACTAGCAATCTCCCTCCTTGGAGAATCAGCACCTTTAACCTCCCGTTCCGTACAGCTTGCAATATGTCCTGAGGATGAACGGGAAGAGGGGGAGCCAATGAGAGACTAGCTCTAGGTGTTGGGACAGGCACAGGTCACTCTATTTTCCCATCAGGAAGAAGAATTAACCACAGGCTCAGCCTGCTGCCCGGAAGCAGAATAGGGCCTGAGGCGATCCTGCGCTTTTGCGGCCAGCTCCCAAAAAAGCGAGTTGAAAAATGGAGCTCAGGGGCACTGCAATTCACAAACCTGCAGAGTTATAAATGATAACTCTCGTCCACAAATATATTGAGGGAAGGCAACGAAGAGGATCTGAAAGCAAGGCAGAATTGCAGGAAACAGATTTCAGGAGGTCGATTCGAATCGCCTTTAAAGCACATGAAAAGTGGCAAACCGTCGACAATGATGCCCTTGGCCAAAAAGGGCGTATGCGTTTTTTCCTGAATATATTCAGGAAAAAACGCATACGCCCTTTTTGGCCAACCAAGCAACCTGGAAAGGCAAATCAGCGCTACAAAGAAGTCTCGCTTCCCATCGGTCAAAAGGGCCATGCGGAAAAAAGTGTCAAAACCAGAAGTGCAGAACAGGCCATGGAGAAATGGGAGCCTTGCTACGCTGATGGGCGGGATGTAAATTGCCAACAGCCACTCTGGAGAAGTGTACGGTGTGTCCTGAAACATCGAAAAAACACAGCTTAGAGCGCATAGGGCACTTCCACTCATGGGCGTATAAATTGGGAAAACTAAAAATCAGCAAGACACAGGCACCCCAAAGTTTGGGGCTGCTCTGTTGACAAGAACCTCCACTTCGTGACACCTTAAATATCCCAGGAAAGAGAAAAATGGATAAAGAAGTGGTGGTCCTTATGTACAATGGAATATCACTCAGCCATGAAATCAATGTCATAAGGCTAGTAGCAGCATGATGAGTGGTTTTAGCTACGACGATTCTAAGTGAAATAAGTCACACAGAAAAAGACACTTATCATAAGCTATCACTTATAGAGGGAATGTAAAAACCGCTACACTTGAACTGAATTACCAAACAGAACACAGTCACACGCTTAGAAAACACACTATGGCTGCTTAACAGGAAAGGTGGGGTGGGGTGATGCGTAAAACAAGGGTTTCAAATGAGCTCAGATAGCGTTCCATAAACCCAATATGTAATAGAAAGACCTACTCCTTGCTCAGTGAACTGGACTCAACACCCCCTATTCACCGCACAAGAATATATCTGACTAGTAAGAATCTTAAAACCTATGTATTGATATCTCTCTGGAAGTGAGTCAAGTGGCTGTAAAGCGGCAGAAACACAGCCGTGAAAAGCAGCTAAACCCCATTATAAAAATAAATTACTTTTAAAAACCCGTGAAACAAAGACAGTGAAAGAGAGAGAAATTCTTACAAAATTCGTTCAGGGGCTGTGATGCAACCTGGATTGGCCATATCTAGACCCACAGCTGGAGGAGACATAAGGGTGGACACTCTCGGGGCTGAGAGGTTTGGTGAGGTTGGGGGAGCAAACGCAGAGCCTTTAAAGTAATACTGCCTGTTACCCATCCCATGGGTCCCAAATCTCCAGTTTCAAGGGCATCTTCCTACCTCGAAAACATGCATGAGAAACCCAGAAGGTGGTACACCATGTGATCGGGAAAGGTTTCTAAAACGCACCTCATTTCTCATCTCCTTGTGCTCGGGTTCGCCATTCCAGCCGCTTTACTAGCAATCTCCCTCCTTGGAGAATCAGCACCTTTAACCTCCCGTTCCGTACAGCTTGCAATTTGTCCTGAGGATGAACGGGAAGAGGGGGAGCCAATGAGAGACTAGCTCTAGGTGTTGGGACAGGCACAGGTCACTCTATTTTCCCATCAGGAAGAAGAATTAACCACAGGCTCAGCCTGCCGCCCGGAACCAGAATAGGGCCTGAGGCGATCCTGCGCTTTTGCGGCCAGCTCCCAAAAAAGCGAGTTGAAAAATGGAGCTCAGGGGCACTGCAATTCACAAACCTGCAGAGTTATAAATGATAACTCTCGTCCACAAATATATTGAGGGAAGGCAACGAAGAGGATCTGAAAGCAAGGCAGAATTGCAGGAAACAGATTTCAGGAGGTCGATTCGAATCGCCTTTAAAGCACATGAAAAGCGGCAAAACGTCGACAATGATGCCCTTGGCCAAAAAGGGCGTATGCGTTTTTTCCTGAATATATTCAGGAAAAAACACATACGCCCTTTTTGGCCAACCAAGCAACCTGGAAAGGCAAATCAGCTCTACAAAGAACTCTCGCTTCCCATCGGTCAAAAGGGCCATGCGGAAAAAAGTGTCAAAACCAGAAATGCAGGACAGGCCATGGAGAAATGGGAGCCTTGCTACGCTGATGGGCGGGATGTAAATTGCCAACAGCCACTCTGGAGAAGTGTACGGTGTGTCCTGAAACATCGAAAAAACACAGCTTAGAGCGCATAGGGCACTTCCACTCATGGGCGTATAAATTGGGAAAACTAAAAATCAGCAAGACACAGGCACCCCAAAGTTTGGGGCTGCTCTGTTGACAAGAACCTCCACTTCGTGACACCTTAAATATCCCAGGAAAGAGAAAAATGGATAAAGAAGTGGTGGTCCTTATGTACAATGGAATATCACTCAGCCATGAAATCAATGTCATAAGGCTAGTAGCAGCATGATGAGTGGTTTTAGCTACGACGATTCTAAGTGAAATAAGTCACACAGAAAAAGACACTTATCATAAGCTATCACTTATAGAGGGAATGTAAAAACCGCTACACTTGAACTGAATTACCAAACAGAACAGAGTCACACGTTTAGAAAACACACTATGGCTGCTTAACGGGAAAGGTGGGGTGGGGTGATGCGTAAAACAAGGGTTTCAAATGAGCTCAGATAGCGTTCCATAAACCCAATATGTAATAGAAAGACCTACTCCTTGCTCAGTGAACTGGACTCAACACCCCCTATTCACCGCACAAGAATATATCTGACTAGTAAGAATCTTAAACCTATGTATTGATATCTCTCTGGAAGTGAGTCAAGTGGCTGTAAAGCGGCAGAAACACAGCCGTGAAAAGCAGCTAAACCCCATTATAAAAATAAATTACTTTTAAAAACCCGTGAAACAAAGACAGTGAAAGAGAGAGAAATTCTTACAAAATTCGTTCAGGGGCTGTGATGCAACCTGGATTGACCATATCTAGACCCACAGCTGGAGGAGACATAAGGGTGGACACTCTCGGGGCTGAGAGGTTTGGTGAGGTTGGGGGAGCAAACGCAGAGCCTTTAAAGTAATACTGCCTGTTACCCATCCCATGGGTCCCAAATCTCCAGGTTCAAGGGCATCTTCCTACCTCGAAAACATGCATGAGAAACCCAGAAGGTGGTACACCGTGTGATCGGGAAAGGTTTCTAAAACGCACCTCATTTCTCATCTCCTTGTGCTCGGGTTCGCCATTCCAGCCGCTTTACTAGCAATCTCCCTCCTTGGAGAATCAGCACCTTTAACCTCCCGTTCCGTACAGCTTGCAATTTGTCCTGAGGATGAACGGGAAGAGGGGGAGCCAATGAGAGACTAGCTCTAGGTGTTGGGACAGGCACAGGTCACTCTATTTTCCCATCAGGAAGAAGAATTAACCACAGGCTCAGCCTGCCGCCCGGAAGCAGAATAGGGCCTGAGGCGATCCTGCGCTTTTGCGGCCAGCTCCCAAAAAAGCGAGTTGAAAAATGGAGCTCAGGGGCACTGCAATTCACAAACCTGCAGAGTTATAAATGATAACTCTCGTCCACAAATATATTGAGGGAAGGCAACGAAGAGGATCTGAAAGCAAGGCAGAATTGCAGGAAACAGATTTCAGGAGGTCGATTCGAATCACCTTTAAAGCACATGAAAAGCGGCAAAACGTCGACAATGATGCCCTTGGCCAAAAAGGGCGTATGCGTTTTTTCCTGAATATATTCAGGAAAAAACGCATACGCCCTTTTTGGCCAACCAAGCAACCTGGAAAGGCAAATCAGCGCTACAAAGAAGTCTCGCTTCCCATCGGTCAAAAGGGCCATGCGGAAAAAAGTGTCAAAACCAGAAATGCAGAACAGGCCATGGAGAAATGGGACCCTTGCTACGCTGATGGGCGGGATGTAAATTGCCAACAGCCACTCTGGAGAAGTGTACGGTGTGTCCTGAAACATCGAAAAAACACAGCTTAGAGCGCATAGGGCACTTCCACTCATGGGCGTATAAATTGGGAAAACTAAAAATCAGCAAGACACAGGCACCCCAAAGTTTGGGGCTGCTCTGTTGACAAGAACCTCCACTTCGTGACACCTTAAATATCCCAGGAAAGAGAAAAATGGATAAAGAAGTGGTGGTCCTTATGTACAATGGAATATCACTCAGCCATGAAATCAATGTCATAAGGATAGTAGCAGCATGATGAGTGGCTTTAGCTACGACGATTCTAAGTGAAATAAGTCATACAGAAAAACACACTTATCATAAGCTATCACTTATAGAGGGAATGTAAAAACCGCTACACTTGAACTGAATTACAAAACAGAACAGAGTCACACGTTTAGAAAACACATTATGGCTGCTTAACGGGAAAGGTGGGGTGGGGTGATGCAGAAAACAAGGGTTTCAAATGAGCTCAGATAGCGTTCCATAAACCCAATATGTAATAGAAAGACCTACTCCTTGCTCAGTGAACTGGACTCAACACCCCCTATTCACCGCACAAGAATATATCTGACTAGTAAGAATCTTAAAACCTATGTATTGATATCTCTCTGGAAGTGAGTCAAGTGGCTGTAAAGCGGCAGAAACACAGCCGTGAAAAGCAGCTAAACCCCATTATAAAAATAAATTCCTTTTAAAAACCCGTGAAACAAAGACAGTGAAAGAGAGAGAAATTCTTACAAAATTCGTTCAGGGGCTGTGATGCAACCTGGATTGACCATATCTAGACCCACAGCTGGAGGAGACATAAGGGTGGACACTCTCGGGGCTGAGAGGTTTGGTGAGGTTGGGGGAGCAAACGCAGAGCCTTTAAAGTAATACTGCCTGTTACCCATCCCATGGGTCCCAAATCTCCAGGTTCAAGGGCATCTTCCTACCTCGAAAACATGCATGAGAAACCCAGAAGGTGGTACACCATGTGATCGGGAAAGGTTTCTAAAACGCACCTCATTTCTCATCTCCTTGTGCTCGGGTTCGCCATTCCAGCCGCTTTACTAGCAGTCTCCCTCCTTGGAGAATCAGCACCTTTAACCTCCCGTTCCGTACAGCTTGCAATTTGTCCTGAGGATGAACGGGAAGAGGGGGAGCCAATGAGAGACTAGCTCTAGGTGTTGGGACAGGCACAGGTCACTCTATTTTCCCATCAGGAAGAAGAATTAACCACAGGCTCAGCCTGCCGCCCGGAACCAGAATAGGGCCTGAGGCGATCCTGCGCTTTTGCGGCCAGCTCCCAAAAAAGCGAGTTGAAAAATGGAGCTCAGGGGCACTGCAATTCACAAACCTGCAGAGTTATAAATGATAACTCTCGTCCACAAATATATTGAGGGAAGGCAACGAAGAGGATCTGAAAGCAAGGCAGAATTGCAGGAAACAGATTTCAGGAGGTCGATTTGAATCGCCTTTAAAGCACATGAAAAGCGGCAAAACGTCGACAATGATGCCCTTGGCCAAAAAGGGCGTATGCGTTTTTTCCTGAATATATTCAGGAAAAAACGCATACGCCCTTTTTGGCCAACCAAGCAACCTGGAAAGGCAAATCAGCGCTACAAAGAAGTCTCGCTTCCCATCGGTCAAAAGGGCCATGCGGAAAAAAGTGTCAAAACCAGAAATGCAGGACAGGCCATGGAGAAATGGGAGCCTTGCTACGCTGATGGGCGGGATGTAAATTGCCAACAGCCACTCTGGAGAAGTGTACGGTGTGTCCTGAAACATCGAAAAAACACAGCTTAGAGCGCATAGGGCACTTCCACTCATGGGCGTATAAATTGGGAAAACTAAAAATCAGCAAGACACAGGCACCCCAAAGTTTGGGGCTGCTCTGTTGACAAGAACCTCCACTTCGTGACACCTTAAATATCCCAGGAAAGAGAAAAATGGATAAAGAAGTGGTGGTCCTTATGTACAATGGAATATCACTCAGCCATGAAATCAATGTCATAAGGCTAGTAGCAGCATGATGAGTGGTTTTAGCTACGACGATTCTAAGTGAAATAAGTCACACAGAAAAAGACACTTATCATAAGCTATCACTTATAGAGGGAATGTAAAAACCGCTACACTTGAACTGAATTACCAAACAGAACAGAGTCACACGTTTAGAAAACACACTATGGCTGCTTAACGGGAAAGGTGGGGTGGGGTGATGCGTAAAACAAGGGTTTCAAATGAGCTCAGATAGCGTTCCATAAACCCAATATGTAATAGAAAGACCTACTCCTTGCTCAGTGAACTGGACTCAACACCCCCTATTCACCGCACAAGAATATATCTGACTAGTAAGAATCTTAAACCTATGTATTGATATCTCTCTGGAAGTGAGTCAAGTGGCTGTAAAGCGGCAGAAACACAGCCGTGAAAAGCAGCTAAACCCCATTATAAAAATAAATTACTTTTAAAAACCCGTGAAACAAAGACAGTGAGAGAGAGAAATTCTTACAAAATTCGTTCAGGGACTGTGATGCAACCTGGATTGACCATATCTAGACCCACAGCTGGAGGAGACATAAGGGTGGACACTCTCGGGGCTGAGAGGTTTGGTGAGGTTGGGGGAGCAAACGCAGAGCCTTTAAAGTAATACTGCCTGTTACCCATCCCATGGGTCCCAAATCTCCAGTTTCAAGGGCATCTTCCTACCTCGAAAACATGCATGAGAAACCCAGAAGGTGGTACACCGTGTGATCGGGAAAGGTTTCTAAAACGCACCTCATTTCTCATCTCCTTGTGCTCGGGTTCGCCATTCCAGCCGCTTTACTAGCAATCTCCCTCCTTGGAGAATCAGCACCTTTAACCTCCCGTTCCGTACAGCTTGCAATATGTCCTGAGGATGAACGGGAAGAGGGGGAGCCAATGAGAGACTAGCTCTAGGTGTTGGGACAGGCACAGGTCACTCTATTTTCCCATCAGGAAGAAGAATTAACCACAGGCTCAGCCTGCTGCCCGGAAGCAGAATAGGGCCTGAGGCGATCCTGCGCTTTTGCGGCCAGCTCCCAAAAAAGCGAGTTGAAAAATGGAGCTCAGGGGCACTGCAATTCACAAACCTGCAGAGTTATAAATGATAACTCTCGTCCACAAATATATTGAGGGAAGGCAACGAAGAGGATCTGAAAGCAAGGCAGAATTGCAGGAAACAGATTTCAGGAGGTCGATTCGAATCACCTTTAAAGCACATGAAAAGCGGCAAAACGTCGACAATGATGCCCTTGGCCAAAAAGGGCGTATGCGTTTTTTCCTGAATATATTCAGGAAAAAACGCATACGCCCTTTTTGGCCAACCAAGCAACCTGGAAAGGCAAATCAGCGCTACAAAGAAGTCTCGCTTCCCATCGGTCAAAAGGGCCATGCGGAAAAAAGTGTCAAAACCAGAAATGCAGAACAGGCCATGGAGAAATGGGACCCTTGCTACGCTGAAGGGCGGGATGTAAATTGCCAACAGCCACTCTGGAGAAGTGTACGGTGTGTCCTGAAACATCGAAAAAACACAGCTTAGAGCGCATAGGGCACTTCCACTCATGGGCGTATAAATTGGGAAAACTAAAAATCAGCAAGACACAGGCACCCCAAAGTTTGGGGCTGCTCTGTTGACAAGAACCTCCACTTCGTGACACCTTAAATATCCCAGGAAAGAGAAAAATGGATAAAGAAGTGGTGGTCCTTATGTACAATGGAATATCACTCAGCCATGAAATCAATGTCATAAGGATAGTAGCAGCATGATGAGTGGCTTTAGCTACGACGATTCTAAGTGAAATAAGTCATACAGAAAAACACACTTATCATAAGCTATCACTTATAGAGGGAATGTAAAAACCGCTACACTTGAACTGAATTACAAAACAGAACAGAGTCACACGTTTAGAAAACACATTATGGCTGCTTAACGGGAAAGGTGGGGTGGGGTGATGCAGAAAACAAGGGTTTCAAATGAGCTCAGATAGCGTTCCATAAACCCAATATGTAATAGAAAGACCTACTCCTTGCTCAGTGAACTGGACTCAACACCCCCTATTCACCGCACAAGAATATATCTGACTAGTAAGAATCTTAAAACTTATGTATTGATATCTCTCTGGAAGTGAGTCAAGTGGCTGTAAAGCGGCAGAAACACAGCCGTGAAAAGCAGCTAAACCCCATTATAAAAATAAATTACTTTTAAAAACCCGTGAAACAAAGACAGTGAAAGAGAGAGAAATTCTTACAAAATTCGTTCAGGGGCTGTGATGCAACCTGGATTGACCATATCTAGCCCCACAGCTGGAGGAGACATAAGGGTGGACACTCTCGGGGCTGAGAGGTTTGGTGAGGTTGGGGGAGCAAACGCAGAGCCTTTAAAGTAATACTGCCTGTTACCCATCCCATGGGTCCCAAATCTCCAGGTTCAAGGGCATCTTCCTACCTCGAAAACATGCATGAGAAACCCAGAAGGTGGTACACCGTGTGATCGGGAAAGGTTTCTAAAACGCACCTCATTTCTCATCTCCTTGTGCTCGGGTTCGCCATTCCAGCCGCTTTACTAGCAATCTCCCTCCTTGGAGAATCAGCACCTTTAACCTCCCGTTCCGTACAGCTTGCAATTTGTCCTGAGGATGAACGGGAAGAGGGGGAGCCAATGAGAGACTAGCTCTAGGTGTTGGGACAGGCACAGGTCACTCTATTTTCCCATCAGGAAGAAGAATTAACCACAGGCTCAGCCTGCCGCCCGGAAGCAGAATAGGGCCTGAGGCGATCCTGCGCTTTTGCGGCCAGCTCCCAAAAAAGCGAGTTGAAAAATGGAGCTCAGGGGCACTGCAATTCACAAACCTGCAGAGTTATAAATGATAACTCTCGTCCACAAATATATTGAGGGAAGGCAACGAAGAGGATCTGAAAGCAAGGCAGAATTGCAGGAAACAGATTTCAGGAGGTCGATTCGAATCACCTTTAAAGCACATGAAAAGCGGCAAAACGTCGACAATGATGCCCTTGGCCAAAAAGGGCGTATGCGTTTTTTCCTGAATATATTCAGGAAAAAACGCATACGCCCTTTTTGGCCAACCAAGCAACCTGGAAAGGCAAATCAGCGCTACAAAGAAGTCTCGCTTCCCATCGGTCAAAAGGGCCATGCGGAAAAAAGTGTCAAAACCAGAAATGCAGAACAGGCCATGGAGAAATGGGAGCCTTGCTACGCTGATGGGCGGGATGTAAATTGCCAACAGCCACTCTGGAGAAGTGTACGGTGTGTCCTGAAACATCGAAAAAACACAGCTTAGAGCGCATAGGGCACTTCCACTCATGGGCGTATAAATTGGGAAAACTAAAAATCAGCAAGACACAGGCACCCCAAAGTTTGGGGCTGCTCTGTTGACAAGAACCTCCACTTCGTGACACCTTAAATATCCCAGGAAAGAGAAAAATGGATAAAGAAGTGGTGGTCCTTATGTACAATGGAATATCACTCAGCCATGAAATCAATGTCATAAGGATAGTAGCAGCATGATGAGTGGCTTTAGCTACGACGATTCTAAGTGAAATAAGTCATAGAGAAAAACACACTTATCATAAGCTATCACTTATAGAGGGAATGTAAAAACCGCTACACTTGAACTGAATTACAAAACAGAACAGAGTCACACGTTTAGAAAACACATTATGGCTGCTTAACGGGAAAGGTGGGGTGGGGTGATGCAGAAAACAAGGGTTTCAAATGAGCTCAGATAGCGTTCCATAAACCCAATATGTAATAGAAAGACCTACTCCTTGCTCAGTGAACTGGACTCAACACCCCCTATTCACCGCACAAGAATATATCTGACTAGTAAGAATCTTAAAACCTATGTATTGATATCTCTCTGGAAGTGAGTCAAGTGGCTGTAAAGCGGCAGAAACACAGCCGTGAAAAGCAGCTAAACCCCATTATAAAAATAAATTCCTTTTAAAAACCCGTGAAACAAAGACAGTAAAAGAGAGAGAAATTCTTACAAAATTCGTTCAGGGGCTGTGATGCAACCTGGATTGACCATATCTAGACCCACAGCTGGAGGAGACATAAGGGTGGACACTCTCGGGGCTGAGAGGTTTGGTGAGGTTGGGGGAGCAAACGCAGAGCCTTTAAAGTAATACTGCCTGTTACCCATCCCATGGGTCCCAAATCTCCAGGTTCAAGGGCATCTTCCTACCTCGAAAACATGCATGAGAAACCCAGAAGGTGGTACACCATGTGATCGGGAAAGGTTTCTAAAACGCACCTCATTTCTCATCTCCTTGTGCTCGGGTTCGCCATTCCAGCCGCTTTACTAGCAATCTCCCTCCTTGGAGAATCAGCACCTTTAACCTCCCGTTCCGTACAGCTTGCAATTTGTCCTGAGGATGAACGGGAAGAGGGGGAGCCAATGAGAGACTAGCTCTAGGTGTTGGGACAGGCACAGGTCACTCTATTTTCCCATCAGGAAGAAGAATTAACCACAGGCTCAGCCTGCCGCCCGGAACCAGAATAGGGCCTGAGGCGATCCTGCGCTTTTGCGGCCAGCTCCCAAAAAAGCGAGTTGAAAAATGGAGCTCAGGGGCACTGCAATTCACAAACCTGCAGAGTTATAAATGATAACTCTCGTCCACAAATATATTGAGGGAAGGCAACGAAGAGGATCTGAAAGCAAGGCAGAATTGCAGGAAACAGATTTCAGGAGGTCGATTCGAATCGCCTTTAAAGCACATGAAAAGCGGCAAAACGTCGACAATGATGCCCTTGGCCAAAAAGGGCGTATGCGTTTTTTCCTGAATATATTCAGGAAAAAACGCATACGCCCTTTTTGGCCAACCAAGCAACCTGGAAAGGCAAATCAGCGCTACAAAGAAGTCTCGCTTCCCATCGGTCAAAAGGGCCATGCGGAAAAAAGTGTCAAAACCAGAAATGCAGGACAGGCCATGGAGAAATGGGAGCCTTGCTACGCTGATGGGCGGGATGTAAATTGCCAACAGCCACTCTGGAGAAGTGTACGGTGTGTCCTGAAACATCGAAAAAACACAGCTTAGAGCGCATAGGGCACTTCCACTCATGGGCGTATAAATTGGGAAAACTAAAAATCAGCAAGACACAGGCACCCCAAAGTTTGGGGCTGCTCTGTTGACAAGAACCTCCACTTCGTGACACCTTAAATATCCCAGGAAAGAGAAAAATGGATAAAGAAGTGGTGGTCCTTATGTACAATGGAATATCACTCAGCCATGAAATCAATGTCATAAGGCTAGTAGCAGCATGATGAGTGGTTTTAGCTACGACGATTCTAAGTGAAATAAGTCACACAGAAAAAGACACTTATCATAAGCTATCACTTATAGAGGGAATGTAAAAACCGCTACACTTGAACTGAATTACCAAACAGAACAGAGTCACACGTTTAGAAAACACACTATGGCTGCTTAACGGGAAAGGTGGGGTGGGGTGATGCGTAAAACAAGGGTTTCAAATGAGCTCAGATAGCGTTCCATAAACCCAATATGTAATAGAAAGACCTACTCCTTGCTCAGTGAACTGGACTCAACACCCCCTATTCACCGCACAAGAATATATCTGACTAGTAAGAATCTTAAACCTATGTATTGATATCTCTCTGGAAGTGAGTCAAGTGGCTGTAAAGCGGCAGAAACACAGCCGTGAAAAGCAGCTAAACCCCATTATAAAAATAAATTACTTTTAAAAACCTGTGAAACAAAGACAGTGAGAGAGAGAAATGCTTACAAAATTCGTTCAGGGGCTGTGATGCAACCTGGATTGACCATATCTAGACCCACAGCTGGAGGAGACATAAGGGTGGACACTCTCGGGGCTGAGAGGTTTGGTGAGGTTGGGGGAGCAAACGCAGAGCCTTTAAAGTAATACTGCCTGTTACCCATCCCATGGGTCCCAAATCTCCAGTTTCAAGGGCATCTTCCTACCTCGAAAACATGCATGAGAAACCCAGAAGGTGGTACACCGTGTGATCGGGAAAGGTTTCTAAAACGCACCTCATTTCTCATCTCCTTGTGCTCGGGTTCGCCATTCCAGCCGCTTTACTAGCAATCTCCCTCCTTGGAGAATCAGCACCTTTAACCTCCCGTTCCGTACAGCTTGCAATATGTCCTGAGGATGAACGGGAAGAGGGGGAGCCAATGAGAGACTAGCTCTAGGTGTTGGGACAGGCACAGGTCACTCTATTTTCCCATCAGGAAGAAGAATTAACCACAGGCTCAGCCTGCTGCCCGGAAGCAGAATAGGGCCTGAGGCGATCCTGCGCTTTTGCGGCCAGCTCCCAAAAAAGCGAGTTGAAAAATGGAGCTCAGGGGCACTGCAATTCACAAACCTGCAGAGTTATAAATGATAACTCTCGTCCACAAATATATTGAGGGAAGGCAACGAAGAGGATCTGAAAGCAAGGCAGAATTGCAGGAAACAGATTTCAGGAGGTCGATTCGAATCACCTTTAAAGCACATGAAAAGCGGCAAAACGTCGACAATGATGCCCTTGGCCAAAAAGGGCGTATGCGTTTTTTCCTGAATATATTCAGGAAAAAACGCATACGCCCTTTTTGGCCAACCAAGCAACCTGGAGAGGCAAATCAGCGCTACAAAGAAGTCTCGCTTCCCATCGGTCAAAAGGGCCATGCGGAAAAAAGTGTCAAAACCAGAAATGCAGAACAGGCCATGGAGAAATGGGACCCTTGCTACGCTGAAGGGCGGGATGTAAATTGCCAACAGCCACTCTGGAGAAGTGTACGGTGTGTCCTGAAACATCGAAAAAACACAGCTTAGAGCGCATAGGGCACTTCCACTCATGGGCGTATAAATTGGGAAAACTAAAAATCAGCAAGACACAGGCACCCCAAAGTTTGGGGCTGCTCTGTTGACAAGAACCTCCACTTCGTGACACCTTAAATATCCCAGGAAAGAGAAAAATGGATAAAGAAGTGGTGGTCCTTATGTACAATGGAATATCACTCAGCCATGAAATCAATGTCATAAGGATAGTAGCAGCATGATGAGTGGCTTTAGCTACGACGATTCTAAGTGAAATAAGTCATACAGAAAAACACACTTATCATAAGCTATCACTTATAGAGGGAATGTAAAAACCGCTACACTTGAACTGAATTACAAAACAGAACAGAGTCACACGTTTAGAAAACACATTATGGCTGCTTAAAGGGAAAGGTGGGGTGGGGTGATGCAGAAAACAAGGGTTTCAAATGAGCTCAGATAGCGTTCCATAAACCCAATATGTAATAGAAAGACCTACTCCTTGCTCAGTGAACTGGACTCAACACCCCCTATTCACCGCACAAGAATATATCTGACTAGTAAGAATCTTAAAACCTATGTATTGATATCTCTCTGTAAGTGAGTCAAGTGGCTGTAAAGCGGCAGAAACACAGCCGTGAAAAGCAGCTAAACCCCATTATAAAAATAAATTACTTTTAAAAACCCGTGAAACAAAGACAGTGAAAGAGAGAGAAATTCTTACAAAATTCGTTCAGGGGCTGTGATGCAACCTGGATTGACCATATCTAGACCCACAGCTGGAGGAGACATAAGGGTGGACACTCTCGGGGCTGAGAGGTTTGGTGAGGTTGGGGGAGCAAACGCAGAGCCTTTAAAGTAATACTGCCTGTTACCCATCCCATGGGTCCCAAATCTCCAGGTTCAAGGGCATCTTCCTACCTCGAAAACATGCATGAGAAACCCAGAAGGTGGTACACCATGTGATCGGGAAAGGTTTCTAAAACGCACCTCATTTCTCATCTCCTTGTGCTCGGGTTCGCCATTCCAGCCGCTTTACTAGCAATCTCCCTCCTTGGAGAATCAGCACCTTTAACCTCCCGTTCCGTACAGCTTGCAATTTGTCCTGAGGATGAACGGGAAGAGGGGGAGCCAATGAGAGACTAGCTCTAGGTGTTGGGACAGGCACAGGTCACTCTATTTTCCCATCAGGAAGAAGAATTAACCACAGGCTCAGCCTGCCGCCCGGAACCAGAATAGGGCCTGAGGCGATCCTGCGCTTTTGCGGCCAGCTCCCAAAAAAGCGAGTTGAAAAATGGAGCTCAGGGGCACTGCAATTCACAAACCTGCAGAGTTATAAATGATAACTCTCGTCCACAAATATATTGAGGGAAGGCAACGAAGAGGATCTGAAAGCAAGGCAGAATTGCAGGAAACAGATTTCAGGAGGTCGATTCGAATCGCCTTTAAAGCACATGAAAAGCGGCAAAACGTCGACAATGATGCCCTTGGCCAAAAAGGGCGTATGCGTTTTTTCCTGAATATATTCAGGAAAAAACGCATACGCCCTTTTTGGCCAACCAAGCAACCTGGAAAGGCAAATCAGCGCTACAAAGAAGTCTCGCTTCCCATCGGTCAAAAGGGCCATGCGGAAAAAAGTGTCAAAACCAGAAATGCAGGACAGGCCATGGAGAAATGGGAGCCTTGCTACGCTGATGGGCGGGATGTAAATTGCCAACAGCCACTCTGGAGAAGTGTACGGTGTGTCCTGAAACATCGAAAAAACACAGCTTAGAGCGCATAGGGCACTTCCACTCATGGGCGTATAAATTGGGAAAACTAAAAATCAGCAAGACACAGGCACCCCAAAGTTTGGGGCTGCTCTGTTGACAAGAACCTCCACTTCGTGACACCTTAAATATCCCAGGAAAGAGAAAAATGGATAAAGAAGTGGTGGTCCTTATGTACAATGGAATATCACTCAGCCATGAAATCAATGTCATAAGGCTAGTAGCAGCATGATGAGTGGTTTTAGCTACGACGATTCTAAGTGAAATAAGTCACACAGAAAAAGACACTTATCATAAGCTATCACTTATAGAGGGAATGTAAAAACCGCTACACTTGAACTGAATTACCAAACAGAACAGAGTCACACGTTTAGAAAACACACTATGGCTGCTTAACGGGAAAGGTGGGGTGGGGTGATGCGTAAAACAAGGGTTTCAAATGAGCTCAGATAGCGTTCCATAAACCCAATATGTAATAGAAAGACCTACTCCTTGCTCAGTGAACTGGACTCAACACCCCCTATTCACCGCACAAGAATATATCTGACTAGTAAGAATCTTAAAACCTATGTATTGATATCTCTCTGGAAGTGAGTCAAGTGGCTGTAAAGCGGCAGAAACACAGCCGTGAAAAGCAGCTAAACCCCATTATAAAAATAAATTACTTTTAAAAACCCGTGAAACAAAGACAGTGAGAGAGAGAAATTCTTACAAAATTCGTTCAGGGGCTGTGATGCAACCTGGATTGACCATATCTAGACCCACAGCTGGAGGAGACATAAGGGTGGACATTCTCGGGGCTGAGAGGTTTGGTGAGGTTGGGGGAGCAAACGCAGAGCCTTTAAAGTAATACTGCCTGTTACCCATCCCATGGGTCCCAAATCTCCAGGTTCAAGGGCATCTTCCTACCTCGAAAACATGCATGAGAAACCCAGAAGGTGGTACACCGTGTGATCGGGAAAGGTTTCTAAAACGCACCTCATTTCTCATCTCCTTGTGCTCGGGTTCGCCATTCCAGCCGCTTTACTAGCAATCTCCCTCCTTGGAGAATCAGCACCTTTAACCTCCCGTTCCGTACAGCTTGCAATTTGTCCTGAGGATGAACGGGAAGAGGGGGAGCCAATGAGAGACTAGCTCTAGGTGTTGGGACAGGCACAGGTCACTCTATTTTCCCATCAGGAAGAAGAATTAACCACAGGCTCAGCCTGCCGCCCGGAAGCAGAATAGGGCCTGAGGCGATCCTGCGCTTTTGCGGCCAGCTCCCAAAAAAGCGAGTTGAAAAATGGAGCTCAGGGGCACTGCAATTCACAAACCTGCAGAGTTATAAATGATAACTCTCGTCCACAAATATATTGAGGGAAGGCAACGAAGAGGATCTGAAAGCAAGGCAGAATTGCAGGAAACAGATTTCAGGAGGTCGATTCGAATCGCCTTTAAAGCACATGAAAAGCGGCAAAACGTCGACAATGATGCCCTTGGCCAAAAAGGGCGTATGCGTTTTTTCCTGAATATATTCAGGAAAAAACGCATACGCCCTTTTTGGCCAACCAAGCAACCTGGAAAGGCAAATCAGCGCTACAAAGAAGTCTCGCTTCCCATCGGTCAAAAGGGCCATGCGGAAAAAAGTGTCAAAACCAGAAATGCAGAACAGGCCATGGAGAAATGGGAGCCTTGCTACGCTGATGGGCGGGATGTAAATTGCCAACAGCCACTCTGGAGAAGTGTACGGTGTGTCCTGAAACATCGAAAAAACACAGCTTAGAGCGCATAGGGCACTTCCACTCATGGGCGTATAAATTGGGAAAACTAAAAATCAGCAAGACACAGGCACCCCAAAGTTTGGGGCTGCTCTGTTGACAAGAACCTCCACTTCGTGACACCTTAAATATCCCAGGAAAGAGAAAAATGGATAAAGAAGTGGTGGTCCTTATGTACAATGGAATATCACTCAGCCATGAAATCAATGTCATAAGGCTAGTAGCAGCATGATGAGTGGTTTTAGCTACGACGATTCTAAGTGAAATAAGTCACACAGAAAAAGACACTTATCATAAGCTATCACTTATAGAGGGAATGTAAAAAACCGCTACACTTGAACTGAATTACAAAACAGAACAGAGTCACACGTTTAGAAAACACACTATGGCTGCTTAACGGGAAAGGTGGGGTGGGGTGATGCGTAAAACAAGGGTTTCAAATGAGCTCAGATAGCGTTCCATAAACCCAATATGTAATAGAAAGACCTACTCCTTGCTCAGTGAACTGGACTCAACACCCCCTATTCACCGCACAAGAATATATCTGACTAGTAAGAATCTTAAAACCTATGTATTGATATCTCTCTGGAAGTGAGTCAAGTGGCTGTAAAGCGGCAGAAACACAGCCGTGAAAAGCAGCTAAACCCCATTATAAAAATAAATTCCTTTTAAAAACCCGTGAAACAAAGACAGTGAAAGAGAGAGAAATTCTTACAAAATTCGTTCAGGGGCTGTGATGCAACCTGGATTGACCATATCTAGACCCACAGCTGGAGGAGACATAAGGGTGGACACTCTCGGGGCTGAGAGGTTTGGTGAGGTTGGGGGAGCAAACGCAGAGCCTTTAAAGTAATACTGCCTGTTACCCATCCCATGGGTCCCAAATCTCCAGGTTCAAGGGCATCTTCCTACCTCGAAAACATGCATGAGAAACCCAGAAGGTGGTACACCGTGTGATCGGGAAAGGTTTCTAAAACGCACCTCATTTCTCATCTCCTTGTGCTCGGGTTCGCCATTCCAGCCGCTTTACTAGCAATCTCCCTCCTTGGAGAATCAGCACCTTTAACCTCCCGTTCCGTACAGCTTGCAATTTGTCCTGAGGATGAACGGGAAGAGGGGGAGCCAATGAGAGACTAGCTCTAGGTGTTGGGACAGGCACAGGTCACTCTATTTTCCCATCAGGAAGAAGAATTAACCACAGGCTCAGCCTGCCGCCCGGAACCAGAATAGGGCCTGAGGCGATCCTGCGCTTTTGTGGCCAGCTCCCAAAAAAGCGAGTTGAAAAATGGAGCTCAGGGGCACTGCAATTCACAAACCTGCAGAGTTATAAATGATAACTCTCGTCCACAAATATATTGAGGGAAGGCAACGAAGAGGATCTGAAAGCAAGGCAAAATTGCAGGAAACAGATTTCAGGAGGTCGATTCGAATCGCCTTTAAAGCACATGAAAAGCGGCAAAACGTCGACAATGATGCCCTTGGCCAAAAAGGGCGTATGCGTTTTTTCCTGAATATATTCAGGAAAAAACGCATACGCCCTTTTTGGCCAACCAAGCAACCTGGAAAGGCAAATCAGCGCTACAAAGAAGTCTCGCTTCCCATCGGTCAAAAGGGCCATGCGGAAAAAAGTGTCAAAACCAGAAATGCAGGACAGGCCATGGAGAAATGGGAGCCTTGCTACGCTGATGGGCGGGATGTAAATTGCCAACAGCCACTCTGGAGAAGTGTACGGTGTGTCCTGAAACATCGAAAAAACACAGCTTAGAGCGCATAGGGCACTTCCACTCATGGGCGTATAAATTGGGAAAACTAAAAATCAGCAAGACACAGGCACCCCAAAGTTTGGGGCTGCTCTGTTGACAAGAACCTCCACTTCGTGACACCTTAAATATCCCAGGAAAGAGAAAAATGGATAAAGAAGTGGTGGTCCTTATGTACAATGGAATATCACTCAGCCATGAAATCAATGTCATAAGGCTAGTAGCAGCATGATGAGTGGTTTTAGCTACGACGATTCTAAGTGAAATAAGTCACACAGAAAAAGACACTTATCATAAGCTATCACTTATAGAGGGAATGTAAAAACCGCTACACTTGAACTGAATTACCAAACAGAACACAGTCACACGCTTAGAAAACACACTATGGCTGCTTAACAGGAAAGGTGGGGTGGGGTGATGCGTAAAACAAGGGTTTCAAATGAGCTCAGATAGCGTTCCATAAACCCAATATGTAATAGAAAGACCTACTCCTTGCTCAGTGAACTGGACTCAACACCCCCTATTCACCGCACAAGAATATATCTGACTAGTAAGAATCTTAAAACCTATGTATTGATATCTCTCTGGAAGTGAGTCAAGTGGCTGTAAAGCGGCAGAAACACAGCCGTGAAAAGCAGCTAAACCCCATTATAAAAATAAATTACTTTTAAAAACCCGTGAAACAAAGACAGTGAAAGAGAGAGAAATTCTTACAAAATTCGTTCAGGGGCTGTGATGCAACCTGGATTGGCCATATCTAGACCCACAGCTGGAGGAGACATAAGGGTGGACACTCTCGGGGCTGAGAGGTTTGGTGAGGTTGGGGGAGCAAACGCAGAGCCTTTAAAGTAATACTGCCTGTTACCCATCCCATGGGTCCCAAATCTCCAGTTTCAAGGGCATCTTCCTACCTCGAAAACATGCATGAGAAACCCACAAGGTGGTACACCGTGTGTTCGGGAAAGGTTTCTAAAACGCACCTCATTTCTCATCTCCTTGTGCTCGGGTTCGCCATTCCAGCCGCTTTACTAGCAATCTCCCTCCTTGGAGAATCAGCACCTTTAACCTCCCGTTCCGTACAGCTTGCAATTTGTCCTGAGGATGAACGGGAAGAGGGGGAGCCAATGAGAGACTAGCTCTAGGTGTTGGGACAGGCACAGGTCACTCTATTTTCCCATCAGGAAGAAGAATTAACCACAGGCTCAGCCTGCCGCCCGGAAGCAGAATAGGGCCTGAGGCGATCCTGCGCTTTTGCGGCCAGCTCCCAAAAAAGCGAGTTGAAAAATGGAGCTCAGGGGCACTGCAATTCACAAACCTGCAGAGTTATAAATGATAACTCTCGTCCACAAATATATTGAGGGAAGGCAACGAAGAGGATCTGAAAGCAAGGCAGAATTGCAGGAAACAGATTTCAGGAGGTCGATTCGAATCGCCTTTAAAGCACATGAAAAGCGGCAAAACGTCGACAATGATGCCCTTGGCCAAAAAGGGCGTATGCGTTTTTTCCTGAATATATTCAGGAAAAAACGCATACGCCCTTTTTGGCCAACCAAGCAACCTGGAAAGGCAAATCAGCGCTACAAAGAAGTCTCGCTTCCCATCGGTCAAAAGGGCCATGCGGAAAAAAGTGTCAAAACCAGAAATGCAGGACAGGCCATGGAGAAATGGGAGCCTTGCTACGCTGATGGGCGGGATGTAAATTGCCAACAGCCACTCTGGAGAAGTGTACGGTGTGTCCTGAAACATCGAAAAAACACAGCTTAGAGCGCATAGGGCATTTCCACTCATGGGCGTATAAATTGGGAAAACTAAAAATCAGCAAGACACAGGCACCCCAAAGTTTGGGGCTGCTCTGTTGACAAGAACCTCCACTTCGTGACACCTTAAATATCCCAGGAAAGAGAAAAATGGATAAAGAAGTGGTGGTCCTTATGTACAATGGAATATCACTCAGCCATGAAATCAATGTCATAAGGCTAGTAGCAGCATGATGAGTGGTTTTAGCTACGACGATTCTAAGTGAAATAAGTCACACAGAAAAAGACACTTATCATAAGCTATCACTTATAGAGGGAATGTAAAAACCGCTACACTTGAACTGAATTACCAAACAGAACACAGTCACACGCTTAGAAAACACACTATGGCTGCTTAACAGGAAAGGTGGGGTGGGGTGATGCGTAAAACAAGGGTTTCAAATGAGCTCAGATAGCGTTCCATAAACCCAATATGTAATAGAAAGACCTACTCCTTGCTCAGTGAACTGGACTCAACACCCCCTATTCACCGCACAAGAATATATCTGACTAGTAAGAATCTTAAAACCTATGTATTGATATCTCTCTGGAAGTGAGTCAAGTGGCTGTAAAGCGGCAGAAACACAGCCGTGAAAAGCAGCTAAACCCCATTATAAAAATAAATTACTTTTAAAAACCCGTGAAACAAAGACAGTGAAAGAGAGAGAAATTCTTACAAAATTCGTTCAGGGGCTGTGATGCAACCTGGATTGGCCATATCTAGACCCACAGCTGGAGGAGACATAAGGGTGGACACTCTCGGGGCTGAGAGGTTTGGTGAGGTTGGGGGAGCAAACGCAGAGCCTTTAAAGTAATACTGCCTGTTACCCATCCCATGGGTCCCAAATCTCCAGTTTCAAGGGCATCTTCCTACCTCGAAAACATGCATGAGAAACCCACAAGGTGGTACACCGTGTGTTCGGGAAAGGTTTCTAAAACGCACCTCATTTCTCATCTCCTTGTGCTCGGGTTCGCCATTCCAGCCGCTTTACTAGCAATCTCCCTCCTTGGAGAATCAGCACCTTTAACCTCCCGTTCCGTACAGCTTGCAATTTGTCCTGAGGATGAACGGGAAGAGGGGGAGCCAATGAGAGACTAGCTCTAGGTGTTGGGACAGGCACAGGTCACTCTATTTTCCCATCAGGAAGAAGAATTAACCACAGGCTCAGCCTGCCGCCCGGAAGCAGAATAGGGCCTGAGGCGATCCTGCGCTTTTGCGGCCAGCTCCCAAAAAAGCGAGTTGAAAAATGGAGCTCAGGGGCACTGCAATTCACAAACCTGCAGAGTTATAAATGATAACTCTCGTCCACAAATATATTGAGGGAAGGCAACGAAGAGGATCTGAAAGCAAGGCAGAATTGCAGGAAACAGATTTCAGGAGGTCGATTCGAATCGCCTTTAAAGCACATGAAAAGCGGCAAAACGTCGACAATGATGCCCTTGGCCAAAAAGGGCGTATGCGTTTTTTCCTGAATATATTCAGGAAAAAACGCATACGCCCTTTTTGGCCAACCAAGCAACCTGGAAAGGCAAATCAGCGCTACAAAGAAGTCTCGCTTCCCATCGGTCAAAAGGGCCATGCGGAAAAAAGTGTCAAAACCAGAAATGCAGGACAGGCCATGGAGAAATGGGAGCCTTGCTACGCTGATGGGCGGGATGTAAATTGCCAACAGCCACTCTGGAGAAGTGTACGGTGTGTCCTGAAACATCGAAAAAACACAGCTTAGAGCGCATAGGGCACTTCCACTCATGGGCGTATAAATTGGGAAAACTAAAAATCAGCAAGACACAGGCACCCCAAAGTTTGGGGCTGCTCTGTTGACAAGAACCTCCACTTCGTGACACCTTAAATATCCCAGGAAAGAGAAAAATGGATAAAGAAGTGGTGGTCCTTATGTACAATGGAATATCACTCAGCCATGAAATCAATGTCATAAGGCTAGTAGCAGCATGATGAGTGGTTTTAGCTACGACGATTCTAAGTGAAATAAGTCACACAGAAAAAGACACTTATCATAAGCTATCACTTATAGAGGGAATGTAAAAACCGCTACACTTGAACTGAATTACCAAACAGAACACAGTCACACGCTTAGAAAACACACTATGGCTGCTTAACGGGAAAGGTGGGGTGGGGTGATGCGTAAAACAAGGGTTTCAAATGAGCTCAGATAGCGTTCCATAAACCCAATATGTAATAGAAAGACCTACTCCTTGCTCAGTGAACTGGACTCAACACCCCCTATTCACCGCACAAGAATATATCTGACTAGTAAGAATCTTAAAACCTATGTATTGATATCTCTCTGGAAGTGAGTCAAGTGGCTGTAAAGCGGCAGAAACACAGCCGTGAAAAGCAGCTAAACCCCATTATAAAAATAAATTCCTTTTAAAAACCCGTGAAACAAAGACAGTGAAAGAGAGAGAAATTCTTACAAAATTCGTTCAGGGGCTGTGATGCAACCTGGATTGACCATATCTAGACCCACAGCTGGAGGAGACATAAGGGTGGACACTCTCGGGGCTGAGAGGTTTGGTGAGGTTGGGGGAGCAAACGCAGAGCCTTTAAAGTAATACTGCCTGTTACCCATCCCATGGGTCCCAAATCTCCAGGTTCAAGGGCATCTTCCTACCTCGAAAACATGCATGAGAAACCCAGAAGGTGGTACACCGTGTGATCGGGAAAGGTTTCTAAAACGCACCTCATTTCTCATCTCCTTGTGCTCGGGTTCGCCATTCCAGCCGCTTTACTAGCAATCTCCCTCCTTGGAGAATCAGCACCTTTAACCTCCCGTTCCGTACAGCTTGCAATTTGTCCTGAGGATGAACGGGAAGAGGGGGAGCCAATGAGAGACTAGCTCTAGGTGTTGGGACAGGCACAGGTCACTCTATTTTCCCATCAGGAAGAAGAATTAACCACAGGCTCAGCCTGCCGCCCGGAAGCAGAATAGGGCCTGAGGCGATCCTGCGCTTTTGCGGCCAGCTCCCAAAAAAGCGAGTTGAAAAATGGAGCTCAGGGGCACTGCAATTCACAAACCTGCAGAGTTATAAATGATAACTCTCGTCCACAAATATATTGAGGGAAGGCAACGAAGAGGATCTGAAAGCAAGGCAGAATTGCAGGAAACAGATTTCAGGAGGTCGATTCGAATCGCCTTTAAAGCACATGAAAAGCGGCAAAACGTCGACAATGATGCCCTTGGCCAAAAAGGGCGTATGCGTTTTTTCCTGAATATATTCAGGAAAAAACGCATACGCCCTTTTTGGCCAACCAAGCAACCTGGAAAGGCAAATCAGCGCTACAAAGAAGTCTCGCTTCCCATCGGTCAAAAGGGCCATGCGGAAAAAAGTGTCAAAACCAGAAATGCAGGACAGGCCATGGAGAAATGGGAGCCTTGCTACGCTGATGGGCTGGATGTAAATTGCCAACAGCCACTCTGGAGAAGTGTACGGTGTGTCCTGAAACATCGAAAAAACACAGCTTAGAGCGCATAGGGCACTTCCACTCATGGGCGTATAAATTGGGAAAACTAAAAATCAGCAAGACACAGGCACCCCAAAGTTTGGGGCTGCTCTGTTGACAAGAACCTCCACTTCGTGACACCTTAAATATCCCAGGAAAGAGAAAAATGGATAAAGAAGTGGTGGTCCTTATGTACAATGGAATATCACTCAGCCATGAAATCAATGTCATAAGGCTAGTAGCAGCATGATGAGTGGTTTTAGCTACGACGATTCTAAGTGAAATAAGTCACACAGAAAAAGACACTTATCATAAGCTATCACTTATAGAGGGAATGTAAAAACCGCTACACTTGAACTGAATTACCAAACAGAACAGAGTCACACGTTTAGAAAACACACTATGGCTGCTTAACGGGAAAGGTGGGGTGGGGTGATGCGTAAAACAAGGGTTTCAAATGAGCTCAGATAGCGTTCCATAAACCCAATATGTAATAGAAAGACCTACTCCTTGCTCAGTGAACTGGACTCAACACCCCCTATTCACCGCACAAGAATATATCTGACTAGTAAGAATCTTAAAACCTATGTATTGATATCTCTCTGGAAGTGAGTCAAGTGGCTGTAAAGCGGCAGAAACACAGCCGTGAAAAGCAGCTAAACCCCATTATAAAAATAAATTCCTTTTAAAAACCCGTGAAACAAAGACAGTGAAAGAGAGAGAAATTCTTACAAAATTCGTTCAGGGGCTGTGATGCAACCTGGATTGACCATATCTAGACCCACAGCTGGAGGAGACATAAGGGTGGACACTCTCGGGGCTGAGAGGTTTGGTGAGGTTGGGGGAGCAAACGCAGAGCCTTTAAAGTAATACTGCCTGTTACCCATCCCATGGGTCCCAAATCTCCAGGTTCAAGGGCATCTTCCTACCTCGAAAACATGCATGAGAAACCCAGAAGGTGGTACACCGTGTGATCGGGAAAGGTTTCTAAAACGCACCTCATTTCTCATCTCCTTGTGCTCGGGTTCGCCATTCCAGCCGCTTTACTAGCAATCTCCCTCCTTGGAGAATCAGCACCTTTAACCTCCCGTTCCGTACAGCTTGCAATTTGTCCTGAGGATGAACGGGAAGAGGGGGAGCCAATGAGAGACTAGCTCTAGGTGTTGGGACAGGCACAGGTCACTCTATTTTCCCATCAGGAAGAAGAATTAACCACAGGCTCAGCCTGCCGCCCGGAAGCAGAATAGGGCCTGAGGCGATCCTGCGCTTTTGCGGCCAGCTCCCAAAAAAGCGAGTTGAAAAATGGAGCTCAGGGGCACTGCAATTCACAAACCTGCAGAGTTATAAATGATAACTCTCGTCCACAAATATATTGAGGGAAGGCAACGAAGAGGATCTGAAAGCAAGGCAGAATTGCAGGAAACAGATTTCAGGAGGTCGATTCGAATCGCCTTTAAAGCACATGAAAAGCGGCAAAACGTCGACAATGATGCCCTTGGCCAAAAAGGGCGTATGCGTTTTTTCCTGAATATATTCAGGAAAAAACGCATACGCCCTTTTTGGCCAACCAAGCAACCTGGAAAGGCAAATCAGCGCTACAAAGAAGTCTCGCTTCCCATCGGTCAAAAGGGCCATGCGGAAAAAAGTGTCAAAACCAGAAATGCAGGACAGGCCATGGAGAAATGGGAGCCTTGCTACGCTGATGGGCGGGATGTAAATTGCCAACAGCCACTCTGGAGAAGTGTACGGTGTGTCCTGAAACATCGAAAAAACACAGCTTAGAGCGCATAGGGCACTTCCACTCATGGGCGTATAAATTGGGAAAACTAAAAATCAGCAAGACACAGGCACCCCAAAGTTTGGGGCTGCTCTGTTGACAAGAACCTCCACTTCGTGACACCTTAAATATCCCAGGAAAGAGAAAAATGGATAAAGAAGTGGTGGTCCTTATGTACAATGGAATATCACTCAGCCATGAAATCAATGTCATAAGGCTAGTAGCAGCATGATGAGTGGTTTTAGCTACGACGATTCTAAGTGAAATAAGTCACACAGAAAAAGACACTTATCATAAGCTATCACTTATAGAGGGAATGTAAAAACCGCTACACTTGAACTGAATTACCAAACAGAACAGAGTCACACGTTTAGAAAACACACTATGGCTGCTTAACGGGAAAGGTGGGGTGGGGTGATGCGTAAAACAAGGGTTTCAAATGAGCTCAGATAGCGTTCCATAAACCCAATATGTAATAGAAAGACCTACTCCTTGCTCAGTGAACTGGACTCAACACCCCCTATTCACCGCACAAGAATATATCTGACTAGTAAGAATCTTAAACCTATGTATTGATATCTCTCTGGAAGTGAGTCAAGTGGCTGTAAAGCGGCAGAAACACAGCCGTGAAAAGCAGCTAAACCCCATTATAAAAATAAATTACTTTTAAAAACCCGTGAAACAAAGACAGTGAGAGAGAGAAATTCTTACAAAATTCGTTCAGGGGCTGTGATGCAACCTGGATTGACCATATCTAGACCCACAGCTGGAGGAGACATAAGGGTGGACATTCTCGGGGCTGAGAGGTTTGGTGAGGTTGGGGGAGCAAACGCAGAGCCTTTAAAGTAATACTGCCTGTTACCCATCCCATGGGTCCCAAATCTCCAGGTTCAAGGGCATCTTCCTACCTCGAAAACATGCATGAGAAACCCAGAAGGTGGTACACCGTGTGATCGGGAAAGGTTTCTAAAACGCACCTCATTTCTCATCTCCTTGTGCTCGGGTTCGCCATTCCAGCCGCTTTACTAGCAATCTCCCTCCTTGGAGAATCAGCACCTTTAACCTCCCGTTCCGTACAGCTTGCAATTTGTCCTGAGGATGAACGGGAAGAGGGGGAGCCAATGAGAGACTAGCTCTATGTGTTGGGACAGGCACAGGTCACTCTATTTTCCCATCAGGAAGAAGAATTAACCACAGGCTCAGCCTGCCGCCCGGAACCAGAATAGGGCCTGAGGCGATCCTGCGCTTTTGCGGCCAGCTCCCAAAAAAGCGAGTTGAAAAATGGAGCTCAGGGGCACTGCAATTCACAAACCTGCAGAGTTATAAATGATAACTCTCGTCCACAAATATATTGAGGGAAGGCAACGAAGAGGATCTGAAAGCAAGGCAGAATTGCAGGAAACAGATTTCAGGAGGTCGATTCGAATCGCCTTTAAAGCACATGAAAAGCGGCAAAACGTCGACAATGATGCCCTTGGCCAAAAAGGGCGTATGCGTTTTTTCCTGAATATATTCAGGAAAAAACGCATACGCCCTTTTTGGCCAACCAAGCAACCTGGAAAGGCAAATCAGCGCTACAAAGAAGTCTCGCTTCCCATCGGTCAAAAGGGCCATGCGGAAAAAAGTGTCAAAACCAGAAATGCAGGACAGGCCATGGAGAAATGGGAGCCTTGCTACGCTGATGGGCGGGATGTAAATTGCCAACAGCCACTCTGGAGAAGTGTACGGTGTGTCCTGAAACATCAAAAAAACACAGCTTAGAGCGCATAGGGCACTTCCACTCATGGGCGTATAAATTGGGAAAACTAAAAATCAGCAAGACACAGGCACCCCAAAGTTTGGGGCTGCTCTGTTGACAAGAACCTCCACTTCGTGACACCTTAAATATCCCAGGAAAGAGAAAAATGGATAAAGAAGTGGTGGTCCTTATGTACAATGGAATATCACTCAGCCATGAAATCAATGTCATAAGGCTAGTAGCAGCATGATGAGTGGTTTTAGCTACGACGATTCTAAGTGAAATAAGTCACACAGAAAAAGACACTTATCATAAGCTATCACTTATAGAGGGAATGTAAAAACCGCTACACTTGAACTGAATTACCAAACAGAACACAGTCACACGCTTAGAAAACACACTATGGCTGCTTAACGGGAAAGGTGGGGTGGGGTGATGCGTAAAACAAGGGTTTCAAATGAGCTCAGATAGCGTTCCATAAACCCAATATGTAATAGAAAGACCTACTCCTTGCTCAGTGAACTGGACTCAACACCCCCTATTCACCGCACAAGAATATATCTGACTAGTAAGAATCTTAAAACCTATGTATTGATATCTCTCTGGAAGTGAGTCAAGTGGCTGTAAAGCGGCAGAAACACAGCCGTGAAAAGCAGCTAAACCCCATTATAAAAATAAATTCCTTTTAAAAACCCGTGAAACAAAGACAGTGAAAGAGAGAGAAATTCTTACAAAATTCGTTCAGGGGCTGTGATGCAACCTGGATTGACCATATCTAGACCCACAGCTGGAGGAGACATAAGGGTGGACATTCTCGGGGCTGAGAGGTTTGGTGAGGTTGGGCGAGCAAACGCAGAGCCTTTAAAGTAATACTGCCTGTTACCCATCCCATGGGTCCCAAATCTCCAGGTTCAAGGGCATCTTCCTACCTCGAAAACATGCATGAGAAACCCAGAAGGTGGTACACCGTGTGATCGGGAAAGGTTTCTAAAACGCACCTCATTTCTCATCTCCTTGTGCTCGGGTTCGCCATTCCAGCCGCTTTACTAGCAATCTCCCTCCTTGGAGAATCAGCACCTTTAACCTCCCGTTCCGTACAGCTTGCAATATGTCCTGAGGATGAACGGGAAGAGGGGGAGCCAATGAGAGACTAGCTCTAGGTGTTGGGACAGGCACAGGTCACTCTATTTTCCCATCAGGAAGAAGAATTAACCACAGGCTCAGCCTGCTGCCCGGAAGCAGAATAGGGCCTGAGGCGATCCTGCGCTTTTGCGGCCAGCTCGCAAAAAAGCGAGTTGAAAAATGGAGCTCAGGGGCACTGCAATTCACAAACCTGCAGAGTTATAAATGATAACTCTCGTCCACAAATATATTGAGGGAAGGCAACGAAGAGGATCTGAAAGCAAGGCAGAATTGCAGGAAACAGATTTCAGGAGGTCGATTCGAATCGCCTTTAAAGCACATGAAAAGCGGCAAAACGTCGACAATGATGCCCTTGGCCAAAAAGGGCGTATGCGTTTTTTCCTGAATATATTCAGGAAAAAACGCATACGCCCTTTTTGGCCAACCAAGCAACCTGGAAAGGCAAATCAGCGCTACAAAGAAGTCTCGCTTCCCATCGGTCAAAAGGGCCATGCGGAAAAAAGTGTCAAAACCAGAAGTGCAGAACAGGCCATGGAGAAATGGGAGCCTTGCTACGCTGATGGGCGGGATGTAAATTGCCAACAGCCACTCTGGAGAAGTGTACGGTGTGTCCTGAAACATCGAAAAAACACAGCTTAGAGCGCATAGGGCACTTCCACTCATGGGCGTATAAATTGGGAAAACTAAAAATCAGCAAGACACAGGCACCCCAAAGTTTGGGGCTGCTCTGTTGACAAGAACCTCCACTTCGTGACACCTTAAATATCCCAGGAAAGAGAAAAATGGATAAAGAAGTGGTGGTCCTTATGTACAATGGTATATCACTCAGCCATGAAATCAATGTCATAAGGCTAGTAGCAGCATGATGAGTGGCTTTAGCTACGACGATTCTAAGTGAAATAAGTCATACAGAAAAACACACTTATTATAAGCTATCACTTATAGAGGGAATGTAAAAACCGCTACACTTGAACTGAATTACAAAACAGAACAGAGTCACACGTTTAGAAAACACATTATGGCTGCTTAACGGGAAAGGTGGGGTGGGGTGATGCATAAAACAAGGGTTTCAAATGAGCTCAGATACCGTTCCATAAACCCAATATGTAATAGAAAGACCTACTCCTTGCTCAGTGAACTGGACTCAACACCCCCTATTCACCGCACAAGAATATATCTGACTAGTAAGAATCTTAAAACCTATGTATTGATATCTCTCTGGAAGTGAGTCAAGTGGCTGTAAAGCGGCAGAAACACAGCCGTGAAAAGCAGCTAAACCCCATTATAAAAATAAATTACTTTTAAAAACCCGTGAAACAAAGACAGTGAAAGAGAGAGAAATTCTTACAAAATTCGTTCAGGGGCTGTGATGCAACCTGGATTGACCATATCTAGACCCACAGCTGGAGGAGACATAAGGGTGGACACTCTCGGGGCTGAGAGGTTTGGTGAGGTTGGGGGAGCAAACGCAGAGCCTTTAAAGTAATACTGCCTGTTACCCATCCCATGGGTCCCAAATCTCCAGGTTCAAGGGCATCTTCCTACCTCGAAAACATGCATGAGAAACCCAGAAGGTGGTACACCGTGTGATCGGGAAAGGTTTCTAAAACGCACCTCATTTCTCATCTCCTTGTGCTCGGGTTCGCCATTCCAGCCGCTTTACTAGCAATCTCCCTCCTTGGAGAATCAGCACCTTTAACCTCCCGTTCCGTACAGCTTGCAATATGTCCTGAGGATGAACGGGAAGAGGGGGAGCCAATGAGAGACTAGCTCTAGGTGTTGGGACAGGCACAGGTCACTCTATTTTCCCATCAGGAAGAAGAATTAACCACAGGCTCAGCCTGCCGCCCGGAAGCAGAATAGGGCCTGAGGCGATCCTGCGCTTTTGCGGCCAGCTCCCAAAAAAGCGAGTTGAAAAATGGAGCTCAGGGGCACTGCAATTCACAAACCTGCAGAGTTATAAATGATAACTCTCGTCCACAAATATATTGAGGGAAGGCAACGAAGAGGATCTGAAAGCAAGGCAGAATTGCAGGAAACAGATTTCAGGAGGTCGATTCGAATCGCCTTTAAAGCACATGAAAAGCGGCAAAACGTCGACAATGATGCCCTTGGCCAAAAAGGGCGTATGCGTTTTTTCCTGAATATATTCAGGAAAAAACGCATACGCCCTTTTTGGCCAACCAAGCAACCTGGAAAGGCAAATCAGCGCTACAAAGAAGTCTCGCTTCCCATCGGTCAAAAGGGCCATGCGGAAAAAAGTGTCAAAACCAGAAATGCAGGACAGGCCATGGAGAAATGGGAGCCTTGCTACGCTGATGGGCGGGATGTAAATTGCCAACAGCCACTCTGGAGAAGTGTACGGTGTGTCCTGAAACATCAAAAAAACACAGCTTAGAGCGCATAGGGCACTTCCACTCATGGGCGTATAAATTGGGAAAACTAAAAATCAGCAAGACACAGGCACCCCAAAGTTTGGGGCTGCTCTGTTGACAAGAACCTCCACTTCGTGACACCTTAAATATCCCAGGAAAGAGAAAAATGGATAAAGAAGTGGTGGTCCTTATGTACAATGGAATATCACTCAGCCATGAAATCAATGTCATAAGGCTAGTAGCAGCATGATGAGTGGCTTTAGCTACGACGATTCTAAGTGAAATAAGTCACACAGAAAAAGACACTTATCATAAGCTATCACTTATAGAGGGAATGTAAAAACCGCTACACTTGAACTGAATTACCAAACAGAACACAGTCACACGCTTAGAAAACACACTATGGCTGCTTAACGGGAAAGGTGGGGTGGGGTGATGCGTAAAACAAGGGTTTCAAATGAGCTCAGATAGCGTTCCATAAACCCAATATGTAATAGAAAGACCTACTCCTTGCTCAGTGAACTGGACTCAACACCCCCTATTCACCGCACAAGAATATATCTGACTAGTAAGAATCTTAAAACCTATGTATTGATATCTCTCTGGAAGTGAGTCAAGTGGCTGTAAAGCGGCAGAAACACAGCCGTGAAAAGCAGCTAAACCCCATTATAAAAATAAATTACTTTTAAAAACCCGTGAAACAAAGACAGTGAAAGAGAGAGAAATTCTTACAAAATTCGTTCAGGGGCTGTGATGCAACCTGGATTGACCATATCTAGACCCACAGCTGGAGGAGACATAAGGGTGGACACTCTCGGGGCTGAGAGGTTTGGTGAGGTTGGGGGAGCAAACGCAGAGCCTTTAAAGTAATACTGCCTGTTACCCATCCCATGGGTCCCAAATCTCCAGTTTCAAGGGCATCTTCCTACCTCGAAAACATGCATGAGAAACCCAGAAGGTGGTACACCGTGTGATCGGGAAAGGTTTCTAAAACGCACCTCATTTCTCATCTCCTTGTGCTCGGGTTCGCCATTCCAGCCGCTTTACTAGCAATCTCCCTCCTTGGAGAATCAGCACCTTTAACCTCCCGTTCCGTACAGCTTGCAATTTGTCCTGAGGATGAACGGGAAGAGGGGGAGCCAATGAGAGACTAGCTCTAGGTGTTGGGACAGGCACAGGTCACTCTATTTTCCCATCAGGAAGAAGAATTAACCACAGGCTCAGCCTGCCGCCTGGAAGCAGAATAGGGCTTGAGGCGATCCTGCGCTTTTGCGGCCAGCTCCCAAAAAAGCGAGTTGAAAAATGGAGCTCAGGGGCACTGCAATTCACAAACCTGCAGAGTTATAAATGATAACTCTCGTCCACAAATATATTGAGGGAAGGCAACGAAGAGGATCTGAAAGCAAGGTAGAATTGCAGGAAACAGATTTCAGGAGGTCGATTCGAATCGCCTTTAAAGCACATGAAAAGCGGCAAAACGTCGACAATGATGCCCTTGGCCAAAAAGGGCGTATGCGTTTTTTCCTTAATATATTCAGGAAAAAACGCATACGCCCTTTTTGGCCAACCAAGCAACCTGGAAAGGCAAATCAGCGCTACAAAGAAGTCTCGCTTCCCATCGGTCAAAAGGGCCATGCGGAAAAAAGTGTCAAAACCAGAAATGCAGAACAGGCCATGGAGAAATGGGAGCCTAGCTACGCTGATGGGCGGGATGTAAATTGCCAACAGCCACTCTGGAGAAGTGTACGGTGTGTCCTGAAACATCGAAAAAACACAGCTTAGAGCGCATAGGGCACTTCCACTCATGGGCGTATAAATTGGGAAAACTAAAAATCAGCAAGACACAGGCACCCCAAAGTTTGGGGCTGCTCTGTTGACAAGAACCTCCACTTCGTGACACCTTAAATATCCCAGGAAAGAGAAAAATGGATAAAGAAGTGGTGGTCCTTATGTACAATGGAATATCACTCAGCCATGAAATCAATGTCATAAGGCTAGTAGCAGCATGATGAGTGGCTTTAGCTACGACGATTCTAAGTGAAATAAGTCATACAGAAAAACACACTTATTATAAGCTATCACTTATAGAGGGAATGTAAAAACCGCTACACTTGAACTGAATTACCAAACAGAACAGAGTCACACGTTTAGAAAACACACTATGGCTGCTTAACGGGAAAGGTGGGGTGGGGTGATGCATAAAACAAGGGTTTCAAATGAGCTCAGATAGCGTTCCATAAACCCAATATGTAATAGAAAGACCTACTCCTTGCTCAGTGAACTGGACTCAACACCCCCTATTCACCGCACAAGAATATATCTGACTAGTAAGAATCTTAAAACCTATGTATTGATATCTCTCTGGAAGTGAGTCAAGTGGCTGTAAAGCGGCAGAAACACAGCCGTGAAAAGCAGCTAAACCCCATTATAAAAATAAATTCCTTTTAAAAACCCGTGAAACAAAGACAGTGAAAGAGAGAGAAATTCTTACAAAATTCGTTCAGGGGCTGTGATGCAACCTGGATTGACCATATCTAGACCCACAGCTGGAGGAGACATAAGGGTGGACACTCTCGGGGCTGAGAGGTTTGGTGAGGTTGGGGGAGCAAACGCAGAGCCTTTAAAGTAATACTGCCTGTTACCCATCCCATGGGTCCCAAATCTCCAGGTTCAAGGGCATCTTCCTACCTCGAAAACATGCATGAGAAACCCAGAAGGTGGTACACCGTGTGATCGGGAAAGGTTTCTAAAACGCACCTCATTTCTCATCTCCTTGGGCTCGGGTTCGCCATTCCAGCCACTTTACTAGCAATCTCCCTCCTTGGAGAATCAGCACCTTTAACCTCCCGTTCCGTACAGCTTGCAATATGTCCTGAGGATGAACGGGAAGAGGGGGAGCCAATGAGAGACTAGCTCTAGGTGTTGGGACAGGCACAGGTCACTCTATTTTCCCATCAGGAAGAAGAATTAACCACAGGCTCAGCCTGCTGCCCGGAAGCAGAATAGGGCCTGAGGCGATCCTGCGCTTTTGCGGCCAGCTCGCAAAAAAGCGAGTTGAAAAATGGAGCTCAGGGGCACTGCAATTCACAAACCTGCAGAGTTATAAATGATAACTCTCGTCCACAAATATATTGAGGGAAGGCAACGAAGAGGATCTGAAAGCAAGGCAGAATTGCAGGAAACAGATTTCAGGAGGTCGATTCGAATCGCCTTTAAAGCACATGAAAAGCGGCAAAACGTCGACAATGATGCCCTTGGCCAAAAAGGGCGTATGCGTTTTTTCCTGAATATATTCAGGAAAAAACGCATACGCCCTTTTTGGCCAACCAAGCAACCTGGAAAGGCAAATCAGCGCTACAAAGAAGTCTCGCTTCCCATCGGTCAAAAGGGCCATGCGGAAAAAAGTGTCAAAACCAGAAATGCAGAACAGGCCATGGAGAAATGGGAGCCTAGCTACGCTGATGGGCGGGATGTAAATTGCCAACAGCCACTCTGGAGAAGTGTACGGTGTGTCCTGAAACATCGAAAAAACACAGCTTAGAGCGCATAGGGCACTTCCACTCATGGGCGTATAAATTGGGAAAACTAAAAATCAGCAAGACACAGGCACCCCAAAGTTTGGGGCTGCTCTGTTGACAAGAACCTCCACTTCGTGACACCTTAAATATCCCAGGAAAGAGAAAAATGGATAAAGAAGTGGTGGTCCTTATGTACAATGGAATATCACTCAGCCATGAAATCAATGTCATAAGGCTAGTAGCAGCATGATGAGTGGCTTTAGCTACGACGATTCTAAGTGAAATAAGTCATACAGAAAAACACACTTATTATAAGCTATCACTTATAGAGGGAATGTAAAAACCGCTACACTTGAACTGAATTACCAAACAGAACAGAGTCACACGTTTAGAAAACACACTATGGCTGCTTAACGGGAAAGGTGGGGTGGGGTGATGCATAAAACAAGGGTTTCAAATGAGCTCAGATAGCGTTCCATAAACCCAATATGTAATAGAAAGACCTACTCCTTGCTCAGTGAACTGGACTCAACACCCCCTATTCACCGCACAAGAATATATCTGACTAGTAAGAATCTTAAAACCTATGTATTGATATCTCTCTGGAAGTGAGTCAAGTGGCTGTAAAGCGGCAGAAACACAGCCGTGAAAAGCAGCTAAACCCCATTATAAAAATAAATTCCTTTTAAAAACCCGTGAAACAAAGACAGTGAAAGAGAGAGAAATTCTTACAAAATTCGTTCAGGGGCTGTGATGCAACCTGGATTGACCATATCTAGACCCACAGCTGGAGGAGACATAAGGGTGGACACTCTCGGGGCTGAGAGGTTTGGTGAGGTTGGGGGAGCAAACGCAGAGCCTTTAAAGTAATACTGCCTGTTACCCATCCCATGGGTCCCAAATCTCCAGGTTCAAGGGCATCTTCCTACCTCGAAAACATGCATGAGAAACCCAGAAGGTGGTACACCGTGTGATCGGGAAAGGTTTCTAAAACGCACCTCATTTCTCATCTCCTTGGGCTCGGGTTCGCCATTCCAGCCACTTTACTAGCAATCTCCCTCCTTGGAGAATCAGCACCTTTAACCTCCCGTTCCGTACAGCTTGCAATATGTCCTGAGGATGAACGGGAAGAGGGGGAGCCAATGAGAGACTAGCTCTAGGTGTTGGGACAGGCACAGGTCACTCTATTTTCCCATCAGGAAGAAGAATTAACCACAGGCTCAGCCTGCTGCCCGGAAGCAGAATAGGGCCTGAGGCGATCCTGCGCTTTTGCGGCCAGCTCGCAAAAAAGCGAGTTGAAAAATGGAGCTCAGGGGCACTGCAATTCACAAACCTGCAGAGTTATAAATGATAACTCTCGTCCACAAATATATTGAGGGAAGGCAACGAAGAGGATCTGAAAGCAAGGCAGAATTGCAGGAAACAGATTTCAGGAGGTCGATTCGAATCGCCTTTAAAGCACATGAAAAGCGGCAAAACGTCGACAATGATGCCCTTGGCCAAAAAGGGCGTATGCGTTTTTTCCTGAATATATTCAGGAAAAAACGCATACGCCCTTTTTGGCCAACCAAGCAACCTGGAAAGGCAAATCAGCGCTACAAAGAAGTCTCGCTTCCCATCGGTCAAAAGGGCCATGCGGAAAAAAGTGTCAAAACCAGAAGTGCAGAACAGGCCATGGAGAAATGGGAGCCTTGCTACGCTGATGGGCGGGATGTAAATTGCCAACAGCCACTCTGGAGAAGTGTACGGTGTGTCCTGAAACATCGAAAAAACACAGCTTAGAGCGCATAGGGCACTTCCACTCATGGGCGTATAAATTGGGAAAACTAAAAATCAGCAAGACACAGGCACCCCAAAGTTTGCGGCTGCTCTGTTGACAAGAACCTCCACTTCGTGACACCTTAAATATCCCAGGAAAGAGAAAAATGGATAAAGAAGTGGTGGTCCTTATGTACAATGGAATATCACTCAGCCATGAAATCAATGTCATAAGGCTTGTAGCAGCATGATGAGTGGTTTTAGCTACGACGATTCTAAGTGAAATAAGTCACACAGAAAAAGACACTTATCATAAGCTATCACTTATAGAGGGAATGTAAAAACCGCTACACTTGAACTGAATTACCAAACAGAACACAGTCACACGCTTAGAAAACACACTATGGCTGCTTAACGGGAAAGGTGGGGTGGGGTGATGCGTAAAACAAGGGTTTCAAATGAGCTCAGATAGCGTTCCATAAACCCAATATGTAATAGAAAGACCTACTCCTTGCTCAGTGAACTGGACTCAACACCCCCTATTCACCGCACAAGAATATATCTGACTAGTAAGAATCTTAAAACCTATGTATTGATATCTCTCTGGAAGTGACTCAAGTGGCTGTAAAGCGGCAGAAACACAGCCGTGAAAAGCAGCTAAACCCCATTATAAAAATAAATTACTTTTAAAAACCCATGAAACAAAGACAGTGAAAGAGAGAGAAATTCTTACAAAATTCGTTCAGGGGCTGTGATGCAACCTGGATTGACCATATCTAGACCCACAGCTGGAGGAGACATAAGGGTGGACACTCTCGGGGCTGAGAGGTTTGGTGAGGTTGGGGGAGCAAACGCAGAGCCTTTAAAGTAATACTGCCTGTTACCCATCCCATGGGTCCCAAATCTCCAGTTTCAAGGGCATCTTCCTACCTCGAAAACATGCATGAGAAACCCAGAAGGTGGTACACCGTGTGATCGGGAAAGGTTTCTAAAACGCACCTCATTTCTCATCTCCTTGTGCTCGGGTTCGCCATTCCAGCCGCTTTACTAGCAATCTCCCTCCTTGGAGAATCAGCACCTTTAACCTCCCGTTCCGTACAGCTTGCAATTTGTCCTGAGGATGAACGGGAAGAGGGGGAGCCAATGAGAGACTAGCTCTAGGTGTTGGGACAGGCACAGGTCACTCTATTTTCCCATCAGGAAGAAGAATTAACCACAGGCTCAGCCTGCCGCCTGGAAGCAGAATAGGGCTTGAGGCGATCCTGCGCTTTTGCGGCCAGCTCCCAAAAAAGCGAGTTGAAAAATGGAGCTCAGGGGCACTGCAATTCACAAACCTGCAGAGTTATAAATGATAACTCTCGTCCACAAATATATTGAGGGAAGGCAACGAAGAGGATCTGAAAGCAAGGCAGAATTGCAGGAAACAGATTTCAGGAGGTCGATTCGAATCGCCTTTAAAGCACATGAAAAGCGGCAAAACGTCGACAATGATGCCCTTGGCCAAAAAGGGCGTATGCGTTTTTTCCTGAATATATTCAGGAAAAAACGCATACGCCCTTTTTGGCCAACCAAGCAACCTGGAAAGGCAAATCAGCGCTACAAAGAAGTCTCGCTTCCCATCGGTCAAAAGGGCCATGCGGAAAAAAGTGTCAAAACCAGAAATGCAGAACAGGCCATGGAGAAATGGGAGCCTAGCTACGCTGATGGGCGGGATGTAAATTGCCAACAGCCACTCTGGAGAAGTGTACGGTGTGTCCTGAAACATCGAAAAAACACAGCTTAGAGCGCATAGGGCACTTCCACTCATGGGCGTATAAATTGGGAAAACTAAAAATCAGCAAGACACAGGCACCCCAAAGTTTGGGGCTGCTCTGTTGACAAGAACCTCCACTTCGTGACACCTTAAATATCCCAGGAAAGAGAAAAATGGATAAAGAAGTGGTGGTCCTTATGTACAATGGAATATCACTCAGCCATGAAATCAATGTCATAAGGCTAGTAGCAGCATGATGAGTGGCTTTAGCTACGACGATTCTAAGTGAAATAAGTCATACAGAAAAACACACTTATTATAAGCTATCACTTATAGAGGGAATGTAAAAACCGCTACACTTGAACTGAATTACCAAACAGAACAGAGTCACACGTTTAGAAAACACACTATGGCTGCTTAACGGGAAAGGTGGGGTGGGGTGATGCATAAAACAAGGGTTTCAAATGAGCTCAGATAGCGTTCCATAAACCCAATATGTAATAGAAAGACCTACTCCTTGCTCAGTGAACTGGACTCAACACCCCCTATTCACCGCACAAGAATATATCTGACTAGTAAGAATCTTAAAACCTATGTATTGATATCTCTCTGGAAGTGAGTCAAGTGGCTGTAAAGCCGCATAAACACAGCCGTGAAAGACAGCTAAACCCCATTATAAAAATAAATTACTTTTAAAAACCCGTGAAACAAAGACAGTGAAAGAGAGAGAAATTCTTACAAAATTCGTTCAGGGGCTGTGATGCAACCTGGATTGACCATATCTAGACCCACAGCTGGAGGAGACATAAGGGTGGACACTCTCGGGGCTGAGAGGTTTGGTGAGGTTGGGGGAGCAAACGCAGAGCCTTTAAAGTAATACTGCCTGTTACCCATCCCATGGGTCCCAAATCTCCAGGTTCAAGGGCATCTTCCTACCTCGAAAACATGCATGAGAAACCCAGAAGGTGGTACACCGTGTGATCGGGAAAGGTTTCTAAAACGCACCTCATTTCTCATCTCCTTGGGCTCGGGTTCGCCATTCCAGCCGCTTTACTAGCAATCTCCCTCCTTGGAGAATCAGCACCTTTAACCTCCCGTTCCGTACAGCTTGCAATATGTCCTGAGGATGAACGGGAAGAGGGGGAGCCAATGAGAGACTAGCTCTAGGTGTTGGGACAGGCACAGGTCACTCTATTTTCCCATCAGGAAGAAGAATTAACCACAGGCTCAGCCTGCTGCCCGGAAGCAGAATAGGGCCTGAGGCGATCCTGCGCTTTTGCGGCCAGCTCCCAAAAAAGCGAGTTGAAAAATGGAGCTCAGGGGCACTGCAATTCACAAACCTGCAGAGTTATAAATGATAACTCTCGTCCACAAATATATTGAGGGAAGGCAACGAAGAGGATCTGAAAGCAAGGCAGAATTGCAGGAAACAGATTTCAGGAGGTCGATTCGAATCGCCTTTAAAGCACATGAAAAGCGGCAAAACGTCGACAATGATGCCCTTGGCCAAAAAGGGCGTATGCGTTTTTTCCTGAATATATTCAGGAAAAAACGCATACGCCCTTTTTGGCCAACCAAGCAACCTGGAAAGGCAAATCAGCGCTACAAAGAAGTCTCGCTTCCCATCGGTCAAAAGGGCCATGCGGAAAAAAGTGTCAAAACCAGAAGTGCAGAACAGGCCATGGAGAAATGGGAGCCTTGCTACGCTGATGGGCGGGATGTAAATTGCCAACAGCCACTCTGGAGAAGTGTACGGTGTGTCCTGAAACATCGAAAAAACACAGCTTAGAGCGCATAGGGCACTTCCACTCATGGGCGTATAAATTGGGAAAACTAAAAATCAGCAAGACACAGGCACCCCAAAGTTTGGGGCTGCTCTGTTGACAAGAACCTCCACTTCGTGACACCTTAAATATCCCAGGAAAGAGAAAAATGGATAAAGAAGTGGTGGTCCTTATGTACAATGGAATATCACTCAGCCATGAAATCAATGTCATAAGGCTAGTAGCAGCATGATGAGTGGTTTTAGCTACGACGATTCTAAGTGAAATAAGTCACACAGAAAAAGACACTTATCATAAGCTATCACTTATAGAGGGAATGTAAAAACCGCTACACTTGAACTGAATTACCAAACAGAACAGAGTCACACGTTTAGAAAACACACTATGGCTGCTTAACGGGAAAGGTGGGGTGGGGTGATGCATAAAACAAGGGTTTCAAATGAGCTCAGATAGCGTTCCATAAACCCAATATGTAATAGAAAGACCTACTCCTTGCTCAGTGAACTGGACTCAACACCCCCTATTCACCGCACAAGAATATATCTGACTAGTAAGAATCTTAAAACCTATGTATTGATATCTCTCTGGAAGTGAGTCAAGTGGCTGTAAAGCGGCAGAAACACAGCCGTGAAAAGCAGCTAAACCCCATTATAAAAATAAATTACTTTTAAAAACCCGTGAAACAAAGACAGTGAGAGAGAGAAATTCTTACAAAATTCGTTCAGGGGCTGTGATGCAACCTGGATTGACCATATCTAGACCCACAGCTGGAGGAGACATAAGGGTGGACATTCTCGGGGCTGAGAGTTTTGGTGAGGTTGGGGGAGCAAACGCAGAGCCTTTAAAGTAATACTGCCTGTTACCCATCCCATGGGTCCCAAATCTCCAGGTTCAAGGGCATCTTCCTACCTCGAAAACATGCATGAGAAACCCAGAAGGTGGTACACCGTGTGATCGGGAAAGGTTTCTAAAACGCACCTCATTTCTCATCTCCTTGTGCTCGGGTTCGCCATTCCAGCCGCTTTACTAGCAATCTCCCTCCTTGGAGAATCAGCACCTTTAACCTCCCGTTCCGTACAGCTTGCAATTTGTCCTGAGGATGAACGGGAAGAGGGGGAGCCAATGAGAGACTAGCTCTAGGTGTTGGGACAGGCACAGGTCACTCTATTTTCCCATCAGGAAGAAGAATTAACCACAGGCTCAGCCTGCCGCCCGGAAGCAGAATAGGGCCTGAGGCGATCCTGCGCTTTTGCGGCCAGCTCCCAAAAAAGCGAGTTGAAAAATGGAGCTCAGGGGCACTGCAATTCACAAACCTGCAGAGTTATAAATGATAACTCTCGTCCACAAATATATTGAGGGAAGGCAACGAAGAGGATCTGAAAGCAAGGCAGAATTGCAGGAAACAGATTTCAGGAGGTCGATTCGAATCGCCTTTAAAGCACATGAAAAGCGGCAAAACGTCGACAATGATGCCCTTGGCCAAAAAGGGCGTATGCGTTTTTTCCTGAATATATTCAGGAAAAAACGCATACGCCCTTTTTGGCCAACCAAGCAACCTGGAAAGGCAAATCAGCGCTACAAAGAAGTCTCGCTTCCCATCGGTCAAAAGGGCCATGCGGAAAAAAGTGTCAAAACCAGAAATGCAGAACAGGCCATGGAGAAATGGGAGCCTTGCTACGCTGATGGGCGGGATGTAAATTGCCAACAGCCACTCTGGAGAAGTGTACGGTGTGTCCTGAAACATCGAAAAAACACAGCTTAGAGCGCATAGGGCACTTCCACTCATGGGCGTATAAATTGGGAAAACTAAAAATCAGCAAGACACAGGCACCCCAAAGTTTGGGGCTGCTCTGTTGACAAGAACCTCCACTTCGTGACACCTTAAATATCCCAGGAAAGAGAAAAATGGATAAAGAAGTGGTGGTCCTTATGTACAATGGAATATCACTCAGCCATGAAATCAATGTCATAAGGCTAGTAGCAGCATGATGAGTGGTTTTAGCTACGACAATTCTAAGTGAAATAAGTCACACAGAAAAAGACACTTATCATAAGCTATCACTTATAGAGGGAATGTAAAAAACCGCTACACTTGAACTGAATTACCAAACAGAACAGAGTCACACGTTTAGAAAACACACTATGGCTGCTTAACGGGAAAGGTGGGGTGGGGTGATGCGTAAAACAAGGGTTTCAAATGAGCTCAGATAGCGTTCCATAAACCCAATATGTAATAGAAAGACCTACTCCTTGCTCAGTGAACTGGACTCAACACCCCCTATTCACCGCACAAGAATATATCTGACTAGTAAGAATCTTAAAACCTATGTATTGATATCTCTCTGGAAGTGAGTCAAGTGGCTGTAAAGCGGCAGAAACACAGCCGTGAAAAGCAGCTAAACCCCATTATAAAAATAAATTCCTTTTAAAAACCCGTGAAACAAAGACAGTGAAAGAGAGAGAAATTCTTACAAAATTCGTTCAGGGGCTGTGATGCAACCTGGATTGACCATATCTAGACCCACAGCTGGAGGAGACATAAGGGTGGACACTCTCGGGGCTGAGAGGTTTGGTGAGGTTGGGGGAGCAAACGCAGAGCCTTTAAAGTAATACTGCCTGTTACCCATCCCATGGGTCCCAAATCTCCAGGTTCAAGGGCATCTTCCTACCTCGAAAACATGCATGAGAAACCCAGAAGGTGGTACACCGTGTGATCGGGAAAGGTTTCTAAAACGCACCTCATTTCTCATCTCCTTGTGCTCGGGTTCGCCATTCCAGCCGCTTTACTAGCAATCTCCCTCCTTGGAGAATCAGCACCTTTAACCTCCCGTTCCGTACAGCTTGCAATTTGTCCTGAGGATGAACGGGAAGAGGGGGAGCCAATGAGAGACTAGCTCTAGGTGTTGGGACAGGCACAGGTCACTCTATTTTCCCATCAGGAAGAAGAATTAACCACAGGCTCAGCCTGCCGCCCGGAACCAGAATAGGGCCTGAGGCGATCCTGCGCTTTTGTGGCCAGCTCCCAAAAAAGTGAGTTGAAAAATGGAGCTCAGGGGCACTGCAATTCACAAACCTGCAGAGTTATAAATGATAACTCTCGTCCACAAATATATTGAGGGAAGGCAACGAAGAGGATCTGAAAGCAAGGCAAAATTGCAGGAAACAGATTTCAGGAGGTCGATTCGAATCGCCTTTAAAGCACATGAAAAGCGGCAAAACGTCGACAATGATGCCCTTGGCCAAAAAGGGCGTATGCGTTTTTTCCTGAATATATTCAGGAAAAAACGCATACGCCCTTTTTGGCCAACCAAGCAACCTGGAAAGGCAAATCAGCGCTACAAAGAAGTCTCGCTTCCCATCGGTCAAAAGGGCCATGCGGAAAAAAGTGTCAAAACCAGAAATGCAGGACAGGCCATGGAGAAATGGGAGCCTTGCTACGCTGATGGGCGGGATGTAAATTGCCAACAGCCACTCTGGAGAAGTGTACGGTGTGTCCTGAAACATCGAAAAAACACAGCTTAGAGCGCATAGGGCACTTCCACTCATGGGCGTATAAATTGGGAAAACTAAAAATCAGCAAGACACAGGCACCCCAAAGTTTGGGGCTGCTCTGTTGACAAGAACCTCCACTTCGTGACACCTTAAATATCCCAGGAAAGAGAAAAATGGATAAAGAAGTGGTGGTCCTTATGTACAATGGAATATCACTCAGCCATGAAATCAATGTCATAAGGCTAGTAGCAGCATGATGAGTGGTTTTAGCTACGACGATTCTAAGTGAAATAAGTCACACAGAAAAAGACACTTATCATAAGCTATCACTTATAGAGGGAATGTAAAAACCGCTACACTTGAACTGAATTACCAAACAGAACAGAGTCACACGTTTAGAAAACACACTATGGCTGCTTAACGGGAAAGGTGGGGTGGGGTGATGCGTAAAACAAGGGTTTCAAATGAGCTCAGATAGCGTTCCATAAACCCAATATGTAATAGAAAGACCTACTCCTTGCTCAGTGAACTGGACTCAACACCCCCTATTCACCGCACAAGAATATATCTGACTAGTAAGAATCTTAAAACCTATGTATTGATATCTCTCTGGAAGTGAGTCAAGTGGCTGTAAAGCGGCAGAAACACAGCCGTGAAAAGCAGCTAAACCCCATTATAAAAATAAATTACTTTTAAAAACCCGTGAAACAAAGACAGTGAGAGAGAGAAATTCTTACAAAATTCGTTCAGGGGCTGTGATGCAACCTGGATTGACCATATCTAGACCCACAGCTGGAGGAGACATAAGGGTGGACATTCTCGGGGCTGAGAGTTTTGGTGAGGTTGGGGGAGCAAACGCAGAGCCTTTAAAGTAATACTGCCTGTTACCCATCCCATGGGTCCCAAATCTCCAGGTTCAAGGGCATCTTCCTACCTCGAAAACATGCATGAGAAACCCAGAAGGTGGTACACCGTGTGATCGGGAAAGGTTTCTAAAACGCACCTCATTTCTCATCTCCTTGTGCTCGGGTTCGCCATTCCAGCCGCTTTACTAGCAATCTCCCTCCTTGGAGAATCAGCACCTTTAACCTCCCGTTCCGTACAGCTTGCAATTTGTCCTGAGGATGAACGGGAAGAGGGGGAGCCAATGAGAGACTAGCTCTAGGTGTTGGGACAGGCACAGGTCACTCTATTTTCCCATCAGGAAGAAGAATTAACCACAGGCTCAGCCTGCCGCCCGGAACCAGAATAGGGCCTGAGGCGATCCTGCGCTTTTGTGGCCAGCTCCCAAAAAAGTGAGTTGAAAAATGGAGCTCAGGGGCACTGCAATTCACAAACCTGCAGAGTTATAAATGATAACTCTCGTCCACAAATATATTGAGGGAAGGCAACGAAGAGGATCTGAAAGCAAGGCAAAATTGCAGGAAACAGATTTCAGGAGGTCGATTCGAATCGCCTTTAAAGCACATGAAAAGCGGCAAAACGTCGACAATGATGCCCTTGGCCAAAAAGGGCGTATGCGTTTTTTCCTGAATATATTCAGGAAAAAACGCATACGCCCTTTTTGGCCAACCAAGCAACCTGGAAAGGCAAATCAGCGCTACAAAGAAGTCTCGCTTCCCATCGGTCAAAAGGGCCATGCGGAAAAAAGTGTCAAAACCAGAAATGCAGGACAGGCCATGGAGAAATGGGAGCCTTGCTACGCTGATGGGCGGGATGTAAATTGCCAACAGCCACTCTGGAGAAGTGTACGGTGTGTCCTGAAACATCGAAAAAACACAGCTTAGAGCGCATAGGGCACTTCCACTCATGGGCGTATAAATTGGGAAAACTAAAAATCAGCAAGACACAGGCACCCCAAAGTTTGGGGCTGCTCTGTTGACAAGAACCTCCACTTCGTGACACCTTAAATATCCCAGGAAAGAGAAAAATGGATAAAGAAGTGGTGGTCCTTATGTACAATGGAATATCACTCAGCCATGAAATCAATGTCATAAGGCTAGTAGCAGCATGATGAGTGGTTTTAGCTACGACGATTCTAAGTGAAATAAGTCACACAGAAAAAGACACTTATCATAAGCTATCACTTATAGAGGGAATGTAAAAACCGCTACACTTGAACTGAATTACCAAACAGAACAGAGTCACACGTTTAGAAAACACACTATGGCTGCTTAACGGGAAAGGTGGGGTGGGGTGATGCGTAAAACAAGGGTTTCAAATGAGCTCAGATAGCGTTCCATAAACCCAATATGTAATAGAAAGACCTACTCCTTGCTCAGTGAACTGGACTCAACACCCCCTATTCACCGCACAAGAATATATCTGACTAGTAAGAATCTTAAAACCTATGTATTGATATCTCTCTGGAAGTGAGTCAAGTGGCTGTAAAGCGGCAGAAACACAGCCGTGAAAAGCAGCTAAACCCCATTATAAAAATAAATTACTTTTAAAAACCCGTGAAACAAAGACAGTGAGAGAGAGAAATTCTTACAAAATTCGTTCAGGGGCTGTGATGCAACCTGGATTGACCATATCTAGACCCACAGCTGGAGGAGACATAAGGGTGGACATTCTCGGGGCTGAGAGTTTTGGTGAGGTTGGGGGAGCAAACGCAGAGCCTTTAAAGTAATACTGCCTGTTACCCATCCCATGGGTCCCAAATCTCCAGGTTCAAGGGCATCTTCCTACCTCGAAAACATGCATGAGAAACCCAGAAGGTGGTACACCGTGTGATCGGGAAAGGTTTCTAAAACGCACCTCATTTCTCATCTCCTTGTGCTCGGGTTCGCCATTCCAGCCGCTTTACTAGCAATCTCCCTCCTTGGAGAATCAGCACCTTTAACCTCCCGTTCCGTACAGCTTGCAATTTGTCCTGAGGATGAACGGGAAGAGGGGGAGCCAATGAGAGACTAGCTCTAGGTGTTGGGACAGGCACAGGTCACTCTATTTTCCCATCAGGAAGAAGAATTAACCACAGGCTCAGCCTGCCGCCCGGAAGCAGAATAGGGCCTGAGGCGATCCTGCGCTTTTGCGGCCAGCTCCCAAAAAAGCGAGTTGAAAAATGGAGCTCAGGGGCACTGCAATTCACAAACCTGCAGAGTTATAAATGATAACTCTCGTCCACAAATATATTGAGGGAAGGCAACGAAGAGGATCTGAAAGCAAGGCAGAATTGCAGGAAACAGATTTCAGGAGGTCGATTCGAATCGCCTTTAAAGCACATGAAAAGCGGCAAAACGTCGACAATGATGCCCTTGGCCAAAAAGGGCGTATGCGTTTTTTCCTGAATATATTCAGGAAAAAACGCATACGCCCTTTTTGGCCAACCAAGCAACCTGGAAAGGCAAATCAGCGCTACGAAGAAGTCTCGCTTCCCATCAGTCAAAAGGGCCATGCGGAAAAAAGTGTCAAAACCAGAAGTGCAGAACAGGCCATGGAGAAATGGGAGCCTTGCTACGCTGATGGGCGGGATGTAAATTGCCAACAGCCACTCTGGAGAAGTGTACGGTGTGTCCTGAAACATCGAAAAAACACAGCTTAGAGCGCATAGGGCACTTCCACTCATGGGCGTATAAATTGGGAAAACTAAAAATCAGCAAGACACAGGCACCCCAAAGTTTGGGGCTGCTCTGTTGACAAGAACCTCCACTTCGTGACACCTTAAATATCCCAGGAAAGAGAAAAATGGATAAAGAAGTGGTGGTCCTTATGTACAATGGAATATCACTCAGCCATGAAATCAATGTCATAAGGCTAGTAGCAGCATGATGAGTGGTTTTAGCTACGACGATTCTAAGTGAAATAAGTCACACAGAAAAAGACACTTATCATAAGCTATCACTTATAGAGGGAATGTAAAAAACCGCTACACTTGAACTGAATTACCAAACAGAACAGAGTCACACGTTTAGAAAACACACTATGGCTGCTTAACGGGAAAGGTGGGGTGGGGTGATGCGTAAAACAAGGGTTTCAAATGAGCTCAGATAGCGTTCCATAAACCCAATATGTAATAGAAAGACCTACTCCTTGCTCAGTGAACTGGACTCAACACCCCCTATTCACCGCACAAGAATATATCTGACTAGTAAGAATCTTAAAACCTATGTATTGATATCTCTCTGGAAGTGAGTCAAGTGGCTGTAAAGCGGCAGAAACACAGCCGTGAAAAGCAGCTAAACCCCATTATAAAAATAAATTCCTTTTAAAAACCCGTGAAACAAAGACAGTGAAAGAGAGAGAAATTCTTACAAAATTCGTTCAGGGGCTGTGATGCAACCTGGATTGACCATATCTAGACCCACAGCTGGAGGAGACATAAGGGTGGACACTCTCGGGGCTGAGAGGTTTGGTGAGGTTGGGGGAGCAAACGCAGAGCCTTTAAAGTAATACTGCCTGTTACCCATCCCATGGGTCCCAAATCTCCAGGTTCAAGGGCATCTTCCTACCTCGAAAACATGCATGAGAAACCCAGAAGGTGGTACACCGTGTGATCGGGAAAGGTTTCTAAAACGCACCTCATTTCTCATCTCCTTGTGCTCGGGTTCGCCATTCCAGCCGCTTTACTAGCAATCTCCCTCCTTGGAGAATCAGCACCTTTAACCTCCCGTTCCGTACAGCTTGCAATTTGTCCTGAGGATGAACGGGAAGAGGGGGAGCCAATGAGAGACTAGCTCTAGGTGTTGGGACAGGCACAGGTCACTCTATTTTCCCATCAGGAAGAAGAATTAACCACAGGCTCAGCCTGCCGCCCGGAAGCAGAATAGGGCCTGAGGCGATCCTGCGCTTTTGCGGCCAGCTCCCAAAAAAGCGAGTTGAAAAATGGAGCTCAGGGGCACTGCAATTCACAAACCTGCAGAGTTATAAATGATAACTCTCGTCCACAAATATATTGAGGGAAGGCAACGAAGAGGATCTGAAAGCAAGGCAGAATTGCAGGAAACAGATTTCAGGAGGTCGATTCGAATCGCCTTTAAAGCACATGAAAAGCGGCAAAACGTCGACAATGATGCCCTTGGCCAAAAAGGGCGTATGCGTTTTTTCCTGAATATATTCAGGAAAAAACGCATACGCCCTTTTTGGCCAACCAAGCAACCTGGAAAGGCAAATCAGCGCTACAAAGAAGTCTCGCTTCCCATCGGTCAAAAGGGCCATGCGGAAAAAAGTGTCAAAACCAGAAATGCAGAACAGGCCATGGAGAAATGGGAGCCTTGCTACGCTGATGGGCGGGATGTAAATTGCCAACAGCCACTCTGGAGAAGTGTACGGTGTGTCCTGAAACATCGAAAAAACACAGCTTAGAGCGCATAGGGCACTTCCACTCATGGGCGTATAAATTGGGAAAACTAAAAATCAGCAAGACACAGGCACCCCAAAGTTTGGGGCTGCTCTGTTGACAAGAACCTCCACTTCGTGACACCTTAAATATCCCAGGAAAGAGAAAAATGGATAAAGAAGTGGTGGTCCTTATGTACAATGGAATATCACTCAGCCATGAAATCAATGTCATAAGGCTAGTAGCAGCATGATGAGTGGTTTTAGCTACGACGATTCTAAGTGAAATAAGTCACACAGAAAAAGACACTTATCATAAGCTATCACTTATAGAGGGAATGTAAAAACCGCTACACTTGAACTGAATTACCAAACAGAACAGAGTCACACGTTTAGAAAACACACTATGGCTGCTTAACGGGAAAGGTGGGGTGGGGTGATGCGTAAAACAAGGGTTTCAAATGAGCTCAGATAGCGTTCCATAAACCCAATATGTAATAGAAAGACCTACTCCTTGCTCAGTGAACTGGACTCAACACCCCCTATTCACCGCACAAGAATATATCTGACTAGTAAGAATCTTAAAACCTATGTATTGATATCTCTCTGGAAGTGAGTCAAGTGGCTGTAAAGCGGCAGAAACACAGCCGTGAAAAGCAGCTAAACCCCATTATAAAAATAAATTACTTTTAAAAACCCGTGAAACAAAGACAGTGAGAGAGAGAAATTCTTACAAAATTCGTTCAGGGGCTGTGATGCAACCTGGATTGACCATATCTAGACCCACAGCTGGAGGAGACATAAGGGTGGACATTCTCGGGGCTGAGAGTTTTGGTGAGGTTGGGGGAGCAAACGCAGAGCCTTTAAAGTAATACTGCCTGTTACCCATCCCATGGGTCCCAAATCTCCAGGTTCAAGGGCATCTTCCTACCTCGAAAACATGCATGAGAAACCCAGAAGGTGGTACACCGTGTGATCGGGAAAGGTTTCTAAAACGCACCTCATTTCTCATCTCCTTGTGCTCGGGTTCGCCATTCCAGCCGCTTTACTAGCAATCTCCCTCCTTGGAGAATCAGCACCTTTAACCTCCCGTTCCGTACAGCTTGCAATTTGTCCTGAGGATGAACGGGAAGAGGGGGAGCCAATGAGAGACTAGCTCTAGGTGTTGGGACAGGCACAGGTCACTCTATTTTCCCATCAGGAAGAAGAATTAACCACAGGCTCAGCCTGCCGCCCGGAAGCAGAATAGGGCCTGAGGCGATCCTGCGCTTTTGCGGCCAGCTCCCAAAAAAGCGAGTTGAAAAATGGAGCTCAGGGGCACTGCAATTCACAAACCTGCAGAGTTATAAATGATAACTCTCGTCCACAAATATATTGAGGGAAGGCAACGAAGAGGATCTGAAAGCAAGGCAGAATTGCAGGAAACAGATTTCAGGAGGTCGATTCGAATCGCCTTTAAAGCACATGAAAAGCGGCAAAACGTCGACAATGATGCCCTTGGCCAAAAAGGGCGTATGCGTTTTTTCCTGAATATATTCAGGAAAAAACGCATACGCCCTTTTTGGCCAACCAAGCAACCTGGAAAGGCAAATCAGCGCTACAAAGAAGTCTCGCTTCCCATCGGTCAAAAGGGCCATGCGGAAAAAAGTGTCAAAACCAGAAATGCAGAACAGGCCATGGAGAAATGGGAGCCTTGCTACGCTGATGGGCGGGATGTAAATTGCCAACAGCCACTCTGGAGAAGTGTACGGTGTGTCCTGAAACATCGAAAAAACACAGCTTAGAGCGCATAGGGCACTTCCACTCATGGGCGTATAAATTGGGAAAACTAAAAATCAGCAAGACACAGGCACCCCAAAGTTTGGGGCTGCTCTGTTGACAAGAACCTCCACTTCGTGACACCTTAAATATCCCAGGAAAGAGAAAAATGGATAAAGAAGTGGTGGTCCTTATGTACAATGGAATATCACTCAGCCATGAAATCAATGTCATAAGGCTAGTAGCAGCATGATGAGTGGTTTTAGCTACGACGATTCTAAGTGAAATAAGTCACACAGAAAAAGACACTTATCATAAGCTATCACTTATAGAGGGAATGTAAAAAACCGCTACACTTGAACTGAATTACCAAACAGAACAGAGTCACACGTTTAGAAAACACACTATGGCTGCTTAACGGGAAAGGTGGGGTGGGGTGATGCGTAAAACAAGGGTTTCAAATGAGCTCAGATAGCGTTCCATAAACCCAATATGTAATAGAAAGACCTACTCCTTGCTCAGTGAACTGGACTCAACACCCCCTATTCACCGCACAAGAATATATCTGACTAGTAAGAATCTTAAAACCTATGTATTGATATCTCTCTGGAAGTGAGTCAAGTGGCTGTAAAGCAGCAGAAACACAGCCGTGAAAAGCAGCTAAACCCCATTATAAAAATAAATTCCTTTTAAAAACCCGTGAAACAAAGACAGTGAAAGAGAGAGAAATTCTTACAAAATTCGTTCAGGGGCTGTGATGCAACCTGGATTGACCATATCTAGACCCACAGCTGGAGGAGACATAAGGGTGGACACTCTCGGGGCTGAGAGGTTTGGTGAGGTTGGGGGAGCAAACGCAGAGCCTTTAAAGTAATACTGCCTGTTACCCATCCCATGGGTCCCAAATCTCCAGTTTCAAGGGCATCTTCCTACCTCGAAAACATGCATGAGAAACCCAGAAGGTGGTACACCGTGTGATCGGGAAAGGTTTCTAAAACGCACCTCATTTCTCATCTCCTTGTGCTCGGGTTCGCCATTCCAGCCGCTTTACTAGCAATCTCCCTCCTTGGAGAATCAGCACCTTTAACCTCCCGTTCCGTACAGCTTGCAATTTGTCCTGAGGATGAACGGGAAGAGGGGGAGCCAATGAGAGACTAGCTCTAGGTGTTGGGACAGGCACAGGTCACTCTATTTTCCCATCAGGAAGAAGAATTAACCACAGGCTCAGCCTGCCGCCCGGAACCAGAATAGGGCCTGAGGCGATCCTGCGCTTTTGTGGCCAGCTCCCAAAAAAGTGAGTTGAAAAATGGAGCTCAGGGGCACTGCAATTCACAAACCTGCAGAGTTATAAATGATAACTCTCGTCCACAAATATATTGAGGGAAGGCAACGAAGAGGATCTGAAAGCAAGGCAAAATTGCAGGAAACAGATTTCAGGAGGTCGATTCGAATCGCCTTTAAAGCACATGAAAAGCGGCAAAACGTCGACAATGATGCCCTTGGCCAAAAAGGGCGTATGCGTTTTTTCCTGAATATATTCAGGAAAAAACGCATACGCCCTTTTTGGCCAACCAAGCAACCTGGAAAGGCAAATCAGCGCTACAAAGAAGTCTCGCTTCCCATCGGTCAAAAGGGCCATGCGGAAAAAAGTGTCAAAACCAGAAATGCAGGACAGGCCATGGAGAAATGGGAGCCTTGCTACGCTGATGGGCGGGATGTAAATTGCCAACAGCCACTCTGGAGAAGTGTACGGTGTGTCCTGAAACATCGAAAAAACACAGCTTAGAGCGCATAGGGCACTTCCACTCATGGGCGTATAAATTGGGAAAACTAAAAATCAGCAAGACACAGGCACCCCAAAGTTTGGGGCTGCTCTGTTGACAAGAACCTCCACTTCGTGACACCTTAAATATCCCAGGAAAGAGAAAAATGGATAAAGAAGTGGTGGTCCTTATGTACAATGGAATATCACTCAGCCATGAAATCAATGTCATAAGGCTAGTAGCAGCATGATGAGTGGTTTTAGCTACGACGATTCTAAGTGAAATAAGTCACACAGAAAAAGACACTTATCATAAGCTATCACTTATAGAGGGAATGTAAAAACCGCTACACTTGAACTGAATTACCAAACAGAACAGAGTCACACGTTTAGAAAACACACTATGGCTGCTTAACGGGAAAGGTGGGGTGGGGTGATGCGTAAAACAAGGGTTTCAAATGAGCTCAGATAGCGTTCCATAAACCCAATATGTAATAGAAAGACCTACTCCTTGCTCAGTGAACTGGACTCAACACCCCCTATTCACCGCACAAGAATATATCTGACTAGTAAGAATCTTAAAACCTATGTATTGATATCTCTCTGGAAGTGAGTCAAGTGGCTGTAAAGCGGCAGAAACACAGCCGTGAAAAGCAGCTAAACCCCATTATAAAAATAAATTACTTTTAAAAACCCGTGAAACAAAGACAGTGAGAGAGAGAAATTCTTACAAAATTCGTTCAGGGGCTGTGATGCAACCTGGATTGACCATATCTAGACCCACAGCTGGAGGAGACATAAGGGTGGACATTCTCGGGGCTGAGAGTTTTGGTGAGGTTGGGGGAGCAAACGCAGAGCCTTTAAAGTAATACTGCCTGTTACCCATCCCATGGGTCCCAAATCTCCAGGTTCAAGGGCATCTTCCTACCTCGAAAACATGCATGAGAAACCCAGAAGGTGGTACACCGTGTGATCGGGAAAGGTTTCTAAAACGCACCTCATTTCTCATCTCCTTGTGCTCGGGTTCGCCATTCCAGCCGCTTTACTAGCAATCTCCCTCCTTGGAGAATCAGCACCTTTAACCTCCCGTTCCGTACAGCTTGCAATTTGTCCTGAGGATGAACGGGAAGAGGGGGAGCCAATGAGAGACTAGCTCTAGGTGTTGGGACAGGCACAGGTCACTCTATTTTCCCATCAGGAAGAAGAATTAACCACAGGCTCAGCCTGCCGCCCGGAAGCAGAATAGGGCCTGAGGCGATCCTGCGCTTTTGCGGCCAGCTCCCAAAAAAGCGAGTTGAAAAATGGAGCTCAGGGGCACTGCAATTCACAAACCTGCAGAGTTATAAATGATAACTCTCGTCCACAAATATATTGAGGGAAGGCAACGAAGAGGATCTGAAAGCAAGGCAGAATTGCAGGAAACAGATTTCAGGAGGTCGATTCGAATCGCCTTTAAAGCACATGAAAAGCGGCAAAACGTCGACAATGATGCCCTTGGCCAAAAAGGGCGTATGCGTTTTTTCCTGAATATATTCAGGAAAAAACGCATACGCCCTTTTTGGCCAACCAAGCAACCTGGAAAGGCAAATCAGCGCTACGAAGAAGTCTCGCTTCCCATCAGTCAAAAGGGCCATGCGGAAAAAAGTGTCAAAACCAGAAGTGCAGAACAGGCCATGGAGAAATGGGAGCCTTGCTACGCTGATGGGCGGGATGTAAATTGCCAACAGCCACTCTGGAGAAGTGTACGGTGTGTCCTGAAACATCGAAAAAACACAGCTTAGAGCGCATAGGGCACTTCCACTCATGGGCGTATAAATTGGGAAAACTAAAAATCAGCAAGACACAGGCACCCCAAAGTTTGGGGCTGCTCTGTTGACAAGAACCTCCACTTCGTGACACCTTAAATATCCCAGGAAAGAGAAAAATGGATAAAGAAGTGGTGGTCCTTATGTACAATGGAATATCACTCAGCCATGAAATCAATGTCATAAGGCTAGTAGCAGCATGATGAGTGGTTTTAGCTACGACGATTCTAAGTGAAATAAGTCACACAGAAAAAGACACTTATCATAAGCTATCACTTATAGAGGGAATGTAAAAAACCGCTACACTTGAACTGAATTACCAAACAGAACAGAGTCACACGTTTAGAAAACACACTATGGCTGCTTAACGGGAAAGGTGGGGTGGGGTGATGCGTAAAACAAGGGTTTCAAATGAGCTCAGATAGCGTTCCATAAACCCAATATGTAATAGAAAGACCTACTCCTTGCTCAGTGAACTGGACTCAACACCCCCTATTCACCGCACAAGAATATATCTGACTAGTAAGAATCTTAAAACCTATGTATTGATATCTCTCTGGAAGTGAGTCAAGTGGCTGTAAAGCGGCAGAAACACAGCCGTGAAAAGCAGCTAAACCCCATTATAAAAATAAATTCCTTTTAAAAACCCGTGAAACAAAGACAGTGAAAGAGAGAGAAATTCTTACAAAATTCGTTCAGGGGCTGTGATGCAACCTGGATTGACCATATCTAGACCCACAGCTGGAGGAGACATAAGGGTGGACACTCTCGGGGCTGAGAGGTTTGGTGAGGTTGGGGGAGCAAACGCAGAGCCTTTAAAGTAATACTGCCTGTTACCCATCCCATGGGTCCCAAATCTCCAGGTTCAAGGGCATCTTCCTACCTCGAAAACATGCATGAGAAACCCAGAAGGTGGTACACCGTGTGATCGGGAAAGGTTTCTAAAACGCACCTCATTTCTCATCTCCTTGTGCTCGGGTTCGCCATTCCAGCCGCTTTACTAGCAATCTCCCTCCTTGGAGAATCAGCACCTTTAACCTCCCGTTCCGTACAGCTTGCAATTTGTCCTGAGGATGAACGGGAAGAGGGGGAGCCAATGAGAGACTAGCTCTAGGTGTTGGGACAGGCACAGGTCACTCTATTTTCCCATCAGGAAGAAGAATTAACCACAGGCTCAGCCTGCCGCCCGGAAGCAGAATAGGGCCTGAGGCGATCCTGCGCTTTTGCGGCCAGCTCCCAAAAAAGCGAGTTGAAAAATGGAGCTCAGGGGCACTGCAATTCACAAACCTGCAGAGTTATAAATGATAACTCTCGTCCACAAATATATTGAGGGAAGGCAACGAAGAGGATCTGAAAGCAAGGCAGAATTGCAGGAAACAGATTTCAGGAGGTCGATTCGAATCGCCTTTAAAGCACATGAAAAGCGGCAAAACGTCGACAATGATGCCCTTGGCCAAAAAGGGCGTATGCGTTTTTTCCTGAATATATTCAGGAAAAAACGCATACGCCCTTTTTAGCCAACCAAGCAACCTGGAAAGGCAAATCAGCGCTACAAAGAAGTCTCGCTTCCCATCGGTCAAAAGGGCCATGCGGAAAAAAGTGTCAAAACCAGAAGTGCAGAACAGGCCATGGAGAAATGGGAGCCTTGCTACGCTGATGGGCGGGATGTAAATTGCCAACAGCCACTCTGGAGAAGTGTACGGTGTGTCCTGAAACATCGAAAAAACACAGCTTAGAGCGCATAGGGCACTTCCACTCATGGGCGTATAAATTGGGAAAACTAAAAATCAGCAAGACACAGGCACCCCAAAGTTTGGGGCTGCTCTGTTGACAAGAACCTCCACTTCGTGACACCTTAAATATCCCAGGAAAGAGAAAAATGGATAAAGAAGTGGTGGTCCTTATGTACAATGGAATATCACTCAGCCATGAAATCAATGTCATAAGGCTAGTAGCAGCATGATGAGTGGCTTTAGCTACGACGATTCTAAGTGAAATAAGTCATACAGAAAAACACACTTATTATAAGCTATCACTTATAGAGGGAATGTAAAAACCGCTACACTTGAACTGAATTACAAAACAGAACAGAGTCACACGTTTAGAAAACACATTATGGCTGCTTAACGGGAAAGGAGGGGTGGGGTGATGCATAAAAACAAGGGTTTCAAATGAGCTCAGATACCGTTCCATAAACCCAATATGTAATAGAAAGACCTACTCCTTGCTCAGTGAACTGGACTCAACACCCCCTATTCACCGCACAAGAATATATCTGACTAGTAAGAATCTTAAAACCTATGTATTGATATCTCTCTGGAAGTGAGTCAAGTGGCTGTAAAGCGGCAGAAACACAGCCGTGAAAAGCAGCTAAACCCCATTATAAAAATAAATTACTTTTAAAAACCCCGTGAAACAAAGACAGTGAAGAGAGAGAAATTCTTACAAAATTCGTTCAGGGGCTGTGATGCAACCTGGATTGACCATATCTAGACCCACAGCTGGAGGAGGACATAAGGGTGGACACTCTCGGGCTGAGAGGTTTGGTGAGGTTGGGGGAGCAAACGCAGAGCCTTTAAAGTAATACTGCCTGTTACCCATCCCATGGGTCCCAAATCTCCAGGTTCAAGGGCATCTTCCTACCTCGAAAACATGCATGAGAAACCCAGAAGGTGGTACACCGTGTGATCGGGAAGGTTTCTAAAACGCACCTCATTTCTCATCTCCTTGTGCTCGGGTTCGCCATTCCAGCCGCTTTACTAGCAATCTCCCTCCTTGGAGAATCAGCACCTTTAACCTCCCGTTCCGTACAGCTTGCAATTTGTCCTGAGGATGAACGGGAAGAGGGGGAGCCAATGAGAGACTAGCTCTAGGTGTTGGGACAGGCACAGGTCACTCTATTTTCCCATCAGGAAGAAGAATTAACCACAGGCTCAGCCTGCCGCCCGGAAGCAGAATAGGGCCTGAGGCGATCCTGCGCTTTTGCGGCCAGCTCCCAAAAAAGCGAGTTGAAAAATGGAGCTCAGGGGCACTGCAATTCACAAACCTGCAGAGTTATAAATGATAACTCTCGTCCACAAATATATTGAGGGAATGCAACGAAGAGGATCTGAAAGCAAGGCAGAATTGCAGGAAACAGATTTCAGGAGGTCGATTCGAATCGCCTTTAAAGCACATGAAAAGCGGCAAAACGTCGACAATGATGCCCTTGGCCAAAAAGGGCGTATGCGTTTTTTTCCTGAATATATTCAGGAAAAAACGCATACGCCCTTTTTGGCCAACCAAGCAACCTGGAAAGGCAAATCAGCGCTACAAAGAAGTCTCGCTTCCCATCGGTCAAAAGGGCCATGCGGAAAAAAGTGTCAAAACCAGAAATGCAGGACAGGCCATGGAGAAATGGGAGCCTTGCTACGCTGATGGGCGGGATGTAAATTGCCAACAGCCACTCTGGAGAAGTGTACGGGTGTGTCCTGAAACATCGAAAAAACACAGCTTAGAGCGCATAGGGCACTTCCACTCATGGGCGTATAAATTGGGAAAACTAAAAATCAGCAAGACACAGGCACCCCAAAGTTTGGGGCTGCTCTGTTGACAAGAACCTCCACTTCGTGACACCTTAAATATCCCAGGAAAGAGAAAAATGGATAAAGAAGTGGTGGTCCTTATGTACAATGGAATATCACTCAGCCATGAAATCAATGTCATAAGGCTAGTAGCAGCATGATGAGTGGTTTTAGCTACGACGATTCTAAGTGAAATAAGTCACACAGAAAAAGACACTTATCATAAGCTATCACTTATAGAGGGAATGTAAAAACCGCTACACTTGAACTGAATTACCAACAGAACAGAGTCACACGTTTAGAAAACACACTATGGCTGCTTAACGGGAAAGGTGGGGTGGGGTGATGCGTAAAACAAGGGTTTCAAATGAGCTCAGATAGCGTTCCATAAACCCAATATGTAATATAAAGACCTACTCCTTGCTCAGTGAACTGGACTCAACACCCCCTATTCACCGCACAAGAATATATCTGACTAGTAAGAATCTTAAAACCTATGTATTGATATCTCTCTGGAAGTGAGTCAAGTGGCTGTAAAGCGGCAGAAACACAGCCGTGAAAAGCAGCTAAACCCCATTATAAAAATAAATTACTTTTAAAAACCCGTGAAACAAAGACAGTGAGAGAGAGAAATTCTTACAAAATTCGTTCAGGGGCTGTGATGCAACCTGGATTGACCATATCTAGACCCACAGCTGGAGGAGACATAAGGGTGGACATTCTCGGGGCTGAGAGTTTTGGTGAGGTTGGGGGAGCAAACGCAGAGCCTTTAAAGTAATACTGCCTGTTACCCATCCCATGGGTCCCAAATCTCCAGGTTCAAGGGCATCTTCCTACCTCGAAAACATGCATGAGAAACCCAGAAGGTGGTACACCGTGTGATCGGGAAAGGTTTCTAAAACGCACCTCATTTCTCATCTCCTTGTGCTCGGGTTCGCCATTCCAGCCGCTTTACTAGCAATCTCCCTCCTTGGAGAATCAGCACCTTTAACCTCCCGTTCCGTACAGCTTGCAATTTGTCCTGAGGATGAACGGGAAGAGGGGGAGCCAATGAGAGACTAGCTCTAGGTGTTGGGACAGGCACAGGTCACTCTATTTTCCCATCAGGAAGAAGAATTAACCACAGGCTCAGCCTGCCGCCCGGAAGCAGAATAGGGCCTGAGGCGATCCTGCGCTTTTGCGGCCAGCTCCCAAAAAAGCGAGTTGAAAAATGGAGCTCAGGGGCACTGCAATTCACAAACCTGCAGAGTTATAAATGATAACTCTCGTCCACAAATATATTGAGGGAAGGCAACGAAGAGGATCTGAAAGCAAGGCAGAATTGCAGGAAACAGATTTCAGGAGGTCGATTCGAATCGCCTTTAAAGCACATGAAAAGCGGCAAAACGTCGACAATGATGCCCTTGGCCAAAAAGGGCGTATGCGTTTTTTCCTGAATATATTCAGGAAAAAACGCATACGCCCTTTTTAGCCAACCAAGCAACCTGGAAAGGCAAATCAGCGCTACAAAGAAGTCTCGCTTCCCATCGGTCAAAAGGGCCATGCGGAAAAAAGTGTCAAAACCAGAAGTGCAGAACAGGCCATGGAGAAATGGGAGCCTTGCTACGCTGATGGGCGGGATGTAAATTGCCAACAGCCACTCTGGAGAAGTGTACGGTGTGTCCTGAAACATCGAAAAAACACAGCTTAGAGCGCATAGGGCACTTCCACTCATGGGCGTATAAATTGGGAAAACTAAAAATCAGCAAGACACAGGCACCCCAAAGTTTGGGGCTGCTCTGTTGACAAGAACCTCCACTTCGTGACACCTTAAATATCCCAGGAAAGAGAAAAATGGATAAAGAAGTGGTGGTCCTTATGTACAATGGAATATCACTCAGCCATGAAATCAATGTCATAAGGCTAGTAGCAGCATGATGAGTGGCTTTAGCTACGACGATTCTAAGTGAAATAAGTCATACAGAAAAACACACTTATTATAAGCTATCACTTATAGAGGGAATGTAAAAACCGCTACACTTGAACTGAATTACAAAACAGAACAGAGTCACACGTTTAGAAAACACATTATGGCTGCTTAACGGGAAAGGAGGGGTGGGGTGATGCATAAAACAAGGGTTTCAAATGAGCTCAGATACCGTTCCATAAACCCAATATGTAATAGAAAGACCTACTCCTTGCTCAGTGAACTGGACTCAACACCCCCTATTCACCGCACAAGAATATATCTGACTAGTAAGAATCTTAAAACCTATGTATTGATATCTCTCTGGAAGTGAGTCAAGTGGCTGTAAAGCGGCAGAAACACAGCCGTGAAAAGCAGCTAAACCCCATTATAAAAATAAATTACTTTTAAAAACCCGTGAAACAAAGACAGTGAAAGAGAGAGAAATTCTTACAAAATTCGTTCAGGGGCTGTGATGCAACCTGGATTGACCATATCTAGACCCACAGCTGGAGGAGACATAAGGGTGGACACTCTCGGGGCTGAGAGGTTTGGTGAGGTTGGGGGAGCAAACGCAGAGCCTTTAAAGTAATACTGCCTGTTACCCATCCCATGGGTCCCAAATCTCCAGGTTCAAGGGCATCTTCCTACCTCGAAAACATGCATGAGAAACCCAGAAGGTGGTACACCGTGTGATCGGGAAAGGTTTCTAAAACGCACCTCATTTCTCATCTCCTTGTGCTCGGGTTCGCCATTCCAGCCGCTTTACTAGCAATCTCCCTCCTTGGAGAATCAGCACCTTTAACCTCCCGTTCCGTACAGCTTGCAATTTGTCCTGAGGATGAACGGGAAGAGGGGGAGCCAATGAGAGACTAGCTCTAGGTGTTGGGACAGGCACAGGTCACTCTATTTTCCCATCAGGAAGAAGAATTAACCACAGGCTCAGCCTGCCGCCCGGAAGCAGAATAGGGCCTGAGGCGATCCTGCGCTTTTGCGGCCAGCTCCCAAAAAAGCGAGTTGAAAAATGGAGCTCAGGGGCACTGCAATTCACAAACCTGCAGAGTTATAAATGATAACTCTCGTCCACAAATATATTGAGGGAAGGCAACGAAGAGGATCTGAAAGCAAGGCAGAATTGCAGGAAACAGATTTCAGGAGGTCGATTCGAATCGCCTTTAAAGCACATGAAAAGCGGCAAAACGTCGACAATGATGCCCTTGGCCAAAAAGGGCGTATGCGTTTTTTCCTGAATATATTCAGGAAAAAACGCATACGCCCTTTTTAGCCAACCAAGCAACCTGGAAAGGCAAATCAGCGCTACAAAGAAGTCTCGCTTCCCATCGGTCAAAAGGGCCATGCGGAAAAAAGTGTCAAAACCAGAAGTGCAGAACAGGCCATGGAGAAATGGGAGCCTTGCTACGCTGATGGGCGGGATGTAAATTGCCAACAGCCACTCTGGAGAAGTGTACGGTGTGTCCTGAAACATCGAAAAAACACAGCTTAGAGCGCATAGGGCACTTCCACTCATGGGCGTATAAATTGGGAAAACTAAAAATCAGCAAGACACAGGCACCCCAAAGTTTGGGGCTGCTCTGTTGACAAGAACCTCCACTTCGTGACACCTTAAATATCCCAGGAAAGAGAAAAATGGATAAAGAAGTGGTGGTCCTTATGTACAATGGAATATCACTCAGCCATGAAATCAATGTCATAAGGCTAGTAGCAGCATGATGAGTGGCTTTAGCTACGACGATTCTAAGTGAAATAAGTCATACAGAAAAACACACTTATTATAAGCTATCACTTATAGAGGGAATGTAAAAACCGCTACACTTGAACTGAATTACAAAACAGAACAGAGTCACACGTTTAGAAAACACATTATGGCTGCTTAACGGGAAAGGAGGGGTGGGGTGATGCATAAAACAAGGGTTTCAAATGAGCTCAGATACCGTTCCATAAACCCAATATGTAATAGAAAGACCTACTCCTTGCTCAGTGAACTGGACTCAACACCCCCTATTCACCGCACAAGAATATATCTGACTAGTAAGAATCTTAAAACCTATGTATTGATATCTCTCTGGAAGTGAGTCAAGTGGCTGTAAAGCGGCAGAAACACAGCCGTGAAAAGCAGCTAAACCCCATTATAAAAATAAATTACTTTTAAAAACCCGTGAAACAAAGACAGTGAAAGAGAGAGAAATTCTTACAAAATTCGTTCAGGGGCTGTGATGCAACCTGGATTGACCATATCTAGACCCACAGCTGGAGGAGACATAAGGGTGGACACTCTCGGGGCTGAGAGGTTTGGTGAGGTTGGGGGAGCAAACGCAGAGCCTTTAAAGTAATACTGCCTGTTACCCATCCCATGGGTCCCAAATCTCCAGGTTCAAGGGCATCTTCCTACCTCGAAAACATGCATGAGAAACCCAGAAGGTGGTACACCGTGTGATCGGGAAAGGTTTCTAAAACGCACCTCATTTCTCATCTCCTTGTGCTCGGGTTCGCCATTCCAGCCGCTTTACTAGCAATCTCCCTCCTTGGAGAATCAGCACCTTTAACCTCCCGTTCCGTACAGCTTGCAATTTGTCCTGAGGATGAACGGGAAGAGGGGGAGCCAATGAGAGACTAGCTCTAGGTGTTGGGACAGGCACAGGTCACTCTATTTTCCCATCAGGAAGAAGAATTAACCACAGGCTCAGCCTGCCGCCCGGAAGCAGAATAGGGCCTGAGGCGATCCTGCGCTTTTGCGGCCAGCTCCCAAAAAAGCGAGTTGAAAAATGGAGCTCAGGGGCACTGCAATTCACAAACCTGCAGAGTTATAAATGATAACTCTCGTCCACAAATATATTGAGGGAAGGCAACGAAGAGGATCTGAAAGCAAGGCAGAATTGCAGGAAACAGATTTCAGGAGGTCGATTCGAATCACCTTTAAAGCACATGAAAAGCGGCAAAACGTCGACAATGATGCCCTTGGCCAAAAAGGGCGTATGCGTTTTTTCCTGAATATATTCAGGAAAAAACGCATACGCCCTTTTTGGCCAACCAAGCAACCTGGAAAGGCAAATCAGCGCTACAAAGAAGTCTCGCTTCCCATCGGTCAAAAGGGCCATGCGGAAAAAAGTGTCAAAACCAGAAATGCAGGACAGGCCATGGAGAAATGGGAGCCTTGCTACGCTGATGGGCGGGATGTAAATTGCCAACAGCCACTCTGGAGAAGTGTACGGTGTGTCCTGAAACATCGAAAAAACACAGCTTAGAGCGCATAGGGCACTTCCACTCATGGGCGTATAAATTGGGAAAACTAAAAATCAGCAAGACACAGGCACCCCAAAGTTTGGGGCTGCTCTGTTGACAAGAACCTCCACTTCGTGACACCTTAAATATCCCAGGAAAGAGAAAAATGGATAAAGAAGTGGTGGTCCTTATGTACAATGGAATATCACTCAGCCATGAAATCAATGTCATAAGGCTAGTAGCAGCATGATGAGTGGTTTTAGCTACGACGATTCTAAGTGAAATAAGTCACACAGAAAAAGACACTTATCATAAGCTATCACTTATAGAGGGAATGTAAAAACCGCTACACTTGAACTGAATTACCAAACAGAACAGAGTTACACGTTTAGAAAACACACTATGGCTGCTTAACGGGAAAGGTGGGGTGGGGTGATGCGTAAAACAAGGGTTTCAAATGAGCTCAGATAGCGTTCCATAAACCCAATATGTAATAGAAAGACCTACTCCTTGCTCAGTGAACTGGACTCAACACCCCCTATTCACCGCACAAGAATATATCTGACTAGTAAGAATCTTAAAACCTATGTATTGATATCTCTCTGGAAGTGAGTCAAGTGGCTGTAAAGCGGCAGAAACACAGCCGTGAAAAGCAGCTAAACCCCATTATAAAAATAAATTACTTTTAAAAACCCGTGAAACAAAGACAGTGAGAGAGAGAAATTCTTACAAAATTCGTTCAGGGGCTGTGATGCAACCTGGATTGACCATATCTAGACCCACAGCTGGAGGAGACATAAGGGTGGACATTCTCGGGGCTGAGAGTTTTGGTGAGGTTGGGGGAGCAAACGCAGAGCCTTTAAAGTAATACTGCCTGTTACCCATCCCATGGGTCCCAAATCTCCAGGTTCAAGGGCATCTTCCTACCTCGAAAACATGCATGAGAAACCCAGAAGGTGGTACACCGTGTGATCGGGAAAGGTTTCTAAAACGCACCTCATTTCTCATCTCCTTGTGCTCGGGTTCGCCATTCCAGCCGCTTTACTAGCAATCTCCCTCCTTGGAGAATCAGCACCTTTAACCTCCCGTTCCGTACAGCTTGCAATTTGTCCTGAGGATGAACGGGAAGAGGGGGAGCCAATGAGAGACTAGCTCTAGGTGTTGGGACAGGCACAGGTCACTCTATTTTCCCATCAGGAAGAAGAATTAACCACAGGCTCAGCCTGCCGCCCGGAAGCAGAATAGGGCCTGAGGCGATCCTGCGCTTTTGCGGCCAGCTCCCAAAAAAGCGAGTTGAAAAATGGAGCTCAGGGGCACTGCAATTCACAAACCTGCAGAGTTATAAATGATAACTCTCGTCCACAAATATATTGAGGGAAGGCAACGAAGAGGATCTGAAAGCAAGGCAGAATTGCAGGAAACAGATTTCAGGAGGTCGATTCGAATCGCCTTTAAAGCACATGAAAAGCGGCAAAACGTCGACAATGATGCCCTTGGCCAAAAAGGGCGTATGCGTTTTTTCCTGAATATATTCAGGAAAAAACGCATACGCCCTTTTTAGCCAACCAAGCAACCTGGAAAGGCAAATCAGCGCTACAAAGAAGTCTCGCTTCCCATCGGTCAAAAGGGCCATGCGGAAAAAAGTGTCAAAACCAGAAGTGCAGAACAGGCCATGGAGAAATGGGAGCCTTGCTACGCTGATGGGCGGGATGTAAATTGCCAACAGCCACTCTGGAGAAGTGTACGGTGTGTCCTGAAACATCGAAAAAACACAGCTTAGAGCGCATAGGGCACTTCCACTCATGGGCGTATAAATTGGGAAAACTAAAAATCAGCAAGACACAGGCACCCCAAAGTTTGGGGCTGCTCTGTTGACAAGAACCTCCACTTCGTGACACCTTAAATATCCCAGGAAAGAGAAAAATGGATAAAGAAGTGGTGGTCCTTATGTACAATGGAATATCACTCAGCCATGAAATCAATGTCATAAGGCTAGTAGCAGCATGATGAGTGGCTTTAGCTACGACGATTCTAAGTGAAATAAGTCATACAGAAAAACACACTTATTATAAGCTATCACTTATAGAGGGAATGTAAAAACCGCTACACTTGAACTGAATTACAAAACAGAACAGAGTCACACGTTTAGAAAACACATTATGGCTGCTTAACGGGAAAGGAGGGGTGGGGTGATGCATAAAACAAGGGTTTCAAATGAGCTCAGATACCGTTCCATAAACCCAATATGTAATAGAAAGACCTACTCCTTGCTCAGTGAACTGGACTCAACACCCCCTATTCACCGCACAAGAATATATCTGACTAGTAAGAATCTTAAAACCTATGTATTGATATCTCTCTGGAAGTGAGTCAAGTGGCTGTAAAGCGGCAGAAACACAGCCGTGAAAAGCAGCTAAACCCCATTATAAAAATAAATTACTTTTAAAAACCCGTGAAACAAAGACAGTGAAAGAGAGAGAAATTCTTACAAAATTCGTTCAGGGGCTGTGATGCAACCTGGATTGACCATATCTAGACCCACAGCTGGAGGAGACATAAGGGTGGACACTCTCGGGGCTGAGAGGTTTGGTGAGGTTGGGGGAGCAAACGCAGAGCCTTTAAAGTAATACTGCCTGTTACCCATCCCATGGGTCCCAAATCTCCAGGTTCAAGGGCATCTTCCTACCTCGAAAACATGCATGAGAAACCCAGAAGGTGGTACACCGTGTGATCGGGAAAGGTTTCTAAAACGCACCTCATTTCTCATCTCCTTGTGCTCGGGTTCGCCATTCCAGCCGCTTTACTAGCAATCTCCCTCCTTGGAGAATCAGCACCTTTAACCTCCCGTTCCGTACAGCTTGCAATTTGTCCTGAGGATGAACGGGAAGAGGGGGAGCCAATGAGAGACTAGCTCTAGGTGTTGGGACAGGCACAGGTCACTCTATTTTCCCATCAGGAAGAAGAATTAACCACAGGCTCAGCCTGCCGCCCGGAAGCAGAATAGGGCCTGAGGCGATCCTGCGCTTTTGCGGCCAGCTCCCAAAAAAGCGAGTTGAAAAATGGAGCTCAGGGGCACTGCAATTCACAAACCTGCAGAGTTATAAATGATAACTCTCGTCCACAAATATATTGAGGGAAGGCAACGAAGAGGATCTGAAAGCAAGGCAGAATTGCAGGAAACAGATTTCAGGAGGTCGATTCGAATCGCCTTTAAAGCACATGAAAAGCGGCAAAACGTCGACAATGATGCCCTTGGCCAAAAAGGGCGTATGCGTTTTTTCCTGAATATATTCAGGAAAAAACGCATACGCCCTTTTTGGCCAACCAAGCAACCTGGAAAGGCAAATCAGCGCTACAAAGAAGTCTCGCTTCCCATCGGTCAAAAGGGCCATGCGGAAAAAAGTGTCAAAACCAGAAATGCAGGACAGGCCATGGAGAAATGGGAGCCTTGCTACGCTGATGGGCGGGATGTAAATTGCCAACAGCCACTCTGGAGAAGTGTACGGTGTGTCCTGAAACATCGAAAAAACACAGCTTAGAGCGCATAGGGCACTTCCACTCATGGGCGTATAAATTGGGAAAAGTAAAAATCAGCAAGACACAGGCACCCCAAAGTTTGGGGCTGCTCTGTTGACAAGAACCTCCACTTCGTGACACCTTAAATATCCCAGGAAAGAGAAAAATGGATAAAGAAGTGGTGGTCCTTATGTACAATGGAATATCACTCAGCCATGAAATCAATGTCATAAGGCTAGTAGCAGCATGATGAGTGGTTTTAGCTACGACGATTCTAAGTGAAATAAGTCACACAGAAAAAGACACTTATCATAAGCTATCACTTATAGAGGGAATGTAAAAAACCGCTACACTTGAACTGAATTACCAAACAGAACAGAGTCACACGTTTAGAAAACACACTATGGCTGCTTAACGGGAAAGGTGGGGTGGGGTGATGCGTAAAACAAGGGTTTCAAATGAGCTCAGATAGCGTTCCATAAACCCAATATGTAATAGAAAGACCTACTCCTTGCTCAGTGAACTGGACTCAACACCCCCTATTCACCGCACAAGAATATATCTGACTAGTAAGAATCTTAAAACCTATGTATTGATATCTCTCTGGAAGTGAGTCAAGTGGCTGTAAAGCGGCAGAAACACAGCCGTGAAAAGCAGCTAAACCCCATTATAAAAATAAATTACTTTTAAAAACCCGTGAAACAAAGACAGTGAAAGAGAGAGAAATTCTTACAAAATTCGTTCAGGGGCTGTGATGCAACCTGGATTGACCATATCTAGACCCACAGCTGGAGGAGACATAAGGGTGGACACTCTCGGGGCTGAGAGGTTTGGTGAGGTTGGGGGAGCAAACGCAGAGCCTTTAAAGTAATACTGCCTGTTACCCATCCCATGGGTCCCAAATCTCCAGGTTCAAGGGCATCTTCCTACCTCGAAAACATGCATGAGAAACCCAGAAGGTGGTACACCGTGTGATCGGGAAAGGTTTCTAAAACGCACCTCATTTCTCATCTCCTTGTGCTCGGGTTCGCCATTCCAGCCGCTTTACTAGCAATCTCCCTCCTTGGAGAATCAGCACCTTTAACCTCCCGTTCCGTACAGCTTGCAATTTGTCCTGAGGATGAACGGGAAGAGGGGGAGCCAATGAGAGACTAGCTCTAGGTGTTGGGACAGGCACAGGTCACTCTATTTTCCCATCAGGAAGAAGAATTAACCACAGGCTCAGCCTGCCGCCCGGAAGCAGAATAGGGCCTGAGGCGATCCTGCGCTTTTGCGGCCAGCTCCCAAAAAAGCGAGTTGAAAAATGGAGCTCAGGGGCACTGCAATTCACAAACCTGCAGAGTTATAAATGATAACTCTCGTCCACAAATATATTGAGGGAAGGCAACGAAGAGGATCTGAAAGCAAGGCAGAATTGCAGGAAACAGATTTCAGGAGGTCGATTCGAATCGCCTTTAAAGCACATGAAAAGCGGCAAAACGTCGACAATGATGCCCTTGGCCAAAAAGGGCGTATGCGTTTTTTCCTGAATATATTCAGGAAAAAACGCATACGCCCTTTTTGGCCAACCAAGCAACCTGGAAAGGCAAATCAGCGCTACAAAGAAGTCTCGCTTCCCATCGGTCAAAAGGGCCATGCGGAAAAAAGTGTCAAAACCAGAAATGCAGGACAGGCCATGGAGAAATGGGAGCCTTGCTACGCTGATGGGCGGGATGTAAATTGCCAACAGCCACTCTGGAGAAGTGTACGGTGTGTCCTGAAACATCGAAAAAACACAGCTTAGAGCGCATAGGGCACTTCCACTCATGGGCGTATAAATTGGGAAAACTAAAAATCAGCAAGACACAGGAACCCCAAAGTTTGGGGCTGCTCTGTTGACAAGAACCTCCACTTCGTGACACCTTAAATATCCCAGGAAAGAGAAAAATGGATAAAGAAGTGGTGGTCCTTATGTACAATGGAATATCACTCAGCCATGAAATCAATGTCATAAGGCTAGTAGCAGCATGATGAGTGGTTTTAGCTACGACGATTCTAAGTGAAATAAGTCACACAGAAAAAGACACTTATCATAAGCTATCACTTATAGAGGGAATGTAAAAAACCGCTACACTTGAACTGAATTACCAAACAGAACAGAGTCACACGTTTAGAAAACACACTATGGCTGCTTAACGGGAAAGGTGGGGTGGGGTGATGCGTAAAACAAGGGTTTCAAATGAGCTCAGATAGCGTTCCATAAACCCAATATGTAATAGAAAGACCTACTCCTTGCTCAGTGAACTGGACTCAACACCCCCTATTCACCGCACAAGAATATATCTGACTAGTAAGAATCTTAAAACCTATGTATTGATATCTCTCTGGAAGTGAGTCAAGTGGCTGTAAAGCGGCAGAAACACAGCCGTGAAAAGCAGCTAAACCCCATTATAAAAATAAATTACTTTTAAAAACCCGTGAAACAAAGACAGTGAGAGAGAGAAATTCTTACAAAATTCGTTCAGGGGCTGTGATGCAACCTGGATTGACCATATCTAGACCCACAGCTGGAGGAGACATAAGGGTGGACATTCTCGGGGCTGAGAGTTTTGGTGAGGTTGGGGGAGCAAACGCAGAGCCTTTAAAGTAATACTGCCTGTTACCCATCCCATGGGTCCCAAATCTCCAGGTTCAAGGGCATCTTCCTACCTCGAAAACATGCATGAGAAACCCAGAAGGTGGTACACCGTGTGATCGGGAAAGGTTTCTAAAACGCACCTCATTTCTCATCTCCTTGTGCTCGGGTTCGCCATTCCAGCCGCTTTACTAGCAATCTCCCTCCTTGGAGAATCAGCACCTTTAACCTCCCGTTCCGTACAGCTTGCAATTTGTCCTGAGGATGAACGGGAAGAGGGGGAGCCAATGAGAGACTAGCTCTAGGTGTTGGGACAGGCACAGGTCACTCTATTTTCCCATCAGGAAGAAGAATTAACCACAGGCTCAGCCTGCCGCCCGGAAGCAGAATAGGGCCTGAGGCGATCCTGCGCTTTTGCGGCCAGCTCCCAAAAAAGCGAGTTGAAAAATGGAGCTCAGGGGCACTGCAATTCACAAACCTGCAGAGTTATAAATGATAACTCTCGTCCACAAATATATTGAGGGAAGGCAACGAAGAGGATCTGAAAGCAAGGCAGAATTGCAGGAAACAGATTTCAGGAGGTCGATTCGAATCGCCTTTAAAGCACATGAAAAGCGGCAAAACGTCGACAATGATGCCCTTGGCCAAAAAGGGCGTATGCGTTTTTTCCTGAATATATTCAGGAAAAAACGCATACGCCCTTTTTAGCCAACCAAGCAACCTGGAAAGGCAAATCAGCGCTACAAAGAAGTCTCGCTTCCCATCGGTCAAAAGGGCCATGCGGAAAAAAGTGTCAAAACCAGAAGTGCAGAACAGGCCATGGAGAAATGGGAGCCTTGCTACGCTGATGGGCGGGATGTAAATTGCCAACAGCCACTCTGGAGAAGTGTACGGTGTGTCCTGAAACATCGAAAAAACACAGCTTAGAGCGCATAGGGCACTTCCACTCATGGGCGTATAAATTGGGAAAACTAAAAATCAGCAAGACACAGGCACCCCAAAGTTTGGGGCTGCTCTGTTGACAAGAACCTCCACTTCGTGACACCTTAAATATCCCAGGAAAGAGAAAAATGGATAAAGAAGTGGTGGTCCTTATGTACAATGGAATATCACTCAGCCATGAAATCAATGTCATAAGGCTAGTAGCAGCATGATGAGTGGCTTTAGCCACGACGATTCTAAGTGAAATAAGTCATACAGAAAAACACACTTATTATAAGCTATCACTTATAGAGGGAATGTAAAAACCGCTACACTTGAACTGAATTACAAGACAGAACAGAGTCACACGTTTAGAAAACACATTATGGCTTCTTAACGGGAAAGGTGGGGTGGGGTGATGCATAAAACAAGGGTTTCAAATGAGCTCAGATACCGTTCCATAAACCCAATATGTAATAGAAAGACCTACTCCTTGCTCAGCGAACTGGACTCAACACCCCCTATTCACCGCACAAGAATATATCTGACTAGTAAGAATCTTAAAACCTATGTATTGATATCTCTCTGGAAGTGAGTCAAGTGGCTGTAAAGCGGCAGAAACACAGCCGTGAAAAGCAGCTAAACCCCATTATAAAAATAAATTCCTTTTAAAAACCCGTGAAACAAAGACAGTGAAAGAGAGAGAAATTCTTACAAAATTCGTTCAGGGGCTGTGATGCAACCTGGATTGACCATATCTAGACCCACAGCTGGAGGAGACATAAGGGTGGACACTCTCGGGGCTGAGAGGTTTGGTGAGGTTGGGGGAGCAAACGCAGAGCCTTTAAAGTAATACTGCCTGTTACCCATCCCATGGGTCCCAAATCTCCAGGTTCAAGGGCATCTTCCTACCTCGAAAACATGCATGAGAAACCCAGAAGGTGGTACACCGTGTGATCGGGAAAGGTTTCTAAAACGCACCTCATTTCTCATCTCCTTGTGCTCGGGTTCGCCATTCCAGCCGCTTTACTAGCAATCTCCCTCCTTGGAGAATCAGCACCTTTAACCTCCCGTTCCGTACAGCTTGCAATTTGTCCTGAGGATGAACGGGAAGAGGGGGAGCCAATGAGAGACTAGCTCTAGGTGTTGGGACAGGCACAGGTCACTCTATTTTCCCATCAGGAAGAAGAATTAACCACAGGCTCAGCCTGCCGCCCGGAAGCAGAATAGGGCCTGAGGCGATCCTGCGCTTTTGCGGCCAGCTCCCAAAAAAGCGAGTTGAAAAATGGAGCTCAGGGGCACTGCAATTCACAAACCTGCAGAGTTATAAATGATAACTCTCGTCCACAAATATATTGAGGGAAGGCAACGAAGAGGATCTGAAAGCAAGGCAGAATTGCAGGAAACAGATTTCAGGAGGTCGATTCGAATCGCCTTTAAAGCACATGAAAAGCGGCAAAACGTCGACAATGATGCCCTTGGCCAAAAAGGGCGTATGCGTTTTTTCCTGAATATATTCAGGAAAAAACGCATACGCCCTTTTTGGCCAACCAAGCAACCTGGAAAGGCAAATCAGCGCTACAAAGAAGTCTCGCTTCCCATCGGTCAAAAGGGCCATGCGGAAAAAAGTGTCAAAACCAGAAATGCAGGACAGGCCATGGAGAAATGGGAGCCTTGCTACGCTGATGGGCGGGATGTAAATTGCCAACAGCCACTCTGGAGAAGTGTACGGTGTGTCCTGAAACATCGAAAAAACACAGCTTAGAGCGCATAGGGCACTTCCACTCATGGGCGTAAAAATTGGGAAAACTAAAAATCAGCAAGACACAGGCACCCCAAAGTTTGGGGCTGCTCTGTTGACAAGAACCTCCACTTCGTGACACCTTAAATATCCCAGGAAAGAGAAAAATGGATAAAGAAGTGGTGGTCCTTATGTACAATGGAATATCACTCAGCCATGAAATCAATGTCATAAGGCTAGTAGCAGCATGATGAGTGGCTTTAGCTATGACGATTCTAAGTGAAATAAGTCACACAGAAAAAGACACTTATTATAAGCTATCACTTATAGTGGGAATGTAAAAACCGCTACACTTGAACTGAATTACAAGACAGAACAGAGTCACACGTTTAGAAAACACATTATGGCTTCTTAACGGGAAAGGTGGGGTGGGGTGATGCATAAAACAAGGGTTTCAAATGAGCTCAGATACCGTTCCATAAACCCAATATGTAATAGAAAGACCTACTCCTTGCTCAGCGAACTGGACTCAACACCCCCTATTCACCGCACAAGAATATATCTGACTAGTAAGAATCTTAAAACCTATGTATTGATATCTCTCTGGAAGTGAGTCAAGTGGCTGTAAAGCGGCAGAAACACAGCCGTGAAAAGCAGCTAAACCCCATTATAAAAATAAATTCCTTTTAACAACCCGTGAAACAAAGACAGTGAAAGAGAGAGAAATTCTTACAAAATTCGTTCAGGGGCTGTGATGCAACCTGGATTGACCATATCTAGACCCACAGCTGGAGGAGACATAAGGGTGGACACTCTCGGGGCTGAGAGGTTTGGTGAGGTTGGGGGAGCAAACGCAGAGCCTTTAAAGTAATACTGCCTGTTACCCATCCCATGGGTCCCAAATCTCCAGGTTCAAGGGCATCTTCCTACCTCGAAAACATGCATGAGAAACCCAGAAGGTGGTACACCGTGTGATCGGGAAAGGTTTCTAAAACGCACCTCATTTCTCATCTCCTTGTGCTCGGGTTCGCCATTCCAGCCGCTTTACTAGCAATCTCCCTCCTTGGAGAATCAGCACCTTTAACCTCCCGTTCCGTACAGCTTGCAATTTGTCCTGAGGATGAACGGGAAGAGGGGGAGCCAATGAGAGACTAGCTCTAGGTGTTGGGACAGGCACAGGTCACTCTATTTTCCCATCAGGAAGAAGAATTAACCACAGGCTCAGCCTGCCGCCCGGAACCAGAATAGGGCCTGAGGCGATCCTGCGCTTTTGTGGCCAGCTCCCAAAAAAGCGAGTTGAAAAATGGAGCTCAGGGGCACTGCAATTCACAAACCTGCAGAGTTATAAATGATAACTCTCGTCCACAAATATATTGAGGGAAGGCAACGAAGAGGATCTGAAAGCAAGGCAGAATTGCAGGAAACAGATTTCAGGAGGTCGATTCGAATCGCCTTTAAAGCACATGAAAAGCGGCAAAACGTCGACAATGATGCCCTTGGTTAAAAAGGGCGTATGCGTTTTTTCCTGAATATATTCAGGAAAAAACGCATACGCCCTTTTCGGCCAACCAAGCAACCTGGAAAGGCAAATCAGCGCTACAAAGAAGTCTCGCTTCCCATCGGTCAAAAGGGCCATGCGGAAAAAAGTGTCAAAACCAGAAATGCAGGACAGGCCATGGAGAAATGGGAGCCTTGCTACGCTGATGGGCGGGATGTAAATTGCCAACAGCCACTCTGGAGAAGTGTACGGTGTGTCCTGAAACATCGAAAAAACACAGCTTAGAGCGCATAGGGCACTTCCACTCATGGGCGTAAAAATTGGGAAAACTAAAAATCAGCAAGACACAGGCACCCCAAAGTTTGGGGCTGCTCTGTTGACAAGAACCTCCACTTCGTGACACCTTAAATATCCCAGGAAAGAGAAAAATGGATAAAGAAGTGGTGGTCCTTATGTACAATGGAATATCACTCAGCCATGAAATCAATGTCATAAGGCTAGTAGCAGCATGATGAGTGGCTTTAGCTACGACGATTCTAAGTGAAATAAGTCACACAGAAAAAGACACTTATCATAAGCTATCACTTATAGAGGGAATGTAAAAACCGCTACACTTGAACTGAATTACAAGACAGAACAGAGTCACACGTTTACAAAACACACTATGGCTGCTTAACGGGAAAGGTGGGGTGGGGTGATGCAGAAAACAAGGGTTTCAAATGAGCTCAGATACCGTTCCATAAACCCAATATGTAATAGAAAGACCTACTCCTTGCTCAGTGAACTGGACTCAACACCCCCTATTCACCGCACAAGAATATATCTGACTAGTAAGAATCTTAAAACCTATGTATTGATATCTCTCTGGAAGTGAGTCAAGTGGCTGTAAAGCGGCAGAAACACAGCCGTGAAAAGCAGCTAAACCCCATTATAAAAATAAATTACTTTTAAAAACCCGTGAAACAAAGACAGTGAAAGAGAGAGAAATTCTTACAAAATTCGTTCAGGGGCTGTGATGCAACCTGGATTGACCATATCTAGACCCACAGCTGGAGGAGACATAAGGGTGGACACTCTCGGGGCTGAGAGGTTTGGTGAGGTTGGGGGAGCAAACGCAGAGCCTTTAAAGTAATACTGCCTGTTACCCATCCCATGGGTCCCAAATCTCCAGGTTCAAGGGCATCTTCCTACCTCGAAAACATGCATGAGAAACCCAGAAGGTGGTACACCGTGTGATCGGGAAAGGTTTCTAAAACGCACCTCATTTCTCATCTCCTTGTGCTCGGGTTCGCCATTCCAGCCGCTTTACTAGCAATCTCCCTCCTTGGAGAATCAGCACCTTTAACCTCCCGTTCCGTACAGCTTGCAATTTGTCCTGAGGATGAACGGGAAGAGGGGGAGCCAATGAGAGACTAGCTCTAGGTGTTGGGACAGGCACAGGTCACTCTATTTTCCCATCAGGAAGAAGAATTAACCACAGGCTCAGCCTGCCGCCCGGAACCAGAATAGGGCCTGAGGCGATCCTGCGCTTTTGTGGCCAGCTCCCAAAAAAGCGAGTTGAAAAATGGAGCTCAGGGGCACTGCAATTCACAAACCTGCAGAGTTATAAATGATAACTCTCGTCCACAAATATATTGAGGGAAGGCAACGAAGAGGATCTGAAAGCAAGGCAAAATTGCAGGAAACAGATTTCAGGAGGTCGATTCGAATCGCCTTTAAAGCACATGAAAAGCGGCAAAACGTCGACAATGATGCCCTTGGCCAAAAAGGGCGTATGCGTTTTTTCCTGAATATATTCAGGAAAAAACGCATACGCCCTTTTTGGCCAACCAAGCAACCTGGAAAGGCAAATCAGCGCTACAAAGAAGTCTCGCTTCCCATCGGTCAAAAGGGCCATGCGGAAAAAAGTGTCAAAACCAGAAATGCAGGACAGGCCATGGAGAAATGGGAGCCTTGCTACGCTGATGGGCGGGATGTAAATTGCCAACAGCCACTCTGGAGAAGTGTACGGTGTGTCCTGAAACATCGAAAAAACACAGCTTAGAGCGCATAGGGCACTTCCACTCATGGGCGTATAAATTGGGAAAACTAAAAATCAGCAAGACACAGGCACCCCAAAGTTTGGGGCTGCTCTGTTGACAAGAACCTCCACTTCGTGACACCTTAAATATCCCAGGAAAGAGAAAAATGGATAAAGAAGTGGTGGTCCTTATGTACAATGGAATATCACTCAGCCATGAAATCAATGTCATAAGGCTAGTAGCAGCATGATGAGTGGCTTTAGCTACGACGATTCTAAGTGAAATAAGTCACACAGAAAAAGACACTTATCATAAGCTATCACTTATAGAGGGAATGTAAAAACCGCTACACTTGAACTGAATTACAAGACAGAACAGAGTCACACGTTTACAAAACACACTATGGCTGCTTAACGGGAAAGGTGGGGTGGGGTGATGCAGAAAACAAGGGTTTCAAATGAGCTCAGATACCGTTCCATAAACCCAATATGTAATAGAAAGACCTACTCCTTGCTCATACCCTGAGAAAACCATAGGTCAAAAAGTGTCATGTACCACAATGTTCATTGCAGCTCTATTTACAATAGCCAGGACATGGAAGCAACCTAAATGTCCATCGACAGACGAATGGATAAAGAAGATGTGGCACATTTATACAATGGAATATTACTCAGCCATAAAAAGAAATGAAATGGAGGTATTTGTAATGAGGTGGATGGAGTTAGAGTCTGTCATACAGAGTGAAGTAAGTCAGAAAGAGAAAAACAAATACAGTATGCTAACACATATATACGGAATCTAAGGAAAAAAAAAAAAAAGGCCATGAAGAACCTAGTGGCAAGACGGGAATAAAGACACAGACCTACTAGAGAATGGACTTGAGGATATGGGGAGGGGGTGGGGTGAGATGTGACAGGGTAAGAGAGTGTCATGGACATATATACACTACCAAATGTAAAATAGATAGCTAGTGGGAAGCAGCCGCATAGCCCAGGGAGATCAGCTCGGTGCTTTGTGACCACCTAGAGGGGTGGGATGGGGAGGGTGGGAAGGAGGGAGATGCAAGAGGGAAGAGAAATGGGAACATATTGTATATGTATAACTGATTCACTTTGTTATAAAGCAGAAGCTAACACACTATTGTAAGGCAATTATACTTCAATAAAGATGTTTAAAAAAAAAAAAAAAAAAAAAGAAATCCTTGCCAGAGCCAATGTCATAAAAAAAAAAAAAAAAAAAGAAAAACACACTTATTATAAGCTATCACTTATAGTGGGAATGTAAAAACCGCTACACTTGAACTGAATTACAAGACAGAACAGAGTCACACGTTTAGAAAACACATTATGGCTTCTTAACGGGAAAGGTGGGGTGGGGTGATGCATAAAACAAGGGTTTCAAATGAGCTCAGATACCGTTCCATAAACCCAATATGTAATAGAAAGACCTACTCCTTGCTCAGCGAACTGGACTCAACACCCCCTATTCACCGCACAAGAATATATCTGACTAGTAAGAATCTTAAAACCTATGTATTGATATCTCTCTGGAAGTGAGTCAAGTGGCTGTAAAGCGGCAGAAACACAGCCGTGAAAAGCAGCTAAACCCCATTATAAAAATAAATTCCTTTTAAAAACCCGTGAAACAAAGACAGTGAAAGAGAGAGAAATTCTTACAAAATTCGTTCAGGGGCTGTGATGCAACCTGGATTGACCATATCTAGACCCACAGCTGGAGGAGACATAAGGGTGGACACTCTCGGGGCTGAGAGGTTTGGTGAGGTTGGGGGAGCAAACGCAGAGCCTTTAAAGTAATACTGCCTGTTACCCATCCCATGGGTCCCAAATCTCCAGGTTCAAGGGCATCTTCCTACCTCGAAAACATGCATGAGAAACCCAGAAGGTGGTACACCGTGTGATCGGGAAAGGTTTCTAAAACGCACCTCATTTCTCATCTCCTTGTGCTCGGGTTCGCCATTCCAGCCGCTTTACTAGCAATCTCCCTCCTTGGAGAATCAGCACCTTTAACCTCCCGTTCCGTACAGCTTGCAATTTGTCCTGAGGATGAACGGGAAGAGGGGGAGCCAATGAGAGACTAGCTCTAGGTGTTGGGACAGGCACAGGTCACTCTATTTTCCCATCAGGAAGAAGAATTAACCACAGGCTCAGCCTGCCGCCCGGAACCAGAATAGGGCCTGAGGCGATCCTGCGCTTTTGTGGCCAGCTCCCAAAAAAGCGAGTTGAAAAATGGAGCTCAGGGGCACTGCAATTCACAAACCTGCAGAGTTATAAATGATAACTCTCGTCCACAAATATATTGAGGGAAGGCAACGAAGAGGATCTGAAAGCAAGGCAAAATTGCAGGAAACAGATTTCAGGAGGTCGATTCGAATCGCCTTTAAAGCACATGAAAAGTGGCAAAACGTCGACAATGATGCCCTTGGCCAAAAAGGGCGTATGCGTTTTTTCCTGAATATATTCAGGAAAAAACGCATACGCCCTTTTTGGCCAACCAAGCAACCTGGAAAGGCAAATCAGCGCTACAAAGAAGTCTCGCTTCCCATCGGTCAAAAGGGCCATGCGGAAAAAAGTGTCAAAACCAGAAATGCAGGACAGGCCATGGAGAAATGGGAGCCTTGCTACGCTGATGGGCGGGATGTAAATTGCCAACAGCCACTCTGGAGAAGTGTACGGTGTGTCCTGAAACATCGAAAAAACACAGCTTAGAGCGCATAGGGCACTTCCACTCATGGGCGTATAAATTGGGAAAACTAAAAATCAGCAAGACACAGGCACCCCAAAGTTTGGGGCTGCTCTGTTGACAAGAACCTCCACTTCGTGACACCTTAAATATCCCAGGAAAGAGAAAAATGGATAAAGAAGTGGTGGTCCTTATGTACAATGGAATATCACTCAGCCATGAAATCAATGTCATAAGGCTAGTAGCAGCATGATGAGTGGCTTTAGCCACGACGATTCTAAGTGAAATAAGTCATACAGAAAAACACACTTATTATAAGCTATCACTTATAGAGGGAATGTAAAAACCGCTACACTTGAACTGAATTACAAGACAGAACAGAGTCACACGTTTAGAAAACACATTATGGCTTCTTAACGGGAAAGGTGGGGTGGGGTGATGCATAAAACAAGGGTTTCAAATGAGCTCAGATACCGTTCCATAAACCCAATATGTAATAGAAAGACCTACTCCTTGCTCAGCGAACTGGACTCAACACCCCCTATTCACCGCACAAGAATATATCTGACTAGTAAGAATCTTAAAACCTATGTATTGATATCTCTCTGGAAGTGAGTCAAGTGGCTGTAAAGCGGCAGAAACACAGCCGTGAAAAGCAGCTAAACCCCATTATAAAAATAAATTCCTTTTAAAAACCCGTGAAACAAAGACAGTGAAAGAGAGAGAAATTCTTACAAAATTCGTTCAGGGGCTGTGATGCAACCTGGATTGACCATATCTAGACCCACAGCAGGAGGAGACATAAGGGTGGACACTCTCGGGGCTGAGAGGTTTGGTGAGGTTGGGGGAGCAAACGCAGAGCCTTTAAAGTAATACTGCCTGTTACCCATCCCATGGGTCCCAAATCTCCAGGTTCAAGGGCATCTTCCTACCTCGAAAACATGCATGAGAAACCCAGAAGGTGGTACACCGTGTGATCGGGAAAGGTTTCTAAAACGCACCTCATTTCTCATCTCCTTGTGCTCGGGTTCGCCATTCCAGCCGCTTTACTAGCAATCTCCCTCCTTGGAGAATCAGCACCTTTAACCTCCCGTTCCGTACAGCTTGCAATTTGTCCTGAGGATGAACGGGAAGAGGGGGAGCCAATGAGAGACTAGCTCTAGGTGTTGGGACAGGCACAGGTCACTCTATTTTCCCATCAGGAAGAAGAATTAACCACAGGCTCAGCCTGCCGCCCGGAAGCAGAATAGGGCCTGAGGCGATCCTGCGCTTTTGCGGCCAGCTCCCAAAAAAGCGAGTTGAAAAATGGAGCTCAGGGGCACTGCAATTCACAAACCTGCAGAGTTATAAATGATAACTCTCGTCCACAAATATATTGAGGGAAGGCAACGAAGAGGATCTGAAAGCAAGGCAGAATTGCAGGAAACAGATTTCAGGAGGTCGATTCGAATCGCCTTTAAAGCACATGAAAAGCGGCAAAACGTCGACAATGATGCCCTTGGCCAAAAAGGGCGTATGCGTTTTTTCCTGAATATATTCAGGAAAAAACGCATACGCCCTTTTTGGCCAACCAAGCAACCTGGAAAGGCAAATCAGCGCTACAAAGAAGTCTCGCTTCCCATCGGTCAAAAGGGCCATGCGGAAAAAAGTGTCAAAACCAGAAATGCAGGACAGGCCATGGAGAAATGGGAGCCTTGCTACGCTGATGGGCGGGATGTAAATTGCCAACAGCCACTCTGGAGAAGTGTACGGTGTGTCCTGAAACATCGAAAAAACACAGCTTAGAGCGCATAGGGCACTTCCACTCATGGGCGTAAAAATTGGGAAAACTAAAAATCAGCAAGACACAGGCACCCCAAAGTTTGGGGCTGCTCTGTTGACAAGAACCTCCACTTCGTGACACCTTAAATATCCCAGGAAAGAGAAAAATGGATAAAGAAGTGGTGGTCCTTATGTACAATGGAATATCACTCAGCCATGAAATCAATGTCATAAGGCTAGTAGCAGCATGATGAGTGGCTTTAGCTACGACGATTCTAAGTGAAATAAGTCATACAGAAAAAGACACTTATCATAAGCTATCACTTATAGAGGGAATGTAAAAACCGCTACACTTGAACTGAATTACAAGACAGAACAGAGTCACACGTTTACAAAACACACTATGGCTGCTTAACGGGAAAGGTGGGGTGGGGTGATGCAGAAAACAAGGGTTTCAAATGAGCTCAGATACCGTTCCATAAACCCAATATGTAATAGAAAGACCTACTCCTTGCTCAGTGAACTGGACTCAACACCCCCTATTCACCGCACAAGAATATATCTGACTAGTAAGAATCTTAAAACCTATGTATTGATATCTCTCTGGAAGTGAGTCAAGTGGCTGTAAAGCGGCAGAAACACAGCCGTGAAAAGCAGCTAAACCCCATTATAAAAATAAATTACTTTTAAAAACCCGTGAAACAAAGACAGTGAAAGAGAGAGAAATTCTTACAAAATTCGTTCAGGGGCTGTGATGCAACCTGGATTGACCATATCTAGACCCACAGCTGGAGGAGACATAAGGGTGGACACTCTCGGGGCTGAGAGGTTTGGTGAGGTTGGGGGAGCAAACGCAGAGCCTTTAAAGTAATACTGCCTGTTACCCATCCCATGGGTCCCAAATCTCCAGGTTCAAGGGCATCTTCCTACCTCGAAAACATGCATGAGAAACCCAGAAGGTGGTACACCGTGTGATCGGGAAAGGTTTCTAAAACGCACCTCATTTCTCATCTCCTTGTGCTCGGGTTCGCCATTCCAGCCGCTTTACTAGCAATCTCCCTCCTTGGAGAATCAGCACCTTTAACCTCCCGTTCCGTACAGCTTGCAATTTGTCCTGAGGATGAACGGGAAGAGGGGGAGCCAATGAGAGACTAGCTCTAGGTGTTGGGACAGGCACAGGTCACTCTATTTTCCCATCAGGAAGAAGAATTAACCACAGGCTCAGCCTGCCGCCCGGAACCAGAATAGGGCCTGAGGCGATCCTGCGCTTTTGTGGCCAGCTCCCAAAAAAGCGAGTTGAAAAATGGAGCTCAGGGGCACTGCAATTCACAAACCTGCAGAGTTATAAATGATAACTCTCGTCCACAAATATATTGAGGGAAGGCAACGAAGAGGATCTGAAAGCAAGGCAAAATTGCAGGAAACAGATTTCAGGAGGTCGATTCGAATCGCCTTTAAAGCACATGAAAAGCGGCAAAACGTCGACAATGATGCCCTTGGCCAAAAAGGGCGTATGCGTTTTTTCCTGAATATATTCAGGAAAAAACGCATACGCCCTTTTTGGCCAACCAAGCAACCTGGAAAGGCAAATCAGCGCTACAAAGAAGTCTCGCTTCCCATCGGTCAAAAGGGCCATGCGGAAAAAAGTGTCAAAACCAGAAATGCAGGACAGGCCATGGAGAAATGGGAGCCTTGCTACGCTGATGGGCGGGATGTAAATTGCCAACAGCCACTCTGGAGAAGTGTACGGTGTGTCCTGAAACATCGAAAAAACACAGCTTAGAGCGCATAGGGCACTTCCACTCATGGGCGTATAAATTGGGAAAACTAAAAATCAGCAAGACACAGGCACCCCAAAGTTTGGGGCTGCTCTGTTGACAAGAACCTCCACTTCGTGACACCTTAAATATCCCAGGAAAGAGAAAAATGGATAAAGAAGTGGTGGTCCTTATGTACAATGGAATATCACTCAGCCATGAAATCAATGTCATAAGGCTAGTAGCAGCATGATGAGTGGCTTTAGCTACGACGATTCTAAGTGAAATAAGTCACACAGAAAAAGACACTTATCATAAGCTATCACTTATAGAGGGAATGTAAAAACCGCTACACTTGAACTGAATTACAAGACAGAACAGAGTCACACGTTTACAAAACACACTATGGCTGCTTAACGGGAAAGGTGGGGTGGGGTGATGCAGAAAACAAGGGTTTCAAATGAGCTCAGATACCGTTCCATAAACCCAATATGTAATAGAAAGACCTACTCCTTGCTCATACCCTGAGAAAACCATAGGTCAAAAAGTGTCATGTACCACAATGTTCATTGCAGCTCTATTTACAATAGCCAGGACATGGAAGCAACCTAAATGTCCATCGACAGACGAATGGATAAAGAAGATGTGGCACATTTATACAATGGAATATTACTCAGCCATAAAAAGAAATGAAATGGAGGTATTTGTAATGAGGTGGATGGAGTTAGAGTCTGTCATACAGAGTGAAGTAAGTCAGAAAGAGAAAAACAAATACAGTATGCTAACACATATATACGGAATCTAAGGAAAAAAAAAAAAAAGGCCATGAAGAACCTAGTGGCAAGACGGGAATAAAGACACAGACCTACTAGAGAATGGACTTGAGGATATGGGGAGGGGGTGGGGTGAGATGTGACAGGGTAAGAGAGTGTCATGGACATATATACACTACCAAATGTAAAATAGATAGCTAGTGGGAAGCAGCCGCATAGCCCAGGGAGATCAGCTCGGTGCTTTGTGACCACCTAGAGGGGTGGGATGGGGAGGGTGGGAAGGAGGGAGATGCAAGAGGGAAGAGAAATGGGAACATATTGTATATGTATAACTGATTCACTTTGTTATAAAGCAGAAGCTAACACACTATTGTAAGGCAATTATACTTCAATAAAGATGTTTAAAAAAAAAAAAAAAAAAAAAGAAATCCTTGCCAGAGCCAATGTCATAAAAAAAAAAAAAAAAAAAGAAAAACACACTTATTATAAGCTATCACTTATAGTGGGAATGTAAAAACCGCTACACTTGAACTGAATTACAAGACAGAACAGAGTCACACGTTTAGAAAACACATTATGGCTTCTTAACGGGAAAGGTGGGGTGGGGTGATGCATAAAACAAGGGTTTCAAATGAGCTCAGATACCGTTCCATAAACCCAATATGTAATAGAAAGACCTACTCCTTGCTCAGCGAACTGGACTCAACACCCCCTATTCACCGCACAAGAATATATCTGACTAGTAAGAATCTTAAAACCTATGTATTGATATCTCTCTGGAAGTGAGTCAAGTGGCTGTAAAGCGGCAGAAACACAGCCGTGAAAAGCAGCTAAACCCCATTATAAAAATAAATTCCTTTTAAAAACCCGTGAAACAAAGACAGTGAAAGAGAGAGAAATTCTTACAAAATTCGTTCAGGGGCTGTGATGCAACCTGGATTGACCATATCTAGACCCACAGCTGGAGGAGACATAAGGGTGGACACTCTCGGGGCTGAGAGGTTTGGTGAGGTTGGGGGAGCAAACGCAGAGCCTTTAAAGTAATACTGCCTGTTACCCATCCCATGGGTCCCAAATCTCCAGGTTCAAGGGCATCTTCCTACCTCGAAAACATGCATGAGAAACCCAGAAGGTGGTACACCGTGTGATCGGGAAAGGTTTCTAAAACGCACCTCATTTCTCATCTCCTTGTGCTCGGGTTCGCCATTCCAGCCGCTTTACTAGCAATCTCCCTCCTTGGAGAATCAGCACCTTTAACCTCCCGTTCCGTACAGCTTGCAATTTGTCCTGAGGATGAACGGGAAGAGGGGGAGCCAATGAGAGACTAGCTCTAGGTGTTGGGACAGGCACAGGTCACTCTATTTTCCCATCAGGAAGAAGAATTAACCACAGGCTCAGCCTGCCGCCCGGAACCAGAATAGGGCCTGAGGCGATCCTGCGCTTTTGTGGCCAGCTCCCAAAAAAGCGAGTTGAAAAATGGAGCTCAGGGGCACTGCAATTCACAAACCTGCAGAGTTATAAATGATAACTCTCGTCCACAAATATATTGAGGGAAGGCAACGAAGAGGATCTGAAAGCAAGGCAAAATTGCAGGAAACAGATTTCAGGAGGTCGATTCGAATCGCCTTTAAAGCACATGAAAAGTGGCAAAACGTCGACAATGATGCCCTTGGCCAAAAAGGGCGTATGCGTTTTTTCCTGAATATATTCAGGAAAAAACGCATACGCCCTTTTTGGCCAACCAAGCAACCTGGAAAGGCAAATCAGCGCTACAAAGAAGTCTCGCTTCCCATCGGTCAAAAGGGCCATGCGGAAAAAAGTGTCAAAACCAGAAATGCAGGACAGGCCATGGAGAAATGGGAGCCTTGCTACGCTGATGGGCGGGATGTAAATTGCCAACAGCCACTCTGGAGAAGTGTACGGTGTGTCCTGAAACATCGAAAAAACACAGCTTAGAGCGCATAGGGCACTTCCACTCATGGGCGTATAAATTGGGAAAACTAAAAATCAGCAAGACACAGGCACCCCAAAGTTTGGGGCTGCTCTGTTGACAAGAACCTCCACTTCGTGACACCTTAAATATCCCAGGAAAGAGAAAAATGGATAAAGAAGTGGTGGTCCTTATGTACAATGGAATATCACTCAGCCATGAAATCAATGTCATAAGGCTAGTAGCAGCATGATGAGTGGCTTTAGCCACGACGATTCTAAGTGAAATAAGTCATACAGAAAAACACACTTATTATAAGCTATCACTTATAGAGGGAATGTAAAAACCGCTACACTTGAACTGAATTACAAGACAGAACAGAGTCACACGTTTAGAAAACACATTATGGCTTCTTAACGGGAAAGGTGGGGTGGGGTGATGCATAAAACAAGGGTTTCAAATGAGCTCAGATACCGTTCCATAAACCCAATATGTAATAGAAAGACCTACTCCTTGCTCAGCGAACTGGACTCAACACCCCCTATTCACCGCACAAGAATATATCTGACTAGTAAGAATCTTAAAACCTATGTATTGATATCTCTCTGGAAGTGAGTCAAGTGGCTGTAAAGCGGCAGAAACACAGCCGTGAAAAGCAGCTAAACCCCATTATAAAAATAAATTCCTTTTAAAAACCCGTGAAACAAAGACAGTGAAAGAGAGAGAAATTCTTACAAAATTCGTTCAGGGGCTGTGATGCAACCTGGATTGACCATATCTAGACCCACAGCAGGAGGAGACATAAGGGTGGACACTCTCGGGGCTGAGAGGTTTGGTGAGGTTGGGGGAGCAAACGCAGAGCCTTTAAAGTAATACTGCCTGTTACCCATCCCATGGGTCCCAAATCTCCAGGTTCAAGGGCATCTTCCTACCTCGAAAACATGCATGAGAAACCCAGAAGGTGGTACACCGTGTGATCGGGAAAGGTTTCTAAAACGCACCTCATTTCTCATCTCCTTGTGCTCGGGTTCGCCATTCCAGCCGCTTTACTAGCAATCTCCCTCCTTGGAGAATCAGCACCTTTAACCTCCCGTTCCGTACAGCTTGCAATTTGTCCTGAGGATGAACGGGAAGAGGGGGAGCCAATGAGAGACTAGCTCTAGGTGTTGGGACAGGCACAGGTCACTCTATTTTCCCATCAGGAAGAAGAATTAACCACAGGCTCAGCCTGCCGCCCGGAAGCAGAATAGGGCCTGAGGCGATCCTGCGCTTTTGCGGCCAGCTCCCAAAAAAGCGAGTTGAAAAATGGAGCTCAGGGGCACTGCAATTCACAAACCTGCAGAGTTATAAATGATAACTCTCGTCCACAAATATATTGAGGGAAGGCAACGAAGAGGATCTGAAAGCAAGGCAGAATTGCAGGAAACAGATTTCAGGAGGTCGATTCGAATCGCCTTTAAAGCACATGAAAAGCGGCAAAACGTCGACAATGATGCCCTTGGCCAAAAAGGGCGTATGCGTTTTTTCCTGAATATATTCAGGAAAAAACGCATACGCCCTTTTTGGCCAACCAAGCAACCTGGAAAGGCAAATCAGCGCTACAAAGAAGTCTCGCTTCCCATCGGTCAAAAGGGCCATGCGGAAAAAAGTGTCAAAACCAGAAATGCAGGACAGGCCATGGAGAAATGGGAGCCTTGCTACGCTGATGGGCGGGATGTAAATTGCCAACAGCCACTCTGGAGAAGTGTACGGTGTGTCCTGAAACATCGAAAAAACACAGCTTAGAGCGCATAGGGCACTTCCACTCATGGGCGTAAAAATTGGGAAAACTAAAAATCAGCAAGACACAGGCACCCCAAAGTTTGGGGCTGCTCTGTTGACAAGAACCTCCACTTCGTGACACCTTAAATATCCCAGGAAAGAGAAAAATGGATAAAGAAGTGGTGGTCCTTATGTACAATGGAATATCACTCAGCCATGAAATCAATGTCATAAGGCTAGTAGCAGCATGATGAGTGGCTTTAGCTATGACGATTCTAAGTGAAATAAGTCACACAGAAAAAGACACTTATTATAAGCTATCACTTATAGAGGGAATGTAAAAACCGCTACACTTGAACTGAATTACAAGACAGAACAGAGTCACACGTTTAGAAAACACATTATGGCTTCTTAACGGGAAAGGTGGGGTGGGGTGATGCATAAAACAAGGGTTTCAAATGAGCTCAGATACCGTTCCATAAACCCAATATGTAATAGAAAGACCTACTCCTTGCTCAGCGAACTGGACTCAACACCCCCTATTCACCGCACAAGAATATATCTGACTAGTAAGAATCTTAAAACCTATGTATTGATATCTCTCTGGAAGTGAGTCAAGTGGCTGTAAAGCGGCAGAAACACAGCCGTGAAAAGCAGCTAAACCCCATTATAAAAATAAATTCCTTTTAACAACCCGTGAAACAAAGACAGTGAAAGAGAGAGAAATTCTTACAAAATTCGTTCAGGGGCTGTGATGCAACCTGGATTGACCATATCTAGACCCACAGCTGGAGGAGACATAAGGGTGGACACTCTCGGGGCTGAGAGGTTTGGTGAGGTTGGGGGAGCAAACGCAGAGCCTTTAAAGTAATACTGCCTGTTACCCATCCCATGGGTCCCAAATCTCCAGGTTCAAGGGCATCTTCCTACCTCGAAAACATGCATGAGAAACCCAGAAGGTGGTACACCGTGTGATCGGGAAAGGTTTCTAAAACGCACCTCATTTCTCATCTCCTTGTGCTCGGGTTCGCCATTCCAGCCGCTTTACTAGCAATCTCCCTCCTTGGAGAATCAGCACCTTTAACCTCCCGTTCCGTACAGCTTGCAATTTGTCCTGAGGATGAACGGGAAGAGGGGGAGCCAATGAGAGACTAGCTCTAGGTGTTGGGACAGGCACAGGTCACTCTATTTTCCCATCAGGAAGAAGAATTAACCACAGGCTCAGCCTGCCGCCCGGAACCAGAATAGGGCCTGAGGCGATCCTGCGCTTTTGTGGCCAGCTCCCAAAAAAGCGAGTTGAAAAATGGAGCTCAGGGGCACTGCAATTCACAAACCTGCAGAGTTATAAATGATAACTCTCGTCCACAAATATATTGAGGGAAGGCAACGAAGAGGATCTGAAAGCAAGGCAGAATTGCAGGAAACAGATTTCAGGAGGTCGATTCGAATCGCCTTTAAAGCACATGAAAAGCGGCAAAACGTCGACAATGATGCCCTTGGCCAAAAAGGGCGTATGCGTTTTTTCCTGAATATATTCAGGAAAAAACGCATACGCCCTTTTTGGCCAACCAAGCAACCTGGAAAGGCAAATCAGCGCTACAAAGAAGTCTCGCTTCCCATCGGTCAAAAGGGCCATGCGGAAAAAAGTGTCAAAACCAGAAATGCAGGACAGGCCATGGAGAAATGGGAGCCTTGCTACGCTGATGGGCGGGATGTAAATTGCCAACAGCCACTCTGGAGAAGTGTACGGTGTGTCCTGAAACATCGAAAAAACACAGCTTAGAGCGCATAGGGCACTTCCACTCATGGGCGTAAAAATTGGGAAAACTAAAAATCAGCAAGACACAGGCACCCCAAAGTTTGGGGCTGCTCTGTTGACAAGAACCTCCACTTCGTGACACCTTAAATATCCCAGGAAAGAGAAAAATGGATAAAGAAGTGGTGGTCCTTATGTACAATGGAATATCACTCAGCCATGAAATCAATGTCATAAGGCTAGTAGCAGCATGATGAGTGGCTTTAGCTATGACGATTCTAAGTGAAATAAGTCACACAGAAAAAGACACTTATTATAAGCTATCACTTATAGAGGGAATGTAAAAACCGCTACACTTGAACTGAATTACAAGACAGAACAGAGTCACACGTTTAGAAAACACATTATGGCTTCTTAACGGGAAAGGTGGGGTGGGGTGATGCATAAAACAAGGGTTTCAAATGAGCTCAGATACCGTTCCATAAACCCAATATGTAATAGAAAGACCTACTCCTTGCTCAGCGAACTGGACTCAACACCCCCTATTCACCGCACAAGAATATATCTGACTAGTAAGAATCTTAAAACCTATGTATTGATATCTCTCTGGAAGTGAGTCAAGTGGCTGTAAAGCGGCAGAAACACAGCCGTGAAAAGCAGCTAAACCCCATTATAAAAATAAATTCCTTTTAAAAACCCGTGAAACAAAGACAGTGAAAGAGAGAGAAATTCTTACAAAATTCGTTCAGGGGCTGTGATGCAACCTGGATTGACCATATCTAGACCCACAGCTGGAGGAGACATAAGGGTGGACACTCTCGGGGCTGAGAGGTTTGGTGAGGTTGGGGGAGCAAACGCAGAGCCTTTAAAGTAATACTGCCTGTTACCCATCCCATGGGTCCCAAATCTCCAGGTTCAAGGGCATCTTCCTACCTCGAAAACATGCATGAGAAACCCAGAAGGTGGTACACCGTGTGATCGGGAAAGGTTTCTAAAATGCACCTCATTTCTCATCTCCTTGTGCTCGGGTTCGCCATTCCAGCCGCTTTACTAGCAATCTCCCTCCTTGGAGAATCAGCACCTTTAACCTCCCGTTCCGTACAGCTTGCAATTTGTCCTGAGGATGAACGGGAAGAGGGGGAGCCAATGAGAGACTAGCTCTAGGTGTTGGGACAGGCACAGGTCACTCTATTTTCCCATCAGGAAGAAGAATTAACCACAGGCTCAGCCTGCCGCCCGGAAGCAGAATAGGGCCTGAGGCGATCCTGCGCTTTTGCGGCCAGCTCCCAAAAAAGCGAGTTGAAAAATGGAGCTCAGGGGCACTGCAATTCACAAACCTGCAGAGTTATAAATGATAACTCTCATCCACAAATATATTGAGGGAAGGCAACGAAGAGGATCTGAAAGCAAGGCAGAATTGCAGGAAACAGATTTCAGGAGGTCGATTCGAATCGCCTTTAAAGCACATGAAAAGCGGCAAAACGTCGACAATGATGCCCTTGGTCAAAAAGGGCGTATGCGTTTTTTCCTGAATATATTCAGGAAAAAACGCATACGCCCTTTTCGGCCAACCAAGCAACCTGGAAAGGCAAATCAGCGCTACAAAGAAGTCTCGCTTCCCATCGGTCAAAAGGGCCATGCGGAAAAAACTGTCAAAACCAGAAATGCAGAACAGGCCATGGAGAAATGGGAGCCTTGCTACGCTGATGGGCGGGATGTAAATTGCCAACAGCCACTCTGGAGAAGTGTACGGTGTGTCCTGAAACATCAAAAAAACACAGCTTAGAGCGCATAGGGCACTTCCACTCATGGGCGTATAAATTGGGAAAACTAAAAATCAGCAAGACACAGGCACCCGAAAGTTTAGGGCTGCTCTGTTGACAAGAACCTCCACTTCATGACACCTTAAATATCCCAGGAAAGAGAAAAATGGATAAAGAAGTGGTGGTCCTTATGTACAATGGAATATCACTCAGCCATGAAATCAATGTCATAAGGCTAGTAGCAGCATGATGAGTGGCTTTAGCCACGACGATTCTAAGTGAAATAAGTCATACAGAAAAACACACTTATTATAAGCTATCACTTATAGAGGGAATGTAAAAACCGCTACACTTGAACTGAATTACAAGACAGAACAGAGTCACACGTTTAGAAAACACATTATGGCTTCTTAACGGGAAAGGTGGGGTGGGGTGATGCATAAAACAAGGGTTTCAAATGAGCTCAGATACCGTTCCATAAACCCAACATGTAATAGAAAGACCTACTCCTTGCTCAGCGAACTGGACTCAACACCCCCTATTCACCGCACAAGAATATATCTGACTAGTAAGAATCTTAAAACCTATGTATTGATATCTCTCTGGAAGTGAGTCAAGTGGCTGTAAAGCGGCAGAAACACAGCCGTGAAAAGCAGCTAAACCCCATTATAAAAATAAATTCCTTTTAAAAACCCGTGAAACAAAGACAGTGAAAAAGAGAGAAATTCTTACAAAATTCGTTCAGGGGCTGTGATGCAACCTGGATTGACCATATCTAGACCCACAGCTGGAGGAGACATAAGGGTGGACACTCTCGGGGCTGAGAGGTTTGGTGAGGTTGGGGGAGCAAACGCAGAGCCTTTAAAGTAATACTGCCTGTTACCCATCCCATGGGTCCCAAATCTCCAGGTTCAAGGGCATCTTCCTACCTCGAAAACATGCATGAGAAACCCAGAAGGTGGTACACCGTGTGATCGGGAAAGGTTTCTAAAACGCACCTCATTTCTCATCTCCTTGTGCTCGGGTTCACCATTCCAGCCGCTTTACTAGCAATCTCCCTCCTTGGAGAATCAGCACCTTTAACCTCCCGTTCCGTACAGCTTGCAATTTGTCCTGAGGATGAACGGGAAGAGGGGGAGCCAATGAGAGACTAGCTCTAGGTGTTGGGACAGGCACAGGTCACTCTATTTTCCCATCAGGAAGAAGAATTAACCACAGGCTCAGCCTGCCGCCCGGAAGCAGAATAGGGCCTGAGGCGATCCTGCGCTTTTGCGGCCAGCTCCCAAAAAAGCGAGTTGAAAAATGGAGCTCAGGGGCACTGCAATTCACAAACCTGCAGAGTTATAAATGATAACTCTCGTCCACAAATATATTGAGGGAAGGCAACGAAGAGGATCTGAAAGCAAGGCAGAATTGCAGGAAACAGATTTCAGGAGGTCGATTCGAATCGCCTTTAAAGCACATGAAAAGCGGCAAAACGTCGACAATGATGCCCTTGGTCAAAAAGGGCGTATGCGTTTTTTCCTGAATATATTCAGGAAAAAACGCATACGCCCTTTTCGGCCAACCAAGCAACCTGGAAAGGCAAATCAGCGCTACAAAGAAGTCTAGCTTCCCATCGGTCAAAAGGGCCATGCGGAAAAAACTGTCAAAACCAGAAATGCAGAACAGGCCATGGAGAAATGGGAGCCTTGCTACGCTGATGGGCGGGACGTAAATTGCCAACAGCCACTCTGGAGAAGTGTACGGTGTGTCCTGAAACATCAAAAAAACACAGCTTAGAGCGCATAGGGCACTTCCACTCATGGGCGTATAAATTGGGAAAACTAAAAATCAGCAAGACACAGGCACCCGAAAGTTTAGGGCTGCTCTGTTGACAAGAACCTCCACTTCATGACACCTTAAATATCCCAGGAAAGAGAAAAATGGATAAAGAAGTGGTGGTCCTTATGTACAATGGAATATCACTCAGCCATGAAATCAATGTCATAAGGCTAGTAGCAGCATGATGAGTGGCTTTAGCTACGACGATTCTAAGTGAAATAAGTCACACAGAAAAAGACACTTATCATAAGCTATCACTTATAGAGGGAATGTAAAAACCGCTACACTTGAACTGAATTACAAGACAGAACAGAGTCACACGTTTACAAAACACACTATGGCTGCTTAACGGGAAAGGTGGGGTGGGGTGATGCATAAAACAAGGGTTTCAAATGAGCTCAGATACCGTTCCATAAACCCAATATGTAATAGAAAGACCTACTCCTTGCTCAGTGAACTGGACTCAACACCCCCTATTCACCGCACAAGAATATATCTGACTAGTAAGAATCTTAAAACCTATGTATTGATATCTCTCTGGAAGTGAGTCAAGTGGCTGTAAAGCGGCAGAAACACAGCCGTGAAAAGCAGCTAAACCCCATTATAAAAATAAATTCCTTTTAAAAACCCGTGAAACAAAGACAGTGAAAGAGAGAGAAATTCTTACAAAATTCGTTCAGGGGCTGTGATGCAACCTGGATTGACCATATCTAGACCCACAGCTGGAGGAGACATAAGGGTGGACACTCTCGGGGCTGAGAGGTTTGGTGAGGTTGGGGGAGCAAACGCAGAGCCTTTAAAGTAATACTGCCTGTTACCCATCCCATGGGTCCCAAATCTCCAGGTTCAAGGGCATCTTCCTACCTCGAAAACATGCATGAGAAACCCAGAAGGTGGTACACCGTGTGATCGGGAAAGGTTTCTAAAACGCACCTCATTTCTCATCTCCTTGTGCTCGGGTTCACCATTCCAGCCGCTTTACTAGCAATCTCCCTCCTTGGAGAATCAGCACCTTTAACCTCCCGTTCCGTACAGCTTGCAATTTGTCCTGAGGATGAACGGGAAGAGGGGGAGCCAATGAGAGACTAGCTCTAGGTGTTGGGACAGGCACAGGTCACTCTATTTTCCCATCAGGAAGAAGAATTAACCACAGGCTCAGCCTGCCGCCCGGAAGCAGAATAGGGCCTGAGGCGATCCTGCGCTTTTGCGGCCAGCTCCCAAAAAAGCGAGTTGAAAAATGGAGCTCAGGGGCACTGCAATTCACAAACCTGCAGAGTTATAAATGATAACTCTCGTCCACAAATATATTGAGGGAAGGCAACGAAGAGGATCTGAAAGCAAGGCAGAATTGCAGGAAACAGATGTCAGGAGGTAGATTCGATTCGCCTTTAAAGCACATGAAAAGCGGCAAAACGTCGACAATGATGCCCTTGGCCAAAAAGGGCGTATGCGTTTTTTCCTGAATATATTCAGGAAAAAACGCATACGCCCTTTTTGGCCAACCAAGCAACCTGGAAAGGCAAATCAGCGCTACAAAGAAGTCTCGCTTCCCATCGGTCAAAAGGGCCATGCGGAAAAAAGTGTCAAAACCAGAAATGCAGGACAGGCCATGGAGAAATGGGAGCCTTGCTACGCTGATGGGCGGGATGTAAATTGCCAACAGCCACTCTGGAGAAGTGTACGGTGTGTCCTGAAACATCGAAAAAACACAGCTTAGAGCACATAGGGCAGTTCCACTCATGGGCGTAAAAATTGGGAAAACTAAAAATCAGCAAGACACAGGCACCCCAAAGTTTGGGGCTGCTCTGTTGACAAGAACCTCCACTTCGTGACACCTTCAATATCCCAGGAAAGAGAAAAATGGATAAAGAAGTGGTGGTCCTTATGTACAATGGAATATCACTCAGCCATGAAATCAATGTCATAAGGCTAGTAGCAGCATGATGAGTGGCTTTAGCCACGACGATTCTAAGTGAAATAAGTCATACAGAGAAACACACTTATTATAAGCTATCACTTATAGAGGGAATGTAAAAACCGCTACACTTGAACTGAATTACAAGACAGAACAGAGTCACACGTTTAGAAAACACATTATGGCTTCTTAACGGGAAAGGTGGGGTGGGGTGATGCATAAAACAAGGGTTTCAAATGAGCTCAGATACCGTTCCATAAACCCAATATGTAATAGAAAGCCCTACTCCTTGCTCAGTGAACTGGACTCAACACCCCCTATTCACCGCACAAGAATATATCTGACTAGTAAGAATCTTAAAACCTATGTATTGATATCTCTCTGGAAGTGAGTCAAGTGGCTGTAAAGCGGCAGAAACACAGCCGTGAAAAGCAGCTAAACCCCATTATAAAAATAAATTCCTTTTAACAACCCGTGAAACAAAGACAGTGAAAGAGAGAGAAATTCTTACAAAATTCGTTCAGGGGCTGTGATGCAACCTGGATTGACCATATCTAGACCCACAGCTGGAGGAGACATAAGGGTGGACACTCTCGGGGCTGAGAGGTTTGGTGAGGTTGGGGGAGCAAACGCAGAGCCTTTAAAGTAATACTGCCTGTTACCCATCCCATGGGTCCCAAATCTCCAGGTTCAAGGGCATCTTCCTACCTCGAAAACATGCATGAGAAACCCAGAAGGTGGTACACCGTGTGATCGGGAAAGGTTTCTAAAACGCACCTCATTTCTCATCTCCTTGTGCTCGGGTTCGCCATTCCAGCCGCTTTACTAGCAATCTCCCTCCTTGGAGAATCAGCACCTTTAACCTCCCGTTCCGTACAGCTTGCAATTTGTCCTGAGGATGAACGGGAAGAGGGGGAGCCAATGAGAGACTAGCTCTAGGTGTTGGGACAGGCACAGGTCACTCTATTTTCCCATCAGGAAGAAGAATTAACCACAGGCTCAGCCTGCCGCCCGGAACCAGAATAGGGCCTGAGGCGATCCTGCGCTTTTGTGGCCAGCTCCCAAAAAAGCGAGTTGAAAAATGGAGCTCAGGGGCACTGCAATTCACAAACCTGCAGAGTTATAAATGATAACTCTCGTCCACAAATATATTGAGGGAAGGCAACGAAGAGGATCTGAAAGCAAGGCAGAATTGCAGGAAACAGATTTCAGGAGGTCGATTCGAATCGCCTTTAAAGCACATGAAAAGCGGCAAAACGTCGACAATGATGCCCTTGGTCAAAAAGGGCGTATGCGTTTTTTCCTGAATATATTCAGGAAAAAACGCATACGCCCTTTTCGGCCAACCAAGCAACCTGGAAAGGCAAATCAGCGCTACAAAGAAGTCTCGCTTCCCATCGGTCAAAAGGGCCATGCGGAAAAAACTGTCAAAACCAGAAATGCAGAACAGGCCATGGAGAAATGGGAGCCTTGCTACGCTGATGGGCGGGATGTAAATTGCCAACAGCCACTCTGGAGAAGTGTACGGTGTGTCCTGAAACATCAAAAAAACACAGCTTAGAGCGCATAGGGCACTTCCACTCATGGGCGTATAAATTGGGAAAACTAAAAATCAGCAAGACACAGGCACCCGAAAGTTTAGGGCTGCTCTGTTGACAAGAACCTCCACTTCATGACACCTTAAATATCCCAGGAAAGAGAAAAATGGATAAAGAAGTGGTGGTCCTTATGTACAATGGAATATCACTCAGCCATGAAATCAATGTCATAAGGCTAGTAGCAGCATGATGAGTGGCTTTAGCCACGACGATTCTAAGTGAAATAAGTCATACAGAAAAACACACTTATTATAAGCTATCACTTATAGAGGGAATGTAAAAACCACTACACTTGAACTGAATTACAAAACAGAACAGAGTCACACGTTTAGAAAACACATTATGGCTTCTTAACAGGAAAGGTGGCGTGGGGTGATGCATAAAACAAGGGTTTCAAATGAGCTCAGATACCGTTCCATAAACCCAATATGTAATAGAAAGACCTACTCCTTGCTCAGCGAACTGGACTCAACACCCCCTATTCACCGCACAAGAATATATCTGACTAGTAAGAATCTTAAAACCTATGTATTGATATCTCTCTGGAAGTGAGTCAAGTGGCTGTAAAGCGGCAGAAACACAGCCGTGAAAAGCAGCTAAACCCCATTATAAAAATAAATTCCTTTTAAAAACCCGTGAAACAAAGACAGTGAAAGAGAGAGAAATTCTTACAAAATTCGTTCAGGGGCTGTGATGCAACCTGGATTGACCATATCTAGACCCACAGCTGGAGGAGACATAAGGGTGGACACTCTCGGGGCTGAGAGGTTTGGTGAGGTTGGGGGAGCAAACGCAGAGCCTTTAAAGTAATACTGCCTGTTACCCATCCCATGGGTCCCAAATCTCCAGGTTCAAGGGCATCTTCCTACCTCGAAAACATGCATGAGAAACCCAGAAGGTGGTACACCGTGTGATCGGGAAAGGTTTCTAAAACGCACCTCATTTCTCATCTCCTTGTGCTCGGGTTCACCATTCCAGCCGCTTTACTAGCAATCTCCCTCCTTGGAGAATCAGCACCTTTAACCTGCCGTTCCGTACAGCTTGCAATTTGTCCTGAGGATGAACGGGAAGAGGGGGAGCCAATGAGAGACTACCTCTAGGTGTTGGGACAGGCACAGGTCACTCTATTTTCCCATCAGGAAGAAGAATTAACCACAGGCTCAGCCTGCCGCCCGGAACCAGAATAGGGCCTGAGGCGATCCTGCGCTTTTGCGGCCAGCTCCCAAAAAAGCGAGTTGAAAAATGGAGCTCAGGGGCACTGCAATTCACAAACCTGCAGAGTTATAAATGATAACTCTCGTCCACAAATATATTGAGGGAAGGCAACAAAGAGGATCTGAAAGCAAGGCAGAATTGCAGGAAACAGATTTCAGGAGGTCGATTCGAATCACCTTTAAAGCACATGAAAAGCGGCAAAACGTCGACAATGATGCCCTTGGCCAAAAAGGGCGTATGCGTTTTTTCCTGAATATATTCAGGAAAAAAACGCATACGCCCTTTTTGGCCAACCAAGCAACCTGGAAAGGCAAATCAGCGCTACAAAGAAGTCTCGCTTCCCATCGGTCAAAAGGGCCATGCGGAAAAAAGTGTCAAAACCAGAAATGCAGGACAGGCCATGGAGAAATGGGAGCCTTGCTACGCTGATGGGTGGGATGTAAATTGCCAACAGCCACTCTGGAGAAGTGTACGGTGTGTCCTGAAACATCGAAAAAACACAGCTTAGAGCACATAGGGCACTTCCACTCATGGGCGTAAAAATTGGGAAAACTAAAAATCAGCAAGACACAGGCACCCCAAAGTTTGGGGCTGCTCTGTTGACAAGAACCTCCACTTCGTGACACCTTAAATATCCCAGGAAAGAGAAAAATGGATAAAGAAGTGGTGGTCCTTATGTACAATGGAATATCACTCAGCCATGAAATCAATGTCATAAGGCTAGTAGCAGCATGATGAGTGGCTTTAGCCACGACGATTCTAAGTGAAATAAGTCATACAGAGAAACACACTTATTATAAGCTATCACTTATAGAGGGAATGTAAAAACCGCTACACTTGAACTGAATTACAAGACAGAACAGAGTCACACGTTTAGAAAACACATTATGGCTTCTTAACGGGAAAGGTGGGGTGGGGTGATGCATAAAACAAGGGTTTCAAATGAGCTCAGATACCGTTCCATAAACCCAATATGTAATAGAAAGCCCTACTCCTTGCTCAGTGAACTGGACTCAACACCCCCTATTCACCGCACAAGAATATATCTGACTAGTAAGAATCTTAAAACCTATGTATTGATATCTCTCTGGAAGTGAGTCAAGTGGCTGTAAAGCGGCAGAAACACAGCCGTGAAAAGCAGCTAAACCCCATTATAAAAATAAATTCCTTTTAAAAATCCGTGAAACAAAGACAGTGAAAGAGAGAGAAATTCTTACAAAATTCGTTCAGGGGCTGTGATGCAACCTGGATTGACCATATCTAGACCCACAGCTGGAGGAGACATAAGGGTGGACACTCTCGGGGCTGAGAGGTTTGGTGAGGTTGGGGGAGCAAACGCAGAGCCTTTAAAGTAATACTGCCTGTTACCCATCCCATGGGTCCCAAATCTCCAGGTTCAAGGGCATCTTCCTACCTCGAAAACATGCATGAGAAACCCAGAAGGTGGTACACCGTGTGATCGGGAAAGGTTTCTAAAACGCACCTCATTTCTCATCTCCTTGTGCTCGGGTTCACCATTCCAGCCGCTTTACTAGCAATCTCCCTCCTTGGAGAATCAGCACCTTTAACCTCCCGTTCCGTACAGCTTGCAATTTGTCCTGAGGATGAACGGGAAGAGGGGGAGCCAATGAGAGACTAGCTCTAGGTGTTGGGACAGGCACAGGTCACTCTATTTTCCCATCAGGAAGAAGAATTAACCACAGGCTCAGCCTGCCGCCCGGAAGCAGAATAGGGCCTGAGGCGATCCTGCGCTTTTGCGGCCAGCTCCCAAAAAAGCGAGTTGAAAAATGGAGCTCAGGGGCACTGCAATTCACAAACCTGCAGAGTTATAAATGATAACTCTCGTCCACAAATATATTGAGGGAAGGCAACGAAGAGGATCTGAAAGCAAGGCAGAATTGCAGGAAACAGATTTCAGGAGGTAGATTCGATTCGCCTTTAAAGCACATGAAAAGCGGCAAAACGTCGACAATGATGCCCTTGGCCAAAAAGGGCGTATGCGTTTTTTCCTGAATATATTCAGGAAAAAACGCATACGCCCTTTTTGGCCAACCAAGCAACCTGGAAAGGCAAATCAGCGCTACAAAGAAGTCTCGCTTCCCATCGGTCAAAAGGGCCATGCGGAAAAAAGTGTCAAAACCAGAAATGCAGGACAGGCCATGGAGAAATGGGAGCCTTGCTACGCTGATGGGCGGGATGTAAATTGCCAACAGCCACTCTGGAGAAGTGTACGGTGTGTCCTGAAACATCGAAAAAACACAGCTTAGAGCACATAGGGCACTTCCACTCATGGGCGTAAAAATTGGGAAAACTAAAAATCAGCAAGACACAGGCACCCCAAAGTTTGGGGCTGCTCTGTTGACAAGAACCTCCACTTCGTGACACCTTAAATATCCCAGGAAAGAGAAAAATGGATAAAGAAGTGGTGGTCCTTATGTACAATGGAATATCACTCAGCCATGAAATCAATGTCATAAGGCTAGTAGCAGCATGATGAGTGGCTTTAGCCACGACGATTCTAAGTGAAATAAGTCATACAGAGAAACACACTTATCATAAGCTATCACTTATAGAGGGAATGTAAAAACCGCTACACTTGAACTGAATTACAAGACAGAACAGAGTCACACGTTTAGAAAACACATTATGGCTTCTTAACGGGAAAGGTGGGGTGGGGTGATGCATAAAACAAGGGTTTCAAATGAGCTCAGATACCGTTCCATAAACCCAATATGTAATAGAAAGCCCTACTCCTTGCTCAGTGAACTGGACTCAACACCCCCTATTCACCGCACAAGAATATATCTGACTAGTAAGAATCTTAAAACCTATGTATTGATATCTCTCTGGAAGTGAGTCAAGTGGCTGTAAAGCGGCAGAAACACAGCCGTGAAAAGCAGCTAAACCCCATTATAAAAATAAATTCCTTTTAACAACCCGTGAAACAAAGACAGTGAAAGAGAGAGAAATTCTTACAAAATTCGTTCAGGGGCTGTGATGCAACCTGGATTGACCATATCTAGACCCACAGCTGGAGGAGACATAAGGGTGGACACTCTCGGGGCTGAGAGGTTTGGTGAGGTTGGGGGAGCAAACGCAGAGCCTTTAAAGTAATACTGCCTGTTACCCATCCCATGGGTCCCAAATCTCCAGGTTCAAGGGCATCTTCCTACCTCGAAAACATGCATGAGAAACCCAGAAGGTGGTACACCGTGTGATCGGGAAAGGTTTCTAAAACGCACCTCATTTCTCATCTCCTTGTGCTCGGGTTCGCCATTCCAGCCGCTTTACTAGCAATCTCCCTCCTTGGAGAATCAGCACCTTTAACCTCCCGTTCCGTACAGCTTGCAATTTGTCCTGAGGATGAACGGGAAGAGGGGGAGCCAATGAGAGACTAGCTCTAGGTGTTGGGACAGGCACAGGTCACTCTATTTTCCCATCAGGAAGAAGAATTAACCACAGGCTCAGCCTGCCGCCCGGAACCAGAATAGGGCCTGAGGCGATCCTGCGCTTTTGTGGCCAGCTCCCAAAAAAGCGAGTTGAAAAATGGAGCTCAGGGGCACTGCAATTCACAAACCTGCAGAGTTATAAATGATAACTCTCGTCCACAAATATATTGAGGGAAGGCAACGAAGAGGATCTGAAAGCAAGGCAGAATTGCAGGAAACAGATTTCAGGAGGTCGATTCGAATCGCCTTTAAAGCACATGAAAAGCGGCAAAACGTCGACAATGATGCCCTTGGTCAAAAAGGGCGTATGCGTTTTTTCCTGAATATATTCAGGAAAAAACGCATACGCCCTTTTCGGCCAACCAAGCAACCTGGAAAGGCAAATCAGCGCTACAAAGAAGTCTCGCTTCCCATCGGTCAAAAGGGCCATGCGGAAAAAACTGTCAAAACCAGAAATGCAGAACAGGCCATGGAGAAATGGGAGCCTTGCTACGCTGATGGGCGGGATGTAAATTGCCAACAGCCACTCTGGAGAAGTGTACGGTGTGTCCTGAAACATCAAAAAAACACAGCTTAGAGCGCATAGGGCACTTCCACTCATGGGCGTATAAATTGGGAAAACTAAAAATCAGCAAGACACAGGCACCCGAAAGTTTAGGGCTGCTCTGTTGACAAGAACCTCCACTTCATGACACCTTAAATATCCCAGGAAAGAGAAAAATGGATAAAGAAGTGGTGGTCCTTATGTACAATGGAATATCACTCAGCCATGAAATCAATGTCATAAGGCTAGTAGCAGCATGATGAGTGGCTTTAGCTACGACGATTCTAAGTGAAATAAGTCACACAGAAAAAGACACTTATCATAAGCTATCACTTATAGAGGGAATGTAAAAACCGCTACACTTGAACTGAATTACAAGACAGAACAGAGTCACACGTTTACAAAACACACTATGGCTGCTTAACGGGAAAGGTGGGGTGGGGTGATGCAGAAAACAAGGGTTTCAAATGAGCTCAGATACCGTTCCATAAACCCAATATGTAATAGAAAGACCTACTCCTTGCTCAGTGAACTGGACTCAACACCCCCTATTCACCGCACAAGAATATATCTGACTAGTAAGAATCTTAAAACCTATGTATTGATATCTCTCTGGAAGTGAGTCAAGTGGCTGTAAAGCGGCAGAAACACAGCCGTGAAAAGCAGCTAAACCCCATTATAAAAATAAATTCCTTTTAACAACCCGTGAAACAAAGACAGTGAAAGAGAGAGAAATTCTTACAAAATTCGTTCAGGGGCTGTGATGCAACCTGGATTGACCATATCTAGACCCACAGCTGGAGGAGACATAAGGGTGGACACTCTCGGGGCTGAGAGGTTTGGTGAGGTTGGGGGAGCAAACGCAGAGCCTTTAAAGTAATACTGCCTGTTACCCATCCCATGGGTCCCAAATCTCCAGGTTCAAGGGCATCTTCCTACCTCGAAAACATGCATGAGAAACCCAGAAGGTGGTACACCGTGTGATCGGGAAAGGTTTCTAAAACGCACCTCATTTCTCATCTCCTTGTGCTCGGGTTCACCATTCCAGCCGCTTTACTAGCAATCTCCCTCCTTGGAGAATCAGCACCTTTAACCTCCCGTTCCGTACAGCTTGCAATTTGTCCTGAGGATGAACGGGAAGAGGGGGAGCCAATGAGAGACTAGCTCTAGGTGTTGGGACAGGCACAGGTCACTCTATTTTCCCATCAGGAAGAAGAATTAACCACAGGCTCAGCCTGCCGCCCGGAAGCAGAATAGGGCCTGAGGCGATCCTGCGCTTTTGCGGCCAGCTCCCAAAAAAGCGAGTTGAAAAATGGAGCTCAGGGGCACTGCAATTCACAAACCTGCAGAGTTATAAATGATAACTCTCGTCCACAAATATATTGAGGGAAGGCAACGAAGAGGATCTGAAAGCAAGGCAGAATTGCAGGAAACAGATTTCAGGAGGTAGATTCGATTCGCCTTTAAAGCACATGAAAAGCGGCAAAACGTCGACAATGATGCCCTTGGCCAAAAAGGGCGTATGCGTTTTTTCCTGAATATATTCAGGAAAAAACGCATACGCCCTTTTTGGCCAACCAAGCAACCTGGAAAGGCAAATCAGCGCTACAAAGAAGTCTCGCTTCCCATCGGTCAAAAGGGCCATGCGGAAAAAAGTGTCAAAACCAGAAATGCAGGACAGGCCATGGAGAAATGGGAGCCTTGCTACGCTGATGGGCGGGATGTAAATTGCCAACAGCCACTCTGGAGAAGTGTACGGTGTGTCCTGAAACATCGAAAAAACACAGCTTAGAGCACATAGGGCACTTCCACTCATGGGCGTAAAAATTGGGAAAACTAAAAATCAGCAAGACACAGGCACCCCAAAGTTTGGGGCTGCTCTGTTGACAAGAACCTCCACTTCGTGACACCTTAAATATCCCAGGAAAGAGAAAAATGGATAAAGAAGTGGTGGTCCTTATGTACAATGGAATATCACTCAGCCATGAAATCAATGTCATAAGGCTAGTAGCAGCATGATGAGTGGCTTTAGCCACGACGATTCTAAGTGAAATAAGTCATACAGAGAAACACACTTATCATAAGCTATCACTTATAGAGGGAATGTAAAAACCGCTACACTTGAACTGAATTACAAGACAGAACAGAGTCACACGTTTAGAAAACACATTATGGCTTCTTAACGGGAAAGGTGGGGTGGGGTGATGCATAAAACAAGGGTTTCAAATGAGCTCAGATACCGTTCCATAAACCCAATATGTAATAGAAAGCCCTACTCCTTGCTCAGTGAACTGGACTCAACACCCCCTATTCACCGCACAAGAATATATCTGACTAGTAAGAATCTTAAAACCTATGTATTGATATCTCTCTGGAAGTGAGTCAAGTGGCTGTAAAGCGGCAGAAACACAGCCGTGAAAAGCAGCTAAACCCCATTATAAAAATAAATTCCTTTTAACAACCCGTGAAACAAAGACAGTGAAAGAGAGAGAAATTCTTACAAAATTCGTTCAGGGGCTGTGATGCAACCTGGATTGACCATATCTAGACCCACAGCTGGAGGAGACATAAGGGTGGACACTCTCGGGGCTGAGAGGTTTGGTGAGGTTGGGGGAGCAAACGCAGAGCCTTTAAAGTAATACTGCCTGTTACCCATCCCATGGGTCCCAAATCTCCAGGTTCAAGGGCATCTTCCTACCTCGAAAACATGCATGAGAAACCCAGAAGGTGGTACACCGTGTGATCGGGAAAGGTTTCTAAAACGCACCTCATTTCTCATCTCCTTGTGCTCGGGTTCGCCATTCCAGCCGCTTTACTAGCAATCTCCCTCCTTGGAGAATCAGCACCTTTAACCTCCCGTTCCGTACAGCTTGCAATTTGTCCTGAGGATGAACGGGAAGAGGGGGAGCCAATGAGAGACTAGCTCTAGGTGTTGGGACAGGCACAGGTCACTCTATTTTCCCATCAGGAAGAAGAATTAACCACAGGCTCAGCCTGCCGCCCGGAACCAGAATAGGGCCTGAGGCGATCCTGCGCTTTTGTGGCCAGCTCCCAAAAAAGCGAGTTGAAAAATGGAGCTCAGGGGCACTGCAATTCACAAACCTGCAGAGTTATAAATGATAACTCTCGTCCACAAATATATTGAGGGAAGGCAACGAAGAGGATCTGAAAGCAAGGCAGAATTGCAGGAAACAGATTTCAGGAGGTCGATTCGAATCGCCTTTAAAGCACATGAAAAGCGGCAAAACGTCGACAATGATGCCCTTGGTCAAAAAGGGCGTATGCGTTTTTTCCTGAATATATTCAGGAAAAAACGCATATGCCCTTTTCGGCCAACCAAGCAACCTGGAAAGGCAAATCAGCGCTACAAAGAAGTCTCGCTTCCCATCGGTCAAAAGGGCCATGCGGAAAAAACTGTCAAAACCAGAAATGCAGAACAGGCCATGGAGAAATGGGAGCCTTGCTACGCTGATGGGCGGGATGTAAATTGCCAACAGCCACTCTGGAGAAGTGTACGGTGTGTCCTGAAACATCAAAAAAACACAGCTTAGAGCGCATAGGGCACTTCCACTCATGGGCGTATAAATTGGGAAAACTAAAAATCAGCAAGACACAGGCACCCGAAAGTTTAGGGCTGCTCTGTTGACAAGAACCTCCACTTCATGACACCTTAAATATCCCAGGAAAGAGAAAAATGGATAAAGAAGTGGTGGTCCTTATGTACAATGGAATATCACTCAGCCATGAAATCAATGTCATAAGGCTAGTAGCAGCATGATGAGTGGCTTTAGCCACGACGATTCTAAGTGAAATAAGTCATACAGAAAAACACACTTATTATAAGCTATCACTTATAGAGGGAATGTAAAAACCGCTACACTTGAACTGAATTACAAAACAGAACAGAGTCACACGTTTAGAAAACACATTATGGCTTCTTAACAGGAAAGGTGGCGTGGGGTGATGCATAAAACAAGGGTTTCAAATGAGCTCAGATACCGTTCCATAAACCCAATATGTAATAGAAAGACCTACTCCTTGCTCAGCGAACTGGACTCAACACCCCCTATTCACCGCACAAGAATATATCTGACTAGTAAGAATCTTAAAACCTATGTATTGATATCTCTCTGGAAGTGAGTCAAGTGGCTGTAAAGCGGCAGAAACACAGCCGTGAAAAGCAGCTAAACCCCATTATAAAAATAAATTCCTTTTAAAAACCCGTGAAACAAAGACAGTGAAAGAGAGAGAAATTCTTACAAAATTCGTTCAGGGGCTGTGATGCAACCTGGATTGACCATATCTAGACCCACAGCTGGAGGAGACATAAGGGTGGACACTCTCGGGGCTGAGAGGTTTGGTGAGGTTGGGGGAGCAAACGCAGAGCCTTTAAAGTAATACTGCCTGTTACCCATCCCATGGGTCCCAAATCTCCAGGTTCAAGGGCATCTTCCTACCTCGAAAACATGCATGAGAAACCCAGAAGGTGGTACACCGTGTGATCGGGAAAGGTTTCTAAAACGCACCTCATTTCTCATCTCCTTGTGCTCGGGTTCACCATTCCAGCCGCTTTACTAGCAATCTCCCTCCTTGGAGAATCAGCACCTTTAACCTCCCGTTCCGTACAGCTTGCAATTTGTCCTGAGGATGAACGGGAAGAGGGGGAGCCAATGAGAGACTACCTCTAGGTGTTGGGACAGGCACAGGTCACTCTATTTTCCCATCAGGAAGAAGAATTAACCACAGGCTCAGCCTGCCGCCCGGAACCAGAATAGGGCCTGAGGCGATCCTGCGCTTTTGCGGCCAGCTCCCAAAAAAGCGAGTTGAAAAATGGAGCTCAGGGGCACTGCAATTCACAAACCTGCAGAGTTATAAATGATAACTCTCGTCCACAAATATATTGAGGGAAGGCAACAAAGAGGATCTGAAAGCAAGGCAGAATTGCAGGAAACAGATTTCAGGAGGTCGATTCGAATCGCCTTTAAAGCACATGAAAAGCGGCAAAACGTCGACAATGATGCCCTTGGCCAAAAAGGGCGTATGCGTTTTTTCCTGAATATATTCAGGAAAAAACGCATACGCCCTTTTTGGCCAACCAAGCAACCTGGAAAGGCAAATCAGCGCTACAAAGAAGTCTCGCTTCCCATCGGTCAAAAGGGCCATGCGGAAAAAAGTGTCAAAACCAGAAATGCAGGACAGGCCATGGAGAAATGGGAGCCTTGCTACGCTGATGGGCGGGATGTAAATTGCCAACAGCCACTCTGGAGAAGTGTACGGTGTGTCCTGAAACATCGAAAAAACACAGCTTAGAGCGCATAGGGCACTTCCACTCATGGGCGTAAAAATTGGGAAAACTAAAAATCAGCAAGACACAGGCACCCCAAAGTTTGGGGCTGCTCTGTTGACAAGAACCTCCACTTCGTGACACCTTAAATATCCCAGGAAAGAGAAAAATGGATAAAGAAGTGGTGGTCCTTATGTACAATGGAATATCACTCAGCCATGAAATCAATGTCATAAGGCTAGTAGCAGCATGATGAGTGGCTTTAGCCACGACGATTCTAAGTGAAATAAGTCATACAGAGAAACACACTTATCATAAGCTATCACTTATAGAGGGAATGTAAAAACCGCTACACTTGAACTGAATTACAAGACAGAACAGAGTCACACGTTTAGAAAACACATTATGGCTTCTTAACGGGAAAGGTGGGGTGGGGTGATGCATAAAACAAGGGTTTCAAATGAGCTCAGATACCGTTCCATAAACCCAATATGTAATAGAAAGCCCTACTCCTTGCTCAGTGAACTGGACTCAACACCCCCTATTCACCGCACAAGAATATATCTGACTAGTAAGAATCTTAAAACCTATGTATTTATATCTCTCTGGAAGTGAGTCAAGTGGCTGTAAAGCGGCAGAAACACAGCCGTGAAAAGCAGCTAAACCCCATTATAAAAATAAATTCCTTTTAACAACCCGTGAAACAAAGACAGTGAAAGAGAGAGAAATTCTTACAAAATTCGTTCAGGGGCTGTGATGCAACCTGGATTGACCATATCTAGACCCACAGCTGGAGGAGACATAAGGGTGGACACTCTCGGGGCTGAGAGGTTTGGTGAGGTTGGGGGAGCAAACGCAGAGCCTTTAAAGTAATACTGCCTGTTACCCATCCCATGGGTCCCAAATCTCCAGGTTCAAGGGCATCTTCCTACCTCGAAAACATGCATGAGAAACCCAGAAGGTGGTACACCGTGTGATCGGGAAAGGTTTCTAAAACGCACCTCATTTCTCATCTCCTTGTGCTCGGGTTCGCCATTCCAGCCGCTTTACTAGCAATCTCCCTCCTTGGAGAATCAGCACCTTTAACCTCCCGTTCCGTACAGCTTGCAATTTGTCCTGAGGATGAACGGGAAGAGGGGGAGCCAATGAGAGACTAGCTCTAGGTGTTGGGACAGGCACAGGTCACTCTATTTTCCCATCAGGAAGAATTAACCACAGGCTCAGCCTGCCGCCCGGAAGCAGAATAGGGCCTGAGGCGATCCTGCGCTTTTGCGGCCAGCTCCCAAAAAAGCGAGTTGAAAAATGGAGCTCAGGGGCACTGCAATTCACAAACCTGCAGAGTTATAAATGATAACTCTCGTCCACAAATATATTGAGGGAAGGCAACGAAGAGGATCTGAAAGCAAGGCAGAATTGCAGGAAACAGATTTCAGGAGGTCGATTCGAATCGCCTTTAAAGCACATGAAAAGCGGCAAAACGTCGACAATGATGCCCTTGGTTAAAAAGGGCGTATGCGTTTTTTCCTGAATATATTCAGGAAAAAACGCATACGCCCTTTTCGGCCAACCAAGCAACCTGGAAAGGCAAATCAGCGCTACAAAGAAGTCTCGCTTCCCATCGGTCAAAAGGGCCATGCGGAAAAAACTGTCAAAACCAGAAATGCAGAACAGGCCATGGAGAAATGGGAGCCTTGCTACGCTGATGGGCGGGATGTAAATTGCCAACAGCCACTCTGGAGAAGTGTACGGTGTGTCCTGAAACATCAAAAAAACACAGCTTAGAGCGCATAGGGCACTTCCACTCATGGGCGTATAAATTGGGAAAACTAAAAATCAGCAAGACACAGGCACCCGAAAGTTTAGGGCTGCTCTGTTGACAAGAACCTCCACTTCATGACACCTTAAATATCCCAGGAAAGAGAAAAATGGATAAAGAAGTGGTGGTCCTTATGTACAATGGAATATCACTCAGCCATGAAATCAATGTCATAAGGCTAGTAGCAGCATGATGAGTGGCTTTAGCTACGACGATTCTAAGTGAAATAAGTCACACAGAAAAAGACACTTATCATAAGCTATCACTTATAGAGGGAATGTAAAAACCGCTACACTTGAACTGAATTACAAGACAGAACAGAGTCACACGTTTACAAAACACACTATGGCTGCTTAACGGGAAAGGTGGGGTGGGGTGATGCAGAAAACAAGGGTTTCAAATGAGCTCAGATACCGTTCCATAAACCCAATATGTAATAGAAAGACCTACTCCTTGCTCAGTGAACTGGACTCAACACCCCCTATTCACCGCACAAGAATATATCTGACTAGTAAGAATCTTAAAACCTATGTATTGATATCTCTCTGGAAGTGAGTCAAGTGGCTGTAAAGCGGCAGAAACACAGCCGTGAAAAGCAGCTAAACCCCATTATAAAAATAAATTCCTTTTAAAAACCCGTGAAACAAAGACAGTGAAAGAGAGAGAAATTCTTACAAAATTCGTTCAGGGGCTGTGATGCAACCTGGATTGACCATATCTAGACCCACAGCTGGAGGAGACATAAGGGTGGACACTCTCGGGGCTGAGAGGTTTGGTGAGGTTGGGGGAGCAAACGCAGAGCCTTTAAAGTAATACTGCCTGTTACCCATCCCATGGGTCCCAAATCTCCAGGTTCAAGGGCATCTTCCTACCTCGAAAACATGCATGAGAAACCCAGAAGGTGGTACACCGTGTGATCGGGAAAGGTTTCTAAAACGCACCTCATTTCTCATCTCCTTGTGCTCGGGTTCGCCATTCCAGCCGCTTTACTAGCAATCTCCCTCCTTGGAGAATCAGCACCTTTAACCTCCCGTTCCGCACAGCTTGCAATTTGTCCTGAGGATGAACGGGAAGAGGGGGAGCCAATGAGAGACTAGCTCTAGGTGTTGGGACAGGCACAGGTCACTCTATTTTCCCATCAGGAAGAAGAATTAACCACAGGCTCAGCCTGCCGCCCGAAACCAGAATAGGGCCTGAGGCGATCCTGCGCTTTTGTGGCCAGCTCCCAAAAAAGCGAGTTGAAAAATGGAGCTCTGGGGCACTGCAATTCACAAACCTGCAGAGTTATAAATGATAACTCTCGTCCACAAATATATTGAGGGAAGGCAACGAAGAGGATCTGAAAGCAAGGCAGAATTGCAGGAAACAGATTTCAGGAGGTCGATTCGAATCGCCTTTAAAGCACATGAAAAGCGGCAAAACGTCGACAATGATGCCCTTGGCCAAAAAGGGCGTATGCGTTTTTTCCTGAATATATTCAGGAAAAAACGCATACGCCCTTTTTGGCCAACCAAGCAACCTGGAAAGGCAAATCAGCGCTACAAAGAAGTCTCGCTTCCCATCGGTCAAAAGGGCCATGCGGAAAAAAGTGTCAAAACCAGAAATGCAGGACAGGCCATGGAGAAATGGGAGCCTTGCTACGCTGATGGGCGGGATGTAAATTGCCAGCAGCCACTCTGGAGAAGTGTACGGTGTGTCCTGAAACATCGAAAAAACACAGCTTAGAGCGCATAGGGCACTTCCACTCATGGGCGTATAAATTGGGAAAACTAAAAATCAGCAAGACACAGGCACCCCAAAGTTTGGGGCTGCTCTGTTGACAAGAACCTCCACTTCGTGACACCTTAAATATCCCAGGAAAGAGAAAAATGGATAAAGAAGTGGTGGTCCTTATGTACAATGGAATATCACTCAGCCATGAAATCAATGTCATAAGGCTAGTAGCAGCATGATGAGTGGCTTTAGCCACGACGATTCTAAGTGAAATAAGTCATACAGAAAAACACACTTATTATAAGCTATCACTTATAGAGGGAATGTAAAAACCGCTACACTTGAACTGAATTACAAGACAGAACAGAGTCACACGTTTAGAAAACACATTATGGCTTCTTAACGGGAAAGGTGGGGTGGGGTGATGCATAAAACAAGGGTTTCAAATGAGCTCAGATACCGTTCCATAAACCCAATATGTAATAGAAAGACCTACTCCTTGCTCAGCGAACTGGACTCAACACCCCCTATTCACCGCACAAGAATATATCTGACTAGTAAGAATCTTAAAACCTATGTATTGATATCTCTCTGGAAGTGAGTCAAGTGGCTGTAAAGCGGCAGAAACACAGCCGTGAAAAGCAGCTAAACCCCATTATAAAAATAAATTCCTTTTAAAAACCCGTGAAACAAAGACAGTGAAAGAGAGAGAAATTCTTACAAAATTCGTTCAGGGGCTGTGATGCAACCTGGATTGACCATATCTAGACCCACAGCTGGAGGAGACATAAGGGTGGACACTCTCGGGGCTGAGAGGTTTGGTGAGGTTGGGGGAGCAAACGCAGAGCCTTTAAAGTAATACTGCATTTTACCCATCCCATGGGTCCCAAATCTCCAGGTTCAAGGGCATCTTCCTACCTCGAAAACATGCATGAGAAACCCAGAAGGTGGTACACCGTGTGATCGGGAAAGGTTTCTAAAACGCACCTCATTTCTCATCTCCTTGTGCTCGGGTTCACCATTCCAGCCGCTTTACTAGCAATCTCCCTCCTTGGAGAATCAGCACCTTTAACCTCCCGTTCCGTACAGCTTGCAATTTGTCCTGAGGATGAACGGGAAGAGGGGGAGCCAATGAGAGACTAGCTCTAGGTGTTGGGACAGGCACAGGTCACTCTATTTTCCCATCAGGAAGAAGAATTAACCACAGGCTCAGCCTGCCGCCCGGAACCAGAATAGGGCCTGAGGCGATCCTGCGCTTTTGCGGCCAGCTCCCAAAAAAGCGAGTTGAAAAATGGAGCTCAGGGGCACTGCAATTCACAAACCTGCAGAGTTATAAATGATAACTCTCGTCCACAAATATATTGAGGGAAGGCAACGAAGAGGATCTGAAAGCAAGGCAGAATTGCAGGAAACAGATTTCAGGAGGTCGATTCGAATCGCCTTTAAAGCACATGAAAAGCGGCAAAACGTCGACAATGATGCCCTTGGCCAAAAAGGGCGTATGCGTTTTTTCCTGAATATATTCAGGAAAAAACGCATACGCCCTTTTCGGCCAACCAAGCAACCTGGAAAGGCAAATCAGCGCTACAAAGAAGTCTCGCTTCCCATCGGTCAAAAGGGCCATGCGGAAAAAACTGTCAAAACCAGAAATGCAGAACAGGCCATGGAGAAATGGGAGCCTTGCTACGCTGATGGGCGGGATGTAAATTGCCAACAGCCACTCTGGAGAAGTGTACGGTGTGTCCTGAAACATCAAAAAAACACAGCTTAGAGCGCATAGGGCACTTCCACTCATGGGCGTATAAATTGGGAAAACTAAAAATCAGCAAGACACAGGCACCCGAAAGTTTAGGGCTGCTCTGTTGACAAGAACCTCCACTTCATGACACCTGAAATATCCCAGGAAAGAGAAAAATGGATAAAGAAGTGGTGGTCCTTATGTACAATGGAATATCACTCAGCCATGAAATCAATGTCATAAGGCTAGTAGCAGCATGATGAGTGGCTTTAGCTACGACGATTCTAAGTGAAATAAGTCACACAGAAAAAGACACTTATCATAAGCTATCACTTATAGAGGGAATGTAAAAACCGCTACACTTGAACTGAATTACAAGACAGAACAGAGTCACACGTTTACAAAACACACTATGGCTGCTTAACGGGAAAGGTGGGGTGGGGTGATGCAGAAAACAAGGGTTTCAAATGAGCTCAGATACCGTTCCATAAACCCAATATGTAATAGAAAGACCTACTCCTTGCTCAGTGAACTGGACTCAACACCCCCTATTCACCGCACAAGAATATATCAGACTAGTAAGAATCTTAAAACCTATGTATTGATATCTCTCTGGAAGTGAGTCAAGTGGCTGTAAAGCGGCAGAAACACAGCCGTGAAAAGCAGCTAAACCCCATTATAAAAATAAATTCCTTTTAAAAACCCGTGAAACAAAGACAGTGAAAGAGAGAGAAATTCTTACAAAATTCGTTCAGGGGCTGTGATGCAACCTGGATTGACCATATCTAGACCCACAGCTGGAGGAGACATAAGGGTGGACACTCTCGGGGCTGAGAGGTTTGGTGAGGTTGGGGGAGCAAACGCAGAGCCTTTAAAGTAATACTGCCTGTTACCCATCCCATGGGTCCCAAATCTCCAGGTTCAAGGGCATCTTCCTACCTCGAAAACATGCATGAGAAACCCAGAAGGTGGTACACCGTGTGATCGGGAAAGGTTTCTAAAACGCACCTCATTTCTCATCTCCTTGTGCTCGGGTTCGCCATTCCAGCCGCTTTACTAGCAATCTCCCTCCTTGGAGAATCAGCACCTTTAACCTCCCGTTCCGTACAGCTTGCAATTTGTCCTGAGGATGAACGGGAAGAGGGGGAGCCAATGAGAGACTAGCTCTAGGTGTTGGGACAGGCACAGGTCACTCTATTTTCCCATCAGGAAGAAGAATTAACCACAGGCTCAGCCTGCCGCCCGGAAGCAGAATAGGGCCTGAGGCGATCCTGCGCTTTTGCGGCCAGCTCCCAAAAAAGCGAGTTGAAAAATGGAGCTCAGGGGCACTGCAATTCACAAACCTGCAGAGTTATAAATGATAACTCTCGTCCACAAATATATTGAGGGAAGGCAACGAAGAGGATCTGAAAGCAAGGCAGAATTGCAGGAAACAGATTTCAGGAGGTCGATTCGAATCGCCTTTAAAGCACATGAAAAGCGGCAAAACGTCGACAATGATGCCCTTGGCCAAAAAGGGCGTATGCGTTTTTTCCTGAATATATTCAGGAAAAAAAGCATACGCCCTTTTTGGCCAACCAAGCAACCTGGAAAGGCAAATCAGCGCTACAAAGAAGTCTCGCTTCCCATCGGTCAAAAGGGCCATGCGGAAAAAAGTGTCAAAACCAGAAATGCAGGACAGGCCATGGAGAAATGGGAGCCTTGCTACGCTGATGGGCGGGATGTAAATTGCCAACAGCCACTCTGGAGAAGTGTACGGTGTGTCCTGAAACATCGAAAAAACACAGCTTAGAGCACATAGGGCACTTCCACTCATGGGCGTAAAAATTGGGAAAACTAAAAATCAGCAAGACACAGGCACCCCAAAGTTTGGGGCTGCTCTGTTGACAAGAACCTCCACTTCGTGACACCTTAAATATCCCAGGAAAGAGAAAAATGGATAAAGAAGTGGTGGTCCTTATGTACAATGGAATATCACTCAGCCATGAAATCAATGTCATAAGGCTAGTAGCAGCATGATGAGTGGCTTTAGCCACGACGATTCTAAGTGAAATAAGTCATACAGAGAAACACACTTATTATAAGCTATCACTTATAGAGGGAATGTAAAAACCGCTACACTTGAACTGAATTACAAGACAGAACAGAGTCACACGTTTAGAAAACACATTATGGCTTCTTAACGGGAAAGGTGGGGTGGGGTGATGCATAAAACAAGGGTTTCAAATGAGCTCAGATACCGTTCCATAAACCCAATATGTAATAGAAAGCCCTACTCCTTGCTCAGTGAACTGGACTCAACACCCCCTATTCACCGCACAAGAATATATCTGACTAGTAAGAATCTTAAAACCTATGTATTGATATCTCTCTGGAAGTGAGTCAAGTGGCTGTAAAGCGGCAGAAACACAGCCGTGAAAAGCAGCTAAACCCCATTATAAAAATAAATTCCTTTTAACAACCCGTGAAACAAAGACAGTGAAAGAGAGAGAAATTCTTACAAAATTCGTTCAGGGGCTGTGATGCAACCTGGATTGACCATATCTAGACCCACAGCTGGAGGAGACATAAGGGTGGACACTCTCGGGGCTGAGAGGTTTGGTGAGGTTGGGGGAGCAAACGCAGAGCCTTTAAAGTAATACTGCCTGTTACCCATCCCATGGGTCCCAAATCTCCAGGTTCAAGGGCATCTTCCTACCTCGAAAACATGCATGAGAAACCCAGAAGGTGGTACACCGTGTGATCGGGAAAGGTTTCTAAAACGCACCTCATTTCTCATCTCCTTGTGCTCGGGTTCGCCATTCCAGCCGCTTTACTAGCAATCTCCCTCCTTGGAGAATCAGCACCTTTAACCTCCCGTTCCGTACAGCTTGCAATTTGTCCTGAGGATGAACGGGAAGAGGGGGAGCCAATGAGAGACTAGCTCTAGGTGTTGGGACAGGCACAGGTCACTCTATTTTCCCATCAGGAAGAAGAATTAACCACAGGCTCAGCCTGCCGCCTGGAACCAGAATAGGGCCTGAGGCGATCCTGCGCTTTTGTGGCCAGCTCCCAAAAAAGCGAGTTGAAAAATGGAGCTCAGGGGCACTGCAATTCACAAACCTGCAGAGTTATAAATGATAACTCTCGTCCACGAATATATTGAGGGAAGGCAACGAAGAGGATCTGAAAGCAAGGCAGAATTGCAGGAAACAGATTTCAGGAGGTCGATTCGAATCGCCTTTAAAGCACATGAAAAGCGGCAAAACGTCGACAATGATGCCCTTGGTCAAAAAGGGCGTACGCGTTTTTTCCTGAATATATTCAGGAAAAAACGCATACGCCCTTTTCGGCCAACCAAGCAACCTGGAAAGGCAAATCAGCGCTACAAAGAAGTCTCGCTGCCCATCGGTCAAAAGGGCCATGCGGAAAAAACTGTCAAAACCAGAAATGCAGAACAGGCCATGGAGAAATGGGAGCCTTGCTACGCTGATGGGCGGGATGTAAATTGCCAACAGCCACTCTGGAGAAGTGTACGGTGTGTCCTGAAACATCAAAAAAACACAGCTTAGAGCGCATAGGGCACTTCCACTCATGGGCGTATAAATTGGGAAAACTAAAAATCAGCAAGACACAGGCACCCGAAAGTTTAGGGCTGCTCTGTTGACAAGAACCTCCACTTCATGACACCTTAAATATCCCAGGAAAGAGAAAAATGGATAAAGAAGTGGTGGTCCTTATGTACAATGGAATATCACTCAGCCATGAAATCAATGTCATAAGGCTAGTAGCAGCATGATGAGTGGCTTTAGCCACGACGATTCTAAGTGAAATAAGTCATACAGAGAAACACACTTATTATAAGCTATCACTTATAGAGGGAATGTAAAAACCGCTACACTTGAACTGAATTACAAGACAGAACAGAGTCACACGTTTAGAAAACACATTATGGCTTCTTAACGGGAAAGGTGGGGTGGGGTGATGCATAAAACAAGGGTTTCAAATGAGCTCAGATACCGTTCCATAAACCCAATATGTAATAGAAAGCCCTACTCCTTGCTCAGTGAACTGGACTCAACACCCCCTATTCACCGCACAAGAATATATCTGACTAGTAAGAATCTTAAAACCTATGTATTGATATCTCTCTGGAAGTGAGTCAAGTGGCTGTAAAGCGGCAGAAACACAGCCGTGAAAAGCAGCTAAACCCCATTATAAAAATAAATTCCTTTTAACAACCCGTGAAACAAAGACAGTGAAAGAGAGAGAAATTCTTACAAAATTCGTTCAGGGGCTGTGATGCAACCTGGATTGACCATATCTAGACCCACAGCTGGAGGAGACATAAGGGTGGACACTCTCGGGGCTGAGAGGTTTGGTGAGGTTGGGGGAGCAAACGCAGAGCCTTTAAAGTAATACTGCCTGTTACCCATCCCATGGGTCCCAAATCTCCAGGTTCAAGGGCATCTTCCTACCTCGAAAACATGCATGAGAAACCCAGAAGGTGGTACACCGTGTGATCGGGAAAGGTTTCTAAAACGCACCTCATTTCTCATCTCCTTGTGCTCGGGTTCGCCATTCCAGCCGCTTTACTAGCAATCTCCCTCCTTGGAGAATCAGCACCTTTAACCTCCCGTTCCGTACAGCTTGCAATTTGTCCTGAGGATGAACGGGAAGAGGGGGAGCCAATGAGAGACTAGCTCTAGGTGTTGGGACAGGCACAGGTCACTCTATTTTCCCATCAGGAAGAAGAATTAACCACAGGCTCAGCCTGCCGCCCGGAACCAGAATAGGGCCTGAGGCGATCCTGCGCTTTTGTGGCCAGCTCCCAAAAAAGCGAGTTGAAAAATGGAGCTCAGGGGCACTGCAATTCACAAACCTGCAGAGTTATAAATGATAACTCTCGTCCACAAATATATTGAGGGAAGGCAACGAAGAGGATCTGAAAGCAAGGCAGAATTGCAGGAAACAGATTTCAGGAGGTCGATTCGAATCGCCTTTAAAGCACATGAAAAGCGGCAAAACGTCGACAATGATGCCCTTGGTCAAAAAGGGCGTATGCGTTTTTTCCTGAATATATTCAGGAAAAAACGCATACGCCCTTTTCGGCCAACCAAGCAACCTGGAAAGGCAAATCAGCGCTACAAAGAAGTCTCGCTTCCCATCGGTCAAAAGGGCCATGCGGAAAAAACTGTCAAAACCAGAAATGCAGAACAGGCCATGGAGAAATGGGAGCCTTGCTACGCTGATGGGCGGGATGTAAATTGCCAACAGCCACTCTGGAGAAGTGTACGGTGTGTCCTGAAACATCAAAAAAACACAGCTTAGAGCGCATAGGGCACTTCCACTCATGGGCGTATAAATTGGGAAAACTAAAAATCAGCAAGACACAGGCACCCGAAAGTTTAGGGCTGCTCTGTTGACAAGAACCTCCACTTCATGACACCTTAAATATCCCAGGAAAGAGAAAAATGGATAAAGAAGTGGTGGTCCTTATGTACAATGGAATATCACTCAGCCATGAAATCAATGTCATAAGGCTAGTAGCAGCATGATGAGTGGCTTTAGCCACGACGATTCTAAGTGAAATAAGTCATACAGAAAAACACACTTATTATAAGCTATCACTTATAGAGGGAATGTAAAAACCGCTACACTTGAACTGAATTACAAGACAGAACAGAGTCACACGTTTAGAAAACACATTATGGCTTCTTAACGGGAAAGGTGGGGTGGGGTGGTGCATAAAACAAGGGTTTCAAATGAGCTCAGATACCGTTCCATAAACCCAATATGTAATAGAAAGACCTACTCCTTGCTCAGCGAACTGGACTCAACACCCCCTATTCACCGCACAAGAATATATCTGACTAGTAAGAATCTTAAAACCTATGTATTGATATCTCTCTGGAAGTGAGTCAAGTGGCTGTAAAGCGGCAGAAACACAGCCGTGAAAAGCAGCTAAACCCCATTATAAAAATAAATTCCTTTTAAAAACCCGTGAAACAAAGACAGTGAAAGAGAGAGAAATTCTTACAAAATTCGTTCAGGGGCTGTGATGCAACCTGGATTGACCATATCTAGACCCACAGCTGGAGGAGACATAAGGGTGGACACTCTCGGGGCTGAGAGGTTTGGTGAGGTTGGGGGAGCAAACGCAGAGCCTTTAAAGTAATACTGCCTGTTACCCATCCCATGGGTCCCAAATCTCCAGGTTCAAGGGCATCTTCCTACTTCGAAAACATGCATGAGAAACCCAGAAGGTGGTACACCGTGTGATCGGGAAAGGTTTCTAAAACGCACCTCATTTCTCATCTCCTTGTGCTCGGGTTCGCCATTCCAGCCGCTTTACTAGCAATCTCCCTCCTTGGAGAATCAGCACCTTTAACCTCCCGTTCCGTACAGCTTGCAATTTGTCCTGAGGATGAACGGGAAGAGGGGGAGCCAATGAGAGACTAGCTCTAGGTGTTGGGACAGGCACAGGTCACTCTATTTTCCCATCAGGAAGAAGAATTAACCACAGGCTCAGCCTGCCGCCCGGAACCAGAATAGGGCCTGAGGCGATCCTGCGCTTTTGCGGCCAGCTCCCAAAAAAGCGAGTTGAAAAATGGAGCTCAGGGGCACTGCAATTCACAAACCTGCAGAGTTATAAATGATAACTCTCGTCCACAAATATATTGAGGGAAGGCAACGAAGAGGATCTGAAAGCAAGGCAGAATTGCAGGAAACAGATTTCAGGAGGTCGATTCGAATCGCCTTTAAAGCACATGAAAAGCGGCAAAACGTCGACAATGATGCCCTTGGCCAAAAAGGGCGTATGCGTTTTTTCCTGAATATATTCAGGAAAAAACGCATACGCCCTTTTTGGCCAACCAAGCAACCTGGAAAGGCAAATCAGCGCTACAAAGAAGTCTCGCTTCCCATCGGTCAAAAGGGCCATGCGGAAAAAAGTGTCAAAACCAGAAATGCAGGACAGGCCATGGAGAAATGGGAGCCTTGCTACGCTGATGGGCGGGATGTAAATTGCCAACAGCCACTCTGGAGAAGTGTACGGTGTGTCCTGAAACATCGAAAAAACACAGCTTAGAGCGCATAGGGCACTTCCACTCATGGGCGTAAAAATTGGGAAAACTAAAAATCAGCAAGACACAGGCACCCCAAAGTTTGGGGCTGCTCTGTTGACAAGAACCTCCACTTCGTGACACCTTAAATATCCCAGGAAAGAGAAAAATGGATAAAGAAGTGGTGGTCCTTATGTACAATGGAATATCACTCAGCCATGAAATCAATGTCATAAGGCTAGTAGCAGCATGATGAGTGGCTTTAGCCACGACGATTCTAAGTGAAATAAGTCATACAGAGAAACACACTTATTATAAGCTATCACTTATAGAGGGAATGTAAAAACCGCTACACTTGAACTGAATTACAAGACAGAACAGAGTCACACGTTTAGAAAACACATTATGGCTTCTTAACGGGAAAGGTGGGGTGGGGTGATGCATAAAACAAGGGTTTCAAATGAGCTCAGATACCGTTCCATAAACCCAATATGTAATAGAAAGCCCTACTCCTTGCTCAGTGAACTGGACTCAACACCCCCTATTCACCGCACAAGAATATATCTGACTAGTAAGAATCTTAAAACCTATGTATTGATATCTCTCTGGAAGTGAGTCAAGTGGCTGTAAAGCGGCAGAAACACAGCCGTGAAAAGCAGCTAAACCCCATTATAAAAATAAATTCCTTTTAAAAACCCGTGAAACAAAGACAGTGAAAGAGAGAGAAATTCTTACAAAATTCGTTCAGGGGCTGTGATGCAACCTGGATTGACCATATCTAGACCCACAGCTGGAGGAGACATAAGGGTGGACACTCTCGGGGCTGAGAGGTTTGGTGAGGTTGGGGGAGCAAACGCAGAGCCTTTAAAGTAATACTGCCTGTTACCCATCCCATGGGTCCCAAATCTCCAGGTTCAAGGGCATCTTCGTACCTCGAAAACATGCATGAGAAACCCAGAAGGTGGTACACCGTGTGATCGGGAAAGGTTTGTAAAACGCACCTCATTTCTCATCTCCTTGTGCTCGGGTTCGCCATTCCAGCCGCTTTACTAGCAATCTCCCTCCTTGGAGAATCAGCACCTTTAACCTCCCGTTCCGTACAGCTTGCAATTTGTCCTGAGGATGAACGGGAAGAGGGGGAGCCAATGAGAGACTAGCTCTAGGTGTTGGGACAGGCACAGGTCACTCTATTTTCCCATCAGGAAGAAGAATTAACCACAGGCTCAGCCTGCCGCCCGGAACCAGAATAGGGCCTGAGGCAATCCTGCGCTTTTGTGGCCAGCTCCCAAAAAAGCGAGTTGAAAAATGGAGCTCAGGGGCACTGCAATTCACAAACCTGCAGAGTTATAAATGATAACTCTCGTCCACAAATATATTGAGGGAAGGCAACGAAGAGGATCTGAAAGCAAGGCAGAATTGCAGGAAACAGATTTCAGGAGGTCGATTCGAATCGCCTTTAAAGCACATGAAAAGCGGCGAAACGTCGACAATGATGCCCTTGGCCAAAAAGGGCGTATGCGTTTTTTCCTGAATATATTCAGGAAAAAACGCATACGCCCTTTTTGGCCAACCAAGCAACCTGGAAAGGCAAATCAGCGCTACAAAGAAGTCTCGCTTCCCATCGGTCAAAAGGGCCATGCGGAAAAAAGTGTCAAAACCAGAAATGCAGGACAGGCCATGGAGAAATGGGAGCCTTGCTACGCTGATGGGCGGGATGTAAATTGCCAATAGCCACTCTGGAGAAGTGTACGGTGTGTCCTGAAACATCGAAAAAACACAGCTTAGAGCGCATAGGGCACTTCCACTCATGGGCGTATAAATTGGGAAAACTAAAAATCAGCAAGACACAGGCACCCCAAAGTTTGGGGCTGCTCTGTTGACAAGAACCTCCACTTCGTGACACCTTAAATATCCCAGGAAAGAGAAAAATGGATAAAGAAGTGGTGGTCCTTATGTACAATGGAATATCACTCAGCCATGAAATCAATGTCATAAGGCTAGTAGCAGCATGATGAGTGGCTTTAGCCACGACGATTCTAAGTGAAATAAGTCATACAGAGAAACACACTTATTATAAGCTATCACTTATAGAGGGAATGTAAAAACCGCTACACTTGAACTGAATTACAAGACAGAACAGAGTCACACGTTTAGAAAACACATTATGGCTTCTTAACGGGAAAGGTGGGGTGGGGTGATGCATAAAACAAGGGTTTCAAATGAGCTCAGATACCGTTCCATAAACCCAATATGTAATAGAAAGCCCTACTCCTTGCTCAGTGAACTGGACTCAACACCCCCTATTCACCGCACAAGAATATATCTGACTAGTAAGAATCTTAAAACCTATGTATTGATATCTCTCTGGAAGTGAGTCAAGTGGCTGTAAAGCGGCAGAAACACAGCCGTGAAAAGCAGCTAAACCCCATTATAAAAATAAATTCCTTTTAAAAACCCGTGAAACAAAGACAGTGAAAGAGAGAGAAATTCTTACAAAATTCGTTCAGGGGCTGTGATGCAACCTGGATTGACCATATCTAGACCCACAGCTGGAGGAGACATAAGGGTGGACACTCTCGGGGCTGAGAGGTTTGGTGAGGTTGGGGGAGCAAACGCAGAGCCTTTAAAGTAATACTGCCTGTTACCCATCCCATGGGTCCCAAATCTCCAGGTTCAAGGGCATCTTCGTACCTCGAAAACATGCATGAGAAACCCAGAAGGTGGTACACCGTGTGATCGGGAAAGGTTTCTAAAACGCACCTCATTTCTCATCTCCTTGTGCTCGGGTTCGCCATTCCAGCCGCTTTACTAGCAATCTCCCTCCTTGGAGAATCAGCACCTTTAACCTCCCGTTCCGTACAGCTTGCAATTTGTCCTGAGGATGAACGGGAAGAGGGGGAGCCAATGAGAGACTAGCTCTAGGTGTTGGGACAGGCACAGGTCACTCTATTTTCCCATCAGGAAGAAGAATTAACCACAGGCTCAGCCTGCCGCCCGGAACCAGAATAGGGCCTGAGGCAATCCTGCGCTTTTGTGGCCAGCTCCCAAAAAAGCGAGTTGAAAAATGGAGCTCAGGGGCACTGCAATTCACAAACCTGCAGAGTTATAAATGATAACTCTCGTCCACAAATATATTGAGGGAAGGCAACGAAGAGGATCTGAAAGCAAGGCAGAATTGCAGGAAACAGATTTCAGGAGGTCGATTCGAATCGCCTTTAAAGCACATGAAAAGCGGCGAAACGTCGACAATGATGCCCTTGGCCAAAAAGGGCGTATGCGTTTTTTCCTGAATATATTCAGGAAAAAACGCATACGCCCTTTTTGGCCAACCAAGCAACCTGGAAAGGCAAATCAGCGCTACAAAGAAGTCTCGCTTCCCATCGGTCAAAAGGGCCATGCGGAAAAAAGTGTCAAAACCAGAAATGCAGGACAGGCCATGGAGAAATGGGAGCCTTGCTACGCTGATGGGCGGGATGTAAATTGCCAATAGCCACTCTGGAGAAGTGTACGGTGTGTCCTGAAACATCGAAAAAACACAGCTTAGAGCGCATAGGGCACTTCCACTCATGGGCGTATAAATTGGGAAAACTAAAAATCAGCAAGACACAGGCACCCCAAAGTTTGGGGCTGCTCTGTTGACAAGAACCTCCACTTCGTGACACCTTAAATATCCCAGGAAAGAGAAAAATGGATAAAGAAGTGGTGGTCCTTATGTACAATGGAATATCACTCAGCCATGAAATCAATGTCATAAGGCTAGTAGCAGCATGATGAGTGGCTTTAGCCACGACGATTCTAAGTGAAATAAGTCATACAGAAAAACACACTTATTATAAGCTATCACTTATAGAGGGAATGTAAAAACCGCTACACTTGAACTGAATTACAAGACAGAACAGAGTCACACGTTTAGAAAACACATTATGGCTTCTTAACGGGAAAGGTGGGGTGGGGTGATGCATAAAACAAGGGTTTCAAATGAGCTCAGATACCGTTCCATAAACCCAATATGTAATAGAAAGACCTACTCCTTGCTCAGCGAACTGGACTCAACACCCCCTATTCACCGCACAAGAATATATCTGACTAGTAAGAATCTTAAAACCTATGTATTGATATCTCTCTGGAAGTGAGTCAAGTGGCTGTAAAGCGGCAGAAACACAGCCGTGAAAAGCAGCTAAACCCCATTATAAAAATAAATTCCTTTTAAAAACCCGTGAAACAAAGACAGTGAAAGAGAGAGAAATTCTTACAAAATTCGTTCAGGGGCTGTGATGCAACCTGGATTGACCATATCTAGACCCACAGCTGGAGGAGACATAAGGGTGGACACTCTCGGGGCTGAGAGGTTTGGTGAGGTTGGGGGAGCAAACGCAGAGCCTTTAAAGTAATACTGCCTGTTACCCATCCCATGGGTCCCAAATCTCCAGGTTCAAGGGCATCTTCCTACTTCGAAAACATGCATGAGAAACCCAGAAGGTGGTACACCGTGTGATCGGGAAAGGTTTCTAAAACGCACCTCATTTCTCATCTCCTTGTGCTCGGGTTCGCCATTCCAGCCGCTTTACTAGCAATCTCCCTCCTTGGAGAATCAGCACCTTTAACCTCCCGTTCCGTACAGCTTGCAATTTGTCCTGAGGATGAACGGGAAGAGGGGGAGCCAATGAGAGACTAGCTCTAGGTGTTGGGACAGGCACAGGTCACTCTATTTTCCCATCAGGAAGAAGAATTAACCACAGGCTCAGCCTGCCGCCCGGAAGCAGAATAGGGCCTGAGGCGATCCTGCGCTTTTGCGGCCAGCTCCCAAAAAAGCGAGTTGAAAAATGGAGCTCAGGGGCACTGCAATTCACAAACCTGCAGAGTTATAAATGATAACTCTCGTCCACAAATATATTGAGGGAAGGCAACGAAGAGGATCTGAAAGCAAGGCAGAATTGCAGGAAACAGATTTCAGGAGGTCGATTCGAATCGCCTTTAAAGCACATGAAAAGCGGCAAAACGTCGACAATGATGCCCTTGGCCAAAAAGGGCGTATGCGTTTTTTCCTGAATATATTCAGGAAAAAACGCATACGCCCTTTTTGGCCAACCAAGCAACCTGGAAAGGCAAATCAGCGCTACAAAGAAGTCTCGCTTCCCATCGGTCAAAAGGGCCATGCGGAAAAAAGTGTCAAAACCAGAAATGCAGGACAGGCCATGGAGAAATGGGAGCCTTGCTACGCTGATGGGCGGGATGTAAATTGCCAACAGCCACTCTGGAGAAGTGTACGGTGTGTCCTGAAACATCGAAAAAACACAGCTTAGAGCGCATAGGGCACTTCCACTCATGGGCGTAAAAATTGGGAAAACTAAAAATCAGCAAGACACAGGCACCCCAAAGTTTGGGGCTGCTCTGTTGACAAGAACCTCCACTTCGTGACACCTTAAATATCCCAGGAAAGAGAAAAATGGATAAAGAAGTGGTGGTCCTTATGTACAATGGAATATCACTCAGCCATGAAATCAATGTCATAAGGCTAGTAGCAGCATGATGAGTGGCTTTAGCCACGACGATTCTAAGTGAAATAAGTCATACAGAAAAACACACTTATTATAAGCTATCACTTATAGAAGGAATGTAAAAACCGCTACACTTGAACTGAATTACAAGACAGAACAGAGTCACACGTTTAGAAAACACATTATGGCTTCTTAACGGGAAAGGTGGGGTGGGGTGATGCATAAAACAAGGGTTTCAAATGAGCTCAGATACCGTTCCATAAACCCAATATGTAATAGAAAGACCTACTCCTTGCTCAGTGAACTGGACTCAACACCCCCTATTCACCGCACAAGAATATATCTGACTAGTAAGAATCTTAAAACCTATGTATTGATATCTCTCTGGAAGTGAGTCAAGTGGCTGTAAAGCGGCAGAAACACAGCCGTGAAAAGCAGCTAAACCCCATTATAAAAATAAATTCCTTTTAAAAACCCGTGAAACAAAGACAGTGAAAGAGAGAGAAATTCTTACAAAATTCGTTCAGGGGCTGTGATGCAACCTGGATTGACCATATCTAGACCCACAGCTGGAGGAGACATAAGGGTGGACACTCTCGGGGCTGAGAGGTTTGGTGAGGTTGGGGGAGCAAACGCAGAGCCTTTAAAGTAATACTGCCTGTTACCCATCCCATGGGTCCCAAATCTCCAGGTTCAAGGGCATCTTCCTACCTCGAAAACATGCATGAGAAACCCAGAAGGTGGTACACCGTCTGATCGGGAAAGGTTTCTAAAACGCACCTCATTTCTCATCTCCTTGTGCTCGGGTTCGCCATTCCAGCCGCTTTACTAGCAATCTCCCTCCTTGGAGAATCAGCACCTTTAACCTCCCGTTCCGTACAGCTTGCAATTTGTCCTGAGGATGAACGGGAAGAGGGGGAGCCAATGAGAGACTAGCTCTAGGTGTTGGGACAGGCACAGGTCACTCTATTTTCCCATCAGGAAGAAGAATTAACCACAGGCTCAGCCTGCCGCCCGGAAGCAGAATAGGGCCTGAGGCGATCCTGCGCTTTTGCGGCCAGCTCCCAAAAAAGCGAGTTGAAAAATGGAGCTCAGGGGCACTGCAATTCACAAACATGCAGAGTTATAAATGATAACTCTCGTCCACAAATATATTGAGGGAAGGCAACGAAGAGGATCTGAAAGCAAGGCAGAATTGCAGGAAACAGATTTCAGGAGGTCGATTCGAATCGCCTTTAAAGCACATGAAAAGTGGCAAAACGTCGACAATGATGCCCTTGGCTGAAAAGGGCGTATGCGTTTTTTCCATATTCAGGAAAAAACGCATACGCCCTTTTCGGCCAACCAAGCAACCTGGAAAGGCAAATCAGCGCTACAAAGAAGTCTCGCTTCCCATCGGTCAAAAGGGCCATGCGGAAAAAAGTGTCAAAACCAGAAATGCAGGACAGGCCATGGAGAAATGGGAGCCTTGCTACGCTGATGGGCCGGATGTAAATTGCCAACAGCCACTCTGGAGAAGTGTACGGTGTGTCCTGAAACATCGAAAAAACACAGCTTAGAGCGCATAGGGCACTTCCACTCATGGGTGTATAAATTGGGAAAACTAAAAATCAGCAAGACACAGGCACCCCAAAGTTTGGGGCTGCTCTGTTGACAAGAACCTCCACTTCGTGACACCTTAAATATCCCAGGAAAGAGAAAAATGGATAAAGAAGTGGTGGTCCTTATGTACAATGGAATATCACTCAGCCATGAAATCAATGTCATAAGGCTAGTAGCAGCATGATGAGTGGCTTTAGCCACGACGATTCTAAGTGAAATAAGTCATACAGAAAAACACACTTATTATAAGCTATCACTTATAGAGGGAATGTAAAAACCGCTACACTTGAACTGAATTACAAGACAGAACAGAGTCACACGTTTAGAAAACACATTATGGCTTCTTAACGGGAAAGGTGGGGTGGGGTGATGCATAAAACAAGGGTTTCAAATGAGCTCAGATACCGTTCCATAAACCCAATATGTAATAGAAAGACCTACTCCTTGCTCAGTGAACTGGACTCAACACCCCCTATTCACCGCACAAGAATATATCTGACTAGTAAGAATCTTAAAACCTATGTATTGATATCTCTCTGGAAGTGAGTCAAGTGGCTGTAAAGCGGCAGAAACACAGCCGTGAAAAGCAGCTAAACCCCATTATAAAAATAAATTCCTTTTAAAAACCCGTGAAACAAAGACAGTGAAAGAGAGAGAAATTCTTACAAAATTCGTTCAGGGGCTGTGATGCAACCTGGATTGACCATATCTAGACCCACAGCTGGAGGAGACATAAGGGTGGACACTCTCGGGGCTGAGAGGTTTGGTGAGGTTGGGGGAGCAAACGCAGAGCCTTTAAAGTAATACTGCCTGTTACCCATCCCATGGGTCCCAAATCTCCAGGTTCAAGGGCATCTTCCTACCTCGAAAACATGCATGAGAAACCCAGAAGGTGGTACACCGTCTGATCGGGAAAGGTTTCTAAAACGCACCTCATTTCTCATCTCCTTGTGCTCGGGTTCGCCATTCCAGCCGCTTTACTAGCAATCTCCCTCCTTGGAGAATCAGCACCTTTAACCTCCCGTTCCGTACAGCTTGCAATTTGTCCTGAGGATGAACGGGAAGAGGGGGAGCCAATGAGAGACTAGCTCTAGGTGTTGGGACAGGCACAGGTCACTCTATTTTCCCATCAGGAAGAAGAATTAACCACAGGCTCAGCCTGCCGCCCGGAAGCAGAATAGGGCCTGAGGCGATCCTGCGCTTTTGCGGCCAGCTCCCAAAAAAGCGAGTTGAAAAATGGAGCTCAGGGGCACTGCAATTCACAAACATGCAGAGTTATAAATGATAACTCTCGTCCACAAATATATTGAGGGAAGGCAACGAAGAGGATCTGAAAGCAAGGCAGAATTGCAGGAAACAGATTTCAGGAGGTCGATTCGAATCGCCTTTAAAGCACATGAAAAGTGGCAAAACGTCGACAATGATGCCCTTGGCAGAAAACGGCGTATGCGTTTTTTCCATATTCAGGAAAAAACGCATACGCCCTTTTCGGCCAACCAAGCAACCTGGAAAGGCAAATCAGCGCTACAAAGAAGTCTCGCTTCCCATCGGTCAAAAGGGCCATGCGGAAAAAAGTGTCAAAACCAGAAATGCAGGACAGGCCATGGAGAAATGGGAGCCTTGCTACGCTGATGGGCCGGATGTAAATTGCCAACAGCCACTCTGGAGAAGTGTACGGTGTGTCCTGAAACATCGAAAAAACACAGCTTAGAGCGCATAGGGCACTTCCACTCATGGGTGTATAAATTGGGAAAACTAAAAATCAGCAAGACACAGGCACCCCAAAGTTTGGGGCTGCTCTGTTGACAAGAACCTCCACTTCGTGACACCTTAAATATCCCAGGAAAGAGAAAAATGGATAAAGAAGTGGTGGTCCTTATGTACAATGGAATATCACTCAGCCATGAAATCAATGTCATAAGGCTAGTAGCAGCATGATGAGTGGCTTTAGCCACGACGATTCTAAGTGAAATAAGTCATACAGAGAAACACACTTATTATAAGCTATCACTTATAGAGGGAATGTAAAAACCGCTACACTTGAACTGAATTACAAGACAGAACAGAGTCACACGTTTAGAAAACACATTATGGCTTCTTAACGGGAAAGGTGGGGTGGGGTGATGCATAAAACAAGGGTTTCAAATGAGCTCAGATACCGTTCCATAAACCCAATATGTAATAGAAAGCCCTACTCCTTGCTCAGTGAACTGGACTCAACACCCCCTATTCACCGCACAAGAATATATCTGACTAGTAAGAATCTTAAAACCTATGTATTGATATCTCTCTGGAAGTGAGTCAAGTGGCTGTAAAGCGGCAGAAACACAGCCGTGAAAAGCAGCTAAACCCCATTATAAAAATAAATTCCTTTTAAAAACCCGTGAAACAAAGACAGTGAAAGAGAGAGAAATTCTTACAAAATTCGTTCAGGGGCTGTGATGCAACCTGGATTGACCATATCTAGACCCACAGCTGGAGGAGACATAAGGGTGGACACTCTCGGGGCTGAGAGGTTTGGTGAGGTTGGGGGAGCAAACGCAGAGCCTTTAAAGTAATACTGCCTGTTACCCATCCCATGGGTCCCAAATCTTCAGGTTCAAGGGCATCTTCCTACCTAGAAAACATGCATGAGAAACCCAGAAGGTGGTACACCGTGTGATCGGGAAAGGTTTCTAAAACGCACCTCATTTCTCATCTCCTTGTGCTCGGGTTCGCCATTCCAGCCGCTTTACTAGCAATCTCCCTCCTTGGAGAATCAGCACCTTTAACCTCCGGTTCCGTACAGCTTGCAATTTGTCCTGAGGATGAACGGGAAGAGGGGGAGCCAATGAGAGACTAGCTCTAGGTGTTGGGACAGGCACAGGTCACTCTATTTTCCCATCAGGAAGAAGAATTAACCACAGGCTCAGCCTGCCGCCCGGAACCAGAATAGGGCCTGAGGCAATCCTGCGCTTTTGTGGCCAGCTACCAAAAAAGCGAGTTGAAAAATGGAGCTCAGGGGCACTGCAATTCACAAACCTGCAGAGTTATAAATGATAACTCTCGTCCACAAATATATTGAGGGAAGGCAACGAAGAGGATCTGAAAGCAAGGCAGAATTGCAGGAAACAGATTTCAGGAGGTAGATTCGAATCGCCTTTAAAGCACATGAAAAGCGGCAAAACGTCGACAATGATGCCCTTGGCCAAAAAGGGCGTATGCGTTTTTTCCTGAATATATTCAGGAAAAAACGCATACGCCCTTTTTGGCCAACCAAGCAACCTGGAAAGGCAAATCAGCGCTACAAAGAAGTCTCGCTTCCCATCGGTCAAAAGGGCCATGCGGAAAAAAGTGTCAAAACCAGAAATGCAGGACAGGCCATGGAGAAATGGGAGCCTTGCTACGCTGATGGGCCGGATGTAAATTGCCAACAGCCACTCTGGAGAAGTGTACGGTGTGTCCTGAAACATCGAAAAAACACAGCTTAGAGCGCATAGGGCACTTCCACTCATGGGTGTATAAATTGGGAAAACTAAAAATCAGCAAGACACAGGCACCCCAAAGTTTGGGGCTGCTCTGTTGACAAGAACCTCCACTTCGTGACACCTTAAATATCCCAGGAAAGAGAAAAATGGATAAAGAAGTGGTGGTCCTTATGTACAATGGAATATCACTCAGCCATGAAATCAATGTCATAAGGCTAGTAGCAGCATGATGAGTGGCTTTAGCCACGACGATTCTAAGTGAAATAAGTCATACAGAAAAACACACTTATTATAAGCTATCACTTATAGAGGGAATGTAAAAACCGCTACACTTGAACTGAATTACAAGACAGAACAGAGTCACACGTTTAGAAAACACATTATGGCTTCTTAACGGGAAAGGTGGGGTGGGGTGATGCATAAAACAAGGGTTTCAAATGAGCTCAGATACCGTTCCATAAACCCAATATGTAATAGAAAGACCTACTCCTTGCTCAGTGAACTGGACTCAACACCCCCTATTCACCGCACAAGAATATATCTGACTAGTAAGAATCTTAAAACCTATGTATTGATATCTCTCTGGAAGTGAGTCAAGTGGCTGTAAAGCGGCAGAAACACAGCCGTGAAAAGCAGCTAAACCCCATTATAAAAATAAATTCCTTTTAAAAACCCGTGAAACAAAGACAGTGAAAGAGAGAGAAATTCTTACAAAATTCGTTCAGGGGCTGTGATGCAACCTGGATTGACCATATCTAGACCCACAGCTGGAGGAGACATAAGGGTGGACACTCTCGGGGCTGAGAGGTTTGGTGAGGTTGGGGGAGCAAACGCAGAGCCTTTAAAGTAATACTGCCTGTTACCCATCCCATGGGTCCCAAATCTCCAGGTTCAAGGGCATCTTCCTACCTCGAAAACATGCATGAGAAACCCAGAAGGTGGTACACCGTGTGATCGGGAAAGGTTTCTAAAACGCACCTCATTTCTCATCTCCTTGTGCTCGGGTTCGCCATTCCAGCCGCTTTACTAGCAATCTCCCTCCTTGGAGAATCAGCACCTTTAACCTCCCGTTCCGTACAGCTTGCAATTTGTCCTGAGGATGAACGGGAAGAGGGGGAGCCAATGAGAGACTAGCTCTAGGTGTTGGGACAGGCACAGGTCACTCTATTTTCCCATCAGGAAGAAGAATTAACCACAGGCTCAGCCTGCCGCCCGGAAGCAGAATAGGGCCTGAGGCGATCCTGCGCTTTTGCGGCCAGCTCCCAAAAAAGCGAGTTGAAAAATGGAGCTCAGGGGCACTGCAATTCACAAACCTGCAGAGTTATAAATGATAACTCTCGTCCACAAATATATTGAGGGAAGGCAACGAAGAGGATCTGAAAGCAAGGCAGAATTGCAGGAAACAGATTTCAGGAGGTCGATTCGAATCGCCTTTAAAGCACATGAAAAGTGGCAAAACGTCGACAATGATGCCCTTGGCCAAAAAGGGCGTATGCGTTTTTTCCTGAATATATTCAGGAAAAAACGCATACGCCCTTTTCGGCCAACCAAGCAACCTGGAAAGGCAAATCAGCGCTACAAAGAAGTCTCGCTTCCCATCGGTCAAAAGGGCCATGCGGAAAAAAGTGTCAAAACCAGAAATGCAGGACAGGCCATGGAGAAATGGGAGCCTTGCTACGCTGATGGGCGGGATGTAAATTGCCAGCAGCCACTCTGGAGAAGTGTACGGTGTGTCCTGAAACATCGAAAAAACACAGCTTAGAGCGCATAGGGCACTTACACTCATGGGCGTATAAATTGGGAAAACTAAAAATCAGCAAGACACAGGCACCCCAAAGTTTGGGGCTGCTCTGTTGAAAAGAACCTCCACTTCGTGACACCTTAAATATCCCAGGAAAGAGAAAAATGGATAAAGAAGTGGTGGTCCTTATGTACAATGGAATATCACTCAGCCATGAAATCAATGTCATAAGGCTAGTAGCAGCATGATGAGTGGCTTTAGCTACGACGATTCTAAGTGAAATAAGTCACACAGAAAAAGACACTTATCATAAGCTATCACTTATAGAGGGAATGTAAAAACTGCTACACTTGAACTGAATTACAAAACAGAACAGAGTCACACGTTTACAAAACACACTATGGCTGCTTAACGGGAAAGGTGGGGTGGGGTGATGCATAAAACAAGGGTTTCAAATGAGCTCAGATACCGTTCCATAAACCCAATATGTAATAGAAAGACCTACTCCTTGCTCAGTGAACTGGACTCAACACCCCCTATTCACCGCACAAGAATATATCTGACTAGTAAGAATCTTAAAACCTATGTATTGATATCTCTCTGGAAGTGAGTCAAGTGGCTGTAAAGCCGCATAAACACAGCCGTGAAAAACAGCTAAACCCCATTATAAAAATAAATTACTTTTAAAAACCCGTGAAACAAAGACAGTGAAAGAGAGAGAAATTCTTACAAAATTCGTTCAGGGGCTGTGATGCAACCTGGATTGACCATATCTAGACCCACAGCTGGAGGAGACATAAGGGTGGACACTCTCGGGGCTGAGAGGTTTGGTGAGGTTGGGGGAGCAAACGCAGAGCCTTTAAAGTAATACTGCCTGTTACCCATCCCATGGGTCCCAAATCTCCAGGTTCAAGGGCATCTTCCTACTTCGAAAACATGCATGAGAAACCCAGAAGGTGGTACACCGTGTGATCGGGAAAGGTTTCTAAAACGCACCTCATTTCTCATCTCCTTGTGCTCGGGTTCGCCATTCCAGCCGCTTTACTAGCAATCTCCCTCCTTGGAGAATCAGCACCTTTAACCTCCCGTTCCGTACAGCTTGCAATTTGTCCTGAGGATGAACGGGAAGAGGGGGAGCCAATGAGAGACTAGCTCTAGGTGTTGGGACAGGCACAGGTCACTCTATTTTCCCATCAGGAAGAAGAATTAACCACAGGCTCAGCCTGCCGCCCGGAAGCAGAATAGGGCCTGAGGCGATCCTGCGCTTTTGCGGCCAGCTCCCAAAAAAGCGAGTTGAAAAATGGAGCTCAGGGGCACTGCAATTCACAAACCTGCAGAGTTATAAATGATAACTCTCGTCCACAAATATATTGAGGGAAGGCAACGAAGAGGATCTGAAAGCAAGGCAGAATTGCAGGAAACAGATTTCAGGAGGTCGATTCGAATCGCCTTTAAAGCACATGAAAAGTGGCAAAACGTCGACAATGATGCCCTTGGCCAAAAAGGGCGTATGCGTTTTTTCCTGAATATATTCAGGAAAAAACGCATACGCCCTTTTCGGCCAACCAAGCAACCTGGAAAGGCAAATCAGCGCTACAAAGAAGTCTCGCTTCCCATCGGTCAAAAGGGCCATGCGGAAAAAAGTGTCAAAACCAGAAATGCAGGACAGGCCATGGAGAAATGGGAGCCTTGCTACGCTGATGGGCGGGATGTAAATTGCCAGCAGCCACTCTGGAGAAGTGTACGGTGTGTCCTGAAACATCGAAAAAACACAGCTTAGAGCGCATAGGGCACTTCCACTCATGGGCGTATAAATTGGGAAAACTAAAAATCAGCAAGACACAGGCACCCCAAAGTTTGGGGCTGCTCTGTTGACAAGAACCTCCACTTCGTGACACCTTAAATATCCCAGGAAAGAGAAAAATGGATAAAGAAGTGGTGGTCCTTATGTACAATGGAATATCACTCAGCCATGAAATCAATGTCATAAGGCTAGTAGCAGCATGATGAGTGGCTTTAGCCACGACGATTCTAAGTGAAATAAGTCATACAGAAAAACACACTTATTATAAGCTATCACTTATAGAGGGAATGTAAAAACCGCTACACTTGAACTGAATTACAAGACAGAACAGAGTCACACGTTTAGAAAACACATTATGGCTTCTTAACGGGAAAGGTGGGGTGGGGTGATGCATAAAACAAGGGTTTCAAATGAGCTCAGATACCGTTCCATAAACCCAATATGTAATAGAAAGACCTACTCCTTGCTCAGTGAACTGGACTCAACACCCCCTATTCACCGCACAAGAATATATCTGACTAGTAAGAATCTTAAAACCTATGTATTGATATCTCTCTGGAAGTGAGTCAAGTGGCTGTAAAGCGGCAGAAACACAGCCGTGAAAAGCAGCTAAACCCCATTATAAAAATAAATTCCTTTTAAAAACCCGTGAAACAAAGACAGTGAAAGAGAGAGAAATTCTTACAAAATTCGTTCAGGGGCTGTGATGCAACCTGGATTGACCATATCTAGACCCACAGCTGGAGGAGACATAAGGGTGGACACTCTCGGGGCTGAGAGGTTTGGTGAGGTTGGGGGAGCAAACGCAGAGCCTTTAAAGTAATACTGCCTGTTACCCATCCCATGGGTCCCAAATCTCCAGGTTCAAGGGCATCTTCCTACCTCGAAAACATGCATGAGAAACCCAGAAGGTGGTACACCGTCTGATCGGGAAAGGTTTCTAAAACGCACCTCATTTCTCATCTCCTTGTGCTCGGGTTCGCCATTCCAGCCGCTTTACTAGCAATCTCCCTCCTTGGAGAATCAGCACCTTTAACCTCCCGTTCCGTACAGCTTGCAATTTGTCCTGAGGATGAACGGGAAGAGGGGGAGCCAATGAGAGACTAGCTCTAGGTGTTGGGACAGGCACAGGTCACTCTATTTTCCCATCAGGAAGAAGAATTAACCACAGGCTCAGCCTGCCGCCCGGAAGCAGAATAGGGCCTGAGGCGATCCTGCGCTTTTGCGGCCAGCTCCCAAAAAAGCGAGTTGAAAAATGGAGCTCAGGGGCACTGCAATTCACAAACATGCAGAGTTATAAATGATAACTCTCGTCCACAAATATATTGAGGGAAGGCAACGAAGAGGATCTGAAAGCAAGGCAGAATTGCAGGAAACAGATTTCAGGAGGTCGATTCGAATCGCCTTTAAAGCACATGAAAAGTGGCAAAACGTCGACAATGATGCCCTTGGCAGAAAACGGCGTATGCGTTTTTTCCATATTCAGGAAAAAACGCATACGCCCTTTTCGGCCAACCAAGCAACCTGGAAAGGCAAATCAGCGCTACAAAGAAGTCTCGCTTCCCATCGGTCAAAAGGGCCATGCGGAAAAAAGTGTCAAAACCAGAAATGCAGGACAGGCCATGGAGAAATGGGAGCCTTGCTACGCTGATGGGCCGGATGTAAATTGCCAACAGCCACTCTGGAGAAGTGTACGGTGTGTCCTGAAACATCGAAAAAACACAGCTTAGAGCGCATAGGGCACTTCCACTCATGGGTGTATAAATTGGGAAAACTAAAAATCAGCAAGACACAGGCACCCCAAAGTTTGGGGCTGCTCTGTTGACAAGAACCTCCACTTCGTGACACCTTAAATATCCCAGGAAAGAGAAAAATGGATAAAGAAGTGGTGGTCCTTATGTACAATGGAATATCACTCAGCCATGAAATCAATGTCATAAGGCTAGTAGCAGCATGATGAGTGGCTTTAGCCACGACGATTCTAAGTGAAATAAGTCATACAGAGAAACACACTTATTATAAGCTATCACTTATAGAGGGAATGTAAAAACCGCTACACTTGAACTGAATTACAAGACAGAACAGAGTCACACGTTTAGAAAACACATTATGGCTTCTTAACGGGAAAGGTGGGGTGGGGTGATGCATAAAACAAGGGTTTCAAATGAGCTCAGATACCGTTCCATAAACCCAATATGTAATAGAAAGCCCTACTCCTTGCTCAGTGAACTGGACTCAACACCCCCTATTCACCGCACAAGAATATATCTGACTAGTAAGAATCTTAAAACCTATGTATTGATATCTCTCTGGAAGTGAGTCAAGTGGCTGTAAAGCGGCAGAAACACAGCCGTGAAAAGCAGCTAAACCCCATTATAAAAATAAATTCCTTTTAAAAACCCGTGAAACAAAGACAGTGAAAGAGAGAGAAATTCTTACAAAATTCGTTCAGGGGCTGTGATGCAACCTGGATTGACCATATCTAGACCCACAGCTGGAGGAGACATAAGGGTGGACACTCTCGGGGCTGAGAGGTTTGGTGAGGTTGGGGGAGCAAACGCAGAGCCTTTAAAGTAATACTGCCTGTTACCCATCCCATGGGTCCCAAATCTTCAGGTTCAAGGGCATCTTCCTACCTCGAAAACATGCATGAGAAACCCAGAAGGTGGTACACCGTGTGATCGGGAAAGGTTTCTAAAACGCACCTCATTTCTCATCTCCTTGTGCTCGGGTTCGCCATTCCAGCCGCTTTACTAGCAATCTCCCTCCTTGGAGAATCAGCACCTTTAACCTCCGGTTCCGTACAGCTTGCAATTTGTCCTGAGGATGAACGGGAAGAGGGGGAGCCAATGAGAGACTAGCTCTAGGTGTTGGGACAGGCACAGGTCACTCTATTTTCCCATCAGGAAGAAGAATTAACCACAGGCTCAGCCTGCCGCCCGGAAGCAGAATAGGGCCTGAGGCAATCCTGCGCTTTTGTGGCCAGCTCCCAAAAAAGCGAGTTGAAAAATGGAGCTCAGGGGCACTGCAATTCACAAACCTGCAGAGTTATAAATGATAACTCTCGTCCACAAATATATTGAGGGAAGGCAACGAAGAGGATCTGAAAGCAAGGCAGAATTGCAGGAAACAGATTTCAGGAGGTAGATTCGAATCGCCTTTAAAGCACATGAAAAGCGGCAAAACGTCGACAATGATGCCCTTGGCCAAAAAGGGCGTATGCGTTTTTTCCTGAATATATTCAGGAAAAAACGCATACGCCCTTTTTGGCCAACCAAGCAACCTGGAAAGGCAAATCAGCGCTACAAAGAAGTCTCGCTTCCCATCGGTCAAAAGGGCCATGCGGAAAAAAGTGTCAAAACCAGAAATGCAGGACAGGCCATGGAGAAATGGGAGCCTTGCTACGCTGATGGGCCGGATGTAAATTGCCAACAGCCACTCTGGAGAAGTGTACGGTGTGTCCTGAAACATCGAAAAAACACAGCTTAGAGCGCATAGGGCACTTCCACTCATGGGTGTATAAATTGGGAAAACTAAAAATCAGCAAGACACAGGCACCCCAAAGTTTGGGGCTGCTCTGTTGACAAGAACCTCCACTTCGTGACACCTTAAATATCCCAGGAAAGAGAAAAATGGATAAAGAAGTGGTGGTCCTTATGTACAATGGAATATCACTCAGCCATGAAATCAATGTCATAAGGCTAGTAGCAGCATGATGAGTGGCTTTAGCCACGACGATTCTAAGTGAAATAAGTCATACAGAAAAACACACTTATTATAAGCTATCACTTATAGAGGGAATGTAAAAACCGCTACACTTGAACTGAATTACAAGACAGAACAGAGTCACACGTTTAGAAAACACATTATGGCTTCTTAACGGGAAAGGTGGGGTGGGGTGATGCATAAAACAAGGGTTTCAAATGAGCTCAGATACCGTTCCATAAACCCAATATGTAATAGAAAGACCTACTCCTTGCTCAGTGAACTGGACTCAACACCCCCTATTCACCGCACAAGAATATATCTGACTAGTAAGAATCTTAAAACCTATGTATTGATATCTCTCTGGAAGTGAGTCAAGTGGCTGTAAAGCGGCAGAAACACAGCCGTGAAAAGCAGCTAAACCCCATTATAAAAATAAATTCCTTTTAAAAACCCGTGAAACAAAGACAGTGAAAGAGAGAGAAATTCTTACAAAATTCGTTCAGGGGCTGTGATGCAACCTGGATTGACCATATCTAGACCCACAGCTGGAGGAGACATAAGGGTGGACACTCTCGGGGCTGAGAGGTTTGGTGAGGTTGGGGGAGCAAACGCAGAGCCTTTAAAGTAATACTGCCTGTTACCCATCCCATGGGTCCCAAATCTCCAGGTTCAAGGGCATCTTCCTACCTCGAAAACATGCATGAGAAACCCAGAAGGTGGTACACCGTGTGATCGGGAAAGGTTTCTAAAACGCACCTCATTTCTCATCTCCTTGTGCTCGGGTTCGCCATTCCAGCCGCTTTACTAGCAATCTCCCTCCTTGGAGAATCAGCACCTTTAACCTCCCGTTCCGTACAGCTTGCAATTTGTCCTGAGGATGAACGGGAAGAGGGGGAGCCAATGAGAGACTAGCTCTAGGTGTTGGGACAGGCACAGGTCACTCTATTTTCCCATCAGGAAGAAGAATTAACCACAGGCTCAGCCTGCCGCCCGGAAGCAGAATAGGGCCTGAGGCGATCCTGCGCTTTTGCGGCCAGCTCCCAAAAAAGCGAGTTGAAAAATGGAGCTCAGGGGCACTGCAATTCACAAACCTGCAGAGTTATAAATGATAACTCTCGTCCACAAATATATTGAGGGAAGGCAACGAAGAGGATCTGAAAGCAAGGCAGAATTGCAGGAAACAGATTTCAGGAGGTCGATTCGAATCGCCTTTAAAGCACATGAAAAGTGGCAAAACGTCGACAATGATGCCCTTGGCCAAAAAGGGCGTATGCGTTTTTTCCTGAATATATTCAGGAAAAAACGCATACGCCCTTTTCGGCCAACCAAGCAACCTGGAAAGGCAAATCAGCGCTACAAAGAAGTCTCGCTTCCCATCGGTCAAAAGGGCCATGCGGAAAAAAGTGTCAAAACCAGAAATGCAGGACAGGCCATGGAGAAATGGGAGCCTTGCTACGCTGATGGGCGGGATGTAAATTGCCAGCAGCCACTCTGGAGAAGTGTACGGTGTGTCCTGAAACATCGAAAAAACACAGCTTAGAGCGCATAGGGCACTTCCACTCATGGGCGTATAAATTGGGAAAACTAAAAATCAGCAAGACACAGGCACCCCAAAGTTTGGGGCTGCTCTGTTGAAAAGAACCTCCACTTCGTGACACCTTAAATATCCCAGGAAAGAGAAAAATGGATAAAGAAGTGGTGGTCCTTATGTACAATGGAATATCACTCAGCCATGAAATCAATGTCATAAAGCTAGTAGCAGCATGATGAGTGGCTTTAGCTACGACGATTCTAAGTGAAATAAGTCACACAGAAAAAGACACTTATCATAAGCTATCACTTATAGAGGGAATGTAAAAACTGCTACACTTGAACTGAATTACAAAACAGAACAGAGTCACACGTTTACAAAACACACTATGGCTGCTTAACGGGAAAGGTGGGGTGGGGTGATGCATAAAACAAGGGTTTCAAATGAGCTCAGATACCGTTCCATAAACCCAATATGTAATAGAAAGACCTACTCCTTGCTCAGTGAACTGGACTCAACACCCCCTATTCACCGCACAAGAATATATCTGACTAGTAAGAATCTTAAAACCTATGTATTGATATCTCTCTGGAAGTGAGTCAAGTGGCTGTAAAGCCGCATAAACAGCCGTGAAAAACAGCTAAACCCCATTATAAAAATAAATTACTTTTAAAAACCCGTGAAACAAAGACAGTGAAAGAGAGAGAAATTCTTACAAAATTCGTTCAGGGGCTGTGATGCAACCTGGATTGACCATATCTAGACCCACAGCTGGAGGAGACATAAGGGTGGACACTCTCGGGGCTGAGAGGTTTGGTGAGGTTGGGGGAGCAAACGCAGAGCCTTTAAAGTAATACTGCCTGTTACCCATCCCATGGGTCCCAAATCTCCAGGTTCAAGGGCATCTTCCTACTTCGAAAACATGCATGAGAAACCCAGAAGGTGGTACACCGTGTGATCGGGAAAGGTTTCTAAAACGCACCTCATTTCTCATCTCCTTGTGCTCGGGTTCGCCATTCCAGCCGCTTTACTAGCAATCTCCCTCCTTGGAGAATCAGCACCTTTAACCTCCCGTTCCGTACAGCTTGCAATTTGTCCTGAGGATGAACGGGAAGAGGGGGAGCCAATGAGAGACTAGCTCTAGGTGTTGGGACAGGCACAGGTCACTCTATTTTCCCATCAGGAAGAAGAATTAACCACAGGCTCAGCCTGCCGCCCGGAAGCAGAATAGGGCCTGAGGCGATCCTGCGCTTTTGCGGCCAGCTCCCAAAAAAGCGAGTTGAAAAATGGAGCTCAGGGGCACTGCAATTCACAAACCTGCAGAGTTATAAATGATAACTCTCGTCCACAAATATATTGAGGGAAGGCAACGAAGAGGATCTGAAAGCAAGGCAGAATTGCAGGAAACAGATTTCAGGAGGTCGATTCGAATCGCCTTTAAAGCACATGAAAAGTGGCAAAACGTCGACAATGATGCCCTTGGCCAAAAAGGGCGTATGCGTTTTTTCCTGAATATATTCAGGAAAAAACGCATACGCCCTTTTTGGCCAACCAAGCAACCTGGAAAGGCAAATCAGCGCTACAAAGAAGTCTCGCTTCCCATCGGTCAAAAGGGCCATGCGGAAAAAAGTGTCAAAACCAGAAATGCAGAACAGGCCATGGAGAAATGGGAGCCTTGCTACGCTGATGGGCGGGATGTAAATTGCCAACAGCCACTCTGGAGAAGTGTACGGTGTGTCCTGAAACATCGAAAAAACACAGCTTAGAGCGCATAGGGCACTTCCACTCATGGGCGTATAAATTGGGAAAACTAAAAATCAGCAAGACACAGGCACCCCAAAGTTTGGGGCTGCTCTGTTGACAAGAACCTCCACTTCGTGACACCTTAAATATCCCAGGAAAGAGAAAAATGGATAAAGAAGTGGTGGTCCTTATGTACAATGGAATATCACTCAGCCATGAAATCAATGTCATAAGGCTAGTAGCAGCATGATGAGTGGCTTTAGCTACGACGATTCTAAGTGAAATAAGTCACACAGAAAAAGACACTTATCATAAGCTATCACTTATAGAGGGAATGTAAAAACCACTACACTTGAACTGAATTACAAAACAGAACAGAGTCACACGTTTACAAAACACACTACGGCTGCTTAACGGGAAAGGTGGGGTGGGGTGATGCATAAAACAAGGGTTTCAAATGAGCTCAGATAGCGTTCCATAAACCCAATATGTAATAGAAAGACCTACTCCTTGCTCAGTGAACTGGACTCAACACCCCCTATTCACCGCACAAGAATATATCTGACTAGTAATAATCTTAAAACCTATATATTGATATCTCTCTGTTAGTGTGTCAAGTGGGTGTAAAGCGGCATAAACACAGCAGTGAAAAGCAGCTAAACCCCATTATCAAAATAAATTACTTTGAAAAACCCATGAAACAAAGACAGTGAAAGAGAGAGAAATTCTTACACAATGCGTTCAGGGGCTGTGATGCAACCTGGATTGACCATATCTAGACCCACAGCTGGATGAGACATAAGGGTGGACACTCTTGGGTCTGAGAGGTTTGGTGAGGTTGGGTGAGCAAACGCAGACCCTTTAAAGTAATACTGCGTGGTACCCATCGCATGGGTGCCAAATCTCCAGGTTCAAGGGCATCTTCCTACATCGAAAACATGCATGAGAATCCCCAAAGATGGTACACCGTGTGATGGGGAAAGGTTTCTAAAACGCACCTAATTTCTCATCTCCTTGTGCCCGTGTTCACCATTCCAGCCGCTTTACTAGCAATCTCCCTCCTTGGAGCATCAGCACCTTTAACCTCCTCTTCCGTACAGGTTGCAATTTGTCCTGAGGATGAACGGGAAGACGGGGAACCAATGAGAGACTAGCTCTTGGTGTTGGGACAGGCACAGGTCACTCTAATTTCCCATCAGGAAGAAGAATTAACCACAGGCTCAGCCTGCCCCCCGGAACCAGAACAGGGCCTGAAGCCATCCTGCGCTTTTGCGGCCAGCTCCCTAAAAAGCGATTTGTAAAATGGAGCTTCAGGGCACTGCAATTCACAAACCTGCAGAGTTTTAAATGATAACTCTCGTCCACAAATATATTGAGGGAAGGCAAAGAAGAGGATTTGAAATCAAGGCAGAATTGGAGGACACAGATTTCAGGAGGAAGATTCGAATCGCCTTTAAAGCATGTGAAAAGCGGCAAAACGTTGACAATGATGCCCTTGGCCAAAAAGGGCGTATGCGTTTTTTCCTGAATATATTCAGGAAAAAACGCATACGCCCTTTTTGGCCAACCAAGCAACTTGGAAAGGCAAATCAGCGCTAAAAAGAAGACTCGCTTCCCATCGGTCAAAAGGGCCATGCTGAAAAATGTGTCAAAACCAGAAATGGAGGACAGGCCATGGAGAAATGGGAGCCTTACTACACTGATGGGCAGGATGTAAATTGCCAACAGCCACTCTGGAGAAGTGTACAGTGTGTCCTGAAACATCTAAAAAACACAGCTTAGAGAGCATAGGGCACTTCCACTCATGGGGGTATAAATTGGGAAAATGAAAAATCAGCAAGACACAAGCACCCCAAAGTTTAGGGCTGCTCTGTTGACAAGGACCTCCACTTCATTCCACCTTCAATATCCCAGGAAAGAGAAAAATGGATAAAGGAGTTGTGGTCCTTATGTACAATGGAATATCACTCAGCCATGAAATCAATGTCATAAGGCTAGTAGCAGCATGATGAGTGGATTTAGGTACGACGATTCTAAGTGAAATAAGTCACACAGAAAAGGACACTTCTCATAAGGTATCACTTATAGAGGGAATGTAAAAACCGTTACACTTGAACTGAATTACAAAACAGAACAGAGTCACACATGCAGAAAACACACTATGGCTGCTTAACGGGAAAGGTGAGGTGGGGTGATACATAAAACAAGGGTTTCAAATTAGCTTAGATACCGTTCCATAAACCCAATATGTAATAGACAAGACCTACTCCTTGCTCAGAGAACTGGACTCAACACGCCCTATTCACCGCACAAGAATATATCTGACTAGTAATAATCTTAAAACCTATGTATTGATATCTCTCTGTTAGTGTGTCAAGTGGGTGTAAAGCGGCATAAACACAGCAGTGAAAAGCAGCTAAACCCCATTATAAAAATAAATTACTTTGAAAAACCCATGAAACAAAGACAGTGAAAGAGAGGGAAATTCTTACACAACGCGTTCAGGGACTGTGATGCAACCTGGATTGACCATATCTAGACCCACAGCTGGATGAGACATAAGGGTGGACACTCTTGGGGCTGAGAGGTTTGGTGAGGTTGGGTGAGCAAACGCAGACCCTTTAAAGTAATACTGCGTGGTACCCATCGCATGGGTCGCAAAACTCCAGGTTCAAGGGCATCTTCCTACATCGAAAACATGCATGAGAAACCCAGAAGATGGTACACCGTGTGATGGGGAAAGGTTTCTGAAAAGCACCTCATTTCTCATCTCCTTGTGCTCGGGTTCGCCATTCCAGCCGCTTTACTAGCAATCTCCCTCCTTGGAGCATCAGCACCTTTAACCTCCTGTTCCGTACAGGTTGCAATTTGTCCTGAGGATGAACGGGAAGACGTGGAACCAATGAGAGACTAGCTCTTGGTGTCGAGACAGGCACAGGTCACTCTATTTTCCCATCAGGAAGAAGAATTAACCACAGGCTCAGCCTGCCCCCCAGAAGCAGAGCAGGGCCTGAAGTCATCCTGCGCTTTTGCGGCCAGCTCCCTAAAAAGCGAGTTGTAAAATGGAGGTTCAGGGCACTGGAATTCACAAAGCTGCAGAGTTATAAATGATAACTCTCGTCCACAAATATATTGAGGGAAGGCAAAGAAGAGGATTTGAAATCAAGGCAGAATTGCAGGAAACAGATTTCAGGAGGTAGATTCAAATCGCCTTTAAAGCACATGAAAAGCGGCAAAACGTTGACAATGATGCCCTTGGCCAAAAAGGGCGTATGCGTTTTTTCCTGAATATATTCAGGAAAAAACGCATACGCCCTTTTTGGCCAACCAAGCAACCTGGAAAGGCAAATCAGCGCTACAAAGAAGTCTTGCTTCCCATCGGTCAAAAGGGCCATGCTGAAAAAAGTGTCAAAACCAGAAATGCACTACAGGCCATGCAGAAATGGGAGCCTTGCTACACTGATGAGCGGGATGTAAATTGCCAACAGCCACTCTGGAGAAGTGTACAGTGTGTCCTGAAACATCTAAAAAACAGCTTAGAGAGCATAGGGCACTTCCACTCATGGGGGTATACATTGGGAAAATTAAAAATCAGCAAGACACAAGCACCCCAAAGTTTAGGGCTGCTCTCTTGACAAGGACCTCCACTTCATTCCACCTTCAATATCCCAGGAAAGAGAAAAATGGATAAAGGAGTTGTGGTCCTTATGTACAATGGAATATCACTCAGCCATGAAATCAATGTCATAAGGCTAGTAGCAGCATGATGAGTGGATTTAGGTACGATGATTCTAAGTGAAATAAGTCACACAGAAAAGGACACTTCTCATAAGGTATCACTGATAGAGGGAATGTAAAAACCGTTACACTTGAACTGAATTACAAAACAGAACAGAGTCACACATGCAGAAAACACACTATGGCTGCTTAACGGGAAAGGTGAGGTGGGGTGATACATAAAACAAGGGTTTCAAATTAGCTCAGATACCGTTCCATAAACCCAATATGTAATAGACAAGACCTACTCCTTACTCAGAGAACTGGACTCAACACGCCCTATTCACCGCACAAGAATATATCTGACTAGTAATAATCTTAAAACCTATGTATTGATATCTCTCTGTTAGTGTGTCAAGTGGGTGTAAAGCGGCATAAACACAGCAGTGAAAAGCAGCTAAACCCCATTATAAAAATAAATTACTTTGAAAAACCCATGAAACAACGACAGTGAAAGAGAGCGAAATTCTTACACAATGCGTTCAGGGGCTGTGATGCAACCTGGATTGACCATATCTAGACCCACAGCTGGATGAGACAAAAGGTTGGACACTCTTGGGGCTGAGAGGTTTGGTGAGGTTGGGTGAGCAAACGCAGACCCTTTAAAGTAATACTGCGTGGTACCCATCGCATGGGTCCCAAATTTCCAGGTTCAAGGTCATCTTGCTACATCGAAAACATGCATGAGAAACACAGAAGATGGTACACCGTGTGATGGGGAAAGGTTTCTAAAACGCACCTCATTTCTCATCTCCTTGTGCCCGGGTTCGCCATTCCAGCCGCTTTACTAGCAATCTCCCTCCTTGGAGCATCAGCACCTTTAACCTCCTGTTCCGTACAGGTTGCAATTTGTCCTGAGGATGAACGGGAAGACGTGGAACCAATGAGAGACTAGCTCTTGGTGTTGGGACAGGCACAGGTCACTCTATTTTCCCATCAGGAAGAAGAATTAACCACAGGCTCAGCCTGCCCTCCGGAACAAGAACAGGGCCTGAAGCCATCCAGCGCTTTTGCGGCCAGCTCCCTAAAAAGCGAGTTGTAAAATGGAGGTTCAGGGCACTGCAATTCACAAAGCTGCAGAGTTATAAATGATAACTCTCGTCCACAAATATATTGAGGGAAGGCAAAGAAGAGGATTTGAAATCAAGGCAGAATTGCAGGAAACAGATTTCAGGAGGTAGATTCGAATCGCCTTTAAAGCACGTGAAAAGCGGCAAAACGTTGACAATGATGCCCTTGGCCAAAAAGGGCGTATGCGTTTTTTCCTGAATATATTCAGGAAAAAACGCATACGCCCTTTTTGGCCAACCAAGCAACCTGGAAAGGCAAATCAGCGCTACAAAGAAGTCTCGCTTCCCATCGGTCAAAAGGGCCATGCTGAAAAAAGTGTCAAAACCAGAAATGCACTACAGGCCATGCAGAAATGGGAGCCTTGCTACACTGATGAGCGGGATGTAAATTGCCAACAGCCACTCTGGAGAAGTGTACAGTATGTCCTGAAACATCTAAAAAACAGCTTAGAGAGCATAGGGCACTTCCACTCATGGGGGTATAAATTGGGAAAATGAAAAATCAGCAAGACACAAGCACCCCAAAGTTTAGGGCTGCTCTGTTGACAAGGACCTCCACTTCATTCCACCTTCAATATCCCAGGAAAGAGAAAAATGGATAAAGAAGTTGTGGTCCTTATGTACAATGGAATATCACTCAGCCATGAAATCAATGTCATAAGGCTAGTAGCAGCATGATGAGTGGATTTAGGTACGACGATTCTAAGTGAAATAAGTCACACAGAAAAGGACACTTCTCATAAGGTATCACTGATAGAGGGACTGTAAAAACCGTTACAGTTGAACTGAATTACAAAACAGAACAGAGTCACACATGCAGAAAACACACTATGGCTGCTTAACGGGAAAGGTGAGGTGGGGTGATACATAAAACAAGGGTTTCAAATTAGCTCAGATACCGTTCCATAAACCCAATGTGTAATAGACAAGACCTACTCCTTGCTCAGAGAACTGGACTCAACACGCCCTATTCACCGCACAAGAATATATCTGACTAGTAATAATCTTAAAACCTATGTATTGATATCTCTCTGTTAGTGTGTCAAGTGGGTGTAAAGCAGCATAAACACAGCAATGAAAAGCAGCTAAACCCCACTATAAAAATAAATTACTTTGAAAAACCAATGAAACAAAGACAGTGAAAGAGAGAGAAATTCTTACACAATGCGTTCAGGGGCTGTGATGCAACCTGGATTGACCATATCTAGACCCACAGCTGGATGAGACATAAGGGTGGACACTCTTGGGTCTGAGAGGTTTGGTGAGGTTGGGTGAGCAAACGCAGACCCTTTAAAGTAATACTGCGTGGTACCCATCGCATGGGTGCCAAATCTCCAGGTTCAAGGGCATCTTCCTACATCGAAAACATGCATGAGAATCCCCAAAGATGGTACACCGTGTGATGGGGAAAGGTTTCTAAAACGCACCTAATTTCTCATCTCCTTGTGCCCGTGTTCACCATTCCAGCCGCTTTACTATCAATCTCCATCCTTGGAGCATCAGCACCTTTAACCTCCTCTTCCGAACAGGTTGCAATTTGTCCTGAGGATGAACGGGAAGACGGGGAACCAATGAGAGACTAGCTCTTGGTGTTGGGACAGGCACAGGTCACTCTAATTTCCCATCAGGAAGAAGAATTAACCACAGGCTCAGCCTGCCCCCCGGAACCAGAACAGGGCCTGAAGCCATCCTGCGCTTTTGCGGCCAGCTCCCAAAAAAGCAGGTTGTAAAATGGAGCTTCAGGGCACTGCAATTCACAAACCTGCAGAGTTATAAATGATAACTCTGGTCCACAAATATATTAAGGGAAGGCAAAGAAGAGGATTTGAAATCAAGGCAGAATTGGAGGACACAGATTTCAGGAGGAAGATTCGAATCGCCTTTAAAGCATGTGAAAAGCGGCAAAACGTTGACAATGATGCCCTTGGCCAAAAAGGGCGTATGCGTTTTTTCCTGAATATATTCAGGAAAAAACGCATACGCCCTTTTTGGCCAACCAAGCAACCTGGAAAGGAAAATCAACGCTAAAAAGAAGACTCGCTTCCCATCGGTCAAAAGGGCCATGCTGAAAAATGTGTCAAAACCAGAAATGGAGGACAGGCCATGGAGAAATGGGAGCCTTACTACACTGATGGGCAGGATGTAAATTGCCAACAGCCACTCTGGAGAAGTGTACAGTGTGTCCTGAAACATCTAAAAAACACAGCTTAGAGAGCATAGGGCACTTCCACTCATGGGGGTATAAATTGGGAAAATGAAAAATCAGCAAGACACAAGCACCCCAAAGTTTAGGGCTGCTCTGTTGACAAGGACCTCCACTTCATTCCACCTTCAATATCCCAGGAAAGAGAAAAATGGATAAAGGAGTTGTGGTCCTTATGTACAATGGAATATCACTCAGCCATGAAATCAATGTCATAAGGCTAGTAGCAGCATGATGAGTGGATTTAGGTACGACGATTCTAAGTGAAATAAGTCACACAGAAAAGGACACTTCTCATAAGGTATCACTTATAGAGGGAATGTAAAAACCGTTACACTTGAACTGAATTACAAAACAGAACAGAGTCACACATGCAGAAAACACACTATGGCTGCTTAACGGGAAAGGTGAGGTGGGGAGATACATAAAACAAGGGTTTCAAATTAGCTCAGATACCGTTCCATAAACCCAATATGTAATAGACAAGACCTACTCCTTGCTCAGAGAACTGGACTCAACACGCCCTATTCACCGCACAAGAATATATCTGACTAGTAATAATCTTAAAACCTATGTATTGATATCTCTCTGTTAGTGTGTCAAGTGGGTGTAAAGCGGCATAAACACAGCAGTGAAAAGCAGCTAAACCCCATTATAAAAATAAATTACTTTGAAAAACCCATGAAACAAAGACAGTGAAAGAGAGGGAAATTCTTACACAACGCGTTCAGGGACTGTGATGCAACCTGGATTGACCATATCTAGACCCACAGCTGGATGAGACATAAGGGTGGACACTCTTGGGGCTGAGAGGTTTGGTGAGGTTGGGTGAGCAAACGCAGACCCTTTAAAGTAATACTGCGTGGTACCCATCGCATGGGTCGCAAAACTCCAGGTTCAAGGGCATCTTCCTACATCGAAAACATGCATGAGAAACCCAGAAGATGGTACACCGTGTGATGGGGAAAGGTTTCTGAAAAGCACCTCATTTCTCATCTCCTTGTGCTCGGGTTCGCCATTCCAGCCGCTTTACTAGCAATCTCCCTCCTTGGAGCATCAGCACCTTTAACCTCCTGTTCCGTACAGGTTGCAATTTGTCCTGAGGATGAACGGGAAGACGTGGAACCAATGAGAGACTAGCTCTTGGTGTCGAGACAGGCACAGGTCACTCTATTTTCCCATCAGGAAGAAGAATTAACCACAGGCTCAGCCTGCCCCCCAGAAGCAGAGCAGGGCCTGAAGTCATCCTGCGCTTTTGCGGCCAGCTCCCTAAAAAGCGAGTTGTAAAATGGAGGTTCAGGGCACTGGAATTCACAAAGCTGCAGAGTTATAAATGATAACTCTCGTCCACAAATATATTGAGGGAAGGCAAAGAAGAGGATTTGAAATCAAGGCAGAATTGCAGGAAACAGATTTCAGGAGGTAGATTCGAATCGCCTTTAAAGCACATGAAAAGCGGCAAAACGTTGACAATGATGCCCTTGGCCAAAAAGGGCGTATGCGTTTTTTCCTGAATATATTCAGGAAAAAACGCATACGCCCTTTTTGGCCAACCAAGCAACCTGGAAAGGCAAATCAGCGCTACAAAGAAGTCTCGCTTCCCATCGGTCAAAAGGGCCATGCTGAAAAAAGTGTCAAAACCAGAAATGCACTACAGGCCATGCAGAAATGGGAGCCTTGCTACACTGATGAGCGGGATGTAAATTGCCAACAGCCACTCTGGAGAAGTGTACAGTGTGTCCTGAAACATCTAAAAAACAGCTTAGAGAGCATAGGGCACTTCCACTCATGGGGGTATAAATTGGGAAAATGAAAAATCAGCAAGACACAAGCACCCCAAAGTTTAGGGCTGCTCTGTTGACAAGGACCTCCACTTCATTCCACCTTCAATATCCCAGGAAAGAGAAAAATGGATAAAGAAGTTGTGGTCCTTATGTACAATGGAATATCACTCAGCCATGAAATCAATGTCATAAGGCTAGTAGCAGCATGATGAGTGGATTTAGGTACGACGATTCTAAGTGAAGTAAGTCACACAGAAAAGGACACTTCTCATAAGGTATCACTGATAGAGGGAATGTAAAAACCGTTACACTTGAACTGAATTACAAAACAGAACAGAGTCACACATGCAGAAAACACACTATGGCTGCTTAACGGGAAAGGTGAGGTGGGTTGATACATAAAACAAGGGTTTCAAATTAGCTCAGATACCGTTCCATAAACCCAATATGTAATAGAAAGACCTACTCCTTGCTCAGACAAGTGGACTCAACACCCCCTATTCACCGCACAAGAATATATCTGACTAGTAATAATCTTAAAACCTATATATTGATATCTCTCTGTTAGTGTGTCAAGTGGGTGTAAAGCGGCATAAACACAGCAGTGAAAAGCAGCTAAACCCCATTATCAAAATAAATTACTTTGAAAAACCCATGAAACAAAGACAGTGAAAGAGAGAGAAATTCTTACACAATGCGTTCAGGGGCTGTGATGCAACCTGGATTGACCATATCTAGACCCACAGCTGGATGAGACATAAGGGTGGACACTCTTGGGGCTGAGAGGTTTGGTGAGGTTGGGTGAGCAAACGCAGACCGTTTAAAGTAATACTGCGTGGTAGCCATCCCATGGGTCCCCAATCTCCAGGTTCAAGGGCATCTTCCTACATCGAAAACATGCATGAGAATCCCCGAAGATGGTACACCGTGTGATGGGGAAAGGTTTCTAAAACGCACCTAATTTCTCATCTCCTTGTGCCCGTGTTCACCATTCCAGCCGCTTTACTAACAATCTCCCTCCTTGGAGCATCAGCACCTTTAACCTCCTGTTCCGTACAGGTTGCAATTTGTCCTGAGGATGAACGGGAAGACGGGGAACCAATGAGAGACTAGCTCTTGGTGTTGGGACAGGCACAGGTCACTCTATTTTCCCATCAGGAAGAAGAATTAACCACAGGCTCAGCCTGCCCCCCGGAACCAGAACAGGGCCTGAAGCCATCCTGAGCTTTTGCGGCCAGCTCCCTAAAAAGCGATTTGTAAAATGGAGGTTCAGGTCACTGCAATTCACAAACCTGCAGAGTTATAAATGATAACTCTCATCCACAAATATATTAAGGGAAGGCAAAGAAGAGGATTTGAAATCAAGGCAGAATTGCAGGAAACAGATTTCAGGAGGTAGATTCGAATCGCCTTTAAAGCACATGAAAAGCGGCAAAACGTTGACAATGATGCCCTTGGCCAAAAAGGGCGTATGCGTTTTTTCCTGAATATATTCAGGAAAAAACGCATACGCCCTTTTTGGCCAACCAAGCAACCTGGAAAGGCAAATCAGCGCTACAAAGAAGTCTCGCTTCCCATCGGTTAAAAGGGCCATGCTGAAAAAAGTGTCAAAACCAGAAATACAGGAAAGGCCATGGAGAAATGGTAGCCGTGCTACACTGATGGGCGGGATGTAAATTGCCAACAGCCACTCTGGAGAAGTGTACGGTGAGTCCTGAAACGTGTAAAAAGCAAAGCTTAGAGAGCATAGGGCACTTCCACTCATGGGGGTATACATTGGGAAAATTAAAAATCAGCAAGACACAAGCACCCCAAAGTTTAGGGCTGCTCTCTTGACAAGGACCTCCACTTCATTCCACCTTCAATATCCCAGGAAAGAGAAAAATGGATAAAGGAGTTGTGGTCCTTATGTACAATGGAATATCACTCAGCCATGAAATCAATGTCATAAGGCTAGTAGCAGCATGATGAGTGGATTTAGGTACGATGATTCTAAGTGAAATAAGTCACACAGAAAAGGACACTTCTCATAAGGTATCACTGATAGAGGGAATGTAAAAACCGTTACACTTGAACTGAATTCCAAAACAGAACAGAGTCACACATGCAGAAAACACACTATGGCTGCTTAACGGGAAAGGTGAGGTGGGGTGATACATAAAACAAGGGTTTCAAATTAGCTCAGATACCGTTCCATAAACCCAATATGTAATAGACAAGACCTACTCCTTACTCAGAGAACTGGACTCAACACGCCCTATTCACCGCACAAGAATATATCTGACTAGTAATAATCTTAAAACCTATGTATTGATATCTCTCTGTTAGTGTGTCAAGTGGGTGTAAAGCGGCATAAACACAGCAGTGAAAAGCAGCTAAACCCCATTATAAAAATAAATTACTTTGAAAAACCCATGAAACAACGACAGTGAAAGAGAGCGAAATTCTTACACAATGCGTTCAGGGGCTGTGATGCAACCTGGATTGACCATATCTAGACCCACAGCTGGATGAGACAAAAGGTTGGACACTCTTGGGGCTGAGAGGTTTGGTGAGGTTGGGTGAGCAAACGCAGACCCTTTAAAGTAATACTGCGTGGTACCCATCGCATGGGTCCCAAATTTCCAGGTTCAAGGTCATCTTGCTACATCGAAAACATGCATGAGAAACACATAAGATGGTACACCGTGTGATGGGGAAAGGTTTCTAAAACGCACCTCATTTCTCATCTCCTTGTGCCCGGGTTCGCCATTCCAGCCGCTTTACTAGCAATCTCCCTCCTTGGAGCATCAGCACCTTTAACCTCCTGTTCCGTACAGGTTGCAATTTGTCCTGAGGATGAACGGGAAGACGTGGAACCAATGAGAGACTAGCTCTTGGTGTTGGGACAGGCACAGGTCACTCTATTTTCCCATCAGGAAGAAGAATTAACCACAGGCTCAGCCTGCCCTCCGGAACAAGAACAGGGCCTGAAGCCATCCAGCGCTTTTGCGGCCAGCTCCCTAAAAAGCGAGTTGTAAAATGGAGGTTCAGGGCACTGCAATTCACAAAGCTGCAGAGTTATAAATGATAACTCTCGTCCACAAATATATTGAGGGAAGGCAAAGAAGAGGATTTGAAATCAAGGCAGAATTGCAGGAAACAGATTTCAGGAGGTAGATTCGAATCGCCTTTAAAGCACGTGAAAAGCGGCAAAACGTTGACAATGATGCCCTTGGCCAAAAAGGGCGTATGCGTTTTTTCCTGAATATATTCAGGAAAAAACGCATACGCCCTTTTTGGCCAACCAAGCAACCTGGAAAGGCAAATCAGCGCTACAAAGAAGTCTCGCTTCCCATCGGTCAAAAGGGCCATGCTGAAAAAAGTGTCAAAACCAGAAATGCACTACAGGCCATGCAGAAATGGGAGCCTTGCTACACTGATGAGCGGGATGTAAATTGCCAACAGCCACTCTGGAGAAGTGTACAGTATGTCCTGAAACATCTAAAAAACAGCTTAGAGAGCATAGGGCACTTCCACTCATGGGGGTATAAATTGGGAAAATGAAAAATCAGCAAGACACAAGCACCCCAAAGTTTAGGGCTGCTCTGTTGACAAGGACCTCCACTTCATTCCACCTTCAATATCCCAGGAAAGAGAAAAATGGATAAAGAAGTTGTGGTCCTTATGTACAATGGAATATCACTCAGCCATGAAATCAATGTCATAAGGCTAGTAGCAGCATGATGAGTGGATTTAGGTACGACGATTCTAAGTGAAATAAGTCACACAGAAAAGGACACTTCTCATAAGGTATCACTGATAGAGGGACTGTAAAAACCGTTACAGTTGAACTGAATTACAAAACAGAACAGAGTCACACATGCAGAAAACACACTATGGCTGCTTAACGGGAAAGGTGAGGTGGGGTGATACATAAAACAAGGGTTTCAAATTAGCTCAGATACCGTTCCATAAACCCAATATGTAATAGACAAGACCTACTCCTTGCTCAGAGAACTGGACTCAACACGCCCTATTCACCGCACAAGAATATATCTGACTAGTAATAATCTTAAAACCTATGTATTGATATCTCTCTGTTAGTGTGTCAAGTGGGTGTAAAGCAGCATAAACACAGCAATGAAAAGCAGCTAAACCCCATTATAAAAATAAATTACTTTGAAAAACCAATGAAACAAAGACAGTGAAAGAGAGAGAAATTCTTACACAATGCGTTCAGGGGCTGTGATGCAACCTGGATTGACCATATCTAGACCCACAGCTGGATGAGACATAAGGGTGGACACTCTTGGGTCTGAGAGGTTTGGTGAGGTTGGGTGAGCAAACGCAGACCCTTTAAAGTAATACTGCGTGGTACCCATCGCATGGGTGCCAAATCTCCAGGTTCAAGGGCATCTTCCTACATCGAAAACATGCATGAGAATCCCCAAAGATGGTACACCGTGTGATGGGGAAAGGTTTCTAAAACGCACCTAATTTCTCATCTCCTTGTGCCCGTGTTCACCATTCCAGCCGCTTTACTATCAATCTCCATCCTTGGAGCATCAGCACCTTTAACCTCCTCTTCCGTACAGGTTGCAATTTGTCCTGAGGATGAACGGGAAGACGGGGAACCAATGAGAGACTAGCTCTTGGTGTTGGGACAGGCACAGGTCACTCTAATTTCCCATCAGGAAGAAGAATTAACCACAGGCTCAGCCTGCCCCCCGGAACCAGAACAGGGCCTGAAGCCATCCTGCGCTTTTGCGGCCAGCTCCCAAAAAAGCAGGTTGTAAAATGGAGCTTCAGGGCACTGCAATTCACAAACCTGCAGAGTTATAAATGATAACTCTGGTCCACAAATATATTAAGGGAAGGCAAAGAAGAGGATTTGAAATCAAGGCAGAATTGGAGGACACAGATTTCAGGAGGAAGATTCGAATCGCCTTTAAAGCATGTGAAAAGCGGCAAAACGTTGACAATGATGCCCTTGGCCAAAAAGGGCGTATGCGTTTTTTCCTGAATATATTCAGGAAAAAACGCATACGCCCTTTTTGGCCAACCAAGCAACCTGGAAAGGAAAATCAACGCTAAAAAGAAGACTCGCTTCCCATCGGTCAAAAGGGCCATGCTGAAAAATGTGTCAAAACCAGAAATGGAGGACAGGCCATGGAGAAATGGGAGCCTTACTACACTGATGGGCAGGATGTAAATTGCCAACAGCCACTCTGGAGAAGTGTACAGTGTGTCCTGAAACATCTAAAAAACACAGCTTAGAGAGCATAGGGCACTTCCACTCATGGGGGTATAAATTGGGAAAATGAAAAATCAGCAAGACACAAGCACCCCAAAGTTTAGAGCTGCTCTGTTGACAAGGACCTCCACTTCATTCCACCTTCAATATCCCAGGAAAGAGAAAAATGGATAAAGGAGTTGTGGTCCTTATGTACAATGGAATATCACTCAGCCATGAAATCAATGTCATAAGGCTAGTAGCAGCATGATGAGTGGATTTAGGTACGACGATTCTAAGTGAAATAAGTCACACAGAAAAGGACACTTCTCATAAGGTATCACTTATAGAGGGAATGTAAAAACCGTTACACTTGAACTGAATTACAAAACAGAACAGAGTCACACATGCAGAAAACACACTATGGCTGCTTAACGGGAAAGGTGAGGTGGGGAGATACATAAAACAAGGGTTTCAAATTAGCTCAGATACCGTTCCATAAACCCAATATGTAATAGACAAGACCTACTCCTTGCTCAGAGAACTGGACTCAACACGCCCTATTCACCGCACAAGAATATATCTGACTAGTAATAATCTTAAAACCTATGTATTGATATCTCTCTGTTAGTGTGTCAAGTGGGTGTAAAGCGGCATAAACACAGCAGTGAAAAGCAGCTAAACCCCATTATAAAAATAAATTACTTTGAAAAACCCATGAAACAAAGACAGTGAAAGAGAGGGAAATTCTTACACAACGCGTTCAGGGACTGTGATGCAACCTGGATTGACCATATCTAGACCCACAGCTGGATGAGACATAAGGGTGGACACTCTTGGGGCTGAGAGGTTTGGTGAGGTTGGGTGAGCAAACGCAGACCCTTTAAAGTAATACTGCGTGGTACCCATCGCATGGGTCGCAAAACTCCAGGTTCAAGGGCATCTTCCTACATCGAAAACATGCATGAGAAACCCAGAAGATGGTACACCGTGTGATGGGGAAAGGTTTCTGAAAAGCACCTCATTTCTCATCTCCTTGTGCTCGGGTTCGCCATTCCAGCCGCTTTACTAGCAATCTCCCTCCTTGGAGCATCAGCACCTTTAACCTCCTGTTCCGTACAGGTTGCAATTTGTCCTGCGGATGAACGGGAAGACGGGGAACCAATGAGAGACTAGCTCTTGGTGTTGGGACAGGCACAGGTCACTCTATTTTCCCATCAGGAAGAAGAATTTACCACAGGCTCAGCCTGCCACCCGGAACCAGAACAGGGCCTGAAGGCATCCTGCGCTTTTTCGGCCAGCTCCCTAAAAAGCGAGTTGTAAAATGGAGCTTCAGGGCACTGCAATTCACAAACCTGCAGAGATATAAATGTAACTCTCGTCCACAAATATACTGAGGGAAGGCAAAGAAGAGGATGTGAAATCAAGGCAGAATTGCAGGAAACAGATTTCAGGAGGTAGATTGGAATCGCCTTTAAAGCACATGAAAATCGGCAACACGTTGACAATGATGCCCTTGGCCAAAAAGGGCGTATGCGTTTTTTCCTGAATATATTCAGCAAAAAACGCATACGCCCTTTTTGGCCAAGCAAGCAACCTGGAAATGCAAATCAGTGCTACAAAGAAGTCTCGCTTCCCATCGGTCAAAAGGGCCATGCTGAAAAAAGTGTCAAAACCAGAAATGCAGGACATGCCATGGAGAAATGGGAGCCTTGCTACACTGATGGGCGGGATGTAAATTGCCAACAGCCACTCTGGAGAAGCTTACGGTGTGTCCTGAAACATCTAAAAAACACAGCTTAGAGAGCATAGGGCACTTCCACTCATGGGAGTATAAATTGGGAAAATAAAAAATCAGCAACACACAAGCACCCCAAAGTTTAGGGCTGCTCTGTTGACAAGGACCTCCACTTCATTCCACCTTCAATATCCCAGGAAAGAGAAAAATGGATAAAGAAGTTGTGGTCCTTATGTACAATGGAATATCACTCAGCCATGAAATCAATGTCATAAGGCTAGTAGCAGCATGATGAGTGGATTTAGGTACGACGATTCTAAATGAAATAAGTCACACAGAAAAGGACATTTCTCATAAGGTATCACTTATAGAGGGAATGTAAAAACCATTACACTTGAATTGTATTGCAAAACAGAACAGAGTCACACATGCAGAAAACACACTATGGCTGCTTAACAGGAAAGGTGAGGTTGAGTGATACATAAAACAAGGGTTTCAAATTAGCTCAGATACCGTTTCATAAACCCAATATGTAATAGACAAGACCTACTCCTTGCTCAGAGAACTGGACTCAACACGCCCTATTCACCGCACAAGAATATATCTGACTAGTAATAATCTTAAAACCTATTTATTGATATCTCTCTGTTAGTGTGTCATGTGGGTGTAAAACGGCATAAACACAGCAGTGAAAAGCAGCTAAACCCCATTATAAAAATACATTACTTTTAAAAACCCATGAAACAAAGACAGTGAAAGAGAGAGAAATTCTTAGAAAATTCGTTCAGGGGCTGTGATGCAACCTGGATTGACCATATCTAGACCCACAGCTGGATGAGACATAAGGGTGGACACTCTTGGGGCTGAGAGGTTTGATGAGGTTGGGTGAGCAAACGCAGACCCTTTAAAGTAATAGTGAGTGGTGCCCATACCATGGGCCCCAAATCTCCAGGTTCAAGGGCATCTTCCTACATCGAAAACATGTATGAGAAACCCAGAAGATGGTACAGCGTGTGATGTGGAAAGGTTTCTAAAACGCACCTCATTTCGCATCTCCTTGTGCCCGGGTTCGCTATTGCAGCCGCTTTACTAGCAATCTCCCTACTTGGAGCATCAGCACCTTTAACCTCCTGTTCCGTACAGGTTGCAATTTGTCCTGAGGGTGAACGGGAAGACGTGGAACCAATGAGAGACTAGCTCTTGGTGTTGGGACAGGCACAGGTCACTCTATTTTCCCATCAGGAAGAAGAATTAACCACAGGCTCAGCCTGCCCCCCGAAACCAGAACAGGGCCTGAAGGCATCCTGCGCTTTTTCGGCCAGCTCCCTAAAAAGCGAGTTGTAAAATGGAGCTTCAGGGCACTGCAATTCACAAACCTGCAGAGATATAAATGTAACTCTCGTCCACAAATATACTGAGGGAAGGCAAAGAAGAGGATTTGAAATCAAGGCAGAATTGCAGGAAACAGATTTCAGGAGGTAGATTGGAATCGCCTTTAAAGCACATGAAAATCGGCAAAACGTTGACAATGATGCCCTTGGCCAAAAAGGGCGTATGCGTTTTTTCCTGAATATATTCAGCAAAAAACGCATACGCCCTTTTTGGCCAAGCAAGCAACCTGGAAATGCAAATCAGTGCTACAAAGAAGTCTCGCTTCCCATCGGTCAAAAGGGCCATGCTGAAAAAAGTGTCAAAACCAGAAATGCAGGACATGCCATGGAGAAATGGGAGCCTTGCTACACTGATGGGCGGGATGTAAATTGCCAACAGCCACTCTGGAGAAGCTTACGGTGTGTCCTGAAACATCTAAAAAACACAGCTTAGAGAGCATAGGGCACTTCCACTCATGGGGGTATAAATTGGGAAAATGAAAAATCAGCAAGACACAAGCACCCCAAAGTTTAGGGCTGCTCTGTTGACAAGGACCTCCACTTCATTCCACCTTCAATATCCCAGGAAAGAGAAAAATGGATAAAGAAGTTGTGGTCCTTATGTACAATGGAATATCACTCAGCCATGAAATCAATGTCATAAGGCTAGTAGCAGCATGATGAGTGGATTTAGGTACGACGATTCTAAGTGAAATAAGTCACACAGAAAAGGACACTTCTCATAAGGTATCACTGATAGAGGGAATGTAAAAACCGTTACACTTGAACTGAATTACAAAACAGAACAGAGTCACACATGCAGAAAACACACTATGGCTGCTTAACGGGAAAGGTGAGGTGGGGTGATACATAAAACAAGGGTTTCAAATTAGCTCAGATACCGTTCCATAAAACCAATATGTAATAGACAAGACCTACTACTTGCTCAGAGAACTGGACTCAACACGCCCTATTCACCGCACAAGAATATATCTGACTAGTAATAATCTTAAAACCTATGTATTGATATCTCTCTGTTAGTGTGTCAAGTGGGTGTAAAGCGGCATAAACACAGCAGTGAAAAGCAGCTAAACCCCATTATAAAAATAAATTACTTTTACAAACCCATGAAACAAAGACAGTGAAAGAGAGCGAAATTCTTACACAATGCGTTCAGGGGCTGTGATGCAACCTGGATTGACCATATCTAGACCCACAGCTGGATGAGACATAAGGGTAGACCCTCTTGGGGCTGAGAGGTTTGGTGAGGTTGGGTGAGCAAACGCAGACCCTTTAAAGTAATACTGCGTGGTACCCATCGCATGGGTCCCAAATCTCCAGGTTCAAGGGCATCTTCCTACATCGAAAACATGCATGAGAAACCCAGAAGATGGTACACCGTGTGATGGGGAAAGGTTTCTAAAACGCACCTAATTTCTCATCTCCTTGTGCCCATGTTCACCATTCCAGCCGCTTTACTAGCAATCTCCCTCCTTGGAGCATCAGCACCTTTAACCTCCTCTTCCGTACAGGTTGCAATTTGTCCTGCGGATGAACGGGAAGACGGGGAACCAATGAGAGACTAGCTCTTGGTGTTGGGACAGGCACAGGTCACTCTATTTTCCCATCAGGAAGAAGAATTAACCACAGGCTCAGCCTGCCCCCCGGAACCAGAACAGGGCCTGAAGCCATCCTGCGTTTTTCGGCCAGCTCCCAAAAAAGCAGGTTGTAAAATGGAGCTTCAGGGCACTGCAATTCACAAACCTGCAGAGTTATAAATGATAACTCTGGTCCACAAATATATTAAGGGAAGGCAAAGAAGAGGATTTGAAATCAAGGCAAAATTGGAGGAAACAGATTTCAGGAGGAAGATTCGAATCGCCTTTAAAGCATGTGAAAAGCGGCAAAACGTTGACAATGATGCCCTTGGCCAAAAAGGGCGTATGCGTTTTTTCCTGCATATATTCAGGAAAAAACGCATACGCCCTTTTTGGCCAACCAAGCAACCTGGAAAGGCAAATCAGCGCTACAAAGAAGACTCGCTTCCCATCGGTCAAAAGGGCCATGCTGAAAAAAGTGTCAAAACCAGAAATGGAGGACAGGCCATGGAGAAATGGGAGCCTTACTACACTGATGGGCAGGATGTAAATTGCCAACAGCCACTCTGGAGAAGTGTACGGTGTGTCCTGAAACATCTAAAAAACACAGCTTAGAGAGCATAGGGCACTTCCACTCATGGGGGTATAAATTGGGAAAATGAAAAATCAGCAAGACACAAGCACCCCAAAGTTTAGGGCTGCTCTGTTGACAAGGACCTCCACTTCATTCCACCTTCAATATCCCAGGAAAGAGAAAAATGGATAAAGAAGTTGTGGTCCTTATGTACAATGGAATATCACTCAGCCATGAAATCAATGTCCTAAGGCTAGTAGCAGCATGATGAGTGGATTTAGGTACGACGATTCTAAGTGAAATAAGTCACACAGAAAAGGACACTTCTCATAAGGTATCACTTATAGAGGGAATGTAAAAACCGTTACACTTGAACTGAATTACAAAACAGAACAGAGTCACACATGCAGAAAACACACTATGGCTGCTTAACGGGAAAGGTGAGGTGGGGTGATACATAAAACAAGGGTTTCAAATTAGCTCAGATACCGTTCCATAAACCCAATATGTAATAGACAACACCTACTCCTTGCTCAGAGAACTGGACTCAACACGCCCTATTCACCGCACAAGAATATATCTGACTAGTAATAATCTTAAAACCTATGTATTGATATCTCTCTGTTAGTGTGTCAAGTGGGTGTAAAGTGGCATAAACACAGCAGTGAAAAGCAGCTAAACCCCATTATAAAAATAAATTACTTTGAAAAACCCATGAAAGAAAGACAGTGAAACAGAGAGAAATTCTAACACAACGCGTTCAGGGGCTGTGATGCAACCTGGATTGACCATATCTAGACCCACAGCTGGATGAGACATAAGGGTGGACACTCTTGGGGCTAAGAGGTTTGGTGAGGTTGGGTGAGCAAACGCAGACCCTTTAAAGTAATAGTGAGTGGTGCCCATACCATGGGCCCCAAATCTCCAGGTTCAAGGGCATCTTCCTACATCGAAAACATGTATGAGAAACCCAGAAGATGGTACAGCGTGTGATGTGGAAAGGTTTCTAAAACGCACCTCATTTCGCATCTCCTTGTGCCCGGGTTCGCTATTCCAGCCGCTTTACTAGCAATCTCCCTACTTGGAGCATCAGCACCTTTAACCTCCTGTTCCGTACAGGTTGCAATTTGTCCTGAGGGTGAACGGGAAGACGTGGAACCAATGAGAGACTAGCTCTTGGTGTTGGGACAGGCACAGGTCACTCTATTTTCCCATCAGGAAGAAGAATTAACCACAGGCTCAGCCTGCCCCCCGAAACCAGAACAGGGCCTGAAGGCATCCTGCGCTTTTTCGGCCAGCTCCCTAAAAAGCGAGTTGTAAAATGGAGCTTCAGGGCACTGCAATTCACAAACCTGCAGAGATATAAATGTAACTCTCGTCCACAAATATACTGAGGGAAGGCAAAGAAGAGGATTTGAAATCAAGGCAGAATTGCAGGAAACAGATTTCAGGAGGTAGATTGGAATCGCCTTTAAAGCACATGAAAATCGGCAAAACGTTGACAATGATGCCCTTGGCCAAAAAGGGCGTATGCGTTTTTTCCTGAATATATTCAGCAAAAAACGCATACGCCCTTTTTGGCCAAGCAAGCAACCTGGAAATGCAAATCAGTGCTACAAAGAAGTCTCGCTTCCCATCGGTCAAAAGGGCCATGCTGAAAAAAGTGTCAAAACCAGAAATGCAGGACATGCCATGGAGAAATGGGAGCCTTGCTACACTGATGGGCGGGATGTAAATTGCCAACAGCCACTCTGGAGAAGCTTACGGTGTGTCCTGAAACATCTAAAAAACACAGCTTAGAGAGCATAGGGCACTTCCACTCATGGGGGTATAAATTGGGAAAATAAAAAATAAGCAAGACACAAGCACCCCAAAGTTTAGGGCTGCTCTGTTGACAAGGACCTCCACTTCATTCCACCTTCAATATCCCAGGAAAGAGAAACATGGATAAAGAAGTTGTGGTCCTTATGTACAATGGAATATCACTCAGCCATGAAATCAATGTCATAAGGCTAGTAGCAGCATGATGAGTGGATTTAGGTACGACGATTCTAAGTGAAATAAGTCACACAGAAAAGGACACTTCTCATAAGGTATCACTGATAGAGGGAATGTAAAAACCGTTACACTTGAACTGAATTAAAAAACAGAACAGAGTCACACATGCAGAAAACACACTATGGCTGCTTAACGGGAAAGGTGAGGTGGGGTGATACATAAAACAAGGGTTTCAAATTAGCTCAGATACCGTTCCATAAAACCAATATGTAATAGACAAGACCTACTACTTGCTCAGAGAACTGGACTCAACACGCCCTATTCACCGCACAAGAATATATCTGACTAGTAATAATCTTAAAACCTATGTATTGATATCTCTCTGTTAGTGTGTCAACTGGGTGTAAAGCGGCATAAACACAGCAGTGAAAAGCAGCTAAACCCCATTATAAAAATAAATTACTTTTACAAACCCATGAAACAAAGACAGTGAAAGAGAGCGAAATTCTTACACAATGCGTTCAGGGGCTGTGATGCAACCTGGATTGACCATATCTAGACCCACAGCTGGATGAGACATAAGGGTAGACCCTCTTGGGGCTGAGAGGTTTGGTGAGGTTGGGTGAGCAAACGCAGACCCTTTAAAGTAATACTGCGTGGTACCCATCGCATGGGTCCCAAATCTCCAGGTTCAAGGGCATCTTCCTACATCGAAAACATGCATGAGAAACCCAGAAGATGGTACACCGTGTGATGGGGAAAGGTTTCTAAAACGCACCTAATTTCTCATCTCCTTGTGCCCGTGTTCACCATTCCAACCGCTTTACTAGCAATCTCCCTCCTTGGAGCATCAGCACCTTTAACCTCCTCTTCCGTACAGGTTGCAATTTGTCCTGCGGATGAACGGGAAGACGGGGAACCAATGAGAGACTAGCTCTTGGTGTTGGGACAGGCACAGGTCACTCTATTTTCCCATCAGGAAGAAGAATTAACCACAGGCTCAGCCTGCCCCCCGGAACCAGAACAGGGCCTGAAGCCATCCTACGTTTTTCGGCCAGCTCCCAAAAAAGCAGGTTGTAAAATGGAGCTTCAGGGCACTGCAATTCACAAACCTGCAGAGTTATAAATGATAACTCTCGTCCACAAATATATTAAGGGAAGGCAAAGAAGAGGATTTGAAATCAAGGCAGAATTGGAGGAAACAGATTTCAGGAGGAAGATTCGAATCGCCTTTAAAGCATGTGAAAAGCGGCAAAACGTTGACAATGATGCCCTTGGCCAAAAAGGGCGTATGCGTTTTTTCCTGAATATATTCAGGAAAAAACGCATACGCCCTTTTTGGCCAACCAAGCAACCTGGAAAGGCAAATCAGCGCTAAAAAGAAGACTCGCTTCCCATCGGTCAAAAGGGCCATGCTGAAAAAAGTGTCAAAACCAGAAATGGAGGACAGGCCATGGAGAAATGGGAGCCTTACTACACTGATGGGCAGGATGTAAATTGCCAACAGCCACTCTGGAGAAGTGTACGGTGTGTCCTGAAACATCTAAAAAACACAGCTTAGAGAGCATAGGGCACTTCCACTCATGGGGGTATAAATTGGGAAAATGAAAAATCAGCAAGACACAAGCACCCCAAAGTTTAGGGCTGCTCTGTTGACAAGGACCTCCACTTCATTCCACCTTCAATATCCCAGGAAAGAGAAAAATGGATAAAGAAGTTGTGGTCCTTATGTACAATGGAATATCACTCAGCCATGAAATCAATGTCCTAAGGCTAGTAGCAGCATGATGAGTGGATTTAGGTACGACGATTCTAAGTGAAATAAGTCACACAGAAAAGGACACTTCTCATAAGGTATCACTTATAGAGGGAATGTAAAAACCGTTACACTTGAACTGAATTACAAAACAGAACAGAGTCACACATGCAGAAAACACACTATGGCTGCTTAACGGGAAAGGTGAGGTGGGGTGATACATAAAACAAGGGTTTCAAATTAGCTCAGATACCGTTCCATAAAACCAATATGTAATAGACAAGACCTACTACTTGCTCAGAGAACTGGACTCAACACGCCCTATTCACCGCACAAGAATATATCTGACTAGTAATAATCTTAAAACCTATGTATTGATATCTCTCTGTTAGTGTGTCAAGTGGGTGTAAAGCGGCATAAACACAGCAGTGAAAAGCAGCTAAACCCCATTATAAAAATAAATTACTTTTACAAACCCATGAAACAAAGACAGTGAAAGAGAGCGAAATTCTTACACAATGCGTTCAGGGGCTGTGATGCAACCTGGATTGACCATATCTAGACCCACAGCTGGATGAGACATAAGGGTAGACCCTCTTGGGGCTGAGAGGTTTGGTGAGGTTGGGTGAGCAAACGCAGACCCTTTAAAGTAATACTGCGTGGTACCCATCGCATGGGTCCCAAATCTCCAGGTTCAAGGGCATCTTCCTACATCGAAAACATGCATGAGAAACCCAGAAGATGGTACACCGTGTGATGGAGAAAGGTTTCTAAAACGCACCTAATTTCTCATCTCCTTGTGCCCGTGTTCACCATTCCAGCCGCTTTACTAGCAATCTCCCTCCTTGGAGCATCAGCCCCTTTAACCTCCTCTTCCGTACAGGTTGCAATTTGTCCTGCGGATGAACGGGAAGACGGGGAACCAATGAGAGACTAGCTCTTGGTGTTGGGACAGGCACAGGTCACTCTATTTTCCCATCAGGAAGAAGAATTAACCACAGGCTCAGCCTGCCCCCCGGAACCAGAACAGGGCCTGAAGCCATCCTACGTTTTTCGGCCAGCTCCCAAAAAAGCAGGTTGTAAAATGGAGCTTCAGGGCACTGCAATTCACAAACCTGCAGAGTTATAAATGATAACTCTGGTCCACAAATATATTAAGGGAAGGCAAAGAAGAGGATTTGAAATCAAGGCAGAATTGGAGGAAACAGATTTCAGGAGGAAGATTCGAATCGCCTTTAAAGCATGTGAAAAGCGGCAAAACGTTGACAATGATGCCCTTGGCCAAAAAGGGCGTATGCGTTTTTTCCTGAATATATTCAGGAAAAAACGCATACGCCCTTTTTGGCCAACCAAGCAACCTGGAAAGGCAAATCAGCGCTACAAAGAAGACTCGCTTCCCATCGGTCAAAAGGGCCATGCTGAAAAAAGTGTCAAAACCAGAAATGGAGGACAGGCCATGGAGAAATGGGAGCCTTACTACACTGATGGGCAGGATGTAAATTGCCAACAGCCACTCTGGAGAAGTGTACGGTGTGTCCTGAAACATCTAAAAAACACAGCTTAGAGAGCATAGGGCACTTCCACTCATGGGGGTATAAATTGGGAAAATGAAAAATCAGCAAGACACAAGCACCCCAAAGTTTAGGGCTGCTCTGTTGACAAGGACCTCCACTTCATTCCACCTTCAATATCCCAGGAAAGAGAAAAATGGATAAAGAAGTTGTGGTCCTTATGTACAATGGAATATCACTCAGCCATGAAATCAATGTCCTAAGGCTAGTAGCAGCATGATGAGTGGATTTAGGTACGACGATTCTAAGTGAAATAAGTCACACAGAAAAGGACACTTCTCATAAGGTATCACTTATAGAGGGAATGTAAAAACCGTTACACTTGAACTGAATTACAAAACAGAACAGAGTCACACATGCAGAAAACACACTATGGCTGCTTAACGGGAAAGGTGAGGTGGGGTGATACATAAAACAAGGGTTTCAAATTAGCTCAGATACCGTTCCATAAACCCAATATGTAATAGACAAGACCTACTCCTTGCTCAGAGAACTGGACTTAACACGCCCTATTCACCGCACAAGAATATATCTGACTAGTAATAATCCTAAAACCTATGTATTGATATCTCTCTGTTAGTGTGTCAAGTGGGTGTAAAGCGGCATAAACACAGCAGTGAAAAGCAGCTAAACCCCATTATAAAAATAAATTACTTTGAAAAACCCATGAAAGAAAGACAGTGAAAGAGAGAGAAATTCTTACACAACGCGTTCAGGGGCTGTGATGCAACCTGGATTGACCATATCTAGACCCACAGCTGGATGAGACATAAGGGTGGACACTCTTGGGGCTGAGAGGTTTGGTGAGGTTGGGTGAGCAAACGCAGACCCTTTAAAGTAATACTGCGTGGTATCCATCGCATGGGTCGCAAAACTCCAGGTTCAAGGGCATCTTCCTACATCGAAAACATGCATGAGAAACCCAGAAGATGGTACACCGTGTGATGGGGAAAGGTTTCTGAAACGCACCTCATTTCTCATCTCCTTGTGCTCGGGTTCGCCATTCCAGCCGCTTTACTAGCAATCTCCCTCCTTGGAGCATCATCACCTTTAACCTCCTGTTCCGTACAGGTTGCAATTTTTCCTGAGGATGAACGGGAAGACGTGGAACCAATGAGAGACTAGCTCTTGGTGTCCAGACAGGCACAGGTCACTCTATTTTCCCATCAGGAAGAAGAATTAACCACAGGCTCAGCCTGCCCCCCAGAAGCAGAGCAGGGCCTGAAGGCATCCTGCGCTTTTTCGGCCAGCTCCCTAAAAAGCGAGTTGTAAAATGGAGGTTCAGGGCACTGCAATTCACAAACCTGCAGAGTTATAAATGATAACTCTCGTCCACAAATATATTGAGGGAAGGCAAAGAAGAGGATTTGAAATCAAGGCAGAATTGCAGGAAACAGATTTCAGGAGGTAGATTCGAATCGCCTTTAAAGCACATGAAAAGCGGCAAAACGTTGACAATGATGCCCTTGGCCAAAAAGGGCGTATGCGTTTTTTCCTGAATATATTCAGGAAAAAACGCATACGCCCTTTTTGGCCAACCAAGCAACCTGGAAAGGCAAATCAGCGCTACAAAGAAGACTCGCTTCCCATCGGTCAAAAGGGCCATGCTGAAAAAAGTGTCAAAACCAGAAATGGAGGACAGGCCATGGAGAAATGGGAGCCTTACTACACTGATGGGCAGGATGTAAATTGCCAACAGCCACTCTGGAGAAGTGTACGGTGTGTCCTGAAACATCTAAAAAACACAGCTTAGAGAGCATAGGGCACTTCCACTCATGGGGGTATAAATTGGGAAAATGAAAAATCAGCAAGACACAAGCACCCCAAAGTTTAGGGCTGCTCTGTTGACAAGGACCTCCACTTCATTCCACCTTCAATATCCCAGGAAAGAGAAAAATGGATAAAGAAGTTGTGGTCCTTATGTACAATGGAATATCACTCAGCCATGAAATCAATGTCCTAAGGCTAGTAGCAGCATGATGAGTGGATTTAGGTACGACGATTCTAAGTGAAATAAGTCACACAGAAAAGGACACTTCTCATAAGGTATCACTTATAGAGGGAATGTAAAAACCGTTACACTTGAACTGAATTACAAAACAGAACAGAGTCACACATGCAGAAAACACACTATGGCTGCTTAACGGGAAAGGTGAGGTGGGGTGATACATAAAACAAGGGTTTCAAATTAGCTCAGATACCGTTCCATAAAACCAATATGTAATAGACAAGACCTACTACTTGCTCAGAGAACTGGACTCAACACGCCCTATTCACCGCACAAGAATATATCTGACTAGTAATAATCTTAAAACCTATGTATTGATATCTCTCTGTTAGTGTGTCAATTGGGTGTAAAGCGGCATAAACACAGCAGTGAAAAGCAGCTAAACCCCATTATAAAAATAAATTACTTTTACAAACCCATGAAACAAAGACAGTGAAAGAGAGCGAAATTCTTACACAATGCGTTCAGGGGCTGTGATGCAACCTGGATTGACCATATCTAGACCCACAGCTGGATGAGACATAAGGGTAGACCCTCTTGGGGCTGAGAGGTTTGGTGAGGTTGGGTGAGCAAACGCAGACCCTTTAAAGTAATACTGCGTGGTACCCATCGCATGGGTCCCAAATCTCCAGGTTCAAGGGCATCTTCCTACATCGAAAACATGCATGAGAAACCCAGAAGATGGTACACCGTGTGATGGGGAAAGGTTTCTAAAACGCACCTAATTTCTCATCTCCTTGTGCCCGTGTTCACCATTCCAGCCGCTTTACTAGCAATCTCCCTCCTTGGAGCATCAGCCCCTTTAACCTCCTCTTCCGTACAGGTTGCAATTTGTCCTGCGGATGAACGGGAAGACGGGGAACCAATGAGAGACTAGCTCTTGGTGTTGGGACAGGCACAGGTCACTCTATTTTCCCATCAGGAAGAAGAATTAACCACAGGCTCAGCCTGCCCCCCGGAACCAGAACAGGGCCTGAAGCCATCCTACGTTTTTCGGCCAGCTCCCAAAAAAGCAGGTTGTAAAATGGAGCTTCAGGGCACTGCAATTCACAAACCTGCAGAGTTATAAATGATAACTCTCGTCCACAAATATATTAAGGGAAGGCAAAGAAGAGGATTTGAAATCAAGGCAGAATTGGAGGAAACAGATTTCAGGAGGAAGATTCGAATCGCCTTTAAAGCATGTGAAAAGCGGCAAAACGTTGACAATGATGCCCTTGGCCAAAAAGGGCGTATGCGTTTTTTCCTGAATATATTCAGGAAAAAACGCATACGCCCTTTTTGGCCAACCAAGCAACCTGGAAAGGCAAATCAGCGCTACAAAGAAGACTCGCTTCCCATCGGTCAAAAGGGCCATGCTGAAAAAAGTGTCAAAACCAGAAATGGAGGACAGGCCATGGAGAAATGGGAGCCTTACTACACTGATGGGCAGGATGTAAATTGCCAACAGCCACTCTGGAGAAGTGTACGGTGTGTCCTGAAACATCTAAAAAACACAGCTTAGAGAGCATAGGGCACTTCCACTCATGGGGGTATAAATTGGGAAAATGAAAAATCAGCAAGACACAAGCACCCCAAAGTTTAGGGCTGCTCTGTTGACAAGGACCTCCACTTCATTCCACCTTCAATATCCCAGGAAAGAGAAAAATGGATAAAGAAGTTGTGGTCCTTATGTACAATGGAATATCACTCAGCCATGAAATCAATGTCCTAAGGCTAGTAGCAGCATGATGAGTGGATTTAGGTACGACGATTCTAAGTGAAATAAGTCACACAGAAAAGGACACTTCTCATAAGGTATCACTTATAGAGGGAATGTAAAAACCGTTACACTTGAACTGAATTACAAAACAGAACAGAGTCACACATGCAGAAAACACACTATGGCTGCTTAACGGGAAAGGTGAGGTGGGGTGATACATAAAACAAGGGTTTCAAATTAGCTCAGATACCGTTCCATAAACCCAATATGTAATAGACAAGACCTACTCCTTGCTCAGAGAACTGGACTCAACACGCCCTATTCACCGCACAAGAATATATCTGACTAGTAATAATCCTAAAACCTATGTATTGATATCTCTCTGTTAGTGTGTCAAGTGGGTGTAAAGCGGCATAAACACAGCTGTGAAAAGCAGCTAAACCCCATTATAAAAATAAATTACTTTGAAAAACCCATGAAAGAAAGACAGTGAAAGAGAGAGAAATTCTTACACAACGCGTTCAGGGGCTGTGATGCAACCTGGATTGACCATATCTAGACCCACAGCTGGATGAGACATAAGGGTGGACACTCTTGGGGCTGAGAGGTTTGGTAAGGTTGGGTGAGCAAACGCAGACCCTTTAAAGTAATACTGCGTGGTACCCATCGCATGGGTCCCAAATCTCCAGGTTCAAGGGCAACTTCCTACATCGAAAACATGCATGAGAATCCCCGAAGATGGTACACCGTGTGATGGGGAAAGGTTTCTAAAACGCACCTAATTTCTCATCTCCTTGTGCCCGTGTTCACCATTCCAGCTGCTTTACTAGCAATCTCCCTCCTTGGAGCATCAGCACCTTTAACCTCCTCTTCCGTACAGGTTGCAATTTGTCCTGCGGATGAACGGGAAGACGGGGAACCAATGAGAGACTAGCTCTTGGTGTTGGGACAGGCACAGGTCACTCTATTTTCACATCAGGAAGAAGAATTTACCACAGGCTCAGCCTGCCACCCGGAACCAGAACAGGGCCTGAAGCCATCCTGCGCTTTTGCGGCCAGCTCCCAAAAAAGCGAGTTGTAAAATGGAGCTTCAGGGCCCTGCAATTCCCAAACCTGCAGAGTTATAAATGATAACTCTCGTCCACAAATATATTGAGGGAAGGCAAAGAAGAGGATTTGAAATCAAGGCAGAATTGCAGGAAACAGATTTCAGGAGGTAGATTCGAATCGCCTTTAAAGCACATGAAAAGCGGCAAAACGTTGACAATGATGCCCTTGGCCAAAAAGGGCGTATGCGTTTTTTCCTGAATATATTCAGGAAAAAACGCATACGCCCTTTTTGATCAACCAAGCAACCTGGAAAGGCAAATCAGCGCTACAAAGAAGTCTCGCTTCCCATCGGTCAAAAGGGCCATGCTGAAAGAAGTGTCAAAACCAGAAATGCAGGACAGGCCATGGAGAAATGGGAGCCTTGCTACACTGATGGGCGGGATGTAATTGCCAACAGCCACTCTGGAGAAGTGTACGGTGTGTCCTGAAACATCTAAAAAACACAGCTTAGAGAGCATAGGGCACTTCCACTCATGGGGGTATAAATTGGGAAAATGAAAAATCAGCAAGACACAAGCACCCCAAAGTTTAGGGCTGCTCTCTTGACAAGGACCTCCACTTCATTCCACCTTCAATATCCCAGGAAAGAGAAAAATGGATAAAGTAGTTGTGGTCCTTATGTACAATGGAATATCACTCAGCCATGAAATCAATGTCATAAGGCTAGTAGCAGCATGAGGAGTGGATTTAGGTACGACGATTCTAAATGAAATAAGTCACACAGAAAAGGACATTTCTCATAAGGTATCACTTATAGAGGGAATGTATAAACCATTACAGTTGAACTGTATTGCAAAACAGAACAGAGTCACACATGCAGAAAACACACTATGGCTGCTTAACAGGAAAGGTGAGGTTGAGTGATACATAAAACAAGGGTTTCAAATTAGCTAAGATACCGTTTCATAAACCCAATATGTAATAGACAAGACCTACTCCTTGCTCAGAGAACTGGACTCAACACGCCCTATTCACCGCACAAGAATATATCTGACTAGTAATAATCTTAAAACCTATTTATTGATATCTCTCTGTTAGTGTGTCATGTGGGTGTAAAACGGCATAAACACAGCAGTGAAAAGCAGCTAAACCCCATTATAAAAATACATTACTTTTAAAAACCCATGAAACAAAGACAGTGAAAGAGAGAGAAATTCTTAGAAAATTCGTTCAGGGGCTGTGATGCAACCTGGATTGACCATATCTAGACCCACAGCTGGATGAGACATAAGGGTGGACACTCTTTGGGCTGTGAGGTTTGATGCGGTTGGGTGAGCAAACGCAGACCCTTTAAAGTAATAGTGAGTGGTGCCCATACCATGGGCCCCAAATCTCCAGGTTCAAGGGCATCTTCCTACATCGAAAACATGTATGAGAAACCCAGAAGATGGTACAGCGTGTGATGTGGAAAGGTTTCTAAAACGCACCTCATTTCGCATCTCCTTGTGCCCGGGTTCGCTATTCCAGCCGCTTTACTAGCAATCTCCCTACTTGGAGCATCAGCACCTTTAACCTCCTGTTCCGTACAGGTTGCAATTTGTCCTGAGGGTGAACGGGAAGACGTGGAACCAATGAGAGACTAGCTCTTGGTGTTGGGAGAGGCACAGGTCACTCTATTTTCCCATAAGGAAGAAGAATTAACCACAGGCTCAGCCTGCCCCCCGAAACCAGAACAGGGCCTGAAGGCATCCTGCGCTTTTTCGGCCAGCTCCCTAAAAAGCGAGTTGTAAAATGGAGCTTCAGGGCACTGCAATTCACAAACCTGCAGAGTTATAAATGTAACTCTCGTCCACAAATATACTGAGGGAAGGCAAAGAAGAGGATTTGAAATCAAGGCAGAATTGCAGGAAACAGATTTCAGGAGGTAGATTGGAATCGCCTTTAAAGCACATGAAAATCGGCAAAACGTTGACAATGATGCCCTTGGCCAAAAAGGGCGTATGCGTTTTTTCCTGAATATATTCAGCAAAAAACGCATACGCCCTTTTTGGCCAAGCAAGCAACCTGGAAATGCAAATCAGTGCTACAAAGAAGTCTCGCTTCCCATCGGTCAAAAGGGCCATGCTGAAAAAAGTGTCAAAACCAGAAATGCAGGACATGCCATGGAGAAATGGGAGCCTTGCTACACTGATGGGCGGGATGTAAATTGCCAACAGCCACTCTGGAGAAGCTTACAGTGTGTCCTGAAACATCTAAAAAACACAGCTTAGAGAGCATAGGGCACTTCCACTCATGGGGGTATAAATTGGGAAAATAAAAAATCAGCGAGACACAAGCACCCCAAAGTTTAGGGCTGCTCTGTTGACAAGGACCTCCACTTCATTCCACCTTCAATATCCCAGGAAAGAGAAAAATGGATAAAGAAGTTGTGGTCCTTATGTACAATGGAATATCACTCAGCCATGAAATCAATGTCATAAGGCTAGTAGCAGCATGATGAGTGGATTTAGGTACGACGATTCTAAGTGAAGTAAGTCACACAGAAAAGGACACTTCTCATAAGGTATCACTTATAGAGGGAATGTCAAAACCGTTACACTTGAACTGAATTACAAAACAGAACAGAGTCACACATGCAGAAAACACACTATGGCTGCTTAACGGGAAAGGTGAGGTGGGGTGGTACATAAAACAAGGGTTTCAAATTAGCTCAGATACCGTTCCATAAACCCAATATGTAATAGACAAGACCTACTCCTTGCTCAGAGAACTGGACTCAACACGCCCTATTCACCGCAAAAGAATATATCTGACTAGTAATAATCTTAAAACCTATGTATTGATATCTCTCTGTTAGTGTGTCAAGTGGGTGTAAAGCGGCATAAACACAGCAATGAAAAGCAGCTAAACCCCATTATAAAAATAAATTACTTTGAAAAACCAATGAAACAAAGACAGTGAAAGAGAGCGAAATTCTTACACAATGCGTTCAGGGGCTGTGATGCAACCTGGATTGACCATATCTAGACCCACAGCTGGATGAGACATAAGGGTGGACACTCTTGGGGCTGAGAGGTTTGGTGAGGTTGGGTGAGCAAACGCAGACCCTTTAAAGTAATACTGCGTGGTACCCATCGCATGGGTCCCAAATCTCCAGGTTCAAGGGCATCTTCCTACATCGAAAACATGCATGAGAATCCCCGAAGATGGTACACCGTGTGATGGGGAAAGGTTTCTAAAACGCACCTAATTTCTCATCTCCTTGTGCCCGTGTTCACCATTCCAGCCGCTGTACTAGCAATCTCCCTCCTTGGAGCATCAGCACCTTTAACCTCCTCTTCCGTACAGGTTGCAATTTGTCCTGAGGATGAACGGGAAGACGGGGAACCAATGAGAGACTAGCTCTTGGTGTTGGGACAGGCACAGGTCACTCTATTTTCCCATCAGGAAGAAGAATTTACCACAGGCTCAGCCTGCCCCCCGGAACCAGAACAGGGCCTGAAGCCATCCTGCGCATTTGCGGCCAGCTCCCAAAAAAGCAGGTAGTAAAATGGAGCTTCAGGGCACTGCAATTCACAAATCTGCAGAGTTATAAATGATAACTCTGGTCCACAAATATATTAAGGGAAGGCAAAGAAGAGGATTTGAAATCAAGGCAGAATTGGAGGAAACAGATTTCAGGAGGAAGATTCGAATCTCCTTTAAAGCATATGAAAAGCGGCAAAACGTTGACAATGATGCCCTTGGCCAAAAAGGGCGTATGCGTTTTTTCCTGAATATATTCAGGAAAAAACGCATACGCCCTTTTTGGCCAACCAAGCAACCTGGAAAGGCAAATCAGCGCTACATAGAAGACTCGCTTCCCATCGGTCAAAAGGGCCATGCTGAAAAAAGTGTCAAAACCAGAAATGGAGGACAGGCCATGGAGAAATGGGAGCCTTACTACACTGATGGGCAGGATGTAAATTGCCAACAGCCACTCTGGAGAAGTGTACGGTGTGTCCTGAAACATCTAAAAAACACAGCTTAGAGAGCATAGGGCACTTCCACTCATGGGGGTATAAATTGGGAAAATGAAAAATCAGCAAGACACAAGCACCCCAAAGTTTAGGGCTGCTCTGTTGACAAGGACCTCCACTTCATTCCACCTTCAATATCCCAGGAAAGAGAAAAATGGATAAAGAAGTTGTGGTCCTTATATACAATGGAATATCACTCAGCCATGAAATCAATGTCATTAGGCTAGTAGAAGCATGATGAGTGGATTTAGGTACGACGATTCTAAGTGAAATAAGTCACACAGAAAAGGACACTTCTCATAAGGTATCACTTATAGAGGGAATGAAAAAACCGTTACACTTGAACTGAATTACAAAACAGAACAGAGTCACACATGCAGAAAACACACTATGGCTGCTTAACGGGAAAGGTGAGGTGGGGTGATACATAAAACAAGGGTTTCAAATTAGCTCAGATACCGTTCCATAAACCCAATATGTAATAGACAAGACCTACTCCTTGCTCAGAGAACTGGACTCAACACGCCCTATTCACCGCAAAAGAATATATCTGACTAGTAATAATCTTAAAACCTATGTATTGATATCTCTCTGTTAGTGTGTCAAGTGGGTGTAAAGCGGCATAAACACAGCAATGAAAAGCAGCTAAACTCCATTATAAAAATAAATTACTTTGAAAAACCAATGAAACAAAGACAGTGAAAGAGAGCGAAATTCTTACACAATGCGTTCAGGGGCTGTGATGCAACCTGGATTGACCATATCTAGACCCACAGCTGGATGAGACATAAGGGTGGACACTCTTGGGGCTGAGAGGTTTGGTGAGGTTGGGTGAGCAAACGCAGAACCTTTAAAGTAATACTGCGTGGTACCCATCGCATGGGTCCCAAATCTCCAGGTTCAAGGGCATCTTCCTACATCGAAAACATGCATGAGAATCCCCGAAGATGGTACACCGTGTGATGGGGAAAGGTTTCTAAAACGCACCTAATTTCTCATCTCCTTGTGCCCGTGTTCACCATTCCAGCCGCTGTACTAGCAATCTCCCTCCTTGGAGCATCAGCACCTTTAACCTCCTCTTCCGTACAGGTTGCAATTTGTCCTGAGGATGAACGGGAAGACGGGGAACCAATGAGAGACTAGCTCTTGGTGTTGGGACAGGCACAGGTCACTCTATTTTCCCATCAGGAAGAAGAATTTACCACAGGCTCAGCCTGCCCCCCGGAACCAGAACAGGGCCTGAAGCCATCCTGCGCATTTGCGGCCAGCTCCCAAAAAAGCAGGTAGTAAAATGGAGCTTCAGGGCACTGCAATTCACAAACCTGCAGAGTTATAAATGATAACTCTGGTCCACAAATATATTAAGGGAAGGCAAAGAAGAGGATTTGAAATCAAGGCAGAATTGGAGGAAACAGATTTCAGGAGGAAGATTCGAATCTCCTTTAAAGCATATGAAAAGCGGCAAAACGTTGACAATGATGCCCTTGGCCAAAAAGGGCGTATGCGTTTTTTCCTGAATATATTCAGGAAAAAACGCATACGCCCTTTTTGGCCAACCAAGCAACCTGGAAAGGCAAATCAGCGCTACAAAGAAGACTCGCTTCCCATCGGTCAAAAGGGCCATGCTGAAAAAAGTGTCAAAACCAGAAATGGAGGACAGGCCATGGAGAAATGGGAGCCTTACTACACTGATGGGCAGGATGTAAATTGCCAACAGCCACTCTGGAGAAGTGTACGGTGTGTCCTGAAACATCTAAAAAACACAGCTTAGAGAGCATAGGGCACTTCCACTCATGGGGGTATAAATTGGGAAAATGAAAAATCAGCAAGACACAAGCACCCCAAAGTTTAGGGCTGCTCTGTTGACAAGGACCTCCACTTCATTCCACCTTCAATATCCCAGGAAAGAGAAAAATGGATAAAGAAGTTGTGGTCCTTATATACAATGGAATATCACTCAGCCATGAAATCAATGTCATAAGGCTAGTAGCAGCATGATGAGTGGATTTAGGTACGACGATTCTAAGTGAAATAAGTCACACAGAAAAGGACACTTCTCATAAGGTATCACTTATAGAGGGAATGAAAAAACCGTTACACTTGAACTGAATTACAAAACAGAACAGAGTCACACATGCAGAAAACACACTATGGCTGCTTAACGGGAAAGGTGAGGTGGGGTGATAAATAAAACAAGGGTTTCAAATTAGCTCAGATACCGTTCCATAAACCCAATATGTAATAGACAAGACCTACTCCTTGCTCAGAGAACTGGACTCAACACGCCCTATTCACCGCACAAGAATATATCTGACTAGTAATAATCTTAAAAACTATGTATTGATATCTCTCTGTTAGTGTGTCAAGTGGGTGTAAAGCGGCATAAACACAGCAATGAAAAGCAGCTAAACCCATTATAAAAATAAATTACTTTGAAAAACCAATGAAACAAAGACAGTGAAAGAGAGAGAAATTCTTACACAATGCGTTCAGGGGCTGTGATGCAACCTGGATTGACCATATCTAGACCCACAGCTGGATGAGACATAAGGGTGGACCCTCTTGGGGCTGAGAGGTTTGGTGAGGTTGGGTGAGCAAACGCAGACCCTTTAAAGTAATACTGCGTGGTACCCATCGCATGGGTCCCAAATCTCCAGGTTCAAGGGCAACTTCCTACATCGAAAACATGCATGAGAATCCCCGAAGATGGTACACCGTGTGATGGGGAAAGGTTTCTAAAACGCACCTAATTTCTCATCTCCTTGTGCCCGTGTTCACCATTCCAGCTGCTTTACTAGCAATCTCCCTCCTTGGAGCATCAGCACCTTTAACCTCCTCTTCCGTACAGGTTGCAATTTGTCCTGCGGATGAACGGGAAGACGGGGAACCAATGAGAGACTAGCTCTTGGTGTTGGGACAGGCACAGGTCACTCTATTTTCCCATCAGGAAGAAGAATTTACCACAGGCTCAGCCTGCCACCCGGAACCAGAACAGGGCCTGAAGCCATCCTGCGCTTTTGCGGCCAGCTCCCAAAAAAGCGAGTTGTAAAATGGAGCTTCAGGGCCCTGCAATTCCCAAACCTGCAGAGTTATAAATGATAACTCTCGTCCACAAATATATTGAGGGAAGGCAAAGAAGAGGATTTGAAATCAAGGCAGAATTGCAGGAAACAGATTTCAGGAGGTAGATTCGAATCGCCTTTAAAGCACATGAAAAGCGGCAAAACGTTGACAATGATGCCCTTGGCCAAAAAGGGCGTATGCGTTTTTTCCTGAATATATTCAGGAAAAAACGCATACGCCCTTTTTGATCAACCAAGCAACCTGGAAAGGCAAATCAGCGCTACAAAGAAGTCTCGCTTCCCATCGGTCAAAAGGGCCATGCTGAAAGAAGTGTCAAAACCAGAAATGCAGGACAGGCCATGGAGAAATGGGAGCCTTGCTACACTGATGGGCGGGATGTAATTGCCAACAGCCACTCTGGAGAAGTGTACGGTGTGTCCTGAAACATCTAAAAAACACAGCTTAGAGAGCATAGGGCACTTCCACTCATGGGGGTATAAATTGGGAAAATGAAAAATCAGCAAGACACAAGCACCCCAAAGTTTAGGGCTGCTCTCTTGACAAGGACCTCCACTTCATTCCACCTTCAATATCCCAGGAAAGAGAAAAATGGATAAAGAAGTTGTGGTCCTTATGTACAATGGAATATCACTCAGCCATGAAATCAATGTCATAAGGCTAGTAGCAGCATGAGGAGTGGATTTAGGTACGACGATTCTAAATGAAATAAGTCACACAGAAAAGGACATTTCTCATAAGGTATCACTTATAGAGGGAATGTAAAAACCATTACAGTTGAACTGTATTGCAAAACAGAACAGAGTCACACATGCAGAAAACACACTATGGCTGCTTAACAGGAAAGGTGAGGTTGAGTGATACATAAAACAAGGGTTTCAAATTAGCTAAGATACCGTTTCATAAACCCAATATGTAATAGACAAGACCTACTCCTTGCTCAGAGAACTGGACTCAACACGCCCTATTCACCGCACAAGAATATATCTGACTAGTAATAATCTTAAAACCTATTTATTGATATCTCTCTGTTAGTGTGTCATGTGGGTGTAAAACGGCATAAACACAGCAGTGAAAAGCAGCTAAACCCCATTATAAAAATACATTACTTTTAAAAACCCATGAAACAAAGACAGTGAAAGAGAGAGAAATTCTTAGAAAATTCGTTCAGGGGCTGTGATGCAACCTGGATTGACCATATCTAGACCCACAGCTGGATGAGACATAAGGGTGGACACTCTTGGGGCTGAGAGGTTTGATGCGGTTGGGTGAGCAAACGCAGACCCTTTAAAGTAATAGTGAGTGGTGCCCATACCATGGGCCCCAAATCTCCAGGTTCAAGGGCATCTTCCTACATCGAAAACATGTATGAGAAACCCAGAAGATGGTACAGCGTGTGATGTGGAAAGGTTTCTAAAACGCACCTCATTTCGCATCTCCTTGTGCCCGGGTTCGCTATTCCAGCCGCTTTACTAGCAATCTCCCTACTTGGAGCATCAGCACCTTTAACCTCCTGTTCCGTACAGGTTGCAATTTGTCCTGAGGGTGAACGGGAAGACGTGGAACCAATGAGAGACTAGCTCTTGGTGTTGGGAGAGGCACAGGTCACTCTATTTTCCCATAAGGAAGAAGAATTAACCACAGGCTCAGCCTGCCCCCCGAAACCAGAACAGGGCCTGAAGGCATCCTGCGCTTTTTCGGCCAGCTCCCTAAAAAGCGAGTTGTAAAATGGAGCTTCAGGGCACTGCAATTCAGAAACCTGCAGAGTTATAAATGTAACTCTCGTCCACAAATATACTGAGGGAAGGCAAAGAAGAGGATTTGAAATCAAGGCAGAATTGCAGGAAACAGATTTCAGGAGGTAGATTGGAATCGCCTTTAAAGCACATGAAAATCGGCAAAACGTTGACAATGATGCCCTTGGCCAAAAAGGGCGTATGCGTTTTTTCCTGAATATATTCAGCAAAAAACGCATACGCCCTTTCTGGCCAAGCAAGCAACCTGGAAATGCAAATCAGTGCTACAAAGAAGTCTCGCTTCCCATCGGTCAAAAGGGCCATGCTGAAAAAAGTGTCAAAACCAGAAATGCAGGACATGCCATGGAGAAATGGGAGCCTTGCTACACTGATGGGCGGGATGTAAATTGCCAACAGCCACTCTGGAGAAGCTTACAGTGTGTCCTGAAACATCTAAAAAACACAGCTTAGAGAGCATAGGGCACTTCCACTCATGGGGGTATAAATTGGGAAAATAAAAAATCAGCAAGACACAAGCACCCCAAAGTTTAGGGCTGCTCTGTTGACAAGGACCTCCACTTCATTCCACCTTCAATATCCCAGGAAAGAGAAAAATGGATAAAGAAGTTGTGGTCCTTATGTACAATGGAATATCACTCAGCCATGAAATCAATGTCATAAGGCTAGTAGCAGCATGATGAGTGGATTTAGGTACGACGATTCTAAGTGAAGTAAGTCACACAGAAAAGGACACTTCTCATAAGGTATCACTTATAGAGGGAATGTCAAAACCGTTACACTTGAACTGAATTACAAAACAGAACAGAGTCACACATGCAGAAAACACACTATGGCTGCTTAACGGGAAAGGTGAGGTGGGGTGATACATAAAACAAGGGTTTCAAATTAGCTCAGATACCGTTCCATAAACCCAATATGTAATAGACAAGACCTACTCCTTGCTCAGAGAACTGGACTCAACACGCCCTATTCACCGCAAAAGAATATATCTGACTAGTAAGAATCTTAAAACCTATGTATTGATATCTCTCTGTTAGTGTGTCAAGTGGGTGTAAAGCGGCATAAACACAGCAATGAAAAGCAGCTAAACCCCATTATAAAAATAAATTACTTTGAAAAACCAATGAAACAAAGACAGTGAAAGAGAGCGAAATTCTTACACAATGCGTTCAGGGGCTGTGATGCAACCTGGATTGACCATATCTAGACCCACAGCTGGATGAGACATAAGGGTGGACACTCTTGGGGCTGAGAGGTTTGGTGAGGTTGGGTGAGCAAACGCAGACCCTTTAAAGTAATACTGCGTGGTACCCATCGCATGGGTCCCAAATCTCCAGGTTCAAGGGCATCTTCCTACATCGAAAACATGCATGAGAATCCCCGAAGATGGTACACCGTGTGATGGGGAAAGGTTTCTAAAACGCACCTAATTTCTCATCTCCTTGTGCCCGTGTTCACCATTCCAGCCGCTGTACTAGCAATCTCCCTCCTTGGAGCATCAGCACCTTTAACCTCCTCTTCCGTACAGGTTGCAATTTGTCCTGAGGATGAACGGGAAGACGGGGAACCAATGAGAGACTAGCTCTTGGTGTTGGGACAGGCACAGGTCACTCTATTTTCCCATCAGGAAGAAGAATTTACCACAGGCTCAGCCTGCCCCCCGGAACCAGAACAGGGCCTGAAGCCATCCTGCGCATTTGCGGCCAGCTCCCAAAAAAGCAGGTAGTAAAATGGAGCTTCAGGGCACTGCAATTCACAAACCTGCAGAGTTATAAATGATAACTCTGGTCCACAAATATATTAAGGGAAGGCAAAGAAGAGGATTTGAAATCAAGGCAGAATTGGAGGAAACAGATTTCAGGAGGAAGATTCGAATCTCCTTTAAAGCATATGAAAAGCGGCAAAACGTTGACATTGATGCCCTTGGCCAAAAAGGGCGTATGCGTTTTTTCCTGAATATATTCAGGAAAAAACGCATACGCCCTTTTTGGCCAACCAAGGAACCTGGAAAGGCAAATCAGCGCTACAAAGAAGACTCGCTTCCCATCGGTCAAAAGGGCCATGCTGAAAATAGTGTCAAAACCAGAAATGGAGGACAGGCCATGGAGAAATGGGAGCCTTACTACACTGATGGGCAGGATGTAAATTGCCAACAGCCACTCTGGAGAAGTGTACGGTGTGTCCTGAAACATCTAAAAAACACAGCTTAGAGAGCATAGGGCACTTCCACTCATGGGGGTATAAATTGGGAAAATGAAAAATCAGCAAGACACAAGCACCCCAAAGTTTAGGGCTGCTCTGTTGACAAGGACCTCCACTTCATTCCACCTTCAATATCCCAGGAAAGAGAAAAATGGATAAAGAAGTTGTGGTCCTTATATACAATGGAATATCACTCAGCCATGAAATCAATGTCATTAGGCTAGTAGAAGCATGATGAGTGGATTTAGGTACGACGATTCTAAGTGAAATAAGTCACACAGAAAAGGACACTTCTCATAAGGTATCACTTATAGAGGGAATGAAAAAACCGTTACACTTGAACTGAATTACAAAACAGAACAGAGTCACACATGCAGAAAACACACTATGGCTGCTTAACGGGAAAGGTGAGGTGGGGTGATACATAAAACAAGGGTTTCAAATTAGCTCAGATACCGTTCCATAAACCCAATATGTAATAGACAAGACCTACTCCTTGCTCAGAGAACTGGACTCAACACGCCCTATTCACCGCAAAAGAATATATCTGACTAGTAATAATCTTAAAACCTATGTATTGATATCTCTCTGTTAGTGTGTCAAGTGGGTGTAAAGCGGCATAAACACAGCAATGAAAAGCAGCTAAACCCCATTATAAAAATAAATTACTTTGAAAAACCAATGAAACAAAGACAGTGAAAGAGAGCGAAATTCTTACACAATGCGTTCAGGGGCTGTGATGCAACCTGGATTGACCATATCTAGACCCACAGCTGGATGAGACATAAGGGTGGACACTCTTGGGGCTGAGAGGTTTGGTGAGGTTGGGTGAGCAAACGCAGACCCTTTAAAGTAATACTGCGTGGTACCCATCGCATGGGTCCCAAATCTCCAGGTTCAAGGGCATCTTCCTACATCGAAAACATGCATGAGAATCCCCGAAGATGGTACACCGTATGATGGGGAAAGGTTTCTAAAACGCACCTAATTTCTCATCTCCTTGTGCCCGTGTTCACCATTCCAGCCGCTGTACTAGCAATCTCCCTCCTTGGAGCATCAGCACCTTTAACCTCCTCTTCCGTACAGGTTGCAATTTGTCCTGAGGATGAACGGGAAGACGGGGAACCAATGAGAGACTAGCTCTTGGTGTTGGGACAGGCACAGGTCACTCTATTTTCCCATCAGGAAGAAGAATTTACCACAGGCTCAGCCTGCCCCCCGGAACCAGAACAGGGCCTGAAGCCATCCTGCGCATTTGCGGCCAGCTCCCAAAAAAGCAGGTAGTAAAATGGAGCTTCAGGGCACTGCAATTCACAAACCTGCAGAGTTATAAATGATAACTCTGGTCCACAAATATATTAAGGGAAGGCAAAGAAGAGGATTTGAAATCAAGGCAGAATTGGAGGAAACAGATTTCAGGAGGAAGATTCGAATCTCCTTTAAAGCATATGAAAAGCGGCAAAACGTTGACAATGATGCCCTTGGCCAAAAAGGGCGTATGCGTTTTTTCCTGAATATATTCAGGAAAAAACGCATACGCCCTTTTTGGCCAACCAAGCAACCTGGAAAGGCAAATCAGCGCTACAAAGAAGACTCGCTTCCCATCGGTCAAAAGGGCCATGCTGAAAAAAGTGTCAAAACCAGAAATGGAGGACAGGCCATGGAGAAATGGGAGCCTTACTACACTGATGGGCAGGATGTAAATTGCCAACAGCCACTCTGGAGAAGTGTACGGTGTGTCCTGAAACATCTAAAAAACACAGCTTAGAGAGCATAGGGCACTTCCACTCATGGGGGTATAAATTGGGAAAATGAAAAATCAGCAAGACACAAGCACCCCAAAGTTTAGGGCTGCTCTGTTGACAAGGACCTCCACTTCATTCCACCTTCAATATCCCAGGAAAGAGAAAAATGGATAAAGAAGTTGTGGTCCTTATATACAATGGAATATCACTCAGCCATGAAATCAATGTCATTAGGCTAGTAGCAGCATGATGAGTGGATTTAGGTACGACGATTCTAAGTGAAATAAGTCACACAGAAAAGGACACTTCTCATAAGGTATCACTTATAGAGGGAATGAAAAAACCGTTACACTTGAACTGAATTACAAAACAGAACAGAGTCACACATGCAGAAAACACACTATGGCTGCTTAACGGGAAAGGTGAGGTGGGGTGATACATAAAACAAGGGTTTCAAATTAGCTCAGATACCGTTCCATAAACCCAATATGTAATAGACAAGACCTACTCCTTGCTCAGAGAACTGGACTCAACACGCCCTATTCACCGTAGAAGAATATATCTGACTAGTAATAATCTTAAAAACTATGTATTGATATCTCTCTCTTAGTGTGTCAAGTGGGTGTAAAGCGGCATAAACACAGCAATGAAAAGCAGCTAAACCCCATTATAAAAATACATTACTTTTAAAAACCCATGAAACAAAGACAGTGAAAGAGAGAGAAATTCTTAGAAAATTCGTTCAGGGGCTGTGATGCAACCTGGATTGACCATATCTAGACCCACAGCTGGATGAGACATAAGGGTGGACACTCTTGGGGCTGAGAGGTTTGATGCGGTTGGGTGAGCAAACGCAGACCCTTTAAAGTAATAGTGAGTGGTGCCCATACCATGGGCCCCAAATCTCCAGGTTCAAGGGCATCTTCCTACATCGAAAACATGTATGAGAAACCCAGAAGATGGTACAGCGTGTGATGTGGAAAGGTTTCTAAAACGCACCTCATTTCGCATCTCCTTGTGCCCGGGTTCGCTATTCCAGCCGCTTTACTAGCAATCTCCCTACTTGGAGCATCAGCACCTTTAACCTCCTGTTCCGTACAGGTTGCAATTTGTCCTGAGGGTGAACGGGAAGACGTGGAACCAATGAGAGACTAGCTCTTGGTGTTGGGAGAGGCACAGGTCACTCTATTTTCCCATAAGGAAGAAGAATTAACCACAGGCTCAGCCTGCCCCCCGAAACCAGAACAGGGCCTGAAGGCATCCTGCGCTTTTTCGGCCAGCTCCCTAAAAAGCGAGTTGTAAAATGGAGCTTCAGGGCACTGCAATTCAGAAACCTGCAGAGTTATAAATGTAACTCTCGTCCACAAATATACTGAGGGAAGGCAAAGAAGAGGATTTGAAATCAAGGCAGAATTGCAGGAAACAGATTTCAGGAGGTAGATTGGAATCGCCTTTAAAGCACATGAAAATCGGCAAAACGTTGACAATGATGCCCTTGGCCAAAAAGGGCGTATGCGTTTTTTCCTGAATATATTCAGCAAAAAACGCATACGCCCTTTTTGGCCAAGCAAGCAACCTGGAAATGCAAATCAGTGCTACAAAGAAGTCTCGCTTCCCATCGGTCAAAAGGGCCATGCTCAAAAAAGTGTCAAAACCAGAAATGCAGGACATGCCATGGAGAAATGGGAGCCTTGCTACACTGATGGGCGGGATGTAAATTGCCAACAGCCACTCTGGAGAAGCTTACAGTGTGTCCTGAAACATCTAAAAAACACAGCTTAGAGAGCATAGGGCACTTCCACTCATGGGGGTATAAATTGGGAAAATAAAAAATCAGCAAGACACAAGCACCCCAAAGTTTAGGGCTGCTCTGTTGACAAGGACCTCCACTTCATTCCACCTTCAATATCCCAGGAAAGAGAAAAATGGATAAAGAAGTTGTGGTCCTTATGTACAATGGAATATCACTCAGCCATGAAATCAATGTCATAAGGCTAGTAGCAGCATGATGAGTGGATTTAGGTACGACGATTCTAAGTGAAGTAAGTCACACAGAAAAGGACACTTCTCATAAGGTATCACTTATAGAGGGAATGTCAAAACCGTTACACTTGAACTGAATTACAAAACAGAACAGAGTCACACATGCAGAAAACACACTATGGCTGCTTAACGGGAAAGGTGAGGTGGGGTGATACATAAAACAAGGGTTTCAAATTAGCTCAGATACCGTTCCATAAACCCAATATGTAATAGACAAGACCTACTCCTTGCTCAGAGAACTGGACTCAACACGCCCTATTCACCGCAAAAGAATATATCTGACTAGTAATAATCTTAAAACCTATGTATTGATATCTCTCTGTTAGTGTGTCAAGTGGGTGTAAAGCGGCATAAACACAGCAATGAAAAGCAGCTAAACCCCATTATAAAAATAAATTACTTTGAAAAACCAATGAAACAAAGACAGTGAAAGAGAGCGAAATTCTTACACAATGCGTTCAGGGGCTGTGATGCAACCTGGATTGACCATATCTAGACCCACAGCTGGATGAGACATAAGGGTGGACACTCTTGGGGCTGAGAGGTTTGGTGAGGTTGGGTGAGCAAACGCAGACCCTTTAAAGTAATACTGCGTGGTACCCATCGCATGGGTCCCAAATCTCCAGGTTCAAGGGCATCTTCCTACATCGAAAACATGCATGAGAATCCCCGAAGATGGTACACCGTGTGATGGGGAAAGGTTTCTAAAACGCACCTAATTTCTCATCTCCTTGTGCCCGTGTTCACCATTCCAGCCGCTGTACTAGCAATCTCCCTCCTTGGAGCATCAGCACCTTTAACCTCCTCTTCCGTACAGGTTGCAATTTGTCCTGAGGATGAACGGGAAGACGGGGAACCAATGAGAGACTAGCTCTTGGTGTTGGGACAGGCACAGGTCACTCTATTTTCCCATCAGGAAGAAGAATTTACCACAGGCTCAGCCTGCCCCCCGGAACCAGAACAGGGCCTGAAGCCATCCTGCGCATTTGCGGCCAGCTCCCAAAAAAGCAGGTAGTAAAATGGAGCTTCAGGGCACTGCAATTCACAAACCTGCAGAGTTATAAATGATAACTCTGGTCCACAAATATATTAAGGGAAGGCAAAGAAGAGGATTTGAAATCAAGGCAGAATTGGAGGAAACAGATTTCAGGAGGAAGATTCGAATCTCCTTTAAAGCATATGAAAAGCGGCAAAACGTTGACAATGATGCCCTTGGCCAAAAAGGGCGTATGCGTTTTTTCCTGAATATATTCAGGAAAAAACGCATACGCCCTTTTTGGCCAACCAAGCAACCTGGAAAGGCAAATCAGCGCTACAAAGAAGACTCGCTTCCCATCGGTCAAAAGGGCCATGCTGAAAATAGTGTCAAAACCAGAAATGGAGGACAGGCCATGGAGAAATGGGAGCCTTACTACACTGATGGGCAGGATGTAAATTGCCAACAGCCACTCTGGAGAAGTGTACGGTGTGTCCTGAAACATCTAAAAAACACAGCTTAGAGAGCATAGGGCACTTCCACTCATGGGGGTATAAATTGGGAAAATGAAAAATCAGCAAGACACAAGCACCCCAAAGTTTAGGGCTGCTCTGTTGACAAGGACCTCCACTTCATTCCACCTTCAATATCCCAGGAAAGAGAAAAATGGATAAAGAAGTTGTGGTCCTTATATACAATGGAATATCACTCAGCCATGAAATCAATGTCATTAGGCTAGTAGAAGCATGATGAGTGGATTTAGGTACGACGATTCTAAGTGAAATAAGTCACACAGAAAAGGACACTTCTCATAAGGTATCACTTATAGAGGGAATGAAAAAACCGTTACACTTGAACTGAATTACAAAACAGAACAGAGTCACACATGCAGAAAACACACTATGGCTGCTTAACGGGAAAGGTGAGGTGGGGTGATACATAAAACAAGGGTTTCAAATTAGCTCAGATACCGTTCCATAAACCCAATATGTAATAGACAAGACCTACTCCTTGCTCAGAGAACTGGACTCAACACGCCCTATTCACCGCAAAAGAATATATCTGACTAGTAATAATCTTAAAACCTATGTATTGATATCTCTCTGTTAGTGTGTCAAGTGGGTGTAAAGCGGCATAAACACAGCAATGAAAAGCAGCTAAACCCCATTATAAAAATAAATTACTTTGAAAAACCAATGAAACAAAGACAGTGAAAGAGAGCGAAATTCTTACACAATGCGTTCAGGGGCTGTGATGCAACCTGGATTGACCATATCTAGACCCACAGCTGGATGAGACATAAGGGTGGACACTCTTGGGGCTGAGAGGTTTGGTGAGGTTGGGTGAGCAAACGCAGACCCTTTAAAGTAATACTGCGTGGTACCCATCGCATGGGTCCCAAATCTCCAGGTTCAAGGGCACCTTCCTACATCGAAAACATGCATGAGAATCCCCGAAGATGGTACACCGTATGATGGGGAAAGGTTTCTAAAACGCACCTAATTTCTCATCTCCTTGTGCCCGTGTTCACCATTCCAGCCGCTTTACTAGCAATCTCCCTCCTTGGAGCATCAGCACCTTTAACCTCCTCTTCCGTACAGGTTGCAATTTGTCCTGAGGATGAACGGGAAGACGGGGAACCAATGAGAGACTAGCTCTTGGTGTTGGGACAGGCACAGGTCACTCTATTTTCCCATCAGGAAGAAGAATTTACCACAGGCTCAGCCTGCCCCCCGGAACCAGAACAGGGCCTGAAGCCATCCTGCGCATTTGCGGCCAGCTCCCAAAAAAGCAGGTAGTAAAATGGAGCTTCAGGGCACTGCAATTCACAAACCTGCAGAGTTATAAATGATAACTCTGGTCCACAAATATATTAAGGGAAGGCAAAGAAGAGGATTTGAAATCAAGGCAGAATTGGAGGAAACAGATTTCAGGAGGAAGATTCGAATCTCCTTTAAAGCATATGAAAAGCGGCAAAACGTTGACAATGATGCCCTTGGCCAAAAAGGGCGTATGCGTTTTTTCCTGAATATATTCAGGAAAAAACGCATACGCCCTTTTTGGCCAACCAAGCAACCTGGAAAGGCAAATCAGCGCTACAAAGAAGACTCGCTTCCCATCGGTCAAAAGGGCCATGCTGAAAAAAGTGTCAAAACCAGAAATGGAGGACAGGCCATGGAGAAATGGGAGCCTTACTACACTGATGGGCAGGATGTAAATTGCCAACAGCCACTCTGGAGAAGTGTACGGTGTGTCCTGAAACATCTAAAAAACACAGCTTAGAGAGCATAGGGCACTTCCACTCATGGGGGTATAAATTGGGAAAATGAAAAATCAGCAAGACACAAGCACCCCAAAGTTTAGGGCTGCTCTGTTGACAAGGACCTCCACTTCATTCCACCTTCAATATCCCAGGAAAGAGAAAAATGGATAAAGAAGTTGTGGTCCTTATATACAATGGAATATCACTCAGCCATGAAATCAATGTCATTAGGCTAGTAGCAGCATGATGAGTGGATTTAGGTACGACAATTCTAAGTGAAATAAGTCACACAGAAAAGGACACTTCTCATAAGGTATCACTTATAGAGGGAATGAAAAAACCGTTACACTTGAACTGAATTACAAAACAGAACAGAGTCACACATGCAGAAAACACACTATGGCTGCTTAACGGGAAAGGTGAGGTGGGGTGATACATAAAACAAGGGTTTCAAATTAGCTCAGATACCGTTCCATAAACCCAATATGTAATAGACAAGACCTACTCCTTGCTCAGAGAACTGGACTCAACACGCCCTATTCACCGCAGAAGAATATATCTGACTAGTAATAATCTTAAAAACTATGTATTGATATCTCTCTCTTAGTGTGTCAAGTGGGTGTAAAGCGGCATAAACACAGCAATGAAAAGCAGCTAAACCCATTATAAAAATAAATTACTTTGAAAAACCAATGAAACAAAGACAGTGAAAGAGAGAGAAATTCTTACACAATGCGTTCAGGGGCTGTGATGCAACCTGGATTGACCATATCTAGACCCACAGCTGGATGAGACATAAGGGTGGACCCTCTTGGGGCTGAGAGGTTTGGTGAGGTTGGGTGAGCAAACGCAGACCCTTTAAAGTAATACTGTGTGGTACCCATCGCATGGGTCCCAAATCTCCAGGTTCAAGGGCAACTTCCTACATCGAAAACATGCATGAGAATCCCCGAAGATGGTACACCGTGTGATGGGGAAAGGTTTCTAAAACGCACCTAATTTCTCATCTCCTTGTGCCCGTGTTCACCATTCCAGCTGCTTTACTAGCAATCTCCCTCCTTGGAGCATCAGCACCTTTAACCTCCTCTTCCGTACAGGTTGCAATTTGTCCTGCGGATGAACGGGAAGACGGGGAACCAATGAGAGACTAGCTCTTGGTGTTGGGACAGGCACAGGTCACTCTATTTTCCCATCAGGAAGAAGAATTTACCACAGGCTCAGCCTGCCACCCGGAACCAGAACAGGGCCTGAAGCCATCCTGCGCTTTTGCAGCCAGCTCCCAAAAAAGCGAGTTGTAAAATGGAGCTTCAGGGCCCTGCAATTCCCAAACCTGCAGAGTTATAAATGATAACTCTCGTCCACAAATATATTGAGGGAAGGCAAAGAAGAGGATTTGAAATCAAGGCAGAATTGCAGGAAACAGATTTCAGGAGGTAGATTCGAATCGCCTTTAAAGCACATGAAAATTGGCAATACGTTGACAATGATGCCCTTGGCCAAAAAGGGCGTATGCGTTTTTTCCTGAATATATTCAGGAAAAAACGCATACGCCCTTTTTGATCAACCAAGCAACCTGGAAAGGCAAATCAGCGCTACAAAGAAGTCTCGCTTCCCATCGGTCAAAAGGGCCATGCTGAAAGAAGTGTCAAAACCAGAAATGCAGGACAGGCCGTGGAGAAATGGGAGCCTTGCTACACTGCTGGGCGGAATGTAAATTGCCAACAGCCACTCTGGAGAAGTGTACGGTGTGTCCTGAAACATCTAAAAAACACAGCTTAGAGAGCATAGGGCACTTCCACTCATGGGGGTATAAATTGGGAAAATGAAAAATCAGCAAGACACAAGCACCCCAAAGTTTAGGGCTGCTCTCTTGACAAGGACCTCCACTTCATTCCACCTTCAATATCCCAGGAAAGAGAAAAATGGATAAAGAAGTTGTGGTCCTTATGTACAATGGAATATCACTCAGCCATGAAATCAATGTCATAAGGCTAGTAGCAGCATGAGGAGTGGATTTAGGTACGACGATTCTAAATGAAATAAGTCACACAGAAAAGGACATTTCTCATAAGGTATCACTTATAGAGGGAATGTAAAAACCATTACACTTGAACTGTATTGCAAAACAGAACAGAGTCACACATGCAGAAAACACACTATGGCTGCTTAACAGGAAAGGTGAGGTTGAGTGATACATAAAACAAGGGTTTCAAATTAGCTAAGATACCGTTTCATAAACCCAATATGTAATAGACAAGACCTACTCCTTGCTCAGAGAACTGGACTCAACACGCCCTATTCACCGCACAAGAATATATCTGACTAGTAATAATCTTAAAACCTATTTATTGATATCTCTCTGTTAGTGTGTCATGTGGGTGTAAAACGGCATAAACACAGCAGTGAAAAGCAGCTAAACCCCATTATAAAAATACATTACTTTTAAAAACCCATGAAACAAAGACAGTGAAAGAGAGAGAAATTCTTAGAAAATTCGTTCAGGGGCTGTGATGCAACCTGGATTGACCATATCTAGACCCACAGCTGGATGAGACATAAGGGTGGACACTCTTGGGGCTGAGAGGTTTGATGCGGTTGGGTGAGCAAACGCAGACCCTTTAAAGTAATAGTGAGTGGTGCCCATACCATGGGCCCCAAATCTCCAGGTTCAAGGGCATCTTCCTACATCGAAAACATGTATGAGAAACCCAGAAGATGGTACAGCGTGTGATGTGGAAAGGTTTCTAAAACGCACCTCATTTCGCATCTCCTTGTGCCCGGGTTCGCTATTCCAGCCGCTTTACTAGCAATCTCCCTACTTGGAGCATCAGCACCTTTAACCTCCTGTTCCGTACAGGTTGCAATTTGTCCTGAGGGTGAACGGGAAGACGTGGAACCAATGAGAGACTAGCTCTTGGTGTTGGGAGAGGCACAGGTCACTCTATTTTCCCATAAGGAAGAAGAATTAACCACAGGCTCAGCCTGCCCCCCGAAACCAGAACAGGGCCTGAAGGCATCCTGCGCTTTTTCGGCCAGCTCCCTAAAAAGCGAGTTGTAAAATGGAGCTTCAGGGCACTGCAATTCAGAAACCTGCAGAGTTATAAATGTAACTCTCGTCCACAAATATACTGAGGGAAGGCAAAGAAGAGGATTTGAAATCAAGGCAGAATTGCAGGAAACAGATTTCAGGAGGTAGATTCGAATCGCCTTTAAAGCACATGAAAATCGGCAAAACGTTGACAATGATGCCCTTGGCCAAAAAGGGCGTATGCGTTTTTTCCTGAATATATTCAGCAAAAAACGCATACGCCCTTTTTGGCCAAGCAAGCAACCTGGAAATGCAAATCAGTGCTACAAAGAAGTCTCGCTTCCCATCGGTCAAAAGGGCCATGCTGAAAAAAGTGTCAAAACCAGAAATGCAGGACATGCCATGGAGAAATGGGAGCCTTGCTACACTGATGGGCGGGATGTAAATTGCCAACAGCCACTCTGGAGAAGCTTACAGTGTGTCCTGAAACATCTAAAAAACACAGCTTAGAGAGCATAGGGCACTTCCACTCATGGGGGTATAAATTGGGAAAATGAAAAATCAGCAAGACACAAGCACCCCAAAGTTTAGGGCTGCTCTGTTGACAAGGACCTCCACTTCATTCCACCTTCAATATCCCAGGAAAGAGAAAAATGGATAAAGAAGTTGTGGTCCTTATGTACAATGGAATATCACTCAGCCATGAAATCAATGTCCTAAGGCTAGTAGCAGCATGATGAGTGGATTTAGGTACGACGATTCTAAGTGAAATAAGTCACACAGAAAAGGACACTTCTCATAAGGTATCACTTATAGAGGGAATGAAAAAACCGTTACACTTGAACTGAATTACAAAACAGAACAGAGTCACACATGCAGAAAACACACTATGGCTGCTTAACGGGAAAGGTGAGGTGGGGTGATACATAAAACAAGGGTTTCAAATTAGCTCAGATACCGTTCCATAAACCCAATATGTAATAGACAAGACCTACTCCTTTCTCAGAGAACTGGACTCAACACGCCCTATTCACCGCACAAGAATATATCTGACTAGTAATAATCTTAAAACCTATGTACTGATATCTCTCTGTTAGTGTGTCAAGTGGGTGTAAAGCGGCATAAACACAGCAGTGAAAAGCAGCTAAACCCCATTATAAAAATAAATTACTTTGAAAAACCCATGAAACAAAGACAGTGAAAGAGAGCGAAATTCTTACACAATGCGTTCAGGGGCTGTGATGCAACCTGGATTGACCATATCTAGACCCACAGCTGGATGAGACATAAGGGTGGACCCTCTTGGGGCTGAATTCTTACACAATGCGTTCAGGGGCTGTGATGCAACCTGGATTGACCATATCTAGACCCACAGCTGGATGAGACATAAGGGTGGACCCTCTTGGGGCTGAGAGGTTTGGTGAGGTTGGGTGAGCAAACGCAGACCCTTTAAAGTAATACTGTGTGGTACCCATCGCATGGGTCCCAAATCTCCAGGTTCAAGGGCAACTTCCTACATCGAAAACATGCATGAGAATCCCCGAAGATGGTACACCGTGTGATGGGGAAAGGTTTCTAAAACGCACCTAATTTCTCATCTCCTTGTGCCCGTGTTCACCATTCCAGCTGCTTTACTAGCAATCTCCCTCCTTGGAGCATCAGCACCTTTAACCTCCTCTTCCGTACAGGTTGCAATTTGTCCTGCGGATGAACGGGAAGACGGGGAACCAATGAGAGACTAGCTCTTGGTGTTGGGACAGGCACAGGTCACTCTATTTTCCCATCAGGAAGAAGAATTTACCACAGGCTCAGCCTGCCACCCGGAACCAGAACAGGGCCTGAAGCCATCCTGCGCTTTTGCAGCCAGCTCCCAAAAAAGCGAGTTGTAAAATGGAGCTTCAGGGCCCTGCAATTCCCAAACCTGCAGAGTTATAAATGATAACTCTCGTCCACAAATATATTGAGGGAAGGCAAAGAAGAGGATTTGAAATCAAGGCAGAATTGCAGGAAACAGATTTCAGGAGGTAGATTCGAATCGCCTTTAAAGCACATGAAAATTGGCAATACGTTGACAATGATGCCCTTGGCCAAAAAGGGCGTATGCGTTTTTTCCTGAATATATTCAGGAAAAAACGCATACGCCCTTTTTGATCAACCAAGCAACCTGGAAAGGCAAATCAGCGCTACAAAGAAGTCTCGCTTCCCATCGGTCAAAAGGGCCATGCTGAAAGAAGTGTCAAAACCAGAAATGCAGGACAGGCCGTGGAGAAATGGGAGCCTTGCTACACTGATGGGCGGAATGTAAATTGCCAACAGCCACTCTGGAGAAGTGTACGGTGTGTCCTGAAACATCTAAAAAACACAGCTTAGAGAGCATAGGGCACTTCCACTCATGGGGGTATAAATTGGGAAAATGAAAAATCAGCAAGACACAAGCACCCCAAAGTTTAGGGCTGCTCTCTTGACAAGGACCTCCACTTCATTCCACCTTCAATATCCCAGGAAAGAGAAAAATGGATAAAGAAGTTGTGGTCCTTATGTACAATGGAATATCACTCAGCCATGAAATCAATGTCATAAGGCTAGTAGCAGCATGAGGAGTGGATTTAGGTACGACGATTCTAAATGAAATAAGTCACACAGAAAAGGACATTTCTCATAAGGTATCACTTATAGAGGGAATGTAAAAACCATTACACTTGAACTGTATTGCAAAACAGAACAGAGTCACACATGCAGAAAACACACTATGGCTGCTTAACAGGAAAGGTGAGGTTGAGTGATACATAAAACAAGGGTTTCAAATTAGCTAAGATACCGTTTCATAAACCCAATATGTAATAGACAAGACCTACTCCTTGCTCAGAGAACTGGACTCAACACGCCCTATTCACCGCACAAGAATATATCTGACTAGTAATAATCTTAAAACCTATTTATTGATATCTCTCTGTTAGTGTGTCATGTGGGTGTAAAACGGCATAAACACAGCAGTGAAAAGCAGCTAAACCCCATTATAAAAATACATTACTTTTAAAAACCCATGAAACAAAGACAGTGAAAGAGAGAGAAATTCTTAGAAAATTCGTTCAGGGGCTGTGATGCAACCTGGATTGACCATATCTAGACCCACAGCTGGATGAGACATAAGGGTGGACACTCTTGGGGCTGAGAGGTTTGATGCGGTTGGGTGAGCAAACGCAGACCCTTTAAAGTAATAGTGAGTGGTGCCCATACCATGGGCCCCAAATCTCCAGGTTCAAGGGCATCTTCCTACATCGAAAACATGTATGAGAAACCCAGAAGATGGTACAGCGTGTGATGTGGAAAGGTTTCTAAAACGCACCTCATTTCGCATCTCCTTGTGCCCGGGTTCGCTATTCCAGCCGCTTTACTAGCAATCTCCCTACTTGGAGCATCAGCACCTTTAACCTCCTGTTCCGTACAGGTTGCAATTTGTCCTGAGGGTGAACGGGAAGACGTGGAACCAATGAGAGACTAGCTCTTGGTGTTGGGAGAGGCACAGGTCACTCTATTTTCCCATAAGGAAGAAGAATTAACCACAGGCTCAGCCTGCCCCCCGAAACCAGAACAGGGCCTGAAGGCATCCTGCGCTTTTTCGGCCAGCTCCCTAAAAAGCGAGTTGTAAAATGGAGCTTCAGGGCACTGCAATTCAGAAACCTGCAGAGTTATAAATGTAACTCTCGTCCACAAATATACTGAGGGAAGGCAAAGAAGAGGATTTGAAATCAAGGCAGAATTGCAGGAAACAGATTTCAGGAGGTAGATTGGAATCGCCTTTAAAGCACATGAAAATCGGCAAAACGTTGACAATGATGCCCTTGGCCAAAAAGGGCGTATGCGTTTTTTCCTGAATATATTCAGCAAAAAACGCATACGCCCTTTTTGGCCAAGCAAGCAACCTGGAAATGCAAATCAGTGCTACAAAGAAGTCTCGCTTCCCATCGGTCAAAAGGGCCATGCTGAAAAAAGTGTCAAAACCAGAAATGCAGGACATGCCATGGAGAAATGGGAGCCTTGCTACACTGATGGGCGGGATGTAAATTGCCAACAGCCACTCTGGAGAAGCTTACAGTGTGTCCTGAAACATCTAAAAAACACAGCTTAGAGAGCATAGGGCACTTCCACTCATGGGGGTATAAATTGGGAAAATGAAAAATCAGCAAGACACAAGCACCCCAAAGTTTAGGGCTGCTCTGTTGACAAGGACCTCCACTTCATTCCACCTTCAATATCCCAGGAAAGAGAAAAATGGATAAAGAAGTTGTGGTCCTTATGTACAATGGAATATCACTCAGCCATGAAATCAATGTCCTAAGGCTAGTAGCAGCATGATGAGTGGATTTAGGTACGACGATTCTAAGTGAAATAAGTCACACAGAAAAGGACACTTCTCATAAGGTATCACTTATAGAGGGAATGAAAAAACCGTTACACTTGAACTGAATTACAAAACAGAACAGAGTCACACATGCAGAAAACACACTATGGCTGCTTAACGGGAAAGGTGAGGTGGGGTGATACATAAAACAAGGGTTTCAAATTAGCTCAGATACCGTTCCATAAACCCAATATGTAATAGACAAGACCTACTCCTTTCTCAGAGAACTGGACTCAACACGCCCTATTCACCGCACAAGAATATATCTGACTAGTAATAATCTTAAAACCTATGTACTGATATCTCTCTGTTAGTGTGTCAAGTGGGTGTAAAGCGGCATAAACACAGCAGTGAAAAGCAGCTAAACCCCATTATAAAAATAAATTACTTTGAAAAACCCATGAAACAAAGACAGTGAAAGAGAGCGAAATTCTTACACAATGCGTTCAGGGGCTGTGATGCAACCTGGATTGACCATATCTAGACCCACAGCTGGATGAGACATAAGGGTGGACCCTCTTGGGGCTGAATTCTTACACAATGCGTTCAGGGGCTGTGATGCAACCTGGATTGACCATATCTAGACCCACAGCTGGATGAGACATAAGGGTGGACCCTCTTGGGGCTGAGAGGTTTGGTGAGGTTGGGTGAGCAAACGCAGACCCTTTAAAGTAATACTGTGTGGTACCCATCGCATGGGTCCCAAATCTCCAGGTTCAAGGGCATCTTCCTACATCGAAAACATGCATGAGAAACCCAGAAGATGGTACACCGTGTGATGGGGAAAGGTTTCTAAAACGCACCTAATTTCTCATCTCCTTGTGCCCGTGTTCACCATTCCAGCCGCTTTACTAGCAATCTCCCTCCTTGGAGCATCATCACCTTTAACCTCCTGTTCCGTACAGGTTGCAATTTTTCCTGAGGATGAACGGGAAGACGTGGAACCAATGAGAGACTAGCTCTTGGTGTCGAGACAGGCACAGGTCACTCTATTTTCCCATCAGGAAGAAGAATTAACCACAGGCTCAACCTGCCCCCCAGAAGCAGAGCAGGGCCTGAAGCCATCCTGCGCTTTTGCGGCCAGCTCCCTAAAAAGCGAGTTGTAAAATGGAGGTTCAGGGCACTGCAATTCACAAACCTGCAGAGTTATAAATGATAACTCTCGTCCACAAATATATTGAGGGAAGGCAAAGAAGAGGATTTGAAATCAAGGCAGAATTGCAGGAAACAGATTTCAGGAGGTAGATTCGAATCGCCTTTAAAGCACATGAAAAGCGGCAAAACGTTGACAATGATGCCCTTGGCCAAAAAGGGCGTATGCGTTTTTTCCTGAATATATTCAGGAAAAAACGCATACGCCCTTTTTGGCCAACCAAGCAACCTGGAAAGGCAAATCAGCGCTACAAAGAAGACTCGCTTCCCATCGGTCAAAAGGGCCATGCTGAAAAAAGTGTCAAAACCAGAAATGGAGGACAGGCCATGGAGAAATGGGAGCCTTACTACACTGATGGGCAGGATGTAAATTGCCAACAGCCACTCTGGAGAAGTGTACGGTGTGTCCTGAAACATCTAAAAAACACAGCTTAGAGAGCATAGGGCACTTCCACTCATGGGGGTATAAATTGGGAAAATGAAAAATCAGCAAGACACAAGCACCCCAAAGTTTAGGGCTGCTCTGTTGACAAGGACCTCCACTTCATTCCACCTTCAATATCCCAGGAAAGAGAAAAATGGATAAAGAAGTTGTGGTCCTTATGTACAATGGAATATCACTCAGCCATGAAATCAATGTCCTAAGGCTAGTAGCAGCATGATGAGTGGATTTAGGTACGACGATTCTAAGTGAAATAAGTCACACAGAAAAGGACACTTCTCATAAGGTATCACTTATAGAGGGAATGAAAAAACCGTTACACTTGAACTGAATTACAAAACAGAACAGAGTCACACATGCAGAAAACACACTATGGCTGCTTAACGGGAAAGGTGAGGTGGGGTGATACATAAAACAAGGGTTTCAAATTAGCTCAGATACCGTTCCATAAACCCAATATGTAATAGACAAGACCTACTCCTTTCTCAGAGAACTGGACTCAACACGCCCTATTCACCGCACAAGAATATATCTGACTAGTAATAATCTTAAAACCTATGTACTGATATCTCTCTGTTAGTGTGTCAAGTGGGTGTAAAGCGGCATAAACACAGCAGTGAAAAGCAGCTAAACCCCATTATAAAAATAAATTACTTTGAAAAACCCATGAAACAAAGACAGTGAAAGAGAGCGAAATTCTTACACAATGCGTTCAGGGGCTGTGATGCAACCTGGATTGACCATATCTAGACCCACAGCTGGATGAGACATAAGGGTGGACACTCTTGGGGCTGAGAGGTTTGGTGAGGTTGGGTGAGCAAACGCAGACCCATTAAAGTAATACTGCGTGGTACCCATCGCATGGGTCCCAAATCTCCAGGTTCAAGGGCATCTTGCTACATCAAAAACATGCATGAGAAACCCAGAAGATGGTACACCGTGTGATGGGGAAAGGTTTCTAAAACGCACCTCATTTCGCATCTCCTTGTGCCCGGGTTCGCTATTCCAGCCGCTTTACTAGCAATCTCCCTACTTGGAGCATCAGCACCTTTAACCTCCTGTTCCGTACAGGTTGCAATTTGTCCTGAGGGTGAACGGGAAGACGTGGAACCAATGAGAGACTAGCTCTTGGTGTTGGGAGAGGCACAGGTCACTCTATTTTCCCATAAGGAAGAAGAATTAACCACAGGCTCAGCCTGCCCCCCGAAACCAGAACAGGGCCTGAAGGCATCCTGCGCTTTTTCGGCCAGCTCCCTAAAAAGCGAGTTGTAAAATGGAGCTTCAGGGCACTGCAATTCAGAAACCTGCAGAGTTATAAATGTAACTCTCGTCCACAAATATACTGAGGGAAGGCAAAGAAGAGGATTTGAAATCAAGGCAGAATTGCAGGAAACAGATTTCAGGAGGTAGATTGGAATCGCCTTTAAAGCACATGAAAATCGGCAAAACGTTGACAATGATGCCCTTGGCCAAAAAGTGCGTATGCGTTTTTTCCTGAATATATTCAGCAAAAAACGCATACGCCCTTTTTGGCCAAGCAAGCAACCTGGAAATGCAAATCAGTGCTACAAAGAAGTCTCGCTTCCCATCGGTCAAAAGGGCCATGCTGAAAAAAGTGTCAAAACCAGAAATGCAGGACATGCCATGGAGAAATGGGAGCCTTGCTACACTGATGGGCGGGATGTAAATTGCCAACAGCCACTCTGGAGAAGCTTACAGTGTGTCCTGAAACATCTAAAAAACACAGCTTAGAGAGCATAGGGCACTTCCACTCATGGGGGTATAAATTGGGAAAATAAAAAATCAGCAAGACACAAGCACCCCAAAGTTTAGGGCTGCTCTGTTGACAAGGACCTCCACTTCATTCCACCTTCAATATCCCAGGAAAGAGAAAAATGGATAAAGAAGTTGTGGTCCTTATGTACAATGGAATATCACTCAGCCATGAAATCAATGTCATAAGTCTAGTAGCAGCATGATGAGTGGATTTAGGTACGACGATTCTAAGTGAAATAAGTCACACAGAAAAGGACACTTCTCATAAGGTATCACTGATAGAGGGAATGTAAAAACCGTTACACTTGAACTGAATTACAAAACAGAACAGAGTCACACATGCAGAAAACACACTATGGCTGCTTAACGGGAAAGGTGAGGTGGGGTGATACATAAAACAAGGGTTTCAAATTAGCTCAGATACCGTTCCATAAAACCAATATGTAATAGACAAGACCTACTACTTGCTCAGAGAACTGGACTCAACACGCCCTATTCACCGCACAAGAATATATCTGACTAGTAATAATCTTAAAACCTATGTATTGATATCTCTCTGTTAGTGTGTCAAGTGGGTGTAAAGCGGCATAAACACAGCAGTGAAAAGCAGCTAAACCCCATTATAAAAATAAATTACTTTTAAAAACCCGTGAAACAAAGACAGTGAAAGAGAGAGAAATTCTTACACAATGCGTTCAGGGGCTGTGATGCAACCTGGATTGACCATATCTAGACCCACAGCTGGATGAGACATAAGGGTGGACCCTCTTGGGGCTGAGAGGTTTGGTGAGGTTGGGTGAGCAAACGCAGACCCTTTAAAGTAATACTGCGTGGTACCCATCGCATGGGTCCCAAATCTCCAGGTTCAAGGGCATCTTCCTACATCGAAAACATGCATGAGAATCCCCGAAGATGGTACACCGTGTGATGGGGAAAGGTTTCTAAAACGCACCTAATTTCTCATCTCCTTGTGCCCGTGTTCACCATTCCAGCCGCTGTACTAGCAATCTCCCTCCTTGGAGCATCAGCACCTTTAACCTCCTCTTCCGTACAGGTTGCAATTTGTCCTGAGGATGAACGGGAAGACGGGGAACCAATGAGAGACTAGCTCTTGGTGTTGGGACAGGCACAGGTCACTCTATTTTCCCATCAGGAAGAAGAATTTACCACAGGCTCAGCCTGCCCCCCGGAACCAGAACAGGGCCTGAAGCCATCCTGCGCATTTGCGGCCAGCTCCCAAAAAAGCAGGTAGTAAAATGGAGCTTCAGGGCACTGCAATTCACAAACCTGCAGAGTTATAAATGATAACTCTGGTCCACAAATATATTAAGGGAAGGCAAAGAAGAGGATTTGAAATCAAGGCAGAATTGGAGGAAACAGATTTCAGGAGGAAGATTCGAATCTCCTTTAAAGCATATGAAAAGCGGCAAAACGTTGACAATGATGCCCTTGGCCAAAAAGGGCGTATGCGTTTTTTCCTGAATATATTCAGGAAAAAACGCATACGCCCTTTTTGGCCAACCAAGCAACCTGGAAAGGCAAATCAGCGCTACAAAGAAGACTCGCTTCCCATCGGTCAAAAGGGCCATGCTGAAAAAAGTGTCAAAACCAGAAATGGAGGACAGGCCATGGAGAAATGGGAGCCTTACTACACTGATGGGCAGGATGTAAATTGCCAACAGCCACTCTGGAGAAGTGTACGGTGTGTCCTGAAACATCTAAAAAACACAGCTTAGAGAGCATAGGGCACTTCCACTCATGGGGGTATAAATTGGGAAAATGAAAAATCAGCAAGACACAAGCACCCCAAAGTTTAGGGCTGCTCTGTTGACAAGGACCTCCACTTCATTCCACCTTCAATATCCCAGGAAAGAGAAAAATGGATAAAGAAGTTGTGGTCCTTATATACAATGGAATATCACTCAGCCATGAAATCAATGTCATTAGGCTAGTAGCAGCATGATGAGTGGATTTAGGTACGACGATTCTAAGTGAAATAAGTCACACAGAAAAGGACACTTCTCATAAGGTATCACTTATAGAGGGAATGAAAAAACCGTTACACTTGAACTGAATTACAAAACAGAACAGAGTCACACATGCAGAAAACACACTATGGCTGCTTAACGGGAAAGGTGAGGTGGGGTGATACATAAAACAAGGGTTTCAAATTAGCTCAGATACCGTTCCATAAACCCAATATGTAATAGACAAGACCTACTCCTTGCTCAGAGAACTGGACTCAACACGCCCTATTCACCGCAGAAGAATATATCTGACTAGTAATAATCTTAAAAACTATGTATTGATATCTCTCTCTTAGTGTGTCAAGTGGGTGTAAAGCGGCATAAACACAGCAATGAAAAGCAGCTAAACCCATTATAAAAATAAATTACTTTGAAAAACCAATGAAACAAAGACAGTGAAAGAGAGAGAAATTCTTACACAATGCGTTCAGGGGCTGTGATGCAACCTGGATTGACCATATCTAGACCCACAGCTGGATGAGACATAAGGGTGGACCCTCTTGGGGCTGAGAGGTTTGGTGAGGTTGGGTGAGCAAACGCAGACCCTTTAAAGTAATACTGTGTGGTTCCCATCGCATGGGTCCCAAATCTCCAGGTTCAAGGGCATCTTGCTACATCAAAAACATGCATGAGAAACCCAGAAGATGGTACACCGTGTGATGGGGAAAGGTTTCTAAAACGCACCTCATTTCTCATCTCCTTGTGCCCGTGTTCGCCATTCCAGCCGCTTTACTAGCAATCTCCCTCCTTGGAGCATCAGCACCTTTAACCTCCTCTTCCGTACAGGTTGCAATTTGTCCTGCGGATGAACGGGAAGACGGGGAACCAATGAGAGACTAGCTCTTGGTGTTGGGACAGGCACAGGTCACTCTATTTTCCCATCAGGAAGAAGAATTTACCACAGGCTCAGCCTGCCACCCGGAACCAGAACAGGGCCTGAAGCCATCCTGCGCTTTTGCGGCCAGCTCCCAAAAAGCGAGTTGTAAAATGGAGCTTCAGGGCACTGCAATTCACAAACCTGCAGAGTTATAAATGATAACTCTCGTCCACAAATATATTGAGGGAAGGCAAAGAAGAGGATTTGAAATCAAGGCAGAATTGCAGGAAACAGATTTCAGGAGGTAGATTCGAATCGCCTTTAAAGCACATGAAAAGCGGCAAAACGTTGACAATGATGCCCTTGGCCAAAAAGGGCGTATGCGTTTTTTCCTGAATATATTCAGGAAAAAACGCATACGCCCTTTTTGGCCAACCAAGCAACCTGGAAAGGCAAATCAGCGCTAAAAAGAAGACTCGCTTCCCATCGGTCAAAAGGGCCATGCTGAAAGAAGTGTCAAAACCAGAAATGCAGGACAGGCCATGGAGAAATGGGAGCCTTGCTACACTGATGGGCGGAATGTAAATTGCCAACAGCCACTCTGGAGAAGTGTACGGTGTGTCCTGAAACATCGAAAAAACACAGCTTAGAGAGCATAGGGCACTTCCACTCATGGGGGTATAAATTGGGAAAATGAAAAATCAGCAAGACACAAGCACCCCAAAGTTTAGGGCTGCTCTCTTGACAAGGACCTCCACTTCATTCCACCTTCAATATCCCAGGAAAGAGAAAAATGGATAAAGAAGTTGTGGTCCTTATGTACAATGGAATATCACTCAGCCATGAAATCAATGTCATAAGGCTAGTAGCAGCATGATGAGTGGATTTAGGTACGACGATTCTAAATGAAATAAGTCACACAGAAAAGGACATTTCTCATAAGGTATCACTTATAGAGGGAATGTAAAAACCATTACACTTGAACTGTATTGCAAAACAGAACAGAGTCACACATGCAGAAAACACACTATGGCTGCTTAACAGGAAAGGTGAGGTTGAGTGATACATAAAACAAGGGTTTCAAATTAGCTCAGATACCGTTTCATAAACCCAATATGTAATAGACAAGACCTACTCCTTGCTCAGAGAACTGGACTCAACACGCCCTATTCACCGCACAAGAATACATCTGACTAGTAATAATCTTAAAACCGATTTATTGATATCTCTCTGTTAGTGTGTCATGTGGGTGTAAAACGGCATAAACACAGCAGTGAAAAGCAGCTAAACCCCATTATAAAAATACATTACTTTTAAAAACCCATGAAACAAAGACAGTGAAAGAGAGAGAAATTCTTACACAATGCGTTCAGGGGCTGTGATGCAACCTGGATTGACCATATCTAGACCCACAGCTGGATGAGACATAAGGGTGGACACTCTTGGGGCTGAGAGGTTTGGTGAGGTTGGGTGAGCAAACGCAGACCCTTTAAAGTAATACTGCGTGGTACCCATCGCATGGGTCCCAAATCTCCAGGTTCAAGGGCATCTTCCTACATCGAAAACATGCATGAGAATCCCCGAAGATGGTACACCGTGTGATGGGGAAAGGTTTCTAAAACGCACCTAATTTCTCATCTCCTTGTGCCCGTGTTCACCATTCCAGCCGCTGTACTAGCAATCTCCCTCCTTGGAGCATCAGCACCTTTAACCTCCTCTTCCGTACAGGTTGCAATTTGTCCTGAGGATGAACGGGAAGACGGGGAACCAATGAGAGACTAGCTCTTGGTGTTGGGACAGGCACAGGTCACTCTATTTTCCCATCAGGAAGAAGAATTTACCACAGGCTCAGCCTGCCCCCCGGAACCAGAACAGGGCCTGAAGCCATCCTGCGCATTTGCGGCCAGCTCCCAAAAAAGCAGGTAGTAAAATGGAGCTTCAGGGCACTGCAATTCACAAACCTGCAGAGTTATAAATGATAACTCTGGTCCACAAATATATTAAGGGAAGGCAAAGAAGAGGATTTGAAATCAAGGCAGAATTGGAGGAAACAGATTTCAGGAGGAAGATTCGAATCTCCTTTAAAGCATATGAAAAGCGGCAAAACGTTGACAATGATGCCCTTGGCCAAAAAGGGCGTATGCGTTTTTTCCTGAATATATTCAGGAAAAAACGCATACGCCCTTTTTGGCCAACCAAGCAACCTGGAAAGGCAAATCAGCGCTACAAAGAAGACTCGCTTCCCATCGGTCAAAAGGGCCATGCTGAAAAAAGTGTCAAAACCAGAAATGGAGGACAGGCCATGGAGAAATGGGAGCCTTACTACACTGATGGGCAGGATGTAAATTGCCAACAGCCACTCTGGAGAAGTGTACGGTGTGTCCTGAAACATCGAAAAAACACAGCTTAGAGAGCATAGGGCACTTCCACTCATGGGGGTATAAATTGGGAAAATGAAAAATCAGCAAGACACAAGCACCCCAAAGTTTAGGGCTGCTCTGTTGACAAGGACCTCCACTTCATTCCACCTTCAATATCCCAGGAAAGAGAAAAATGGATAAAGAAGTTGTGGTCCTTATATACAATGGAATATCACTCAGCCATGAAATCAATGTCATTAGGCTAGTAGCAGCATGATGAGTGGATTTAGGTACGACGATTCTAAGTGAAATAAGTCACACAGAAAAGGACACTTCTCATAAGGTATCACTTATAGAGGGAATGAAAAAACCGTTACACTTGAACTGAATTACAAAACAGAACAGAGTCACACATGCAGAAAACACACTATGGCTGCTTAACGGGAAAGGTGAGGTGGGGTGATACATAAAACAAGGGTTTCAAATTAGCTCAGATACCGTTCCATAAACCCAATATGTAATAGACAAGACCTACTCCTTGCTCAGAGAACTGGACTCAACACGCCCTATTCACCGCAGAAGAATATATCTGACTAGTAATAATCTTAAAAACTATGTATTGATATCTCTCTCTTAGTGTGTCAAGTGGGTGTAAAGCGGCATAAACACAGCAATGAAAAGCAGCTAAACCCATTATAAAAATAAATTACTTTGAAAAACCAATGAAACAAAGACAGTGAAAGAGAGAGAAATTCTTACACAATGCGTTCAGGGGCTGTGATGCAACCTGGATTGACCATATCTAGACCCACAGCTGGATGAGACATAAGGGTGGACCCTCTTGGGGCTGAGAGGTTTGGTGAGGTTGGGTGAGCAAACGCAGACCCTTTAAAGTAATACTGTGTGGTTCCCATCGCATGGGTCCCAAATCTCCAGGTTCAAGGGCATCTTGCTACATCAAAAACATGCATGAGAAACCCAGAAGATGGTACACCGTGTGATGGGGAAAGGTTTCTAAAACGCACCTCATTTCTCATCTCCTTGTGCCCGTGTTCGCCATTCCAGCCGCTTTACTAGCAATCTCCCTCCTTGGAGCATCAGCACCTTTAACCTCCTCTTCCGTACAGGTTGCAATTTGTCCTGCGGATGAACGGGAAGACGGGGAACCAATGAGAGACTAGCTCTTGGTGTTGGGACAGGCACAGGTCACTCTATTTTCCCATCAGGAAGAAGAATTTACCACAGGCTCAGCCTGCCACCCGGAACCAGAACAGGGCCTGAAGCCATCCTGCGCTTTTGCGGCCAGCTCCCAAAAAGCGAGTTGTAAAATGGAGCTTCAGGGCACTGCAATTCACAAACCTGCAGAGTTATAAATGATAACTCTCGTCCACAAATATATTGAGGGAAGGCAAAGAAGAGGATTTGAAATCAAGGCAGAATTGCAGGAAACAGATTTCAGGAGGTAGATTCGAATCGCCTTTAAAGCACATGAAAAGCGGCAAAACGTTGACAATGATGCCCTTGGCCAAAAAGGGCGTATGCGTTTTTTCCTGAATATATTCAGGAAAAAACGCATACGCCCTTTTTGGCCAACCAAGCAACCTGGAAAGGCAAATCAGCGCTAAAAAGAAGACTCGCTTCCCATCGGTCAAAAGGGCCATGCTGAAAGAAGTGTCAAAACCAGAAATGCAGGACAGGCCATGGAGAAATGGGAGCCTTGCTACACTGATGGGCGGAATGTAAATTGCCAACAGCCACTCTGGAGAAGTGTACGGTGTGTCCTGAAACATCGAAAAAACACAGCTTAGAGAGCATAGGGCACTTCCACTCATGGGGGTATAAATTGGGAAAATGAAAAATCAGCAAGACACAAGCACCCCAAAGTTTAGGGCTGCTCTCTTGACAAGGACCTCCACTTCATTCCACCTTCAATATCCCAGGAAAGAGAAAAATGGATAAAGAAGTTGTGGTCCTTATGTACAATGGAATATCACTCAGCCATGAAATCAATGTCATAAGGCTAGTAGCAGCATGATGAGTGGATTTAGGTACGACGATTCTAAATGAAATAAGTCACACAGAAAAGGACATTTCTCATAAGGTATCACTTATAGAGGGAATGTAAAAACCATTACACTTGAACTGTATTGCAAAACAGAACAGAGTCACACATGCAGAAAACACACTATGGCTGCTTAACAGGAAAGGTGAGGTTGAGTGATACATAAAACAAGGGTTTCAAATTAGCTCAGATACCGTTTCATAAACCCAATATGTAATAGACAAGACCTACTCCTTGCTCAGAGAACTGGACTCAACACGCCCTATTCACCGCACAAGAATACATCTGACTAGTAATAATCTTAAAACCGATTTATTGATATCTCTCTGTTAGTGTGTCATGTGGGTGTAAAACGGCATAAACACAGCAGTGAAAAGCAGCTAAACCCCATTATAAAAATACATTACTTTTAAAAACCCATGAAACAAAGACAGTGAAAGAGAGAGAAATTCTTACACAATGCGTTCAGGGGCTGTGATGCAACCTGGATTGACCATATCTAGACCCACAGCTGGATGAGACATAAGGGTGGACACTCTTGGGGCTGAGAGGTTTGGTGAGGTTGGGTGAGCAAACGCAGACCCTTTAAAGTAATACTGCGTGGTACCCATCGCATGGGTCCCAAATCTCCAGGTTCAAGGGCATCTTCCTAGATCGAAACATGCATGAGAATCCCCGAAGATGGTACACCGTGTGATGGGGAAAGGTTTCTAAAACGCACCTAATTTCTCATCTCCTTGTGCCCGTGTTCACCATTCCAGCCACTGTACTAGCAATCTCCCTCCTTGGAGCATCAGCACCTTTAACCTCCTCTTCCGTACAGGTTGCAATTTGTCCTGAGGATGAACGGGAAGACGGGGAACCAATGAGAGACTAGCTCTTGGTGTTGGGACAGGCACAGGTCACTCTATTTTCCCATCAGGAAGAAGAATTTACCACAGGCTCAGCCTGCCCCCCGGAACCAGAACAGGGCCTGAAGCCATCCTGCGCATTTGCGGCCAGCTCCCAAAAAAGCAGGTAGTAAAATGGAGCTTCAGGGCACTGCAATTCACAAACCTGCAGAGTTATAAATGATAACTCTGGTCCACAAATATATTAAGGGAAGGCAAAGAAGAGGATTTGAAATCAAGGCAGAATTGGAGGAAACAGATTTCAGGAGGAAGATTCGAATCTCCTTTAAAGCATATGAAAAGCGGCAAAACGTTGACAATGATGCCCTTGGCCAAAAAGGGCGTATGCGTTTTTTCCTGAATATATTCAGGAAAAAACGCATACGCCCTTTTTGGCCAACCAAGCAACCTGGAAAGGCAAATCAGCGCTACAAAGAAGACTCGCTTCCCATCGGTCAAAAGGGCCATGCTGAAAAAAGTGTCAAAACCAGAAATGGAGGACAGGCCATGGAGAAATGGGAGCCTTACTACACTGATGGGCAGGATGTAAATTGCCAACAGCCACTCTGGAGAAGTGTACGGTGTGTCCTGAAACATCTAAAAAACACAGCTTAGAGAGCATAGGGCACTTCCACTCATGGGGGTATAAATTGGGAAAATGAAAAATCAGCAAGACACAAGCACCCCAAAGTTTAGGGCTGCTCTGTTGACAAGGACCTCCACTTCATTCCACCTTCAATATCCCAGGAAAGAGAAAAATGGATAAAGAAGTTGTGGTCCTTATATACAATGGAATATCACTCAGCCATGAAATCAATGTCATTAGGCTAGTAGCAGCATGATGAGTGGATTTAGGTACGACGATTCTAAGTGAAATAAGTCACACAGAAAAGGACACTTCTCATAAGGTATCACTTATAGAGGGAATGAAAAAACCGTTACACTTGAACTGAATTACAAAACAGAACAGAGTCACACATGCAGAAAACACACTATGGCTGCTTAACGGGAAAGGTGAGGTGGGGTGATACATAAAACAAGGGTTTCAAATTAGCTCAGATACCGTTCCATAAACCCAATATGTAATAGACAAGACCTACTCCTTGCTCAGAGAACTGGACTCAACACGCCCTATTCACCGCAGAAGAATATATCTGACTAGTAATAATCTTAAAAACTATGTATTGATATCTCTCTCTTAGTGTGTCAAGTGGGTGTAAAGCGGCATAAACACAGCAATGAAAAGCAGCTAAACCCATTATAAAAATAAATTACTTTGAAAAACCAATGAAACAAAGACAGTGAAAGAGAGAGAAATTCTTACACAATGCGTTCAGGGGCTGTGATGCAACCTGGATTGACCATATCTAGACCCACAGCTGGATGAGACATAAGGGTGGACCCTCTTGGGGCTGAGAGGTTTGGTGAGGTTGGGTGAGCAAACGCAGACCCTTTAAAGTAATACTGTGTGGTACCCATCGCATGGGTCCCAAATCTCCAGGTTCAAGGGCAACTTCCTACATCGAAAACATGCATGAGAATCCCCGAAGATGGTACACCGTGTGATGGGGAAAGGTTTCTAAAACGCACCTAATTTCTCATCTCCTTGTGCCCGTGTTCACCATTCCAGCTGCTTTACTAGCAATCTCCCTCCTTGGAGCATCAGCACCTTTAACCTCCTCTTCCGTACAGGTTGCAATTTGTCCTGCGGATGAACGGGAAGACGGGGAACCAATGAGAGACTAGCTCTTGGTGTTGGGACAGGCACAGGTCACTCTATTTTCCCATAAGGAAGAAGAATTAACCACAGGCTCAGCCTGCCCCCCGAAACCAGAACAGGGCCTGAAGGCATCCTGCGCTTTTTCGGCCAGCTCCCTAAAAAGCGATTTGTAAAATGGAGCTTCAGGGCACTGCAATTCAGAAACCTGCAGAGTTATAAATGTAACTCTCGTCCACAAATATACTGAGGGAAGGCAAAGAAGAGGATTTGAAATCAAGGCAGAATTGCAGGAAACAGATTTCAGGAGGTAGATTGGAATCGCCTTTAAAGCACATGAAAATCGGCAAAACGTTGACAATGATGCCCTTGGCCAAAAAGGGCGTATGCGTTTTTTCCTGAATATATTCAGCAAAAAACGCATACGCCCTTTTTGGCCAAGCAAGCAACCTGGAAATGCAAATCAGTGCTACAAAGAAGTCTCGCTTCCCATCGGTCAAAAGGGCCATGCTGAAAAAAGTGTCAAAACCAGAAATGCAGGACATGCCATGGAGAAATGGGAGCCTTGCTACACTGATGGGCGGGATGTAAATTGCCAACAGCCACTCTGGAGAAGCTTACAGTGTGTCCTGAAACATCTAAAAAACACAGCTTAGAGAGCATAGGGCACTTCCACTCATGGGGGTATAAATTGGGAAAATAAAAAATCAGCAAGACACAAGCACCCCAAAGTTTAGGGCTGCTCTGTTGACAAGGACCTCCACTTCATTCCACCTTCAATATCCCAGGAAAGAGAAAAATGGATAAAGAAGTTGTGGTCCTTATGTACAATGGAATATCACTCAGCCATGAAATCAATGTCATAAGGCTAGTAGCAGCATGATGAGTGGATTTAGGTACGACGATTCTAAGTGAAGTAAGTCACACAGAAAAGGACACTTCTCATAAGGTATCACTTATAGAGGGAATGTCAAAACCGTTACACTTGAACTGAATTACAAAACAGAACAGAGTCACACATGCAGAAAACACACTATGGCTGCTTAACGGGAAAGGTGAGGTGGGGTGATACATAAAACAAGGGTTTCAAATTAGCTCAGATACCGTTCCATAAACCCAATATGTAATAGACAAGACCTACTCCTTGCTCAGAGAACTGGACTCAACACGCCCTATTCACCGCAAAAGAATATATCTGACTAGTAATAATCTTAAAACCTATGTATTGATATCTCTCTCTTAGTGTGTCAAGTGGGTGTAAAGCGGCATAAACACAGCAATGAAAAGCAGCTAAACCCATTATAAAAATAAATTACTTTGAAAAACCAATGAAACAAAGACAGTGAAAGAGAGCGAAATTCTTACACAATGCGTTCAGGGGCTGTGATGCAACCTGGATTGACCATATCTAGACCCACAGCTGGATGAGACATAAGGGTGGACACTCTTGGGGCTGAGAGGTTTGGTGAGGTTGGGTGAGCAAACGCAGACCCTTTAAAGTAATACTGCGTGGTACCCATCGCATGGGTCCCAAATCTCCAGGTTCAAGGGCATCTTCCTACATCGAAAACATGCATGAGAATCCCCGAAGATGGTACACCGTGTGATGGGGAAAGGTTTCTAAAACGCACCTAATTTCTCATCTCCTTGTGCCCGTGTTCACCATTCCAGCCGCTGTACTAGCAATCTCCCTCCTTGGAGCATCAGCACCTTTAACCTCCTCTTCCGTACAGGTTGCAATTTGTCCTGAGGATGAACGGGAAGACGGGGAACCAATGAGAGACTAGCTCTTGGTGTTGGGACAGGCACAGGTCACTCTATTTTCCCATCAGGAAGAAGAATTTACCACAGGCTCAGCCTGCCCCCCGGAACCAGAACAGGGCCTGAAGCCATCCTGCGCATTTGCGGCCAGCTCCCAAAAAAGCAGGTAGTAAAATGGAGCTTCAGGGCACTGCAATTCACAAACCTGCAGAGTTATAAATGATAACTCTGGTCCACAAATATATTAAGGGAAGGCAAAGAAGAGGATTTGAAATCAAGGCAGAATTGGAGGAAACAGATTTCAGGAGGAAGATTCGAATCTCCTTTAAAGCATATGAAAAGCGGCAAAACGTTGACAATGATGCCCTTGGCCAAAAAGGGCGTATGCGTTTTTTCCTGAATATATTCAGGAAAAAACGCATACGCCCTTTTTGGCCAACCAAGCAACCTGGAAAGGCAAATCAGCGCTACAAAGAAGACTCGCTTCCCATCGGTCAAAAGGGCCATGCTGAAAAAAGTGTCAAAACCAGAAATGCAGGACAGGCCATGGAGAAATGGGAGCCTTACTACACTGATGGGCAGGATGTAAATTGCCAACAGCCACTCTGGAGAAGTGTACGGTGTGTCCTGAAACATCTAAAAAACACAGCTTAGAGAGCATAGGGCACTTCCACTCATGGGGGTATAAATTGGGAAAATGAAAAATCAGCAAGACACAAGCACCCCAAAGTTTAGGGCTGCTCTGTTGACAAGGACCTCCACTTCATTCCACCTTCAATATCCCAGGAAAGAGAAAAATGGATAAAGAAGTTGTGGTCCTTATATACAATGGAATATCACTCAGCCATGAAATCAATGTCATTAGGCTAGTAGCAGCATGATGAGTGGATTTAGGTACGACGATTCTAAGTGAAATAAGTCACACAGAAAAGGACACTTCTCATAAGGTATCACTTATAGAGGGAATGAAAAAACCGTTACACTTGAACTGAATTACAAAACAGAACAGAGTCACACATGCAGAAAACACACTATGGCTGCTTAACGGGAAAGGTGAGGTGGGGTGATACATAAAACAAGGGTTTCAAATTAGCTCAGATACCGTTCCATAAACCCAATATGTAATAGACAAGACCTACTCCTTGCTCAGAGAACTGGACTCAACACGCCCTATTCACCGCAAAAGAATATATCTGACTAGTAATAATCTTAAAACCTATGTATTGATATCTCTCTGTTAGTGTGTCAAGTGGGTGTAAAGCGGCATAAACACAGCAATGAAAAGCAGCTAAACCCCATTATAAAAATAAATTACTTTGAAAAACCAATGAAACAAAGACAGTGAAAGAGAGCGAAATTCTTACACAATGCGTTCAGGGGCTGTGATGCAACCTGGATTGACCATATCTAGACCCACAGCTGGATGAGACATAAGGGTGGACACTCTTGGGGCTGAGAGGTTTGGTGAGGTTGGGTGAGCAAACGCAGACCCTTTAAAGTAATACTGCGTGGTACCCATCGCATGGGTCCCAAATCTCCAGGTTCAAGGGCATCTTCCTACATCGAAAACATGCATGAGAATCCCCGAAGATGGTACACCGTGTGATGGGGAAAGGTTTCTAAAACGCACCTAATTTCTCATCTCCTTGTGCCCGTGTTCACCATTCCAGCCGCTGTACTAGCAATCTCCCTCCTTGGAGCATCAGCACCTTTAACCTCCTCTTCCGTACAGGTTGCAATTTGTCCTGAGGATGAACGGGAAGACGGGGAACCACTGAGAGACTAGCTCTTGGTGTTGGGACAGGCACAGGTCACTCTATTTTCCCATCAGGAAGAAGAATTTACCACAGGCTCAGCCTGCCCCCCGGAACCAGAACAGGGCCTGAAGCCATCCTGCGCATTTGCGGCCAGCTCCCAAAAAAGCAGGTAGTAAAATGGAGCTTCAGGGCACTGCAATTCACAAACCTGCAGAGTTATAAATGATAACTCTGGTCCACAAATATATTAAGGGAAGGCAAAGAAGAGGATTTGAAATCAAGGCAGAATTGGAGGAAACAGATTTCAGGAGGAAGATTCGAATCTCCTTTAAAGCATATGAAAAGCGGCAAAACGTTGACAATGATGCCCTTGGCCAAAAAGGGCGTATGCGTTTTTTCCTGAATATATTCAGGAAAAAACGCATACGCCCTTTTTGGCCAACCAAGCAACCTGGAAAGGCAAATCAGCGCTACAAAGAAGACTCGCTTCCCATCGGTCAAAAGGGCCATGCTGAAAAAAGTGTCAAAACCAGAAATGGAGGACAGGCCATGGAGAAATGGGAGCCTTACTACACTGATGGGCAGGATGTAAATTGCCAACAGCCACTCTGGAGAAGTGTACGGTGTGTCCTGAAACATCTAAAAAACACAGCTTAGAGAGCATAGGGCACTTCCACTCATGGGGGTATAAATTGGGAAAATGAAAAATCAGCAAGACACAAGCACCCCAAAGTTTAGGGCTGCTCTGTTGACAAGGACCTCCACTTCATTCCACCTTCAATATCCCAGGAAAGAGAAAAATGGATAAAGAAGTTGTGGTCCTTATATACAATGGAATATCACTCAGCCATGAAATCAATGTCATTAGGCTAGTAGCAGCATGATGAGTGGATTTAGGTACGACGATTCTAAGTGAAATAAGTCACACAGAAAAGGACACTTCTCATAAGGTATCACTTATAGAGGGAATGAAAAAACCGTTACACTTGAACTGAATTACAAAACAGAACAGAGTCACACATGCAGAAAACACACTATGGCTGCTTAACGGGAAAGGTGAGGTGGGGTGATACATAAAACAAGGGTTTCAAATTAGCTCAGATACCGTTCCATAAACCCAATATGTAATAGACAAGACCTACTCCTTGCTCAGAGAACTGGACTCAACACGCCCTATTCACCGCAGAAGAATATATCTGACTAGTAATAATCTTAAAAACTATGTATTGATATCTCTCTCTTAGTGTGTCAAGTGGGTGTAAAGCGGCATAAACACAGCAATGAAAAGCAGCTAAACCCATTATAAAAATAAATTACTTTGAAAAACCAATGAAACAAAGACAGTGAAAGAGAGAGAAATTCTTACACAATGCGTTCAGGGGCTGTGATGCAACCTGGATTGACCATATCTAGACCCACAGCTGGATGAGACATAAGGGTGGACCCTCTTGGGGCTGAGAGGTTTGGTGAGGTTGGGTGAGCAAACGCAGACCCTTTAAAGTAATACTGTGTGGTACCCATCGCATGGGTCCCAAATCTCCAGGTTCAAGGGCAACTTCCTACATCGAAAACATGCATGAGAATCCCCGAAGATGGTACACCGTGTGATGGGGAAAGGTTTCTAAAACGCACCTAATTTCTCATCTCCTTGTGCCCGTGTTCACCATTCCAGCTGCTTTACTAGCAATCTCCCTCCTTGGAGCATCAGCACCTTTAACCTCCTCTTCCGTACAGGTTGCAATTTGTCCTGTGGATGAACGGGAAGACGGGGAACCAATGAGAGACTAGCTCTTGGTGTTGGGACAGGCACAGGTCACTCTATTTTCCCATCAGGAAGAAGAATTTACCACAGGCTCAGCCTGCCCCCCGAAACCAGAACAGGGCCTGAAGCCATCCTGCGCTTTTGCAGCCAGCTCCCAAAAAAGCGAGTTGTAAAATGGAGCTTCAGGGCCCTGCAATTCCCAAACCTGCAGAGTTATAAATGATAACTCTCGTCCACAAATATATTGAGGGAAGGCAAAGAAGAGGATTTGAAATCAAGGCAGAATTGCAGGAAACAGATTTCAGGAGGTAGATTCGAATCGCCTTTAAAGCACATGAAAATTGGCAATACGTTGACAATGATGCCCTTGGCCAAAAAGGGCGTATGCGTTTTTTCCTGAATATATTCAGGAAAAAACGCATACGCCCTTTTTGATCAACCAAGCAACCTGGAAATGCAAATCAGCGCTACAAAGAAGTCTCGCTTCCCATCGGTCAAAAGGGCCATGCTGAAAGAAGTGTCAAAACCAGAAATGCACGACAGGCCGTGGAGAAATGGGAGCCTTGCTACACTGATGGGCGGAATGTAAATTGCCAACAGCCACTCTGGAGAAGTGTACGGTGTGTCCTGAAACATCTAAAAAACACAGCTTAGAGAGCATAGGGCACTTCCACTCATGGGGGTATAAATTGGGAAAATGAAAAATCAGCAAGACACAAGCACCCCAAAGTTTAGGGCTGCTCTCTTGACAAGGACCTCCACTTCATTCCACCTTCAATATCCCAGGAAAGAGAAAAATGGATAAAGAAGTTGTGGTCCTTATGTACAATGGAATATCACTCAGCCATGAAATCAATGTCATAAGGCTAGTAGCAGCATGAGGAGTGGATTTAGGTACGACGATTCTAAATGAAATAAGTCACACAGAAAAGGACATTTCTCATAAGGTATCACTTATAGAGGGAATGTAAAAACCATTACACTTGAACTGTATTGCAAAACAGAACAGAGTCACACATGCAGAAAACACACTATGGCTGCTTAACAGGAAAGGTGAGGTTGAGTGATACATAAAACAAGGGTTTCAAATTAGCTCAGATACCGTTTCATAAACCCAATATGTAATAGACAAGACCTACTCCTTGCTCAGAGAACTGGACTCAACACGCCCTATTCACCGCACAAGAATATATCTGACTAGTAATAATCTTAAAACCTATTTATTGATATCTCTCTGTTAGTGTGTCATGTGGGTGTAAAACGGCATAAACACAGCAGTGAAAAGCAGCTAAACCCCATTATAAAAATACATTACTTTTAAAAACCCATGAAACAAAGACAGTGAAAGAGAGAGAAATTCTTAGAAAATTCGTTCAGGGGCTGTGATGCAACCTGGATTGACCATATCTAGACCCACAGCTGGATGAGACATAAGGGTGGACACTCTTGGGGCTGAGAGGTTTGATGCGGTTGGGTGAGCAAACGCAGACCCTTTAAAGTAATAGTGAGTGGTGCCCATACCATGGGCCCCAAATCTCCAGGTTCAAGGGCATCTTCCTACATCGAAAACATGTATGAGAAACCCAGAAGATGGTACAGCGTGTGATGTGGAAAGGTTTCTAAAACGCACCTCATTTCGCATCTCCTTGTGCCCGGGTTCGCTATTCCAGCCGCTTTACTAGCAATCTCCCTACTTGGAGCATCAGCACCTTTAACCTCCTGTTCCGTACAGGTTGCAATTTGTCCTGAGGGTGAACGGGAAGACGTGGAACCAATGAGAGACTAGCTCTTGGTGTTGGGAGAGGCACAGGTCACTCTATTTTCCCATAAGGAAGAAGAATTAACCACAGGCTCAGCCTGCCCCCCGAAACCAGAACAGGGCCTGAAGGCATCCTGCGCTTTTTCGGCCAGCTCCCTAAAAAGCGAGTTGTAAAATGGAGCTTCAGGGCACTGCAATTCAGAAACCTGCAGAGTTATAAATGTAACTCTCGTCCACAAATATACTGAGGGAAGGCAAAGAAGAGGATTTGAAATCAAGGCAGAATTGCAGGAAACAGATTTCAGGAGGTAGATTGGAATCGCCTTTAAAGCACATGAAAATCGGCAAAACGTTGACAATGATGCCCTTGGCCAAAAAGGGCGTATGCGTTTTTTCCTGAATATATTCAGCAAAAAACGCATACGCCCTTTTTGGCCAAGCAAGCAACCTGGAAATGCAAATCAGCGCTACAAAGAAGTCTCGCTTCCCATCGGTCAAAAGGGCCATGCTGAAAAAAGTGTCAAAACCAGAAATGCAGGACATGCCATGGAGAAATGGGAGCCTTGCTACACTGATGGGCGGGATGTAAATTGCCAACAGCCACTCTGGAGAAGCTTACAGTGTGTCCTGAAACATCTAAAAAACACAGCTTAGAGAGCATAGGGCACTTCCACTCATGGGGGTATAAATTGGGAAAATAAAAAATCAGCAAGACACAAGCACCCCAAAGTTTAGGGCTGCTCTGTTGACAAGGACCTCCACTTCATTCCACCTTCAATATCCCAGGAAAGAGAAAAATGGATAAAGAAGTTGTGGTCCTTATGTACAATGGAATATCACTCAGCCATGAAATCAATGTCATAAGTCTAGTAGCAGCATGATGAGTGGATTTAGGTACGACGATTCTAAGTGAAATAAGTCACACAGAAAAGGACACTTCTCATAAGGTATCACTGATAGAGGGAATGTAAAAACCGTTACACTTGAACTGAATTACAAAACAGAACAGAGTCACACATGCAGAAAACACACTATGGCTGCTTAACGGGAAAGGTGAGGTGGGGTGATACATAAAACAAGGGTTTCAAATTAGCTCAGATACCGTTCCATAAAACCAATATGTAATAGACAAGACCTACTACTTGCTCAGAGAACTGGACTCAACACGCCCTATTCACCGCACAAGAATATATCTGACTAGTAATAATCTTAAAACCTATGTATTGATATCTCTCTGTTAGTGTGTCAAGTGGGTGTAAAGCGGCATAAACACAGCAGTGAAAAGCAGCTAAACCCCATTATAAAAATAAATTACTTTTAAAAACCCGTGAAACAAAGACAGTGAAAGAGAGAGAAATTCTTACACAATGCGTTCAGGGGCTGTGATGCAACCTGGATTGACCATATCTAGACCCACAGCTGGATGAGACATAAGGGTGGACCCTCTTGGGGCTGAGAGGTTTGGTGAGGTTGGGTGAGCAAACGCAGACCCTTTAAAGTAATACTGTGTGGTACCCATCGCATGGGTCCCAAATCTCCAGGTTCAAGGGCATCTTCCTACATCGAAAACATGCATGAGAAACCCAGAAGATGGTACACCGTGTGATGGGGAAAGGTTTCTAAAACGCACCTAATTTCTCATCTCCTTGTGCCCGTGTTCACCATTCCAGCCGCTTTACTAGCAATCTCCCTCCTTGGAGCTTCAGCACCTTTAACCTCCTCTTCCGTACAGGTTGCAATTTGTCCTGCGGATGAACGGGAAGACGGGGAACCAATGAGAGACTAGCTCTTGGTGTTGGGACAGGCACAGGTCACTCTATTTTCCCATCAGGAAGAAGAATTAACCACAGGCTCAGCCTGCCCCCCAGAAGCAGAGCAGGGCCTGAAGCCATCCTGCGCTTTTGCGGCCAGCTCCCTAAAAAGCGAGTTGTAAAATGGAGGTTCAGGGCACTGCAATTCACAAACCTGCAGAGTTATAAATGATAACTCTCGTCCACAAATATATTGAGGGAAGGCAAAGAAGAGGATTTGAAATCAAGGCAGAATTGCAGGAAACAGATTTCAGGAGGTAGATTCGAATCGCCTTTAAAGCACATGAAAAGCGGCAAAACGTTGACAATGATGACCTTGGCCAAAAAGGGCGTATGCGTTTTTTCCTGAATATATTCAGGAAAAAACGCATACGCCCTTTTTGGCCAACCAAGCAACCTGGAAAGGCAAATCAGCGCTACAAAGAAGACTCGCTTCCCATCGGTCAAAAGGGCCATGCTGAAAGAAGTGTCAAAACCAGAAATGCAGGACAGGCCATGGAGAAATGGGAGCCTTGCTACACTGATGGGCGGAATGTAAATTGCCAACAGCCACTCTGGAGAAGTGTACGGTGTGTCCTGAAACATCGAAAAAACACAGCTTAGAGAGCATAGGGCACTTCCACTCATGGGGGTATAAATTGGGAAAATGAAAAATCAGCAAGACACAAGCACCCCAAAGTTTAGGGCTGCTCTCTTGACAAGGACCTCCACTTCATTCCACCTTCAATATCCCAGGAAAGAGAAAAATGGATAAAGAAGTTGTGGTCCTTATGTACAATGGAATATCACTCAGCCATGAAATCAATGTCATAAGGCTAGTAGCAGCATGATGAGTGGATTTAGGTACGACGATTCTAAATGAAATAAGTCACACAGAAAAGGACATTTCTCATAAGGTATCACTTATAGAGGGAATGTAAAAACCATTACACTTGAACTGTATTGCAAAACAGAACAGAGTCACACATGCAGAAAACACACTATGGCTGCTTAACGGGAAAGGTGAGGTGGGGTGATACATAAAACAAGGGTTTCAAATTAGCTCAGATACCGTTTCATAAACCCAATATGTAATAGACAAGACCTACTCCTTGCTCAGAGAACTGGACTCAACACGCCCTATTCACCGCACAAGAATACATCTGACTAGTAATAATCTTAAAACCTATTTATTGATATCTCTCTGTTAGTGTGTCATGTGGGTGTAAAACGGCATAAACACAGCAGTGAAAAGCAGCTAAACCCCATTATAAAAATACATTACTTTTAAAAACCCATGAAACAAAGACAGTGAAAGAGAGAGAAATTCTTACACAATGCGTTCAGGGGCTGTGATGCAACCTGGATTGACCATATCTAGACCCACAGCTGGATGAGACATAAGGGTGGACACTCTTGGGGCTGAGAGGTTTGGTGAGGTTGGGTGAGCAAACGCAGACCCTTTAAAGTAATACTGCGTGGTACCCATCGCATGGGTCCCAAATCTCCAGGTTCAAGGGCATCTTCCTACATCGAAAACATGCATGAGAATCCCCGAAGATGGTACACCGTGTGATGGGGAAAGGTTTCTAAAACGCACCTAATTTCTCATCTCCTTGTGCCCGTGTTCACCATTCCAGCCGCTGTACTAGCAATCTCCCTCCTTGGAGCATCAGCACCTTTAACCTCCTCTTCCGTACAGGTTGCAATTTGTCCTGAGGATGAACGGGAAGACGGGGAACCAATGAGAGACTAGCTCTTGGTGTTGGGACAGGCACAGGTCACTCTATTTTCCCATCAGGAAGAAGAATTTACCACAGGCTCAGCCTGCCCCCCGGAACCAGAACAGGGCCTGAAGCCATCCTGCGCATTTGCGGCCAGCTCCCAAAAAAGCAGGTAGTAAAATGGAGCTTCAGGGCACTGCAATTCACAAACCTGCAGAGTTATAAATGATAACTCTGGTCCACAAATATATTAAGGGAAGGCAAAGAAGAGGATTTGAAATCAAGGCAGAATTGGAGGAAACAGATTTCAGGAGGAAGATTCGAATCTCCTTTAAAGCATATGAAAAGCGGCAAAACGTTGACAATGATGCCCTTGGCCAAAAAGGGCGTATGCGTTTTTTCCTGAATATATTCAGGAAAAAACGCATACGCCCTTTTTGGCCAACCAAGCAACCTGGAAAGGCAAATCAGCGCTACAAAGAAGACTCGCTTCCCATCGGTCAAAAGGGCCATGCTGAAAAAAGTGTCAAAACCAGAAATGGAGGACAGGCCATGGAGAAATGGGAGCCTTACTACACTGATGGGCAGGATGTAAATTGCCAACAGCCACTCTGGAGAAGTGTACGGTGTGTCCTGAAACATCTAAAAAACACAGCTTAGAGAGCATAGGGCACTTCCACTCATGGGGGTATAAATTGGGAAAATGAAAAATCAGCAAGACACAAGCACCCCAAAGTTTAGGGCTGCTCTGTTGACAAGGACCTCCACTTCATTCCACCTTCAATATCCCAGGAAAGAGAAAAATGGATAAAGAAGTTGTGGTCCTTATGTACAATGGAATATCACTCAGCCATGAAATCAATGTCATTAGGCTAGTAGCAGCATGATGAGTGGATTTAGGTACGACGATTCTAAGTGAAATAAGTCACACAGAAAAGGACACTTCTCATAAGGTATCACTTATAGAGGGAATGAAAAAACCGTTACACTTGAACTGAATTACAAAACAGAACAGAGTCACACATGCAGAAAACACACTATGGCTGCTTAACGGGAAAGGTGAGGTGGGGTGATACATAAAACAAGGGTTTCAAATTAGCTCAGATACCGTTCCATAAACCCAATATGTAATAGACAAGACCTACTCCTTGCTCAGAGAACTGGACTCAACACGCCCTATTCACCGCAGAAGAATATATCTGACTAGTAATAATCTTAAAACCTATGTATTGATATCTCTCTCTTAGTGTGTCAAGTGGGTGTAAAGCGGCATAAACACAGCAATGAAAAGCAGCTAAACCCATTATAAAAATAAATTACTTTGAAAAACCAATGAAACAAAGACAGTGAAAGAGAGCGAAATTCTTACACAATGCGTTCAGGGGCTGTGATGCAACCTGGATTGACCATATCTAGACCCACAGCTGGATGAGACATAAGGGTGGACCCTCTTGGGGCTGAGAGGTTTGGTGAGGTTGGGTGAGCAAACGCAGACCCTTTAAAGTAATACTGTGTGGTACCCATCGCATGGGTCCCAAATCTCCAGGTTCAAGGGCATCTTCCTACATCGAAAACATGCATGAGAAACCCAGAAGATGGTACACCGTGTGATGGGGAAAGGTTTCTAAAACGCACCTAATTTCTCATCTCCTTGTGCCCGTGTTCACCATTCCAGCCGCTTTACTAGCAATCTCCCTCCTTGGAGCTTCAGCACCTTTAACCTCCTCTTCCGTACAGGTTGCAATTTGTCCTGCGGATGAACGGGAAGACGGGGAACCAATGAGAGACTAGCTCTTGGTGTTGGGACAGGCACAGGTCACTCTATTTTCCCATCAGGAAGAAGAATTAACCACAGGCTCAGCCTGCCCCCCAGAAGCAGAGCAGGGCCTGAAGCCATCCTGCGCTTTTGCGGCCAGCTCCCTAAAAAGCGAGTTGTAAAATGGAGGTTCAGGGCACTGCAATTCACAAACCTGCAGAGTTATAAATGATAACTCTCGTCCACAAATATATTGAGGGAAGGCAAAGAAGAGGATTTGAAATCAAGGCAGAATTGCAGGAAACAGATTTCAGGAGGTAGATTCGAATCGCCTTTAAAGCACATGAAAAGCGGCAAAACGTTGACAATGATGACCTTGGCCAAAAAGGGCGTATGCGTTTTTTCCTGAATATATTCAGGAAAAAACGCATACGCCCTTTTTGGCCAACCAAGCAACCTGGAAAGGCAAATCAGCGCTACAAAGAAGACTCGCTTCCCATCGGTCAAAAGGGCCATGCTGAAAGAAGTGTCAAAACCAGAAATGCAGGACAGGCCATGGAGAAATGGGAGCCTTGCTACACTGATGGGCGGAATGTAAATTGCCAACAGCCACTCTGGAGAAGTGTACGGTGTGTCCTGAAACATCGAAAAAACACAGCTTAGAGAGCATAGGGCACTTCCACTCATGGGGGTATAAATTGGGAAAATGAAAAATCAGCAAGACACAAGCACCCCAAAGTTTAGGGCTGCTCTCTTGACAAGGACCTCCACTTCATTCCACCTTCAATATCCCAGGAAAGAGAAAAATGGATAAAGAAGTTGTGGTCCTTATGTACAATGGAATATCACTCAGCCATGAAATCAATGTCATAAGGCTAGTAGCAGCATGATGAGTGGATTTAGGTACGACGATTCTAAATGAAATAAGTCACACAGAAAAGGACATTTCTCATAAGGTATCACTTATAGAGGGAATGTAAAAACCATTACACTTGAACTGTATTGCAAAACAGAACAGAGTCACACATGCAGAAAACACACTATGGCTGCTTAACAGGAAAGGTGAGGTTGAGTGATACATAAAACAAGGGTTTCAAATTAGCTCAGATACCGTTTCATAAACCCAATATGTAATAGACAAGACCTACTCCTTGCTCAGAGAACTGGACTCAACACGCCCTATTCACCGCACAAGAATACATCTGACTAGTAATAATCTTAAAACCTATTTATTGATATCTCTCTGTTAGTGTGTCATGTGGGTGTAAAACGGCATAAACACAGCAGTGAAAAGCAGCTAAACCCCATTATAAAAATACATTACTTTTAAAAACCCATGAAACAAAGACAGTGAAAGAGAGAGAAATTCTTACACAATGCGTTCAGGGGCTGTGATGCAACCTGGATTGACCATATCTAGACCCACAGCTGGATGAGACATAAGGGTGGACACTCTTGGGGCTGAGAGGTTTGGTGAGGTTGGGTGAGCAAACGCAGACCCTTTAAAGTAATACTGCGTGGTACCCATCGCATGGGTCCCAAATCTCCAGGTTCAAGGGCATCTTCCTACATCGAAAACATGCATGAGAATCCCCGAAGATGGTACACCGTGTGATGGGGAAAGGTTTCTAAAACGCACCTAATTTCTCATCTCCTTGTGCCCGTGTTCACCATTCCAGCCGCTGTACTAGCAATCTCCCTCCTTGGAGCATCAGCACCTTTAACCTCCTCTTCCGTACAGGTTGCAATTTGTCCTGAGGATGAACGGGAAGACGGGGAACCAATGAGAGACTAGCTCTTGGTGTTGGGACAGGCACAGGTCACTCTATTTTCCCATCAGGAAGAAGAATTTACCACAGGCTCAGCCTGCCCCCCGGAACCAGAACAGGGCCTGAAGCCATCCTGCGCATTTGCGGCCAGCTCCCAAAAAAGCAGGTAGTAAAATGGAGCTTCAGGGCACTGCAATTCACAAACCTGCAGAGTTATAAATGATAACTCTGGTCCACAAATATATTAAGGGAAGGCAAAGAAGAGGATTTGAAATCAAGGCAGAATTGGAGGAAACAGATTTCAGGAGGAAGATTCGAATCTCCTTTAAAGCATATGAAAAGCGGCAAAACGTTGACAATGATGCCCTTGGCCAAAAAGGGCGTATGCGTTTTTTCCTGAATATATTCAGGAAAAAACGCATACGCCCTTTTTGGCCAACCAAGCAACCTGGAAAGGCAAATCAGCGCTACAAAGAAGACTCGCTTCCCATCGGTCAAAAGGGCCATGCTGAAAAAAGTGTCAAAACCAGAAATGGAGGACAGGCCATGGAGAAATGGGAGCCTTACTACACTGATGGGCAGGATGTAAATTGCCAACAGCCACTCTGGAGAAGTGTACGGTGTGTCCTGAAACATCTAAAAAACACAGCTTAGAGAGCATAGGGCACTTCCACTCATGGGGGTATAAATTGGGAAAATGAAAAATCAGCAAGACACAAGCACCCCAAAGTTTAGGGCTGCTCTGTTGACAAGGACCTCCACTTCATTCCACCTTCAATATCCCAGGAAAGAGAAAAATGGATAAAGAAGTTGTGGTCCTTATATACAATGGAATATCACTCAGCCATGAAATCAATGTCATTAGGCTAGTAGCAGCATGATGAGTGGATTTAGGTACGACGATTCTAAGTGAAATAAGTCACACAGAAAAGGACACTTCTCATAAGGTATCACTTATAGAGGGAATGAAAAAACCGTTACACTTGAACTGAATTACAAAACAGAACAGAGTCACACATGCAGAAAACACACTATGGCTGCTTAACGGGAAAGGTGAGGTGGGGTGATACATAAAACAAGGGTTTCAAATTAGCTCAGATACCGTTCCATAAACCCAATATGTAATAGACAAGACCTACTCCTTGCTCAGAGAACTGGACTCAACACGCCCTATTCACCGCAGAAGAATATATCTGACTAGTAATAATCTTAAAAACTATGTATTGATATCTCTCTCTTAGTGTGTCAAGTGGGTGTAAAGCGGCATAAACACAGCAATGAAAAGCAGCTAAACCCATTATAAAAATAAATTACTTTGAAAAACCAATGAAACAAAGACAGTGAAAGAGAGAGAAATTCTTACACAATGCGTTCAGGGGCTGTGATGCAACCTGGATTGACCATATCTAGACCCACAGCTGGATGAGACATAAGGGTGGACCCTCTTGGGGCTGAGAGGTTTGGTGAGGTTGGGTGAGCAAACGCAGACCCTTTAAAGTAATACTGTGTGGTACCCATCGCATGGGTCCCAAATCTCCAGGTTCAAGGGCAACTTCCTACATCGAAAACATGCATGAGAATCCCCGAAGATGGTACACCGTGTGATGGGGAAAGGTTTCTAAAACGCACCTAATTTCTCATCTCCTTGTGCCCGTGTTCACCATTCCAGCTGCTTTACTAGCAATCTCCCTCCTTGGAGCATCAGCACCTTTAACCTCCTCTTCCGTACAGGTTGCAATTTGTCCTGCGGATGAACGGGAAGATGGGGAACCAATGAGAGACTAGCTCTTGGTGTTGGGACAGGCACAGGTCACTCTATTTTCCCATCAGGAAGAAGAATTTACCACAGGCTCAGCCTGCCACCCGGAACCAGAACAGGGCCTGAAGCCATCCTGCGCTTTTGCAGCCAGCTCCCAAAAAAGCGAGTTGTAAAATGGAGCTTCAGGGCGCTGCAATTCCCAAACCTGCAGAGTTATAAATGATAACTCTCGTCCACAAATATATTGAGGGAAGGCAAAGAAGAGGATTTGAAATCAAGGCAGAATTGCAGGAAACAGATTTCAGGAGGTAGATTCGAATCGCCTTTAAAGCACATGAAAATTGGCAATACGTTGACAATGATGCCCTTGGCCAAAAAGGGCGTATGCGTTTTTTCCTGAATATATTCAGGAAAAAACGCATACGCCCTTTTTGATCAACCAAGCAACCTGGAAAGGCAAATCAGCGCTACAAAGAAGTCTCGCTTCCCATCGGTCAAAAGGGCCATGCTGAAAGAAGTGTCAAAACCAGAAATGCAGGACAGGCCGTGGAGAAATGGGAGCCTTGCTACACTGATGGGCGGAATGTAAATTGCCAACAGCCACTCTGGAGAAGTGTACGGTGTGTCCTGAAACATCTAAAAAACACAGCTTAGAGAGCATAGGGCACTTCCACTCATGGGGGTATAAATTGGGAAAATGAAAAATCAGCAAGACACAAGCACCCCAAAGTTTAGGGCTGCTCTCTTGACAAGGACCTCCACTTCATTCCACCTTCAATATCCCAGGAAAGAGAAAAATGGATAAAGAAGTTGTGGTCCTTATGTACAATGGAATATCACTCAGCCATGAAATCAATGTCATAAGGCTAGTAGCAGCATGAGGAGTGGATTTAGGTACGACGATTCTAAATGAAATAAGTCACACAGAAAAGGACATTTCTCATAAGGTATCACTTATAGAGGGAATGTAAAAACCATTACACTTGAACTGTATTGCAAAACAGAACAGAGTCACACATGCAGAAAACACACTATGGCTGCTTAACAGGAAAGGTGAGGTTGAGTGATACATAAAACAAGGGTTTCAAATTAGCTCAGATACCGTTTCATAAACCCAATATGTAATAGACAAGACCTACTCCTTGCTCAGAGAACTGGACTCAACACGCCCTATTCACCGCACAAGAATATATCTGACTAGTAATAATCTTAAAACCTATTTATTGATATCTCTCTGTTAGTGTGTCATGTGGGTGTAAAACGGCATAAACACAGCAGTGAAAAGCAGCTAAACCCCATTATAAAAATACATTACTTTTAAAAACCCATGAAACAAAGACAGTGAAAGAGAGAGAAATTCTTAGAAAATTCGTTCAGGGGCTGTGATGCAACCTGGATTGACCATATCTAGACCCACAGCTGGATGAGACATAAGGGTGGACACTCTTGGGGCTGAGAGGTTTGATGCGGTTGGGTGAGCAAACGCAGACCCTTTAAAGTAATAGTGAGTGGTGCCCATACCATGGGCCCCAAATCTCCAGGTTCAAGGGCATCTTCCTACATCGAAAACATGTATGAGAAACCCAGAAGATGGTACAGCGTGTGATGTGGAAAGGTTTCTAAAACGCACCTCATTTCGCATCTCCTTGTGCCCGGGTTCGCTATTCCAGCCGCTTTACTAGCAATCTCCCTACTTGGAGCATCAGCACCTTTAACCTCCTGTTCCGTACAGGTTGCAATTTGCCCTGAGGGTGAACGGGAAGACGTGGAACCAATGAGAGACTAGCTCTTGGTGTTGGGAGAGGCACAGGTCACTCTATTTTCCCATAAGGAAGAAGAATTAACCACAGGCTCAGCCAGCCCCCCGAAACCAGAACAGGGCCTGAAGGCATCCTGCGCCTTTTCGGCCAGCTCCCTAAAAAGCGAGTTGTAAAATGGAGCTTCAGGGCACTGCAATTCAGAAACCTGCAGAGTTATAAATGTAACTCTCGTCCACAAATATACTGAGGGAAGGCAAAGAAGAGGATTTGAAATCAAGGCAGAATTGCAGGAAACAGATTTCAGGAGGTAGATTGGAATCGCCTTTAAATCACATGAAAATCGGCAAAACGTTGACAATGATGCCCTTGGCCAAAAAGGGCGTATGCGTTTTTTCCTGAATATATTCAGCAAAAAACGCATACGCCCTTTTTGGCCAAGCAAGCAACCTGGAAATGCAAATCAGTGCTACAAAGAAGTCTCGCTTCCCATCGGTCAAAAGGGCCATGCTGAAAAAAGTGTCAAAACCAGAAATGCAGGACATGCCATGGAGAAATGGGAGCCTTGCTACACTGATGGGCGGGATGTAAATTGCCAACAGCCACTCTGGAGAAGCTTACAGTGTGTCCTGAAACATCTAAAAAACACAGCTTAGAGAGCATAGGGCACTTCCACTCATGGGGGTATAAATTGGGAAAATAAAAAATCAGCAAGACACAAGCACCCCAAAGTTTAGGGCTGCTCTGTTGACAAGGACCTCCACTTCATTCCACCTTCAATATCCCAGGAAAGAGAAAAATGGATAAAGAAGTTGTGGTCCTTATGTACAATGGAATATCACTCAGCCATGAAATCAATGTCATAAGTCTAGTAGCAGCATGATGAGTGGATTTAGGTACGACGATTCTAAGTGAAATAAGTCACACAGAAAAGGACACTTCTCATAAGGTATCACTGATAGAGGGAATGTAAAAACCGTTACACTTGAACTGAATTACAAAACAGAACAGAGTCACACATGCAGAAAACACACTATGGCTGCTTAACGGGAAAGGTGAGGTGGGGTGATACATAAAACAAGGGTTTCAAATTAGCTCAGATACCGTTCCATAAAACCAATATGTAATAGACAAGACCTACTACTTGCTCAGAGAACTGGACTCAACACGCCCTATTCACCGCACAAGAATATATCTGACTAGTAATAATCTTAAAACCTATGTATTGATATCTCTCTGTTAGTGTGTCAAGTGGGTGTAAAGCGGCATAAACACAGCAGTGAAAAGCAGCTAAACCCCATTATAAAAATAAATTACTTTGAAAAACCCATGAAACAAAGACAGTGAAAGAGAGCGAAATTCTTACACAATGCGTTCAGGGGCTGTGATGCAACCTGGATTGACCATATCTAGACCCACAGCTGGATGAGACATAAGGGTGGACCCTCTTGGGGCTGAGAGGTTTGGTGAGGTTGGGTGAGCAAACGCAGACCCTTTAAAGTAATACTGTGTGGTACCCATCGCATGGGTCCCAAATCTCCAGGTTCAAGGGCATCTTCCTACATCGAAAACATGCATGAGAAACCCAGAAGATGGTACACCGTGTGATGGGGAAAGGTTTCTAAAACGCACCTAATTTCTCATCTCCTTGTGCCCGTGTTCACCATTCCAGCCGCTTTACTAGCAATCTCCCTCCTTGGAGCTTCAGCACCTTTAACCTCCTCTTCCGTACAGGTTGCAATTTGTCCTGCGGATGAACGGGAAGACGGGGAACCAATGAGAGACTAGCTCTTGGTGTTGGGACAGGCACAGGTCACTCTATTTTCCCATCAGGAAGAAGAATTAACCACAGGCTCAGCCTGCCCCCCAGAAGCAGAGCAGGGCCTGAAGCCATCCTGCGCTTTTGCGGCCAGCTCCCTAAAAAGCGAGTTGTAAAATGGAGGTTCAGGGCACTGCAATTCACAAACCTGCAGAGTTATAAATGATAACTCTCGTCCACAAATATATTGAGGGAAGGCAAAGAAGAGGATTTGAAATCAAGGCAGAATTGCAGGAAACAGATTTCAGGAGGTAGATTCGAATCGCCTTTAAAGCACATGAAAAGCGGCAAAACGTTGACAATGATGCCCTTGGCCAAAAAGGGCGTATGCGTTTTTTCCTGAATATATTCAGGAAAAAACGCATACGCCCTTTTTGGCCAACCAAGCAACCTGGAAAGGCAAATCAGCGCTACAAAGAAGACTCGCTTCCCATCGGTCAAAAGGGCCATGCTGAAAAAAGTGTCAAAACCAGAAATGCAGGACAGGCCATGGAGAAATGGGAGCCTTACTACACTGATGGGCAGGATGTAAATTGCCAACAGCCACTCTGGAGAAGTGTACGGTGTGTCCTGAAACATCTAAAAAACACAGCTTAGAGAGCATAGGGCACTTCCACTCATGGGGGTATAAATTGGGAAAATGAAAAATCAGCAAGACACAAGCACCCCAAAGTTTAGGGCTGCTCTGTTGACAAGGACCTCCACTTCATTCCACATTCAATATCCCAGGAAAGAGAAAAATGGATAAAGAAGTTGTGGTCCTTATGTACAATGGAATATCACTCAGCCATGAAATCAATGTCCTAAGGCTAGTAGCAGCATGATGAGTGGATTTAGGTACGACGATTCTAAGTGAAATAAGTCACACAGAAAAGGACACTTCTCATAAGGTATCACTTATAGAGGGAATGAAAAAACCGTTACACTTGAACTGAATTACAAAACAGAACAGAGTCACACATGCAGAAAACACACTATGGCTGCTTAACGGGAAAGGTGAGGTGGGGTGATACATAAAACAAGGGTTTCAAATTAGCTCAGATACCGTTCCATAAACCCAATATGTAATAGACAAGACCTACTCCTTTCTCAGAGAACTGGACTCAACACGCCCTATTCACCGCACAAGAATATATCTGACTAGTAATAATCTTAAAACCTATGTACTGATATCTCTCTGTTAGTGTGTCAAGTGGGTGTAAAGCGGCATAAACACAGCAGTGAAAAGCAGCTAAACCCCATTATAAAAATAAATTACTTTGAAAAACCCATGAAACAAAGACAGTGAAAGAGAGCGAAATTCTTACACAATGCGTTCAGGGGCTGTGATGCAACCTGGATTGACCATATCTAGCCCCACAGCTGGATGAGACATAAGGGTGGACCCTCTTGGGGCTGAATTCTTACACTATGCGTTCAGGGGCTGTGATGCAACCTGGATTGACCATATCTAGACCCACAGCTGGATGAGACATAAGGGTGGACCCTCTTGGGGCTGAGAGGTTTGGTGAGGTTGGGTGAGCAAACGCAGACCCTTTAAAGTAATACTGTGTGGTACCCATCGCATGGGTCCCAAATCTCCAGGTTCAAGGGCATCTTCCTACATCGAAAACATGCATGAGAAACCCAGAAGATGGTACACCGTGTGATGGGGAAAGGTTTCTAAAACGCACCTAATTTCTCATCTCCTTGTGCCCGTGTTCACCATTCCAGCCGCTTTACTAGCAATCTCCCTCCTTGGAGCATCATCACCTTTAACCTCCTGTTCCGTACAGGTTGCAATTTTTCCTGAGGATGAACGGGAAGACGTGGAACCAATGAGAGACTAGCTCTTGGTGTCGAGACAGGCACAGGTCACTCTATTTTCCCATCAGGAAGAAGAATTAACCACAGGCTCAGCCTGCCCCCCAGAAGCAGAGCAGGGCCTGAAGCCATCCTGCGCTTTTGCGGCCAGCTCCCTAAAAAGCGAGTTGTAAAATGGAGGTTCAGGGCACTGCAATTCACAAACCTGCAGAGTTATAAATGATAACTCTCGTCCACAAATATATTGAGGGAAGGCAAAGAAGAGGATTTGAAATCAAGGCAGAATTGCAGGAAACAGATTTCAGGAGGTAGATTCGAATCGCCTTTAAAGCACATGAAAAGCGGCAAAACGTTGACAATGATGCCCTTGGCCAAAAAGGGCGTATGCGTTTTTTCCTGAATATATTCAGGAAAAAACGCATACGCCCTTTTTGGCCAACCAAGCAACCTGGAAAGGCAAATCAGCGCTACAAAGAAGACTCGCTTCCCATCGGTCAAAAGGGCCATGCTGAAAAAAGTGTCAAAACCAGAAATGGAGGACAGGCCATGGAGAAATGGGAGCCTTACTACACTGATGGGCAGGATGTAAATTGCCAACAGCCACTCTGGAGAAGTGTACGGTGTGTCCTGAAACATCTAAAAAACACAGCTTAGAGAGCATAGGGCACTTCCACTCATGGGGGTATAAATTGGGAAAATGAAAAATCAGCAAGACACAAGCACCCCAAAGTTTAGGGCTGCTCTGTTGACAAGGACCTCCACTTCATTCCACCTTCAATATCCCAGGAAAGAGAAAAATGGATAAAGAAGTTGTGGTCCTTATGTACAATGGAATATCACTCAGCCATGAAATCAATGTCCTAAGGCTAGTAGCAGCATGATGAGTGGATTTAGGTACGACGATTCTAAGTGAAATAAGTCACACAGAAAAGGACACTTCTCATAAGGTATCACTTATAGAGGGAATGAAAAAACCGTTACACTTGAACTGAATTACAAAACAGAACAGAGTCACACATGCAGAAAACACACTATGGCTGCTTAACGGGAAAGGTGAGGTGGGGTGATACATAAAACAAGGGTTTCAAATTAGCTCAGATACCGTTCCATAAACCCAATATGTAATAGACAAGACCTACTCCTTTCTCAGAGAACTGGACTCAACACGCCCTATTCACCGCACAAGAATATATCTGACTAGTAATAATCTTAAAACCTATGTACTGATATCTCTCTGTTAGTGTGTCAAGTGGGTGTAAAGCGGCATAAACACAGCAGTGAAAAGCAGCTAAACCCCATTATAAAAATAAATTACTTTGAAAAACCCATGAAACAAAGACAGTGAAAGAGAGCGAAATTCTTACACAATGCGTTCAGGGGCTGTGATGCAACCTGGATTGACCATATCTAGACCCACAGCTGGATGAGACATAAGGGTGGACACTCTTGGGGCTGAGAGGTTTGGTGAGGTTGGGTGAGCAAACGCAGACCCATTAAAGTAATACTGCGTGGTACCCATCGCATGGGTCCCAAATCTCCAGGTTCAAGGGCATCTTGCTACATCAAAAACATGCATGAGAAACCCAGAAGATGGTACACCGTGTGATGGGGAAAGGTTTCTAAAACGCACCTCATTTCTCATCTCCTTGTGCCCGTGTTCGCCATTCCAGCCGCTTTACTAGCAATCTCCCTCCTTGGAGCATCAGCACCTTTAACCTCCTCTTCCGTACAGGTTGCAATTTGTCCTGCGGATGAACGGGAAGACGGGGAACCAATGAGAGACTAGCTCTTGGTGTTGGGACAGGCACAGGTCACTCTATTTTCCCATCAGGAAGAAGAATTTACCACAGGCTCAGCCTGCCACCCGGAACCAGAACAGGGCCTGAAGCCATCCTGCGCTTTTGCGGCCAGCTCCCAAAAAGCGAGTTGTAAAATGGAGCTTCAGGGCACTGCAATTCACAAACCTGCAGAGTTATAAATGATAACTCTCGTCCACAAATATATTGAGGGAAGGCAAAGAAGAGGATTTGAAATCAAGGCAGAATTGCAGGAAACAGATTTCAGGAGGTAGATTCGAATCGCCTTTAAAGCACATGAAAAGCGGCAAAACGTTGACAATGATGCCCTTGGCCAAAAAGGGCGTATGCGTTTTTTCCTGAATATATTCAGGAAAAAACGCATACGCCCTTTTTGGCCAACCAAGCAACCTGGAAAGGCAAATCAGCGCTAAAAAGAAGACTCGCTTCCCATCGGTCAAAAGGGCCATGCTGAAAGAAGTGTCAAAACCAGAAATGCAGGACAGTCCATGGAGAAATGGGAGCCTTGCTACACTGATGGGCGGAATGTAAATTGCCAACAGCCACTCTGGAGAAGTGTACGGTGTGTCCTGAAACATCGAAAAAACACAGCTTAGAGAGCATAGGGCACTTCCACTCATGGGGGTATAAATTGGGAAAATGAAAAATCAGCAAGACACAAGCACCCCAAAGTTTAGGGCTGCTCTCTTGACAAGGACCTCCACTTCATTCCACCTTCAATATCCCAGGAAAGAGAAAAATGGATAAAGAAGTTGTGGTCCTTATGTACAATGGAATATCACTCAGCCATGAAATCAATGTCATAAGGCTAGTAGCAGCATGATGAGTGGATTTAGGTACGACGATTCTAAATGAAATAAGTCACACAGAAAAGGACATTTCTCATAAGGTATCACTTATAGAGGGAATGTAAAAACCATTACACTTGAACTGTATTGCAAAACAGAACAGAGTCACACATGCAGAAAACACACTATGGCTGCTTAACAGGAAAGGTGAGGTTGAGTGATACATAAAACAAGGGTTTCAAATTAGCTCAGATACCGTTTCATAAACCCAATATGTAATAGACAAGACCTACTCCTTGCTCAGAGAACTGGACTCAACACGCCCTATTCACCGCACAAGAATACATCTGACTAGTAATAATCTTAAAACCTATTTATTGATATCTCTCTGTTAGTGTGTCATGTGGGTGTAAAACGGCATAAACACAGCAGTGAAAAGCAGCTAAACCCCATTATAAAAATACATTACTTTTAAAAACCCATGAAACAAAGACAGTGAAAGAGAGAGAAATTCTTAGAAAATTCGTTCAGGGGCTGTGATGCAACCTGGATTGACCATATCTAGACCCACAGCTGGATGAGACATAAGGGTGGACACTCTTGGGGCTGAGAGGTTTGATGAGGTTGGGTGAGCAAACGCAGACCCTTTAAAGTAATAGTGAGTGGTGCCCATACCATGGGCCCCAAATCTCCAGGTTCAAGGGCATCTTCTTACATCGAAAACATGTATGAGAAACCCAGAAGGTGGTACAGCGTGTGATGTGGAAAGGTTTCTAAAACGCACCTCATTTCGCATCTCCTTGTGCCCGGGTTCGCTATTCCAGCCTCTTTACTAGCAATCTCCCTACTTGGAGCATCAGCACCTTTAACCTCCTGTTCCGTACAGGTTGCAATTTGTCCTGAGGGTGAACGGGAAGACGTGGAACCAATGAGAGACTAGCTCTTGGTGTTGGGACAGGCACAGGTCACTCTATTTTCCCATCAGGAAGAAGAATTAACCACAGGCTCAGCCTGCCCCCCGAAACCCGAACAGGGCCTGAAGCCATCCTGCGCTTTTGCGGCCAGCTCCCTAAAAAGCGAGTTGTAAAATGGAGGTTCAAGGCACTGCAATTCACAAACCTGCAGAGTTATAAATGATAACTCTCGTCCACAAATATATTGAGGGAAGGCAAAGAAGAGGATTTGAAATCAAGGCAGAATTGCAGGAAACAGATTTCAGGAGGTAGATTCGAATCGCCTTTAAAGCACATGAAAAGCGGCAAAACGTTGACAATGATGCCCTTGGCCAAAAAGGGCGTATGCGTTTTTTCCTGAATATATTCAGGAAAAAACGCATACGCCCTTTTTGGCCAACCAAGCAAACTGGAAATGCAAAGCAGCGCTAAAAAGAAGAATCGCTTCCCATCGGTCAAAAGGGCCATGCTGAAAAAAGTGTCAAAACCAGAAATGCAGGACAGGCCATGGAAAAATGGGAGCCTTGCTACACTGATGGGCGGGATGTAAATTGCCAACAGACACTCTGGAGAAGTGTACGGTGTGTCCTGAAACATCTAAAAAACACAGCTTAGAGAGCATAGGGCACTTCCACTCATGGGGGTATAAATTGGGAAAATGAAAAATCAGCAAGACACAAGCACCCCAAAGTTTAGGGCTGCTCTGTTGACAAGGACCTCCACTTCATTCCACCTTCAATATCCTAGGAAAGAGAAAAATGGATAAAGAAGTTGTGATCCTTATGTACAATGGAATATCACTCAGCCATGAAATCAATGTCATAAGGCTAGTAGCAGCATGATGAGTGGATTTAGGTACGACGATTGTAAGTGAAATAAGTCACACAGAAAAGGACACTTCTCATAAGGTATCACTTATAGAGGGAATGAAAAAACCGTTACACTTGAACTGAATTACAAAACAGAACAGAGTCACACATGCAGAAAACACACTATGGCTGCTTAACGGGAAAGGTGAGGTGGGGTGATACATAAAACAAGGGTTTCAAATTAGCTCAGATACCGTTCCATAAACCCAATATGTAATAGACAAGACCTACTCCTTTCTCAGAGAACTGGACTCAACACGCCCTATTCACCGCACAAGAATATATCTGACTAGTAATAATCTTAAAACCTATGTATTGATATCTCTCTGTTAGTGTGTCAAGTGGGTGTAAAGCGGCATAAACACAGCAGTGAAAAGCAGCTAAACCCCATTATAAAAATAAATTACTTTGAAAAACCCATGAAACAAAGACAGTGAAAGAGAGCGAAATTCTTACACAATGCGTTCAGGGGCTGTGATGCAACCTGGATTGACCATATCTAGACCCACAGCTGGATGAGACATAAGGGTGGACACTCTTGGGGCTGAGAGGTTTGGTGAGGTTGGGTGAGCAAACGCAGACCCTTTAAAGTAATACTGCGTGGTACCCATCGCATGGGTCCCAAATCTCCAGGTTCAAGGGCATCTTGCTACATCAAAAACATGCATGAGAAACCCAGAAGATGGTACACCGTGTGATGGGGAAAGGTTTCTAAAACGCACCCCATTTCTCATCTCCTTGTGCCCGTGTTCACCATTCCAGCCGCTTTACTAGCAATCTCCCTCCTTGGAGCATCAGCACCTTTAACCTCCTCTTCCGTACAGGTTGCAATTTGTCCTGCGGATGAACGGGAAGACGGGAACCAATGAGAGACTAGCTCTTGGTGTTGGGACAGGCACAGGTCACTCTATTTTCCCATCAGGAAGAAGAATTTACCACAGGCTCAGCCTGCCACCCGGAACCAGAACAGGGCCTGAAGCCATCCTACGCTTTTGCAGCCACCTCCCAAAAAAGCGAGTTGTAAAATGGAGCTTCAGGGCACTGCAATTCACAAACCTGCAGAGTTATAAATGATAACTCTCGTCCACAAATATATTGAGGGAAGGCAAAGAAGAGGATTTGAAATCAAGGCAGAATTGCAGGAAACAGATTTCAGGAGGTAGATTCGAATCGCCTTTAAAGCACATGAAAAGCGGCAAAACGTTGACAATGATGCCCTTGGCCAAAAAGGGCGTATGCGTTTTTTCCTGAATATATTCAGGAAAAAACGCATACGCCCCTTTTGATCAACCAAGCAACCTGGAAAGGCAAATCAGCGCTACAAAGAAGTCTCGCTTCCCATCGGTCAAAAGGGCCATGCTGAAAGAAGTGTCAAAACCAGAAATGCAGGACAGGCCATGGAGAAATGGGAGCCTTGCTACACTGATGGGCGGGATGTAAATTGCCAACAGCCACTCTGGAGAAGTGTACGGTGTGTCCTGAAACATCTAAAAAACACAGCTTTGAGAGCATAGGGCACTTCCACTCATGGGGGTATAAATTGGGAAAATGAAAAATCAGCAAGACACAAGCACCCCAAAGTTTAGGGCTGCTCTGTTGACAAGGACCTCCACTTCATTCCACCTTCAATATCCCAGGAAAGAGAAAAATGGATAAAGGAGTTGTGGTCCTTATGTACAATGGAATATCACTCAGCCATGAAATCAATGTCATAAGGCTAGTAGCAGCATGATGAGTGGATTTAGGTACGACGATTCTAAGTGAAATAAGTCACACAGAAAAGGACACTTCTCATAAGGTATCACTTATAGAGGGAATGAAAAAACCGTTACACTTGAACTGAATTACTAAACAGAACAGAGTCACACATGCAGAAAACACACTATGGCTGCTTAACGGGAAAGGTGAGGTGGGGTGATACATAAAACAAGGGTTTCAAATTAGCTCAGATACCGTTCCATAAACCCAATATGTAATAGACAAGACCTACTCCTTGCTCAGAGAACTGGACTCAACACGCCCTATTCACCGCACAAGAATATATCTGACTAGTAATAATCTTAAAACCTATGTATTGATATCTCTCTGTTAGTGTGTCAAGTGGGTGTAAAGCGGCATAAACACAGCAATGAAAAGCAGCTAAACCCCATTATAAAAATAAATTACTTTGAAAAACCAATGAAACAAAGACAGTGAAAGAGAGAGAAATTCTTACACAATGCGTTCAGGGGCTGTGATGCAACCTGGATTGACCATATCTAGACCCACAGCTGGATGAGACATAAGGGTGGACCCTCTTGGGGCTGAGAGGTTTGGTGAGGTTGGGTGAGCAAACGCAGACCCTTTAAAGTAATACTGCGTGGTACCCATCGCATGGGTGCCAAATCTCCAGGTTCAAGGGCATCTTCCTACATCGAAAACATGCATGAGAAACCCAGAAGATGGTACACCGTGTGATGGGGAAAGGTTTCTGAAACGCACCTCATTTCTCATCTCCTTGTGCTCGGGTTCGCCATTCCAGCCGCTTTACTAGCAATCTCCCTCCTTGGAGCATCAGCACCTTTAACCTCCTGTTCCGTACAGGTTGCAATTTTTCCTGAGGATGAACGGGAAGACGTGGAACCAATGAGAGACTACCTCTTGGTGTCGAGACAGGCACAGGTCACTCTATTTTCCCATCAAGAAGAAGAATTAACCACAGGCTCAGCCTGCCCCCCAGAAGCAGAGCAGGGCCTGAAGCCATCCTGCGCTTTTGCGGCCAGCTCCCTAAAAAGCGAGTTGTAAAATGGAGGTTCAGGGCAGTGCAATTCACAAACCTGCAGAGTTATAAATGATAACTCTCGTCCACAAATATATTGAGGGAAGGCAAAGAAGAGGATTTGAAATCAAGGCAGAATTGCAGGAAACAGATTTCAGGAGGTAGATTCGAATCGCCTTTAAAGCACATGAAAAGCGGCAAAATGTTGACAATGATGCCCTTGGCCAAAAAGGGCGTATGCGTTTTTTCCTGAATATATTCAGGAAAAAACGCATACGCCCTTTTTGGCCAACCAAGCAACCTGGAAAGGCAAATCAGCGCTACAAAGAAGTCTCGCTTCCCATCGGTCAAAAGGGCCATGCTGAAAGAAGTGTCAAAACCAGAAATGCAGGACAGGCCATGGAGAAATGGGAGCCTTGCTACACTGATGGGCGGGATGTAAATTGCCAACAGCCACTCTGGAGAAGTGTACGGTGTGTCCTGAAACATCTAAAAAACACAGCTTAGAGAGCATAGGGCACTTCCACTCATGGGGGTATAAATTGGGAAAATGAAAAATCAGCAAGACACAAGCACCCCAAAGTTTAGGGCTGCTCTGTTGACAAGGACCTCCACTTCATTCCACCTTCAATATCCCAGGAAAGAGAAAAATGGATAAAGGAGTTGTGGTCCTTATGTACAATGGAATATCACTCAGCCATGAAATCAATGTCATAAGGCTAGTAGCAGCATGATGAGTGGATTTAGGTACGACGATTCTAAGTGAAATAAGTCACACAGAAAAGGACACTTCTCATAAGGTATCACTTATAGAGGGAATGAAAAAACCGTTACACTTGAACTGAATTACAAAACAGAACAGAGTCACACATGCAGAAAACACACTATGGCTGCTTAACGGGAAAGGTGAGGTGGGGTGATACATAAAACAAGGGTTTCAAATTAGCTCAGATACCGTTCCATAAACCCAATATGTAATAGACAAGACCTACTACTTGCTCAGAGAACTGGACTCAACACGCCCTATTCACCGCACAAGAATATATCTGACTAGTAATAATCTTAAAACCTATGTATTGATATCTCTCTGTTAGTGTGTCAAGTGGGTGTAAAGCGGCATAAACACAGCAGTGAAAAGCAGCTAAACCCCATTATAAAAATAAATTACTTTGAAAAACCCATGAAACAAAGACAGTGAAAGAGAGTGAAATTCTTACACAATGCGTTCAGGGGCTGTGATGCAACCTGGATTGACCATATCTAGACCCACAGCTGGATGAGACATAAGGGTGGACACTCTTGGGGCTGAGAGGTTTGGTGAGGTTGGGTGAGCAAACGCAGACCCATTAAAGTAATACTGCGTGGTACCCATCGCATGGGTCCCAAATCTCCAGGTTCAAGGGCATGTTGCTACATCGAAAACATGCATGAGAAACCCAGAAGATGGTACACCGTGTGATGGGGAAAGGTTTCTAAAACGCACCTCATTTCTCATCTCCTTGTGCCCGTGTTCACCATTCCAGCCGCTTTACTAGCAATCTCCCTCCTTGGAGCATCAGCACCTTTAACCTCCTCTTCCGTACAGGTTGCAATTTGTCCTGCGGATGAACGGGAAGACGGGGAACCAATGAGAGACTAGCTCTTGGTGTTGGGACAAGCACAGGTCACTCTATTTTCCCATCAGGAAGAAGAATTTACCACAGGCTCAGCCTGCCACCCGGAACCAGAACAGGGCCTGAAGCCATCCTGCGCTTTTGCGGCCAGCTCCCAAAAAAGCGAGTTTTAAAATGGAGCTTCAGGGCACTGCAATTCACAAACCTGCAGAGTTATAAATGATAACTCTCGTCCACAAATATATTGAGGGAAGGCAAAGAAGAGGATTTGAAATCAAGGCAGAATTGCAGGAAACAGATTTCAGGAGGTAGATTCGAATCGCCTTTAAAGCACATGAAAAGCGGCAAAACGTTGACAATGATGCCCTTGGCCAAAAAGGGCGTATGCGTTTTTTCCTGAATATATTCAGGAAAAAACGCATACGCCCTTTTTGATCAACCAAGCAACCTGGAAAGGCAAATCAGCGCTACAAAGAAGTCTCGCTTCCCATCGGTCAAAAGGGCCATGCTGAAAGAAGTGTCAAAACCAGAAATGCAGGACAGGCCATGGAGAAATGGGAGCCTTGCTACACTGATGGGCGGGATGTAAATTGCCAACAGCCACTCTGGAGAAGTGTACGGTGTGTCCTGAAACATCTAAAAAACACAGCTTAGAGAGCATAGGGCACTTCCACTCATGGGGGTATAAATTGGGAAAATGAAAAATCAGCAAGACACAAGCACCCCAAAGTTTAGGGCTGCTCTCTTGACAAGGACCTCCACTTCATTCCACCTTCAATATCCCAGGAAAGAGAAAAATGGATAAAGAAGTTGTGGTCCTTATGTACAATGGAATATCCCTCAGCCATGAAATCAATGTCATAAGGCTAGTAGCAGCATGATGAGTGGATTTAGGTACGACGATTCTAAGTGAAATAAGTCACACAGAAAAGGACACTTCTCATAAGGTATCACTTATAGAGGGAATGTAAAAATCGTTACACTTGAACTGAATTACAAAACAGAACAGAGTCACACATGCAGAAAACACACTATGGCTGCTTAACGGGAAAGGTGAGGTGGGGTGATACATAAAACAAGGGTTTCAAATTAGCTCAGATACCGTTCCATAAACCCAATATGTAATAGACAAGACCTACTCCTTGCTCAGAGAACTGGACTCAACACGCCCTATTCACCGCACAAGAATATATCTGACTAGTAATAATCTTAAAACCTATGTATTGATATCTCTCTGTTAGTGTGTCAAGTGGGTGTAAAGCGGCATAAACACAGCAATGAAAAGCAGCTAAACACCATTATAAAAATAAATTACTTTGAAAAACCCATGAAAGAAAGACAGTGAAAGAGAGAGAAATTCTTACACAACGCGTTCAGGGGCTGTGATGCAACCTGGATTGACCATATCTAGACCCACAGCTGGATGAGACATAAGGGTGGACACTCTTGGGGCTGAGAGGTTTGGTGAGGTTGGGTGAGCAAACGCAGACCCTTTAAAGTAATACTGCGTGGTACCCATCGCATGGGTCCCAAATCTCCAGGTTCAAGGGCATCTTCCTACATCGAAAACATGCATGAGAATCCCCGAAGATGGTACACCGTGTGGTGGGGAAAGGTTTCTAAAACGCACCTAATTTCTCATCTCCTTGTGCCCGTGTTCACCATTCCAGCCGCTTTACTAGCAATCTCCCTCCTTGGAGCATCAGCACCTTTAACCTCCTCTTCCGTACAGGTTGCAATTTGTCCTGCGGATGAACGGGAAGACGGGGAACCAAAGAGAGACTAGCTCTTGGTGTTGGGACAGGCACAGGTCACTCTATTTTCCCATCAGGAAGAAGAATTTACCACAGGCTCAGCCTGCCACCCGGAACCAGAACAGGGCCTGAAGCCATCCTGTGCTTTTGCGGCCAGCTCCCAAAAAAGCGAGTTGTAAAATGGAGCTTCAGGGCACTGCAATTCACAAACCTGCAGAGTTATAAATGATAACTCTCGTCCACAAATATATTGAGGGAAGGCAAAGAAGAGGATTTGAAATCAAGGCAGAATTGCAGGAAACAGATTTCAGGAGGTAGATTCGAATCGCCTTTAAAGCACATGAAAAGCGGCAAAACGTTGACAATGATGCCCTTGGCCAAAAAGGGCGTATGCGTTTTTTCCTGAATATATTCAGGAAAAAACGCATACGCCCTTTTTGATCAACCAAGCAACCTGGAAAGGCAAATCAGCGCTACAAAGAAGTCTCGCTTCCCATCGGTCAAAAGGGCCATGCTGAAAGAAGTGTCAAAACCAGAAATGCAGGACAGGCCATGGAGAAATGGGAGCCTTGCTACACTGATGGGCGGGATGTAAATTGCCAACAGCCACTCTGGAGAAGTGTACGGTGTGTCCTGAAACATCTAAAAAACACAGCTTAGAGAGCATAGGGCACTTCCACTCATGGGGGTATAAATTGGGAAAATGAAAAATCAGCAAGACACAAGCACCCCAAAGTTTAGGGCTGCTCTGTTGACAAGGACCTCCACTTCATTCCACCTTCAATATCCCAGGAAAGAGAAAAATGGATAAAGAAGTTGTGGTCCTTATGTACAATGGAATATCACTCAGCCATGAAATCAATGTCATAAGGCTAGTAGCAGCATGATGAGTGGATTTAGGTACGACGATTCTAAGTGAAATAAGTCACACAGAAAAGGACACTTCTCATAAGGTATCACTTATAGAGGGAATGTAAAAACCGTTACACTTGAACTGAATTACAAAACAGAACAGAGTCACACATGCAGAAAACACACTATGGCTGCTTAACGGGAAAGGTGAGGTGGGGTGATACATAAAACAAGGGTTTCAAATTAGCTCAGATACCGTTCCATAAACCCAATATGTAATAGACAAGACCTACTCCTTGCTCAGAGAACTGGACTCAACACGCCCTATTCACCGCACAAGAATATATCTGACTAGTAATAATCTTAAAACCTATGTATCGATATCTCTCTGTTAGTGTGTCAAGTAGGTGTAAAGCGGCATAAACACAGCAGTGAAAAGCAGCTAAACCCCATTATAAAAATAAATTACTTTGAAAAACCCATGAAAGAAAGACAGTGAAAGAGAGAGAAATTCTTACACAACGCGTTCAGGGGCTGTGATGCAACCTGGATTGACCATATCTAGACCCACAGCTGGATGAGACATAAGGGTGGACACTCTTGGGGCTGAGAGGTTTGGTGAGGTTGGGTGAGCAAACGCAGACCCTTTAAAGTAATACTGCGTGGTACCCATCGCATGGGTCCCAAATCTCCAGGTTCAAGGGCATCTTCCTACATCGAAAACATGCATGAGAATCCCCGAAGATGGTACACCGTGTGGTGGGGAAAGGTTTCTAAAACGCACCTAATTTCTCATCTCCTTGTGCCCGTGTTCACCATTCCAGCCGCTTTACTAGCAATCTCCCTCCTTGGAGCATCAGCACCTTTAACCTCCTCTTCCGTACAGGTTGCAATTTGTCCTGCGGATGAACGGGAAGACGGGGAACCAAAGAGAGACTAGCTCTTGGTGTTGGGACAGGCACAGGTCACTCTATTTTCCCATCAGGAAGAAGAATTTACCACAGGCTCAGCCTGCCACCCGGAACCAGAACAGGGCCTGAAGCCATCCTGCGCTTTTGTGGCCAGCTCCCAAAAAAGCGAGTTTTAAAATGGAGCTTCAGGGCACTGCAATTCACAAACCTGCAGAGTTATAAATGATAACTCTCGTCCACAAATATATTGAGGGAAGGCAAAGAAGAGGATTTGAAATCAAGGCAGAATTGCAGGAAACAGATTTCAGGAGGTAGATTCGAATCGCCTTTAAAGCACATGAAAAGCGGCAAAACGTTGACAATGATGCCCTTGGCCAAAAAGGGCGTATGCGTTTTTTCCTGAATATATTCAGGAAAAAACGCATACGCCCTTTTTGATCAACCAAGCAACCTGGAAAGGCAAATCAGCGCTACAAAGAAGTCTCGCTTCCCATCGGTCAAAAGGGCCATGCTGAAAGAAGTGTCAAAACCAGAAATGCAGGACAGGCCATGGAGAAATGGGAGCCTTGCTACACTGATGGGCGGGATGTAAATTGCCAACAGCCACTCTGGAGAAGTGTACGGTGTGTCCTGAAACATCTAAAAAACACAGCTTAGAGAGCATAGGGCACTTCCACTCATGGGGGTATAAATTGGGAAAATGAAAAATCAGCAAGACACAAGCACCCCAAAGTTTAGGGCTGCTCTGTTGACAAGGACCTCCACTTCATTCCACCTTCAATATCCCAGGAAAGAGAAAAATGGATAAAGAAGTTGTGGTCCTTATGTACAATGGAATATCCCTCAGCCATGAAATCAATGTCATAAGGCTAGTAGCAGCATGATGAGTGGATTTAGGTACGACGATTCTAAGTGAAATAAGTCACACAGAAAAGGACACTTCTCATAAGGTATCACTTATAGAGGGAATGTAAAAATCGTTACACTTGAACTGAATTACAAAACAGAACAGAGTCACACATGCAGAAAACACACTATGGCTGCTTAACGGGAAAGGTGAGGTGGGGTGATACATAAAACAAGGGTTTCAAATTAGCTCAGATACCGTTCCATAAACCCAATATGTAATAGACAAGACCTACTCCTTGCTCAGAGAACTGGACTCAACACGCCCTATTCACCGCACAAGAATATATCTGACTAGTAATAATCTTAAAACCTATGTATTGATATCTCTCTGTTAGTGTGTCAAGTGGGTGTAAAGCGGCATAAACACAGCAATGAAAAGCAGCTAAACCCCATTATAAAAATAAATTACTTTGAAAAACCCATGAAAGAAAGACAGTGAAAGAGAGAGAAATTCTTACACAACGCGTTCAGGGGCTGTGATGCAACCTGGATTGACCATATCTAGACCCACAGCTGGATGAGACATAAGGGTGGACACTCTTGGGGCTGAGAGGTTTGGTGAGGTTGGGTGAGCAAACGCAGACCCTTTAAAGTAATACTGCGTGGTACCCATCGCATGGGTCCCAAATCTCCAGGTTCAAGGGCATCTTCCTACATCGAAAACATGCATGAGAATCCCCGAAGATGGTACACCGTGTGGTGGGGAAAGGTTTCTAAAACGCACCTAATTTCTCATCTCCTTGTGCCCGTGTTCACCATTCCAGCCGCTTTACTAGCAATCTCCCTCCTTGGAGCATCAGCACCTTTAACCTCCTCTTCCGTACAGGTTGCAATTTGTCCTGCGGATGAACGGGAAGACGGGGAACCAAAGAGAGACTAGCTCTTGGTGTTGGGACAGGCACAGGTCACTCTATTTTCCCATCAGGAAGAAGAATTTACCACAGGCTCAGCCTGCCACCCGGAACCAGAACAGGGCCTGAAGCCATCCTGTGCTTTTGCGGCCAGCTCCCAAAAAAGCGAGTTGTAAAATGGAGCTTCAGGGCACTGCAATTCACAAACCTGCAGAGTTATAAATGATAACTCTCGTCCACAAATATATTGAGGGAAGGCAAAGAAGAGGATTTGAAATCAAGGCAGAATTGCAGGAAACAGATTTCAGGAGGTAGATTCGAATCGCCTTTAAAGCACATGAAAAGCGGCAAAACGTTGACAATGATGCCCTTGGCCAAAAAGGGCGTATGCGTTTTTTCCTGAATATATTCAGGAAAAAACGCATACGCCCTTTTTGATCAACCAAGCAACCTGGAAAGGCAAATCAGCGCTACAAAGAAGTCTCGCTTCCCATCGGTCAAAAGGGCCATGCTGAAAGAAGTGTCAAAACCAGAAATGCAGGACAGGCCATGGAGAAATGGGAGCCTTGCTACACTGATGGGCGGGATGTAAATTGCCAACAGCCACTCTGGAGAAGTGTACGGTGTGTCCTGAAACATCTAAAAAACACAGCTTAGAGAGCATAGGGCACTTCCACTCATGGGGGTATAAATTGGGAAAATGAAAAATCAGCAAGACACAAGCACCCCAAAGTTTAGGGCTGCTCTGTTGACAAGGACCTCCACTTCATTCCACCTTCAATATCCCAGGAAAGAGAAAAATGGATAAAGAAGTTGTGGTCCTTATGTACAATGGAATATCACTCAGCCATGAAATCAATGTCATAAGGCTAGTAGCAGCATGATGAGTGGATTTAGGTACGACGATTCTAAGTGAAATAAGTCACACAGAAAAGGACACTTCTCATAAGGTATCACTTATAGAGGGAATGTAAAAACCGTTACACTTGAACTGAATTACAAAACAGAACAGAGTCACACATGCAGAAAACACACTATGGCTGCTTAACGGGAAAGGTGAGGTGGGGTGATACATAAAACAAGGGTTTCAAATTAGCTCAGATACCGTTCCATAAACCCAATATGTAATAGACAAGACCTACTCCTTGCTCAGAGAACTGGACTCAACACGCCCTATTCACCGCACAAGAATATATCTGACTAGTAATAATCTTAAAACCTATGTATCGATATCTCTCTGTTAGTGTGTCAAGTGGGTGTAAAGCGGCATAAACACAGCAGTGAAAAGCAGCTAAACCCCATTATAAAAATAAATTACTTTGAAAAACCCATGAAAGAAAGACAGTGAAAGAGAGAGAAATTCTTACACAACGCGTTCAGGGGCTGTGATGCAACCTGGATTGACCATATCTAGACCCACAGCTGGATGAGACATAAGGGTGGACACTCTTGGGGCTGAGAGGTTTGGTGAGGTTGGGTGAGCAAACGCAGACCCTTTAAAGTAATACTGCGTGGTACCCATCGCATGGGTCCCAAATCTCCAGGTTCAAGGGCATCTTCCTACATCGAAAACATGCATGAGAATCCCCGAAGATGGTACACCGTGTGGTGGGGAAAGGTTTCTAAAACGCACCTAATTTCTCATCTCCTTGTGCCCGTGTTCACCATTCCAGCCGCTTTACTAGCAATCTCCCTCCTTGGAGCATCAGCACCTTTAACCTCCTCTTCCGTACAGGTTGCAATTTGTCCTGCGGATGAACGGGAAGACGGGGAACCAAAGAGAGACTAGCTCTTGGTGTTGGGACAGGCACAGGTCACTCTATTTTCCCATCAGGAAGAAGAATTTACCACAGGCTCAGCCTGCCACCCGGAACCAGAACAGGGCCTGAAGCCATCCTGCGCTTTTGTGGCCAGCTCCCAAAAAAGCGAGTTTTAAAATGGAGCTTCAGGGCACTGCAATTCACAAACCTGCAGAGTTATAAATGATAACTCTCGTCCACAAATATATTGAGGGAAGGCAAAGAAGAGGATTTGAAATCAAGGCAGAATTGCAGGAAACAGATTTCAGGAGGTAGATTCGAATCGCCTTTAAAGCACATGAAAAGCGGCAAAACGTTGACAATGATGCCCTTGGCCAAAAAGGGCGTATGCGTTTTTTCCTGAATATATTCAGGAAAAAACGCATACGCCCTTTTTGATCAACCAAGCAACCTGGAAAGGCAAATCAGCGCTACAAAGAAGTCTCGCTTCCCATCGGTCAAAAGGGCCATGCTGAAAGAAGTGTCAAAACCAGAAATGCAGGACAGGCCATGGAGAAATGGGAGCCTTGCTACACTGATGGGCGGGATGTAAATTGCCAACAGCCACTCTGGAGAAGTGTACGGTGTGTCCTGAAACATCTAAAAAACACAGCTTAGAGAGCATAGGGCACTTCCACTCATGGGGGTATAAATTGGGAAAATGAAAAATCAGCAAGACACAAGCACCCCAAAGTTTAGGGCTGCTCTGTTGACAAGGACCTCCACTTCATTCCACCTTCAATATCCCAGGAAAGAGAAAAATGGATAAAGAAGTTGTGGTCCTTATGTACAATGGAATATCACTCAGCCATGAAATCAATGTCATAAGGCTAGTAGCAGCATGATGAGTGGATTTAGGTACGACGATTCTAAGTGAAATAAGTCACACAGAAAAGGACACTTCTCATAAGGTATCACTTATAGAGGGAATGTAAAAACCGTTACACTTGAACTGAATTACAAAACAGAACAGAGTCACACATGCAGAAAACACACTATGGCTGCTTAACGGGAAAGGTGAGGTGGGGTGATACATAAAACAAGGGTTTCAAATTAGCTCAGATACCGTTCCATAAACCCAATATGTAATAGACAAGACCTACTCCTTGCTCAGAGAACTGGACTCAACACGCCCTATTCACCGCACAAGAATATATCTGACTAGTAATAATCTTAAAACCTATGTATTGATATCTCTCTGTTAGTGTGTCAAGTGGGTGTAAAGCGGCATAAACACAGCAGTGAAAAGCAGCTAAACCCCATTATAAAAATAAATTACTTTGAAAAACCCATGAAAGAAAGACAGTGAAAGAGAGAGAAATTCTTACACAACGCGTTCAGGGGCTGTGATGCAACCTGGATTGACCATATCTAGACCCACAGCTGGATGAGACATAAGGGTGGACACTCTTGGGGCTGAGAGGTTTGGTGAGGTTGGGTGAGCAAACGCAGACCCTTTAAAGTAATACTGCGTGGTACCCATCACATGGGTCCCAAATCTCCAGGTTCAAGGGCATCTTCCTACATCGAAAACATGCATGAGAATCCCCGAAGATGGTACACCGTGTGGTGGGGAAAGGTTTCTAAAACGCACCTAATTTCTCATCTCCTTGTGCCCGTGTTCACCATTCCAGCCGCTTTACTAGCAATCTCCCTCCTTGGAGCATCAGCACCTTTAACCTCCTCTTCCGTACAGGTTGCAATTTGTCCTGCGGATGAACGGGAAGACGGGGAACCAATGAGAGACTAGCTCTTGGTGTTGGGACAGGCACAGGTCACTCTATTTTCCCATCAGGAAGAAGAATTTACCACAGGCTCAGCCTGCCACCCGGAACCAGAACAGGGCCTGAAGCCATCCTGCGCTTTTGCGGCCAGCTCCCAAAAAAGCGAGTTGTAAAATGGAGCTTCAGGGCACTGCAATTCACAAACCTGCAGAGTTATAAATGATAACTCTCGTCCACAAATATATTGAGGGAAGGCAAAGAAGAGGATTTGAAATCAAGGCAGAATTCCAGGAAACAGATTTCAGGAGGTAGATTCGAATCGCCTTTAAAGCACATGAAAAGCGGCAAAACGTTGACAATGATGCCCTTGGCCAAAAAGGGCGTATGCGTTTTTTCCTGAATATATTCAGGAAAAAACGCATACGCCCTTTTTGATCAACCAAGCAACCTGGAAAGGCAAATCAGCGCTACAAAGAAGTCTCGCTTCCCATCGGTCAAAAGGGCCATGCTGAAAGAAGTGTCAAAACCAGAAATGCAGGACAGGCCATGGAGAAATGGGAGCCTTGCTACACTGATGGGCGGGATGTAAATTGCCAACAGCCACTCTGGAGAAGTGTACGGTGTGTACTGAAAGATCTAAAAAACACAGCTTAGAGAGCATAGGGCACTTCCACTCATGGGGGTATAAATTGGGAAAATGAAAAATCAGCAAGACACAAGCACCCCAAAGTTTAGGGCTGCTCTCTTGACAAGGACCTCCACTTCATTCCACCTTCAATATCCCAGGAAAGAGAAAAATGGATAAAGAAGTTGTGGTCCTTATGTACAATGGAATATCACTCAGCCATGAAATCAATGTCATAAGGCTAGTAGCAGCATGATGAGTGGATTTAGGTACGGCGATTCTAAGTGAAATAAGTCACACAGAAAAGGACACTTCTCATAAGGTATCACTTATAGAGGGAATGTAAAAACCGTTACACTTGAACTGAATTACAAAAAAGGACAGAGTCACACATGCAGAAAACACACTATGGCTGCTTAACGGGAAAGGTGAGGTGGGGTGATACATAAAACAAGGGTTTCAAATTAGCTCAGATACCGTTCCATAAACCCAATATGTAATAGACAAGACCTACTCCTTGCTCAGAGAACTGGACTCAACACGCCCTATTCACCGCACAAGAATATATCTGACTAGTAATAATCTTAAAACCTATGTATTGATATCTCTCTGTTAGTGTGTCAAGTGGGTGTAAAGCGGCATAAACACAGCAGTGAAAAGCAGCTAAACCCCATTATAAAAATAAATTACTTTGAAAAACCCATGAAAGAGAGACAGTGAAAGAGAGAGAAATTCTTACACAACGCGTTCAGGGGCTGTGATGCAACCTGGATTGACCATATCTAGACCCACAGCTGGATGAGACATAAGGGTGGACACTCTTGGGGCTGAGAGGTTTGGTGAGGTTGGGTGAGCAAACGCAGACCCTTTAAAGTAATACTGCGTGGTACCCATCGCATGGGTCCCAAATCTCCAGGTTCAAGGGCATCTTCCTACATCGAAAACATGCATGAGAATCCCCGAAGATGGTACACCATGTGGTGGGGAAAGGTTTCTAAAACGCACCTAATTTCTCATCTCCTTGTGCCCGTGTTCACCATTCCAGCCGCTTTACTAGCAATCTCCCTCCTTGGAGCATCAGCACCTTTAACCTCCTCTTCCGTACAGGTTGCAATTTGTCCTGCGGATGAACGGGAAGATGGGGAACCAAAGAGAGACTAGCTCTTGGTGTTGGGACAGGCACAGGTCACTCTATTTTCCCATCAGGAAGAAGAATTTACCACAGGCTCAGCCTGCCACCCGGAACCAGAACAGGGCCTGAAGCCATCCTGTGCTTTTGCGGCCAGCTCCCAAAAAAGCGAGTTGTAAAATGGAGCTTCAGGGCACTGCAATTCACAAACCTGCAGAGTTATAAATGATAACTCTCGTCCACAAATATATTGAGGGAAGGCAAAGAAGAGGATTTGAAATCAAGGCAGAATTGCAGGAAACAGATTTCAGGAGGTAGATTTGAATCACCTTTAAAGCACATGAAAAGCGGCAAAACGTTGACAATGATGCCCTTGGCCAAAAAGCGCGTATGCGTTTTTTCCTGAATATATTCAGGAAAAAACGCATACGCCCTTTTTGATCAACCAAGCAACCTGGAAAGGCAAATCAGCGCTACAAAGAAGTCTCGCTTCCCATCGGTCAAAAGGGCCATGCTGAAAGAAGTGTCAAAACCAGAAATGCAGGACAGGCCATGGAGAAATGGGAGCCTTGCTACACTGATGGGCGGGATGTAAATTGCCAACAGCCACTCTGGAGAAGTGTACGGTGTGTACTGAAAGATCTAAAAAACACAGCTTAGAGAGCATAGGGCACTTCCACTCATGGGGGTATAAATTGGGAAAATGAAAAATCAGCAAGACACAAGCACCCCAAAGTTTAGGGCTGCTCTCTTGACAAGGACCTCCACTTCATTCCACCTTCAATATCCCAGGAAAGAGAAAAATGGATAAAGAAGTTGTGGTCCTTATGTACAATGGAATATCACTCAGCCATGAAATCAATGTCATAAGGCTAGTAGCAGCATGATGAGTGGATTTAGGTACGGCGATTCTAAGTGAAATAAGTCACACAGAAAAGGACACTTCTCATAAGGTATCACTTATAGAGGGAATGTAAAAACCGTTACACTTGAACTGAATTACAAAACAGGACAGAGTCACACATGCAGAAAACACACTATGGCTGCTTAACGGGAAAGGTGAGGTGGGGTGATACATAAAACAAGGGTTTCAAATTAGCTCAGATACCGTTCCATAAACCCAATATGTAATAGACAAGACCTACTCCTTGCTCAGAGAACTGGACTCAACACGCCCTATTCACCGCACAAGAATATATCTGACTAGTAATAATCTTAAAACCTATGTATTGATATCTCTCTGTTAGTGTGTCAAGTGGGTGTAAAGCGGCATAAACACAGCAGTGAAAAGCAGCTAAACCCCATTATAAAAATAAATTACTTTGAAAAACCCATGAAAGAAAGACAGTGAAAGAGAGAGAAATTCTTACACAACGCGTTCAGGGGCTGTGATGCAACCTGGATTGACCATATCTAGACCCACAGCTGGATGAGACATAAGGGTGGACACTCTTGGGGCTGAGAGGTTTGGTGAGGTTGGGTGAGCAAACGCAGACCCTTTAAAGTAATACTGCGTGGTACCCATCGCATGGGTCCCAAAGCTCCAGGTTCAAGGGCATCTTCCTACATCGAAAACATGCATGAGAATCCCCGAAGATGGTACACCATGTGGTGGGGAAAGGTTTCTAAAACGCACCTAATTTCTCATCTCCTTGTGCCCGTGTTCACCATTCCAGCCGCTTTACTAGCAATCTCCCTCCTTGGAGCATCAGCACCTTTAACCTCCTCTTCCGTACAGGTTGCAATTTGTCCTGCGGATGAACGGGAAGACGGGAAACCAAAGAGAGACTAGCTCTTGGTTTTGGGACAGGCACAGGTCACTCTATTTTCCCATCAGGAAGAAGAATTTACCACAGGCTCAGCCTGCCACCCGGAACCAGAACAGGGCCTGAAGCCATCCTGCGCTTTTGCGGCCAGCTCCCAAAAAAGCGAGTTGTAAAATGGAGCTTCAGGGCACTGCAATTCACAAACCTGCAGAGTTATAAATGATAACTCTCGTCCACAAATATATTGAGGGAAGGCAAAGAAGAGGATTTGAAATCAAGGCAGAATTGCAGGAAACAGATTTCAGGAGGTAGATTCGAATCGCCTTTAAAGCACATGAAAAGCGGCAAAACGTTGACAATGATGCCCTTGGCCAAAAAGGGCGTATGCGTTTTTTCCTGAATATATTCAGGAAAAAACGCATACGCCCTTTTTGATCAACCAAGCAACCTGGAAAGGCAAATCAGCGCTACAAAGAAGTCTCGCTTCCCATCGGTCAAAAGGGCCATGCTGAAAGAAGTGTCAAAACCAGAAATGCAGGACAGGCCATGGAGAAATGGGAGCCTTGCTACACTGATGGGCGGGATGTAAATTGCCAACAGCCACTCTGGAGAAGTGTACGGTGTGTCCTGAAACATCTAAAAAACACAGCTTAGAGAGCATAGGGCACTTCCACTCATGGGGGTATAAATTGGGAAAATGAAAAATCAGCAAGACACAAGCACCCCAAAGTTTAGGGCTGCTCTCTTGACAAGGACCTCCACTTCATTCCACCTTCAATATCCCAGGAAAGAGAAAAATGGATAAAGAAGTTGTGGTCCTTATGTACAATGGAATATCCCTCAGCCATGAAATCAATGTCATAAGGCTAGTAGCAGCATGATGAGTGGATTTAGGTACGACGATTCTAAGTGAAATAAGTCACACAGAAAAGGACACTTCTCATAAGGTATCACTTATAGAGGGAATGTAAAAATCGTTACACTTGAACTGAATTACAAAACAGAACAGAGTCACACATGCAGAAAACACACTATGGCTGCTTAACGGGAAAGGTGAGGTGGGGTGATACATAAAACAAGGGTTTCAAATTAGCTCAGATACCGTTCCATAAACCCAATATGTAATAGACAAGACCTACTCCTTGCTCAGAGAACTGGACTCAACACGCCCTATTCACCGCACAAGAATATATCTGACTAGTAATAATCTTAAAACCTATGTATTGATATCTCTCTGTTAGTGTGTCAAGTGGGTGTAAAGCGGCATAAACACAGCAATGAAAAGCAGCTAAACCCCATTATAAAAATAAATTACTTTGAAAAACCCATGAAAGAAAGACAGTGAAAGAGAGAGAAATTCTTACACAACGCGTTCAGGGGCTGTGATGCAACCTGGATTGACCATATCTAGACCCACAGCTGGATGAGACATAAGGGTGGACACTCTTGGGGCTGAGAGGTTTGGTGAGGTTGGGTGAGCAAACGCAGACCCTTTAAAGTAATACTGCGTGGTACCCATCGCATGGGTCCCAAATCTCCAGGTTCAAGGGCATCTTCCTACATCGAAAACATGCATGAGAATCCCCGAAGATGGTACACCGTGTGGTGGGGAAAGGTTTCTAAAACGCACCTAATTTCTCATCTCCTTGTGCCCGTGTTCACCATTCCAGCCGCTTTACTAGCAATCTCCCTCCTTGGAGCATCAGCACCTTTAACCTCCTCTTCCGTACAGGTTGCAATTTGTCCTGCGGATGAACGGGAAGACGGGGAACCAAAGAGAGACTAGCTCTTGGTGTTGGGACAGGCACAGGTCACTCTATTTTCCCATCAGGAAGAAGAATTTACCACAGGCTCAGCCTGCCACCCGGAACCAGAACAGGGCCTGAAGCCATCCTGTGCTTTTGCGGCCAGCTCCCAAAAAAGCGAGTTGTAAAATGGAGCTTCAGGGCACTGCAATTCACAAACCTGCAGAGTTATAAATGATAACTCTCGTCCACAAATATATTGAGGGAAGGCAAAGAAGAGGATTTGAAATCAAGGCAGAATTGCAGGAAACAGATTTCAGGAGGTAGATTCGAATCGCCTTTAAAGCACATGAAAAGCGGCAAAACGTTGACAATGATGCCCTTGGCCAAAAAGGGCGTATGCGTTTTTTCCTGAATATATTCAGGAAAAAACGCATACGCCCTTTTTGATCAACCAAGCAACCTGGAAAGGCAAATCAGCGCTACAAAGAAGTCTCGCTTCCCATCGGTCAAAAGGGCCATGCTGAAAGAAGTGTCAAAACCAGAAATGCAGGACAGGCCATGGAGAAATGGGAGCCTTGCTACACTGATGGGCGGGATGTAAATTGCCAACAGCCACTCTGGAGAAGTGTACGGTGTGTCCTGAAACATCTAAAAAACACAGCTTAGAGAGCATAGGGCACTTCCACTCATGGGGGTATAAATTGGGAAAATGAAAAATCAGCAAGACACAAGCACCCCAAAGTTTAGGGCTGCTCTGTTGACAAGGACCTCCACTTCATTCCACCTTCAATATCCCAGGAAAGAGAAAAATGGATAAAGAAGTTGTGGTCCTTATGTACAATGGAATATCACTCAGCCATGAAATCAATGTCATAAGGCTAGTAGCAGCATGATGAGTGGATTTAGGTACGACGATTCTAAGTGAAATAAGTCACACAGAAAAGGACACTTCTCATAAGGTATCACTTATAGAGGGAATGTAAAAACCGTTACACTTGAACTGAATTACAAAACAGAACAGAGTCACACATGCAGAAAACACACTATGGCTGCTTAACGGGAAAGGTGAGGTGGGGTGATACATAAAACAAGGGTTTCAAATTAGCTCAGATACCGTTCCATAAACCCAATATGTAATAGACAAGACCTACTCCTTGCTCAGAGAACTGGACTCAACACGCCCTATTCACCGCACAAGAATATATCTGACTAGTAATAATCTTAAAACCTATGTATCGATATCTCTCTGTTAGTGTGTCAAGTGGGTGTAAAGCGGCATAAACACAGCAGTGAAAAGCAGCTAAACCCCATTATAAAAATAAATTACTTTGAAAAACCCATGAAAGAAAGACAGTGAAAGAGAGAGAAATTCTTACACAACGCGTTCAGGGGCTGTGATGCAACCTGGATTGACCATATCTAGACCCACAGCTGGATGAGACATAAGGGTGGACACTCTTGGGGCTGAGAGGTTTGGTGAGGTTGGGTGAGCAAACGCAGACCCTTTAAAGTAATACTGCGTGGTACCCATCGCATGGGTCCCAAATCTCCAGGTTCAAGGGCATCTTCCTACATCGAAAACATGCATGAGAATCCCCGAAGATGGTACACCGTGTGGTGGGGAAAGGTTTCTAAAACGCACCTAATTTCTCATCTCCTTGTGCCCGTGTTCACCATTCCAGCCGCTTTACTAGCAATCTCCCTCCTTGGAGCATCAGCACCTTTAACCTCCTCTTCCGTACAGGTTGCAATTTGTCCTGCGGATGAACGGGAAGACGGGGAACCAAAGAGAGACTAGCTCTTGGTGTTGGGACAGGCACAGGTCACTCTATTTTCCCATCAGGAAGAAGAATTTACCACAGGCTCAGCCTGCCACCCGGAACCAGAACAGGGCCTGAAGCCATCCTGCGCTTTTGTGGCCAGCTCCCAAAAAAGCGAGTTTTAAAATGGAGCTTCAGGGCACTGCAATTCACAAACCTGCAGAGTTATAAATGATAACTCTCGTCCACAAATATATTGAGGGAAGGCAAAGAAGAGGATTTGAAATCAAGGCAGAATTGCAGGAAACAGATTTCAGGAGGTAGATTCGAATCGCCTTTAAAGCACATGAAAAGCGGCAAAACGTTGACAATGATGCCCTTGGCCAAAAAGGGCGTATGCGTTTTTTCCTGAATATATTCAGGAAAAAACGCATACGCCCTTTTTGATCAACCAAGCAACCTGGAAAGGCAAATCAGCGCTACAAAGAAGTCTCGCTTCCCATCGGTCAAAAGGGCCATGCTGAAAGAAGTGTCAAAACCAGAAATGCAGGACAGGCCATGGAGAAATGGGAGCCTTGCTACACTGATGGGCGGGATGTAAATTGCCAACAGCCACTCTGGAGAAGTGTACGGTGTGTCCTGAAACATCTAAAAAACACAGCTTAGAGAGCATAGGGCACTTCCACTCATGGGGGTATAAATTGGGAAAATGAAAAATCAGCAAGACACAAGCACCCCAAAGTTTAGGGCTGCTCTGTTGACAAGGACCTCCACTTCATTCCACCTTCAATATCCCAGGAAAGAGAAAAATGGATAAAGAAGTTGTGGTCCTTATGTACAATGGAATATCACTCAGCCATGAAATCAATGTCATAAGGCTAGTAGCAGCATGATGAGTGGATTTAGGTACGACGATTCTAAGTGAAATAAGTCACACAGAAAAGGACACTTCTCATAAGGTATCACTTATAGAGGGAATGTAAAAACCGTTACACTTGAACTGAATTACAAAACAGAACAGAGTCACACATGCAGAAAACACACTATGGCTGCTTAACGGGAAAGGTGAGGTGGGGTGATACATAAAACAAGGGTTTCAAATTAGCTCAGATACCGTTCCATAAACCCAATATGTAATAGACAAGACCTACTCCTTGCTCAGAGAACTGGACTCAACACGCCCTATTCACCGCACAAGAATATATCTGACTAGTAATAATCTTAAAACCTATGTATTGATATCTCTCTGTTAGTGTGTCAAGTGGGTGTAAAGCGGCATAAACACAGCAGTGAAAAGCAGCTAAACCCCATTATAAAAATAAATTACTTTGAAAAACCCATGAAAGAAAGACAGTGAAAGAGAGAGAAATTCTTACACAACGCGTTCAGGGGCTGTGATGCAACCTGGATTGACCATATCTAGACCCACAGCTGGATGAGACATAAGGGTGGACACTCTTGGGGCTGAGAGGTTTGGTGAGGTTGGGTGAGCAAACGCAGACCCTTTAAAGTAATACTGCGTGGTACCCATCACATGGGTCCCAAATCTCCAGGTTCAAGGGCATCTTCCTACATCGAAAACATGCATGAGAATCCCCGAAGATGGTACACCGTGTGGTGGGGAAAGGTTTCTAAAACGCACCTAATTTCTCATCTCCTTGTGCCCGTGTTCACCATTCCAGCCGCTTTACTAGCAATCTCCCTCCTTGGAGCATCAGCACCTTTAACCTCCTCTTCCGTACAGGTTGCAATTTGTCCTGCGGATGAACGGGAAGACGGGGAACCAATGAGAGACTAGCTCTTGGTGTTGGGACAGGCACAGGTCACTCTATTTTCCCATCAGGAAGAAGAATTTACCACAGGCTCAGCCTGCCACCCGGAACCAGAACAGGGCCTGAAGCCATCCTGCGCTTTTGCGGCCAGCTCCCAAAAAAGCGAGTTGTAAAATGGAGCTTCAGGGCACTGCAATTCACAAACCTGCAGAGTTATAAATGATAACTCTCGTCCACAAATATATTGAGGGAAGGCAAAGAAGAGGATTTGAAATCAAGGCAGAATTCCAGGAAACAGATTTCAGGAGGTAGATTCGAATCGCCTTTAAAGCACATGAAAAGCGGCAAAACGTTGACAATGATGCCCTTGGCCAAAAAGGGCGTATGCGTTTTTTCCTGAATATATTCAGGAAAAAACGCATACGCCCTTTTTGATCAACCAAGCAACCTGGAAAGGCAAATCAGCGCTACAAAGAAGTCTCGCTTCCCATCGGTCAAAAGGGCCATGCTGAAAGAAGTGTCAAAACCAGAAATGCAGGACAGGCCATGGAGAAATGGGAGCCTTGCTACACTGATGGGCGGGATGTAAATTGCCAACAGCCACTCTGGAGAAGTGTACGGTGTGTACTGAAAGATCTAAAAAACACAGCTTAGAGAGCATAGGGCACTTCCACTCATGGGGGTATAAATTGGGAAAATGAAAAATCAGCAAGACACAAGCACCCCAAAGTTTAGGGCTGCTCTCTTGACAAGGACCTCCACTTCATTCCACCTTCAATATCCCAGGAAAGAGAAAAATGGATAAAGAAGTTGTGGTCCTTATGTACAATGGAATATCACTCAGCCATGAAATCAATGTCATAAGGCTAGTAGCAGCATGATGAGTGGATTTAGGTACGGCGATTCTAAGTGAAATAAGTCACACAGAAAAGGACACTTCTCATAAGGTATCACTTATAGAGGGAATGTAAAAACCGTTACACTTGAACTGAATTACAAAAAAGGACAGAGTCACACATGCAGAAAACACACTATGGCTGCTTAACGGGAAAGGTGAGGTGGGGTGATACATAAAACAAGGGTTTCAAATTAGCTCAGATACCGTTCCATAAACCCAATATGTAATAGACAAGACCTACTCCTTGCTCAGAGAACTGGACTCAACACGCCCTATTCACCGCACAAGAATATATCTGACTAGTAATAATCTTAAAACCTATGTATTGATATCTCTCTGTTAGTGTGTCAAGTGGGTGTAAAGCGGCATAAACACAGCAGTGAAAAGCAGCTAAACCCCATTATAAAAATAAATTACTTTGAAAAACCCATGAAAGAGAGACAGTGAAAGAGAGAGAAATTCTTACACAACGCGTTCAGGGGCTGTGATGCAACCTGGATTGACCATATCTAGACCCACAGCTGGATGAGACATAAGGGTGGACACTCTTGGGGCTGAGAGGTTTGGTGAGGTTGGGTGAGCAAACGCAGACCCTTTAAAGTAATACTGCGTGGTACCCATCGCATGGGTCCCAAATCTCCAGGTTCAAGGGCATCTTCCTACATCGAAAACATGCATGAGAATCCCCGAAGATGGTACACCATGTGGTGGGGAAAGGTTTCTAAAACGCACCTAATTTCTCATCTCCTTGTGCCCGTGTTCACCATTCCAGCCGCTTTACTAGCAATCTCCCTCCTTGGAGCATCAGCACCTTTAACCTCCTCTTCCGTACAGGTTGCAATTTGTCCTGCGGATGAACGGGAAGATGGGGAACCAAAGAGAGACTAGCTCTTGGTGTTGGGACAGGCACAGGTCACTCTATTTTCCCATCAGGAAGAAGAATTTACCACAGGCTCAGCCTGCCACCCGGAACCAGAACAGGGCCTGAAGCCATCCTGTGCTTTTGCGGCCAGCTCCCAAAAAAGCGAGTTGTAAAATGGAGCTTCAGGGCACTGCAATTCACAAACCTGCAGAGTTATAAATGATAACTCTCGTCCACAAATATATTGAGGGAAGGCAAAGAAGAGGATTTGAAATCAAGGCAGAATTGCAGGAAACAGATTTCAGGAGGTAGATTTGAATCACCTTTAAAGCACATGAAAAGCGGCAAAACGTTGACAATGATGCCCTTGGCCAAAAAGCGCGTATGCGTTTTTTCCTGAATATATTCAGGAAAAAACGCATACGCCCTTTTTGATCAACCAAGCAACCTGGAAAGGCAAATCAGCGCTACAAAGAAGTCTCGCTTCCCATCGGTCAAAAGGGCCATGCTGAAAGAAGTGTCAAAACCAGAAATGCAGGACAGGCCATGGAGAAATGGGAGCCTTGCTACACTGATGGGCGGGATGTAAATTGCCAACAGCCACTCTGGAGAAGTGTACGGTGTGTACTGAAAGATCTAAAAAACACAGCTTAGAGAGCATAGGGCACTTCCACTCATGGGGGTATAAATTGGGAAAATGAAAAATCAGCAAGACACAAGCACCCCAAAGTTTAGGGCTGCTCTCTTGACAAGGACCTCCACTTCATTCCACCTTCAATATCCCAGGAAAGAGAAAAATGGATAAAGAAGTTGTGGTCCTTATGTACAATGGAATATCACTCAGCCATGAAATCAATGTCATAAGGCTAGTAGCAGCATGATGAGTGGATTTAGGTACGGCGATTCTAAGTGAAATAAGTCACACAGAAAAGGACACTTCTCATAAGGTATCACTTATAGAGGGAATGTAAAAACCGTTACACTTGAACTGAATTACAAAACAGGACAGAGTCACACATGCAGAAAACACACTATGGCTGCTTAACGGGAAAGGTGAGGTGGGGTGATACATAAAACAAGGGTTTCAAATTAGCTCAGATACCGTTCCATAAACCCAATATGTAATAGACAAGACCTACTCCTTGCTCAGAGAACTGGACTCAACACGCCCTATTCACCGCACAAGAATATATCTGACTAGTAATAATCTTAAAACCTATGTATTGATATCTCTCTGTTAGTGTGTCAATTGGGTGTAAAGCGGCATAAACACAGCAGTGAAAAGCAGCTAAACCCCATTATAAAAATAAATTACTTTGAAAAACCCATGAAAGAAAGACAGTGAAAGAGAGAGAAATTCTTACACAACGCGTTCAGGGGCTGTGATGCAACCTGGATTGACCATATCTAGACCCACAGCTGGATGAGACATAAGGGTGGACACTCTTGGGGCTGAGAGGTTTGGTGAGGTTGGGTGAGCAAACGCAGACCCTTTAAAGTAATACTGCGTGGTACCCATCGCATGGGTCCCAAAGCTCCAGGTTCAAGGGCATCTTCCTACATCGAAAACATGCATGAGAATCCCCGAAGATGGTACACCATGTGGTGGGGAAAGGTTTCTAAAACGCACCTAATTTCTCATCTCCTTGTGCCCGTGTTCACCATTCCAGCCGCTTTACTAGCAATCTCCCTCCTTGGAGCATCAGCACCTTTAACCTCCTCTTCCGTACAGGTTGCAATTTGTCCTGCGGATGAACGGGAAGACGGGAAACCAAAGAGAGACTAGCTCTTGGTTTTGGGACAGGCACAGGTCACTCTATTTTCCCATCAGGAAGAAGAATTTACCACAGGCTCAGCCTGCCACCCGGAACCAGAACAGGGCCTGAAGCCATCCTGCGCTTTTGCGGCCAGCTCCCAAAAAAGCGAGTTGTAAAATGGAGCTTCAGGGCACTGCAATTCACAAACCTGCAGAGTTATAAATGATAACTCTCGTCCACAAATATATTGAGGGAAGGCAAAGAAGAGGATTTGAAATCAAGGCAGAATTGCAGGAAACAGATTTCAGGAGGTAGATTCGAATCGCCTTTAAAGCACATGAAAAGCGGCAAAACGTTGACAATGATGCCCTTGGCCAAAAAGGGCGTATGCGTTTTTTCCTGAATATATTCAGGAAAAAACGCATACGCCCTTTTTGATCAACCAAGCAACCTGGAAAGGCAAATCAGCGCTACAAAGAAGTCTCGCTTCCCATCGGTCAAAAGGGCCATGCTGAAAGAAGTGTCAAAACCAGAAATGCAGGACAGGCCATGGAGAAATGGGAGCCTTGCTACACTGATGGGCGGGATGTAAATTGCCAACAGCCACTCTGGAGAAGTGTACGGTGTGTCCTGAAACATCTAAAAAACACAGCTTAGAGAGCATAGGGCACTTCCACTCATGGGGGTATAAATTGGGAAAATGAAAAATCAGCAAGACACAAGCACCCCAAAGTTTAGGGCTGCTCTCTTGACAAGGACCTCCACTTCATTCCACCTTCAATATCCCAGGAAAGAGAAAAATGGATAAAGAAGTTGTGGTCCTTATGTACAATGGAATATCACTCAGCCATGAAATCAATGTCATAAGGCTAGTAGCAGCATGATGAGTGGATTTAGGTACGACGATTCTAAGTGAAATAAGTCACACAGAAAAGGACACTTCTCATAAGGTATCACTTATAGAGGGAATGTAAAAACCGTTACACTTGAACTGAATTACAAAACAGGACAGAGTCACACATGCAGAAAACACACTATGGCTGCTTAACGGGAAAGGTGAGGTGGGGTGATACATAAAACAAGGGTTTCAAATTAGCTCAGATACCGTTCCATAAACCCAATATGTAATAGACAAGACCTACTCCTTGCTCAGAGAACTGGACTCAACACGCCCTATTCACCGCACAAGAATATATCTGACTAGTAATAATCTTAAAACCTATGTATTGATATCTCTCTGTTAGTGTGTCAAGTAGGTGTAAAGCGGCATAAACACAGCAGTGAAAAGCAGCTAAACCCCATTATAAAAATAAATTACTTTGAAAAACCCATGAAAGAAAGACAGTGAAAGAGAGAGAAATTCTTATACAACGCGTTCAGGGGCTGTGATGCAACCTGGATTGACCATATCTAGACCCACAGCTGGATGAGACATAAGGGTGGACACTCTTGGGGCTGAGAGGTTTGGTGAGGTTGGGTGAGCAAACGCAGACCCTTTAAAGTAATACTGCGTGGTACCCATCGCATGGGTCCCAAATCTCCAGGTTCAAGGGCATATTCCTACATCGAAAACATGCATGAGAATCCCCGAAGATGGTACACCGTGTGGTGGGGAAAGGTTTCTAAAACGCACCTAATTTCTCATCTCCTTGTGCCCGTGTTCACCATTCCAGCCGCTTTACTAGCAATCTCCCTCCTTGGAGCATCAGCACCTTTAACCTCCTCTTCCGTACAGGTTGCAATTTGTCCTGCGGATGAACGGGAAGATGGGGAACCAAAGAGAGACTAGCTCTTGGTGTTGGGACAGGCACAGGTCACTCTATTTTCCCATCAGGAAGAAGAATTTACCACAGGCTCAGCCTGCCACCCGGAACCAGAACAGGGCCTGAAGCCATCCTGCGCTTTTGCGGCCAGCTCCCAAAAAAGCGAGTTGTAAAATGGAGCTTCACGGTACTGCAATTCACAAACCTGCAGAGTTATAAATGATAACTCTCGTCCACAAATATATTGAGGGAAGGCAAAGAAGAGGATTTGAAATCAAGGCAGAATTGCAGGAAACAGATTTCAGGAGGTAGATTCGAATCGCCTTTAAAGCACATGAAAAGCGGCAAAACGTTGACAATGATGCCCTTGGCCAAAAAGGGCGTATGCGTTTTTTCCTGAATATATTCAGGAAAAAACGCATACGCCCTTTTTGATCAACCAAGCAACCTGGAAAGGCAAATCAGCGCTACAAAGAAGTCTCGCTTCCCATCGGTCAAAAGGGCCATGCTGAAAGAAGTGTCAAAACCAGAAATGCAGGACAGGCCATGGAGAAATGGGAGCCTTGCTACACTGATGGGCGGGATGTAAATTGCCAACAGCCACTCTGGAGAAGTGTACGGTGTGTACTGAAAGATCTAAAAAACACAGCTTAGAGAGCATAGGGCACTTCCACTCATGGGGGTATAAATTGGGAAAATGAAAAATCAGCAAGACACAAGCACCCCAAAGTTTAGGGCTGCTCTCTTGACAAGGACCTCCACTTCATTCCACCTTCAATATCCCAGGAAAGAGAAAAATGGATAAAGAAGTTGTGGTCCTTATGTACAATGGAATATCACTCAGCCATGAAATCAATGTCATAAGGCTAGTAGCAGCATGATGAGTGGATTTAGGTACGGCGATTCTAAGTGAAATAAGTCACACAGAAAAGGACACTTCTCATAAGGTATCACTTATAGAGGGAATGTAAAAACCGTTACACTTGAACTGAATTACAAAACAGGACAGAGTCACACATGCAGAAAACACACTATGGCTGCTTAACGGGAAAGGTGAGGTGGGGTGATACATAAAACAAGGGTTTCAAATTAGCTCAGATACCGTTCCATAAACCCAATATGTAATAGACAAGACCTACTCCTTGCTCAGAGAACTGGACTCAACACGCCCTATTCACCGCACAAGAATATATCTGACTAGTAATAATCTTAAAACCTATGTATTGATATCTCTCTGTTAGTGTGTCAAGTGGGTGTAAAGCGGCATAAACACAGCAGTGAAAAGCAGCTAAACCCCATTATAAAAATAAATTACTTTGAAAAACCCATGAAAGAAAGACAGTGAAAGAGAGAGAAATTCTTACACAACGCGTTCAGGGGCTGTGATGCAACCTGGATTGACCATATCTAGACCCACAGCTGGATGAGACATAAGGGTGGACACTCTTGGGGCTGAGAGGTTTGGTGAGGTTGGGTGAGCAAACGCAGACCCTTTAAAGTAATACTGCGTGGTACCCATCGCATGGGTCCCAAATCTCCAGGTTCAAGGGCATCTTCCTACATCGAAAACATGCATGAGAATCCCCGAAGATGGTACACCATGTGGTGGGGAAAGGTTTCTAAAACGCACCTAATTTCTCATCTCCTTGTGCCCGTGTTCACCATTCCAGCCGCTTTACTAGCAATCTCCCTCCTTGGAGCATCAGCACCTTTAACCTCCTCTTCCGTACAGGTTGCAATTTGTCCTGCGGATGAACGGGAAGACGGGAAACCAAAGAGAGACTAGCTCTTGGTGTTGGGACAGGCACAGGTCACTCTATTTTCCCATCAGGAAGAAGAATTTACCACAGGCTCAGCCTGCCACCCGGAACCAGAACAGGGCCTGAAGCCATCCTGCGCTTTTGCGGCCAGCTCCCAAAAAAGCGAGTTGTAAAATGGAGCTTCAGGGCACTGCAATTCACAAACCTGCAGAGTTATAAATGATAACTCTCGTCCACAAATATATTGAGGGAAGGCAAAGAAGAGGATTTGAAATCAAGGCAGAATTGCAGGAAACAGATTTCAGGAGGTAGATTCGAATCGCCTTTAAAGCACATGAAAAGCGGCAAAACGTTGACAATGATGCCCTTGGCCAAAAAGGGCGTATGCGTTTTTTCCTGAATATATTCAGGAAAAAACGCATACGCCCTTTTTGATCAACCAAGCAACCTGGAAAGGCAAATCAGCGCTACAAAGAAGTCTCGCTTCCCATCGGTCAAAAGGGCCATGCTGAAAGAAGTGTCAAAACCAGAAATGCAGGACAGGCCATGGAGAAATGGGAGCCTTGCTACACTGATGGGCGGGATGTAAATTGCCAACAGCCACTCTGGAGAAGTGTACGGTGTGTCCTGAAACATCTAAAAAACACAGCTTAGAGAGCATAGGGCACTTCCACTCATGGGGGTATAAATTGGGAAAATGAAAAATCAGCAAGACACAAGCACCCCAAAGTTTAGGGCTGCTCTCTTGACAAGGACCTCCACTTCATTCCACCTTCAATATCCCAGGAAAGAGAAAAATGGATAAAGAAGTTGTGGTCCTTATGTACAATGGAATATCACTCAGCCATGAAATCAATGTCATAAGGCTAGTAGCAGCATGATGAGTGGATTTAGGTACGGCGATTCTAAGTGAAATAAGTCACACAGAAAAGGACACTTCTCATAAGGTATCACTTATAGAGGGAATGTAAAAACCGTTACACTTGAACTGAATTACAAAACAGGACAGAGTCACACATGCAGAAAACACACTATGGCTGCTTAACGGGAAAGGTGAGGTGGGGTGATACATAAAACAAGGGTTTCAAATTAGCTCAGATACCGTTCCATAAACCCAATATGTAATAGACAAGACCTACTCCTTGCTCAGAGAACTGGACTCAACACGCCCTATTCACCGCACAAGAATATATCTGACTAGTAATAATCTTAAAACCTATGTATTGATATCTCTCTGTTAGTGTGTCAAGTGGGTGTAAAGCGGCATAAACACAGCAGTGAAAAGCAGCTAAACCCCATTATAAAAATAAATTACTTTGAAAAACCCATGAAAGAAAGACAGTGAAAGAGAGAGAAATTCTTACACAACGCGTTCAGGGGCTGTGATGCAACCTGGATTGACCATATCTAGACCCACAGCTGGATGAGACATAAGGGTGGACACTCTTGGGGCTGAGAGGTTTGGTGAGGTTGGGTGAGCAAACGCAGACCCTTTAAAGTAATACTGCGTGGTACCCATCGCATGGGTCCCAAAGCTCCAGGTTCAAGGGCATCTTCCTACATCGAAAACATGCATGAGAATCCCCGAAGATGGTACACCGTGTGGTGGGGAAAGGTTTCTAAAACGCACCTAATTTCTCATCTCCTTGTGCCCGTGTTCACCATTCCAGCCGCTTTACTAGCAATCTCCCTCCTTGGAGCATCAGCACCTTTAACCTCCTCTTCCGTACAGGTTGCAATTTGTCCTGCGGATGAACGGGAAGATGGGGAACCAAAGAGAGACTAGCTCTTGGTGTTGGGACAGGCACAGGTCACTCTATTTTCCCATCAGGAAGAAGAATTTACCACAGGCTCAGCCTGCCACCCGGAACCAGAACAGGGCCTGAAGCCATCCTGCGCTTTTGCGGCCAGCTCCCAAAAAAGCGAGTTGTAAAATGGAGCTTCAGGGCACTGCAATTCACAAACCTGCAGAGTTATAAATGATAACTCTCGTCCACAAATATATTGAGGGAAGGCAAAGAAGAGGATTTGAAATCAAGGCAGAATTGCAGGAAACAGATTTCAGGAGGTAGATTCGAATCGCCTTTAAAGCACATGAAAAGCGGCAAAACGTTGACAATGATGCCCTTGGCCAAAAAGGGCGTATGCGTTTTTTCCTGAATATATTCAGGAAAAAACGCATACGCCCTTTTTGATCAACCAAGCAACCTGGAAAGGCAAATCAGCGCTACAAAGAAGTCTCGCTTCCCATCGGTCAAAAGGGCCATGCTGAAAGAAGTGTCAAAACCAGAAATGCAGGACAGGCCATGGAGAAATGGGAGCCTTGCTACACTGATGGGCGGGATGTAAATTGCCAACAGCCACTCTGGAGAAGTGTACGGTGTGTCCTGAAACATCTAAAAAACACAGCTTAGAGAGCATAGGGCACTTCCACTCATGGGGGTATAAATTGGGAAAATGAAAAATCAGCAAGACACAAGCACCCCAAAGTTTAGGGCTGCTCTGTTGACAAGGACCTCCACTTCATTCCACCTTCAATATCCCAGGAAAGAGAAAAATGGATAAAGAAGTTGTGGTCCTTATGTACAATGGAATATCACTCAGCCATGAAATCAATGTCATAAGGCTAGTAGCAGCATGATGAGTGGATTTAGGTACGACGATTCTAAGTGAAATAAGTCACACAGAAAAGGACACTTCTCATAAGGTATCACTTATAGAGGGAATGTAAAAACCGTTACACTTGAACTGAATTACAAAACAGAACAGAGTCACACATGCAGAAAACACACTATGGCTGCTTAACGGGAAAGGTGAGGTGGGGTGATACATAAAACAAGGGTTTCAAATTAGCTCAGATACCGTTCCATAAACCCAATATGTAATAGACAAGACCTACTCCTTGCTCAGAGAACTGGACTCAACACGCCCTATTCACCGCACAAGAATATATCTGACTAGTAATAATCTTAAAACCTATGTATTGATATCTCTCTGTTAGTGTGTCAAGTGGGTGTAAAGCGGCATAAACACAGCAGTGAAAAGCAGCTAAACCCCATTATAAAAATAAATTACTTTGAAAAACCCATGAAAGAAAGACAGTGAAAGAGAGAAATTCTTACACAACGCGTTCAGGGGCTGTGATGCAACCTGGATTGACCATATCTAGACCCACAGCTGGATGAGACATAAGGGTGGACACTCTTGGGGCTGAGAGGTTTGGTGAGGTTGGGTGAGCAAACGCAGACCCTTTAAAGTAATACTGCGTGGTACCCATCACATGGGTCCCAAATCTCCAGGTTCAAGGGCATCTTCCTACATCGAAAACATGCATGAGAATCCCCGAAGATGGTACACCGTGTGGTGGGGAAAGGTTTCTAAAACGCACCTAATTTCTCATCTCCTTGTGCCCGTGTTCACCATTCCAGCCGCTTTACTAGCAATCTCCCTCCTTGCAGCATCAGCACCTTTAACCTCCTCTTCCGTACAGGTTGCAATTTGTCCTGCGGATGAACGGGAAGATGGGGAACCAAAGAGAGACTAGCTCTTGGTGTTGGGACAGGCACAGGTCACTCTATTTTCCCATCAGGAAGAAGAATTTACCACAGGCTCAGCCTGCCACCCGGAACCAGAACAGGGCCTGAAGCCATCCTGCGCTTTTGCGGCCAGCTCCCAAAAAAGCGAGTTGTAAAATGGAGCTTCAGGGCACTGCAATTCACAAACCTGCAGAGTTATAAATGATAACTCTCGTCCACAAATATATTGAGGGAAGGCAAAGAAGAGGATTTGAAATCAAGGCAGAATTGCAGGAAACAGATTTCAGGAGGTAGATTCGAATCGCCTTTAAAGCACATGAAAAGCGGCAAAACGTTGACAATGATGCCCTTGGCCAAAAAGGGCGTATGCGTTTTTTCCTGAATATATTCAGGAAAAAACGCATACGCCCTTTTTGGCCAACCAAGCAACCTGGAAAGGCAAATCAGGGCTACAAAGAAGACTCGCTACCCATCGGTCAAAAGGGCCATGCTGAAAAAAGTCTCAAAACCAGAAATGCAGGACAGGCCATGGAGAAATGGGAGCCTTGCTACACTGATGGGCGGGATGTAAATTGCCAACAGCCACTCTGGAGAAGTGTACGGTGTGTCCTGAAACATCTAAAAAACACAGCTTAGAGAGCATAGGGCACTTCCACTCATGGGGGTATAAATTGGGAAAATGAAAAATCAGCAAGACACAAGCACCCCAAAGTTTAGGGCTGCTCTCTTGACAAGGACCTCCACTTCATTCCACCTTCAATATCCCAGGAAAGAGAAAAATGGATAAAGAAGTTGTGGTCCTTATGTACAATGGAATATCACTCAGCCATGAAATCAATGTCATAAGGCTAGTAGCAGCATGATGAGTGGATTTAGGTACGGCGATTCTAAGTGAAATAAGTCACACAGAAAAGGACACTTCTCATAAGGTATCACTTATAGAGGGAATGTAAAAACCGTTACACTTGAACTGAATTACAAAACAGGACAGAGTCACACATGCAGAAAACACACTATGGCTGCTTAACGGGAAAGGTGAGGTGGGGTGATACATAAAACAAGGGTTTCAAATTAGCTCAGATACCGTTCCATAAACCCAATATGTAATAGACAAGACCTACTCCTTGCTCAGAGAACTGGACTCAACACGCCCTATTCACCGCACAAGAATATATCTGACTAGTAATAATCTTAAAACCTATGTATTGATATCTCTCTGTTAGTGTGTCAAGTGGGTGTAAAGCGGCATAAACACAGCAGTGAAAAGCAGCTAAACCCCATTATAAAAATAAATTACTTTGAAAAACCCATGAAAGAAAGACAGTGAAAGAGAGAGAAATTCTTACACAACGCGTTCAGGGGCTGTGATGCAACCTGGATTGACCATATCTAGACCCACAGCTGGATGAGACATAAGGGTGGACACTCTTGGGGCTGAGAGGTTTGGTGAGGTTGGGTGAGCAAACGCAGACCCTTTAAAGTAATACTGCGTGGTACCCATCGCATGGGTCCCAAATCTCCAGGTTCAAGGGCATCTTCCTACATCGAAAACATGCATGAGAATCCCCGAAGATGGTACACCATGTGGTGGGGAAAGGTTTCTAAAACGCACCTAATTTCTCATCTCCTTGTGCCCGTGTTCACCATTCCAGCCGCTTTACTAGCAATCTCCCTCCTTGGAGCATCAGCACCTTTAACCTCCTCTTCCGTACAGGTTGCAATTTGTCCTGCGGATGAACGGGAAGACGGGGAACCAAAGAGAGACTAGCTCTTGGTGTTGGGACAGGCACAGGTCACTCTATTTTCCCATCAGGAAGAAGAATTTACCACAGGCTCAGCCTGCCACCCGGAACCAGAACAGGGCCTGAAGCCATCCTGCGCTTTTGCGGCCAGCTCCCAAAAAAGCGAGTTGTAAAATGGAGCTTCAGGGCACTGCAATTCACAAACCTGCAGAGTTATAAATGATAACTCTCGTCCACAAATATATTGAGGGAAGGCAAAGATGAGGATTTGAAATCAAGGCAGAATTGCAGGAAACAGATTTCAGGAGGTAGATTCGAATCGCCTTTAAAGCACATGAAAAGCGGCAAAACGTTGACAATGATGCCCTTGGCCAAAAAGGGCGTATGCGTTTTTTCCTGAATATATTCAGGAAAAAACGCATACGCCCTTTTTGATCAACCAAGCAACCTGGAAAGGCAAATCAGCGCTACAAAGAAGTCTCGCTTCCCATCGGTCAAAAGGGCCATGCTGAAAGAAGTGTCAAAACCAGAAATGCAGGACAGTCCATGGAGAAATAGGAGCCTTGCTACACTGATGGGCGGGATGTAAATTGCCAACAGCCACTCTGGAGAAGTGTACGGTGTGTCCTGAAACATCTAAAAAACACAGCTTAGAGAGCATAGGGCACTTCCACTCATGGGGGTATAAATTGGGAAAATGAAAAATCAGCAAGACACAAGCACCCCAAAGTTTAGGGCTGCTCTGTTGACAAGGACCTCCACTTCATTCCACCTTCAATATCCCAGGAAAGAGAAAAATGGATAAAGAAGTTGTGGTCCTTATGTACAATGGAATATCACTCAGCCATGAAATCAATGTCATAAGGCTAGTAGCAGCATGATGAGTGGATTTAGGTACGACGATTCTAAGTGAAATAAGTCACACAGAAAAGGACACTTCTCATAAGGTATCACTTATAGAGGGAATGTAAAAACCGTTACACTTGAACTGAATTACAAAACAGAACAGAGTCACACATGCAGAAAACACACTATGGCTGCTTAACGGGAAAGGTGAGGTGGGGTGATACATAAAACAAGGGTTTCAAATTAGCTCAGATACCGTTCCATAAACCCAATATGTAATAGACAAGACCTACTCCTTGCTCAGAGAACTGGACTCAACACGCCCTATTCACCGCACAAGAATATATCTGACTAGTAATAATCTTAAAACCTATGTATTGATATCTCTCTGTTAGTGTGTCAAGTAGGTGTAAAGCGGCATAAACACAGCAGTGAAAAGCAGCTAAACCCCATTATAAAAATAAATTACTTTGAAAAACCCATGAAAGAAAGACAGTGAAAGAGAGAGAAATTCTTACACAACGCGTTCAGGAGCTGTGATGCAACCTGGATTGACCATATCTAGACCCACAGCTGGATGAGACATAAGGGTGGACACTCTTGGGGCTGAGAGGTTTGGTGAGGTTGGGTGAGCAAACGCAGACCCTTTAAAGTAATACTGCGTGGTACCCATCGCATGGGTCCCAAATCTCCAGGTTCAAGGGCATATTCCTACATCGAAAACATGCATGAGAATCCCCGAAGATGGTACACCGTGTGGTGGGGAAAGGTTTCTAAAACGCACCTAATTTCTCATCTCCTTGTGCCCGTGTTCACCATTCCAGCCGCTTTACTAGCAATCTCCCTCCTTGGAGCATCAGCACCTTTAACCTCCTCTTCCGTACAGGTTGCAATTTGTCCTGCGGATGAACGGGAAGATGGGGAACCAAAGAGAGACTTGCTCTTGGTGTTGGGACAGGCAAAGGTCACTCTATTTTCCCATCAGGAAGAAGAATTTACCACAGGCTCAGCCTGCCACCCGGAACCAGAACAGGGCCTGAAGCCATCCTGCGCTTTTGCGGCCAGCTCCCAAAAAAGCGAGTTGTAAAATGGAGATTCAGGGCACTGCAATTCACAAACCTGCAGAGTTATAAATGATAACTCTCGTCCACAAATATATTGAGGGAAGGCAAAGAAGAGGATTTGAAATCAAGGCAGAATTGCAGGAAACAGATTTCAGGAGGTAGATTCGAATCGCCTTTAAAGCACATGAAAAGCGGCAAAACGTTGACAATGATGCCCTTGGCCAAAAAGGGCGTATGCGTTTTTTCCTGAATATATTCAGGAAAAAACGCATACGCCCTTTTTGATCAACCAAGCAACCTGGAAAGGCAAATCAGCGCTACAAAGAAGTCTCGCTTCCCATCGGTCAAAAGGGCCATGCTGAAAGAATTGTCAAAACCAGAAATGCAGGACAGGCCATGGAGAAATGGGAGCCTTGCTACACTGATGGGCGGGATGTAAATTGCCAACAGCCACTCTGGAGAAGTGTACGGTGTGTCCTGAAACATCTAAAAAACACAGCTTAGAGAGCATAGGGCACTTCCACTCATGGGGGTATAAATTGGGAAAATGAAAAATCAGCAAGACACAAGCACCCAAAAGTTTAGGGCTGCTCTCTTGACAAGGACCTCCACTTCATTCCACCTTCAATATCCCAGGAAAGAGAAAAATGGATAAAGAAGTTGTGGTCCTTATGTACAATGGAATATCACTCAGCCATGAAATCAATGTCATAAGGCTAGTAGCAGCATGATGAGTGGATTTAGGTACGACGATTCTAAGTGAAATAAGTCACACAGAAAAGGACACTTCTCATAAGGTATCACTTATAGAGGGAATGTAAAAACCGTTACACTTGAACTGAATTACAAAACAGGACAGAGTCACACATGCAGAAAACACACTATGGCTGCTTAACGGGAAAGGTGAGGTGGGGTGATACATAAAACAAGGGTTTCAAATTAGCTCAGATACCGTTCCATAAAACCAATATGTAATAGACAAGACCTACTCCTTGCTCAGAGAACTGGACTCAACACGCCCTATTCACCGCACAAGAATATATCTGACTAGTAATAATCTTAAAACCTATGTATTGATATCTCTCTGTTAGTGTGTCAAGTGGGTGTAAAGCGGCATAAACACAGCAGTGAAAAGCAGCTAAACCCCATTATAAAAATAAATTACTTTGAAAAACCCATGAAAGAAAGACAGTGAAAGAGAGAGAAATTCTTACACAACGCGTTCAGGGGCTGTGATGCAACCTGGATTGACCATATCTAGACCCACAGCTGGATGAGACATAAGGGTGGACACTCTTGGGGCTGAGAGGTTTGGTGAGGTTGGGTGAGCAAACGCAGACCCTTTAAAGTAATACTGCGTGGTACCCATCACATGGGTCCCAAATCTCCAGGTTCAAGGGCATCTTCCTACATCGAAAACATGCATGAGAATCCCCGAAGATGGTACACCATGTGGTGGGGAAAGGTTTCTAAAACGCACCTAATTTCTCATCTCCTTGTGCCCGTGTTCACCATTCCAGCCGCTTTACTAGCAATCTCCCTCCTTGGAGCATCAGCACCTTTAACCTCCTCTTCCGTACAGGTTGCAATTTGTCCTGCGGATGAACGGGAAGACGGGGAACCAAAGAGAGACTAGCTCTTGGTGTTGGGACAGGCACAGGTCACTCTATTTTCCCATCAGGAAGAAGAATTTACCACAGGCTCAGCCTGCCACCCGGAACCAGAACAGGGCCTGAAGCCATCCTGCGCTTTTGCGGCCAGCTCCCAAAAAAGCGAGTTGTAAAATGGAGCTTCAGGGCACTGCAATTCACAAACCTGCAGAGTTATAAATGATAACTCTCGTCCACAAATATATTGAGGGAAGGCAAAGAAGAGGATTTGAAATCAAGGCAGAATTGCAGGAAACAGATTTCAGGAGGTAGATTCGAATCGCCTTTAAAGCACATGAAAAGCGGCAAAACGTTGACAATGATGCCCTTGGCCAAAAAGGGCGTATGCGTTTTTTCCTGAATATATTCAGGAAAAAACGCATACGCCCTTTTTGATCAACCAAGCAACCTGGAAAGGCAAATCAGCGCTACAAAGAAGTCTCGCTTCCCATCGGTCAAAAGGGCCATGCTGAAAGAAGTGTCAAAACCAGAAATGCAGGACAGGCCATGGAGAAATGGGAGCCTTGCTACACTGATGGGCGGGATGTAAATTGCCAACAGCCACTCTGGAGAAGTGTACGGTGTGTCCTGAAACATCTAAAAAACACAGCTTAGAGAGCATAGGGCACTTCCACTCATGGGGGTATAAATTGGGAAAATGAAAAATCAGCAAGACACAAGCACCCCAAAGTTTAGGGCTGCTCTCTTGACAAGGACCTCCACTTCATTCCACCTTCAATATCCCAGGAAAGAGAAAAATGGATAAAGAAGTTGTGGTCCTTATGTACAATGGAATATCACTCAGCCATGAAATCAATGTCATAAGGCTAGTAGCAGCATGATGAGTGGATTTAGGTACGGCGATTCTAAGTGAAATAAGTCACACAGAAAAGGACACTTCTCATAAGGTATCACTTATAGAGGGAATGTAAAAACCGTTACACTTGAACTGAATTACAAAACAGGACAGAGTCACACATGCAGAAAACACACTATGGCTGCTTAACGGGAAAGGTGAGGTGGGGTGATACATAAAACAAGGGTTTCAAATTAGCTCAGATACCGTTCCATAAACCCAATATGTAATAGACAAGACCTACTCCTTGCTCAGAGAACTGGACTCAACACGCCCTATTCACCGCACAAGAATATATCTGACTAGTAATAATCTTAAAACCTATGTATTGATATCTCTCTGTTAGTGTGTCAAGTGGGTGTAAAGCGGCATAAACACAGCAGTGAAAAGCAGCTAAACCCCATTATAAAAATAAATTACTTTGAAAAACCCATGAAAGAAAGACAGTGAAAGAGAGAGACATTCTTACACAACGCGTTCAGGGGCTGTGATGCAACCTGGATTGACCATATCTAGACCCACAGCTGGATGAGACATAAGGGTGGACACTCTTGGGGCTGAGAGGTTTGGTGAGGTTGGGTGAGCAAACGCAGACCCTTTAAAGTAATACTGCGTGGTACCCATCGCATGGGTCCCAAATCTCCAGGTTCAAGGGCATCTTCCTACATCGAAAACATGCATGAGAATCCCCGAAGATGGTACACCATGTGGTGGGGAAAGGTTTCTAAAACGCACCTAATTTCTCATCTCCTTGTGCCCGTGTTCACCATTCCAGCCGCTTTACTAGCAATCTCCCTGCTTGGAGCATCAGCACCTTTAACCTCCTCTTCCGTACAGGTTGCAATTTGTCCTGCGGATGAACGGGAAGACGGGGAACCAAAGAGAGACTAGCTCTTGGTGTTGGGACAGGCACAGGTCACTCTATTTTCCCATCAGGAAGAAGAATTTACCACAGGCTCAGCCTGCCACCCGGAACCAGAACAGGGCCTGAAGCCATCCTGCGCTTTTGCGGCCAGCTCCCAAAAAAGCGAGTTGTAAAATGGAGCTTCAGGGCACTGCAATTCACAAACCTGCAGAGTTATAAATGATAACTCTCGTCCACAAATATATTGAGGGAAGGCAAAGAAGAGGATTTGAAATCAAGGCAGAATTGCAGGAAACAGATTTCAGGAGGTAGATTCGAATCGCCTTTAAAGCACATGAAAAGCGGCAAAACGTTGACAATGATGCCCTTGGGCAAAAAGGGCGTATGCGTTTTTTCCTGAATATATTCAGGAAAAAACGCATACGCCCTTTTTGATCAACCAAGCAACCTGGAAAGGCAAATCAGCGCTATAAAGAAGTCTCGCTTCCCATCGGTCAAAAGGGCCATGCTGAAAGAAGTGTCAAAACCAGAAATGCAGGACAGGCCATGGAGAAATGGGAGCCTTGCTACACTGATGGGCGGGATGTAAATTGCCAACAGCCACTCTGGAGAAGTGTACGGTGTGTCCTGAAACATCTAAAAAACACAGCTTAGAGAGCATAGGGCACTTCCACTCATGGGGGTATAAATTGGGAAAATGAAAAATCAGCAAGACACAAGCACCCCAAAGTTTAGGGCTGCTCTGTTGACAAGGACCTCCACTTCATTCCACCTTCAATATCCCAGGAAAGAGAAAAATGGATAAAGAAGTTGTGGTCCTTATGTAAAATGGAATATCACTCAGCCATGAAATCAATGTCATAAGGCTAGTAGCAGCATGATGAGTGGTTTTAGGTACGGCGATTCTAAGTGAAATAAGTCACACAGAAAAGGACACTTCTCATAAGGTATCACTTATAGAGGGAATGTAAAAACCGTTACACTTGAACTGAATTACAAAACAGAACAGAGTCACACATGCAGAAAACACACTATGGCTGCTTAACGGGAAAGGTGAGGTGGGGTGATACATAAAACAAGGGTTTCAAATTAGCTCAGATACCGTTCCATAAACCCAATATGTAATAGACAAGACCTACTCCTTGCTCAGAGAACTGGACTCAACACGCCCTATTCACCGCACAAGAATATATCTGACTAGTAATAATCTTAAAACCTATGTATTGATATCTCTCTGTTAGTGTGTCAAGTAGGTGTAAAGCGGCATAAACACAGCAGTGAAAAGCAGCTAAACCCCATTATAAAAATAAATTACTTTGAAAAACCCATGAAAGAAAGACAGTGAAAGAGAGAGAAATTCTTACACAACGCGTTCAGGGGCTGTGATGCAACCTGGATTGACCATATCTAGACCCACAGCTGGATGAGACATAAGGGTGGACACTCTTGGGGCTGAGAGGTTTGGTGAGGTTGGGTGAGCAAACGCAGACCCTTTAAAGTAATACTGCGTGGTACCCATCACATGGGTCCCAAATCTCCAGGTTCAAGGGCATCTTCCTACATCGAAAACATGCATGAGAATCCCCGAAGATGGTACACCATGTGGTGGGGAAAGGTTTCTAAAACGCACCTAATTTCTCATCTCCTTGTGCCCGTGTTCACCATTCCAGCCGCTTTACTAGCAATCTCCCTCCTTGGAGCATCAGCACCTTTAACCTCCTCTTCCGTACAGGTTGCAATTTGTCCTGCGGATGAACGGGAAGACGGGGAACCAAAGAGAGACTAGCTCTTGGTGTTGGGACAGGCACAGGTCACTCTATTTTCCCATCAGGAAGAAGAATTTACCACAGGCTCAGCCTGCCACCCGGAACCAGAACAGGGCCTGAAGCCATCCTGCGCTTTTGCGGCCAGCTCCCAAAAAAGCGAGTTGTAAAATGGAGCTTCAGGGCACTGCAATTCACAAACCTGCAGAGTTATAAATGATAACTCTCGTCCACAAATATATTGAGGGAAGGCAAAGAAGAGGATTTGAAATCAAGGCAGAATTGCAGGAAACAGATTTCAGGAGGTAGATTCGAATCGCCTTTAAAGCACATGAAAAGCGGCAAAACGTTGACAATGATGCCCTTGGCCAAAAAGGGCGTATGCGTTTTTTCCTGAATATATTCAGGAAAAAACGCATACGCCCTTTTTGATCAACCAAGCAACCTGGAAAGGCAAATCAGCGCTACAAAGAAGTCTCGCTTCCCATCGGTCAAAAGGGCCATGCTGAAAGAAGTGTCAAAACCAGAAATGCAGGACAGGCCATGGAGAAATGGGAGCCTTGCTACACTGATGGGCGGGATGTAAATTGCCAACAGCCACTCTGGAGAAGTGTACGGTGTGTCCTGAAACATCTAAAAAACACAGCTTAGAGAGCATAGGGCACTTCCACTCATGGGGGTATAAATTGGGAAAATGAAAAATCAGCAAGACACAAGCACCCCAAAGTTTAGGGCTGCTCTCTTGACAAGGACCTCCACTTCATTCCACCTTCAATATCCCAGGAAAGAGAAAAATGGATAAAGAAGTTGTGGTCCTTATGTACAATGGAATATCACTCAGCCATGAAATCAATGTCATAAGGCTAGTAGCAGCATGATGAGTGGATTTAGGTACGGCGATTCTAAGTGAAATAAGTCACACAGAAAAGGACACTTCTCATAAGGTATCACTTATAGAGGGAATGTAAAAACCGTTACACTTGAACTGAATTACAAAACAGGACAGAGTCACACATGCAGAAAACACACTATGGCTGCTTAACGGGAAAGGTGAGGTGGGGTGATACATAAAACAAGGGTTTCAAATTAGCTCAGATACCGTTCCATAAACCCAATATGTAATAGACAAGACCTACTCCTTGCTCAGAGAACTGGACTCAACACGCCCTATTCACCGCACAAGAATATATCTGACTAGTAATAATCTTAAAACCTATGTATTGATATCTCTCTGTTAGTGTGTCAAGTGGGTGTAAAGCGGCATAAACACAGCAGTGAAAAGCAGCTAAACCCCATTATAAAAATAAATTACTTTGAAAAACCCATGAAAGAAAGACAGTGAAAGAGAGAGAAATTCTTACACAACGCGTTCAGGGGCTGTGATGCAACCTGGATTGACCATATCTAGACCCACAGCTGGATGAGACATAAGGGTGGACACTCTTGGGGCTGAGAGGTTTGGTGAGGTTGGGTGAGCAAACGCAGACCCTTTAAAGTAATACTGCGTGGTACCCATCGCATGGGTCCCAAATCTCCAGGTTCAAGGGCATCTTCCTACATCGAAAACATGCATGAGAATCCCCGAAGATGGTACACCATGTGGTGGGGAAAGGTTTCTAAAACGCACCTAATTTCTCATCTCCTTGTGCCCGTGTTCACCATTCCAGCCGCTTTACTAGCAATCTCCCTCCTTGGAGCATCAGCACCTTTAACCTCCTCTTCCGTACAGGTTGCAATTTGTCCTGCGGATGAACGGGAAGACGGGGAACCAAAGAGAGACTAGCTCTTGGTGTTGGGACAGGCACAGGTCACTCTATTTTCCCATCAGGAAGAAGAATTTACCACAGGCTCAGCCTGCCACCCGGAACCAGAACAGGGCCTGAAGCCATCCTGCGCTTTTGCGGCCAGCTCCCAAAAAAGCGAGTTGTAAAATGGAGCTTCAGGGCACTGCAATTCACAAACCTGCAGAGTTATAAATGATAACTCTCGTCCACAAATATATTGAGGGAAGGCAAAGAAGAGGATTTGAAATCAAGGCAGAATTGCAGGAAACAGATTTCAGGAGGTAGATTCGAATCGCCTTTAAAGCACATGAAAAGCGGCAAAACGTTGACAATGATGCCCTTGGCCAAAAAGGGCGTATGCGTTTTTTCCTGAATATATTCAGGAAAAAACGCATACGCCCTTTTTGATCAACCAAGCAACCTGGAAAGGCAAATCAGCGCTACAAAGAAGTCTCGCTTCCCATCGGTCAAAAGGGCCATGCTGAAAGAAGTGTCAAAACCAGAAATGCAGGACAGGCCATGGAGAAATGGGAGCCTTGCTACACTGATGGGCGGGATGTAAATTGCCAACAGCCACTCTGGAGAAGTGTACGGTGTGTCCTGAAACATCTAAAAAACACAGCTTAGAGAGCATAGGGCACTTCCACTCATGGGGGTATAAATTGGGAAAATGAAAAATCAGCAAGACACAAGCACCCCAAAGTTTAGGGCTGCTCTCTTGACAAGGACCTCCACTTCATTCCACCTTCAATATCCCAGGAAAGAGAAAAATGGATAAAGAAGTTGTGGTCCTTATGTACAATGGAATATCACTCAGCCATGAAATCAATGTCATAAGGCTAGTAGCAGCATGATGAGTGGATTTAGGTACGGCGATTCTAAGTGAAATAAGTCACACAGAAAAGGACACTTCTCATAAGGTATCACTTATAGAGGGAATGTAAAAACCGTTACACTTGAACTGAATTACAAAACAGGACAGAGTCACACATGCAGAAAACACACTATGGCTGCTTAACGGGAAAGGTGAGGTGGGGTGATACATAAAACAAGGGTTTCAAATTAGCTCAGATACCGTTCCATAAACCCAATATGTAATAGACAAGACCTACTCCTTGCTCAGAGAACTGGACTCAACACGCCCTATTCACCGCACAAGAATATATCTGACTAGTAATAATCTTAAAACCTATGTATTGATATCTCTCTGTTAGTGTGTCAAGTGGGTGTAAAGCGGCATAAACACAGCAGTGAAAAGCAGCTAAACCCCATTATAAAAATAAATTACTTTGAAAAACCCATGAAAGAAAGACAGTGAAAGAGAGAGACATTCTTACACAACGCGTTCAGGGGCTGTGATGCAACCTGGATTGACCATATCTAGACCCACAGCTGGATGAGACATAAGGGTGGACACTCTTGGGGCTGAGAGGTTTGGTGAGGTTGGGTGAGCAAACGCAGACCCTTTAAAGTAATACTGCGTGGTACCCATCGCATGGGTCCCAAATCTCCAGGTTCAAGGGCATCTTCCTACATCGAAAACATGCATGAGAATCCCCGAAGATGGTACACCATGTGGTGGGGAAAGGTTTCTAAAACGCACCTAATTTCTCATCTCCTTGTGCCCGTGTTCACCATTCCAGCCGCTTTACTAGCAATCTCCCTGCTTGGAGCATCAGCACCTTTAACCTCCTCTTCCGTACAGGTTGCAATTTGTCCTGCGGATGAACGGGAAGACGGGGAACCAAAGAGAGACTAGCTCTTGGTGTTGGGACAGGCACAGGTCACTCTATTTTCCCATCAGGAAGAAGAATTTACCACAGGCTCAGCCTGCCACCCGGAACCAGAACAGGGCCTGAAGCCATCCTGCGCTTTTGCGGCCAGCTCCCAAAAAAGCGAGTTGTAAAATGGAGCTTCAGGGCACTGCAATTCACAAACCTGCAGAGTTATAAATGATAACTCTCGTCCACAAATATATTGAGGGAAGGCAAAGAAGAGGATTTGAAATCAAGGCAGAATTGCAGGAAACAGATTTCAGGAGGTAGATTCGAATCGCCTTTAAAGCACATGAAAAGCGGCAAAACGTTGACAATGATGCCCTTGGCCAAAAAGGGCGTATGCGTTTTTTCCTGAATATATTCAGGAAAAAACGCATACGCCCTTTTTGATCAACCAAGCAACCTGGAAAGGCAAATCAGCGCTATAAAGAAGTCTCGCTTCCCATCGGTCAAAAGGGCCATGCTGAAAGAAGTGTCAAAACCAGAAATGCAGGACAGGCCATGGAGAAATGGGAGCCTTGCTACACTGATGGGCGGGATGTAAATTGCCAACAGCCACTCTGGAGAAGTGTACGGTGTGTCCTGAAACATCTAAAAAACACAGCTTAGAGAGCATAGGGCACTTCCACTCATGGGGGTATAAATTGGGAAAATGAAAAATCAGCAAGACACAAGCACCCCAAAGTTTAGGGCTGCTCTCTTGACAAGGACCTCCACTTCATTCCACCTTCAATATCCCAGGAAAGAGAAAAATGGATAAAGAAGTTGTGGTCCTTATGTACAATGGAATATCACTCAGCCATGAAATCAATGTCATAAGGCTAGTAGCAGCATGATGAGTGGATTTAGGTACGGCGATTCTAAGTGAAATAAGTCACACAGAAAAGGACACTTCTCATAAGGTATCACTTATAGAGGGAATGTAAAAACCGTTACACTTGAACTGAATTACAAAACAGGACAGAGTCACACATGCAGAAAACACACTATGGCTGCTTAACGGGAAAGGTGAGGTGGGGTGATACATAAAACAAGGGTTTCAAATTAGCTCAGATACCGTTCCATAAACCCAATATGTAATAGACAAGACCTACTCCTTGCTCAGAGAACTGGACTCAACACGCCCTATTCACCGCACAAGAATATATCTGACTAGTAATAATCTTAAAACCTATGTATTGATATCTCTCTGTTAGTGTGTCAAGTGGGTGTAAAGCGGCATAAACACAGCAGTGAAAAGCAGCTAAACCCCATTATAAAAATAAATTACTTTGAAAAACCCATGAAAGAAAGACAGTGAAAGAGAGAGAAATTCTTACACAACGCGTTCAGGGGCTGTGATGCAACCTGGATTGACCATATCTAGACCCACAGCTGGATGAGACATAAGGGTGGACACTCTTGGGGCTGAGAGGTTTGGTGAGGTTGGGTGAGCAAACGCAGACCCTTTAAAGTAATACTGCGTGGTACCCATCGCATGGGTCCCAAAGCTCCAGGTTCAAGGGCATCTTCCTACATCGAAAACATGCATGAGAATCCCCGAAGATGGTACACCGTGTGGTGGGGAAAGGTTTCTAAAACGCACCTAATTTCTCATCTCCTTGTGCCCGTGTTCACCATTCCAGCCGCTTTACTAGCAATCTCCCTCCTTGGAGCATCAGCACCTTTAACCTCCTCTTCCGTACAGGTTGCAATTTGTCCTGCGGATGAACGGGAAGACGGGGAACCAAAGAGAGACTAGCTCTTGGTGTTGGGACAGGCACAGGTCACTCTATTTTCCCATCAGGAAGAAGAATTTACCACAGGCTCAGCCTGCCACCCGGAACCAGAACAGGGCCTGAAGCCATCCTGCGCTTTTGCGGCCAGCTCCCAAAAAAGCGAGTTGTAAAATGGAGCTTCAGGGTACTGCAATTCACAAACCTGCAGAGTTATAAATGATAACTCTCGTCCACAAATATATTGATGGAAGGCAAAGAAGAGGATTTGAAATCAAGGCAGAATTGCAGGAAACAGATTTCAGGAGGTAGATTCGAATCACCTTTAAAGCACATGAAAAGCGGCAAAACGTTGACAATGATGCCCTTGGCCAAAAAGGGCGTATGCGTTTTTTCCGGAATATATTCAGGAAAAAACGCATACGCCCTTTTTGATCAACCAAGCAACCTGGAAAGGCAAATCAGCGCTACAAAGAAGTCTCGCTTCCCATCGGTCAAAAGGGCCATGCTGAAAGAAGTGTCAAAACCAGAAATGCAGGACAGGCCATGGAGAAATGGGAGCCTTGCTACACTGATGGGCGGGATGTAAATTGCCAACAGCCACTCTGGAGAAGTGTACGGTGTGTCCTGAAACATCTAAAAAACACAGCTTAGAGAGCATAGGGCACTTCCACTCATGGGGGTATAAATTGGGAAAATGAAAAATCAGCAAGACACAAGCACCCCAAAGTTTAGGGCTGCTCTGTTGACAAGGACCTCCACTTCATTCCACCTTCAATATCCCAGGAAAGAGAAAAATGGATAAAGAAGTTGTGGTCCTTATGTACAATGGAATATCACTCAGCCATGAAATCAATGTCATAAGGCTAGTAGCAGCATGATGAGTGGATTTAGGTACGGCGATTCTAAGTGAAATAAGTCACACAGAAAAGGACACTTCTCATAAGGTATCACTTATAGAGGGAATGTAAAAACCGTTACACTTGAACTGAATTACAAAACAGAACAGAGTCACACATGCAGAAAACACACTATGGCTGCTTAACGGGAAAGGTGAGGTGGGGTGATACATAAAACAAGGGTTTCAAATTAGCTCAGATACCGTTCCATAAACCCAATATGTAATAGACAAGACCTACTCCTTGCTCAGAGAACTGGACTCAACACGCCCTATTCACCGCACAAGAATATATCTGACTAGTAATAATCTTAAAACCTATGTATTGATATCTCTCTGTTAGTGTGTCAAGTAGGTGTAAAGCGGCATAAACACAGCAGTGAAAAGCAGCTAAACCCCATTATAAAAATAAATTACTTTGAAAAACCCATGAAAGAAAGACAGTGAAAGAGAGAGAAATTCTTACACAACGCGTTCAGGGGCTGTGATGCAACCTGGATTGACCATATCTAGACCCACAGCTGGATGAGACATAAGGGTGGACACTCTTGGGGCTGAGAGGTTTGGTGAGGTTGGGTGAGCAAACGCAGACCCTTTAAAGTAATACTGCGTGGTACCCATCACATGGGTCCCAAATCTCCAGGTTCAAGGGCATCTTCCTACATCGAAAACATGCATGAGAATCCCCGAAGATGGTACACCATGTGGTGGGGAAAGGTTTCTAAAACGCACCTAATTTCTCATCTCCTTGTGCCCGTGTTCACCATTCCAGCCGCTTTACTAGCAATCTCCCTCCTTGGAGCATCAGCACCTTTAACCTCCTCTTCCGTACAGGTTGCAATTTGTCCTGCGGATGAACGGGAAGACGGGGAACCAAAGAGAGACTAGCTCTTGGTGTTGGGACAGGCACAGGTCACTCTATTTTCCCATCAGGAAGAAGAATTTACCACAGGCTCAGCCTGCCACCCGGAACCAGAACAGGGCCTGAAGCCATCCTGCGCTTTTGCGGCCAGCTCCCAAAAAAGCGAGTTGTAAAATGGAGCTTCAGGGCACTGCAATTCACAAACCTGCAGAGTTATAAATGATAACTCTCGTCCACAAATATATTGAGGGAAGGCAAAGAAGAGGATTTGAAATCAAGGCAGAATTGCAGGAAACAGATTTCAGGAGGTAGATTCGAATCGCCTTTAAAGCACATGAAAAGCGGCAAAACGTTGACAATGATGCCCTTGGCCAAAAAGGGCGTATGCGTTTTTTCCTGAATATATTCAGGAAAAAACGCATACGCCCTTTTTGATCAACCAAGCAACCTGGAAAGGCAAATCAGCGCTACAAAGAAGTCTCGCTTCCCATCGGTCAAAAGGGCCATGCTGAAAGAAGTGTCAAAACCAGAAATGCAGGACAGGCCATGGAGAAATGGGAGCCTTGCTACACTGATGGGCGGGATGTAAATTGCCAACAGCCACTCTGGAGAAGTGTACGGTGTGTCCTGAAACATCTAAAAAACACAGCTTAGAGAGCATAGGGCACTTCCACTCATGGGGGTATAAATTGGGAAAATGAAAAATCAGCAAGACACAAGCACCCCAAAGTTTAGGGCTGCTCTGTTGACAAGGACCTCCACTTCATTCCACCTTCAATATCCCAGGAAAGAGAAAAATGGATAAAGAAGTTGTGGTCCTTATGTACAATGGAATATCACTCAGCCATGAAATCAATGTCATAAGGCTAGTAGCAGCATGATGAGTGGATTTAGGTACGGCGATTCTAAGTGAAATAAGTCACACAGAAAAGGACACTTCTCATAAGGTATCACTTATAGAGGGAATGTAAAAACCGTTACACTTGAACTGAATTACAAAACAGGACAGAGTCACACATGCAGAAAACACACTATGGCTGCTTAACGGGAAAGGTGAGGTGGGGTGATACATAAAACAAGGGTTTCAAATTAGCTCAGATACCGTTCCATAAACCCAATATGTAATAGACAAGACCTACTCCTTGCTCAGAGAACTGGACTCAACACGCCCTATTCACCGCACAAGAATATATCTGACTAGTAATAATCTTAAAACCTATGTATTGATATCTCTCTGTTAGTGTGTCAAGTGGGTGTAAAGCGGCATAAACACAGCAGTGAAAAGCAGCTAAACCCCATTATAAAAATAAATTACTTTGAAAAACCCATGAAAGAAAGACAGTGAAAGAGAGAGAAATTCTTACACAACGCGTTCAGGGGCTGTGATGCAACCTGGATTGACCATATCTAGACCCACAGCTGGATGAGACATAAGGGTGGACACTCTTGGGGCTGAGAGGTTTGGTGAGGTTGGGTGAGCAAACGCAGACCCTTTAAAGTAATACTGCGTGGTACCCATCGCATGGGTCCCAAAGCTCCAGGTTCAAGGGCATCTTCCTACATCGAAAACATGCATGAGAATCCCCGAAGATGGTACACCGTGTGGTGGGGAAAGGTTTCTAAAACGCACCTAATTTCTCATCTCCTTGTGCCCGTGTTCACCATTCCAGCCGCTTTACTAGCAATCTCCCTGCTTGGAGCATCAGCACCTTTAACCTCCTCTTCCGTACAGGTTGCAATTTGTCCTGCGGATGAACGGGAAGACGGGGAACCAAAGAGAGACTAGCTCTTGGTGTTGGGACAGGCACAGGTCACTCTATTTTCCCATCAGGAAGAAGAATTTACCACAGGCTCAGCCTGCCACCCGGAACCAGAACAGGGCCTGAAGCCATCCTGCGCTTTTGCGGCCAGCTCCCAAAAAAGCGAGTTGTAAAATGGAGCTTCAGGGCACTGCAATTCACAAACCTGCAGAGTTATAAATGATAACTCTCGTCCACAAATATATTGAGGGAAGGCAAAGAAGAGGATTTGAAATCAAGGCAGAATTGCAGGAAACAGATTTCAGGAGGTAGATTCGAATCACCTTTAAAGCACATGAAAAGCGGCAAAACGTTGACAATGATGCCCTTGGCCAAAAAGGGCGTATGCGTTTTTTCCGGAATATATTCAGGAAAAAACGCATACGCCCTTTTTGATCAACCAAGCAACCTGGAAAGGCAAATCAGCGCTACAAAGAAGTCTCGCTTCCCATCGGTCAAAAGGGCCATGCGGAAAGAAGTGTCAAAACCAGAAATGCAGGACAGGCCATGGAGAAATGGGAGCCTTGCTACACTGATGGGCGGGATGTAAATTGCCAACAGCCACTCTGGAGAAGTGTACGGTGTGTCCTGAAACATCTAAAAAACACAGCTTAGAGAGCATAGGGCACTTCCACTCATGGGGGTATAAATTGGGAAAATGAAAAATCAGCAAGACACAAGCACCCCAAAGTTTAGGGCTGCTCTGTTGACAAGGACCTCCACTTCATTCCACCTTCAATATCCCAGGAAAGAGAAAAATGGATAAAGAAGTTGTGGTCCTTATGTACAATGGAATATCACTCAGCCATGAAATCAATGTCATAAGGCTAGTAGCAGCATGATGAGTGGATTTAGGTACGGCGATTCTAAGTGAAATAAGTCACACAGAAAAGGACACTTCTCATAAGGTATCACTTATAGAGGGAATGTAAAAACCGTTACACTTGAACTGAATTACAAAACAGAACAGAGTCACACATGCAGAAAACACACTATGGCTGCTTAACGGGAAAGGTGAGGTGGGGTGATACATAAAACAAGGGTTTCAAATTAGCTCAGATACCGTTCCATAAACCCAATATGTAATAGACAAGACCTACTCCTTTCTCAGAGAACTGGACTCAACACGCCCTATTCACCGCACAAGAATATATCTGACTAGTAATAATCTTAAAACCTATGTATTGATATCTCTCTGTTAGTGTGTCAAGTAGGTGTAAAGCGGCATAAACACAGCAGTGAAAAGCAGCTAAACCCCATTATAAAAATAAATTACTTTGAAAAACCCATGAAAGAAAGACAGTGAAAGAGAGAGAAATTCTTACACAACGCGTTCAGGGGCTGTGATGCAACCTGGATTGACCATATCTAGACCCACAGCTGGATGAGACATAAGGGTGGACACTCTTGGGGCTGAGAGGTTTGGTGAGGTTGGGTGAGCAAACGCAGACCCTTGAAAGTAATACTGCGTGGTACCCATCACATGGGTCCCAAATCTCCAGGTTCAAGGGCATCTTCCTACATCGAAAACATGCATGAGAATCCCCGAAGATGGTACACCATGTGGTGGGGAAAGGTTTCTAAAACGCACCTAATTTCTCATCTCCTTGTGCCCGTGTTCACCATTCCAGCCGCTTTACTAGCAATCTCCCTCCTTGGAGCATCAGCACCTTTAACCTCCTCTTCCGTACAGGTTGCAATTTGTCCTGCGGATGAACGGGAAGACGGGGAACCAAAGAGAGACTAGCTCTTGGTGTTGGGACAGGCACAGGTCACTCTATTTTCCCATCAGGAAGAAGAATTTACCACAGGCTCATCCTGCCACCCGGAACCAGAACAGGGCCTGAAGCCATCCTGCGCTTTTGCGGCCAGCTCCCAAAAAAGCGAGTTGTAAAATGGAGCTTCAGGGCACTGCAATTCACAAACCTGCAGAGTTATAAATGATAACTCTCGTCCACAAATATATTGAGGGAAGGCAAAGAAGAGGATTTGAAATCAAGGCAGAATTGCAGGAAACAGATTTCAGGAGGTAGATTCGAATCGCCTTTAAAGCACATGAAAAGCGGCAAAACGTTGACAATGATGCCCTTGGCCAAAAAGGGCGTATGCGTTTTTTCCTGAATATATTCAGGAAAAAACGCATACGCCCTTTTTGATCAACCAAGCAACCTGGAAAGGCAAATCAGTGCTACAAAGAAGTCTCGCTTCCCATCGGTCAAAAGGGCCATGCTGAAAGAAGTGTCAAAACCAGAAATGCAGGACAGGCCATGGAGAAATGGGAGCCTTGCTACACTGATGGGTGGGATGTAAATTGCCAACAGCCACTCTGGAGAAGTGTACGGTGTGTCCTGAAACATCTAAAAAACACAGCTTAGAGAGCATAGGGCACTTCCACTCATGGGGGTATAAATTGGGAAAATGAAAAATCAGCAAGACACAAGCACCCCAAAGTTTAGGGCTGCTCTGTTGACAAGGACCTCCACTTCATTCCACCTTCAATATCCCAGGAAAGAGAAAAATGGATAAAGAAGTTGTGGTCCTTATGTACAATGGAATATCACTCAGCCATGAAATCAATGTCATAAGGCTAGTAGCAGCATGATGAGTGGATTTAGGTACGACGATTCTAAGTGAAATAAGTCACATAGAAAAGGACACTTCTCATAAGGTATCACTTATAGAGGGAATGTAAAAACCGTTACACTTGAACTGAATTACAAAACAGAACAGAGTCACAAATGCAGAAAACACACTATGGCTGCTTAACGGGAAAGGTGAGGTGGGGTGATACATAAAACAAGGGTTTCAAATTAGCTCAGATACCGTTCCATAAAACCAATATGTAATAGACAAGACCTACTCCTTGCTCAGAGAACTGGACTCAACACGCCCTATTCACCGCACAAGAATATATCTGACTAGTAATAATCTTAAAACCTATGTATTGATATCTCTCTGTTAGTGTGTCAAGTGGGTGTAAAGCGGCATAAACACAGCAGTGAAAAGCAGCTAAACCCCATTATAAAAATAAATTACTTTGAAAAACCCATGAAAGAAAGACAGTGGAAGAGAGAGAAATTCTTACACAACGCGTTCAGGGGCTGTGATGCAACCTGGATTGACCATATCTAGACCCACAGCTGGATGAGACATAAGGGTGGACACTCTTGGGGCTGAGAGGTTTGGTGAGGTTGGGTGAGCAAACGCAGACCCTTTAAAGTAATACTGCGTGGTACCCATCGCATGGGTCCCAAATCTCCAGGTTCAAGGGCATATTCCTACATCGAAAACATGCATGAGAATCCCCGAAGATGGTACACCGTGTGGTGGGGAAAGGTTTCTAAAACGCACCTAATTTCTCATCTCCTTGTGCCCGTGTTCACCATTCCAGCCGCTTTACTAGCAATCTCCCTCCTTGGAGCATCAGCACCTTTAACCTCCTCTTCCGTACAGGTTGCAATTTGTCCTGCGGATGAACGGGAAGACGGGGAACCAAAGAGAGACTAGCTCTTGGTGTTGGGACAGGCACAGGTCACTCTATTTTCCCATCAGGAAGAAGAATTTACCACAGGCTCAGCCTGCCACCCGGAACCAGAACAGGGCCTGAAGCCATCCTGCGCTTTTGCGGCCAGCTCCCAAAAAAGCGAGTTGTAAAATGGAGCTTCAGGGCACTGCAATTCACAAACCTGCAGAGTTATAAATGATAACTCTCGTCCACAAATATATTGAGGGAAGGCAAAGAAGAGGATTTGAAATCAAGGCAGAATTGCAGGAAACAGATTTCAGGAGGTAGATTCGAATCGCCTTTAAAGCACATGAAAAGCGGCAAAACGTTGACAATGATGCCCTTGGCCAAAAAGGGCGTATGCGTTTTTTCCTGAATATATTCAGGAAAAAACGCATACGCACTTTTTGATCAACCAAGCAACCTGGAAAGGCAAATCAGCGCTACAAAGAAGTCTCGCTTCCCATCGGTCAAAAGGGCCATGCTGAAAGAAGTGTCAAAACCAGAAATGCAGGACAGGCCATGGAGAAATGGGAGCCTTGCTACACTGATGGGCGGGATGTAAATTGCCAACAGCCACTCTGGAGAAGTGTACGGTGTGTCCTGAAACATCTAAAAAACACAGCTTAGAGAGCATAGGGCACTTCCACTCATGGGGGTATAAATTGGGAAAATGAAAAATCAGCAAGACACAAGCACCCCAAAGTTTAGGGCTGCTCTCTTGACAAGGACCTCCACTTCATTCCACCTTCAATATCCCAGGAAAGAGAAAAATGGATAAAGAAGTTGTGGTCCTTATGTACAATGGAATATCACTCAGCCATGAAATCAATGTCATAAGGCTAGTAGCAGCATGATGAGTGGATTTAGGTACGGCGATTCTAAGTGAAATAAGTCACACAGAAAAGGACACTTCTCATAAGGTATCACTTATAGAGGGAATGTAAAAACCGTTACACTTGAACTGAATTACAAAACAGGACAGAGTCACACATGCAGAAAACACACTATGGCTGCTTAACGGGAAAGGTGAGGTGGGGTGATACATAAAACAAGGGTTTCAAATTAGCTCAGATACCGTTCCATAAACCCAATATGTAATAGACAAGACCTACTCCTTGCTCAGAGAACTGGACTCAACACGCCCTATTCACCGCACAAGAATATATCTGACTAGTAATAATCTTAAAACCTATGTATTGATATCTCTCTGTTAGTGTGTCAAGTGGGTGTAAAGCGGCATAAACACAGCAGTGAAAAGCAGCTAAACCCCATTATAAAAATAAATTACTTTGAAAAACCCATGAAAGAAAGACAGTGAAAGAGAGAGAAATTCTTACACAACGCGTTCAGGGGCTGTGATGCAACCTGGATTGACCATATCTAGACCCACAGCTGGATGAGACATAAGGGTGGACACTCTTGGGGCTGAGAGGTTTGGTGAGGTTGGGTGAGCAAACGCAGACCCTTTAAAGTAATACTGCGTGGTACCCATCGCATGGGTCCCAAAGCTCCAGGTTCAAGGGCATCTTCCTACATCGAAAACATGCATGAGAATCCCCGAAGATGGTACACCATGTGGTGGGGAAAGGTTTCTAAAACGCACCTAATTTCTCATCTCCTTGTGCCCGTGTTCACCATTCCAGCCGCTTTACTAGCAATCTCCCTCCTTGGAGCATCAGCACCTTTAACCTCCTCTTCCGTACAGGTTGCAATTTGTCCTGCGGATGAACGGGAAGACGGGGAACCAAAGAGAGACTAGCTCTTGGTGTTGGGACAGGCACAGGTCACTCTATTTTCCCATCAGGAAGAAGAATTTACCACAGGCTCAGCCTGCCACCCGGAACCAGAACAGGGCCTGAAGCCATCCTGCGCTTTTGCGGCCAGCTCCCAAAAAAGCGAGTTGTAAAATGGAGCTTCAGGGCACTGCAATTCACAAACCTGCAGAGTTATAAATGATAACTCTCGTCCACAAATATATTGAGGGAAGGCAAAGAAGAGGATTTGAAATCAAGGCAGAATTGCAGGAAACAGATTTCAGGAGGTAGATTCGAATCACCTTTAAAGCACATGAAAAGCGGCAAAACGTTGACAATGATGCCCTTGGCCAAAAAGGGCGTATGCGTTTTTTCCTGAATATATTCAGGAAAAAACGCATACGCCCTTTTTGATCAACCAAGCAACCTGGAAAGGCAAATCAGCGCTACAAAGAAGTCTCGCTTCCCATCGGTCAAAAGGGCCATGCTGAAAGAAGTGTCAAAACCAGAAATGCAGGACAGGCCATGGAGAAATGGGAGCCTTGCTACACTGATGTGCGGGATGTAAATTGCCAACAGCCACTCTGGAGAAGTGTACGGTGTGTCCTGAAACATCTAAAAAACACAGCTTAGAGAGCATAGGGCACTTCCACTCATGGGGGTATAAATTGGGAAAATGAAAAATCAGCAAGACACAAGCACCCCAAAGTTTAGGGCTGCTCTGTTGACAAGGACCTCCACTTCATTCCACCTTCAATATCCCAGGAAAGAGAAAAATGGATAAAGAAGTTGTGGTCCTTATGTACAATGGAATATCACTCAGCCATGAAATCAATGTCATAAGGCTAGTAGCAGCATGATGAGTGGATTTAGGTACGACGATTCTAAGTGAAATAAGTCACACAGAAAAGGACACTTCTCATAAGGTATCACTTATAGAGGGAATGTAAAAACCGTTACACTTGAACTGAATTACAAAACAGAACAGAGTCACACATGCAGAAAACACACTATGGCTGCTTAACGGGAAAGGTGAGGTGGGGTGATACATAAAACAAGGGTTTCAAATTAGCTCAGATACCGTTCCATAAACCCAATATGTAATAGACAAGACCTACTCCTTGCTCAGAGAACTGGACTCAACACGCCCTATTCACCGCACAAGAATATATCTGACTAGTAATAATCTTAAAACCTATGTATTGATATCTCTCTGTTAGTGTGTCAAGTAGGTGTAAAGCGGCATAAACACAGCAGTGAAAAGCAGCTAAACCCCATTATAAAAATAAATTACTTTGAAAAACCCATGAAAGAAAGACAGTGAAAGAGAGAGAAATTCTTACACAACGCGTTCAGGGGCTGTGATGCAACCTGGATTGACCATATCTAGACCCACAGCTGGATGAGACATAAGGGTGGACACTCTTGGGGCTGAGAGGTTTGGTGAGGTTGGGTGAGCAAACGCAGACCCTTTAAAGTAATACTGCGTGGTACCCATCGCATGGGTCCCAAATCTCCAGGTTCAAGGGCATATTCCTACATCGAAAACATGCATGAGAATCCCCGAAGATAGTACACCGTGTGGTGGGGAAAGGTTTCTAAAACGCACCTAATTTCTCATCTCCTTGTGCCCGTGTTCACCATTCCAGCCGCTTTACTAGCAATCTCCCTCCTTGGAGCATCAGCACCTTTAACCTCCTCTTCCGTACAGGTTGCAATTTGTCCTGCGGATGAACGGGAAGATGGGGAACCAAAGAGAGACTAGCTCTTGGTGTTGGGACAGGCACAGGTCACTCTATTTTCCCATCAGGAAGAAGAATTTACCACAGGCTCAGCCTGCCACCCGGAACCAGAACAGGGCCTGAAGCCATCCTGCGCTTTTGCGGCCAGCTCCCTAAAAAGCGAGTTGTAAAATGGATGTTCAGGGCACTGCAATTCACAAACCTGCAGAGTTATAAATGATAACTCTCGTCCACAAATATATTGAGGGAAGGCAAAGAAGAGGATTTGAAATCAAGGCAGAATTGCAGGAAACAGATTTCAGGAGGTAGATTCGAATCGCCTTTAAAGCACATGAAAAGCGGCAAAACGTTGACAATGATGCCCTTGGCCAAAAAGGGCGTATGCGTTTTTTCCTGAATATATTCAGGAAAAAACGCATAGGCCCTTTTTGATCAACCAAGCAACCTGGAAAGGCAAATCAGCGCTACAAAGAAGTCTCGCTTCCCATCGGTCAAAAGGGCCATGCTGAAAGAAGTGTCAAAACCAGAAATGCAGGACAGGCCATGGAGAAATGGGAGCCTTGCTACACTGATGGGCGGGATGTAAATTGCCAACAGCCACTCTGGAGAAGTGTACGGTGTGTCCTGAAACATCTAAAAAACACAGCTTAGAGAGCATAGGGCACTTCCACTCATGGGGGTATAAATTGGGAAAATGAAAAATCAGCAAGACACAAGCACCCCAAAGTTTAGGGCTGCTCTGTTGACAAGGACCTCCACTTCATTCCACCTTCAATATCCCAGGAAAGAGAAAAATGGATAAAGAAGTTGTGGTCCTTATGTACAATGGAATATCACTCAGCCATGAAATCAATGTCATAAGGCTAGTAGCAGCATGATGAGTGGATTTAGGTACGACGATTCTAAGAGAAATAAGTCACACAGAAAAGGACACTTCTCATAAGGTATCACTTATAGAGGGAATGTAAAAACCGTTACACTTGAACTGAATTACAAAACAGAACAGAGTCACACATGCAGAAAACACACTATGGCTGCTTAACGGGAAAGGTGAGGTGGGGTGATACATAAAACAAGGGTTTCAAATTAGCTCAGATACCGTTCCATAAACCCAATATGTAATAGACAAGACCTACTCCTTGCTCAGAGAACTGGACTCAACACGCCCTATTCACCGCACAAGAATATATCTGACTAGTAATAATCTTAAAACCTATGTATTGATATCTCTCTGTTAGTGTGTCAAGTGGGTGTAACGCGGCATAAACACAGCAGTGAAAAGCAGCTAAACCCCATTATAAAAATAAATTACTTTGAAAAACCCATGAAAGAAAGACAGTGAAAGAGAGAGAAATTCTTACACAACGCGTTCAGGGGCTGTGATGCAACCTGGATTGACCATATCTAGACCCACAGCTGGATGAGACATAAGGGTGGACACTCTTGGGGCTGAGAGGTTTGGTGAGGTTGGGTGAGCAAACGCAGACCCTTTAAAGTAATACTGCGTGGTACCCATCGCATGGGTCCCAAATCTCCAGGTTCAAGGGCATATTCCTACATCGAAAACATGCATGAGAATCCCCGAAGATGGTACACCGTGTGGTGGGGAAAGGTTTCTAAAACGCACCTAATTTCTCATCTCCTTGTGCCCGTGTTCACCATTCCAGCCGCTTTACTAGCAATCTCCCTCCTTGGAGCATCAGCACCTTTAACCTCCTCTTCCGTACAGGTTGCAATTTGTCCTGCGGATGAACGGGAAGACGGGGAACCAAAGAGAGACTAGCTCTTGGTGTTGGGACAGGCACAGGTCACTCTATTTTCCCATCAGGAAGAAGAATTTACCACAGGCTCAGCCTGCCACCCGGAACCAGAACAGGGCCTGAAGCCATCCTGCGCTTTTGCGGCCAGCTCCCAAAAAAGCGAGTTGTAAAATGGAGCTTCAGGGCACTGCAATTCACAAACCTGCAGAGTTATAAATGATAACTCTCGTCCACAAATATATTGAGGGAAGGCAAAGAAGAGGATTTGAAATCAAGGCAGAATTGCAGGAAACAGATTTCAGGAGGTAGATTCGAATCGCCTTTAAAGCACATGAAAAGCGGCAAAACGTTGACAATGATGCCCTTGGCCAAAAAGGGCGTATGCGTTTTTTCCTGAATATATTCAGGAAAAAACGCATACGCCCTTTTTGATCAACCAAGCAACCTGGAAAGGCAAATCAGCGCTACAAAGAAGTCTCGCTTCCCATCGGTCAAAAGGGCCATGCTGAAAGAAGTGTCAAAACCAGAAATGCAGGACAGGCCATGGAGAAATGGGAGCCTTGCTACACTGATGGGCGGGATGTAAATTGCCAACAGCCACTCTGGAGAAGTGTACGGTGTGTCCTGAAACATCTAAAAAACACAGCTTAGAGAGCATAGGGCACTTCCACTCATGGGGGTATAAATTGGGAAAATGAAAAATCAGCAAGACACAAGCACCCCAAAGTTTAGGGCTGCTCTGTTGACAAGGACCTCCACTTCATTCCACCTTCAATATCCCAGGAAAGAGAAAAATGGATAAAGAAGTTGTGGTCCTTATGTACAATGGAATATCACTCAGCCATGAAATCAATGTCATAAGGCTAGTAGCAGCATGATGAGTGGATTTAGGTACGACGATTCTAAGTGAAATAAGTCACACAGAAAAGGACACTTCTCATAAGGTATCACTTATAGAGGGAATGTAAAAACCGTTACACTTGAACTGAATTACAAAACGAAACAGAGTCACACATGCAGAAAACACACTATGGCTGCTTAACGGGAAAGGTGAGGTGGGGTGATACATAAAACAAGGGTTTCAAATTAGCTCAGATACCGTTCCATAAACCCAATATGTAATAGACAAGACCTACTCCTTGCTCAGAGAACTGGACTCAACACGCCCTATTCACCGCACAAGAATATATCTGACTAGTAATAATCGTAAAACCTATGTATTGATATCTCTCTGTTAGTGTGTCAAGTGGGTGTAACGCGGCATAAACACAGCAGTGAAAAGCAGCTAAACCCCATTATAAAAATAAATTACTTTGAAAAACCCATGAAAGAAAGACAGTGAAAGAGAGAGAAATTCTTACACAACGCGTTCAGGGGCTGTGATGCAACCTGGATTGACCATATCTAGACCCACAGCTGGATGAGACATAAGGGTGGACACTCTTGGGGCTGAGAGGTTTGGTGAGGTTGGGTGAGCAAACGCAGACCCTTTAAAGTAATACTGCGTGGTACCCATCGCATGGGTCCCAAATCTCCAGGTTCAAGGGCATATTCCTACATCGAAAACATGCATGAGAATCCCCGAAGATGGTACACCGTGTGGTGGGGAAAGGTTTCTAAAACGCACCTAATTTCTCATCTCCTTGTGCCCGTGTTCACCATTCCAGCCGCTTTACTAGCAATCTCCCTCCTTGGAGCATCAGCACCTTTAACCTCCTCTTCCATACAGGTTGCAATTTGTCCTGCGGATGAACGGGAAGACGGGGAACCAAAGAGAGACTAGCTCTTGGTGTTGGGACAGGCACAGGTCACTCTATTTTCCCATCAGGAAGAAGAATTTACCACAGGCTCAGCCTGCCAACCGGAACCAGAACAGGGCCTGAAGCCATCCTGCGCTTTTGCGGCCAGCTCCCAAAAAAGCGAGTTGTAAAATGGAGCTTCAGGGCACTGCAATTCACAAACCTGCAGAGTTATAAATGATAACTCTCGTCCACAAATATATTGAGGGAAGGCAAAGAAGAGGATTTGAAATCAAGGCAGAATTGCAGGAAACAGATTTCAGGAGGTAGATTCGAATCGCCTTTAAAGCACATGAAAAGCGGCAAAACGTTGACAATGATGCCCTTGGCCAAAAAGGGCGTATGCGTTTTTTCCTGAATATATTCAGGAAAAAACGCATACGCCCTTTTTGATCAACCAAGCAACCTGGAAAGGCAAATCAGCGCTACAAAGAAGTCTCGCTTCCCATCGGTCAAAAGGGCCATGCTGAAAGAAGTGTCAAAACCAGAAATGCAGGACAGGCCATGGAGAAATGGGAGCCTTGCTACACTGATGGGCGGGATGTAAATTGCCAACAGCCACTCTGGAGAAGTGTACGGTGTGTCCTGAAACATCTAAAAAACACAGCTTAGAGAGCATAGGGCACTTCCACTCATGGGGGTATAAATTGGGAAAATGAAAAATCAGCAAGACACAAGCACCCCAAAGTTTAGGGCTGCTCTGTTGACAAGGACCTCCACTTCATTCCACCTTCAATATCCCAGGAAAGAGAAAAATGGATAAAGAAGTTGTGGTCCTTATGTACAATGGAATATCACTCAGCCATGAAATCAATGTCATAAGGCTAGTAGCAGCATGATGAGTGGATTTAGGTACGACGATTCTAAGTGAAATAAGTCACACAGAAAAGGACACTTCTCATAAGGTATCACTTATAGAGGGAATGTAAAAACCGTTACACTTGAACTGAATTACAAAACAAAACAGAGTCACACATGCAGAAAACACACTATGGCTGCTTAACGGGAAAGGTGAGGTGGGGTGATACATAAAACAAGGGTTTCAAATTAGCTCAGATACCGTTCCATAAAACCAATATGTAATAGACAAGACCTACTCCTTGCTCAGAGAACTGGACTCAACACGCCCTATTCACCGCACAAGAATATATCTGACTAGTAATAATCGTAAAACCTATGTATTGATATCTCTCTGTTAGTGTGTCAAGTGGGTGTAAAGCGGCATAAACACAGCAGTGAAAAGCAGCTAAACCCCATTATAAAAATAAATTACTTTGAAAAACCCATGAAAGAAAGACAGTGAAAGAGAGAGAAATTCTTACACAACGCGTTCAGGGGCTGTGATGCAACCTGGATTGACCATATCTAGACCCACAGCTGGATGAGACATAAGGGTGGACACTCTTGGGGCTGAGAGGTTTGGTGAGGTTGGGTGAGCAAACGCAGACCCTTTAAAGTAATACTGCGTGGTACCCATCACATGGGTCCCAAATCTCCAGGTTCAAGGGCATCTTCCTACATCGAAAACATGCATGAGAATCCCCGAAGATGGTACACCGTGTGGTGGGGAAAGGTTTCTAGAACGCACCTAATTTCTCATCTCCTTGTGCCCGGGTTCACCATTCCAGCCGCTTTACTAGCAATCTCCCTCCTTGGAGCATCAGCACCTTTAACCTCCTCTTCCGTACAGGTTGCAATTTGTCCTGCGGATGAACGGGAAGACGGGGAACCAAAGAGAGACTAGCTCTTGGTGTTGGGACAGGCACAGGTCACTCTATTTTCCCATCAGGAAGAAGAATTTACCACAGGCTCAGCCTGCCACCCGGAACCAGAACAGGGCCTGAAGCCATCCTGCGCTTTTGCGGCCAGCTCCCAAAAAAGCGAGTTGTAAAATGGAGCTTCAGGGCACTGCAATTCACAAACCTGCAGAGTTATAAATGATAACTCTCGTCCACAAATATATTGAGGGAAGGCAAAGAAGAGGATTTGAAATCAAGGCAGAATTGCAGGAAACAGATTTCAGGAGGTAGATTCGAATCGCCTTTAAAGCACATGAAAAGCGGCAAAACGTTGACAATGATGCCCTTGGCCAAAAAGGGCGTATGCGTTTTTTCCTGAATATATTCAGGAAAAAACGCATACGCCCTTTTTGATCAACCAAGCAACCTGGAAAGGCAAATCAGCGCTACAAAGAAGTCTCGCTTCCCATCGGTCAAAAGGGCCATGCTGAAAGAAGTGTCAAAACCAGAAATGCAGGACAGGCCATGGAGAAATGGGAGCCTTGCTACACTGATGGGCGGGATGTAAATTGCCAACAGCCACTCTGGAGAAGTGTACGGTGTGTCCTGAAACATCTAAAAAACACAGCTTAGAGAGCATAGGGCACTTCCACTCATGGGGGTATAAATTGGGAAAATGAAAAATCAGCAAGACACAAGCACCCCAAAGTTTAGGGCTGCTCTGTTGACAAGGACCTCCACTTCATTCCACCTTCAATATCCCAGGAAAGAGAAAAATGGATAAAGAAGTTGTGGTCCTTATGTACAATGGAATATCACTCAGCCATGAAATCAATGTCATAAGGCTAGTAGCAGCATGATGAGTGGATTTAGGTACGACGATTCTAAGTGAAATAAGTCACACAGAAAAGGACACTTCTCATAAGGTATCACTTATAGAGGGAATGTAAAAACCGTTACACTTGAACTGAATTACAAAACGAAACAGAGTCACACATGCAGAAAACACACTATGGCTGCTTAACGGGAAAGGTGAGGTGGGGTGATACATAAAACAAGGGTTTCAAATTAGCTCAGATACCGTTCCATAAACCCAATATGTAATAGACAAGACCTACTCCTTGCTCAGAGAACTGGACTCAACACGCCCTATTCACCGCACAAGAATATATCTGACTAGTAATAATCGTAAAACCTATGTATTGATATCTCTCTGTTAGTGTGTCAAGTGGGTGTAACGCGGCATAAACACAGCAGTGAAAAGCAGCTAAACCCCATTATAAAAATAAATTACTTTGAAAAACCCATGAAAGAAAGACAGTGAAAGAGAGAGAAATTCTTACACAACGCGTTCAGGGGCTGTGATGCAACCTGGATTGACCATATCTAGACCCACAGCTGGATGAGACATAAGGGTGGACACTCTTGGGGCTGAGAGGTTTGGTGAGGTTGGGTGAGCAAACGCAGACCCTTTAAAGTAATACTGCGTGGTACCCATCGCATGGGTCCCAAATCTCCAGGTTCAAGGGCATATTCCTACATCGAAAACATGCATGAGAATCCCCGAAGATGGTACACCGTGTGGTGGGGAAAGGTTTCTAAAACGCACCTAATTTCTCATCTCCTTGTGCCCGTGTTCACCATTCCAGCCGCTTTACTAGCAATCTCCCTCCTTGGAGCATCAGCACCTTTAACCTCCTCTTCCATACAGGTTGCAATTTGTCCTGCGGATGAACGGGAAGACGGGGAACCAAAGAGAGACTAGCTCTTGGTGTTGGGACAGGCACAGGTCACTCTATTTTCCCATCAGGAAGAAGAATTTACCACAGGCTCAGCCTGCCAACCGGAACCAGAACAGGGCCTGAAGCCATCCTGCGCTTTTGCGGCCAGCTCCCAAAAAAGCGAGTTGTAAAATGGAGCTTCAGGGCACTGCAATTCACAAACCTGCAGAGTTATAAATGATAACTCTCGTCCACAAATATATTGAGGGAAGGCAAAGAAGAGGATTTGAAATCAAGGCAGAATTGCAGGAAACAGATTTCAGGAGGTAGATTCGAATCGCCTTTAAAGCACATGAAAAGCGGCAAAACGTTGACAATGATGCCCTTGGCCAAAAAGGGCGTATGCGTTTTTTCCTGAATATATTCAGGAAAAAACGCATACGCCCTTTTTGATCAACCAAGCAACCTGGAAAGGCAAATCAGCGCTACAAAGAAGTCTCGCTTCCCATCGGTCAAAAGGGCCATGCTGAAAGAAGTGTCAAAACCAGAAATGCAGGACAGGCCATGGAGAAATGGGAGCCTTGCTACACTGATGGGCGGGATGTAAATTGCCAACAGCCACTCTGGAGAAGTGTACGGTGTGTCCTGAAACATCTAAAAAACACAGCTTAGAGAGCATAGGGCACTTCCACTCATGGGGGTATAAATTGGGAAAATGAAAAATCAGCAAGACACAAGCACCCCAAAGTTTAGGGCTGCTCTGTTGACAAGGACCTCCACTTCATTCCACCTTCAATATCCCAGGAAAGAGAAAAATGGATAAAGAAGTTGTGGTCCTTATGTACAATGGAATATCACTCAGCCATGAAATCAATGTCATAAGGCTAGTAGCAGCATGATGAGTGGATTTAGGTACGACGATTCTAAGTGAAATAAGTCACACAGAAAAGGACACTTCTCATAAGGTATCACTTATAGAGGGAATGTAAAAACCGTTACACTTGAACTGAATTACAAAACAAAACAGAGTCACACATGCAGAAAACACACTATGGCTGCTTAACGGGAAAGGTGAGGTGGGGTGATACATAAAACAAGGGTTTCAAATTAGCTCAGATACCGTTCCATAAAACCAATATGTAATAGACAAGACCTACTCCTTGCTCAGAGAACTGGACTCAACACGCCCTATTCACCGCACAAGAATATATCTGACTAGTAATAATCGTAAAACCTATGTATTGATATCTCTCTGTTAGTGTGTCAAGTGGGTGTAAAGCGGCATAAACACAGCAGTGAAAAGCAGCTAAACCCCATTATAAAAATAAATTACTTTGAAAAACCCATGAAAGAAAGACAGTGAAAGAGAGAGAAATTCTTACACAACGCGTTCAGGGGCTGTGATGCAACCTGGATTGACCATATCTAGACCCACAGCTGGATGAGACATAAGGGTGGACACTCTTGGGGCTGAGAGGTTTGGTGAGGTTGGGTGAGCAAACGCAGACCCTTTAAAGTAATACTGCGTGGTACCCATCACATGGGTCCCAAATCTCCAGGTTCAAGGGCATCTTCCTACATCGAAAACATGCATGAGAATCCCCGAAGATGGTACACCGTGTGGTGGGGAAAGGTTTCTAGAACGCACCTAATTTCTCATCTCCTTGTGCCCGGGTTCACCATTCCAGCCGCTTTACTAGCAATCTCCCTCCTTGGAGCATCAGCACCTTTAACCTCCTCTTCCGTACAGGTTGCAATTTGTCCTGCGGATGAACGGGAAGACGGGGAACCAAAGAGAGACTAGCTCTTGGTGTTGGGACAGGCACAGGTCACTCTATTTTCCCATCAGGAAGAAGAATTTACCACAGGCTCAGCCTGCCACCCGGAACCAGAACAGGGCCTGAAGCCATCCTGCGCTTTTGCGGCCAGCTCCCAAAAAAGCGAGTTGTAAAATGGAGCTTCAGGGCACTGCAATTCACAAACCTGCAGAGTTATAAATGATAACTCTCGTCCACAAATATATTGAGGGAAGGCAAAGAAGAGGATTTGAAATCAAGGCAGAATTGCAGGAAACAGATTTCAGGAGGTAGATTCGAATCACCTTTAAAGCACATGAAAAGCGGCAAAACGTTGACAATGATGCCCTTGGCCAAAAAGGGCGTATGCGTTTTTTCCTGAATATATTCAGGAAAAAACGCATACGCCCTTTTTGATCAACCAAGCAACCTGGAAAGGCAAATCAGCGCTACAAAGAAGTCTCGCTTCCCATCGGTCAAAAGGGCCATGCTGAAAGAAGTGTCAAAACCAGAAATGCGGGACAGGCCATGGAGAAATGGGAGCCTTGCTACACTGATGGGCGGGATGTAAATTGCCAACAGCCACTCTGGAGAAGTGTACGGTGTGTCCTGAAACATCTAAAAAACACAGCTTAGAGAGCATAGGGCACTTCCACTCATGGGGGTATAAATTGGGAAAATGAAAAATCAGCAAGACACAAGCACCCCAAAGTTTAGGGCTGCTCTGTTGACAAGGACCTCCACTTCATTCCACCTTCAATATCCCAGGAAAGAGAAAAATGGATAAAGAAGTTGTGGTCCTTATGTACAATGGAATATCACTCAGCCATGAAATCAATGTCATAAGGCTAGTAGCAGCATGATGAGTGGATTTAGGTACGACGATTCTAAGTGAAATAAGTCACACAGAAAAGGACACTTCTCATAAGGTATCACTTATAGAGGGAATGTAAAAACCATTACACTTGAACTGAATTACAAAACAGAACAGAGTCACAAATGCAGAAAACACACTATGGCTGCTTAACGGGAAAGGTGAGGTGGGGTGATACATAAAACAAGGGTTTCAAATTAGCTCAGATACCGTTCCATAAACCCAATATGTAATAGACAAGACCTACTCCTTGCTCAGAGAACTGGACTCAACACGCCCTATTCACCGCACAAGAATATATCTGACTAGTAATAATCTTAAAACCTATGTATTGATATCTCTCTGTTAGTGTGTCAAGTGGGTGTAAAGCGGCATAAACACAGCAGTGAAAAGCAGCTAAACCCCATTATAAAAATAAATTACTTTGAAAAACCCATGAAAGAAAGACAGTGAAAGAGAGAGAAATTCTTACACAACGCGTTCAGGGGCTGTGATGCAACCTGGATTGACCATATCTAGACCCACAGCTGGATGAGACATAAGGGTGGACACTCTTGGGGCTGAGAGGTTTGGTGAGGTTGGGTGAGCAAACGCAGACCCTTTAAAGTAATACTGCGTGGTACCCATCGCATGGGTCCCAAATCTCCAGGTTCAAGGGCATCTTCCTACATCGAAAACATGCATGAGAATCCCCGAAGATGGTACACCGTGTGGTGGGGAAAGGTTTCTAAAACGCACCTAATTTCTCATCTCCTTGTGCCCGTGTTCACCATTCCAGCCGCTTTACTAGCAATCTCCCTCCTTGGAGCATCAGCACCTTTAACCTCCTCTTCCGTACAGGTTGCAATTTGTCCTGCGGATGAACGGGAAGACGGGAAACCAAAGAGAGACTAGCTCTTGGTGTTGGGACAGGCACAGGTCACTCTATTTTCCCATCAGGAAGAAGAATTTACCACAGGCTCAGCCTGCCACCCGGAACCAGAACAGGGCCTGAAGCCATCCTGCGCTTTTGCGGCCAGCTCCCAAAAAAGCGAGTTGTAAAATGGAGCTTCAGGGCACTGCAATTCACAAACCTGCAGAGTTATAAATGATAACTCTCGTCCACAAATATATTGAGGGAAGGCAAAGAAGAGGATTTGAAATCAAGGCAGAATTGCAGGAAACAGATTTCAGGAGGTAGATTCGAATCGCCTTTAAAGCACATGAAAAGCGGCAAAACGTTGACAATGATGCCCTTGGCCAAAAAGGGCGTATGCGTTTTTTCCTGAATATATTCAGGAAAAAACGCATACGCCCTTTTTGATCAACCAAGCAACCTGGAAAGGCAAATCAGCGCTACAAAGAAGTCTCGCTTCCCATCGGTCAAAAGGGCCATGCTGAAAGAAGTGTCAAAACCAGAAATGCAGGACAGGCCATGGAGAAATGGGAGCCTTGCTACACTGATGGGCGGGATGTAAATTGCCAACAGCCACTCTGGAGAAGTGTACGGTGTGTCCTGAAACATCTAAAAAACACAGCTTAGAGAGCATAGGGCACTTCCACTCATGGGGGTATAAATTGGGAAAATGAAAAATCAGCAAGACACAAGCACCCCAAAGTTTAGGGCTGCTCTCTTGACAAGGACCTCCACTTCATTCCACCTTCAATATCCCAGGAAAGAGAAAAATGGATAAAGAAGTTGTGGTCCTTATGTACAATGGAATATCACTCAGCCATGAAATCAATGTCATAAGGCTAGTAGCAGCATGATGAGTGGATTTAGGTACGACGATTCTAAGTGAAATAAGTCACACAGAAAAGGACACTTCTCATAAGGTATCACTTATAGAGGGAATGTAAAAACCGTTACACTTGAACTGAATTACAAAACAGGACAGAGTCACACATGCAGAAAACACACTATGGCTGCTTAACGGGAAAGGTGAGGTGGGGTGATACATAAAACAAGGGTTTCAAATTAGCTCAGATACCGTTCCATAAACCCAATATGTAATAGACAAGACCTACTCCTTGCTCAGAGAACTGGACTCAACACGCCCTATTCACCGCACAAGAATATATCTGACTAGTAATAATCTTAAAACCTATGTATTGATATCTCTCTGTTAGTGTGTCAAGTAGGTGTAAAGCGGCATAAACACAGCAGTGAAAAGCAGCTAAACCCCATTATAAAAATAAATTACTTTGAAAAACCCATGAAAGAAAGACAGTGAAAGAGAGAGAAATTCTTACACAACGCGTTCAGGGGCTGTGATGCAACCTGGATTGACCATATCTAGACCCACAGCTGGATGAGACATAAGGGTGGACACTCTTGGGGCTGAGAGGTTTGGTGAGGTTGGGTGAGCAAACGCAGACCCTTTAAAGTAATACTGCGTGGTACCCATCGCATGGGTCCCAAATCTCCAGGTTCAAGGGCATATTCCTACATCGAAAACATGCATGAGAATCCCCGAAGATGGTACACCGTGTGGTGGGGAAAGGTTTCTAAAACGCACCTAATTTCTCATCTCCTTGTGCCCGTGTTCACCATTCCACCCGCTTTACTAGCAATCTCCCTCCTTGGAGCATCAGCACCTTTAACCTCCTCTTCCGTACAGGTTGCAATTTGTCCTGCGGATGAACGGGAAGATGGGGAACCAAAGAGAGACTAGCTCTTGGTGTTGGGACAGGCACAGGTCACTCTATTTTCCCATCAGGAAGAAGAATTTACCACAGGCTCAGCCTGCCACCCGGAACCAGAACAGGGCCTGAAGCCATCCTGCGCTTTTGCGGCCAGCTCCCAAAAAAGCGAGTTGTAAAATGGAGCTTCAGGGCACTGCAATTCACAAACCTGCAGAGTTATAAATGATAACTCTCGTCCACAATTATATTGAGGGAAGGCAAAGAAGAGGATTTGAAATCAAGGCAGAATTGCAGGAAACAGATTTCAGGAGGTAGATTCGAATCGCCTTTAAAGCACATGAAAAGCGGCAAAACGTTGACAATGATGCCCTTGGCCAAAAAGGGCGTATGCGTTTTTTCCTGAATATATTCAGGAAAAAACGCATACGCCCTTTTTGGCCAACCAAGCAACCTGGAAAGGCAAATCAGGGCTACAAAGAAGACTCGCTACCCATCGGTCAAAAGGGCCATGCTGAAAAAAGTCTCAAAACCAGAAATGCAGGACAGGCCATGGAGAAATGGGAGCCTTGCTACACTGATGGGCGGGATGTAAATTGCCAACAGCCACTCTGGAGAAGTGTACGGTGTGTCCTGAAACATCTAAAAAACACAGCTTAGAGAGCATAGGGCACTTCCACTCATGGGGGTATAAATTGGGAAAATGAAAAATCAGCAAGACACAAGCACCCCAAAGTTTAGGGCTGCTCTCTTGACAAGGACCTCCACTTCATTCCACCTTCAATATCCCAGGAAAGAGAAAAATGGATAAAGAAGTTGTGGTCCTTATGTACAATGGAATATCACTCAGCCATGAAATCAATGTCATAAGGCTAGTAGCAGCATGATGAGTGGATTTAGGTACGGCGATTCTAAGTGAAATAAGTCACACAGAAAAGGACACTTCTCATAAGGTATCACTTATAGAGGGAATGTAAAAACCGTTACACTTGAACTGAATTACAAAACAGGACAGAGTCACACATGCAGAAAACACACTATGGCTGCTTAACGGGAAAGGTGAGGTGGGGTGATACATAAAACAAGGGTTTCAAATTAGCTCAGATACCGTTCCATAAAACCAATATGTAATAGACAAGACCTACTCCTTGCTCAGAGAACTGGACTCAACACGCCCTATTCACCGCACAAGAATATATCTGACTAGTAATAATCGTAAAACCTATGTATTGATATCTCTCTGTTAGTGTGTCAAGTGGGTGTAAAGCGGCATAAACACAGCAGTGAAAAGCAGCTAAACCCCATTATAAAAATAAATTACTTTGAAAAACCCATGAAAGAAAGACAGTGAAAGAGAGAGAAATTCTTACACAACGCGTTCAGGGGCTGTGATGCAACCTGGATTGACCATATCTAGACCCACAGCTGGATGAGACATAAGGGTGGACACTCTTGGGGCTGAGAGGTTTGGTGAGGTTGGGTGAGCAAACGCAGACCCTTTAAAGTAATACTGCGTGGTACCCATCACATGGGTCCCAAATCTCCAGGTTCAAGGGCATCTTCCTACATCGAAAACATGCATGAGAATCCCCGAAGATGGTACACCGTGTGGTGGGGAAAGGTTTCTAGAACGCACCTAATTTCTCATCTCCTTGTGCCCGGGTTCACCATTCCAGCCGCTTTACTAGCAATCTCCCTCCTTGGAGCATCAGCACCTTTAACCTCCTCTTCCGTACAGGTTGCAATTTGTCCTGCGGATGAACGGGAAGACGGGGAACCAAAGAGAGACTAGCTCTTGGTGTTGGGACAGGCACAGGTCACTCTATTTTCCCATCAGGAAGAAGAATTTACCACAGGCTCAGCCTGCCACCCGGAACCAGAACAGGGCCTGAAGCCATCCTGCGCTTTTGCGGCCAGCTCCCAAAAAAGCGAGTTGTAAAATGGAGCTTCAGGGCACTGCAATTCACAAACCTGCAGAGTTATAAATGATAACTCTCGTCCACAAATATATTGAGGGAAGGCAAAGAAGAGGATTTGAAATCAAGGCAGAATTGCAGGAAACAGATTTCAGGAGGTAGATTCGAATCGCCTTTAAAGCACATGAAAAGCGGCAAAACGTTGACAATGATGCCCTTGGCCAAAAAGGGCGTATGCGTTTTTTCCTGAATATATTCAGGAAAAAACGCATACGCCCTTTTTGATCAACCAAGCAACCTGGAAAGGCAAATCAGCGCTACAAAGAAGTCTCGCTTCCCATCGGTCAAAAGGGCCATGCTGAAAGAAGTGTCAAAACCAGAAATGCAGGACAGGCCATGGAGAAATGGGAGCCTTGCTACACTGATGGGCGGGATGTAAATTGCCAACAGCCACTCTGGAGAAGTGTACGGTGTGTCCTGAAACATCTAAAAAACACAGCTTAGAGAGCATAGGGCACTTCCACTCATGGGGGTATAAATTGGGAAAATGAAAAATCAGCAAGACACAAGCACCCCAAAGTTTAGGGCTGCTCTGTTGACAAGGACCTCCACTTCATTCCACCTTCAATATCCCAGGAAAGAGAAAAATGGATAAAGAAGTTGTGGTCCTTATGTACAATGGAATATCACTCAGCCATGAAATCAATGTCATAAGGCTAGTAGCAGCATGATGAGTGGATTTAGGTACGACGATTCTAAGTGAAATAAGTCACACAGAAAAGGACACTTCTCATAAGGTATCACTTATAGAGGGAATGTAAAAACCGTTACACTTGAACTGAATTACAAAACGAAACAGAGTCACACATGCAGAAAACACACTATGGCTGCTTAACGGGAAAGGTGAGGTGGGGTGATACATAAAACAAGGGTTTCAAATTAGCTCAGATACCGTTCCATAAACCCAATATGTAATAGACAAGACCTACTCCTTGCTCAGAGAACTGGACTCAACACGCCCTATTCACCGCACAAGAATATATCTGACTAGTAATAATCGTAAAACCTATGTATTGATATCTCTCTGTTAGTGTGTCAAGTGGGTGTAACGCGGCATAAACACAGCAGTGAAAAGCAGCTAAACCCCATTATAAAAATAAATTACTTTGAAAAACCCATGAAAGAAAGACAGTGAAAGAGAGAGAAATTCTTACACAACGCGTTCAGGGGCTGTGATGCAACCTGGATTGACCATATCTAGACCCACAGCTGGATGAGACATAAGGGTGGACACTCTTGGGGCTGAGAGGTTTGGTGAGGTTGGGTGAGCAAACGCAGACCCTTTAAAGTAATACTGCGTGGTACCCATCGCATGGGTCCCAAATCTCCAGGTTCAAGGGCATATTCCTACATCGAAAACATGCATGAGAATCCCCGAAGATGGTACACCGTGTGGTGGGGAAAGGTTTCTAAAACGCACCTAATTTCTCATCTCCTTGTGCCCGTGTTCACCATTCCAGCCGCTTTACTAGCAATCTCCCTCCTTGGAGCATCAGCACCTTTAACCTCCTCTTCCATACAGGTTGCAATTTGTCCTGCGGATGAACGGGAAGACGGGGAACCAAAGAGAGACTAGCTCTTGGTGTTGGGACAGGCACAGGTCACTCTATTTTCCCATCAGGAAGAAGAATTTACCACAGGCTCAGCCTGCCAACCGGAACCAGAACAGGGCCTGAAGCCATCCTGCGCTTTTGCGGCCAGCTCCCAAAAAAGCGAGTTGTAAAATGGAGCTTCAGGGCACTGCAATTCACAAACCTGCAGAGTTATAAATGATAACTCTCGTCCACAAATATATTGAGGGAAGGCAAAGAAGAGGATTTGAAATCAAGGCAGAATTGCAGGAAACAGATTTCAGGAGGTAGATTCGAATCGCCTTTAAAGCACATGAAAAGCGGCAAAACGTTGACAATGATGCCCTTGGCCAAAAAGGGCGTATGCGTTTTTTCCTGAATATATTCAGGAAAAAACGCATACGCCCTTTTTGATCAACCAAGCAACCTGGAAAGGCAAATCAGCGCTACAAAGAAGTCTCGCTTCCCATCGGTCAAAAGGGCCATGCTGAAAGAAGTGTCAAAACCAGAAATGCAGGACAGGCCATGGAGAAATGGGAGCCTTGCTACACTGATGGGCGGGATGTAAATTGCCAACAGCCACTCTGGAGAAGTGTACGGTGTGTCCTGAAACATCTAAAAAACACAGCTTAGAGAGCATAGGGCACTTCCACTCATGGGGGTATAAATTGGGAAAATGAAAAATCAGCAAGACACAAGCACCCCAAAGTTTAGGGCTGCTCTGTTGACAAGGACCTCCACTTCATTCCACCTTCAATATCCCAGGAAAGAGAAAAATGGATAAAGAAGTTGTGGTCCTTATGTACAATGGAATATCACTCAGCCATGAAATCAATGTCATAAGGCTAGTAGCAGCATGATGAGTGGATTTAGGTACGACGATTCTAAGTGAAATAAGTCACACAGAAAAGGACACTTCTCATAAGGTATCACTTATAGAGGGAATGTAAAAACCGTTACACTTGAACTGAATTACAAAACAAAACAGAGTCACACATGCAGAAAACACACTATGGCTGCTTAACGGGAAAGGTGAGGTGGGGTGATACATAAAACAAGGGTTTCAAATTAGCTCAGATACCGTTCCATAAAACCAATATGTAATAGACAAGACCTACTCCTTGCTCAGAGAACTGGACTCAACACGCCCTATTCACCGCACAAGAATATATCTGACTAGTAATAATCGTAAAACCTATGTATTGATATCTCTCTGTTAGTGTGTCAAGTGGGTGTAAAGCGGCATAAACACAGCAGTGAAAAGCAGCTAAACCCCATTATAAAAATAAATTACTTTGAAAAACCCATGAAAGAAAGACAGTGAAAGAGAGAGAAATTCTTACACAACGCGTTCAGGGGCTGTGATGCAACCTGGATTGACCATATCTAGACCCACAGCTGGATGAGACATAAGGGTGGACACTCTTGGGGCTGAGAGGTTTGGTGAGGTTGGGTGAGCAAACGCAGACCCTTTAAAGTAATACTGCGTGGTACCCATCACATGGGTCCCAAATCTCCAGGTTCAAGGGCATCTTCCTACATCGAAAACATGCATGAGAATCCCCGAAGATGGTACACCGTGTGGTGGGGAAAGGTTTCTAGAACGCACCTAATTTCTCATCTCCTTGTGCCCGGGTTCACCATTCCAGCCGCTTTACTAGCAATCTCCCTCCTTGGAGCATCAGCACCTTTAACCTCCTCTTCCGTACAGGTTGCAATTTGTCCTGCGGATGAACGGGAAGACGGGGAACCAAAGAGAGACTAGCTCTTGGTGTTGGGACAGGCACAGGTCACTCTATTTTCCCATCAGGAAGAAGAATTTACCACAGGCTCAGCCTGCCACCCGGAACCAGAACAGGGCCTGAAGCCATCCTGCGCTTTTGCGGCCAGCTCCCAAAAAAGCGAGTTGTAAAATGGAGCTTCAGGGCACTGCAATTCACAAACCTGCAGAGTTATAAATGATAACTCTCGTCCACAAATATATTGAGGGAAGGCAAAGAAGAGGATTTGAAATCAAGGCAGAATTGCAGGAAACAGATTTCAGGAGGTAGATTCGAATCACCTTTAAAGCACATGAAAAGCGGCAAAACGTTGACAATGATGCCCTTGGCCAAAAAGGGCGTATGCGTTTTTTCCTGAATATATTCAGGAAAAAACGCATACGCCCTTTTTGATCAACCAAGCAACCTGGAAAGGCAAATCAGCGCTACAAAGAAGTCTCGCTTCCCATCGGTCAAAAGGGCCATGCTGAAAGAAGTGTCAAAACCAGAAATGCGGGACAGGCCATGGAGAAATGGGAGCCTTGCTACACTGATGGGCGGGATGTAAATTGCCAACAGCCACTCTGGAGAAGTGTACGGTGTGTCCTGAAACATCTAAAAAACACAGCTTAGAGAGCATAGGGCACTTCCACTCATGGGGGTATAAATTGGGAAAATGAAAAATCAGCAAGACACAAGCACCCCAAAGTTTAGGGCTGCTCTGTTGACAAGGACCTCCACTTCATTCCACCTTCAATATCCCAGGAAAGAGAAAAATGGATAAAGAAGTTGTGGTCCTTATGTACAATGGAATATCACTCAGCCATGAAATCAATGTCATAAGGCTAGTAGCAGCATGATGAGTGGATTTAGGTACGACGATTCTAAGTGAAATAAGTCACACAGAAAAGGACACTTCTCATAAGGTATCACTTATAGAGGGAATGTAAAAACCATTACACTTGAACTGAATTACAAAACAGAACAGAGTCACAAATGCAGAAAACACACTATGGCTGCTTAACGGGAAAGGTGAGGTGGGGTGATACATAAAACAAGGGTTTCAAATTAGCTCAGATACCGTTCCATAAACCCAATATGTAATAGACAAGACCTACTCCTTGCTCAGAGAACTGGACTCAACACGCCCTATTCACCGCACAAGAATATATCTGACTAGTAATAATCTTAAAACCTATGTATTGATATCTCTCTGTTAGTGTGTCAAGTGGGTGTAAAGCGGCATAAACACAGCAGTGAAAAGCAGCTAAACCCCATTATAAAAATAAATTACTTTGAAAAACCCATGAAAGAAAGACAGTGAAAGAGAGAGAAATTCTTACACAACGCGTTCAGGGGCTGTGATGCAACCTGGATTGACCATATCTAGACCCACAGCTGGATGAGACATAAGGGTGGACACTCTTGGGGCTGAGAGGTTTGGTGAGGTTGGGTGAGCAAACGCAGACCCTTTAAAGTAATACTGCGTGGTACCCATCGCATGGGTCCCAAATCTCCAGGTTCAAGGGCATCTTCCTACATCGAAAACATGCATGAGAATCCCCGAAGATGGTACACCGTGTGGTGGGGAAAGGTTTCTAAAACGCACCTAATTTCTCATCTCCTTGTGCCCGTGTTCACCATTCCAGCCGCTTTACTAGCAATCTCCCTCCTTGGAGCATCAGCACCTTTAACCTCCTCTTCCGTACAGGTTGCAATTTGTCCTGCGGATGAACGGGAAGACGGGAAACCAAAGAGAGACTAGCTCTTGGTGTTGGGACAGGCACAGGTCACTCTATTTTCCCATCAGGAAGAAGAATTTACCACAGGCTCAGCCTGCCACCCGGAACCAGAACAGGGCCTGAAGCCATCCTGCGCTTTTGCGGCCAGCTCCCAAAAAAGCGAGTTGTAAAATGGAGCTTCAGGGCACTGCAATTCACAAACCTGCAGAGTTATAAATGATAACTCTCGTCCACAAATATATTGAGGGAAGGCAAAGAAGAGGATTTGAAATCAAGGCAGAATTGCAGGAAACAGATTTCAGGAGGTAGATTCGAATCGCCTTTAAAGCACATGAAAAGCGGCAAAACGTTGACAATGATGCCCTTGGCCAAAAAGGGCGTATGCGTTTTTTCCTGAATATATTCAGGAAAAAACGCATACGCCCTTTTTGATCAACCAAGCAACCTGGAAAGGCAAATCAGCGCTACAAAGAAGTCTCGCTTCCCATCGGTCAAAAGGGCCATGCTGAAAGAAGTGTCAAAACCAGAAATGCAGGACAGGCCATGGAGAAATGGGAGCCTTGCTACACTGATGGGCGGGATGTAAATTGCCAACAGCCACTCTGGAGAAGTGTACGGTGTGTCCTGAAACATCTAAAAAACACAGCTTAGAGAGCATAGGGCACTTCCACTCATGGGGGTATAAATTGGGAAAATGAAAAATCAGCAAGACACAAGCACCCCAAAGTTTAGGGCTGCTCTCTTGACAAGGACCTCCACTTCATTCCACCTTCAATATCCCAGGAAAGAGAAAAATGGATAAAGAAGTTGTGGTCCTTATGTACAATGGAATATCACTCAGCCATGAAATCAATGTCATAAGGCTAGTAGCAGCATGATGAGTGGATTTAGGTACGACGATTCTAAGTGAAATAAGTCACACAGAAAAGGACACTTCTCATAAGGTATCACTTATAGAGGGAATGTAAAAACCGTTACACTTGAACTGAATTACAAAACAGGACAGAGTCACACATGCAGAAAACACACTATGGCTGCTTAACGGGAAAGGTGAGGTGGGGTGATACATAAAACAAGGGTTTCAAATTAGCTCAGATACCGTTCCATAAACCCAATATGTAATAGACAAGACCTACTCCTTGCTCAGAGAACTGGACTCAACACGCCCTATTCACCGCACAAGAATATATCTGACTAGTAATAATCTTAAAACCTATGTATTGATATCTCTCTGTTAGTGTGTCAAGTAGGTGTAAAGCGGCATAAACACAGCAGTGAAAAGCAGCTAAACCCCATTATAAAAATAAATTACTTTGAAAAACCCATGAAAGAAAGACAGTGAAAGAGAGAGAAATTCTTACACAACGCGTTCAGGGGCTGTGATGCAACCTGGATTGACCATATCTAGACCCACAGCTGGATGAGACATAAGGGTGGACACTCTTGGGGCTGAGAGGTTTGGTGAGGTTGGGTGAGCAAACGCAGACCCTTTAAAGTAATACTGCGTGGTACCCATCGCATGGGTCCCAAATCTCCAGGTTCAAGGGCATATTCCTACATCGAAAACATGCATGAGAATCCCCGAAGATGGTACACCGTGTGGTGGGGAAAGGTTTCTAAAACGCACCTAATTTCTCATCTCCTTGTGCCCGTGTTCACCATTCCACCCGCTTTACTAGCAATCTCCCTCCTTGGAGCATCAGCACCTTTAACCTCCTCTTCCGTACAGGTTGCAATTTGTCCTGCGGATGAACGGGAAGATGGGGAACCAAAGAGAGACTAGCTCTTGGTGTTGGGACAGGCACAGGTCACTCTATTTTCCCATCAGGAAGAAGAATTTACCACAGGCTCAGCCTGCCACCCGGAACCAGAACAGGGCCTGAAGCCATCCTGCGCTTTTGCGGCCAGCTCCCAAAAAAGCGAGTTGTAAAATGGAGCTTCAGGGCACTGCAATTCACAAACCTGCAGAGTTATAAATGATAACTCTCGTCCACAATTATATTGAGGGAAGGCAAAGAAGAGGATTTGAAATCAAGGCAGAATTGCAGGAAACAGATTTCAGGAGGTAGATTCGAATCGCCTTTAAAGCACATGAAAAGCGGCAAAACGTTGACAATGATGCCCTTGGCCAAAAAGGGCGTATGCGTTTTTTCCTGAATATATTCAGGAAAAAACGCATACGCCCTTTTTGGCCAACCAAGCAACCTGGAAAGGCAAATCAGGGCTACAAAGAAGACTCGCTACCCATCGGTCAAAAGGGCCATGCTGAAAAAAGTCTCAAAACCAGAAATGCAGGACAGGCCATGGAGAAATGGGAGCCTTGCTACACTGATGGGCGGGATGTAAATTGCCAACAGCCACTCTGGAGAAGTGTACGGTGTGTCCTGAAACATCTAAAAAACACAGCTTAGAGAGCATAGGGCACTTCCACTCATGGGGGTATAAATTGGGAAAATGAAAAATCAGCAAGACACAAGCACCCCAAAGTTTAGGGCTGCTCTCTTGACAAGGACCTCCACTTCATTCCACCTTCAATATCCCAGGAAAGAGAAAAATGGATAAAGAAGTTGTGGTCCTTATGTACAATGGAATATCACTCAGCCATGAAATCAATGTCATAAGGCTAGTAGCAGCATGATGAGTGGATTTAGGTACGGCGATTCTAAGTGAAATAAGTCACACAGAAAAGGACACTTCTCATAAGGTATCACTTATAGAGGGAATGTAAAAACCGTTACACTTGAACTGAATTACAAAACAGGACAGAGTCACACATGCAGAAAACACACTATGGCTGCTTAACGGGAAAGGTGAGGTGGGGTGATACATAAAACAAGGGTTTCAAATTAGCTCAGATACCGTTCCATAAACCCAATATGTAATAGACAAGACCTACTCCTTGCTCAGAGAACTGGACTCAACACGCCCTATTCACCGCACAAGAATATATCTGACTAGTAATAATCTTAAAACCTATGTATTGATATCTCTCTGTTAGTGTGTCAAGTGGGTGTAAAGCGGCATAAACACAGCAGTGAAAAGCAGCTAAACCCCATTATAAAAATAAATTACTTTGAAAAACCCATGAAAGAAAGACAGTGAAAGAGAGAGAAATTCTTACACAACGCGTTCAGGGGCTGTGATGCAACCTGGATTGACCATATCTAGACCCACAGCTGGATGAGACATAAGGGTGGACACTCTTGGGGCTGAGAGGTTTGGTGAGGTTGGGTGAGCAAACGCAGACCCTTTAAAGTAATACTGCGTGGTACCCATCGCATGGGTCCCAAATCTCCAGGTTCAAGGGCATCTTCCTACATCGAAAACATGCATGAGAATCCCCGAAGATGGTACACCATGTGGTGGGGAAAGGTTTCTAAAACGCACCTAATTTCTCATCTCCTTGTGCCCGTGTTCACCATTCCAGCCGCTTTACTAGCAATCTCCCTCCTTGGAGCATCAGCACCTTTAACCTCCTCTTCCGTACAGGTTGCAATTTGTCCTGCGGATGAACGGGAAGACGGGGAACCAAAGAGAGACTAGCTCTTGGTGTTGGGACAGGCACAGGTCACTCTATTTTCCCATCAGGAAGAAGAATTTACCACAGGCTCAGCCTGCCACCCGGAACCAGAACAGGGCCTGAAGCCATCCTGCGCTTTTGCGGCCAGCTCCCAAAAAAGCGAGTTGTAAAATGGAGCTTCAGGGCACTGCAATTCACAAACCTGCAGAGTTATAAATGATAACTCTCGTCCACAAATATATTGAGGGAAGGCAAAGAAGAGGATTTGAAATCAAGGCAGAATTGCAGGAAACAGATTTCAGGAGGTAGATTCGAATCGCCTTTAAAGCACATGAAAAGTGGCAAAACGTTGACAATGATGCCCTTGGCCAAAAAGGGCGTATGCGTTTTTTCCTGAATATATTCAGGAAAAAACGCATACGCCCTTTTTGATCAACCAAGCAACCTGGAAAGGCAAATCAGCGCTACAAAGAAGTCTCGCTTCCCATCGGTCAAAAGGGCCATGCTGAAAGAAGTGTCAAAACCAGAAATGCAGGACAGGCCATGGAGAAATGGGAGCCTTGCTACACTGATGGGCGGGATGTAAATTGCCAACAGCCACTCTGGAGAAGTGTACGGTGTGTCCTGAAACATCTAAAAAACACAGCTTAGAGAGCATAGGGCACTTCCACTCATGGGGGTATAAATTGGGAAAATGAAAAATCAGCAAGACACAAGCACCCCAAAGTTTAGGGCTGCTCTCTTGACAAGGACCTCCACTTCATTCCACCTTCAATATCCCAGGAAAGAGAAAAATGGATAAAGAAGTTGTGGTCCTTATGTACAATGGAATATCACTCAGCCATGAAATCAATGTCATAAGGCTAGTAGCAGCATGATGAGTGGATTTAGGTACGACGATTCTAAGTGAAATAAGTCACACAGAAAAGGACACTTCTCATAAGGTATCACTTATAGAGGGAATGTAAAAACCGTTACACTTGAACTGAATTACAAAACAGGACAGAGTCACACATGCAGAAAACACACTATGGCTGCTTAACGGGAAAGGTGAGGTGGGGTGATACATAAAACAAGGGTTTCAAATTAGCTCAGATACCGTTCCATAAACCCAATATGTAATAGACAAGACCTACTCCTTGCTCAGAGAACTGGACTCAACACGCCCTATTCACCGCACAAGAATATATCTGACTAGTAATAATCTTAAAACCTATGTATTGATATCTCTCTGTTAGTGTGTCAAGTAGGTGTAAAGCGGCATAAACACAGCAGTGAAAAGCAGCTAAACCCCATTATAAAAATAAATTACTTTGAAAAACCCATGAAAGAAAGACAGTGAAAGAGAGAGAAATTCTTACACAACGCGTTCAGGGGCTGTGATGCAACCTGGATTGACCATATCTAGACCCACAGCTGGATGAGACATAAGGGTGGACACTCTTGGGGCTGAGAGGTTTGGTGAGGTTGGGTGAGCAAACGCAGACCCTTTAAAGTAATACTGCGTGGTACCCATCGCATGGGTCCCAAATCTCCAGGTTCAAGGGCATATTCCTACATCGAAAACATGCATGAGAATCCCCGAAGATGGTACACCGTGTGGTGGGGAAAGGTTTCTAAAACGCACCTAATTTCTCATCTCCTTGTGCCCGTGTTCACCATTCCAGCTGCTTTACTAGCAATCTCCCTCCTTGGAGCATCAGCACCTTTAACCTCCTCTTCCGTACAGGTTGCAATTTGTCCTGCGGATGAACGGGAAGACGGGGAACCAAAGAGAGACTAGCTCTTGGTGTTGGGACAGGCACAGGTCACTCTATTTTCCCATCAGGAAGAAGAATTTACCACAGGCTCAGCCTGCCACCCGGAACCAGAACAGGGCCTGAAGCCATCCTGCGCTTTTGCGGCCAGCTCCCAAAAAAGCGAGTTGTAAAATGGAGCTTCAGGGCACTGCAATTCACAAACCTGCAGAGTTATAAATGATAACTCTCGTCCACAAATATATTGAGGGAAGGCAAAGAAGAGGATTTGAAATCAAGGCAGAATTGCAGGAAACAGATTTCAGGAGGTAGATTCGAATCGCCTTTAAAGCACATGAAAAGCGGCAAAACGTTGACAATGATGCCCTTGGCCAAAAAGGGCGTATGCGTTTTTTCCTGAATATATTCAGGAAAAAACGCATACGCCCTTTTTGATCAACCAAGCAACCTGGAAAGGCAAATCAGCGCTACAAAGAAGTCTCGCTTCCCATCGGTCAAAAGGGCCATGCTGAAAGAAGTGTCAAAACCAGAAATGCAGGACAGGCCATGGAGAAATGGGAGCCTTGCTACACTGATGGGCGGGATGTAAATTGCCAACAGCCACTCTGGAGAAGTGTACGGTGTGTCCTGAAACATCTAAAAAACACAGCTTAGAGAGCATAGGGCACTTCCACTCATGGGGGTATAAATTGGGAAAATGAAAAATCAGCAAGACACAAGCACCCCAAAGTTTAGGGCTGCTCTCTTGACAAGGACCTCCACTTCATTCCACCTTCAATATCCCAGGAAAGAGAAAAATGGATAAAGAAGTTGTGGTCCTTATGTACAATGGAATATCACTCAGCCATGAAATCAATGTCATAAGGCTAGTAGCAGCATGATGAGTGGATTTAGGTACGGCGATTCTAAGTGAAATAAGTCACACAGAAAAGGACACTTCTCATAAGGTATCACTTATAGAGGGAATGTAAAAACCGTTACACTTGAACTGAATTACAAAACAGGACAGAGTCACACATGCAGAAAACACACTATGGCTGCTTAACGGGAAAGGTGAGGTGGGGTGATACATAAAACAAGGGTTTCAAATTAGCTCAGATACCGTTCCATAAACCCAATATGTAATAGACAAGACCTACTCCTTGCTCAGAGAACTGGACTCAACACGCCCTATTCACCGCACAAGAATATATCTGACTAGTAATAATCTTAAAACCTATGTATTGATATCTCTCTGTTAGTGTGTCAAGTGGGTGTAAAGCGGCATAAACACAGCAGTGAAAAGCAGCTAAACCCCATTATAAAAATAAATTACTTTGAAAAACCCATGAAAGAAAGACAGTGAAAGAGAGAGAAATTCTTACACAACGCGTTCAGGGGCTGTGATGCAACCTGGATTGACCATATCTAGACCCACAGCTGGATGAGACATAAGGGTGGACACTCTTGGGGCTGAGAGGTTTGGTGAGGTTGGGTGAGCAAACGCAGACCCTTTAAAGTAATACTGCGTGGTACCCATCGCATGGGTCCCAAATCTCCAGGTTCAAGGGCATCTTCCTACATCGAAAACATGCATGAGAATCCCCGAAGATGGTACACCATGGGGTGGGGAAAGGTTTCTAAAACGCACCTAATTTCTCATCTCCTTGTGCCCGTGTTCACCATTCCAGCCGCTTTACTAGCAATCTCCCTGCTTGGAGCATCAGCACCTTTAACCTCCTCTTCCGTACAGGTTGCAATTTGTCCTGCGGATGAACGGGAAGACGGGGAACCAAAGAGAGACTAGCTCTTGGTGTTGGGACAGGCACAGGTCACTCTATTTTCCCATCAGGAAGAAGAATTTACCACAGGCTCAGCCTGCCACCCGGAACCAGAACAGGGCCTGAAGCCATCCTGCGCTTTTGCGGCCAGCTCCCAAAAAAGCGAGTTGTAAAATGGAGCTTCAGGGCACTGCAATTCACAAACCTGCAGAGTTATAAATGATAACTCTCGTCCACAAATATATTGAGGGAAGGCAAAGAAGAGGATTTGAAATCAAGGCAGAATTGCAGGAAACAGATTTCAGGAGGTAGATTCGAATCGCCTTTAAAGCACATGAAAAGCGGCAAAACGTTGACAATGATGCCCTTGGCCAAAAAGGGCGTATGCGTTTTTTCCTGAATATATTCAGGAAAAAACGCATACGCCCTTTTTGATCAACCAAGCAACCTGGAAAGGCAAATCAGCGCTACAAAGAAGTCTCGCTTCCCATCGGTCAAAAGGGCCATGCTGAAAGAAGTGTCAAAACCAGAAATGCAGGACAGGCCATGGAGAAATGGGAGCCTTGCTACACTGATGGGCGGGATGTAAATTGCCAACAGCCACTCTGGAGAAGTGTACGGTGTGTCCTGAAACATCTAAAAAACACAGCTTAGAGAGCATAGGGCACTTCCACTCATGGGGGTATAAATTGGGAAAATGAAAAATCAGCAAGACACAAGCACCCCAAAGTTTAGGGCTGCTCTGTTGACAAGGACCTCCACTTCATTCCACCTTCAATATCCCAGGAAAGAGAAAAATGGATAAAGAAGTTGTGGTCCTTATGTACAATGGAATATCACTCAGCCATGAAATCAATGTCATAAGGCTAGTAGCAGCATGATGAGTGGATTTAGGTACGGCGATTCTAAGTGAAATAAGTCACACAGAAAAGGACACTTCTCATAAGGTATCACTTATAGAGGGAATGTAAAAACCGTTACACTTGAACTGAATTACAAAACAGGACAGAGTCACACATGCAGAAAACACACTATGGCTGCTTAACGGGAAAGGTGAGGTGGGGTGATACATAAAACAAGGGTTTCAAATTAGCTCAGATACCGTTCCATAAACCCAATATGTAATAGACAAGACCTACTCCTTGCTCAGAGAACTGGACTCAACACGCCCTATTCACCGCACAAGAATATATCTGACTAGTAATAATCTTAAAACCTATGTATTGATATCTCTCTGTTAGTGTGTCAAGTAGGTGTAAAGCGGCATAAACACAGCAGTGAAAAGCAGCTAAACCCCATTATAAAAATAAATTACTTTGAAAAACCCATGAAAGAAAGACAGTGAAAGAGAGAGAAATTCTTACACAACGCGTTCAGGGGCTGTGATGCAACCTGGATTGACCATATCTAGACCCACAGCTGGATGAGACATAAGGGTGGACACTCTTGGGGCTGAGAGGTTTGGTGAGGTTGGGTGAGCAAACGCAGACCCTTTAAAGTAATACTGCGTGGTACCCATCGCATGGGTCCCAAATCTCCAGGTTCAAGGGCATATTCCTACATCGAAAACATGCATGAGAATCCCCGAAGATGGTACACCGTGTGGTGGGGAAAGGTTTCTAAAAGGCACCTAATTTCTCATCTCCTTGTGCCCGTGTTCACCATTCCAGCCGCTTTACTAGCAATCTCCCTCCTTGGAGCATCAGCACCTTTAACCTCCTCTTCCGTACAGGTTGCAATTTGTCCTGCGGATGAACGGGAAGACGGGGAACCAAAGAGAGACTAGCTCTTAGTGTTGGGACAGGCACAGGTCACTCTATTTTCCCATCAGGAAGAAGAATTTACCACAGGCTCATCCTGCCACCCGGAACCAGAACAGGGCCTGAAGCCATCCTGCGCTTTTGCGGGCAGCTCCCAAAAAAGCGAGTTGTAAAATGGAGCTTCAGGGCACTGCAATTCACAAACCTGCAGAGTTATAAATGATAACTCTCGTCCACAAATATATTGAGGGAAGGTAAAGAAGAGGATTTGAAATCAAGGCAGAATTGCAGGAAACAGATTTCAGGAGGTAGATTCGAATCGCCTTTAAAGCACATGAAAAGCGGCAAAACGTTGACAATGATGCCCTTGGCCAAAAAGGGCGTATGCGTTTTTTCCTGAATATATTCAGGAAAAAACGCATACGCCCTTTTTGATCAACCAAGCAACCTGGAAAGGCAAATCAGCGCTACAAAGAAGTCTCACCTCCCATCGGTCAAAAGGGCCATGCTGAAAGAAGTGTCAAAACCAGAAATGCAGGACAGGCCATGGAGAAATGGGAGCCTTGCTACACTGATGGGCGGGATGTAAATTGCCAACAGCCACTCTGGAGAAGTGTACGGTGTGTCCTGAAACATCTAAAAAACACAGCTTAGAGAGCATAGGGCACTTCCACTCATGGGGGTATAAATTGGGAAAATGAAAAATCAGCAAGACACAAGCACCCCAAAGTTTAGGGCTGCTCTGTTGACAAGGACCTCCACTTCATTCCACCTTCAATATCCCAGGAAAGAGAAAAATGGATAAAGAAGTTGTGGTCCTTATGTACAATGGAATATCACTCAGCCATGAAATCAATGTCATAAGGCTAGTAGCAGCATGATGAGTGGATTTAGGTACGACGATTCTAAGTGAAATAAGTCACACAGAAAAGGACACTTCTCATAAGGTATCACTTATAGAGGGAATGTAAAAACCGTTACACTTGAACTGAATTACAAAACAGAACAGAGTCACACATGCAGAAAACACACTATGGCTGCTTAACGGGAAAGGTGAGGTGGGGTGATACATAAAACAAGGGTTTCAAATTAGCTCAGATACCGTTCCATAAACCCAATATGTAATAGACAAGACCTACTCCTTGCTCAGAGAACTGGACTCAACACGCCCTATTCACCGCACAAGAATATATCTGACTAGTAATAATCTTAAAACCTATGTATTGATATCTCTCTGTTAGTGTGTCAAGTGGGTGTAAAGCGGCATAAACACAGCAGTGGAAAGCAGCTAAACCCCATTATAAAAATAAATTACTTTGAAAAACCCATGAAAGAAAGACAGTGAAAGAGAGAGAAATTCTTACACAACGCGTTCAGGGGCTGTGATGCAACCTGGATTGACCATATCTAGACCCACAGCTGGATGAGACATAAGGGTGGACACTCTTGGGGCTGAGAGGTTTGGTGAGGTTGGGTGAGCAAACGCAGACCCTTTAAAGTAATACTGCGTGGTACCCATCGCATGGGTCCCAAATCTCCAGGTTCAAGGGCATCTTCCTACATCGAAAACATGCATGAGAATCCCCGAAGATGGTACACCGTGTGGTGGGGAAAGGTTTCTAAAACGCACCTAATTTCTCATCTCCTTGTGCCCGTGTTCACCATTCCAGCCGCTTTACTAGCAATCTCCCTCCTTGGAGCATCAGCACCTTTAACCTCCTCTTCCGTACAGGTTGCGATTTGTCCTGCGGATGAACGGGAAGACGGGGAACCAAAGAGAGACTAGCTCTTGGTGTTGGGACAGGCACAGGTCACTCTATTTTCCCATCAGGAAGAAGAATTTACCACAGGCTCAGCCTGCCACCCGGAACCAGAACAGGGCCTGAAGCCATCCTGCGCTTTTGCGGCCAGCTCCCAAAAAAGCGAGTTGTAAAATGGAGCTTCAGGGCACTGCAATTCACAAACCTGCAGAGTTATAAATGATAACTCTCGTCCACAAATATATTGAGGGAAGGCAAAGATGAGGATTTGAAATCAAGGCAGAATTGCAGGAAACAGATTTCAGGAGGTAGATTCGAATCGCCTTTAAAGCACATGAAAAGCGGCAAAACGTTGACAATGATGCCCTTGGCCAAAAAGGGCGTATGCGTTTTTTCCTGAATATATTCAGGAAAAAACGCATACGCCCTTTTTGATCAACCAAGCAACCTGGAAAGGCAAATCAGCGCTACAAAGAAGTCTCGCTTCCCATCGGTCAAAAGGGCCATGCTGAAAGAAGTGTCAAAACCAGAAATGCAGGACAGTCCATGGAGAAATAGGAGCCTTGCTACACTGATGGGCGGGATGTAAATTGCCAACAGCCACTCTGGAGAAGTGTACGGTGTGTCCTGAAACATCTAAAAAACACAGCTTAGAGAGCATAGGGCACTTCCACTCATGGGGGTATAAATTGGGAAAATGAAAAATCAGCAAGACACAAGCACCCCAAAGTTTAGGGCTGCTCTGTTGACAAGGACCTCCACTTCATTCCACCTTCAATATCCCAGGAAAGAAAAATGGATAAAGAAGTTGTGGCCCTTATGTACAATGGAATATCACTCAGCCATGAAATCAATGTCATAAGGCTAGTAGCAGCATGATGAGTGGATTTAGGTACGACGATTCTAAGTGAAATAAGTCACACAGAAAAGGACACTTCTCATAAGGTATCACTTATAGAGGGAATGTAAAAACCGTTACACTTGAACTGAATTACAAAACAGAACAGAGTCACACATGCAGAAAACACACTATGGCTGCTTAACGGGAAAGGTGAGGTGGGGTGATACATAAAACAAGGGTTTCAAATTAGCTCAGATACCGTTCCATAAACCCAATATGTAATAGACAAGACCTACTCCTTGCTCAGAGAACTGGACTCAACACGCCCTATTCACCGCACAAGAATATATCTGACTAGTAATAATCTTAAAACCTATGTATTGATATCTCTCTGTTAGTGTGTCAAGTGGGTGTAAAGCGGCATAAACACAGCAGTGAAAAGCAGCTAAACCCCATTATAAAAATAAATTACTTTGAAAAACCCATGAAAGAAAGACAGTGAAAGAGAGAGAAATTCTTACACAACGCGTTCAGGGGCTGTGATGCAACCTGGATTGACCATATCTAGACCCACAGCTGGATGAGACATAAGGGTGGACACTCTTGGGGCTGAGAGGTTTGGTGAGGTTGGGTGAGCAAACGCAGACCCTTTAAAGTAATACTGCGTGGTACCCATCGCATGGGTCCCAAATCTCCAGGTTCAAGGGCATCTTCCTACATCGAAAACATGCATGAGAATCCCCGAAGATGGTACACCGTGTGGTGGGGAAAGGTTTCTAAAACGCACCTAATTTCTCATCTCCTTGTGCCCGTGTTCACCATTCCAGCCGCTTTACTAGCAATCTCCCTCCTTGGAGCATCAGCACCTTTAACCTCCTCTTCCGTACAGGTTGCAATTTGTCCTGCGGATGAACGGGAAGACGGGGAACCAAAGAGAGACTAGCTCTTGGTGTTGGGACAGGCACAGGTCACTCTATTTTCCCGTCAGGAAGAAGAATTTACCACAGGCTCAGCCTGCCACCCGGAACCAGAACAGGGCCTGAAGCCATCCTGCGCTTTTGCGGCCAGCTCCCAAAAAAGCGAGTTGTAAAATGGAGCTTCAGGGCACTGCAATTCACAAACCTGCAGAGTTATAAATGATAACTCTCGTCCACAAATATATTGAGGGAAGGCAAAGAAGAGGATTTGAAATCAAGGCAGAATTGCAGGAAACAGATTTCAGGAGGTAGATTCGAATCGCCTTTAAAGCACATGAAAAGCGGCAAAACGTTGACAATGATGCCCTTGGCCAAAAAGGGCCTATGCGTTTTTTCCTGAATATATTCAGGAAAAAACGCATAGGCCCTTTTTGATCAACCAAGCAACCTGGAAAGGCAAATCAGCGCTACAAAGAAGTCTCGCTTCCCATCGGTCAAAAGGGCCATGCTGAAAGAAGTGTCAAAACCAGAAATGCAGGACAGGCCATGGAGAAATGGGAGCCTTGCTACACTGATGGGCGGGATGTAAATTGCCAACAGCCACTCTGGAGAAGTGTACGGTGTGTCCTGAAACATCTAAAAAACACAGCTTAGAGAGCATAGGGCACTTCCACTCATGGGGGTATAAATTGGGAAAATGAAAAATCAGCAAGACACAAGCACCCCAAAGTTTAGGGCTGCTCTGTTGACAAGGACCTCCACTTCATTCCACCTTCAATATCCCAGGAAAGAGAAAAATGGATAAAGAAGTTGTGGTCCTTATGTACAATGGAATATCACTCAGCCATGAAATCAATGTCATAAGGCTAGTAGCAGCATGATGAGTGGATTTAGGTACGACGATTCTAAGTGAAATAAGTCACACAGAAAAGGACACTTCTCATAAGGTATCACTTATAGAGGGAATGTAAAAACCGTTACACTTGAACTGAATTACAAAACAGAACAGAGTCACACATGCAGAAAACACACTATGGCTGCTTAACGGGAAAGGTGAGGTGGGGTGATACATAAAACAAGGGTTTCAAATTAGCTCAGGTACCGTTCCATAAACCCAATATGTAATAGACAAGACCTACTCCTTGCTCAGAGAACTGGACTCAACACGCCCTATTCACCGCACAAGAATATATCTGACTAGTAATAATCTTAAAACCTATGTATTGATATCTCTCTGTTAGTGTGTCAAGTGGGTGTAAAGCGGCATAAACACAGCAGTGAAAAGCAGCTAAACCCCATTATAAAAATAAATTACTTTGAAAAACCCATGAAAGAAAGACAGTGAAAGAGAGAGAAATTCTTACACAACGCGTTCAGGGGCTGTGATGCAACCTGGATTGACCATATCTAGACCCACAGCTGGATGAGACATAAGGGTGGACACTCTTGGGGCTGAGAGGTTTGGTGAGGTTGGGTGAGCAAACGCAGACCCTTTAAAGTAATACTGCGTGGTACCCATCGCATGGGTCCCAAATCTCCAGGTTCAAGGGCATATTCCTACATCGAAAACATGCATGAGAATCCCCGAAGATGGTACACCGTGTGGTGGGGAAAGGTTTCTAAAACGCACCTAATTTCTCATCTCCTTGTGCCCGTGTTCACCATTCCAGCCGCTTTACTAGCAATCTCCCTCCTTGGAGCATCAGCACCTTTAACCTCCTCTTCCGTACAGGTTGCAATTTGTCCTGCGGATGAACGGGAAGACGGGGAACCAAAGAGAGACTAGCTCTTGGTGTTGGGACAGGCACAGGTCACTCTATTTTCCCATCAGGAAGAAGAATTTACCACAGGCTCAGCCTGCCACCCGGAACCAGAACAGGGCCTGAAGCCATCCTGCGCTTTTGCGGCCAGCTCCCAAAAAAGCGAGTTGTAAAATGGAGCTTCAGGGCACTGCAATTCACAAACCTGCAGAGTTATAAATGATAACTCTCGTCCACAAATATATTGAGGGAAGGCAAAGATGAGGATTTGAAATCAAGGCAGAATTGCAGGAAACAGATTTCAGGAGGTAGATTCGAATCGCCTTTAAAGCACATGAAAAGCGGCAAAACGTTGACAATGATGCCCTTGGCCAAAAAGGGCGTATGCGTTTTTTCCTGAATATATTCAGGAAAAAACGCATACGCCCTTTTTGATCAACCAAGCAACCTGGAAAGGCAAATCAGCGCTACAAAGAAGTCTCGCTTCCCATCGGTCAAAAGGGCCATGCTGAAAGAAGTGTCAAAACCAGAAATGCAGGACAGTCCATGGAGAAATAGGAGCCTTGCTACACTGATGGGCGGGATGTAAATTGCCAACAGCCACTCTGGAGAAGTGTACGGTGTGTCCTGAAACATCTAAAAAACACAGCTTAGAGAGCATAGGGCACTTCCACTCATGGGGGTATAAATTGGGAAAATGAAAAATCAGCAAGACACAAGCACCCCAAAGTTTAGGGCTGCTCTGTTGACAAGGACCTCCACTTCATTCCACCTTCAATATCCCAGGAAAGAGAAAAATGGATAAAGAAGTTGTGGTCCTTATGTACAATGGAATATCACTCAGCCATGAAATCAATGTCATAAGGCTAGTAGCAGCATGATGAGTGGATTTAGGTACGACGATTCTAAGTGAAATAAGTCACACAGAAAAGGACACTTCTCATAAGGTATCACTTATAGAGGGAATGTAAAAACCGTTACACTTGAACTGAATTACAAAACAGAACAGAGTCACACATGCAGAAAACACACTATGGCTGCTTAACGGGAAAGGTGAGGTGGGGTGATACATAAAACAAGGGTTTCAAATTAGCTCAGATACCGTTCCATAAACCCAATATGTAATAGACAAGACCTACTCCTTGCTCAGAGAACTGGACTCAACACGCCCTATTCACCGCACAAGAATATATCTGACTAGTAATAATCTTAAAACCTATGTATTGATATCTCTCTGTTAGTGTGTCAAGTGGGTGTAAAGCGGCATAAACACAGCAGTGAAAAGCAGCTAAACCCCATTATAAAAATAAATTACTTTGAAAAACCCATGAAAGAAAGACAGTGAAAGAGAGAGAAATTCTTACACAACGCGTTCAGGGGCTGTGATGCAACCTGGATTGACCATATCTAGACCCACAGCTGGATGAGACATAAGGGTGGACACTCTTGGGGCTGAGAGGTTTGGTGAGGTTGGGTGAGCAAACGCAGACCCTTTAAAGTAATACTGCGTGGTACCCATCGCATGGGTCCCAAATCTCCAGGTTCAAGGGCATCTTCCTACATCGAAAACATGCATGAGAATCCCCGAAGATGGTACACCGTGTGGTGGGGAAAGGTTTCTAAAACGCACCTAATTTCTCATCTCCTTGTGCCCGTGTTCACCATTCCAGCCGCTTTACTAGCAATCTCCCTCCTTGGAGCATCAGCACCTTTAACCTCCTCTTCCGTACAGGTTGCAATTTGTCCTGCGGATGAACGGGAAGACGGGGAACCAAAGAGAGACTAGCTCTTGGTGTTGGGACAGGCACAGGTCACTCTATTTTCCCGTCAGGAAGAAGAATTTACCACAGGCTCAGCCTGCCACCCGGAACCAGAACAGGGCCTGAAGCCATCCTGCGCTTTTGCGGCCAGCTCCCAAAAAAGCGAGTTGTAAAATGGAGCTTCAGGGCACTGCAATTCACAAACCTGCAGAGTTATAAATGATAACTCTCGTCCACAAATATATTGAGGGAAGGCAAAGAAGAGGATTTGAAATCAAGGCAGAATTGCAGGAAACAGATTTCAGGAGGTAGATTCGAATCGCCTTTAAAGCACATGAAAAGCGGCAAAACGTTGACAATGATGCCCTTGGCCAAAAAGGGCCTATGCGTTTTTTCCTGAATATATTCAGGAAAAAACGCATAGGCCCTTTTTGATCAACCAAGCAACCTGGAAAGGCAAATCAGCGCTACAAAGAAGTCTCGCTTCCCATCGGTCAAAAGGGCCATGCTGAAAGAAGTGTCAAAACCAGAAATGCAGGACAGGCCATGGAGAAATGGGAGCCTTGCTACACTGATGGGCGGGATGTAAATTGCCAACAGCCACTCTGGAGAAGTGTACGGTGTGTCCTGAAACATCTAAAAAACACAGCTTAGAGAGCATAGGGCACTTCCACTCATGGGGGTATAAATTGGGAAAATGAAAAATCAGCAAGACACAAGCACCCCAAAGTTTAGGGCTGCTCTGTTGACAAGGACCTCCACTTCATTCCACCTTCAATATCCCAGGAAAGAGAAAAATGGATAAAGAAGTTGTGGTCCTTATGTACAATGGAATATCACTCAGCCATGAAATCAATGTCATAAGGCTAGTAGCAGCATGATGAGTGGATTTAGGTACGACGATTCTAAGTGAAATAAGTCACACAGAAAAGGACACTTCTCATAAGGTATCACTTATAGAGGGAATGTAAAAACCGTTACACTTGAACTGAATTACAAAACAGAACAGAGTCACACATGCAGAAAACACACTATGGCTGCTTAACGGGAAAGGTGAGGTGGGGTGATACATAAAACAAGGGTTTCAAATTAGCTCAGATACCGTTCCATAAACCCAATATGTAATAGACAAGACCTACTCCTTGCTCAGAGAACTGGACTCAACACGCCCTATTCACCGCACAAGAATATATCTGACTAGTAATAATCTTAAAACCTATGTATTGATATCTCTCTGTTAGTGTGTCAAGTGGGTGTAAAGCGGCATAAACACAGCAGTGAAAAGCAGCTAAACCCCATTATAAAAATAAATTACTTTGAAAAACCCATGAAAGAAAGACAGTGAAAGAGAGAGAAATTCTTACACAACGCGTTCAGGGGCTGTGATGCAACCTGGATTGACCATATCTAGACCCACAGCTGGATGAGACATAAGGGTGGACACTCTTGGGGCTGAGAGGTTTGGTGAGGTTGGGTGAGCAAACGCAGACCCTTTAAAGTAATACTGTGTGGTACCCATCGCATGGGTCCCAAATCTCCAGGTTCAAGGGCATCTTCCTACATCGAAAACATGCATGAGAATCCCCGAAGATGGTACACCGTGTGGTGGGGAAAGGTTTCTAAAACGCACCTAATTTCTCATCTCCTTGTGCCCGTGTTCACCATTCCAGCCGCTTTACTAGCAATCTCCCTCCTTGGAGCATCAGCACCTTTAACCTCCTCTTCCGTACAGGTTGCAATTTGTCCTGCGGATGAACGGGAAGACGGGGAACCAAAGAGAGACTAGCTCTTGGTGTTGGGACAGGCACAGGTCACTCTATTTTCCCATCAGGAAGAAGAATTTACCACAGGCTCAGCCTGCCACCCGGAACCAGAACAGGGCCTGAAGCCATCCTGCGCTTTTGCGGCCAGCTCCCAAAAAAGCGAGTTGTAAAATGGAGCTTCAGGGCACTGCAATTCACAAACCTGCAGAGTTATAAATGATAACTCTCGTCCACAAATATATTGAGGGAAGGCAAAGAAGAGGATTTGAAATCAAGGCAGAATTGCAGGAAACAGATTTCAGGAGGTAGATTCGAATCGCCTTTAAAGCACATGAAAAGCGGCAAAACGTTGACAATGATGCCCTTGGCCAAAAAGGGCGTATGCGTTTCTTCCTGAATATATTCAGGAAAAAACGCATACGCCCTTTTTGATCAACCAAGCAACCTGGAAAGGCAAATCAGCGCTACAAAGAAGTCTCGCTTCCCATCGGTCAAAAGGGCCATGCTGAAAGAAGTGTCAAAACCAGAAATGCAGGACAGGCCATGGAGAAATGGGAGCCTTGCTACACTGATGGGCGGGATGTAAATTGCCAACAGCCACTCTGGAGAAGTGTACGGTGTGTCCTGAAACATCTAAAAAACACAGCTTAGAGAGCATAGGGCACTTCCACTCATGGGGGTATAAATTGGGAAAATGAAAAATCAGCAAGACACAAGCACCCCAAAGTTTAGGGCTGCTCTGTTGACAAGGACCTCCACTTCATTCCACCTTCAATATCCCAGGAAAGAGAAAAATGGATAAAGAAGTTGTGGTCCTTATGTACAATGGAATATCACTCAGCCATGAAATCAATGTCATAAGGCTAGTAGCAGCATGATGAGTGGATTTAGGTACGACGATTCTAAGTGAAATAAGTCACACAGAAAAGGACACTTCTCATAAGGTATCACTTATAGAGGGAATGAAAAAACCGTTACACTTGAACTGAATTACAAAACAGAACAGAGTCACACATGCAGAAAACACACTATGGCTGCTTAACGGGAAAGGTGAGGTGGGGTGATACATAAAACAAGGGTTTCAAATTAGTTCAGATACCATTCCATAAACCCAATATGTAATAGACAAGACCTACTCCTTGCTCAGAGAACTGGACTCAACACGCCCTATTCACCGCACAAGAATATATCTGACTAGTAATAATCTTAAAACCTATGTATTGATATCTCTCTGTTAGTGTGTCAAGTGGGTGTAAAGCGGCATAAACACAGCAGTGAAAAGCAGCTAAACCCCATTATAAAAATAAATTACTTTGAAAAACCAATGAAACAAAGACAGTGAAAGAGAGAGAAATTCTTACACAATGCGTTCAGGGGCTGTGATGCAACCTGGATTGACCATATCTAGACCCACAGCTGGATGAGACATAAGGGTGGACACTCTTGGGGCTGAGAGGTTTGGTGAGGTTGGGTGAGCAAACGCAGACCCTTTAAAGTAATACTGCGTGGTACCCATCGCATGGGTGCCAAATCTCCAGGTTCAAGGGCATCTTCCTACATCGAAAACATGCATGAGAATCCCCGAAAATGGTACACCGTGTGATGGGGAAAGGTTTCTAAAACGCACCTAATTTCTCATCTCCTTGTGCCCGTGTTCACCATTCCAGCTGCTTTACTAGCAATCTCCCTCCTTGGAGCATCAGCACCTTTAACCTCCTCTTCCGTACAGGTTGCAATTTGTCCTGCGGATGAACGGGAAGACGGGGAACCAATGAGAGACTAGCTCTTGGTGTTGGGACAGGCACAGGTCACTCTATTTTCCCATCAGGAAGAAGAATTAACCACAGGCTCAGCCTGCCACCCGAAACCAGAACAGGGCCTGAAGGCATCCTGCGCTTTTTCGGCCAGCTCCCTAAAAAGCGAGGTGTAAAATGGAGGTTTAGGGCACTGCAATTCACAAACCTGCAGAGTTATAAATGATAACTCTCGTCCACAAATATATTGAGGGAAGGCAAAGAAGAGGATTTGAAATCAAGGCAGAATTGCAGGAAACAGATTTCAGGAGGTAGATTCGAATCGCCTTTAAAGCACATGAAAAGCGGCAAAACGTTGACAATGATGCCCTTGGCCAAAAAGGGCGTATGCGTTTTTTCCTGAATATATTCAGGAAAAAACGCATACGCCCTTTTTGGCCAACCAAGCAACCTAGAAATGCAAATCAGCGCTACAAAGAAGTCTCGCTTCCCATCGGTCAAAAGGGCCATGCTGAAAAAAGTGTCAAAACCAGAAATGCACTACAGGCCATGCAGAAATGGGAGCCTTGCTACACTGATGAGCGGGATGTAAATTGCCAACAGCCACTCTGGAGAAGTGTACAGTGTGTCCTGAAACATCTAAAAAACACAGCTTAGAGAGCATAGGGCACTTCCACTCATGGGGGTATAAATTGGGAAAATGAAAAATCAGCAAGACACAAGCACCCCAAAGTTTAGGGCTGCTCTGTTGACAAGGACCTCCACTTCATTCCACCTTCAATATCCCAGGAAAGAGAAAAATGGATAAAGAAGTTGTGGTCCTTATGTACAATGGAATATCACTCAGCCATGAAATCAATGTCATAAGGCTAGTAGCAGCATGATGAGTGGATTTAGGTACGACGATTCTAAGTGAAATAAGTCACACAGAAAAGGACACTTCTCATAAGGTATCACTTATAGAGGGAATGTAAAAACCGTTACACTTGAACTGAATTACAAAACAGAACAGAGTCACACATGCAGAAAACACACTATGGCTGCTTAACGGGAAAGGTGAGGTGGGGTGATACATAAAACAAGGGTTTCAAATTAGCTCAGATACCGTTCCATAAACCCAATATGTAATAGACAAGACCTACTCCTTGGCTCAGAGAACTAGACTCAACACGCCCTATTCACCGCACAAGAATATATCTGACTAGTAATAATCTTAAAACCTATGTATTGATATCTCTCTGTTAGTGTGTCAAGTGGGTGTAAAGCGGCATAAACACAGCAATGAAAAGCAGCTAAACCCCATTATAAAAATAAATTACTTTGAAAAACCAATGAAACAAAGACAGTGAAAGAGAGAGAAATTCTTACACAATGCGTTCAGGGGCTGTGATGCAACCTGGATTGACCATATCTAGACCCACAGCTGGATGAGACATAAGGGTGGACCCTCTTGGGGCTGAGAGGTTTGGTGAGGTTGGGTGAGCAAACGCAGACCCTTTAAAGTAATACTGCGTGGTACCCATCGCATGGGTCCCAAATCTCCAGGTTCAAGGGCATCTTCCTACATCGAAAACATGCATGAGAATCCCCGAAGATGGTACACCGTGTGGTGGGGAAAGGTTTCTAAAACGCACCTAATTTCTCATCTCCTTGTGCCCGTGTTCACCATTCCAGCCGCTTTACTAGCAATCTCCCTCCTTGGAGCATCAGCACCTTTAACCTCCTCTTCCGTACAGGTTGCAATTTGTCCTGAGGATGAACGGGAAGACGGGGAACCAATGAGAGACTAGCTCTTGGTGTTGGGACAGGCACAGGTCACTCTATTTTCCCATCAGGAAGAAGAATTAACCACAGGCTCAGCCTGCCTCCCGGAAGCAGAACAGGGCCTGAAGCCATCCTGCGCTTTTGCGGCCAGCTCCCAAAAAAGCAGGTTGTAAAATGGAGCTTCAGGGCACTGCAATTCACAAACCTGCAGAGTTATAAATGATAACTCTGGTCCACAAATATATTAAGGGAAGGCAAAGAAGAGGATTTGAAATCAAGGCAGAATTGGAGGAAACAGATTTCAGGAGGAAGATTCGAATCGCCTTTAAAGCATATGAAAAGCGGCAAAACGTTGACAATGATGCCCTTGGCCAAAAAGGGCGTATGTGTTTTTTCCTGAATATATTCAGGAAAAAACGCATACGCCCTTTTTGGCCAACCAAGCAACCTGGAAAGGCAAATCAGCGCTACAAAGAAGACTCGCTTCCCATCGGTCAAAAGGGCCATGCTGAAAAAAGTGTCAAAACCAGAAATGGAGGACAGGCCATGGAGAAATGGGAGGCTTACTACACTGATGGGCAGGATGTAAATTGCCAACAGCCACTCTGGAGAAGTGTACGGTGTGTCCTGAAACATCTAAAAAACACAGCTTAGAGAGCATAGGGCACTTCCACTCATGGGGGTATAAATTGGGAAAATGAAAAATCAGCAAGACACAAGCACCCCAAAGTTTAGGGCTGCTCTGTTGACAAGGACCTCCACTTCATTCCACCTTCAATATCCCAGGAAAGAGAAAAATGGATAAAGAAGTTGTGGTCCTTATGTACAATGGAATATCACTCAGCCATGAAATCAATGTCCTAAGGCTAGTAGCAGCATGATGAGTGGATTTAGGTACGACGATTCTAAGTGAAATAAGTCACACAGAAAAGGACACTTCTCATAAGGTATCACTTATAGAGGGAATGTAAAAACCGTTACACTTGAACTGAATTACAAAACAGAACAGAGTCACACATGCAGAAAACACACTATGGCTGCTTAACGGGAAAGGTGAGGTGGGGTGATACATAAAACAAGGGTTTCAAATTAGCTCAGATACCGTTCCATAAACCCAATATGTAATAGACAAGACCTACTCCTTGCTCAGAGAACTGGACTCAACACGCCCTATTCACCGCACAAGAATATATCTGACTAGTAATAATCTTAAAACCTATGTATTGATATCTCTCTGTTAGTGTGTCAAGTGGGTGTAAAGCGGCATAAACACAGCAATGAAAAGCAGCTAAACCCCATTATAAAAATAAATTTCTTTGAAAAACCAATGAAACAAAGACAGTGAAAGAGGGAGAAATTCTTACACAATGCGTTCAGGGGCTGTGATGCAACCTGGATTGACCATATCTAGACCCACAGCTGGATGAGACATAAGGGTGGACACTCTTGGGGCTGAGAGGTTTGGTGAGGTTGGGTGAGCAAACGCAGACCCTTTAAAGTAATACTGCGTGGTACCCATCCCATGGGTCCCCAATCTCCAGGTTCAAGGGCATCTTCCTACATCGAAAACATGCATGAGAATCCCCGAAGATGGTACACCGTGTGATGGGGAAAGGTTTCTAAAACGCAACTAATTTCTCATCTCCTTGTGCCCGTGTTCACCATTCCAGCTGCTTTACTAGCAATCTCCCTCCTTGGAGCATCAGCACCTTTAACCTCCTCTTCCGTACAGGTTGCAATTTGTCCTGAGGATGAACGGGAAGACGGGGAACCAATGAGAGACTAGCTCTTGGTGTTGGGACAGGCACAGGTCACTCTATTTTCCCATCAGGAAGAAGAATTAACCACAGGCTCAGCCTGCCCCCCAGAACCAGAACAGGGCCTGAAGCCATCCTGCGCTTTTGCGGCCAGCTCCCTAAAAAGCGAGTTGTAAAATGGATGTTCAGGGCACTGCAATTCACAAACCTGCAGAGTTATAAATGATAACTCTCGTCCACAAATATATTGAGGGAAGGCAAAGAAGAGGATTTGAAATCAAGGCAGAATTGGAGGAAACAGATTTCAGGAGGAAGATTCGAATCGCCTTTAAAGCCTATGAAAAGCGGCAAAACGTTGACAATGATGACCTTGGCCAAAAAGGGCGTATGCGTTTTTTCCTGAATATATTCAGGAAAAAACGCATACGCCCTTTTTGGCCAACCATGCAACCTGGAAAAGCAAATCAGCGATACAAAGAAGACTCGCTTCCCATTGGTCAAAAGGGCCATGCTGAAAAAAGTGTCAAAACCAGAAATGCAGGACAGGCCATGGAGAAATGGGAGCCATGCTACACTGATGGGCGGGATGTAAATTGCCAACAGCCACTCTGGAGAAGTGTACGGTGTGTCCTGAAACATCTAAAAAACACAGCTTAGAGAGCATAAGGCACTTCCACTCATGGGGGTATAAATTGGGAAAATGAAAAATCAGCAAGACACAAGCACCCCAAAGTTTAGGGCTGCTCTGTTGACAAGGACCTCCACTTCATTCCACCTTCAATATCCCAGGAAAGAGAAAAATGGATAAAGAAGTTGTGGTCCTTATGTACAATGGAATATCACTCAGCCATGAAATCAATGTCATAAGGCTAGTAGCAGCATGATGAGTGGATTTAGGTACGACGATTCTAAGTGAAATAAGTCACACAGAAAAGGACATTTCTCATAAGGTATCACTTATAGAGGGAATGTAAAAACCATTACACTTGAAGTGAATTACAAAATAGAACAGAGTCACACATTTAGAAAACACACTATGGCTGCTTAACGGGAAAGGTGAAGTGGGGTGATGCATAAAACAAGGGTTTCATATTAGCTCAAATACCGATCCATATACCCAATATGTAATAGACAAGACCTATTCCTTGCTCAGTGAAGTGGATGCAACACCCCCTATTCAACGAACAAGAATATATCTGACTAGTAAAAATCTTAAATCCTATGTATTGATGTCCCTCTGTAAGTGAATCAAGTGGGTGTAAAGGGGTATAAACACAGCAGTGAAAATCAGGTAAACCCCATTATAAAAATAAATTACTTAAAAATCCCAAAAAACAAAGACAGTGATAGAGGGAAAATTTTTACATAATTCGTTCCGGGGCTGTGATGCAACCTGGTGTGACCATATCTAGACCCACAGCTGGATGAGAAATAAAGCTGGACACTCTTGGGGCTGAAGGTCTCTTTCCCTCTTTACCAGATTAGGAACGTAGAAAGGCTGCCACCCTCTGGCCGTTACCTGCAAAAGCAGCTTTAAAACGTGTGCTAATGGTCACTTCATATGAACAAGTACTTCAGGGCTGTAAATGAAACGTGCCCTCAAAATGTCTTGAGGGAGGTAATGGCCAAAAATTTTCAAAATGTGACACTTACTTTAAGAAAACACTTTGAAGAACTGAGCTGTAATCACAGTTTGATAAATAAAAAGGGCATGCTTTAAAGCTCAATTTCAACAGATTATGGGACACATGCAAATTCAACCACAGATAGGCATCAGCTCGCACCCGTTAGAATAACCATCAGCAAGAAAACTACAAACAATAAATATTGAAGGTGTTTTGGAGAAATGCATACCCTCAATTTTAAGTGGGACGTAACCTGGAAAGAGCCACTAATGAGAACTGAATGGTGGTGCCTTTAAAACATACACACTGAGCTACCATATGATACAGCAAGCCCACTGCTTGGCCTATAACATAAGAAGATATAACTGGAAAGACACAGGCAAGCAAATGTGCATTGCAGCAGTATTACAATAGCCAAGACATGGAGGCAACCAGAAAGTCCATCAAGAGGTGCGTGGCCAAAGAAGAACTGGTACACATACAGATGGAATATTAGCCAGGGAAAAAAATGAAACAATGCCATTTGCAGCACCATGTATGATTCTTGAGGTAATCAGGCAAATTGTACTAAGTCAGAAAGCAAAAGACACATATCCTATAATATCACTTATAGGTCTTAGCTAAAAATTGATACCAATGAAAATATTTCCACAGAGAAATGCAATCACAGATTCATTAAACAAACTTATGGTTCACCAAATGGAAAGGTGTGAGGATTGGATACATTAGGATATTGGGGTTAAGATAGATATAGAAACACATGTGAAATATGTAATCACCAAAGACCTACGTAATACCAAGACAAGACTACTCAACATCGTGTCATAACCTACATGGGAAAATGATCCAAAGAAGAATAGATATATGTATATGTTTAAAAGAACCACATCTTTCACACCTAGAAGAAACAAAACATTTTAATTAAATTTGCTCTGACAAAAAATAAAAATTAAATTAAAAAAAGAACAAGAAGTAATGAGACATAAACTTAAGGGGCTATTTGCTGGCACATTGCATTCTAATTTACAACCAGAACATGACTTCCATTAAGGCTCTGTCATCACTAATAAAGCAGCTTTATAAGCAATGTTGAAGGTAGCTTAAAAGAAGTCTCACTAATTATTGATAGTAACAAGGAAACAAAGAAAAGTAAAAATCTCACTGCAAAAAGTATACATAGGGTAAGGATAGTAGATCAAACACTTATTAAACTTCTGTAAAGAATAAAAGACAACAGTAGTATGTTTTTTTAAAAAGAGAGGGCCCAAATAAATCTGAATGAAAGAGATGATGTTACAACAGACACCACAGAAATACAAAGTATCCTAAGATACACACAGGGTAACTCAGGGCTCAGACTGGACAGAGCCCACTCTCCAGTCCCCTGTACATGACTTACAGGAGCCTCAGGAACTGAGGAGGGGGTCCCTGAGGAGAGGCTCAAGATAGAATATGGTAGGCATTAACATGACTGCATTCATCTTAAACATGCCTGAACTACATTCACACGAGATGATTTTGTCCTGTATGTACATCGGCACCTCTAGTTGGAACTGCAGATCTTTGGCTTCAACACCTCTACTGACAACATTAGCGTCACCTGCTGTGGACCGTCTCCTATAGGATTTCTAGAATCACAAAACATCGAAGCTTCACAGGACCCAGAGTCTGTGCAACTCCACACAGAGTCTCAGAGTCTCAACTCCACTCAGATACTCCACTCTTGGAGGGCACACACAAAGTAGTGTGCACATCAGGACCCAGGGGAAGGAGCAGTGACCCTGTAGGAGAATGACCAGAACTACCTGCTACTTTTAGAGGGTCTCCTGCAGAGGCAGGTGGTGGCTGTGGCTGTGGCTCACCGTGAGGACAACGACACTGGCAGCAGAAGTTCTGGGAAATACTCCTTGGTGTGAGCCCTCCCAGAGTCCGCCATTAGCCCCACCAAGAGCAAGGTAGGCTCCAGGGCTGGGTCGCCTCAGGCCAAACAACCAACAGGGAAGGAACCCAGCCCCATGCATCAGCAGACAAGCGGATTAAACTTTTTATTAAAGTTTTATTTAATCCGTAGACAAGCGGATTAAAGCTCTGCCCACCAAAGCAACACCCAGCTCTACCCACCACCAGTCCCTCCCATCAGGAAGCTTGCACAAGCCTCTAAGATAGACTCATCCACCGGAGAGCAGACAGCAGAAGCAAGAAGAACTACAATTCTGCAGCCTGTGGAAGGAAAACCACATTCACAGAAAGATAGACAAAATGAAAAGGCAGAGGACTTTATACCAGATCAAGGAACAAGATAAAACCCCAGAAAAAAAATGAAATGAGGTGGAGATAGGGAACCTTCCAGAAAAAGAATTCAGAATAATGATAGTGAAGTTGAGCCAAGACCTTGGAAAAAGAAAGGAGGCAAAGATCGAGAAGATGCAAGAAATGTTTAACAAAGACCTAGAAGAATTAAGGAACAAACACCTAGAAGAATTAAAGAACAAACAAACAGAGGTGAACAATGGAATAACTGAAATGAAAAATACACTAGAAGGAATCAGTAGCAGAATAACTGTGGCAGAAGAACGGATAAGTGACCTGGAAGACAGAAAGGTGGAAATCACTGCCATGGAACAGAATAAAGAAAAAGAATGAAAATAAACGAAGATACCCCAAGAGTCCTCTGGGACAACTTTAAACGCAACAACATTCGCATTATAGGGGTCCCAGAAGGAGAAGAGAGAGAGAAAGGACCCGAGAATATATTTGAAGAGATTATGGTCAAAAACTTCCCTAGCATGGGAAAAGAAATAGCCACCCAAGTCCAGAAGCACAGAGTGTCCCAGGCAGGATAAACCAAAGGAGAAAAATGACAAGACACATAGTAATCAAATTGACAAAAATTAACGACAAAGAAAAATGATTGAAAGCAGCAAGGGAAAAATGACAAATAACATACAAGGGAACTCCCATAAGGATAACAACTGATTTCTCAGCAGAAAATCTACAAGCCAGAAGGAAGTGGCATGATAAATTTAAAGTGATGAAAGGGAAGAACCTACAACCAAGAGTACTCCACCCTGCAAAGAGCTCATTCAGATTTGATGGAGAAATCAAAAGCCTTACAGACAAGCAAAAGCTAAGAGAATTCAGCACCATGAAACCAGCTCTACACCAAATGCTAAAGGAACTTCTCTAAGTGGGAAACACAAGAGAAGAAAAGGACCCACCAAGACAAACCCATAACAATTAAGAAAATAGTAGTAGGAACATACATATCGATAATTACCTTAAACGTGAATGCACTACATGTTCCAACCAAAAGACACAGGCTCGCTGAATGGATACAAAAACAAGACCCATATATATGCTGTCTACAAGAGATCCATTTCAGACCTAGGGACACATACAGACTCAAAGTGAGGCGATGGAAAAATATATTCTATGCAAATGAAAATCAAAAGAAAGCTGGAGTAGCAATACTCATATCAGATAAAATAGACTTTAAAATAAAGAATGTTACAAGAGACGAGGAAAGGCACTACATAATGGTCAGGGGATCAATCCAAGAAGAAGATATAACAATTATAAATATATATGTACCCAAAATAGGAGCAGCTCAATGTATAAGGCAACTGCTAACAGCTATAAAAGAGGAAATCGACAGTAACACAATAATAGCGGGGGACTTTAACAGCTCACTTACACCAGTGGAGATCAGCCAGACAGATAATTAATAAGGAAACACAAGCTTTAAATGACACAATAGACCAGATAGAGTTAATTGATATTTATAGGACATTCCATCCAAAAACAGCAGATTACACGTTCTTCTCAACTGCACACGGAACATTCTCCAGGATAGATCACATCTTGGGTCACAGATAAAGCCTCAGTAAATTTAAGAAAACTGAAATCATATCAAGCAGCTGTTCCGACCACAATGCTATGAGATTAGAAATCAATTACACGGAAAAAACCGTAAAAAACACAAACACATGGAGGCTAAACAATACGTTACTAAATAACCAAGAGATCACTGAAGAAATCAAAGAGGAAATCAAAAACTACCTAGAGACAAATGACAACAAAAACACGATGATCCAAAACCTATGGGATGCAGCAAAAGGAGTTCTAAGAGGGAAGTTTATAGCAATACAAGCCTACCTCAAGAAACAAGAAAAAATCTCAAATAAACAATCTAACCTTACACCTAGAGGAACTAGAGAAAGAAGAACAAAACCCAAAGTTAGTAGAAGGAAAGAAATCATAAAGATCAGAGCAGAAATAAATGAAATAGAAACAAAGAAAACGAAAGCAAAGATCAATAAAACTAAAAGCTGGTTCTTTGAGAAGATAAGCAAAAATGATCAACCTTTAGCCAGACTCCAGAAAAAGAGGGAGAGGACGCAAATCAACAAAATTAGAAGTGAAAAAGCAGAAGTTACAACAGACACCACAGGAATACAAAGCATCCTAAGAGACTACTACAAGCAACTCTAGGCCAATAAAATGGACAATCTGGAAGAAATGGACAAATTCTTAGAAAGGGATAACCTTCTAAGACTGAACCAGGAAGAAATAGAAAATATGAACAAACCTATCACAAGCAATGAAATTGAAACTGTGATTAAAAATCTTCCAACAAACAAAAGTCCAGAACCAGATGGCATCACAGGTGAATTCTATCAAACATTTAGAGAAGAGCTAACACCCAACCTTCTCAAATTCTTCAAAACAATTGCAGGGGAAGGAACACTCCCAAACTCATTCTATGAGACCACCATCACCCTGATACCAAAATCAGACAGAGATACTACAAGGAAAGAAAATTATAGACCAATATCACTGATGAATATAGATGTAAAAATCCTCAACAAAATACTAGCAAACAGAATCGAACAACACATTAAAAGGATCATACACCATGATCAAGTGGGGTTTATCCCAGGGATGCAAGGATTCTTCAATATACACAAATCAATGTGATACACCATATTAACAAATTGTAGAATAAAACCATATGATCATCTCAATAGATGAAGGAAAAGATTTTGAGAAAATTCAACACTCATTTACGATAAAAACTCTGCAGAGTGTGGGCCTAGAGGGAAACTACCTCAACATAATAAAGGCCATATATGACAAACCCACAGCAAACAGCATTCTCAATGGTGAAAAACTGAAAGCGTTTCCTCTAAGATCAGGAACAAGACGAGGATGTCCACTCTCACCACTGCTATTCAACATAGTTTTGGAAGTCCTAGCCATGGCAATCAGAGAAGAAAAAGAAATAAAAGGAATACAAAAAGGAAAAGAAGAAGTAAAATTGTCACTGTTTGCAGATGACATAATATCATAGAAAGAGAATCCTGAAGATGCCACCAGAAAACCACTGGAGCTAATCAATGAATTTGGTAAAGTTGCAGGATACAAAATTAATGCACAGAAATTGCTTGCATTCCTATACACTAACAATGAAAGATCAGAAAGAGAAATTAAGGAAACAATCCCATTACCACTGCAACAAAAAGAATAAAATACCTAGGAATAAACCTACCTAAGGAAGTAAAAGACCTGTACTCAGAAAACTATAAGACACTGATGAAAGAAATCAAAGATGATATAAACAGATGGAGACATATACCATGTTCTCGGATTAGAAGAATCAATATTGTGAAAATGACTATACTACCCAAAGCAATCTACAGATTCAATGCAATCCCGATCAAAATACCTTTGGCATTTTCTACAGAACAAGAAAAAAAAATCTTAAAATTTGTAGGGAGACACAAAAGACCCTGGATAGCCAAAGCAGTCTTGAGGGGGGAAAAAAAAGAGCTGGAGGAATCAGACTTCCAGACTTCAGACTATATTGCAAAGCTACAGTAATCAAGATAATATGGTACTGACACAAAAACAGAAATATAGGTCAATAGAACAGGATAGAAAGCACAGAGATAAACCCACGTACCTATGGTTCACTAATCTATGACAAAGGAGGCAAGGGTATACAATGGAGAAAAGACAGTGTCTTCAGCAAGTGGTGCTGGGAAAACTGGACAGTTACATGTAAAAGAATGAAATTAGTACACTCCCTAACACCATACACAAAAATAAACTCAAAATGGATTAGAGACCTAAATATAAGACCAGCCACTATAAAACTCTTAGAGGAAAACATAAGCAGAACAGTCTATGACATAAATCACAGCAAGATCCTTTTTGACCCACCTCCTAGAGAAATGGAAATAAAAACAAAAATAAAAAAATGGGACCGAATGAAACATAAATTCTTTTGCACAGCAAAGGAAAACATAAGCAAGATGAAAAGACAACCATCAGAATGGGAGAAAATATTTTCAAATGAAGCAAATGGCAAAGGATTAATCTCCAAAAAGCAGCTCATGTAGCTCAATATCACAAAACCAAACAACCCAATCCAAAAATGGGCAGAAGACCTAAATAGACATTTCTCCAAAGAAGATATACAGGTTGCCAACAAACACATGAAAGGATGCTGAACATCACTAATCATTAGAGAAATGCAAATCAAAACTACAGTGAGGTATCACCTCACACCAGTCAGAATGGCCATCATCAAAAAATCTACCAACAATAAATGCTGGAGAGGCATTTATTGGAGCAAAGGGAACCCTCTTGCACTGTTGGTGGGAATGTAAATTGATATAGCCACTAGGGAGAACGGTATGGGGGTTCCTTAAACACTAAAAATAGAACTACCATACAACCCAGCAAACCCACTCCTGGACATTTACCCTGAGAAAACCATAATTCAAAAAGAGTCATGTACCACAATGTTCACTGTAGCTCTATTTACAATAGCCAGGACATGGAAGCAACCTAAGTGTCCATCAACAGATAAATGGATAAAGAAGATGTGGCACATATATACAATGGAACATTATTCAGCCATAAAAAGAAACGAAATTGAGTTATTTTTAGTGAGGTGGATGGATCTAGAGTCTGTCCTACAGAGTGAAGTAAGTCAGAAAGAGAAAAACAAATACCGTATGCTAACACATATATATGGAATCTTAAAAAAAAAAGTTTATGAAGAACCTAGGGGCAGGAAAGGATTAAGGACACAGACGTAGAGAAAGGACTTGAGGACATGGGGAGAGGGAAGGGTAAGCTGGGACAAAGTGAGAGAGTGGTATGGACATATATACACTACCAAATGTAAAATTGATAGCTACTGGGAAGCAGCCACATAGCACAGGGAGATCAGCTCTGTGCTTTGTGACCACCTAAAAGGGTGGGATAAGGGAGTGAGAGGGAGGTGCAAGAGGGAGGGGATATGGTGTTATATGTATACGCACAGCTGATTCACTTTTTTATACAGCAGAAACTAACACACAATTGTAAAGCAATTATACTCCAATAAAGATGTAAAAGAAAAAAAAAAAAGCCCAGAGATAAACCTACACACCTATGGCCCACTAATCTATGACAAAGGAGGCAAGGGTATACAAAGGAGAAAAGACAGTCTCTTCAATAAATGGTGCTGGGAAAAATGGACAGCTACATGTAAAAGAATGAAATTAGAACACTCCCTAACACCATACACAAAAAATAAACTCAAAATGGATTAGAGACCGAAATGTAAGACCGGACACTATAAAAGTCTTAGAGGAAAACACAGGAAGAATACTCTTTGACATAAATCACAGCAAGATCTTTTTTGATCCACCTCCTAGAGTAATGGAATAAAAAAAATAAACATATGGGAGCAAATGAAACCTAAAAGCTTTTGCAAAGCAAAGGAAACTACAAACAAGACGAAAAGACAACCCTCACAATGGGAGAAAATATTTGCAAACGAATCAATGGACAAAGGATTAATCTCCAATGTATATAAACAGCTCATGCAGCTCAACAGTAAAAAAACAAACAACCCAATCCAAAAATGGGCAGATGACGTAAATAGACATTTGTCCCAAGAAGACATACAGATGACCAAGAAGCACATGAAAAGCTGCTCAACATCACTAATTATTAGAGAAATATAAACCAAAACTACAATGAGGTATCGCCTCACACGAGTTAGAATGGGCATCATCAGAAAATCTACAAGCAACAAATGCTGGAGAGGGTGTGGAGAAAAGGGAACCCTCTTACACTATTTGTGGGAATGTAAATTGATACAGTCACTATGGAGAACAGTATGGAGGTTCCTTAAAAGACTAAAAATAGAATTACCATATGACCCAGCAATCCCACTACTGGCCATATACCCAGAGAAAACCATAATTCAAAAAGACATATTCACCACAAGATTCATTGCAGCCCTGTTTACAATAGCCAGGTCATGGAAGCAACCTAAATGCCCATAGACAGACGAACAGAAAAGATGTGCTACATATATAAAATGGAATATTACTCAGCCATAAAAAGGAATGAAATTGGGTCATTTGTAGAGACGTGGATAGATCTAGAGACTGTCATACAGAGTGAAGTAAGTCAGAAAGAGAAAAACAAATATCGTATATTAACGCATACATGTGGAACCTAGAAAAATGGTAAAGATGAACCGGTTTGCAAGGCAGAAATAGAGACACAGATGTAGAGAACAAATGTATGGACACCAAGGGGGGAAAGTGGCAGGGTGGTGGTGGTGGGATGAATTGCGAGCCTGGGATTGACATATATACACTTATATGTATAAAATAGGTTACCAATAAGAGCCTGCTGTATAAAAAAATGAATAAAATAAATTCAAAAATTAAAAAATAAATAATACTTAAAAAAATAAAACAGAAAAAAAAGTTCTGTCCTTCCCATAGACGTATTTATATGAATGAATTATTTCCATGCTTATATCCGTAAATACAAAAAGAGGAATAAAACTTACCTTGAACCAAAAAAGAAAAAAAAAAAAAACAGAACCCACTGGTCATACAGAGGAAAACCCTATCAGGGCACTTGCTCCAGGGGTAAACAATTCTGAAGTTGGTCACAGGTGGGGAATCATCTCCCATGCAGCCAGCAGCCCCCACACGAGGAGCGTCCTCATTGCAAAGCTGGGGGACCGTGAGGAGGCGTCTCTGAGTAAACGTGAGCTGAGCCCCAGGCCAGCTGCTGCTGAACTTTTCCCACCCTTCCCAGGTAAAACACCTGAATGTGTGCAAAGACTTTAAAAACTAGAGGAAGGGGCTTGGAGTCACACCAGCGACAGCACGCAGGCCGACTTGGTGCCTGCAGGCCAGCCAGGATGGTCCTGGCCCCGGGCGCTCATCTGGAAGCTTTCCATTTCCCTGCCTGAGGTACCCCTCCTGTCCCGGCCCCCACTGCTTTTTTCCTTCCTCACCTCTGCCCGGGGAGAAATTCCAGCAGCAAGTATGGGTGACACATCCTCTTCTTTAGCAGGTGGCAGCCCGGCAACTCCTGCAGAAAGTCCAGCAGAGCCCCAGTCACACTGGGCCACTCATAGAGCCGTGGGCCCTACTCCCTCCCACCAGCCCAACCCCGAGACTGCTGACGGGGCAGAGAATATGGCGTCAGGCACAGCTGCAGAGGCTTTTGCTGCCTGGAGGGGTGTTTATATTGACCTCAACCCAGGCACACCTGGGAAGGGCTGGCCGGCCGGGTCAGGCTGCCCAGGTCAGCCAATCCTCGCCCCTCAGGGGCTCAGAGTTGCAGAAAATGGGCCTTGCTGCACCGGCCAGATCCAAGGAACAGGTGTAGGGTCCCGAGAGTCAGGATAGATAAGGGGCGGCAGCCCTGGCTTGTTTTCGAATCATTTTATCTGGTCCATGAGTGGGAGACAACTTCAAGAAGACCCTCTGCTAATGAGAGGAACCCAGGAGTCAGGGAGAGGAGGGGTGGTGGGTGGAGACAGAGGCCTGGTGCCCCGGCTGCAGTGGAAGCCCCTGGAAGACCAGGCAGAGGGAGGCCGCACAGAGTGAAGCCTAGGGTCACAGACCTGTTGGAGCTGCTGTTTGTTAGTTCAAGCTCTGCTCTGAGGTGCTCTGTGTCAGCTCTGAGTGACAGGGGTGCTGGGGGTGCTCTGCAATGAGGGCTATGTGCACGGTTCCTGTGTGCCCAGCCCTGCCGGGGTACCTGTCCACGGGAGCTCCATATCCAGGGAGGGGCCTGCCCACGAGAGCCCCGTGGGCTGCTGCGTACCTGCCCAGGTGAGCTCCATATCCTGGGAGGGGCCTGACCACAAGAGCCCCGTGGGCTGCTGGGGACCTGGTAGAGGACGCCAGGACAGTCAGTGAAGCCACAGAGGATATACATCTAGTAGTTCCTAATTCCTACACCCTGCTGGTCATTCTACCATCCACCAGGACATGGCATTCTGTATTAGACTTCAATGATGCCTTCTTCTGTATTCCATTAGTCCCAGAGTCACAAGAAATTTTGGCTGTGAGTGGCAGGACTCAACCTACAACAAAAACAATACTGCTGGGCCGTCCTGCCCCAGGGGTTCAAAAATTCCCACACCATCTTTGGGGAAACGTTAGCTAAAGACCTAAAAGATCTACCTCTGGAGAAGGGAACCCTCCTTCAATATGCAGATGACATTCTGATCACCAGCCCGACTAAGGAGGCCTCTGAACTACCTAGCCAATAAAAGATAGAAGGTGTCCAAGGAAAAGGCTCAAATATCACAAACTAAGGTGGCCTTCCTGGGCTTCATTCGCACAGAAGGTCGGAGAAGCCCACCCCAGGAAAGGGAAGAAGCCATTTGCAGCCTCACCTTTCCTGAAACTAGAAGACAGCTTAGGGGTTCCTGGGGAGACCGGGGTTTGCTGCATCTGGATCCCTAACTACAGTCTAATAGCTGGGCCTCTATATGAAACACTGAAAGGAAAAGATGATGATCCTTTTGAATAGAATCCAGAAGCGGCCTTTCAAGAATGGAAAGAGCAGTCAATTCAGACCCTGGCCCTGGACCTCCCTAAGTTAGCTAAACCCTTTGACCTTTACATTCCTGGTCCAAGGCGAATCGCCCTTGGAGTATTAGTGCAAAAACTGGGACCACTTGAAAAGGAACAATGCAAGAATGCCCTCCAGGCATTGGCCAGCCACCCCATCCGACCAGGATACTGGGGGTATCTAAAAACCTGGAAATCAGCAGCCCACAAGGCCAGCTCCCTCCTAAGGGAAAAGGACGCCACTTGGTGATCCTAACCACCCACCATGCCCTGAAGTTGCAGGGATTGCTCCGTGGGCACAATGACCTCGAGTGAGGAGGCCCTCCAACACCAACCTCCAGAGAGACAACCTGGGGCAATGGGCCCCCATGACGACTCGTGTGACCATCACTTGACCTGGAGCTTCTCTCAGAAAACAACAAGAGTGTGCCCCAAAAGAGCAGACTATTGCTTACAGGACTTACTGCACCCAGAGCGGAGCTAATAAACTTGGCAGGGGAACCGTAAATAACGCTGCCACCATAGAAAAGCCTACAGACACCGCAGTGACGGCGGCCAATGAGACCGGCTGTACTCCTGGCTACTTCAAAAGGCCGTTGACTGAGTGGCCGTCATGGTCCTGGATCACCACCGGCCCTGGACTGTCTGGGAGTTGAGCAAGCAGGGCTCTGACACCTGGTGCTGTTTGTACGTTAATTCAGTGGCCTAACTGAAGAAAGCACAGACTACTGGTCAGAGCATCTAGGCTGGCAGAAACCGTCAGCCTAAGGGGGCCGAACCAATGTGGAGCAGGGTAAAACCGCCCACCCCCCCAGCGTCTCTGCACATCTCTTTCCTGGACCCTTAAAGGTCATTAGAATCTATAAAACTTCCAATGCTGGTGCTCAGGCAGACGAGCAGTGAGGGAGGAGGCCTGCGGACAATCAACCTCACCTGGAGGCTGCTGGGGAGAAGTCCTGCCCCTCCCCCCGGGTATGAGGACACCCAACTCAGCATGAAGCATTTACAGAAGACGTGTCTGCACCCTCAGCACCCCAAGAATGAGGAATGGGACAAAAGGCAGAGGAGGGCTTTGTCACTGGCAAAGCCCATTAAAAATTCCTGGGAGATAAAAATAGAATCTGGGCAATAAAATAAAGTCTAACCATTTTTTCCTTTGTGCTTTGTCTAATTTCACTTGCTCCTAGGTTTCCACATGCAGAGGTCCCACACCCGACACTTCAGACCCGATTTCCTAGTGCAAAATGGCTGGGCCGACACCTCAGCTCGTGGGGCTCCATGCAGACTCTGCGACATAGAGCCTGAGCTGCAGCCAACCTGGCCCTCGAGAGCTCCGCCCCCTCCCTCCCGCTGATGCTGACAGGATCCCTACACAGCAGCCCGGCCCACAACCCGCAGGGGAGCAC